>NC_066585.1:437634834-440034834 GCF_024323335.1 Lathyrus oleraceus
CAGTGATACGTGGCGAAGAAGACGGTTCGGGAAGTGATATATGTGTTTTTGCTGAAAAACACTTAGGGAGAGAGAAAGAAGTTTTGGGATGGCCTCTTTTTTATCTTGTGGAATCTGTGTGTAAAAGTTTTGTATGTGCGTATTTTTGTGTCAGTATTGTGTCTATTTATAATAATAAAAATTAGGTCTATAATTTAGTTAGAAATTAAAGGTGAATCATGATAAAATCAAGAATAAAATAATAATTTTGATGTGAAAGATTTTTAAGGGAAATAATGGGGTTTGAACTCATAACCTTATGTTTGACTTTCTTTCTCAATTACAAACTGAGCTAACTCACACTTCTAACTTTTAAATACTAAAGATAAAATAATAATAATAAAAAGAACCCGGACAAAATTTAGGATACGACAATTGTCCCTATTTAATCACCTTAAACTCAAGACAATGAGTGATGATTGTCTTCATCTAATCGTGGTTGAAGATAATTATATACGAAAGGATCCAAAATTTTGTCTATGAAAAGGAAAGTGGAAGGAAACAAAATAGTCAGGGTAAGATAAAAGTGAGATCATCGTCGGAGACCAGTGCTTAGATCAACACATGAAAAGATTATCACTAGGGACCTGTGCTTAGATCGAAACATAAAGAGATAGTCTCCAGAGACCGATGCTTAGATCAAAACATCAAGAGATTGTCGATGAAAAACCAATGCTTAGATCGAAACATAAAGAGATCGTCGCCGGGGACCGGTGTTTAGCTTGAAACATAAAGAGATCGTCACCAGAGATCGATGCTTAGATCAAAACATAAAGACATTGTCACTGGAGACTGGTGCTTAGATTGAAACTTAAAAAGATCGTTGCCAGAGACTGATGCTTAAAATGAGACCGCTTTCGGAGACCGGTGTTTAGATTGAAACACAAAGTGATTGACGCCGGAGACCAGTGCTTAGATCGAAACATAAAGAGATCGTCGTAGGAGACTGGTGCTTAGATCGAAACACAAAGAGATCGTCACCGAAGACTTGTGCTTAGATTGAAACATAAAGAGATCTTCTTCGGAGACCGGTGCTTAGATGGAAACATAAAGAGATCATTATCGGAGACCGGTGCTTAGATCGAAACATAAAGAGATCGTCATCAGAGGCTGATGCTTAGATCGAAACATAAAGAGATCATCATTGGAGACTGATGCTTAGATCTAAACACATAGAGGTCGTCGCCGGAGACCGACGCTTAGATTTAAACCTAAAGAGATCATCGTCGGAGACTGGTGCTTAGATCGAAACATAAAGAGATCGTCGTAGGAGACCGGTGCTTAGATCAAACATAAAGTGACTTTCGCAGGAAACCAGTACTTAGATCAAGACAAGTCGTCGCCAAATCGCAAGTCAGTGCTTAGACTTATGGACAAAGAGATCATCTTCAACCCGAAGGTCGATGCTTAGATCAAAACAAGTCGTTGCCAACTCAAGATTTAGTGCTTAGACTTAAGGATAAATTGATCGTCTTCAACCCAAAGGTCGATGCTTAAATCAAGGTAAGGATATTTGCTAGGGATATGAGAGGTCAACACCTACTCACGAGTTAGCGCGAATCATTTAAGATGACCATCTACGGGGAAGATTCCATAAATGATTTACTAGAGAGAAATTTTGTTGGAGAGAAACTTTCAAAAGGACTTTGTAGGTAAATTACTTAAGCCAATAAGCATTCCTGCTTGAGGAATTGCAACGGTGCTAGACGAGGACTAGACTTCTACGAGAGGTCACATAACCCTTTATTATGATATGTACATGCTTTGCACGAATGCATGTTGATGCAAGTGTTAATACATGATACGTAGTTGGGGATCAACCTTCTATGAGAGATCGCTGAATCCTTGCTTATGCTATGAGATGTTTCAAGTTGAAGCATACCTCAATGTATGATATGTTTTAGGTTGATGCATGAGTTTAATGCATGCCGCTTGTGTAAGATGAAATGCATGGTTGATGCATGTAACTGTTTTTCTGGCCAAATGGGATATGGCTTTTAATGGATGACGAGATGAGAGGCATAGTTTGCAGAACTTTCAATTCTCTTCGACACTTGGGATCATAACAATTTTGTGGTTGTGGGATAGACAGGGATGCCCAAATAGGTTCTGAAATGTGCTTCATGACTTGTAATTGTATGATTGCTTTTATCGGAGAACAAATAACTTCCGTACCGGCCAGGTCGTTGCGACTTATGAGAGATTTTCATGCTTGGTGCCTTAGATACAGTACTGGAATCTGATGGTATTCTTTTGATATCTTCAAATCAAAAAATGTTTTTTATTATTCCCAAAGTTTTAGTGCATTAGTTATAAAAAATAGTCAACATTTTGCGAACAAGCAAAGAAAACAAAAATAACGAGAGAGACCTGAAAAGGAGAACTTTTTATTGAGGATTTTGACCTATGAATGAGTTATAATAAATGAAGCAGAAACTCCTATAAGATGAAGTTACTAGAAGTAGGAGATAAAATGGCAATGGGAATCTGTTTGAGTTCCCACTAAATTACTACACATGCTACTTTTCCTATGACATCAAAGTCACAATACTCCGCTTCTGGAAATGACAACTGGATTGGTCATTTCCGTCAGAGATCCTGTTGTGGTATAGGCTCGAGTTTTGCAGTCATTTTCCTTTTGGATATCCCTAAATTTTTCCTAGACCGCTCTTTCGAATTTTAAGTCCACCGGGATTATATACCCCTTTTTTGCCTAAGCCTCCCTTTTTCGGGTTTTCTACTTATCGGGTTTTATTTTTTAACAAGGTTGTTATAGTAACCACATGAAACATTCCATGTGGTTTTGAATTTCGTTGTCAGTGTCGAATATATACAGTTATGAAAATTTAGGTGTTTGCCAATTTCTGGTAGCATTGTCCCTATTCTATGGCAAGTCTGTCCATGCAGTCTTAGAGTAGGAGTACCACCTCCATTAGTAAAATTTGTATCAAACTTCATACCCAGTGAAGTGAATGAGAAATTTGCATTACAAGTCCTTGTATTCACTTGATAACTCTTACCCTCAAACGTTGTAGGATCAAATATGAGATTTTGAAGAACTTATGATAGGTCATCAATCATTAGTAATTTCACTTTTGCCCTATGACAACAACGTTGAAATTTGGTTAATGTTGTATTACTTGATTTAGTCTTAGTTTCTTGATACCACATGCATGCTTGACAATATTGGCATTCTCACACATGATCTCCAATAGCAGAAAACTATGTTTAAAGTTATATTCTATAGTCATCAAAAGTGTTAATTGCATAAGAACATAACTACAACATTCATCCATTAACAACATAAATAAAATACCTTGTAGGTGGTCTTCTACCATTTCTTCATCTTCTCTCAATATATAATGGTCAAAATTATCAATGCTTGTATTATTATTATCGGAATCATATTTTTCATCTTCCTTGGGTAAGCATGCATAATTGTTACTTCTTTGTTATGTTGAAGTGTTTTCATGAAATGTGACATTGGTGTCTATTTTTCCATGATTAACATTTGAACAGTCACAAAGTTAGCATGTTGTACTATAGCGGGAAGGGGAAGGGAAGTTGATACGTGAGAAGTTGTTGTTTGGAACTTGTTTAATAGATTAACACCAACCGGTCTTACAAATGATGTACTTTTAGACCGACAATGATGTTTTGAATGTTGAGTATTAAAAACATTTAAAGTTGAATCGTTAAGGGTGTATGGTTAGAAAAGCTCCATTTTTGACAAATAGGTTGACCTGAATGCTTATTAGGAAGGATATTCTCTTTAAATGATCTATTTGTTAGAACTGTCTTATTCATTAGTGTCAATTTTCTCCTTTTCCTTACGGAAGTAGCAATGGTGTTGTTATTATCCATGGTTGTATGTTTAAAATAAATCTATTAAAAGAAGACAATGAAAAACAAATCAATAATAAAGTGTAATACATTAATGTCATGGTTGTATACATAAACCTTAGGAAATTTTTTAGTAATCCAGTTTAATGCATACAACACAAACAAAGAAAGATGTCCCCTTATTTAGAGTTGTAAAAACAGAATTAAATGCATTAGCTTCTTCCCTCCTTATAGATTATGGAATGACATTGAATGAGAAACCATTGAATAGTAACAATGATTGAAAATAAATGTTCAATTTTTAGGCAAATATTATAGTGCAGTATATATATTAAACACCATATAACAAACTTTCCTTGCATACAAATCATTTTACCTTTCACCATTGATATTGTGGTTCAAGTCAACCATGTAATCCCATTTTTATCAAATCTGTTTGAAATTACTTTTTATTTCAATATGTCCCATATTTACTATATGAGAGCAAGAAGTATGATTAATGGTAAGGTTATAAATACAAAATTGAAGTTAAAGGTTAAGATTAATATTCATCGGATATTACATTAGTTACAATAAGTTAATGTATTTATTTTCTAAGTAGTATGGTTTATGAAAAAAAATATGAGGCGGAAGACGGGACATAACATAGTAAAAAATAGGCAATTGACTCTATAACTGCAGTGTATTTATACGGCAGCAGGTGTCCTAATGTTAACATTGCAACAAAATTTGGTGGGAAATAAAATATTTGGCAGGGTGTTGGTTGGACCAAAATGTTTGGGCTTGAAACACATAAGCAAAATAATAAATATTGATTATAAGTAGCCATAAGACATGATATTTTCATATGTATGTCGAGAAATAAGGGTACATAGAAAATGGAGTTAAAGAATTTTGTGGTTGCCTTACGAAGTAGGTAAGTAAGAACTTTAAGCATTCAAATTTGTAAATGTTATTTAAATATGTCAATAAAATTTGTATACGTTTATCAGTTTATAAATTGTAAGTGCATTCATGATTTAAGGGTTTAATTGCAATCCATATGCCAATTATGATGATCAGGTTCAAGACATCAAGCTCAATATGCCTATCATGCAGGTTGAAAATGAACCACTTAAGGTTGACATGGACTTAACTGTAGTGGAATATGATGATGAAGATGATGACATTGAATGTGAAGATGATGAGGTATATAATGAAGCTGATGAATTTGAGTTTTATTGGGAAAGATAAATTTGTTCACCATGTAAGACCAGAAAAACTGTACTAGTAACACTGATATGATCACTTTCTTAGAGGAATAAAGTTCAAAAATATACATGTATCATTAATTTCCTTAATTTATATTTTACAGCATATGCTGATGTTAGTTTCAGATAAGCGTGTGATCAAAAATCCTAGTCGAATAGATTTTAGTAACGTTGAGAATGGAAAATTCTATTGTAGTGACGTCCATAGAGCTAACCGAAATCAACACGAAATGTTTGCAGGAAGAGGGTCGTAATATTATGAAAAAGCGAAAAAAAACTCAAAAAAATGATGTATTGGGCTTTATATTTTATGTTAATGCATAAAGGATGTATGTCAAAAAGATAAATCGTTATTTTTAGTGTAGAAGGTGGATTGCATTTTGTATTTTGGAAGCTTTATTGCTACAATGGTGTGAAATTGTTTATCTATAATGCTAGCCAAAGAGTTTAGCTTTCATGAAATTATGTGTTTCTAAAATGTTGTACCTTATAACATCTATAATATATAACTAAATAGTTTTGGCGATTAGTAATGTGTGTCTCCTTTTATCACATTTCAGAAAAATGGACAACATGTAAATACGTTATTTTGTATACATTATTTCATACATACATTAGACATGAATTGAACAACTAAGTTAATAACAAATTATTATACCCATAGAAATATGTTGGTGGATTTATGATATTTTACAATGTCTTGAGATTGACATCTCTGACAGTATCCTCAAAGAAGGAGTAGATGAACTTTAATACTATATAGGTTGGAGATGTTTTACAGTATCTTGTTTTAATGGTGTAGGGTAGTAGGTCTACCATGGCAAAGTACAACCATTGGCTTGCCGAAACAGTAATGGAAAAGAAGGTTGTGTGTTTACAAAGGAAAAGCGAAATTGTCAACAACTATACTCCTTTGTTTCCTGCACCACGCCTCATAGTACACAAGAAACATATATATTATTTTAAAGTGAATAAATTAATTGACACGAGCATGGGAGATGTAGCATTAATCTGACACGTGATGATGTTTCACGGATACCAACGAAAAAGATAACCACATGTATGTAGTAGAGAAATAGTATTATATCTGGGAGTATCAATTGAATAGATGGAAGTCAACTTTGTATGCAGGTTGCAGGTATATAGCTATTGTAACAGGTCATGTTTATGGAGTATTACATGATGATGGTAAAGCGATATTTACAAAGTTAATATGTTTAGGTAAGGAAGGTGACAAACTTCTTCATTCAATAAAATTAAACAGATTGTTAATGAAGAACTTAATCTATATTTAAAAATATAACTAGATATTGACCCGCACGTTGCGTGGGTGCTGCAAGAGAGAGTTTTTTTATTTAAATATTATAATATATGAGTTAGAATTAATATATGAAACTCACGAAAAATTAAATTAAATATGTAAATAATCTTCTTGAATGAAAAATTATAATTAAATTTTTTTTACTAATGTAAAATTGTGGATTGACTATTAAGTGTGTGTGATCGCAGTATCTAAATGGATTTTATAAGAAAATAAGTTGTTCTTTTTTTATCTCTTGATTAAAAGAATTTGACTTATAAAAAGTGAGTAAGATTAAATATGACTCTAAGAGATTTTGTGATGACAATATGTGAAATATTTTTATATGGATTCTTTTACATATATGATATATGTAAGTGCTCAACCTTTACTTTTTTAAATATCATAAAATTTATAGAATTCACACTTGTTTCTCAATACAAATTCACATTTATTTTTTAATAAAAAGAATAACTAAGCAAGTATGCTGAGGTGACAAAATGTTAAATGTTATACTAAAATTGAGCTGAAGTGGTTACACAATTATTGCATTAGAATTAATATATTATATTACCTGTAAAAATATACAAGAGGATTGGATCATTGATAAAACAACTTGATTAGTTTTATTTCTTAGCCATTTGAAAGGATTGCTTTTCTAAATGCATCCTCTCATTCTTTTGAAAATTAAGCGGATAACAATGCAAGAAATGGCTTGGACATTAGAATTGAAGAAATAAGATTATATTCATTATATGTATTCGTTGGTGAAGAAATGGTGAACAAATAAGACTATATTCATGATATATTTTGTTAAAATAGTTATAATTTCTTAATGCTAGAAGAAAAAAAACGTAAGTTTGGTTATGCTAAAAAAGACGGTAAAGTCAAGAAGAGAATTTAAAGAGAAATTAATTAAGATGTGGGCTGAAAATTGATATTGTTGTTAGGCTAACACTAAAGAATATTATGTGAATTATATGTCTTGGTAAAACGACAACTAAGAAAGTATTGTGATGTGGCAAAATGTTATAGTGAAATATAGTTGAAGTGGCATTGAAATAGCTTGTGCATTAGAATTAATATATTATAAATAGATTCCAAAGTTGTTCAATCAACAATATTGAATTATATTTCCAAACTTCTTCATTAAACCATAAAGTTATAATACAAATCATAATGCTTTGATCACATTCATTTGGATAACAACACAAACAATAATACGATAGCATGTTAATATTATGTAATGCTTACTGTGATGATATTCCATTCATCAGCAAGTGTTGTTTCATCTACACTTTCCTTAATCTAATTGAATAAGGGGTTCATAAAAAAAGTGAGTAAAACATATGACTAGATGAAAATAAAGGTAAATAAAAAAATGTAATTGAATGTCATATATATATATATATAATACTTGTAAAATTTTCTCATCGTCAACTTCAGTGGAAATTGGGTCTTATAACAAAAAGGAGGAGTATTATGTTGTGATCAAATATATGTATAAAATTATGACGCAAAATAGGCTTGTTTTTGTGAAATACCTTGCAAACATCCCATAGTGAAACTAACTTATTAATCATGTCTTTATCACGGTTGACAGGCATAACACTTGTGTATTATTTCACTTGGGTTGCCATTTGACTTTGAAGGCATGTTTTGTAGCAAGAAATTTATTATGGACCAAAGAAAATGTTAGTGGATCATCAACACCTACCTATATGAAAATAAAAAGTGTAAAATAAAAATGATAAATATGTTGGAATTAGATAAAATATATGATCAAACCTCCAACATTGTTTCACGGAGTTAATCAACAGAAAATTCCAACAATTCTGAACACTCACGATCCCAGAAAAGGAAAATGGGACGCAACCATCATCGACAACTTTAATCTCGATGTTTTAACTGATCTTGTTTCGTTAATGTCATAATTGGAAAACATAATGTATGACTATGAATGAGTAACTAAATAATATCTATAAATCTCAATTTCTGTTGAATGGCCGCTTTCAACGCAGATAGAGGACACTTCTCTTAATGAGTACATATACATTAAAATGAAATATATCAGACACATATTTTAAGCATATATTAACAATATTTTAAGCATATATTACATTCCTCTTTTATTTTTGCATACTGTAATAACAATGTTCTAGGGCCATGATCCTTTTTCTGTTGGCTATAGTTAATAAATTTCGCGGCATATCACTCCCATAGTGTACAATTTAAAGTGTTATCCTATCATTGCTTCCATTTAACAATATTTCATAATATATAACATAGAAATTTGTAACCAAGTTGAAAAACTTATTAACATGAGCCAATACATTACCTCAGGTCTTTTAAAATTAGGTTGACTTGTTATTTCTTGTTTCCATCATTCATTTGGATATAGCCAATTTCTTCAACCATGTCAATAACATATGAAATTAAGATGGTGTTAGATATAATACATGGAATTAAGATACATGTTTAATTACTTGATATGAGTTATGTATTGATACATATAACCTATTAGCAAGTCTTTCTTCCATATTCCAGAGAGAATCTCAGCAAAAGGTTTGAAATTTGATTTTTTTTCCCCAGGGATTTCATGTTTGTTAATATCAGACATAGACGTTCTACCAGTAAATTTGATGATAAACTTATGTTCAAAAGTTTTGAACATCAAATCATTTGGTTAAGGGAGAAATTTTGTAAGAATATATGTTTTGTTTGTGCTTAAAACTAAATCAAAACTTGACAACATGAATATTAGTCCCCTACAAATACATTACATAAATCAGTTCAACATGACCTAATTCAAAAAACATTACAACTATTATAAAGCCAGTAGCAAAATAAAAACCAAGACTTACATCTCTGCATCAACAAATATGACTTCCAAGTGCTCCTTGTTGTGTGTTATGACGGTACATTATGTATGAACTTTAGTGGTGACTTTCCATAGCTCTTTCCGGTCACAAATATTGACGATCTTCTCAAACGGTTTTGCCATTTTACAATTCCTGTGATAGTCAGTCAAACAATATCAATACTCCATAAACACGTGCACAAATTTGGACGCAAACAAAACGTAAATTACGAAATAAAAAAATTTATTCTAAAATAAAATATGCAACACATTAAGAAATATTCCACTTTTATCATTGAACTTCTTGAAACATATTCATTCATACCTTCAAAATAACACAAATATGGTCAGAAACATCAAAACAAATACAACCATAACAAAATCAGAAAAAGTATCTCTAAATTTATAATCTCGAAAACAAACAAAACTCTTTATGTTATACCACTAAGTTCAACTTCATAGTATCGAAATAAAAAACATAATAAATAATGGGAAAAAAAAGATGATGAAGAGAAAGATGTCTGCAAACACAAACAGAAAAACATTAAAACATAAACTTTGGAACAAACCACAACAACAAACTCAGAAAAAATAGATACACAACATGCGAAAGATGAATGACACGATGATGAAAATGAATTGAGTCGAAGCAGGAAGAAGAAGCGGGAGGGAGATTCAACACCTTAAATATTTGAAATCCAGAACACAACAAGCATGAAATAAAGAAGATACGAATAATGAAGAGAGAGAATGGAGAAAAAGTTATTCAGCACAAAGCCAAATTGGTTCTTTTGGGGGATTTCATTCAAACTAATGATGTGAAAAGACATTGGAAAAAGACAAAGAAGAAATAGTTGAAATGCAATAGTTAAACTTTAATAATTTGGAGGGAAAAACAGTAAAAAAAGGTGTGTAAAGTGAGATATAGTTGATAAGTTAGTTGATAGTTTATAGTTTATGGTTGATGGCTAATGACTGATAACTTATAGCTTATAGCTTATGGTTGAGACTCATAGTTGATAAGCTAATTGAAGTGTTTGAAAAAACAATAAACAGTTGAACTAACTTATGAATGTAAGACTTAATTGTAATTTTGGTCCCCCTATTTTTTTTTGTCCCTCCATTTTAAAAACCGCAACGTTGGTTCCTTTTTTAAGTTTTGGGTTGGATTTTGATCCCTTTTTGTGGACTAAAATCAAACACAAAAACTTAAAAAATGACAAAAGATGTGGTTTTTAAAATAGGGAGACAAAAAAAAGGATCAAAGTTGCAATTAAGCTTAAATGTAAAATGACATAAAAGATGTTTAATACATAATTATTTCATTTTAAATTAAAATCAATTATAAAAGATAAAATGAGTTTTTGCTAAAATAATAAGGATAAAAATGAAAGAAAAAATGATGAATTATAAGCTATAAGCTAAAATGCTGTTTGAAATAAGGTCTAAAAAATAAGCTATAAGTTAGTAAAATAAGCTATAAGCTCATGATGAAAAGACGGTTATCAAACATATTAAATTGTCATATGAGCTTATAAGCTATAAGTCCAAAAATGTGTCTTATCAAACATAATCATAGTAAAAACGTTTTCAAGCAAATAGCTAAACTATGATAGATTGGTTACAAAAAGTAAATTTTGGAAAAAAATGCACTCATTTTGATGAGGTGGTAGAAATAGAGAAAAAAGCAAAAATGATTTTTTCACACCATCCAATTTTCTTATATTATAGATGACTTATGCTTTAAAAAATAACAAATTAATTTTAACTTTATATTCTTCTACGTAGTATTTTTCTAAATATTTAAATATATATTGACCCTCCATAAACTAACATCCTATTATTCACATTCTTCCTTTTGAACAACATATTCATAAGTAACGTTTTTGTAGTTGATAATTGAACTAAAGTAAACCTACAACGATGAAAAAAAGTAAACCATTGAAAGCCATGAACACATGTTAAGGTGAGTTGAATGAACATATGCTTTGAACTAAAAACATGAAGCCAGGTGGGAGACTAGGCGCAACATTAACTAACTATCACCCTCAGTAGGTCCAAAATTTGACTCTAATGATCCATAACTCCAATCCAAGTAAACAAAAGTATGGAATTTTGATTCTCTACCTAAAATAGAAAGACACACACTACCATATCATGCCATTTCACAGTATATAAATAACTAGATTATAAATATAGTGTTCAAGAAAGAACCCATATCAACGTATTCTCAATATATAGGGGTCTTACTCCTAACACAGAAGAAAACACCACATTAGGTCTTTAGTAGATTCAACTTGAAATTCACCAAAATAGAATTCTCTACAAAGAAAACTACAAAAATATCACACATGTCAATAATATGGCGGTTTTGTTTTAAATAAAATGGAGGTGTTAACTTAATGTTCAAAAATTTAAAGATAAAAAATATTATGTATCATCTGGATCAGATAAATATTTGAGATTGAATAAAAATAAATATGAGAGATTAAATGATTATCTTTTAAAAGAACAATTAGAATTTTCTAATTATCAAAAGTATTAGTGAAAATATATTGAATAACAATAGTTAAGTTAAAAAACACCTACTAAAAATTATATCTAATGATGAAGTCTTATTAATATTAATAATAACATAACACAATATTTTTAATTAAAAAATATAACAATCAACTTTGACATATATCGAAGATCTTGAAAAGAATGTTATGTTGAAAATATTAGTTAGATCAAAAGTGTTAGCCAATAATAATAATAATTGATTGGTAAAATAAAGTATAATGATGAAAGAAACGATAAGGAATAGAAATAAAAGAAAAATAATATAAAGTGAAGTATTTTTTTTTGGACTCAATACAGAGTGGAGTATTAAGATAGAAGAAAAGGGAATAATAGATAAGCAATTAAGTGAATATAAAAATAAACAATATGAAACATGATGATAGAAAAAATCTAGGAGAGTTTGAAAGAGTTTCAGGGATATGAGTGAGATAGTTGGTATGTGTATTTTTAACTAAAAGATTTTTCAAAATTGATTTTACTGGAAAAAATATCTATTAAAATATATAGACTTTTAAATATTAAGAGACTTTTTATAAGTTATGAAAAAATCAATTGAATACCAAAGAATTTCATTGCCTTAGTTGAACATGCAAAAAATTTCAAAAGCACAAATAACATGATTTTTTTTTTCAAAAGCACAAATAGGAAGTGAATTCCACCGAATGTCATAATAATTTTTTTTTTACATTTGCTAATCTATATGCACATTCATTTTCTTCTTTATAAATTAGAGATATCTTGAATCCAAAGGAGTGTATAATTTGTAATGTATTCTTTTATTTAATTAAAAGATGCCAAAAGACAATACTTAAATTAGAAAATGCATTAATGTTCAGCATTAAGTCAATTTTAAGCCAAAATTCCAATTCTTCTTGTTAGCATTTTCGATAACAATTATGATTTCATGCAGTTCAGGTTGAAATGAGGTACAAACTCCAATATTAGCCGAGAAACCTCTCAAGAATGTTCTTAAATTATAGCTAAACATGCCACCATAAGTTGATATTCAAAGTTTTCCTCAGGAAATTCCACTCGTGTTGCACTTAATTCAATTATGACTAGGAAAACACCAATTAACTCGTATGATTTTATGTGCGGTAGGAGGTTGGCATTTGATGTCAAAGAATTTAAAAATTATAAACTCGTGAATTGAAGAGTAAATGCTCCCCTTGAAATAAGTAGATGTCATATAGACCAATTGTTTTACATGAAGAATGTCTCTATCAAATTTAGTGTTACCACTTTGAAACCTGATATCATTTCTTGTATGTCATATTTTCCAAAGAATTATTATGACAAGAGTGATGATCGGTATGAATTTGAGAGCTCCAACTTGTACCAGCAGGTTATAATGAGCTTTTGTAACTAGTTTATCAATATTCATGCAAAACAATTGCTCCATCTAATGATAGAAAAGCAAAGTGTACCTGCATCTTAGAAATAAAAAGTATGCAGTTTCCACATCATGATTGCAAAGAGAGCACCTCAAACCATATGCACTCCCCTAATAATCAAGTTGTCTTCTGTTACAATAACATTGTGGATTAGTTTCCATGTCACTAATGATTTAGTAGGTGGTATGTAAGGATGCCAAATGAATTTTATTCAAAATAAGCGTCAATGTGATCCCTCTTGATACAATTGTAGGCATATTTAAAAGATAGACCACCATTTGCATATCTTGTCCAAATGTGTTTATCAGCAGTAATATTATTAAATGACAAGTTAATCTTCAAATTTTCTTCAACAATTTGAGGAGGTAAAATGGATAAGCCATGAGGAATGTTCCAATTACTGTCTTGGATAACTGAATTGACCTTAGCATTTTGCTTAAATTGAATATCCATTGGTAATACTAGGTATAAATCTGTAATTTTGTATCCCAACTAATTGTCAGTCCATAAATCAGTGTTATTCCCATTATCAACCTGCTATCTACTATGTTCTTTCAAAAAGGAAAATGAATGCTTAATGTCAGGCCATAATGAAGAAGAAATATGTTGCATGATTGGTTTTTTGTGCCTGGAGTATCTACTAATAAGCATAGAAGATCATTGATTATTAATAGTCAACAAATTCCAACAAAGAGATAAAAAAACAGTTTTGCTTATTGTCTTGATCAAGACCTCCTTTAGACAAAGGTGAGCAAATAACCTTCCAAGATGTAGTAATCATTTTTCTACTGCCTTTGCTTCCTTCCCACATAATATGTCTTATGTCAAAATCTAGTTTATTAAGAGGATTGATTGGAAATTCATAAATCCTAAGACTATATAAAATCGTTCCTTGTATGAGTTAATGGACAAAATGAACCCTACCCATTATAGAAAAGAGGTGCCCATTCTAAGTAGCTAGCTATCTTGGCCAATACTTTATCTTCTACTATCTGAACATGATGAGTTATGGGTTTGCCTTTGAATATAGGAACTTCCATATAGTTAAATGGTATTTATCTCACAATGAATCCAAGGATATATACATCTGTCTTAGCCTAGATCCAGAAGTACCTCTACCATAAAGCTTACATTTAGTTGGACGGATATGTCAACCATAATTATAACCATATTCTTGAAAGAGATGGCTAATGACTTGAGCCTTTTTGCTGGTAGCTTTGCAAAATATCATAAGGTCGTCTCCAAAGAAACTGTGGCTAAGAATGGTTGTCTTACCAATTGTTATGTATGTCAAGTTACCTTGATCCACCAACATAGATAACTGCCTACTAAGTGTCTCTTCAACAATCTAGAAGAGCAAGGGAGACATATGATCTCCTTGCTCACTCCTCTAGAGCAAGAAAAACATCATGTAGCTTTTCCATTTATCATGATTGATAGTTTGTCTGAGTGTAGAATGGCAAGTATCCAATCATAAAACTTTTGATCAAACCAAATTGAACAAGAACTTTAGAAAGACATTGTCAATCTAAACCATCAAATGATTTTTTTTTATGTTTATCTTCTAAGCATACTACCTCCAATGGATTTCTTTTCCAACATATTAAAGACTTTTGAAGCAATCCCAATGCACTCATAAATATGTCTACACCTAACGAAGCTTATTTGTTGCTCTGAAACCATTTTAGGAGCTAAGATGGCTAACCTGTCTGCAATGATCTTAGTGATGATTTTGAATTGAAAATTAGCAAGTGCAATAGACCTATATTGCTGTATAGAATCTGCTACATGTTGTTTAGGTATCAAAGTCAATTTAATTGAATTAACATTAGGAAGGATCCAAACTTGTTCAAAGAATTGATTTACTGAATTGATCACATCAATTCATACTATATCCAAATAGGCTTGGAAAAACACCCCCCAAAGCCATCAGGGGATGGAGCAGAATTACCATTCATATTGTGTCATGCATTCTTAATTTCTTCTAGTTGAGGCGCTCTAATGAGATATTCATTATTCACATGAGTTATAAGTTGTGGGATAGTTCTCTCCACTAGATCAGTATGACTACAATTATTTCATGAGTTACATAAATTTTTTTAGAATTTAATGATTAACAAATTCAATACCCTTCTTTAAAAAAACATTTGCATGCCTCTGTCTAGTGATTTTGTTACTAGCGTGTTTCGATTTGACTATATTGTGAAAAAAATTGTATTTCTATCTCCATCCTTAAACCATATATTACTTACATTATTCTTCAAAAATTGGTCTTGCATTTGCAATGTCTTATCTAAATAAAGTTGAGCATTTTTTCCTCCAATCCAAGACCATCATTGTAACATGCACTATTAATCAAACTTTGTATCTTGTTAATTTCATCAATAGTTTGGGTGACTTTAATATGAATATTTCCAAATATATCTTTATTACATTTCTTAAGAATAGGTTTAAGAGATCTCAACTTAGCAGATAAAAAAACATAGAGCAACTAACCACACTCGTATTCTAATTATCAATAATCAGTTGTTTACATCTATCATGTAAAGTCCAAACCTTCATAAGTTTTAATCGTCAAGCTGAACGTAACCTAACTTGGTCATAATGGATATGAAAAAGGTAATGGTATGAATGACTCTTAATCAAAGTAGAGAAATTGATTATGTTCCAATTATCTAGTGAGCTCTGATTAAAATGGCTATGTCAAACCTAATAGAAGAGTGAGTGCCACCTTTCGTCCAATTGGTCCAAGTGTAATAGCTACTACTATAGTCAAGCTTCATATGCTCATTTTGATTTGTCCAATTAAGAAATTCATCAGTCGAAGTTTTGCTTTGATAACATCTACAAAAGTTCTCACGGGAAACAATAACGGCGTTTAAATCAAATAACATGCACCAAGGAACATAATTGGCTTGTTAAAGATTTGTAAGTTTATTTTATATCTATCTTCAAATCACATGAGAGTTACTTGTATATAAAACTTATATGAATAATTTAATTTCAACCACTTCTACAGAAAAAGTTACATATTTTTCAGATATACTCAATACAATGGGATTCATATCTATTGCACAAAAAAACCCATAGATTTGAATCATGACTCTGCCTAAAATTTCATGGAAATATCTTAAGTATGATTTTTTTAAGAGACTCAGCAAAGAAATGAGCGTAAGGAATCAGTAGTTTAATAATAAAAAACAAGTCAGACTTTTGTTGATCACATGGATTTTTAATAGCCAACCAAATATCAAGATTTACTACTCATCTAACATTCCAATAAATGACTTTCATTGAGTAGTGTTGTGTTTACCCAACATAGCTCGAGTGTTAATTTCCTTTATAGGATGAGTAATTTATTCTTTCCCCTACCCTTTTTATTGACTATAATAAATTCTTCCTATTGTAGCTCAGGAGGATTATTCTTCTCCAAATGCAAACCATCACATGGATCTCTCAGTGAATTCTTACCATTATTTTTCATAACTGAACTCTTTCTTAATCCCCAAATTTTCATTCAAATTATTAGTAAACTCTACTACCATTTCTTCTTCACTCAAAGAGCTTGTTTCTTATAAATGCTCCTTATTAACATTAACCTCATTCTCTTGATGAATAGTCACAACAAAGTCATTCTTCTATATGTCATTCTTAAGAGTATGTATTTTACAATGACATTTACATATTCATCATTATCTATGTCCTTAAAACTATCATTAATTGGAATAATCTGTTTGAACTTTTTAGGAGTATATCTTGTAAATTCTTTAATCATTGGCTTCTCAAATTCTTGCCTTTCAACTTCCAAAATTTGTCAATACTATGACCAACACTCATATATAGATCACAAAAAGCGGTAAACTCTCATATTTTAATTCAACAAAGAACGCCAATAGCAGAAGAAATTCTCTAAAGTTCTTTTTCTTGTAAGCTCATCAATCGATAGAGGAGTGTCAATATTAGAAGAAAATTTAAATAATGTAGTTGATTCCCAATACTGTAATGGAAAACCATGAATCTTCAAGCACACTTGAGCATGTGTAATCTTTAAATTTTCAAGTCTAAAATCTAGCATCGCAGATAAACATGGGAGTGAGGGCTTAGTATCCCATGTTCTTACACACCAAATTTTATTAAGATCCTTCCTTAATTTGAATGAAAATTCAAAATAGTCATGTTCCAAAGGAGTTAAAATCTCAATTAATAATTAAACCCCATAATTTCATGAGTGTGTTACGTAATTTTGATGCCTTTGGTGACACGTGTGATTAATCTCTCATGTAAATTATTCTCAGAGCATTTGGGTCTTCATTTGTAAGCCTATTCAGGTACCTTGATCGGAGACGATTACCTTTGAGACTAGGTTTTGCAAAATTAGAAATTGGCGTGTCAGATGAAAAAGGTTTCTTTTGTGTCTAGGGTTGGCATAAAGACATATGAGTTATTCTAGGCACAAGAGCTGACCAAGGAAGGTCATCATGTTGATTTGTTGTTCCGGAGGAGCTCATGCCGATTATATTTTCTTTCAATCCCTAGCAGAGCATCCTAAAAAAATCTGGTGTCGTGCGAACACATTATCTCCTTCCTCAAACCTTGTTTCGACGATCCGAACGGTAAAAATGCAATCCTATATCTAATGAACCTTGTGTCTAAAAATCAGTTCGATCCAACGATTAACGAATTTATAAATTTTCTAAAACTGATTAGAGAAAAACAGAAGTTTCTCCCAAATTCAAACCAATTACATTGGAGTCAATTGCATGACCTCTTGATTAATAAGTTTTTTTTTGAATGTTAGAGGTTTTGAACCGATGACCTAAGGGATCAAGGGTGCCTCATTTTACCATCTTAAACTCTTTTGGACTAATTTACCAGACAATGCACCATAACAATTTTTAATAAATTTTTAATTGAATATCACATAAATAAGTTTAATAATATATTTTTTTTTTAAAATTTCAATCTAGTAAATCTCTAAATGTTCCAAATTTGCACAATTTTGACAATGACAATACACATCTGTTTTTTAAGCACGTTTATAAAAGTTTAAAAATTAATTTTCTATCATCTAAATTTCTTAATATTAGTTTCAATCAAAAACTAATTTTAAGTGAAGTTACTGATTTTTAAAATATTTTATTTTAAAAATAAGTCTATAGAAATACAACTTTAGATTTCTGACTGTATATCCAAACAACACAAAGTAGATTCCATTGTTGGTGAGTTGATAAATTACTGCATGCCTATTTTTTACCTTTAGTCGTGGCATTCATCTTTTTACACACCATCGAATCCAACAAGGAATTCAAGTAAATGTTGTTAGATACACTCACACTCCACACATTAGTGTATATAGAAATTAATGAATGTTGGCCCTACTATGGTCATGATTGTATAATCCACTTTATTTGAGAAAGTAACTTAACTACTGGTTTTTGTGCATGCATCACCACCTTTAGGGAAGAAAATGATGTGCGACATGATAGGTGGATGTTACATTTGTGTGTGGGGTCAAAAGTGTGTAGAAGGGGAACTTCATTAATTGCCTCTACTATAGGCTATATGTGTGATAAGAATTGATTTTGATTAAAGTTAAATAAATGTAATGCTATTTATGTTTAGATGCATGTATGTAATTCGATTCTCGATGTTCAGATAATTTGTGGCAATATTGCTGGTAAGGGTGTAAACAATAAATTATAAGAAAATGCTAACGAGTATTTTAGGGTATTTTTTTAAGATTTTAAAATAGTAAGTTTTTATTGGAAATGTAAGTATTAGATGTTTTAGGAATATAAATATTTTTAATTAGATTTATTTTTTATTAAGAATATTATTTAAATTTATATTATGTTATTTAATTTAACTGTATGCATGTAGTACTATTTAAAAAAATGAACCTTATAATTATTTTTTTAAAGTTTATTAAATAATTGATGTATTTAAACTATATATGGATTAAATATATTTGTCATTTAATTAATTTTAAAATTAATTTTATATTTAAAATAATGATGAAAGGAGTATTATTTATAAGAATTTAATTGATATATATTGATTTATTTAAAATGTTTGACTTTTATTTTAACCATTTAAAAAGTAATACAAACGGATGATTGTGATGTATTGACAGTATAAAACTTTTTACACTGAAAGGGCATAACAACTAATCTCTATTTATAAATATGTAAGTTATATAACCCTGGCATCTATGCAATATTATCAAAGTTTACATTTAAATATTATTGAATTGAAGATTTAAACGAGTTTGTCTTTCAACCATTTACCAATCTTTCGTTATGGGAGATAAAGATACATAAAATATTAATAGGGTTCATTAATTTATTTTTATTAAATTAGTGAGAATTATTTATTATTGGTGTCTATCACATTTGTAAATAAATATTAAATAAAAATAAATAAATATAGTAAAGTGTGATATATTAGATCGAATTCTAGTATGATCAAAAGATAGTTTCTTGGTTCGACAATCCGACAGGATCATTAGCATGTCGTCGAAGTCTGTTCACATGTTGTAGTCGAAGTATGCTAAGATTGTTAGTATGTCGAATTGAGTTTGTTTGTTATGCCCAATTGTTTAAGTTATCATGTTCTCTAAGTTAACTTGTGTAATTGACCTGTATGTAAAAGTTCATTAGATTAGTGTGTTAGTTTTCTTATAAATAACATACTAGTCATCCATCATTGCATAAGGAAAATCCTAATTAAGGTGAGAGAAATTATTTTTCTATTTTGTAACACTTGTAATCTTGTTTCAAAGAGGTAAAGAATATCCGTTTACAACCAATTTCATCGTGTTCTTATTATTTTCTTCTTTCCTACCATTGTGGGTTTTTTACCGATCAAGAAACCAATTATACTTTATAATTTCGACATCATTTTCACAACAAATTAGTGCGATGAGCGTGGAGAAGACGCCGTCAATAAAGTATGAGATTGAAAAGTTCATCCGAGTGAACGATTTCGGTCTGTGGCGCTTAAAGATGAAAGTCCTATTGGTTCAGCAGGGTTGATTAGAAGCGTTGAAGGGAGCCGCAACCATGGACGTTGCGTTAAAGGATAAAGAAAAATTGATTATGGTAGAGAAAGTCCACAACGCCATCTTATTGGACTTTAGTGATAAGGTTCCTCGACAGGTTTCGAAGGAGACGATGACGTCGGGTCTTTGGGAGAAACTTGAAAGTTTTTACATGACCAAATCATGTGTCAATTGCCTCTACCTGAAGCAAACTCTGTATTCATTCAAGATAAGTGAAGACAAAGTTTTGGGTGAGTAGTTGGATATGTTCAACAAGCTGATTCTTGATCTTGAAAATATCGATGTAAAAATCGAGGATGAAAATCAAACTTTGTTATTGTTGTGTGCTTTTCCTAGAACACACGCCCACTTCAAAGAAACTCTCTTGTATAGAAGATAATCTCTGACCTTTGAAGAAGTTCAATCAGCCTTGTACTCTAAGGATTTGAACGAACGAAAGGAGCACATGACATCTTCGACTAGCGAATATCTGTCGGTTAAGGAGAAATTCACAAATAGAGATGTCAAGTTTGACAAAAAGAACGATAAAAGTCAGCATAAGTCTTATAGTGGTGATGCATCTGGTATTTGATGTTATCATTATAAGAATGAGGGTCATATAAGAAAAGTGTTCCATGAACGCGTGAAAGATCATGAGGTAAGGATAATGGAAACGCATCCATTGTTCAAGATGATTTCGACTCATCTGAGGTTCTTGTGGTTTTAAGCGACGACTCAAATAAAGAGTGGATTATGGATTCAGGTTGCACTTGGCACATGACTTCAAACAAAGACTTGTTCGAGGAACTATGTGATTAAGATGGTGGATTTATGTTGCTTGAAAACAATAAAGCTTGCAAGATTGCAGGTGTTGGATTTGTGTGACTCAAGCTCCATGATGAGTCAATAAGGTTGTTGACTGAAGTCAGGTATGTACCTGATTTCAAGAGAAATTTGATTTCTCTTAGTTAATTTGACAAGAAAGGATATGTTTTCCAAGGAGAGAAAAGTATTCTAAAAGTCATAAAGGGGTCAAAGGAAGTCTTAAGAGGCGTGAAGTGTAACACCCTTCTAAAATACCCCAAATATTTAATTAAAGTAACAACAACAAATATCAGAGTAATTATGCACCAAGGGTGTCACACAACAATTAACAACATAAAAACCGTCATGCTCATTATTTAATCAAAATAACATTTTTGCACAATTCGCAGCGGATATAAATCAACTCAACCATTCCAAAAACATATAACGTATTACATGAAAAATGGTTCAACAACCGACAACAAAACAATTAAAACATCCCGTCCCGATGTTACATCTATCAGAGCATGACCCACTAAAGCGACTACACTAGACTCCAAGCATTAGCTTCTACTCAACTCATTGCTCGTTACCTGAAAAATAACCGTAAGGGTGAGTTTCTCAATCAATATAATAAGCATTATAATTCATCATGTAATGCTAAGTAATTTAACACGTTTCATCACCCAAATCAGATTACACATACAGCAACGGCAGTTATCAACTCAGTATCATACTCAATAACAACATAAAATGCAACTCAAATGAGACTCGACTCGTCATGCATGTGGTACCATTCGGAGTAAACTCCCAACTTAAATCATTGCCATTTTAGTGGGCATCAAGGCATAAGCCTTCAACTTTCAACTTAAAATTTTGCCAATCCAGGCCAACGTGGTGTGAGCAAAGCTCCGACTTAATGCATATGAATGTACATGGCATACACGACTTTAACTGTCAACAACATAATAATAATATCAACACAACAACGTTTTCAACAAAAATCAACTTATAATCAACTTTGGCTCATCAGCCTACAACTCATTATTTTCAACAAAAACAACTTATAATCAACTTTTCAACATATTTGTATCAACATTTCACAACATAAACCCAACAAATTCAGTCATCACAATTTACTACAAGAGGCCAATCACAAATTGTGTTCACAACATAAAAATTAACAATTTTCCCACACTGCAACAGTGTTAACCGGTTAACGCCCTGGGTTAACCGGTTAACGCAGGACAAAAATACAATTTCTGGCAAAACGCAACAGTGTTAACCGGTTAACGCCCTGGGTTAACCGGTTAACGCAGGCAAAACAACACATTTTCACAATTTATAACAGTGTTAACCGGTTAACGCCCTGGGTTAACCGGTTAACGCAGACAAAACAGCAGTTCCTGCGCTAACACAAGGCAGAATGCAGAGTTTCCGCATTTTCCGCCGTTGGAGGACTTCCGGACCTCCGATTCAATTTCCGTAAAAAGCTACACGTTCGGGGGAACACGACTCACACAACTACGGACTCAATTTCAGTTTTCAACACAACTTATCAACACAATTATTCAGCATTCAACAAATCCCAATTAGGGTCAACTCAACGGTTTATCACTACCCATGACATGTTAATCTATAATACCCATTAAACGACGATAAACCCCCCTTACCTGAGATAATCCGGCAGTCTCTAAGCTTCAAGCTTTTCCGTTCTTCAACCTTTGCTCTTTCTCCACTTTTCACCTTTCAGCCGCTTTCTCTGTTTCACGTGAAAACTCTTTACCAACAATGAACCCTTTTTCTCTTATTCCAACTTATATATTTTCCACTAATTATTATTCCAAATAATAATAATAATAATAATAATAATAATAATCCAATAATTCAATTTATTTAATTAAATTATTAAATATATTATTAACTTAATTAAATAATCCTCTTATTTAATTCGGGGTGTTACAACTCTCCCCTACTAAAAGAGTTTTCGTCCTCGAAAACATACCTCAAGCAAATAACTCCGGATAAGACTCCCTCATCCGACTCTCAAGTTCCCATGTCATGCTTTCGCCCGTAGCTCCCAACCAAACGACTTTAACCAACACAATCTCTTTTCCTCGAAGAGTCTTTGTTTCACGATCTTCAACTCGTACAGGCTTTGTCTCTACTGTTAAATTATCTCGCACTTGCACATCATCCATACTAACCACATGAGACGGATCTGAGATATACTTCCGAAGCTGCGACACATGGAATACATCATGCAAATTCGAAAGATTAGGTGGTAATGCCATCCGATAAGCAACTCTTCCAACCCGTTCTAAGATTTGATACGGACCAATGAAGCGAGGAGTGAGCTTTTTAGACTTCAAAGCCCTCCCAACTCCGGTCACAGGCGTGACTCTCAAAAACACATGGTCACCAGCTTGAAATTCTAAATCCTTCTTCCGCTTGTCATGGTAACTCTTCTGCCTACTCTGAGAAGCTTTCATCCTTTCCCGGATAAACTTCACTTTCTCGGTAGTTTCTCGAACTAACTCTGGTCCAAGTACTACACTCTCACCAGATTCGTGCCAACACAACGGAGTTCTACATCTACGACCATATAATGCTTCAAAAGGCGCCATTCCGATACTAGAATGGTAACTATTATTGTATGTGAACTCGATCAATGGAAGATAAGTGTCCCACGAACCTCCTTGTTCAAGAACACAAGCCCTCAGTAAATCTTCCAATGATTGAATAGTTCTCTCAGTTTGGCCATCAGTTTGAGGATGATATGCCGAACTCAACCTCAACTTAGATCCCAACGAATCTTGCAGACCTTTCCAAAATTCCGATGTAAACCTCGGATCTCTGTCCGACACAATACACAGAGGAACACCATGCAACTTTACAACTACTCGGATGTAAATCTCTGCCAACTTCGCAATTGGGTAAGTGATGTTAATAGGTATGAAGTGAGCCGACTTCGTGAGCCTATCAACGATCACCCAAATCGAATCATGCCCTCGTAAGGTAGCAGGCAGCCCCGTTACAAAGTCCATAGAAATGCTATCCCATTTCCATTCTGGAACGTCTAACGGTTGCATCAACCCAGCAGGCTTCTGATGCTCAATCTTCGACTTCTGACAAGTTAAGCACGCATACACAAAACGAGCCACATCTTCTTTCATTCCGGGCCACCAAAATAATTTCTTTAAATCCTGATACATTTTAGTAGCTCCTGGATGAATACTCAAGCTGCTTCTATGACCCTCCTCTAGAATACTTCTCTTCAAAATTGCGTCGTCAGGAATACAAATTCTTTCCCCTAATTTCAACACACCTCTCGCATCAACCGTAAAGTCACTTTTCTCTGATTGACCACAACGATTAAGGATATCTACTAGTTTCACATCCAATTTCTGTGCCTCTCGGATACTATCCATAAAATCATTATTAATCTTTAGCATTCCTAGCATCACACTCTGCGGTGTTACTTCGCAAACCAAACTCATATCCCGAAATTGCTCAATTAATTCCAACTCCTTAATCATCATTGCTGACACATGCAAGGTCTTTCTACTTAAAGCATCGGCCACAACATTTGCCTTTCCTGGATGATAATTCAAACCGAAATCATAATCCTTAAGCAATTCGAACCACCTACGTTGTCTCATGTTCAGCTCTTTCTGATCAAATAGATACTTTAAACTTTTATGATCGCTGAAAACTTCGAATCTGGAACCATAAAGGTAATGCCTCCAAAGTTTTAGCGCAAACACTACAGCAGCAAGTTCAAGATCATGCGTAGGATAGTTCTTTTCATGGATTCTCAACTGTCGCGATGCATAAGCAATTACTTTATTATTTTGCATGAGCACACCTCCCAAACCCATCAACGAAGCATCACAGTAAATTATAAATGGCTCCCCCGGATTTGGCAAAGTCAAAACCGGCGCCGACGTCAATCTCCTCTTTAATTCATTAAAACTCTCTTCGCACTGAACATCCCACACGAAAGCTTTACCTTTGCAAGTTAATTTAGTCAACGGAAGTGCTAACTTAGAAAATCCTTCAATAAATCTTCGATAATATCCAGCTAATCTCAAAAAGCTTCTAATCTCGGTAACCGACTTAGGAGTTTCCCATTGCAATACAGCTTCTACCTTGGAAGGATCTACAACAATACCTTTTCCTGAAATTACATGGCCGAGAAAACTGACTTCTCTTAACCAAAACTCACACTTGGACAACTTCGCATACAATTTCTTATCTCTCAAAACCTCCAATACTAATCTCAAATGTTCCTGGTGCTCTCCTTCGGACTTAGAGTAAATCAAAATATCATCAATAAATACTACCACAAAATGATCCAGATAAGTATGGAAAATACGATTCATGTATTCCATAAATACTCCCGGCGCATTAGTCACACCGAAAGGCATCACAGAATACTCATAATGTCCATACCGAGTTCTGAACGCTGTCTTCTGGATGTCTTCATCTTTCACTCTGATCTGATGATAGCCCGATCTCAAATCAATTTTACTGAACACACAAGCACCCACTAATTGGTCCATCAAATCATCTATCCTCGGTAGTGGATACTTATTCTTGATCGTTACTTTATTCAATTGTCTATAATCAATACAAAGCCTCATACTACCCTCTTTCTTCTTTACTAGCAACACTGGAGCTCCCCACGGCGACACACTTGGTCTTATAAACTTCTTCTCAAGTAAGTCTTCCAATTGCTTCTTTAATTCATACAATTCAGATGCCGACATTCTATACGGTGCCATCGAAACAGGCCTAGTACCAGGTACCAGATCAATAGTAAATTCAACTTCCCTCTCTGGCGGCACACTAGGAATTTCATCAGGAAAAACTTCAGGGAATTCTTTCACCACTAACAGTTCCTCTATCTTAGCTTTACTTTCAACCGACAACGTCGCCATCAAAGAAAACATCTGAGCTCCCTCTTTCATCAATTTTCGCAATTCTCTGAAAGGTAATAAGTCAACTCCTTCCTCTTCAGGAGTGGAAAACCTCACCGACTTATGATGACAATTTATATGAACATAATTATACTCTAACCAGTTCATACCAAGAATTACATCCATCCCATCCAACTGCAAACATACTAAATCAACATAGAAATCTCTATCGAAGATCGACAAAGGACATTTTAAACATACCAAAGAAGTAGTTACTGATCCCTTAGCTGGGGTCTCAACAATCAATTCACCATCCAAAGCGGACAATTTTAAACCCAGTCTTCGAGCACAGTTAGCAGAAATAAAACAGTGGGTAGCACCGGTATCAATAATAGTAATTAAAGGAGTACCATATATGAAACATGTACCTCGGATAAGTCTGTCCTCACAGGAGGTTTGAGTTCCGGTCAATGCGAACACCTTCCCAGTCTGAGATTTCTTTGGCTTCTGACACTGACTTCCAATATGCCCTTCTTCGCCACAATTAAAACAAATCATTTCCTTGTGCTTGCAATCAGCCATTGCATGACCAGTCTTACCACAGCGAAAACACCTCTTTACTTCAGCAGTGCATACATTACTCTTATGACCAGCCTGACCACATTTGAAGCAAACTATACCAGCAGGAGCACCTCCCCTACTAGTCCTCTGAGCCGGAGCAGCTCCTTGTTTCCCTTTTCCCACTGGGGCATCATACGGCTTGCCACGACTTTGATGCTGCTTTCCCTTGCGGTCACTGACAATCTTGTAATGAGCATTATTGTCCTCTTCAAATATCCTGCAGCTATCAACCAGTTCAGTAAAAATGCGTATCTTCTGATACCCAACAGCCTTCTTAATCTCAGAGCGCAATCCGTTCTCAAACTTGATGCACTTTGAAAATTCAGCACCAGCACCAGTGTAATGAGGATAAAATTTGGACAGCTCCACAAATTTCGCAGCATAATCAGTGACAGACATGTTTCCTTGCTTCAGCTCAAGGAACTCAATTTCCTTCTTACCACGGACATCTTCCGGATAATACTTTCTCAGAAATTCCCTACGGAATACATCCCAAGTAATGTCTTCACCTGCCACGGTCAACCTCTCGTGAGTCTCTAGCCACCAGTCATCAGCTTCGACTGCTAGCATGTGAGTACCATACCGAACCTTCTGAGCTGGAGTGCAATCCATAACACGGAAGATTCTCTCAATCTCTTTCAACCATCCCAAGGCTACATCTGGATCATGCTTCCCTTTAAACACCGGCGGATTCTCTCTTTGAAAAGTCGCCAAGCTACGTGATCCAGCATCTCCACCAGCATTTGGCAAGTTCTGCACCGCTTGTGCCATTGCTTGCATTGCGGCAGCCATTGCAGCGTCATTCCTCCCAGCCATTTCAACTTATCAATACAACACAACTTAAAGTTAGATTAGTAACAATACACAATTGTTAGACAGTAACGACACGACAACTGGCCGGACAGACCGACCTGCTCTGATACCACTAATGTAACACCCTTCTAAAATACCCCAAATATTTAATTAAAGTAACAACAACAAATATCAGAGTAATTATGCACCAAGGGTGTCACACAACAATTAACAACATAAAAACCGTCACGCTCATTATTTAATCAAAATAACATTTTTGCACAATTCGCAGCGGATATAAATCAACTCAACCATTCCAAAAACATATAACGTATTACATGAAAAATGGTTCAACAACCGACAACAAAACAATTAAAACATCCCGTCCCGATGTTACATCTATCAGAGCATGACCCACTAAAGCGACTACACTAGACTCCAAGCATTAGCTTCTACTCAACTCATTGCTCGTTACCTGAAAAATAACCGTAAGGGTGAGTTTCTCAATCAATATAATAAGCATTATAATTCATCATGTAATGCTAAGTAATTTAACACGTTTCATCACCCAAATCAGATTACACATACAGCAACGACAGTTATCAACTCAGTATCATACTCAATAACAACATAAAATGCAACTCAAATGAGACTCGACTCGTCATGCATGTGGTACCATTCGGAGTAAACTCCCAACTTAAATCATTGCCATTTTAGTGGGCATCAAGGCATAAGCCTTCAACTTTCAACTTAAAATTTTGCCAATCCAGGCCAACGTGGTGTGAGCAAAGCTCCGACTTAATACATATGAATGTACATGGCATACACGACTTTAACTGTCAACAACATAATAATAATATCAACACAACAACGTTTTCAACAAAAATCAACTTATAATCAACTTTGGCTCATCAGCCTACAACTCATTATTTTCAACAAAAACAACTTATAATCAACTTTTCAACATATTTGTATCAACATTTCACAACATAAACCCAACAAATTCAGTCATCACAATTTACTACAAGAGGCCAATCACAAATTGTGTTCACAACATAAAAATTAACAATTTTCCCACACTGCAACAGTGTTAACCGGTTAACGCCCTGGGTTAACCGGTTAACGCAGGACAAAAATACAATTTCTGGCAAAACGCAACAGTGTTAACCGGTTAACGCCCTGGGTTAACCGGTTAACGCAGGCAAAACAACACATTTTCACAATTTATAACAGTGTTAACCGGTTAACGCCCTGGGTTAACCGGTTAACGCAGACAAAACAGCAGTTCCTGCGCTAACACAAGGCAGAATGCAGAGTTTCCGCATTTTCCGCCGTTGGAGGACTTCCGGACCTCCGATTCAATTTCCGTAAAAAGCTACACGTTCGGGGGAACACGACTCACACAACTACGGACTCAATTTCAGTTTTCAACACAACTTATCAACACAATTATTTAGCATTCAACAAATCCCAATTAGGGTCAACTCAACGGTTTATCACTACCCATGACATGTTAATCTATAATACCCATTAAACGACGATAAACCCCCCTTACCTGAGATAATCCGGCAGTCTCTAAGCTTCAAGCTTTTCCGTTCTTCAACCTTTGCTCTTTCTCCACTTTTCACCTTTCAGCCGCTTTCTCTGTTTCACGTGAAAACTCTTTACCAACAATGAACCCTTTTTCTCTTATTCCAACTTATATATTTTCCACTAATTATTATTCCAAATAATAATAATAATAATAATAATAATAATAATAATCCAATAATTCAATTTATTTAATTAAATTATTAAATATATTATTAACTTAATTAAATAATCCTCTTATTTAATTCGGGGTGTTACATGAAGAAACACGGCTTATATGCTCTTGAGGCTGAAGTTGTCAATGGTTCTGCAGATGTTGCATCCACGAAACCTTTGTCGAAGACAGAAATTCGGCACATGAGATTGGTCCATGTTGTTGGTGTAAGCCCTAGAGACCAATACTTTTCGGTACTTGTATCGAATTATTTAAAGGCATTTTCTTTATTATGGTTGATTAATAAAGTCCCTGGAATAGATAGTCCGTTTAATGTATTAAGTGTGACTTAATCATGAGAACACATTAAACATAAGGACATTATTCTTAAAGTATCCGTAGTCGAGCTTTAATGTGAAGTGGGATAACATTAAAGCATTAAGACTATTATGTTTGTAGACTGATGATCACATCTCATGGATCATGGATAAAGAGTTATCAAGTCTTAAACATAGGTATGAATATTAGGAGTAATATTTATACCGGATTGACCCGCTATGAGAATACTATATAGAAAGTTATGCAAAGTGTCATAAGTTATTCTCATGGTGATAATGGTGTATACCACTCTTCGACCTGAAACCACTATGGATCCTAGATGTAGAGTCGAGTGCTTTGTTGCTGATCCAACGTTGTCCGTAACTGGATAACCATAAAGACAGTTGATGGGTACTCCACAAAGCATGCTGAGGGACATGAGTGTCCTAGATGGAATTTGCCCATCCTGCGTAACAGGATAAATGTCTATGGGCCCAATATTGAACTGGACAAGGATGACACGGTCTATACCTTGTGTTCAATATAGACATAAGGGCAAAGGGGTAATTATACACATAATTATTATCACAGGAGGTTTTGTCAGATCACATGACATTTTCGTGACTTGGGTAGTAGTGATGTGTTGCTAGATACCGCTCACTGTTTATTATGTTAAATGCGTGATTTAATATAATTGCCAACGCCGCGAAAACCTATAGGGTCACACACAAAGGACGAATTGATGAGAGATAGAGTAACTAAGGAACACTGTAAGGTACGGTGCACTTAAGTGGGAGACGAAATATGGTAAGGTACCAAATACTTAAATGATTTTGGGCATATTATAAGATATGGGCCAAAATACACTTAAGTGGGCTTTTTAGCTTGAAGCCCACACAAGTGGTTCTATAAATAGAACCCCTTGGGTAGAAGCATTGTCACTCCAATCCACTCAGACAGAAATTCAAGTAGAGACTTGGAATTTTGTTTCCCTCTTTCTCTCACTCAAAGCCTTCATTCATAACAGCTAGCACTGCGATTGAAGGAATCCGTTCGTGTGGACTGAGTAGAGACGTTGTCATCGTTCAACGTTCGTGATCGCCCCGTGGATCTGTATCAAAGGTTTTGATCATTATCAGAGATCTGCACCAAAGGTTTGAATCGCCACGAGAGGTAACGATTCTATCACTGATCATGCCCATTCGTAAGGATCACTAAATGGAGAAATTTTTAAATTCCGCTGCGCCTTGGATGGCAATTCTCCAACAGTGGTATCAGAGCCACTTACGAAACCATGAATCTGATAACTGTTTTTGTTCTGTAATAATATGATTAAAGATAGAATGAATCAAAGGTTAAATTGAGATCGATCAAGTTACATATATGTGATATATGTAATCCTGATGCAAAATACATTATATATGATATAGTGTTCTCGTTTCGTTCATTCAAACCCTCAATGATTGTTTTCCTTTGAGCGATCAATGGTCGTTTGCTTCTTGATCCGACATTAGTATGGTGAAGCAATGACATGTTGATCAATCATACTGAATTAACAATCGAGATGTGTTTGACGGTCTGAAATTGGTGCATCAGGGTTAGTGACGGCACAAGGGTTGTGTTGTCAGAGAGTTATGCGATTGGGGTTTGATTGCACAAGAGTTGTGTGTTCTAAACACTTTTCCGAACAGTGTTAACTGGTTAACGCGTATGGTTAACCGGTTAACGCAATACGAAATATTTTTTTTTAATTTTCAAACAGTGTTAACCGGTTAACGTATTTGGTTAACCGGTTAACGCAAGGCGGAAAACAGTTTTCCAAGCACTACGCCAAATAAGGGAAAAGAGGGCGCTTTTTTTGGCCTATAACAGCGCTTTAAAGCGCCCTCTAATCTGGCGCTGGCATAGGTAAAGACAGCGCTTTTTTTCCTGGTGAAAGCGCTCTCTAAAGTGGCTCTTTAAGCCCTTTAAGAGCCACTTTAGAGGGCGCTTTTTAAAGAAAGCGCCCTCTAAAGTGGAAACTTTTAAGGGTTTAGAGGGCGCTTTTACTGGAAAGCGCCCTCTAAAGTGGAAATTTAAAGGGTTTAGAGGGCGCTTATTTTGGAAAGCGCCCTCTAAAGTGGGTGGTTATTTAAATTTTTTTTTAAAAAAGCGCTATATTTTATTTATTTATTTTAGACAACCTGTATATTGAAGCAGTACACCTAAAACTGTATAATTTGAAGCCCTTTTTCACACATTGCATTCAACAAGCCTTATATACAACAATCCATACATATACAACAATCCACTGATATATAATCGTTTAACTTCTAAAGATTCTAAATATACAACCAATTCATAACTTAATTAAAAAGAAATAAAACTAAGTAGCAAAAGCATCTCTGAGATGTATGTTTTTTTTGCTAGCCGCAGTCTACTTAGGGTCCGCTTCCTGAATCGAAGTTCATTTCTAGCAGCCATTCCTCGCATGCCGGTTTGAATACAAACAACTTTGGAATAGGTAGTTTTATAAGCATATGTCTTCAAAGATACACTACATTTTGTTTTCGGATCAATCAAAGATATATTACTAGATAGGAAGATTTGGTTTCAACAAATAATATATTAAGCCATAATCACATTGAAGATCATTCCTGAATAAACAAAAAAAAAATAATCACCAAATATTTTCTCATCTAAATGGTATTATTACTTACGATTTTTCATCCCCAAATTTCCACCAATCAGGTTCATACCAAGGCTTTCCCCTGGAAAAAAAAGGATAAAATACAGAGCATATAAGTTGAATACAAAATCACAATTGAAAAGGTCAAATTTGTAAAAAAATTATGAAACAAAATGATATTGTAGTTATGAAGGAGAAAATAACATGCGATAAAGAAATATAATTGTACTAAGAAAAGATTAAGTACATATCAATTCAAAATAGAAACTTTCATTACTCATTAGAAATTAAGATACTGGTTGGGAATATCTAAACACCAGGGAATGCAAATTTTATTGGCAAAAATGAGACATGCCTAAAGACTTGCAAAGGGATGAAAATTAAGATAATCAGTTACATCTACAAATGTGGTAACTTCAAAGTATTTACTGAAAAATAAAAACCTACAGTAATAACTCGACAAAAATGGATAACAGATAATAATGAATAAAATTCAACACATGTTCAATTTTTAAAAATGAACAATTTTAGACATCTTAAAACAAAATCTTCTGGGACTATCTACACATAAAAACTGGCAACTATTTCCTCAGATCTATCATCATAAATAAATAATCAGAATTAATTCAGATAAAGGAAAGTACTCTTCTGATATCACGTCTCCTGACTTCATGCATCCAATATATGCGCCATCCTGGCCACGGCGATGTTCAAGAAGTTTAATTAAACCCTCTGTTAGGCCAGTGAGTGGGTAGGGTAGCTCAACTGGTAAGTGCTAGTTTTATAAAACATAGTTATTGCTCAAAGTATATATATTTGCATGCGCTAACGCCACTTTACATTATGTAAAATGACATAAACAAACCATTAACTATAATACAAATATTTGAACTATTGTCATTTAATACATACCAGACCTCGTCCAGAAGAGCAATAACGCCGCCAGGTTTCTGAAGTTATAAACAAGAATGAGATGACAAACTGATAGAACTTTTCTAAAATGACAAAAATGCATGGGTGAGTTGCACCTTCTCAATAAGATCGAGAACATCTTGATTATCAATGAACTCTATATAACTCCAATCAATTTCTTCCTTTATATATTCCTCTTGCTCCATTTTGAAGACATGCTGCATATGTTGGTGTAAGCCCTAGAGGCCAATATATTTTGGTACTTGTATCGAATTATTTATTAATAATAAAAGGCATTCTCTTTATTATGGTTGATTAATAAAGTCCCTGGAATAGATAGTCCGTTTAATATATTAAGTGTGACTTAATCATGAGAACACATTAAACATAAGGACACTATTCCTAAAGTATCCGTAGTCGAGCTTTAGTGTGAAGTGGGATAACATTAAAGCATTAAGACTATTATGTTTGTAGACTGATGATCACATCTCATGGATCATGGATAAAGAGTTATCAAGTCTTAAACATAGGTATGAATATTAGGAGTAATATTTATACCGGATTGACCCGCTATGAGAATACTATATAGAAAGTTATGCAAAGTGTCATAAGTTATTCTCATGGTGATAATGGTGTATACCACTCTTCGACCTGAAACCACTATGGATCCTAGATGTGGAGTCGAGTGCTTTATTGCTGATCCAACGTTGTCCGTAACTGGATAACCATAAAGACAGTTGATGGGTACTCCACGAAGCATGCTGAGGGACATGAGTGATCTAGATGGAATTTGCCCATCCTGCATAACAGGATAAATGTCTATGGGCCCAATATTGAACTGGACAAGGATGACACGGTCTATGCCTTGTGTTCAATATAGACATAAGGGCAAAAGGGTAATTATACACATAATTATTATCATAGAAGGTTGTGTCAGATCACTTGACATTTTCGTGTTTTGGGTAGCAGTGATGTGTTGCTAGATACCGCTCACTGTTTATTATGTTAAATACGTGATTTAATATAATTGCCAATGTCACGAAAACCTACAGGGTCACACACAAAGGACGGATTGATGAGAGATAGAGTAACTAAGGAATACCGTAAGGTACGGTGCCCTTAAGTGAATTATAGAACATCGTAAGGTACGTTGTACTTGAGTAGAATACGAAATATGGTAAGGTACCATGGGCTTAAGTGATTTTGGGCATATTATAAGATATGGGCCAAAATACACATAAGTGGGCTTTTTAGCTTGAAGCCCACACAAGTGGTTCTATAAATAGAACCCTTGTGCAGAAGCAAAAATTGCGGTTGCATTATTTTCGTTTTCTCACTCTCTCTCTCTCACTCAAAGCCTTCACTCGTACCAGCTAGCACTGAGATTGAAGGAATCCGTTCGTGTGGACTGAGTAGAGACGTTGTCATCGTTCAACGTTCGTGATCGCTCCGTGGATCTGCATCAAAGGTTTTGATCGTCACAAGAGATCTGCACCAAAGGTTTCAGTCGTCACAAGAGGTAAATATTCTATCACTGATCATGACCATTCGTAAGGATCTCTAAAAGAGAAAATTTTAATTTCCGCTGCGTTTTGGACCACAATTCTCCTTCAGCATAATGAAATAATGAAGTGTTATTTGAGTCTATAGAAATTGTTTACCAGGAGATAGTAGAAAAATCAAACCTGGTTGAAATGCTGCTGTAACTTCTCATTTGTCAAATTGATATAAAATTGCTCGAAGCTGAACAGGGCCGATGTAAAGTTAGTTACTGTTAGAACAATAACTGTGGTTCAAAAGTAAATAGATACGAAAAATGTAAATAGAGAACACAAAAAATTCGATCACAGAGATTGGCCAAATGTGCATACGTCTATAAACTTCATATAAAATTAGGCAAGAGGGTGGTTAAGATTAAGAACCTGTTTGTCTTGAAACTTTCGAATCCGTATATATCTAGAACTCCAATTAAGTTCTTCGAAGTCAGAAGAGAAACCAAAAATGAACAATAGCGAACGTCAGAAGAGAAACCAAGTAATATGAAGATTAGAAAAATACCTATGGTGTCAAAATCGAACAGCTAACAACGAATTAATAGAAGGAGGAAATGTCGTAGATCTAACAGAGGTGGAAGGAGAACGCCTTAGAAGTAGCGAAAATCGTAGCAGTGAGAACCCTAACGTGAAAAAGAACGAAAATAACAGAGAGTGAAATAACAAAACGCGCAGTATGTTATAGTTTTAATGTTTACTAAAGGGGACTTTAGAGGGCGCTTGTGGAAAAAAAGCGCCCTCTAAAGGGTGCTTAAGAGGGCGCTTATGAAAGCGCTCTCTAAGGCTTTCCAAAAGCGCTTTATAAACTGGAAATGCACATGGACTTATAGAGCGCTTTTTTAAAAGCGCCCTCTAAGGGTAACCTTAGAGGGCGCTTTCTAAAAAGCGCCCTATATTGTTGTCCCTCTATCTCCTCCTTATTTTTTCGCTTCACCTTAGAGGGCGCTTTATTACAAAAGCGCCCTCTAAAGTGCGCTGTCTATTCCAGTTGTTCGCTCCTTATTTTTTCGCTTCACTTTAGAGTGCGCTTTTGTAATAAAGCGCCCTCTAAGGTGCGCTGTCTATTCCAGTTTTTGGCGTAGTGAAGAAATTTTTCAACAGTGTTAACCGGTTAACGCATATGGTTAACCGGTTAACGCAAGGCAAAAAAGAATTTTCTAAAAGTTTTCAAACAGTGTTAACTGGTTAACGCATATGGTTAACCGGTTAACGCAAGAAAAAAAAATTCACCTGTTCGGCTAGAAAAAGTGCTTTGAAGTATCAAGTGTTGATACGAAAAACGACGTCAATTTTAAATGAATTGTTCATTAAAATTTTCGGGCAGCGGACCCCCGGCTAACTCTGCGTAGTGTGATCGGTCGTCGAAATTTAATTTGATTTTAATTAATTAAAGGAATTAATAATAATAATAAAGTGGTTATTATTGTCTTGTGGTGATCGGTTATGGCCTTAGTTTTCCTTTGTTTTGTTTTGGATTTTTAAAATACGACCTGCGTGTCGTGCCTCTCCCTTAATCTCCCAAATGTAACTTCTTTTCTCATCTCACTCCCTCGTATGTAAAACGAGTTTCTTTTATGTAATGTAATGATATGAAGAAAGCAAAGAAGTCAGTGCCAAAGGAGGACAACCTTGAAGATCTTGCTTGGAGAAGCTTAGATCGTTGTTAGGTTAGCTTAGGTTCTCTCATTGGCTTGGGAGAACAATTGCTCTAGGGGCCATAACTGTTTCATTTTGTTTGTATGTATGTTGATACATGCGAATGTATGTTGATGCATGTGAGAGACGGTTTATATGATAAACAAGCCGGTGAGATCAGAAAAATTGCAATTCCCTCAAAATAAATATTAAGTTTTAAGCTTTCCAAGTTTTAACACTCATCAAGACTAGTATCGAATAATGTAGGTTTCGCCTACGCGAGGTGCATGTTCTATATTAGTAAGGTGCGATGGGATAATTGTAATATCCAACTGTTAAAACAATGGGTCAAACTTAACTAAACAAATTATAATAAGATTATATATATGTTTAGAAGCAAGAGTTGGGAATGATCCATATGATGGATTGGAATAAGGAGTTATTCACCCAACTGAAATTTTCGAGAGTTGTATGAGATACAATTGGAAGGAGTTTCTACCTAAATAACCTAGTTTTGTGTAATCCGCCTACGCGGACTTAGAACGAAGTGAAATATGGATCTCGACCCACTAGAAAATCTTCCAACGGGATTTTCCGAATCAAATGATGAAGGTCATTTGTTTTGAATAAAATAGTGGGAGCATGTTTAATTAAAGGCCTAATTAAATATGTCAATGATACTTATATTTTCATTAATCCTTGTGTAGATTACCATGACAACAAACACCTCTAACAACATCTTGCGATCAATCCTTGATAAGGAAAAATTGTCTGGGACAAATTTTCTGGATTGGCACCGAAACCTGAGGATTGTCCTCAAACATGATAAAAAGTTGTATGTCTTGGAGACACCTGTTCCTGAAGAGGAACCTCCTAGTTTTGCATCTAAGGCAGAAAGAGATGCTTATAAGAAGCATGTCGATGATGCCAATGAAACTGCTTGTCTCATGCTGGCTACCATGAACTCAGAATTGCAAAAGCAACATGAGAACATGTCAGCATTCGATATGATCGAACACCTGAAGTTGCCCTATCAAGAGCAAGCAAGGCATGAGAGGTTTGAAGTTTCAAAAGCCCTTTTTCAAAGCAAGTTAGCTGAGGGAGCCCCTGTAGGTCCCCATGTACTCAAGATGATTGGGTATGTGGAAAACCTTGAGAGATTGGGTTTTCCCCTCGAAAAGGAACTTGCAACTGATTTGATCTTGAAATCGTTGCCAGATAGTTTCAGTTAAGAACTACCATGAACTCTTCCTGAACTGCTCGCCATGTTAAGAACTGCCGAGCAGAATCTGAAGTCAAAAGGGAAGTCCATTCTGATGATTGGAAATGGAAAGAGACAGAACAAAAAGGCCCACTAAGCAGAGTGATAAGGGGAAGGGCAAGGAAGTTGCCAATCCCAGACCCACTGCTGCTTTGAAGCCTAGTGGAGGCATAGCAAAAGAAGGCACCTGCTTCCATTGCGGTAAGACCGGACACTGGAAGAGGAACTGCCCAAAGTACCTGGAAGATAAGAAGAATGGAGTAGAGACTTCAACTTCAGGTATTTTTGTTATTAATTTATCTACTTCTGCATCATGGGTATTAGATACTGGATGCAGTTCTCACATTTGTACAAATGTGCAGGAACTAAAAAGGAGTAGAGATTTGGCAAAAGGTGAAGTCGACCTACGAGTTGGCTATGGAGCAAAGGTTGTTGTTTTAGCCGTAGGAACTTTTGTATTGACTTTACCTAGTGGTTTAATAATTCAGTTAGAGAACTGTTATTATGTACCTGTAATTAGCAGGAATATTATTTCCATTGCTTGTTTGGACAAGTTTGGTTTTTCATTTATAATAAAGAACAATTGTTGCCCAATTTATTTGAATGATATATTCTATGCTACTGCACAAATGAACAATGGACTATATGTCCTTGATCTTGAAATGCCTATTAATAACATTAATACAAAAGGGTGAAACCTAACAAGTTAAAACCAACTAGGTAAGAATATTAAAACTCTTCAATCAGATCGAAATGATGAGTATTTAATCCTAGAGTTTGATGACCATCTGAAAGAGTGTGGGATCCTATCCCAACTTACTCCTCCTGGAACATCCCAATGGAAGGGTGTATCTGAGAGAAGAAATCGAACCCTATTGGACATGGTCCGATCCATGATGAGTCACACCAATCTTCCAAACTCCTTTTGAGGACATACACCATTGACATCAGCTTACACACTTAATCGTGTTCCATCCAAAAGGTTGAAAAGACACCATATGAGATATGGAGTGGTAAGAGACCACATATGTCTTACATGAAGATTTGGGGTTGCGAAGTTTATGTGAAACGACAAATTTCAACTAAGCTTAAGCCCAAATCTGACCAATGCTTATTTGTGGGGGTATCCTAAAGAAACAAGAGGATATTATTTCTACAATCCTTCTGAGGGCAAAGTGTTTGTCGCTCGAACTTGAGTTTTCCTAGAAAGGGATTTTATTTCCAAAGGAATTAGTGGGAGGAAAGTAGAACTTGAAGAAATTCAAGAATCATAAAGCATCGATACACCTATGGAGGAATTAGAGCAGGAAACACAAGTAGTTGTGTAAGAGCAACCTGCTCAAATAGAACAAGACCAGCGTAGGTCAGGCAGGATACGTCACCTGCCTGAGATATATGGATATCTGATCAAGGTGATGTATTACTCATGGATCAAGATGAGCCTGTGACCTACTCATGGAATCTTCGCCTTGATGAAACAGTAAAACTGTATGGATTCATCAAGAACGAAGATGAGCCTTGTGTCTACAAGAAGGTTAGTGGGAGCATGATCGTATTCCTGGTATTATATGTAGATGACATATTACTCATTGGAATCGATATCCCTACCCTGCAACAAGTAAAGTCTTGGTTGGGGAAATGCTTTTCTATGAAGGACCTAGATGAAGCAGCCTATATATTAGGAATCAGAATCTATATAGATAGATCACAAAACTGCTTGGCCTAAGTCAGAGTACATACATAGACAAAGTGCTGAGACGCTTTAATATGAATGATTCCAATCTGGTTATGTGTTTTGCTTAAATGGTGGCACTGTGAGCTTGAAAAGTTCAACGCAAGATGCAGTTGCTGATTCTACAACTGAGGTTGAGTATATTGCTGCCTTAAGTGCAGCAAAGGAAGCTGTTTGGATCAATAAACTTGGCATAGTCCCTAGCATTGTGGATCCCATTGATCTCTATTATGATAACAATGGTGTTATCGCACAAGCTAAGGAGCCTAGATCTCACCAACGATCCAAACACATACTTAGACGTTGTGTGAAAATATGTAAAGTACCTACACTTGACAATATAGCTGACCCACTGACAAAGCCTCTTGCGCAGCAGAAGCATGATGGCCATACTAGATCAATGGGCATACGGGGTATGCCTGATTGGCTCTAGTGCTAGTGGGAGATTGTTGGTGTAAGCCCTAGAGGCCAATACTTTTTGGTACTTGTATCGAATTATTTAAAGGCATTTTCTTTATTATGGTTGATTAATAAAGTCCCTGGAATAGATAGTCCGTTTAATGTATTAAGTGTGACTTAATCATGAGAACACATTAAACATAAGGACACTATTCTTAAAGTATCCGTAGTCGAGCTTTAATGTGAAGTGGGATAACATTAAAGCATTAAGACTATTATGTTTGTAGACTGATGATCACATCTCATGGATCATGGATAAAGAGTTATCAAGTCTTAAACATAGGTATGAATATTAGGAGTAATATTTATACCGGATTGACCCGCTATGAGAATACTATATAGAAAGTTATGCAAAGTGTCATAAGTTATTCTCATGGTGATAATGGTGTATACCACTCTTCGACCTGAAACCACTATGGATCCTAGATGTAGAGTCGAGTGCTTTGTTGCTGATCCAACGTTGTCCGTAACTGGATAACCATAAAGACAGTTGATGGGTACTCCACAAAGCATACTGAGGGACATGAGTGTCCTAGATGGAATTTTCCCATCCTGCGTAACAGGATAAATGTCTATGGGCCCAATATTGAACTGGACAAGGATGACACAGTCTATACCTTGTGTTCAATATAGACATAAGGGCAAAGGGGTAATTATACACATAATTATTATCACAGGAGGTTTTGTCAGATCACATGACATTTTCGTGACTTGGGTAGCAGTGATGTGTTGCTAGATACCGCTCACTGTTTATTATGGTAAATGCGTGATTTAATATAATTGCCAACGCCGCGAAAACCTATAGGATCACACACAAAGGATGGATTGATGAGAGATAGAGTAACTAAGGAACACTGTAAGGTACGGTGCACTTAAATGGGAGACGAAATATGGTAAGGTACCAAATACTTAAGTGATTTTGGGCATATTATAAGATATGGGCCAAAATACACTTAAGTGGGCTTTTTAGCTTGAAGCCCACACAAGTGGTTCTATAAATAGAACCCCTTGGGTAGAAGCATTGTCACTCCAATCCACTCAGACAGAAATTCAAGTAGAGACTTGGAATTTTGTTTCCCTCTTTCTCTCACTCAAAGCCTTCATTCATAACAACTAGCACTGTGATTGAAGGAATCCGTTTGTGTGGACTGAGTAGAGACGTTGTCATCGTTCAACGTTCGTGATCGCCCCGTGGATCTGTATCAAAGGTTTTGATCATTATTAGAGATCTGCACCAAAGGTTTGAATCGCCACGAGAGGTAACGATTCTATCACTGATCATGCCCATTCGTAAGGATCACTAAATGGAGAAATTTTTAAATTCCGCTGCGCTTTGGATGGCAATTCTCCAACACATGTCAGTGAAAAGGGTATGTTCGAATTGGGGGAACAAAATCTACTTGGTGGAGACAAAGTCAAAAAACAAAGTTTTATGAACCATGTGTACTTGGAAAATCTTGCAGAGTGAAATTCAATAAAGGAAAACAAAGAATACATAGATCCCTTGATTACATCCATGCTGATCTTTGGGAGCTTGTAAGGTGTTCATCACATTTAGGAGCAAGGTGTTTTCTATCCATAGTTAATGATTATTCCTTAAATTTATGGGTATTCGTCCAGAAGACTAAGGATGAAACTTTTGAGAACTTCAAAAGTTGGAAGACTCTGGTCGAAAGTTAGACTGACAGGAAGGTCAAGAGGTTGAGAACCGACAATGGTCTTTAATTTGGCAATGAGGCATTCTAAAGTTTTTATGCTACCTCTGGTATTGCAAGGCACATTACTACTACAGGTACTCCCCAACAAAATAGTTTGGATGAAAGGTTTAATCGAACCATTTTAGAAATAGTTAGATGCATGTTGACTAGTGTTGGGTTAAAGAAGGTGTTTTAGGCAGATGTTGTTTTGACAACAACATATCTGATAAATAGATGGCCTTCAACTGCGTTACATATGAAGACACCTGAAGAAATTTGGTCGAGACATCCACCAGATCTCGACAAACTTAGAGTATTTGGCTACATATCCTATGCTCACATTAGGCAGGACAAGGTCGAACCTAGAGCTCTGAGATGCATGTTCATGGGATACCCTGAAGGAGTCAAAGCTTATAGGCTATGGTTCCTAGAGCCAAGTCACAGGAGGTGTATCACCAGGCAAGATGTAATTTTCAATGAAGCTGAGACGACGTTCAAGAAAACTGATGACGTTAGTAGAAGTGCGTAGCTGTAAAAAAAATTGAGATTAAGTTATTAATTAACTTAACTCATAAAGCAAGAGTCTCCACCGTGCTTTTATTATTTCTAAAGGAAAGAAAAAAAGAAAGAAGAAACCCCAAAGAAGTTTTAAAACAAAACTAATAAAAGAGATAAGGGTCCGGGGGTTAGTTATGCAAAAGAAATATATTAGACCCTAAACATCTATAGTACTCTATAGGAACCTTTTTGAAAATCTGTGCATTTTGGCTTTAAAATGATGTTGTTGTCAAATGATTGGGGAGGTGATAAGAGAAATATTTTTTATAATTTTTGTGTTTGTCAAGACTTTCTGAGTCTTATCCCTACGTACCAACAAAGTGCAATGAACGATCGAAATCTCATAGTTCGTGGTAAAAATAACAAAGATGTTTGTTTTGATTCATTTTTAATGAAAAGACATTTTGTCATTTTAAGGAGAATACTCAACTAGTCAATTAGAAGTATGGGAACTTTACATCACCATAGAGAAATGCTCCAACTTGGATAGAGATCAACAAGTATGTCACTGACTCTCTTAGGTGGAAAAGAATTACCATAAGTACTATGGGGATAGGAGAATTACATCTCAACTTTGGAAATGACTCATGTCTAAACTTTGAGAAAAAAAGTTTTAAAAGAAAAAAAAAAGTGCACAAAGGGCACAAACTAGTTTGAATGAATTATGTATATTTTAGCATTTTTAAAATTGGTCTGAATATGCTTAAGATGTATTAGCATTTATTAAAAAAAGTTTTAAAAATCACTTAACAAAAGTCAAGGTTTATTAAGAAAGTGGTTCAAGTTTGAAAACAAGAAAGTTTTGAAAAGAGAGAGGAGATTTTCAAAATCAAAGAAGGAGAGGAGAAGAATAGGCTATCCTAGAGCATAAAGTAAAAGATAGGGAGGAAAGATCTAACCAAGAGATAGCAAGCTTTATGACATAAGTCAAGCAAGAACTTTCTCCTTTGGATTAAGCCTCAAGCAAGCCAAATAAACAAAAAATAAACCATGTATCAGATGAAACTAGGATAACCAAGCCAAGTCTTCAAAAGAAGTTCAAAGTCAAAGATAGCAGATGAATCCCAAGGTCTCAAATCACAAGCTCCCAACCCAAGGATCAATATCCTAGTTTTAAGTCCATAACTCCACAACAATGTTAAGGATAGTAACCACAAGTCCATGAATCAAGAGAACCAATTTTTTAGAGGTTTTTCCTTTATTAATAATGTCTTAAAAAATAAGTCCAAATGGACAAAGGAAAAAGAGCCTAAACATAAACAAGGGTCCAAGTGGACAAATAGCAAACATGATATGAGATGCTAAAATAAGAGCATAAAGTAAATAGCAAGAAATAAAGAGCATAAGATAAATGACATCAATGTAAAGTTAATACAATAATATGTTAATAAGTGATGTTAGTAATAAAAAAAATAGAAAGATGGTTCACCATTTTTTGGAGAACACTCAGCTATTCCCCCACAAGTATGAAAATATGGACCTTTACATCACCATGAGAAGGACTCCCAACTTGGATAAAATCAACAAGTATGCAACTAGCTCTCATAGGTGAAAAGGAAATAATATTTTTCACACAATACCATGAGGAGTAGGAGACTTACAATACCACTTATGAAAATGACTTGCTTTCGAGACAAATTTTACGCTATGTTAAGCAATCATAATTGAACTTATGTAGAAGTCACAACTATCTGAGGTCGGTCAATAATAATGTTTGTGTTAATACATGCTAGAGAAATGATATGTAAATCATTCTCATAAAGCTATGCCACACAAAAAAGAAAAAAGAGAATTGATCAAGCACAAAGACTAGAAGAGTGGTCCATTACATCAATCAATACTTCATAGTACTTAGGAAAAACTTATACATTAATCCAAAGTACCTTAAATGATCCATGATCAATTAAGAGGTAGATTTGAAATGATGAAAGTTCATAAAACATCAATCCAAAAATCATGAACAAGATGGACACAAATCATCCAATTGGTCAAGAAGAAAAGAAAGAGATTAAGAGGAAGAGGATAAGAGAAACCAAACCCAAATTGGATCAAAGGATTGATCAAGTCATCATCAAAATCAATAATCCATTTTGGTGGAAAGTGTGACTTGTAATCCATCAAAACTCAGCCAAATCATGCGTTTTAAGATTCAATTAACTTCTGGAGACTTAGTTAAAGATGTTTAGGTCCAAAACACATGGTAATTTGGCTTGTAATTGAGATTAGTGAAGTTAAAATTTTGAATCATGGTGATTACTTCAGTTCCAAGGCACCATTTTCAACTCAATGGGGCATCTTGCTCAAGAGGCTTTTTGATCCCATTCTTCTTGCAATGTGTTGACATCATATCAAAGATTACAATGTGCCAAGAAAAAGTTTCATTTGGATGCTTGAGCATAAAGTTATGGCATGTTAAAGTTGGCACAAAAATCGGGTAATGTAACTTAGAAAATTCTAAGTCCCAAGTGGCTGAAAATGACCTGTAATGTTTCAAAGAATTTCATGGCCTTCCAAACATAATTTGACTTTGATCCTTGAACAAAAATTGTAGAGGGAATCATAAATAATATTATGAAAAAAGAATCAGCCTTAAATCTTGAAAATTGAAGAAGTTATAATCCTTGAACGTTGAGAAAATATCACTTGAAAATAGGTCAAATTTCACTAAGTACACAAATGACCTATAATGTCTTCAAACTTTTGATGATCCTCCAAACATAATTGGATCTTGTCATATAAAGATAAGTTGAAGAGAATATTAAGAAGAGTCATATTAAAAAAAATCATTCAAAAAATTTGAGGATTGAAGGAGTTGTGATCCTTTGAACTTTGACTTTAAATGTTGACTTTTTGGTCAAACCTCTTGGAATAAACTTATGTACTTGAACTTTTCTTGCATTTTAAGGTACATGAATGATCATATGAACTTAAAATAAGGTGTCCTTGAATGTACTTTGATTAAGTTGCTCAAAGTTTGAGGTAACTTATTGAAGAAAGCATGGAAATAAACATATGAACCTTTGACTTCTCTTGAGAAATAAGCCACAAAACTATGAAATGCCCTTGATCAAAATGAGGTTGAAGGATTCTTGAGAGCCTTAGAGATCATGCTTTGTGTGATAGCCCCTTGAGAATCAATGATTGACCACACTTTGCTGAGGAATAAAAGAAAACCTAGTTGAGGAGCCATGCTTGATGCTCTTGATGAAAAACCCTACCTTGCACAATAAATTTAAAGAAAACAAAACATATTTTTTCTATTTTGATTAATGGTTAAATAGGAAATGAACATATAAACACAAAGGTAAAACATCAACAAAGAGGTGTTTGATGATGCTCCAAAAGGATAACCTAAAGATGAGAGGGAGAGGACAAAGATGTGATCTTGTTTGTATGTAATGATGCAAATGATATGTGGGATCTTAGGGTTAAAAATTAGAGTATGACAAAGTGTACATATATCTGAAGAAGAGATTCATGTTGTGATGGTACATGTCGATGTTGAATTGCGTATCCTAGATAAAGTTGAAGAAGAAGCACAAGATGCCGAAGATACTGAGGAAGATGAGGACACTGTCAATGACTACCTGTTGGCAAAAGATAGGTTGAGAAGAGTCATCAAGCCACCTCAAAGACGTGGGTGTGCAAATTCATAGCTTATGCCTTAATCTCTGCAAGTGAGGTTCTAGATGAAGAACCTAGAGACTATAAAGAAGTTATGAGGAGTCGAAATATGTCTGAATGGCTGAAGGCCATGGATGATGAGATGAAGTCTCTTCATGATAACCACAATTGGGAACTGATCAAGAAACCCGCTGGAGCCAAGTTAGTCAACTGTAAGTGGATTTTCAAAGTTAATGAAGGAATCGAAGAAGTGACGTTGAAAAGGTACAAGGAAAGATTGGTCACAAGGGGTTTCACTCAGAAAGAAGGTGTCGACTTCAATGATGTGTTCTCTCTTGTTGTGAAGCATAGGTCCATTCTAATGTTACTTGTCATAGTCGCACAATTCGACCTAGAACTATAACAAATGGATGTGAATACTAATTTCTTGTATGGAGATCTAGATGAAATAATCCTGATGAGGCAACCTGAAGGGTTTGCAGAAAAGGGTGTAACACCTCAAAATTTGCCCTCCTCTCTTGGGACTAGCTAATCATATTGCATATCATTTTTAGGTCATTAGGCATTTCATATTGCATATCATGTGGTTACATTATGCAAGCTATTCTCCCAAGTCTTGATCAGAAGATAAGGAAGTCAAAGTGCAAGCCTAGGGCTTATTGACTGATCATGGGCCATCTGAGGATTGGGCAGTTCAAATTAGGGTTTTGTGATTCTTAATGGATGTTGGTCTTCATCTTGATTGCAATGATACATCATCATCATCATGGTTGGTTGTCATCAGAAGATTGAGGCTGATTCCTTGAGATTAGGGTTTTGACCACTGGTCAACCCTAATCAGTTGTATTGAGCCAGTCAGGGCATGATCAGGAGATGAGGTTTATGATGGTTGTGGGGTTCATTCTATGATTATATTGTGCTTATTGAGGCTAGGGTGTCACCCTTGAGCCATTTCAGTTGAAGATTGGAGCTTAGAGTGATCTATGCATTGCCTGATTCATCTGTCAGATGAAAAGTCAATTGTGGTCAACTGTACATGATCTGATGGATTTGGAGGTGGAAATGAGTTAGATACACTTCATTCATGTTGGAACAAGTGTTATTTGACATTGCAAAGCTTAAGAATGAAGAAAATCAAGTCAGAACAAAAACTGCCAAAAATAGAAAGTGACTTGTAATTGAAGTTTCCAAAAATGGAAAGTTTTGGACCTCAAAGCCACGTGTCCAAGGAAGCTTCAAATGAAAATTTGTTCAACATGAAAGTTGTAGATCTCATTCTCACCTTTCCAAAAAGTCCAAGAACTTGAAAATCCAATGTATGGTTGGAAAGTTATGGCTCAGTGAAATTCAAAAATGACCCGTAATCAGGAGGCCATAATTTCCACATGCTTTGTCCAAATTGCAAGTTCTTTATATGCACAAACTCCATTTAACATGTACTTTGAGGGTGCATAATTGGATTTTCCCAAAAGTGGCCAAGGCAAAAAGTCACTTTTCAACTGGACAGCTGAATTGGACCAGGGGCAAAATTGTCCAACTTGCAAAATAATTGGAATTTTTGAGTGGGGATTTTTGCAACACCTCATAATTGGCATTTTAAACTTGTTAGAATCATCATTTCATGGCAAAGGCTTTTAATTTGAGATTTGACTTGAAAAATGAAATGACAAAAATGGACAAATGCAAACACAAGGTGAAAATGAGAAATATGCAACCAATGAGAGTGTGACAAGTTTCTACAGCTCATGACAGGTGTTTAGAAGGTGTATGAGCTGTCATTGAGGTGGCATGAGCTGTCCTATGGAAATTCCATTTTTGCCCTCACTTGAAATTTCACATTTTCACTAACAATTCCAACTTGGCTAATTACATGATTAATTGGTGATTAAGCATTCATATATAAACCTAAACACATTCTAATCATAATTGAATTTCACATTTACCAAAGTTGGATCAAAACTCATCACATTCTCTCAAAATCTCAAGAACACCAAAATCTTCAAATTCATCAAACTCCTTCAATTGTTGATCAATTTTCGAATTTCCTTTTGTGTTAATCTTGCATCATCTTCCTCTACATCTGTTTGTGGTTCTCATCATCAATTGATCCACCAATTGCAACTGTCCAACATTGCATCGCCTATGGCAAATCAAAAATTCTCGCACTAGGAGTGAAAGCGGTTGAACTTGAGCTTAGCATTCATCTTCCTGAAGCGTGTTCTACATCTGTTTTCATGATTTGAAGCTCGAAGCTCGCGGATTACTTGCCGTCATCGAAATAAGGTGCGAATCCGAGTCTCATTATTTCTTGAATTGAGATGTGGTTTTTGTAGTTCATTCATTGCTGAGCGTGCTGCAATTTGTAGTTTTCGATTTGGTTGATTGTAGAAGGAGATATAGTGATTTTTAGTTTTGAATGTGAAACTTTAAACGATCGATCCGGTTCGTATAGTTCGATTTAGGTTGTTTAGGTTATATATTCATGATCTATGCGTCGATACCTTTCCAATGACTATTCGTTTGTGAGTTTTGGTTGAGAAATGAGTAAAACCGGTGTTGGAACGGTGAGAAGGTTGAGCGCGCGGGGAAGAAGACGGTGTGGCTGGATTTTCCCGTGTTTGATCCGTTGCTGTGTTTGAACTTTCAATTTTGCTGTTTACCGCGCCACTGTTCAACTATTTACCATTATGCCATTAATGAAGACCAAATTAATTAATTTAATTCACATAAAATCCAAATAAATACATAACACCTTTAAAAAATTCATAAAAAATAGTAGAAAAATCAGAAAATTGTGGAGATTTTTTCTATGACTTTGTTGTTGACTTTAGGATCCTTTTGACCTATTGGTCAAAGTTGTGCTTGGTAGAATTATCATTTGGCTTAGGTTTGTTTCACATGTATCCATTTTTGACACCTTGTACCATTTGATTCATGAAATTCTCATAATGTTAAATAAATTCTTGAAAATTTTTGTGATGATTGTGGACTCATTGATGTTCATTTATATGTAAATTTCATGCATTTTTGATACCTGGTCAATGAGCAGCAAATTCTGGAACTTAGGTGTGACAATTTGTGTCACACCTCATTATGTCAACTTGCTGGATTTTTTTGATTAGCTTATACTTGTTGAAATTGATTGAAATTTTGCATGATGTTTAGTTAACATGTTAGGAAGCTATGAGAATTTTTGTGGAATTTTACACTGCATTTTCAAATTGATTGTGAATTTTCCTTTCTGGTGGTTGAATTTGCAAGCTCATGTGACATAGGTTAGTAGAATGATTGGGAAATGCTCATATGGTATTGTATGATCATGAAATTTAATATGCTTGTAGTAGACACATGTTAGGACCTCCCTGTTTTGGTCTCATCCATTTCTTTTTTGTTTTCATTGAGTTATGAATTTTTGAAGTGGATGTATGCATTGATGTTGTGATTTGGAGCCTATAATTGTGTCTGTTTTTGTTGATTTTCATTGACATGGTTCCATTTGCCCAATTGAGCTCAAATTTGACATGGTAGACCTTGAATGCCCCCTGTTTAGGTGTAAATAATTTGAGAATTTTTAGATTTGTTTTGGTATGGATTTGAATGCAATAGTTCTGTTTGTATGCTTGGTGCTTCATTTGAACTAGTTTGCCTTATTTTGTGCTTAACATGAGCATAATGAATGATATAAACATGAGACCAATGATGTTTGCTCTTGTTTGACTTTAATTTGAGATTGGTTTGTGAAGGCCTTGCTGTTTAAGGATTTTTTCTTGTTTTGGACCCTAGGCTTGGCCTAGTGGTCTAGTTGCTAATGTTTGCTTGATTTTTCAGGATAAGAAAGGCAATGCTTATGGAGAATGATCCAAATCAATTTTAATTGATGTTGTTGATGTTTGTACACTAACATAACATTGTTTTGTAGGTGGTGAAGCTTGGGCTTAAGCTTTGAGCTTGCCTTGTGTTGTGTATTGAGTTGTATAGATTAATTGATTGAACTTGCTGTTTAGTTTTGTCTGTCTGAGTACTAACTGTGTTGGATTGTTTCCAGGTACCTTAGTTGCTCAGTTCCTTGTGAACTATTGCTTTGCTTTGCTTAAGCAACTTGCATTGAGGTAGGTCCTCTTGACTTCATGTAGTCTGGAGACCCGGCTGTTACCGGGCCGGGCAAATAAATGTCTGAAGTCCTCCTTAAGAGGCAATGATTGTGGTTGTTTATTTTTAAGCCCAAGCAGGTGAAAGTCCTTTAAATAAGGCAATTGGTGGAAGGTAGGGGTATGCAGCCTACCCCCCACTATTCTGTGAGTCTTCTCCTTGCTCCCATTACATGGTTGTAGCATTGAGATCAAAAGCCCAAGATCCTGTGCAGTGCACATTGAGTCAGAGTCATCGAGTATAGAAGGGTTCCCCTATTCTGGACCCATGCTCATTTGTCAGCTCTCCCTGGTTAGGGATAAGAGCTGTGAGGTCTGATCCTCACTTCATCCCATCATCTGCTTCACCTTAGCCTCGTAATGGCAAGGTTAAGAGCAAACACAGCCTGTACAGACGATTGCTTAGGCAGTCAAACCTGATTGATTGAGCCCCCTTGTTTGGCTATAGTGCGTGTTATGTGGATATCTGATTGACATGCTTGTTTGAGATACCTGTTCTCATTTGATGATATATGATTGTATGCTTGTGTGCTAGCTTCTTTCCTGGTTAGGTTAGTTTGCTTATGCAAGTAGGATAGAAAACCGAACTTAGGGTTAACGATGCATGACAACATTAGGCTCGAGTCTCAGCTCCCTAGTTGTGTATCTTTCCCCGGTTTCTGGTTAGCAATTTAGTCCCTTTTAGGGGAACTACATCGCCCTGATCCTCGTTCCAGACGAGGTATGTAGGCAGGTGGTCGTGCGAGACCACTCCGGGCAACCTTTTTCTTTTTGCGTGTGTTTACTTGTTATCTGACTGCGTGTTTTGGTTCGGATGCCGACGTAAGGCCAGTGATTGGCTGTCGGGCTCCACGTTTGCCGTTTTGATTGTGTTTTGGTTCGGATGCCGACGTAAGCCCAGTGATTGGCAGTCGGGCTCCATGTTTGCCACCCTTGTGTGTTTAACTGTTTTGTGTTGTTTGGCGTGCGTAAGCCGAACTACAGTGGCTCTGATTCTTGTTCCAGACAAGATATGTAGGCATAAGGTGCGACGCCTTATCGAGCCCGTTTCTTTTAACCCCACCTGCGTTCCCTGTGTGTGTGTGTGATGTTTAGCAACCTTTTCTTTATTCTAGGACGTGGATCCCTAGGAGTACCTAGGACGTGAGGGGTGCTAATACCTTCCCCTCGCGTAACCGACTCCCTTACCCTTTCTCTCTGGTCGCGAGACCATGTTCTTTCCAGGTTTCTCTGAGCGTTTCCTTTCCCTATCTTGGGATAAATAACGCGCAGTGGCGGCTCTGTGTGTTTTTATTTTTTAGGCTCGCCGGTTGATTTTTCGCAGGATGCGACAGCTGGCGACTCTGCTGGGGATGCCGATATCTGTAGACCTATGCTGGTCCATCGTCCCTAAGCGAGTCCTTCCTAGCGTTCTAGGATTGGTTTGGGTTGCTTGTTGTGTGTTATTTATTGCATTTATTATTCTAACCAGTGTGTATCTATATTTGCATTAATGTCTGCATGCATCATACTATCATGTTGTTGCCGTCCTCTGTGCAGGTGATTCTGTTGTTTGGGGTGGGCGTTCTGAGTGGGGCTAAAACCCAGGCCCGAGTATACACCTAGGACTAGTGTGGTCTCACGTTGCCTCTTTCATGTTAGATCAACATGTGCCTGGCGGCGTGATGTGCCACAAGCCGGACGAGGCTCAGTTGATAGTGCTCATCTTTGTGGAGTATCCACTTTGTTTGAGTCACTCCATCTGAGTTGTTGACTCTGGTGACCGATCATTCCCGGATATTTGGTTTAGACGATTTTAAGAGAGCTACAATGGCACACCCGAAAGGGCAAACCCATTGAGTATCTCCGCCCGATTGTCGAGACTATTATCCGCCTTAGGATGGCTTGATTAGAACTTACCTGTGAGGGGAGGGTGTTTTGATCAGATGGACTCAGATGGTGACTTCGCGTTCAGTGGATCCAAGTTTTATTTATAAGTCGGATTTATGGTCATTTATTACCGTGACGCCGGAGTGCTGTCCGTGATTTATCAGTGGGGATCCGTTTATTTCAGGATTCCCCGGGCCGAGATATTTATCAGTGGGGATCCGTTTATTTCGGATTCCCTGGGCCGATTCAGATGGTGATGGTGTGTCTGCTCAGAGACCAGTGATGATGATGATGTATCTGTCTTCCGTTTATTTCGGAACCCGTGGGTCAGAATTGTGTTTGTTTGTTCCTCAGATGGTTATGATCAGTTCAGAGACCAGATTCAGTGCAACAGAAGATCAGATGACTGGGAGGATGGCACAGTGCATTGCATTCATACATCATCCTCATTTTGCATCCATCTGCACCAGACTTACGTCTAGCCATATGGGGAGTATGATGGATTGAGAATCTGGTTGAGAGACATCTGAATGTCAGAATGTTATTGGTGAAATATTATCTGTCTCGATGAAACCAGAATCAAAAGACAGAATCTTCCTCATATGGACAGACGTTGCATTCATGCATATTAACCTGTTTGCTGTTTTGCAGGAATCATTGCTCGCGCTCGTAGAACCGTACCTTTGCACTCAACCCGTCCTCACAGATACTTCGCCAGGCGCAATACTCCCAGACTGATGGATCCTCCCAACGCTGACATCCTCGAGCCGAAAGAGAAGATGGGAGAGCTGATTCATGTCATGCAAGAGTTCGCCTTGGGGCAGAAAGTAATTGCCGAAAAGGTGGGGAGGATTGAAGACTGGCTGAAGATGGGGAACATGCAAGGAAACGCTTCGTCATCTGGACCGAAGAAATCCTTTGGTAACGACCAGCGCAAGGATGAGGGTGGATCGAGTGCTGTGTACGCCCAGAGAGGACACGGTAGGGATCGTTACTACCAGCACACTGCTGCTGTAACCATCCCTGCTGGTAATCAGTCAGTCCGACAGCAACGTCAATCACCTCAACAGAGAGCTGGGTACCAGGTGAAAGGAAAAGGGATTGATCGCCATTTTGACAAGCCGCCTGTGACATACGTTGTTTTGTTCAAAAAGCTGATGGATCTTGGGTTGGTGCAGCCGAGGGCAATGGTTCCGATGAGATCAGATCAGAGGCCGCCTAACTATGATGAGAACGCCCAGTGCGAATTTCATTCTGGAACGCCGGGGCATAACATTGAGGGCTGTAGAGCATTCAAGAATGTTGTCCAGGACCTGGTGGATTCCAAAGCCATTAATTTTGCACCGTCTCCCAACGCTGATGCCAATCCCATGCCGGCACATGGTCAGGCGATGGTGAGTGCAGTTGTTGAAGATTCGGATCACGTCTGTGTGATGGGGGAAGAGAATGACAGTAACTGCAAGTTCAGTGGTTGGATAAAGCCGTGCGTACCGGGAAGCTGAAAGGCCTAAACAAGATCATCACTGACACTCATCCTGAAGAGTAATATTTTCTGTTTTCAGTGTTATTTGCATGAAAGCCATATGTGTAGCCCGACACGTAATGGTCCATTGTAAGGGCCACCTCATGTTCATAAATTTGCATTTTCTGCATCATTAATAAATGGATGTTTTTCAGTCAAAAAGCGGTGTTCCCTGTTTTTCATTTATTTTTGCAGTTTAAAAACAAATAAAAATGGCAATGTTTATTTTCATTTTTCCTTTTTGTGATTTGTCTCGTCCCAACTTCAAAAATAATTCTCCGGATCTCGTTGATAACAATTTGGTTACACCTCGTATGACTTCGACAATCCGAGCGATCAGGCTGAAGAAGAAGGCGAAGAAGACTGTGATCTACTGGAATTAGCCAGGTTGTTTAAACAAGAGGAGAAGGTGATTCAGTCGCACGAAGGGCGATGCGAGATTGTTATCCCAAGCACCGCCGAGGTCAGGAAAGAAATAGGGAAATAAGGCCGCTTCAGAGGCAAGCCGAGAGCAGAATGGTAGCCCTGTTGAAAGAGCATGTGGATGCTTCTACCTGGTCATGTCAAGATATGCTAGGGTCGGATACCGGTGTCATTGCGCATGAGCTACCATGGAAAGGAGACTGTCCTCCAGAGAGGCGAAACGCCGGTGCTACTTATCAGAGAGCCATGGTGACTTTGTTTCATGATATGATTCGTCATGAATCGACTGCTATGACATGATAGCAAAGTCCCAAGCAGGAGTGGGGCATCTGGTGGAGATAATTCAAACTGAGGTTGAATTCAGATAAGTGCACTATCAGAGTGCGGGCCGGTAAGATGTTGGGGTTCATTGTAAGGGAGGAATCGAGGTTCATCCTGCTTTAAAAAAAAAAAAAAAAAAAAAAAAAAAAAAAAAAAAAAGAATGCCTGAACCGAGAAAGAAAAAGAGAGGTTCGTGGTTTCTTAGAAAGATTGAACTACCTGTCATGGTTCACATCTCATCTAACAGCCACGTGTGAACCCATATTCAGGATGTTGAAAAAGAGATCAAACGGTCAGGTGAAATAATGATTGCCAAGGGGCATTGGAAAAATAAAAGAATGAGTTGCAGGAACCTCTGAGTCTGATACATCCTGTGGAATGAACAATTGTTAATCTGTACTTGACGGCCTTCGAGGGGTCTACGAGGTGTATTGGGTCAGCATGACGCGTCTTGTCGAAAAGAGCATGCAATTTACCTTAGCAAAAAGTTTACCGACTGTGAAACAATACATTCACTGTTCGAGAAAACTTGATGTACTTTGGCATAGGCTGCTCGCCGACTGAGACAGTTTATGCTGGTTCATACCACTTTGTGGATTTCCAAAAAGGATCTGATCAAGTACGGGTTTGAGAATCCAGCATTGACCGGACAGGTTGCGAGAGTGCAAAAGAATGTTGACTGATTTGTGATACTCTCAGGAAGCAATCAAGGGGTGTGTTGTCTGATTACATCTCTCTGCAACCCGTTGAGGTTATCAACCGATGAAGTTTGTTTCCCTGATGAGGACATCTCGAGGTGCTCTAATCGAAAGATTGAGAGTAACCGATCCCGGAGGAGGGGCCTGACCCTGAATCCGAACGGATTCTGATGTCTGATGGGGAGGTTAAGGTGAATGAGCTTTTGTTGCCCGGATAACGTTTGAATACACCGATGGTGTGATTGAGTAGGAAGTTTGTATCCTGGGTATTGATCTCCAGTGTGCGTACATCTACTGGGGCAACTCCTTTCTCATTGGTATATGGGATGGAAGCCGTGTTACCTGTTGAGGTTCAGATTCCCTCTTTGAGAGTCCTGATGGACGTGAAATTGCAAGAGGCTGACAGCCATCTGTCATGGACAGTTATACCAGCAACGGATGAAGCGTGCTTTTGACAAGAAGGTACAGCCTTGGGTATATCACGTGGGTGATATGGTGCTGAAAAGGATCCTTCTTCCTCAAAACGATCGAAGGGGCAAATGGACACCCAATTATGAAGGTCCGTTCGTGGTCAAGAAGGTTTTCTCTGGCGGAGCCTTGCTGATAACGACCATGGATGGTGAGGACTTTCCATCCCCTGTGAATGCGGACGCAGTTAAAAAATACTTCGTATAAAGAGACCCGCTGGACGAAAAGAACAAAATAGTCCAGGCAAAAATGGGCATCCCGGCGAACCAAAAACAGAAAGAAAGGTTCGGGCAAAAGTTAGGGATATAAAAAGGGAAAAATGTACACCCGGCAAGTCGAAAACCTGGAAAGGCGACTTGGGCAAAAAATGGGTATCCCGGTGGACTGAAAACCCGAAAGGGCGGTCCAGGCAAAAGAGGGATTGAAACGAATAACTGCGTCCAGCATGATCGTTGGCGCTTTGGTTAAAGCATCATGGATAATACCCGGTGGGGAGCAGTCAGAAACGTCTTGTTCAGAAGGCAGAAAGCATGGAGAGTCTGAGGACATATGGGGTGTAACCGAGTTGGAACTCGATGAGATCACGGGTTTCGCATTGCCATTAGGATAGATTTTTCCTTTTGCGCAATTACCTCTTTTCAGGAATTGCTTCCTTTGTATTGCTCATTTGAGCCACATTTTCAATCAATAAAATGCACATTCAGTCAAATAATTTTGTTTTTGTTTTTCATTACCGCTTTGATTGCAAAAACATCCAGATATTTTTGATAAAGAATCTTGCATTTTAAGACATACAGGTTCCTTCCAATGCATGTTTATAAGATTGAAAGCTTGAAATCTTATTCGGAAGGTTGAGTGACCCAAGTGTTGAAATCTTGACACGCCTGGGGCACGGTTTTATCTAACGGTCTGTTTTGCAGGAACTGTTGGATATTTTCACTCACTTGCAGGTTGTGATGTGGAAGCTTTGTAACAGATCCCCAGAGAGTTCGCTCAGGGACGAAGGAATGAAAATGACGAAGACGTTGAGACGTACGACGATCCTTGATGATAATCAAGAAGACTCTTCAAAATCGGAAGATTGGAAAGTATGTAATTCCCCGCAGAGTTCGATCAGGGACGAGTGCAAGAAAGAACGGTAGGAAGAGACGACGAGAGACGTCCGACGACCCTTGAAATTAACCAAGAAGACTCTTCAAAATCGGAAAATCGAATTTCTGTATAACTCCCAGGAGTACGCTTTCCGTCAAGTGCGGAGCGACTTGGAATATAAGATGATGGAGCAGAAAAGGTCCAGACGAGTCTGGGAATTCTCAAAAGTGGAAAGCTGATACGAGATTGGGAGGTGGAGTACCATGGGTCGACGAGTCGATGGGTGTTCTGTACCAACTTTTCTCATTTCCCAGCTAGGTCCCCAAGCAGTGTCAGGAGGACCATTTCCCCAACAGATCCGAGGTCTGTAACTTCCCCAGCCGAGTCGTGATGGTTATCCCCGGCGGGTGTAAAACGGTGTTTCCTCAGCAGCCAGGCCAGAAGGTTGCTATTCCCTGAATGGAGCGGGTTCAAAGAAATATATCTCCAGCAGTTCCCCGAGTGGAGCGGGTTTCAATGAAATATATCTCCAGCAGTGTTCATCCTACCTGTGGATTGGACAAGTTTCCGTAGCGGACGGATGGATTTTTGCATGACCAGCTGAGCTGATTCTACCTATGGATTGCATGGGTGTCCCCAGCGGAGTAGCATTCGTCTTCCCTAGCAGGGTCAGGATGGTTATCCCCAGCAGGTGTCAGATCAATGCTTCCCCAGACGCCAGGCCTGGAGGTGGCTGTTCCCCAGCAGAGTATCTGCGAGCATTTCCCCAGTGAAGTCGTCAGGTATTTGTGAGGGTTTCTCGAAGCAGAGTTGGGATCGATATCCCCAGCAAGTCAAAAACTGTTGTATCCCCACAGAGTGTTGGTGGTTCCTATCCCCAGCAGTTTCCCGAGCGGATTGGGTGCAAAGGAGGTTCTTCCCCAGCAAGGGTTACCTTTTCCCAGCTGCAGTGCTTATTCCCCAGCAGGGTGGGATCGGAGTATTGACGGGTTCCTCAGCAGAGTGTCTCGTGCTCCCCAGAAGAGTCCCTTGAGGGGGATACTTTTTATGCATTCATCATGTAAATAAGCATAGCATATTGCATAGAAAAAATAATAAATCGCGTAGCATTTCCATAATTATGGAGCATTACGCAGAAAAAGATCATGCATCATTGTTGCACGCATAAGCTAGTCTCAAGCCGTGGTTACCGTTTGAGAGGTGGTTGTGCCAGAAAGAGAAGATGTTACTCCGAGGAGCTCAGCATCACGACGTCAGATAAACAATGTTCCCCAGTAGTGCGATATTGGAGGAAATGTTTCCGTCGGACAGAGATGGAAATAAAATCAGAGGACGTCACGCGATCAGTGCGATTCAAGCCGTGGTTACCGCTTGGGATTTGGTTTTGCCGGATAGTGAAGACGATACTCCGAGGAGTTCAGCAGCGGGATTTTGGAGCAGCAGTATTTCCCAGTCATCAGTAAGTGTCTGGTCGAGCTTTCTTTGGTGTCAGTAAACATCATCATTCGATGTCCAGTAAACGTCGAGTTATTTCCCAGTCATTGTTTAATGTCTGGTCGGTCGTTGTTTGATGTCCTGTCAACATCCTTGTTTGATGTCCTGTTAACATCCTTGTTTGATGTCCTGTCAACATCATTGTTTGATGTCCTGTCAACATCCTTGTTTGATGTCCTGTCAACATCATTGTTTGATGTCCTGTCAACATCCTTGTTTGATGTCCTGTCAACATCCTTGTTTGATGTCCTGTCAACATCATTGTTTGATGTCCTGTCAACATCCTTGTTTGATGTCCTGTCAACATCCTTGTTTGATGTCTTGTCAACATCCTTGTTTGATGTCCTGTCAACATCATTGTTTGATGTCCTGTCAACATCATTGTTTGATGTCCTGTCAACATCATTGTTCGATGTCCTGTCAACATCATTGTTCGATGTCCTGTCAACATCATAGTTCGATGCCTGTCAACATCATAGTTCGATGCCTGTCAACATCATAGTTCGATGTCCTGTCAACATCCTTGATTGATGTCCTGTCAACATCCTTGTTTGATGTCCTGTCAACATCCTTGTTCGATGTCCTGTCAACATCCTTGATTGATGTCCTGTCAACATCCTTGTTTGATGTCTTGTCAACATCATTGTTTGATGTCCTGTCAATATCATTGTTCGATGTCCTGTCAACATCACTATTCGATGTCCTGTAAACATCATTATTTGGTGTCAAGTAAACATCATCGTTCGATGTCCAGTAAACGTCGAGTTTCTTCCCAGTCATCAGTCAGTGTCTGGTTGAAAATGGTACTCTGAGTAGTTCAGCATCATGACGTCAGATCAGCAGTGTTCCCCAGTAGTGCGATATTGGAGGAAATGTTTCCGTCGGACAGAGATGGAGATGAAATCAGAAGACGTTACGCGATCAGCGCGGTTCCGGGGTTCAAATGGAGAAAAGGAGATGTTGCGACATTTTCTGGAGAACGGGGTTCATATTGGCGATCGCGAGTCATCGTCAGGCGACTGGGGTTCAAACTGGAGATCGGGGTTCATTATTTTGGCAAAAAGAAGTGCTGAGGCATTTTCTGGGGTTCAAATGCAGAGATCTGAGGATCGTTTGCGCAGAGAAAAATTTCGGGGTTCAAGAAAATGAAAAAAAGATAAGAAAATTTTGGGGTTCAAGAAAAAGCATAAAAAGAGATGATAATCCCGAGCGGATGTGTGGTGATCAGACCATGGTTATCCCTGTGTTACCATTTATTTTGGTATCCAGGTCGACATTTTTCGAGTTTATTTCTTCGCCGATGCTGACAGGTGTTGCTAATTATATCCCATCAGAGTGCAAATTGTTCGTCTGTTCTTGGTATTCAATCACTCTTCATCCTGATCATCCGAAAGCCGAGGCTATTCGTATCGACAGGTTCACAGTGGATTGAATAGGGGCAGCTGTAACACCTCAAAATTTGCCCTCCTCTCTTGGGACTAGCTAATCATATTGCATATCATTTTTAGGTCATTAGGCATTTCATATTGCATATCATGTGGTTACATTATGCAAGCTATTCTCCCAAGTCTTGATCAGAAGATAAGGAAGTCAAAGTGCAAGCCTAGGGCTTATTGACTGATCATGGGCCATCTGAGGATTGGGCAGTTCAAATTAGGGTTTTGTGATTCTTAATGGATGTTGGTCTTCATCTTGATTGCAATGATACATCATCATCATCATGGTTGGTTGTCATCAGAAGATTGAGGCTGATTCCTTGAGATTAGGGTTTTGACCACTGGTCAACCCTAATCAGTTGTATTGAGCCAGTCAGGGCATGATCAGGAGATGAGGTTTATGATGGTTGTGGGGTTCATTCTATGATTATATTGTGCTTATTGAGGCTAGGGTGTCACCCTTGAGCCATTTCAGTTGAAGATTGGAGCTCAGAGTGATCTATGCATTGCCTGATTCATCTGTCAGATGAAAAGTCAATTGTGGTCAACTGTACATGATCTGATGGATTTGGAGGTGGAAATGAGTTAGATACACTTCATTCATGTTGGAACAAGTGTTATTTGACATTGCAAAGCTTAAGAATGAAGAAAATCAAGTCAGAACAAAAACTGCCAAAAATAGAAAGTGACTTGTAATTGAAGTTTCCAAAAATGGAAAGTTTTGGACCTCAAAGCCACGTGTCCAAGGAAGCTTCAAATGAAAATTTGTTCAACATGAAAGTTGTAGATCTCATTCTCACCTTTCCAAAAAGTCCAAGAACTTGAAAATCCAATGTATGGTTGGAAAGTTATGGCTCAGTGAAATTCAAAAATGACCCGTAATCAGGAGGCCATAATTTCCACATGCTTTGTCCAAATTGCAAGTTCTTTATATGCACAAACTCCATTTAACATGTACTTTGAGGGTGCATAATTGGATTTTCCCAAAAGTGGCCAAGGCAAAAAGTCACTTTTCAACTGGACAGCTGAATTGGACCAGGGGCAAAATTGTCCAACTTGCAAAATAATTGGAATTTTTGAGTGGGGATTTTTGCAACACCTCATAATTGGCATTTTAAACTTGTTGGAATCATCATTTCATGGCAAAGGCTTTTAATTTGAGATTTGGCTTGAAAAATGAAATGACAAAAATGGACAAATGCAAACACAAGGTGAAAATGAGAAATATGCAACCAATGAGAGTGTGACAAGTTTCTACAGCTCATGACAGGTGTTTAGAAGGTGTATGAGCTGTCATTGAGGTGGCATGAGCTGTCCTATGGAAATTCCATTTTTGCCCTCACTTGAAATTTCACATTTTCACTAACAATTCCAACTTGGCTAATTACATGATTAATTGGTGATTAAGCATTCATATATAAACCTAAACACATTCTAATCATAATTGAATTTCACATTTACCAAAGTTGGATCAAAACTCATCACATTCTCTCAAAATCTCAAGAACACCAAAATCTTCAAATTCATCAAACTCCTTCAATTGTTGATCAATTTTCGAATTTCCTTTTGTGTTAATCTTGCATCATCTTCCTCTACATCTGTTTGTGGTTCTCATCATCAATTGATCCACCAATTGCAACTGTCCAACATTGCATCGCCTATGGCAAATCAAAAATTCTCGCACTAGGAGTGAAAGCGGTTGAACTTGAGCTTAGCATTCATCTTCCTGAAGCGTGTTCTACATCTGTTTTCATGATTTGAAGCTCGAAGCTCGCGGATTACTTGCCGTCATCGAAATAAGGTGCGAATCCGAGTCTCATTATTTCTTGAATTGAGATGTGGTTTTTGTAGTTCATTCATTGCTGAGCGTGCTGCAATTTGTAGTTTTCGATTTGGTTGATTGTAGAAGGAGATATAGTGATTTTTAGTTTTGAATGTGAAACTTTAAACGATCGATCCGGTTCGTATAGTTCGATTTAGGTTGTTTAGGTTATATATTCATGATCTATGCGTCGATACCTTTCCAATGACTATTCGTTTGTGAGTTTTGGTTGAGAAATGAGTAAAACCGGTGTTGGAACGGTGAGAAGGTTGAGCGCGCGGGGAAGAAGACGGTGTGGCTGGATTTTCCCGTGTTTGATCCGTTGCTGTGTTTGAACTTTCAATTTTGCTGTTTACCGCGCCACTGTTCAACTATTTACCATTATGCCATTAATGAAGACCAAATTAATTAATTTAATTCACATAAAATCCAAATAAATACATAACACCTTTAAAAAATTCATAAAAAATAGTAGAAAAATCAGAAAATTGTGGAGATTTTTTCTATGACTTTGTTGTTGACTTTAGGATCCTTTTGACCTATTGGTCAAAGTTGTGCTTGGTAGAATTATCATTTGGCTTAGGTTTGTTTCACATGTATCCATTTTTGACACCTTGTACCATTTGATTCATGAAATTCTCATAATGTTAAATAAATTCTTGAAAAATTTTGTGATGATTGTGGACTCATTGATGTTCATTTATATGTAAATTTCATGCATTTTTGATACCTGGTCAATGAGCAGCAAATTCTGGAACTTAGGTGTGACAATTTGTGTCACACCTCATTATGTCAACTTGCTGGATTTTTTTGATTGGCTTATACTTGTTGAAATTGATTGAAATTTTGCATGATGTTTAGTTAACATGTTAGGAAGCTATGAGAATTTTTGTGGAATTTTACACTGCATTTTCAAATTGATTGTGAATTTTCCTTTCTGGTGGTTGAATTTGCAAGCTCATGTGACATAGGTTAGTAGAATGATTGGGAAATGCTCATATGGTATTGTATGATCATGAAATTTAATATGCTTGTAGTAGACACATGTTAGGACCTCCCTGTTTTGGTCTCATCCATTTCTTTTTTGTTTTCATTGAGTTATGAATTTTTGAAGTGGATGTATGCATTGATGTTGTGATTTGGAGCCTATAATTGTGTCTGTTTTTGTTGATTTTCATTGACATGGTTCCATTTGCCCAATTGAGCTCAAATTTGACATGGTAGACCTTGAATGCCCCCTGTTTAGGTGTAAATAATTTGAGAATTTTTAGATTTGTTTTGGTATGGATTTGAATGCAATAGTTCTGTTTGTATGCTTGGTGCTTCATTTGAACTAGTTTGCCTTATTTTGTGCTTAACATGAGCATAATGAATGATATAAACATGAGACCAATGATGTTTGCTCTTGTTTGACTTTAATTTGAGATTGGTTTGTGAAGGCCTTGCTGTTTAAGGATTTTTTCTTGTTTTGGACCCTAGGCTTGGCCTAGTGGTCTAGTTGCTAATGTTTGCTTGATTTTTCAGGATAAGAAAGGCAATGCTTATGGAGAATGATCCAAATCAATTTTAATTGATGTTGTTGATGTTTGTACACTAACATAACATTGTTTTGTAGGTGGTGAAGCTTGGGCTTAAGCTTTGAGCTTGCCTTGTGTTGTGTATTGAGTTGTATAGATTAATTGATTGAACTTGCTGTTTAGTTTTGTCTGTCTGAGTACTAACTGTGTTGGATTGTTTCCAGGTACCTTAGTTGCTCAGTTCCTTGTGAACTATTGCTTTGCTTTGCTTAAGCAACTTGCATTGAGGTAGGTCCTCTTGACTTCATGTAGTCTGGAGACCCGGCTGTTACCGGGCCGGGCAAATAAATGTCTGAAGTCCTCCTTAAGAGGCAATGATTGTGGTTGTTTATTTTTAAGCCCAAGCAGGTGAAAGTCCTTTAAATAAGGCAATTGGTGGAAGGTAGGGGTATGCAGCCTACCCCCCACTATTCTGTGAGTCTTCTCCTTGCTCCCATTACATGGTTGTAGCATTGAGATCAAAAGCCCAAGATCCTGTGCAGTGCACATTGAGTCAGAGTCATCGAGTATAGAAGGGTTCCCCTATTCTGGACCCATGCTCATTTGTCAGCTCTCCCTGGTTAGGGATAAGAGCTGTGAGGTCTGATCCTCACTTCATCCCATCATCTGCTTCACCTTAGCCTCGTAATGGCAAGGTTAAGAGCAAACACAGCCTGTACAGACGATTGCTTAGGCAGTCAAACCTGATTGATTGAGCCCCCTTGTTTGGCTATAGTGCGTGTTATGTGGATATCTGATTGACATGCTTGTTTGAGATACCTGTTCTCATTTGATGATATATGATTGTATGCTTGTGTGCTAGCTTCTTTCCTGGTTAGGTTAGTTTGCTTATGCAAGTAGGATAGAAAACCGAACTTAGGGTTAACGATGCATGACAACATTAGGCTCGAGTCTCAGCTCCCTAGTTGTGTATCTTTCCCCGGTTTCTGGTTAGCAATTTAGTCCCTTTTAGGGGAACTACATCGCCCTGATCCTCGTTCCAGACGAGGTATGTAGGCAGGTGGTCGTGCGAGACCACTCCGGGCAACCTTTTTCTTTTTTGCGTGTGTTTACTTGTTATCTGACTGCGTGTTTTGGTTCGGATGCCGACGTAAGGCCAGTGATTGGCTGTCGGGCTCCACGTTTGCCGTTTTGATTGTGTTTTGGTTCGGATGCCGACGTAAGCCCAGTGATTGGCAGTCGGGCTCCATGTTTGCCACCCTTGTGTGTTTAACTGTTTTGTGTTGTTTGGCGTGCGTAAGCCGAACTACAGTGGCTCTGATTCTTGTTCCAGACAAGATATGTAGGCATAAGGTGCGACGCCTTATCGAGCCCGTTTCTTTTAACCCCACCTGCGTTCCCTGTGTGTGTGTGTGATGTTTAGCAACCTTTTCTTTATTCTAGGACGTGGATCCCTAGGAGTACCTAGGACGTGAGGGGTGCTAATACCTTCCCCTCGCGTAACCGACTCCCTTACCCTTTCTCTCTGGTCGCGAGACCATGTTCTTTCCAGGTTTCTCTGAGCGTTTCCTTTCCCTATCTTGGGATAAATAACGCGCAGTGGCGGCTCTGTGTGTTTTTATTTTTTAGGCTCGCCGGTTGATTTTTCGCAGGATGCGACAAAGGGTAAGAAAGATTATGTGTGAAAACTGAATAGATCTTTATATGGACTGAAACAATCTTCTCGACAGTGGAATAAGAGATTCGACAAGTTCATGGCACACATAGATTTCATTAAAAGCCAGTTCGACCACTGTGTTTAGTTGAGATTTCGACCTGGAAATTCATGTGTTATTTTGTTGCTTTATGTGGATGATATTCTCATAGCAAGCAACAATGTCGAGGATGTAATGGAGGTGAAGGCTAAACTCAATAAAGAGTTCGATATGAAGGATCTGGGAGCAACATCCAGGATTCTTGGGATTGACATCTGAAGAGACAAAAAGCAATCGAAATTATGCTTATCTCAAGAGACATACCTTCGGAAGATTCTCGACAAGTATGGTTAGTCGAATTCAAATCATGTTGTGACTCCGACAAACCCTCAATTCAAGCTGAGTATAAATTAGTGTCCCAATACTGAGGTCGAAAGTGTTGGTGTAAGCCCTAGAGGCCAATACTTTTTGGTACTTGTATCGAATTATTTATTAATAATAAAAGGCATTTTCTTTATTATGGTTGATTAATAAAGTCCCTGGAATAGATAGTCCGTTTAATGTATTAAGTGTGACTTAATCATGAGAACATATTAAACATAAGGACACTATTCTTAAAGTATCCGTAGTCGAGCTTTAGTGTGAAGTGGGATAACATTAAAGCATTAAGACTATTATGTTTGTAGACTGATGATCACATCTCATGGATCATGGATAAAGAGTTATCAAGTCTTAAACATAGGTATGAATATTAGGAGTAATATTTATACCGGATTGACCCGCTATGAGAATACTATATAGAAAGTTATGCAAAGTGTCATAAGTTATTCTCATGGTGATAATAGTGTATTCCACTCTTCGACCTGAAACCACTATGGACCCTAGATGTAGAGTCGAGTGCTTTATTGCTAATCCAACGTTGTCCGTAACTGGATAACCATAAAGACAGTTGATGGGTACTCCACGAAGCATGCTGAGGGACATGAGTGACCTCGATGGAATTTGCCCATCCTGCATAACAGGATAAATGTCTATGGGCCCAATATTGAACTGGACAAGGATGACACGGTTTATGCCTTGTGTTCAATATAGACATAAGGGCAAAAGGGTAATTATACACATAAGTATTATCACATAAGGTTTTGTCAGATCACATGACATTTTCGTGTCTTGGGTAGCAGTGATGTGTTGCTAGATACCGCTCACTGTTTATTATGTTAAATGCGTGATTTGATATAATTGCCAACGTCACGAAAACCTACAGGGTCACACAAAAGGACGGATTGATGAGAGATAGAGTAACTAAGGAATACCATAAGGTACGGTGCCCTTAAGTGAATTATAGAACATCGTAAGGTACGGTGTACTTGAGTAGAATACGAAATATGGTAAGGTACCATGGGCTTAAGTGAGTTTGGGCATATTATAAGATATGGGCCAAAATACACTTAAGTGGGCCTTTTAGCTTGAAGCCCACACAAGTGGTTTTATAAATAGAACCCTTGTGCAGAAGCATTGATGGCGGTTGCATTATTTTTCGTTTTCTCTCACTCTCTCTCTCTCTCTCACTCAAAGCCTTCATTCGTACCAGCTAGCACTGAGATTGAAGGAACCCGTTCGTGTGGACTGAGTAGAGACGTTGTCATCGTTCAACGTTCGTGATCGCTTCGTGGATCTGCATCAAAGGTTTTGATCGTCACAAGAGATCTGCACCAAAGGTTTCAATCGTCACAAGAGGTAAATATTCTATCACTGATCATGACCATTCGTAAGGATCTCTAAAGGAGAAAATTTTAATTTCCGCTGCGTTTTGGACCGCAAATTATCCTTCAGAAAGAGCTTACATGAATAGCATCCCATATGCTAACATAGTAGGTTTTTTGATGTATGTTATGGTTTATACTAGACCCGACATAACATATGTAGTAAGGCTTGTAAGCAGGTACATGGAGAATCCTGGAAAGGCTCACTGCCAAGCATTGAAGTGGATTCTAAGGTACATAAATGGGTCTCTGGACAGAGTCCTGATTTATGGTGGAACATATGGTGAAAATAGTAAATCAGAAATTGAAGGGTGTCAACTCTGATTATGCAGGTTGTATGTGTTCACTATGTTTGGCACAACAATTAGTTGGAAAAAAACACTTCAGAATGTTGTTGCCTTATTAACCACTGAAGCGAAATATATCTCCCTCACTAAAGTTGTGAAAGAATCATTATGGCCTGACGGTTTTGCTATAGAACTAAAACTTCAAGGTCGAGTTATCACTATTATATGTGATAGTCAAAGTTCTATACACCTGTCGAAGAATTCAGCCTATCATAAGCGAACCAAGCACATCCTGATTTATGGTGGAACATATGGTGAAAATAGTAAAGCAGAAATCGAAGGGTATCAACTCTGATTATGTAGGTTGTATGTGTTCACTATGTTTGGCACAACAATCAGTTGGAAAACAACACTTCAGAAGTATGTTGCCTTATTAACCACTGAAGCGGAATATATCGCCCTCACTAAAGCTGTGAAAGAAGCATTGTGGCTTGACGGTTTTGCTATGGAACTAAAACTTCAAGGCCGAGTTATCACTATTGAATGTGATAGTCAAAGTTCTATACACCTGTCGAAGAATTCAGCCTATCATGAGCAAACCAAACACATCGATATGAGGCTGCATTTCATCAAAGGAGTAATCGAGCGTGGAGAAGTCCAAGTGATGAAGTTTTCGACAGATCACAATGCTGCTGATATGATCACCAAGATATTATCAAGTTGCAAGTTTTTCCATTGTATGCAGTTGATAAAGCTGCATGAAGAAAGCTAGGTTGTTCCCTTGATGTTATAAAGTTTGTTCCAAGGTGGAGATTTGTGAGATATTGGATCGAACTCTAATATGGTCGAATGGTAGCTTCTTGGTTCGACAATCCGACATGATCATTAGAATGTCGTTGAAGTCTGCTCACATGCTGTAGTCGGAATATGCTAGGATTATTAGCATGTCGAATTGGTCCTGTTTGTTATGTGCAATTGTTTAAGTTAGCTTATTCTCTAAGTTAGCTTGTGTAATGGGCATGTGTGTAAAAGTCCATTAGTTTAGTGTGTTAGTTTTCTTATAAATAGCATATTAGTCTCTCATCATTGCATAAGGCAAATCCTAATTAGCGTGAGAGATGTTATTTTGCTATTCTGTAATACTTGTAATCTTGTTTCAAAGAGAAAGTAAAAAATATCAGTTTATAATCAATTTCATTGTGTTCTTATTGTTTTCTTCTTTTCTACCCATGTGGATTTCTTATCGATCAAGAAATCAATTATAGTTTGTAAGTCCGACATCATTTTCACAACATAAAGCTAACTAGCTTAGTATATATTAGGATCATCAATATCATATTCCATTCAAATTTTCAATATATTTATTTTGTTAAGTTTAATTCGAGAGCATGTTTAGAGCTTTACCTTATGAGTAAACACCATATACTCGTCTAAAATCTTAAATTTAATTTGAGAAACACATCATATACTTATTCAAAGTTTTAATATAATAAATATATAGATTCTCTCACTTATAAATATTGAAGTCTCCACATTTCTATCCAATATAAAAGTTTTCCACACTAATTATTCTCAATAATTTTTACCGAGACTTCAAAAAACTTCAATATTAGTTTTTTACGTTAATGTGATTTTTAATGTGATTTGATTTAATTTGAGTCTATATCAAACACATAAACACGCTTAATGTACTAGTGAATTGTGCCTTCAATTATTTTAAAAATTATTAGGTTACATCTTTTCACTTATGGCTCATCTGGTAGCTAGGTGACCAAAAAGACAATCGTGGGTTCACAGTAGTTTCAAAGAAGAAACATAGAATCAATATTACAAATACATGCTTCAAATCTGGATCTAGGAAATAATGACAAACCAGAATTTGATTCTAAATCTTGAAAATTTCATATAAAGTATGAAAAAGAAACACAATGAATTGAATACTATATATATATAAGTATTATTAATCATTCTTATAAAATTATTGTCCTTCAAGATCGTGTATAGTTGTAAAAAGCGTAAACACGCACAAAACAATTCTTCCCTCACATGCTTGAACCCTCCACGAAACAGACGTGTCTACAAGAGACACCTGAGGTAGGCCAGTCCTCTAAGTCGATTTTTTTACGCAAGAAAGTATTTCACGCACCGATCATAAAGTATTTGATATGAAATTCAGTTTGTATTTTTCAAAATTGTGTGAAAAACGATGCCGGAATAATAAAGATTAATCGATTTCTTGATCGGCAAGAAATCCATAAAAATAGAAAAAAGAGAAGGAAGAAAAACATAATGAAATTTGTTATAAACTCTTATTCTTTATTTTCTTTTAAGAACAAAATTACAAATGTTACAGAGTAGCAAATAATTTCTCTCACCCTAATTAGGATTTGCGTTATGCAATGATGAGAGAATAATATACTATTTATAAGAAAATTAACACACTAAACTGATGGTTTTTACACATAAGTACATTACACAAGCTAACTTAGAGAACAAATTAAATTAAATAATTAGACATAACAAACAGACTCAATTCGACATGCTAACAATCCTAACATACTTCGACTATAATATGTGAACAGACTTCAACGACATGTTAATGATCTTGTCGGATTGTCGAACCAAGAAGCTACCCTTCGACCATACTAACAAATATCCATCTTGGAACAAACTCAATAACATCAAGGGAACAAACTAGCTTTCTCCATGCAACTTTATCAAAACTTGCAATTTGTTAATATCTTGGTGATCATATCAGCAATTTGTTGAAACCTTCAGCATTTGAACTTCTCCACGCTCGATTACCCCTCTGACGAAATGCAACCTCACGTCGATGTGCTTGTTCGCTCATGATAGGCTGAATTCTTCAACATGTGTATAACACTTTGACTATCACATTTAACACTGATAACTTGACCTTGAAGTTTCAGCTCCTTAGCAAAACCTTCAAGCCACAATGATTCTTTCACAACTTTAGTAAGGGAGATATATTCATCTTCAGTGATTGATAAGGCAACAACCTTCTGATGTGTCGCTTTCCAACTGATTGTTGTGCCAAACATAGTGAACACATATCCAAAAATAGATTTTTTAGAATCCATATAACCTGCATAATCAGAGTCGACACACCCTTCGATTTCTACTTTACTATTTTCACCACATGCTCCACCATAAATCAGGACTCTATTCTGAAATCCATTTATGTGCCTTAGAATCCACTTCAATGCTTGTCGGTGAGTCTTTCCAGGATTCACCATGTACCTGGTTGCAAGAATTACTGAATATGTTGTGTCAGGTCTAATACATACCATATCATACATCAAATAACCTGCTATGTTAGCATATGAGATGTTATTCATATAAGTTATTCCGACCTCAATACTGGGATACTGATTTGTACTAAGCTTGAATAGAGGGTTTGTCGGAGTCACAACAGACTTTGAATTCGACATACCAAACTTGTCGAGAATCTTCCGTAGGTATGTCTCTTAAGATAAGCATAATTTTGACTGTTTTCTGTCTCTTCAGATGTCAATCCCAAGAATCATGGATGTAACTCCCAAATCCTTCATATCGAACTCCTTTTTGAGTTCATCGTTCACCTTCATTACATCCTCAACATTGTTGTTTGCTATGAGAATACCATCCGCATAAAGCAACAAAATAATAAATGAATTTCCAGGTCAAAATATGAAGTAAAAACAATGGTCAAACTGAGTTCTAATGAAACCTATTCGTGCCATGAACTTATCGAATCTCCTATTCCACTATTGAGAAGATTGTTTCAGTCCATATAAAGATATATTCATCTTACACACATGATCTTCCTTTCTCTTTACTACATACCCTTCAGGTTTCCTCATGAGGATTGTTTCATCTAGATCTCTATACAAGAAATCAGTCTTCACATCCATTTGTTCAAATTATAGGTTGAACTGTTCCACCATGGAAAGTACCATTCGAATGGACATATGCTTCACAACAGGATATAACACATCATTGAAGTCGACACCTTCTTTCTGAGTGAAACCATTTGCGACCAATCTTGTCTTGTATCTCTTTAACGTTAATTCTTTGATTCCTTCCTGAACTTTGAAAATCCACTCACAACTGACTAACCTGGCTCCAACAAGTTTCTTGATCAATTCCCAAGTGTGGTTATCATGAAGAGACTTCATCTTATCATCCATGGCCTTCAGCCATTCAGTCTTATTTTGACTCCTCATAACTTCCTTATAATCTCTAGGTTCTTCATCTAGAACCTCACTTACAGAGATTAAGGCATAAGTTATGAGATCTGCATACCCAAGTCTTTGAGGTGGCGTGATGACTCTTCTCGGCCTATCTCTTTCCAACAAGTAGTTAATTATAGTTTCCTCAACTTCCTCAATATCTTAAGCATCTTGTGCTTCTTCTTTGACTTGATATGGGATACGCAATTCAACATCGACATGTTCCACCTCAACAAGAATCACTTCTGGTTCCAGCTCTTCTTCATATATCAGTGCATTTCAACTAACGTTATCAGCTTTCTTGAAAGTCATCTCAACTTAATTGAAAACTACATCTCGATTGGTGATACACCTCCTGTGACCTAGCTCTAGGCACGCTAACCTATAAGCTTTGACTCCTTCAGGGTCTCCCATGAACATGCATCTCAGAACTCTAGGTTCGACCTTATCTTGCCTAATGTGAGCATATGCTATGCATCCAAATACTCCGAGTTTGTCGAGATCTGGTGGATGTCCCAACCAAACTTCTTCAGGCGTCTTCATATCTAACACAGTGGAAGGACATCTATTTATCAGATATGTTGTTGTCAATACAACCTATGCACAAAACACCTTCTTTAACCTAACACTAGTCAACATGCATCTAATTCTTTCCAAAATTTTTCAATTAAACCTTTCAGCCAAACCATTTTGTTGGGGAGTACCTGCAGTTGTTTTGTGCCTTACGATACCAGAGGCTGCACAAAAACTGTCGAACGCCTCATTGCAAAATTCAAGGCCATTGTCAGTTCTCAACCTCTTGACCTTTCTGTCAGTTTGATTTCCGACCAGAGTCTTCCAACTTTTGAAGTTCTCAAAAGTTTCATCCTTAGTCTTCTGGATGAATACCCACAAGTTTATGGAATAATCATCAACTATGGATAGAAAATAACTTGCTCCTGAATGTGATGGTACATTGCAGGCTCCCAAACACCAGCATGGATATAATCAAGGGATCCATATGTTCTTTGTTTGCGTATATTGAACTTCACTCTGCAAGATTTTTGAAGTACACAGGGTTCGAAAAACTTCAGCTTTTCGAATTTGTCTCCACCAAGTAGATTTTGTTTCCCCAATTCGACCAGACCCTTTTCACTTACATTGCCCAATCTCATGTGCCAAATTTCTGTCTTTGACAAAGGTTTTGTGGATGCAACATCTGCACAACCACTGACAACTTCAGCCTCAAGGGTATACAAGCCTTATTTCTTCACGCTTCTTAATATTTCCCCCTTCATTACTTTTAGAATACTTTTCTCTCCTTGGAAAACATATCCTTTCTTGTCGAATTCACCAAGAGAAATCAAATTTCTCTTCAAATCAGGTACATACCCGACTTCAGTCAATGACCTTATTGACTCATCATGGAGCTTGAATCTTACAGATCCAACACCTGCAATCTTGCAAGATTTATTGTTTCCAAGCAATATAGATCTAGCATCTTAATCACATAGTTCCTCGATCAAGTCTTTGTTTGGAGTCGTGTGTCAAGTGCAACCTGAGTCCATAATCCACTCTTTACTTGAGTCGTCGCTTGAAACCACAAGAACATCAGATGAGTCAAAATCATCTTGAATAATGGATGTGTTTCCATTATCCTTACCTCCATGATCTTTCAGGCTTTCATGGCGTAATTTTCTTGTATGGCCCTCCTTCTTACAGTGATAACACTGAATACTAGATGCATCACCACTATAAGACTTCTACTGACTTTTACCATTATTCTTGTTGAACTTACTATCTCTTTTTGTGAATTTTGCCTTAACCAACACGCCTTCACCAGTAGAAGATGTCTTGTGCTACTTTCATTCGTTCAAATTCTTAGAATACAAGGCTGATTGAACTTCTTCAAAGGGCAAAGACTCTCTCCCGTACAATAGAGTTTCTTTGAAGTGAGTGTGTAATCTGGAAAAGCACACAACAACAACAACAATGGTTGATCTCCATCCTCGATCTTGACATCGATATTTTCAAGATCGAGAATCAACTTGTTAAACATATTCAACTGCTCAGCCACAACTTTGTATTTACTCATCTTGAATGAATATAGAGCTTGCTTCAGGTAGAGGCGATTGACCAACGATTTGGTCATGTATAAACTTTAGAGTTTCACCCATAACCCCGATGTCACCGTCTCCTTTGAAACCTGTCGAAGAACCTTATTATCAAGGCTTAATAAGATGGCGGTGTGGGCTTTCTCTACCACATTCATTTTTTCTTTGTCCATTAATGAAACGTCCATGGCTTCGGTTCTTTTTAACACTTCTAAACAATCCCGCTGAACTAGTAGGGATTTCATCTTCAAGCGCCACAGACCAAAATCATTCACTCCAGTGAACTTTTCAATCTCATACTTTGTTGACGACATCTTCTCCATGCTCACCATACCAATTTTTTTGTGAAAAACGATGTTGGAATAACAAAGTATAATCAGTTCCTTGATCGGCAAGAAACCCACAAGGGTAGAAAAGATGGAAGCAAGAAGAACACAATGAAATTGGTTATAAACTGTTATTCTTTACTTTCTATTGGGAACTAGATTACAAGTGTTACATAGTAGCAAATAATCTCTCTCCCCCTAATTAGGATTTTTGTTATGCAATGATGAGAGACTAGTATGTTGTTTATAAGAAAACTAACAAACTAAACTAATGGGCTTTTACACACAGACTCATTACACAAGCTAACTTAGAGAACAAGTTAACTTAAACAATTGAGCATAACTAACAGGCCTAATTCGACATGCTAACGATCCTAGCATACTTTGACTACAACATATGAACAGGCTTCGACGACATGCTAATGATCATGTCGGATTATCGAACCAAGAAGCTACCCTTCAACCATACTAGAGTTCGATCCAATATATCACATAAAAATTAATCAAATTAGTTAGTGAAAACTACTTAGTTAAGAGTTAAGTTATTCAATTAGTTAAAAAATTGAGTTTATAAATAAGAATACCATATAAACGTTTTTATTATCTTTTTAATCTATTCCAATATGTTATCACATGAATATTCATATAATTTATTATCTCATATGAATATGATCTATGGCTCTCTTTTCCCATAATTTGCAACATAGTATCCGAGCGATTTTCACCAAACAAAACACAACATACGTTTTGCTCATTGTCGGAGGTCTTTTAGGCATACGTTTTCTTCATTTTTCAAGAATTTTCAAACTTCACAACAACTTTCTCTTCTCCTGAACAACGATTCTACACGACTTTTCTTCAATCACATTCAGAAAATTGGAGAACAAAATAGAAATTTTGGTGTTGCTATTGGTAATATTAGCCTTCAGATTCGTTGGAAAATCTTGATCTGTTTAATCAAGAAGCAAAGGTAGAAGAGAAATTGCAAAACATAGATGAAGAAACATTGAGTCACCATTTCAAATTTTCTCTTTCTGTTACTGTTAGTTCTGCAAGCGTCTTCATTATACAAAATCTAATTTCTTCAAAATTGGAACCAATGAGTCATGATTGTGTCATCAAGTTGGAAGTAATGAACTCTTAGTTCTTGAGTGTTTTTTCTCAATTCTAAATTATTATGAGAATATGGATTTCCATAGTGTCTTCATAACTGTATTTGATCCCGATGGTGTTTTGACACTCCTCACCAAAAGACAAATCAGATTCTTCAATCATCATGTGTTTGGATCACAATTTTAAACTCCGTCGGAGCTTCGAAAATAGATGATGTGGCTTTCCTCACATTTTTTGTTCAGATTGGCCTAAGATGATTTGTTGCTAACAACAAACTCATACTAAATTTTCTTACCGGAAGATTGTTAGAATATTTTATAATTTAATTGAGAGAAAGAACAATAATATTCGTATGAGGGTCCAAATTTGTTATATAAATAACAATTATATGAATTGAGTTAGAACCAATTTTTTCCCATTCAATTTTATTCTTTGACCATATCTTTTTAAATTATAAAATATTCCAACAACCGTATTTTCGCCGCCACCACTGTATTTTTGTAGTTGTTCATGCTTAAGTTCCATTAATGAAGTTTCTTAATGGATTCACTAAGAAAATCGAAGGACTTTTGACACAGATGCTCGTTGAAATCCTTATGAAGTTTTTTCCGTTTCAAGAGAATTAATCTGAAATTCTGTTCATTTCCTGGAAAGATGTCAAACACATGTGTATGATACTACGGATGCAATAAAAATAAAGTTGCAAATAAATAAAATTGAACACAAGGAATTGGTAATTCAGTTTGGTGCCACAACACCTACGAATGGAAGACGTTAACCCAAGAAAGGAAATTCACTCTTAATAGTAAAAGTAAAAATTAACTTAGATGAAATCTTCTTGTTCATTGCCTTTTTTCTTAATATAATCTGTGAATTTATATTTAAGACTCCCCCTAACGATGATACCCCTCTCACTTTCTCTCAACAATTATCCCTAGTGTTGGACAAGTACATAACTCTATTTCTTAGTATAGGAATGAATAACGAATAGAGTGTTACAATGTAAAATACACCAAAAAAACACAAAGACTCAATGAAAACAAAATTCCATGTTAATCTTTTTAAGGTTTGAGTTTTCACCCAATGATTAGAACTCCTTTAAATAGTGATCCGCTGTCGCACACGGGTCAAAAACGAGTTTAAAAGTGTAGTAAAATGGAAGCGACACTCGAATATCGTATCACAAGGACTCTTGAATTTTATAACCAAACGAATGAAAAGAAGGGGGTTTTTAAGGTTCAAAATTGATAAATAAGTTAATATATTGTATAGATTTCTGACTAATCATCGATTCTTATAATTTCAATTCCCTAGCGGATTCAATCCCATTTGATTACAATACCCACTGACAAGCGCAAATTGATATTATATGATTTATGTTCCTAATTTCCGAATTAAGCAAACGGATTTAAGCAGACGTGAATTAAGCAAACGCGACTTAATCAAACACGATAACGAAAAAGCTACGCTAACGTGATTATAGTTAAGGATCATACAAACAATCAAATTTAATCAACTCTATCCTATAAGAAACAATCGAATTAAGAAAACGAAAGTAATCGAATTAAGCAAACAAGTTTATAGGAAGAATTAAAATTAAATTGAAATTAATCAAAATCTCAAAGTGGAATTCGAATACAACAGATCAACTCTTTGGGAATTAACTCTCCATGGTATTCATATGCCCTATTCTCTATTTCATGAATTCTAAATCCCCCCAATCCTAAAACTACTAAGTTGTTTAAATAGAGCAAGTGAATTTGGGTCTAATAGCAACTGACCCGAAAAAATACAAAATCGGCCCCAAAACTAAGTATTTTCTTAAGTTTGGAAATAAAACAAATCATTCGGCGTTTCTTCACTCATAATCAGCTTCTGACTTCAACATGAAACTTTTAGTTTATTCTCTCAGTTTTCCAACATATATTAGAACGCATACATCCGATCCTCGTAGCTCAAGTTATGATCTGTATAGTAACAAGGTATCAAATAACTATTTATGCTGAAAATAAAGTACAAAAATAAAATAAAATCAAAAATAAACTTAAATATAAAAATACACTAAAATAGTAAAAATAATAGAATAAATTATAGAGTTCCATAAGTAGAATAGTAGAATAATATCTATCAAAATGCACTGATCAAGTTCCCCCACACTTGGACTTTTGCACTCCGAGCAAAATTATAAATTTAAAACTTAAAATAGAAAAACAAGAACAAACAAAACATGCAATTCCAAAGGTTATCAAGATACAAGGTGCAAGCAAAATTCTAAGGCTAAACTTCAATAATATGGTGTTAGTAAGCAACTTTTTGTGACATTCAAAGCAGATAGGAAAATAGGTTACCAAAGAGTACATCAACAGCAGTAAGATCCTCACAGGATATTATTCACTCAACTCTCAAGTGTTTAGATTAACTGTTTACACTCAAAGCACAACATGAAAGTAAGTACTACCATAAGCTTGAAAAGAATCTAACATCCACAATTGAAATACATGCATACAAAGATCAAAAGGTCTTTTATTTGGTTGTAACGTGACCAAGGTAAGGGTGAGATAAATCCTAAGGGGTACTAGGCTAAAATTCAAAGAGACAAAAGAGACTTGAAAGAAACTACGGGAGTTGAATTTATAAAATATTTCATTCACTTTAACAACTCTATAGTAATTATTTTCATTCATATTTTTCTTCTCCTTTCTCTTTTTATTTGTTTTTTTTTCTTTTCATAAGGAGTATATATTGACATGTATACATCCTTCTAATTTTTTTCATTCATTTTTTTTCTTTGCTATTTTTCTTTTCTTTTTCTACCAACTTCTGAAATATTACAAACATAATTACTCGATCCCGCACAACTCCAAACAAGACTCTTTCAACCCTTTGAATATGGTGATATAACATTGTTTTTCACTTCTCGGTTTGTAATGTGTTTTAAACAAAAAAAAGGATAGTAGACTCAAGGGGGTTTCAAACAAGGGATGATATTATTTCAGGGTAGGCTTTTTGGCTAACTGGCTAAAAAACAAAAAAAAAACAAAACTGCTTTTATCATATCAGTGTGCATAAGTAAACAACAACATCAACATGAGTCAATTCAAGTTCTAGAGACTAACAGACACGAGTGAATCACACAAGAAAGAAAAAGATGGATTTTTGTATGTTATCCATATAAGGCTCAAAATCTCACAAGGTTAATTGATCTACCATAAATGATGTACAATTTAGAGTTTAGTCCTACCTATCATACTAAAAATGCACAACAAATTTTTCATATCACACCACAAGACTTTAGTCAAGAGCACTAAGAAAAATACTCATAATTGTAACTCAAAAACCAAAGGAAAAAACATGCATTTTTTTTATAAGAAAGCAAACAAAAACAAAAACAAAGAAAAACTGAAAACAAAACAAAGAAAACAAAACAAATAAGTGGTTCCCTCCCCCACACTTAAAACATACATTGTCCTCAATGTAAGAGCATAAATATAAAATAAGAGTGAAAGAAAGGAAAGAACACACCTGTAGCGGTGTATTCGTCACTTTATGATTTATTGATTAAATCAAAAGCAAAGCATACAAAGATAGAGTCGCCACCGCACTTTTATTTATCCAAAGGAATGGCTAAAAAGCGAACAAAAGCCTAAGAAGTTTTACACATAGAAAACTAATGAAAAGGTCAGAGATCTGGGTAAGGGGTTAATTACGCAATGGAAAGGTGTTAGGCACCCAAAACGTCCTAGGTACTCCTAGGGAACCTCTTTTCACAACTTGTTGTATGAAATGTTATTTGTTTATGAAATATTTATTGTGCAAACATGAGTGAAGGGATGAGAGAAAGAATATACAAGTTATTATTTTTGTGTTTGAACGGATGAACCCGTTGCCTACGTACCTTTCCATGGAAGGTAAGGATCAAAACACCGTAGTTCGGCTAAAAGATTTCAAAAAGGTGAATTGATTGATTTTAAACAGAAGCCCTAAGGTCTTTCGTTATCCACGGGAGAAAACTCAACCTTATACAAACAACAAGTCCACCATGTGAGAATAGCTTTGACATACTAGAGGGATTAACCCTGTTTTCAGTATGGAAGTCTTACGGTTCGATCACTACGGACAAAAAGACGAGATTAACATCAACCAACTAGGATAAATCAAACCTATGGCTAATGTATGAAAACTTATCAAGAAAGTGGACTTGAGCCACAAAACAATTGAATGAGTGGAATTAACCAATTAGAATTTATTCACAAAAGATGGTCAAGGTATGATTAGAATTCAGTTCAAAAGAAGTATTATGAAAATGAAGTTTTGAAAATCAAAGGCTTAAGGCCTAGGTTTCTAGTTTGAAAAGAAATGAAAATGTTTGCACAATATTTTTTCAAGTTTTGGATTAACATGCAAATGGAGGTTTAAAGAAACAAAAGATGGGAGGGTTAAGGAAGCAAAACTTCTTAGGTGTTCACCTCTTGAGATCATATGTAGATGATTCAAGTGATTCCTTTGGAAAAGGCAACAAGCAAATAACAGATGAACAAAGTAAATGGATACCGGATGCCAATCAATGGACTTATTCCAATCTCACAAAACAAAATGGATACCGGATGCCAATCAATGGACTTATTCCAATCTCCTAAAACAAAATGAAACATGGATACCAGATGCCAATAAATGGACTTATTCCAATCTCCTACCATATCACAGGAAACAACTGCCAATCAATGGACTTATGCTTGTATCCTCCATGGACAAAACAAAATGTTACAAAGTAGATGAACAATGTTTATGAAATGATATACAAGTAATGATGATACATGCACAAAGGCACACTCAAGCAAATATGCACAGATGAATCAAGTAAGCAAACAAACAAGTCAAATAGCACACACTATACACAATCAATTAGGCTTAAGCAAGGTTAGACTTTACAGCCAACTGGAATGGGGTGTTTTAAGCTCTTAACCCTAACATTGAGAGTTAGGGTGAAGCGGATGAAATGGAGATGAGGGGCGTGCCTCATAGCTCTTATCCCTGGTCAGGGAGAGCTTTGATTAATGGAAAGTGTGGGAGTTCAGAAAGTAGGAACTCTTCTCCACAAATGATTGACTCTATAAGATCTTGGGTTCTTATTCACAATGCATCAACACATGGTGTGAGCAAAGTGAATGACACACTGAGTAGCATGAGATGGATTACACATCTCTTTTATCTGCCAATTGCCTTATAAGAGGACTTTACCTGCTTGGCACAAAATTAAACAAGCACAAACATTGCCTCTTAAGGAGGGCTTCAGACAGGTGCCTACCAATAACAGTAGGTCTTCCAGACTACATGAAGATTAGGGATCATACCTAAGTGGTTAAGCAACCAAGCAAAAGCAAAGTTCAAATGAACTTAAAGCAACTTACGTACCTGTGGAAACACTAAACAAATCAGTACAATGCTCAGACAAACAGACAATAGTCAATAAGCAACAGACAATCCCAATGTACAAAATGTGTAAGCCATAAGGCAAACTCAAATGAGTTAGCATCAACCTACAAAACACACAAGTGTTAGCAATCAAAAGCAAACATCAATATTCACATGGTGAAGCATCATCGACTATGGAACTTGGATGCTTAAACCTGAAATCAAAGCTCACAAGTAAGTAACAAACCACTAGGTCAAAGCCTAGGGTCAAAGATGGAGAAAAAAATTCAAAACAGGGGCTAAAATTCAATACGAAGTAACTTCAAACACATATTGACATATCCTAAAAAGGCTCACATCAAAATCAATCACCAAAAGCATTTCATGATCAAGTGAAGTTCAAGGCAATTTCAAAGCTCATATGTGATCAACATGAATGAAAAATTCAAATCAAAACAGAAATGATTCAAATAAATCTGGAAAAATTCATGCACATTCAAGACATCCAAAACATCCATCAAACAAAAAATCAGAAGAATCAGAACTCATTTAGCATGGAAATCACATTGTACAAGTTGGACAATCAAAGCTGTGACACAAATTGTCACACCAAGTTAACACAAGCATAAAACAGAAATGATAATTGAAAAAATGTCAAACCAAAACCAACATGTCAAGCAATGTGTCTAGAATCAGCATGCAAAATTTCACATTCATTGGATTAAAAACAAGCATTTCACAATGAGATAAGCAAGGCAAGGTCACAAGTGGACATATGATCAAATAACCTAGCATCAAATGAAATCCAGCCGTGCACAATTTGCAAATTCATGATCATAAAAAACTAGAAAGAATGAGGAGCATTTTGCAAAAAATTGGGATGAAATTGGATGAGTTTTCAATTTGTTATGATTTTTCTAAGTTGAGGAAAAAATTAAAATTCAAAATGGACATAGCATTAGAAAATAGGAGGGAAAACATGAAAATGATGAAGCATTTGACAAAGTGAGCCAGCCAGGAATCGAACTAGGTGTGAATTCAAAAGTGGCGCGCGTTTCAAAACGACAGTGTTTTGGCTGTAAAACCCTAGCGCGCATGGAAATCCAGAATTTCTTAGCTAATCACGCATTTCGTAGCAAAATCGTAGCCAGTTCGTAGCTAATGATGAACTTCATCTTCTTCATGAGGAAGAAGATGAAGATTGAAGAACCTTCATACGGTTTCCAGATTTTTCCAGAAAATTGTCCAGAAATTAACAAACAGCATACCAAATTAATCCTCATGCAACATAGAACATGGATCGAGCAAAATCTAAGCATAAAACATCGTGAATAGAGAGGATCGATCAAAATCATTTCAACATGTCAAATATTCAATCGTCCATATCTAGCTTAAAACAGCACCAAATCACACGATTCTTTCACCAGAATTACCAGGAGAACAAGATCTACACTAATATATACATGGATTTCAAAATTAAGAGATGCGAATTATGACCTCTTGAAGAGCAGAGCCTTTGAATTCACACGATCCACAACTTTGAGGTGTCCAAATCTACTCCACAATGCTTGAAATGAAGATTGATGAAGCAATTGAAGCTTGCAAGGTGCTGGATCTAGCTCAAAATAGAAATGCCATTTCCAACTTCATGAACTTGAACTGCACTATTCTTGCACGAATTCCACAAAACAGCAATTGATCTACACTGAATCCAAGCTAAAGAACAAGAATATGAAGTTAAAATGCAATGTTATTTGGAAGAAAATTGAACTATGAATAAGAGAAAAATTTGAAATGAGAGAGAGTTTTAGATCTAGAAATGTGAAAAATGATTAACCTCCCTCAATTCTGTTAGGGTTTAGGTATTTGTATGCTCTACTAATCAACTTGCTAATCCATAATTAACTTGGTTAAGTGAAATGAGGTGTTTTTGCAAAAATCAAAAGTTGCATGGTGCATGTAGCAATTGCACGTGAACAATACCCTTTCTCTCATCAAAGTCACTTAAAATCCTTTTTTAAAACCAATGGCAATGGCAAAAAGTCCATACAATGCACCATTTTTGAATTTTGTAATTTCCCTCCAAAAAGGGCATGGATTAACAAGTGATCATGTGATGAAAATTCATGTAATGTGATGCATGATTTGGAAATTAGAGGTCACAAGGAGAATATTGCAAAAAGAACCACTCATTTTGGAGCTTTGGTTGAAAAGTTATGCTCATTTGAAGTCCCATGCATACTTGGCAATGATTTGATCATATCTCCTGAACCACACATCATATGCTCATGATCTTGGACATTTTGGAAATGGGAGAGAAAGATCTACAACTTTCATGTTCAACAAAATTTCATTTGAAACTTTTTTGATGATGTAAGATTGAGTTGAATTTGGTCCAAAACCTTTCCATTTTTGGAAAGTTCAAATTATGGGTCACTTTCTATTTTGGGAAATTTTTGACTGGACCTCAAATTCTTCAATGTGAGTGTTTGAAATTCCAAATGAGACTTGTTTGAACATGAATGAAGTATTTCTAATCACTTCCCCACCTCCAAATCCACAGTTGACTTTGCAGTTGACTTTCTAGGTCTTCAGATGATCTGAAAATGTTCTGATGAAATTCAAGCCTCTACCACTTGGGATTTTACTTCAAAATGTCATCACAACTCATATGAACTCTTGTGAATGATTGTGGGGTCCAAATCTCAAGAATGACCACCATCTATTGCTCAATGGATGCCTTTGATTGCCTTGACTTGTTAATGCTTCATCTGCAAGACAAAGGTTAGATGACATATTTTTGTACTTTTGATTAGTGATTAAAAGAAAAGAAATGACTTATAAATGCAAGGAATGCTTGGTGATCAAGAACCACTCAAAAAAAAAAAAGGATCCCACCCACAGGGAAGGAAGCAAGGTGTCCAATGATCCTTGAGGCAATGTAATGATATGGTATGATGCCATGAGAGATCTTAGGGACAAAATTGGGGTCTTACAGATGCCCCTATTTAAGGTCATTCTAGCCAGAGAAGTGAAGGTTAAAGTCTTCATCTCGACGCGGGAGAATGGGCTTAAATAACAATAATGAGACAATTTTTTTTGGTCCCTAAGAGACCACATGATGCAAATGTATGAATGCAAAGCAAACTATCTCTGTGGGGAATATGAGTCCACAAAGGAGAAAAGACGATCCATCGGAGTAATACACTCACCAGGAACAGAGACTCTAACAGGACTCTCATGGGGATAAGAAGAAAATGCGTGAGCAAGACACGACTCTGAATTAGGGGAAACTGACGCTGCGTGAGCAGGACATGACTGGACATGAAACCTACTGGGGAGTAAAGGACTCAAACTGGGGAGGAAAGAGTTCCAAAAGAAGACACATCCATTGGAAAGACTCAAGCTGACTCAAACTATCCACAACTCCGCTGGGGAAATCTAACAAAGACTTTCCAGGGGAAGCCAAAGGATGAGATGTTACCAGTTAGTGAGTAACATGCTCGAGAAGAATGAATATCTAAGACCTGTGTATGGGTGAGAGATATCAATCGACCAAATCATCTGAGGAAAACCTGAAAAAGGTATACTTCAACTCAGGAAAATCTGACTCCACAGGGGACCAAGGTCGCAATAGGGAGCAGACAGGAAGGAACACCAAGGATATCGGGTTGTAGGTATATAACTGGTGACCGACCAAGGCGTGAATTGGTGTGTGTTTCAAAACACTCATCATCCTGAAGAAAGCTAGAAAAGCATACTTGTTTATAGGATGGACATTCGATTCCACAAGGAATGCGAATCTTACTCAGTTGGGGAAACAAACAAAGGATTCAACCAAAGAGTGCATGAGATGTATTATCTATAGCCGTCAAAACGTAGATAATATACTCGCATGGAAGATTATCCATAACCGGGTTGTAGGTTGTTAAAGGATAAATCATCCGAAATCGTGAATTGGTTTGTGTTCCAAAACACTCATCATCCTGAAGAAAGCTAGAAAAGCAGACTTGTTTATAGGATGGATATTCGGTTCTGTAAAGAATACGAATCTTACTCTGCTGGAGAAAACAATCAAAAGATTGACCCAAGAGTGCATGAGATATATTATCTATAGCCGTCAAAACATAGATAATACACTCACATGGAAGATTATCCATAACCGGGTTGTAGGTTGTTAAAGGATGAATCAACCGAAAAGAGAAACAATCGTTACCAACAACAACAGGGTAGACGAAAGATGACTCACTGAGGATAAATTGCAAGCATCCGACAATTATCCAGGAGGAAGGGGTGAATATTCGGTTCCGCAAAGGGATAACGAATCTTACTCGACTGGGGAAACACGAAAGGCTTCGACCGAAGAGTGCATGAGATATATTATCTATAGCCGTCAAAACGTAGATAATAACCTCGCATGGAAGATTATCCATAACCGGGTTGTAGGTTGTTAAAGGATAAATCAACCGAAAAGAAAGGCACCGTGATACCAAACTAGGTATATAATAATGACCGATCAAAGGGAGCCACAGACATTACCAACAAAAGGGTAAATGAAAGCTGACTCGCTGGGAATACATTGATGAAAATCAATGATCCAAGGAACACAATCACTGGCAAACGGTGAAAGGACCCGCTGGGGATAAAATTGCTAGCAAAGAGCAATTACCCAGAAGAGAGAGGGAAAATCAACATCGAATACTGGATGAAGATAACCACAAAGAGGGGATTACATCTACCAAAAACTGGGTAGAAAACCACAGAAGAGTAACTGTCATCTGTTGGGATGAACAACAAAGTTAACTCTGCTAGGGGAGAAAAATAGGGTTTACAATTACCGGTTAGTAGGTAATAAACCACACAGATAGGACTTACGACTGCTGGTTTGTAGGCAGAAAGCCAAGAGTTCCACTGAGGATAAGATGAATGAGCGCCGGTTAGTAAGCAACTATTCATTTATACCACAGGGAAGCACGAGAGAAAGGCCAATTTAGGATCAAACCAAAAAGGCAAACTTGAATCAAGACTCGTCCTAATGAGGATAGAACTCAAAAGGGAAAACCCGTCCCATTATGTGCGTTGGGAGGGAACGGAAACAACCGTCATCCACGAGGATGTATCTCAGTGGGGAAATGGCAGGAAAGGATAGACACTTTCTGCTTAAAGGGCTGACTCTATATTGAGATTAGACACCCGACATCTGCTTGGGAAGATCTACTAGAGAGATCTGTATCACCATTAGCAGGAGACAACAAACAAAAGATATATTGAAAAAATGCAAAATGAATATCTTGTATGTTTATGACTATGCATGAATATGCGTGATTTATGTTTGATGAATGCTGACAAAACAGACATTTCTAACACAAACAGGCCCAGGGAACAAACGCCCGGTACTACACCACCAGAGGAAAATATAAGAAATCCTACTGGAAAGCCAATCTGCTGGAGATCCGAATGCTAAAAAGCAAAGATCTGCAGGGAAGCAAGAGATCAGAGATATCAAAGGAATCACAAAATCTCTGAGTGATGGATCAACAATCAACCCAACTAGGGAACAAAAGTTCACAGCAGGCAGAAACTGCCACGAAAGCAACTCTGTTGGAGATGTAGAGAAATCATGAGACTTCTGCAAGAGATTATCATTCTCATCTGAGAAAAAGGTGCTCGCTGCACAGGCAAGAACTGCTGAAGAGAACAGAACACACAAGTAGAATATATCCGCACAAGCAACTCTACTGGGGATACTGTCAGCGACTCCATTGGGGAACAACCCACTGAGGGAGAAAAGATCACACAAGTAGATTCTGCCATACAAGCCACTCTACTAGGGATCAAAACATCAGGAAATCACCCACTCTCTGCAGGGGAGAAATCAACACAGATACAATCCACCATGCAACCAATCTACTGGAGATTTACCTGAGAAAATAGAAGGAGAACCGGGGATCGACCACCAAGTACTGAACCTTCACAAAATACCACAACTGCTGAGGAGGAAAGAACTCACTGCTCTGCTGAAGGGAGGGGAGGTGAAAACCTCAACAAACACTCTGATGGGGAAGCATCATAGATGAAATATCATATCAACAATTCTACTGGCGACTTCACCGGGGAAAATGACAAAGCAACGGGGTGTCGACCCACCAACTACTGAATCTTCCAAAAGGAAATCGACCGTGCTGGGGAGAGAATGCTGCAAGAGAGGAAAACTGAAATTTCCAACAAGCACTCTGCTCTGGGAACACAAACAAACTCAACAGAAGCTCTGCTTGGGGAACAAACCCCAACAACGATCTGGAGAAAGAGGATACAAACATGCCAGGAATAATGAACGAGTGTCTTACCCTGTTGGAAATCATGCCACCCTTGGGAGAGCACTGAGAAAATTCTTAAGTATCCTTTTATCATTGTGAATGTTCACTTTGTTAAAAAACAATTTTTATGAAAAAATTTGTTTGTTTAAAACAATGACATTTTATCAATTAAAACATGCAAAACATTTGTTGAATTGAAACAAATAAGAGTGCAAACAATTGGGTAAAAACTCAAATTGATTTGATGGAATGGTAGTCTGCGAATGGAAAGACTCCATAGATCTGTACAAGTTTGAAATCAGTGATATATATTGGAAGAGGGCTACATTGAACATAATGATCCTTTCTCTACCAATTTGAATTTCGATGTATTCGAAGCTTCAGTCGGCGACGAATCGAGAATCTCTGATGAAAAGACAGCTGTGGAACAGAAAGTCTTGTCAGGATGCAGTTACTTGCTAAATCCCTAATTTTTGCCTAGATTGCCCCAGAGTGAGGTACTCAATCTAGCGGGATGCAAATTCATTTCTTCTGTCTCTAATTTTTGCCTGGATCGGCCTTTCGGGTTTTCCACCGAGACGCTCATTTTTGCCTAAGCCGCCCTTTCGGGTTTTCAACTTAGCGAGCTATTCTGTTTTTTCTATACTTTTTTTTATATTTTTTTTTAGGCAAAGTATTTCTTGACTGCATCTGAATTCACAGGACGAGTGAAATCCTCCCCATCCATAGTTGTGAGCATAAAAGCTCCGCCTGAAAAGGCTCTCTTGACAACATATGGACCCTCATAGTTTGGAGTCCACTTGCCCCTGGAATCGGGCGCGAAAGACAAGACTTTCTTGAGCACGAGGTCACCTTCTCGGAACACGCGAGGCTTGACCTTCTTATCGAATGCTTTCTTCATTCTCTGCTGATATAACTGACCATGGCACATGGCAGTCAATCGTTTCTCTTCAATCAGATTCAACTGGTCGTAACGACTCTGAATCCATTCAGCATCAGTCAACTTCGCTTCCATCAAGACTCTCATTGATGGGATCTCCACCTCTACTGGGAGAACAGCCTCCATGCTGTAAACAAGAGAGAAAGGGGTTGCCCTTGTTGAAGTGCGTACAGATGTACGATATCCATGCAAAGCAAATGGCAGCATCTCATGCCAATCTTTGTACGTAACAACCATCTTCTGGATAATCTTCTTGATATTCTTGTTAGCCGCTTCAACAGCCCCATTCATCTTGGGCCTGTAAAGAGAGGAGTTATGGTGTGCAATCTTGAACTCAGCGCACAATTCTCCCATCATCTTGTTATTCAGATTAGATCCATTATCATTAATGATCTTATCTGGCACACCATAACGGCAAATGAGCTGATTCTTGATAAACTTCACGACCACCTGCCTGGTCACATTCGCATACGAAGCGGCTTCAACCCATTTGGTGAAGTAATCAATTGCTACGAGAATAAACCTGTGTCCGTTGGACGCTTTCGGTTCAATAATGCCAATCATGTCGATTCCCCACATAGAGAAAGGCCATGGTGATGAAATCACATTCAGAAGTGTCAGAGGAATATGAATCTTGTCCGCATAAATTTGACACTTATGGCATTTCTTCACATATTTGCAGCAGTCAGACTCCATTGTCAACCAATAGTAGCCTGCTCTCAGCATCTTTCTAGCCATGGCATGCCCATTGGAATGAGTACCAAATGAACCTTCATGGACCTCAGTCATCAACAGGTCTGCTTCGTGTCTATCCACGCATCTGATCAAGACCATGTCATAATTTCTCTTATAAAGCACTTCACCACTGAGGTAGAAACTGCATGACAACCTTCTCAAAGTTTTCCTATCTTTCACAGATGCCCCAGGTGGGTAAATCTGGTTCTGGAGGAAATTCTTGATATCAAAATACCAAGGTTTATCATCTTTCATTTCTTCAACTGCAAATACGTGAGCTGGTCTATCCAAGCGCATCACGGTGATGTTGGGAACTTCATTCCAATACTTGACCACAATCATCGAAGCAAGCGTAGCAAGCGCATCTGCCATCCGATTATCTTCACGAGGGATATGATGAAAGTCAACTTCTGTAAAGAATGTTGAAATCCTCCTCGCATAATCTCTATACGGGATGAGACCAGGTTGATTCGTCTCCCATTCACCCTTGATCTGATTGACAACCAAGGCCGAATCACCATACACATCAAGATGCTTGATTCTCAAATCAATACATTCTTCCAGTCCCATAATACAAGCTTCATACTCAGCCATGTTATTCGTGCATTTGAAAGTTAGCCTTGCTGTAAAAGGAATATGTGTGACTTGAGGAGTAATGATTACTGCCCCAATACCATTTCCGTACTGATTTACAGCGCCATCAAACACCATCGTCCATCTGGAACCAGGTTCCGGACCTTCATCAAGTGTAGGCTCATCACAATCTTTCATTTTCAAATACAGAATCTCCTCGTCTGGGAAGTCGTACTGAACAGACTGATGATCTTCAATCGGCTGATGTGCCAAATGGTCAGCCAAGATACTACCTTTGATAGCTTTCTGAGCTCGATACTCGATATCATACTCAGACAATAACATCTGCCAACGGGCAATTCTCCCAGTTAAAGCAGGCTTCTCGAAAATATACTTGATTGGATCCATTCGGGATATCAACCAAGTTGTATGATTTATCATGTACTGGCCTAGACGCTTAGCAGCCCAAGCCAAAGCACAACACGTCTTCTCAAGCATAGAGTATCGAGACTCACAATCAGTAAACTTCTTACTGAGGTAGTAGATAGCAAATTCCTTCTTCCCTGATTCATCTTGTTGACCGAGTACACAACCCATCGAGTCTTCAAGAACAATCAGATACATGATCAGAGGTCTTCCTTCTACAGGCGGAGACAAGATCGGAGGTTCAGACAGATACTCTTTGATACTGTCAAAAGCTTTCTGGCAATCCTCGTTCCAATCAAGAGACTGATCTTTCTGGAGGAGCTTGAATATCGGCGCACATGTGGCAGTCATGTGGGATATAAATCTGGAAATATAGTTCAAGCGACCAAGAAAACCTCAGACTTGCTTCTCAGTTTTGGGCGCAGGCATCTCTTGTATTTCTTTGACCTTTGCAGGATCAACTTCAATACCTCTCTCGCTGACAACAAAACCCAACAACTTGCCAGAACGGACTCCAAATGTACATTTGTTCGGATTCAGACGAAGCTTGTACTTCCTCAAACGCTGAAAAAGCTTCAACAAATGTTCAACATGTTCAACTTCCGTTCTAGACTTAGCAATCATGTCATCGACATAGACCTCTATCTCCTTGTGCATCATATCATGAAACAAGGTAGTCATAGCACGTTGATACGTGGCTCCGGCGTTCTTCAGACCGAAGGGCATCACTCGATAACAGAATGTTCCCCAAGGTGTGATGAATGTTGTCTTCTCCATATCCTCGGGTGCCATTTTGATCTGGTTATAACCGGAAAATCCGTCCATAAACGAGAAGACTTTGAATTTAGCTGTATTGTCTACCAACATATCAATGTGTGGTAGAGGAAAATCATCTTTCGGACTAGCTTTATTCAAATCTCTGTAATCAACACACATACGGACTTTTCCGTCCTTCTTAGGCACGGGCACAATGTTGGCCACCCATAGAGGATATGTAGAAGTCACCAGAAACCCCGCATCAATTTGCTTCTGAACTTCTTCTTTGATCTTCACTGCCATATCTGGATGAGTTCTTCTGAGCTTCTGCTTCACTGGCACGCACTCAGGCTTCAAAGGCAGGAAATGTTGCACAATATCTGTATCTAGACCTGGCATGTCTTCATACGACCAAGCGAAGATATCAGAATATTCTCGTAGCAGACTGATCAACCCCTTCTTGACAGACTCTTCAAGGAGTGTCCCAATTTTCACAATACGAATACAATCTTCAGACCCCAAGTTGACTGTTTCCAGATTCTCGAGATGCGGATGAATGATCTTCTCTTCGTGCTAAAGGAGACGGGAAATCTCATCAGGAATCCCTTCAACATCATCTTCCTCGGCTTCAAATACAGGGAATTCAAAATTGGGAGATGACGTTGGATCATTATGTTCAATGGGTTTTAGAATCAACCTGCATAATGATTTTGGATAATAAAAAGCTTTAGAATTTAAACAAACAAATTATTATGCAGATGAAAAGATTGCTTTTATTCTTGTTTTTTAGGGTTTTTTGTGATCACTGATTTCATGCAAAAGCAAAAAGTGAAAACAAATGGAAAAACAATGCATTAATTGAATGAAATATCATTGTATATATGATGCCAAGACTGTCATCACTTCTCCTTTTGGCATGGGAGAAGGGTTTTTTGAACAAAGTGAACAAATTACGCTGACTTATGAATGACCGTAGGAACATCCACAACGATCCAATTGTGGCAGACACCACCAGGGATAACAAAGTTGCTTAAATCCTCTGCATCCTCTTCCAGAATAGCAGCAGTTTCTTCAGTCTGATCGGCATGGATGAAACCTTCACTCTTGAACATCGCTTACTCGTTGAATGCCCCAGAAGAATAGCCAATGCCAGCCCGGGACTTGTTGCCTTCAAGCTCGATCATCTTCCCTAAACCAGCAACTGCACCACATTCAATGGCCAGTTTCGCATCACGATAGGAAGAAAATGAAGGAGACTTCTTCTCAATTGGCTCAGCAATAGACAAAGCTTGGAATGGAGTTCCAACTTCATCCTCAGCATCAATATATGAGAAAGAAGACAAATGGCTAACCAGGAGAGCCTTTTCTCCCCCTACCACAACCAGATTCTTATTCTTGACGAATTTCAGCTTCTGGTGTAGGGTGGATGTCACGGCGCCAGCCTCGTGAATCCATGGTCTACCAAGGAGACAGCTATAAGATGGGTGGATATCCATAACCTGAAAGGTGATCTGGAAATCACTCGGTCCAATCTTGATTGGGAGATCAACTTCCCCAATCACGGTCTTGCACGACCCATCGAAAGCTTTCACAACAACACCACTCTGCCTCATGGGAGGCCCCTGATATGACAATCTCGAAAGAGTGGTCTTCGGCAATACATTTAGAGATGATCCAGTGTCCACCAGCACGTTGGACATGGCGTCGTTCTTGCAGTTCGTAGAAATATGTAAAGCCATGTTATGGTCTCTTCCCTCCTCAGGGAGATCAGCGTCACAGAAACTCAAAGTGTTGCAAGCAGTGATGTTTGCAACAATACTGTCAAACTGTTCAATCGTGACATCATGATCAACATAAGCCAGATCCAACACTTTCTGCAGAGCCTCCCTATGAGGTTCTGAATTCAGAAGCAATGATAGCACGGAAATCTTGGACGGTGTTTGTAGAAGTTGATCTACAACATTGTACTCACTCTTCTTGATGAGCTTCAGCATCTCATCACAGTCTTCATTCACAATTCCACTAGGGCCAACAGAAGAAGCAGGAGTCTTTTGTATAGAGGAGGGTTTGGCAACAGGTGCCGGATTCGGAACATTCACTGCAGTCCCAACCGGATGCTCAGCGGAATCAGAAACAACATGAGGCTTCGGGGGTGCAGAAAACACACGACCGCTACGGGTCAGCCCGCTCACATCAGCAATGTTTACCACAGAGGTTGAAGGCAACAACACTTCTTTCCCATCTTCAACAGCAACAGCACTGTAACGAAAGGGAATCACTTTCTTAGAAGAAAAAGGCACAGGGCCTGCGGGCTTGATGACCAGAGAAGGAGAGACCTTCTGTTTGCTGCCATCATATCGGATGACAACAGGCTCTGGGATCTTGAACACAGGAGAAATCACATTCACTTCTGGTTCATCTTCATCAACGTTTCTGTTCTGCAGAATCTCAATAGTCTCATCGTCTAGCAACTCTTGAAGATCCTTTCGCACTTGGCGGCAACCCAATCTGTTGACAGAGCAGATACGGCATTTGTCATGGTCGTGCTCCAAATGACTATAATCAAACAGCAGGCGATGCAACTCGACCAATGACTGTCGAATATGGCTTACATATTTGACCTTGTATTTGCCAGGGCAACCCTGAACCATGTTAACAGACTTCCCATGCTCGGGCAATGGGTTCTTCTTAACATTGGGGCCTAAGTCCTTAAAGCTCAGAATGCCGCATCTCATAAGGTCCTGAACCTTAGTCTTCAGCTGAAAGCAGTTCTCTACATCGTGGCCCGGAGCGCCATAATGATAGACACAGTGCAAATCGGGCTTATACCACCACTGAGGGTTAACCGGTATAGCCGGAGGATCCCTTGGAGTAATCAACTTCCGCTCTATTAAAGAGGGATACAGCTCCGCATACGATACAGGAATCGGATCGAAAGTGATCTTCTTCCTCTCATAATTCTGACCAGCTGGATTACTACTGCGAGGCTGGTAGGCCTGCTGCTGAGGGCGATGCTGTTGTTGATGATAAGATTGAGGAGATTGTTGTTGATTGTGTTGCTGATGTTGATAATGCTGAGGTTGATTATCCCTGAAAACGGGTGCTACACTAGCCACCTGGTGCTGATGATGCACTGGCCTCCTCTTATCAGAGGGTCTTCTGGGTTTAACATGGGATTGCACAACATGTGCCTCCCCATCTTTCTTCTTAAACGCCCCGTATCGTTTAGAAGAGCCTTCATCTTTAGACAAACGTCCTTCCCGGACTCCTTCCTCCAATCGCATCCCCATGTTCACCATTTCAGTGAAATCAGAGGGAGCACTTGCAATCATCCGCTCATAATAAAATGAACTAAGAGTCTTCAAAAAGATCTTAGTCATTTCTTTCTCTTCCAGCGGAGGAGTAATCTGAGCTGCCAGCTCTCGCCACCTCTGGGCGTACTCTTTGAATGTCTCTTTGTCCTTCTGGGACATAGCTCTGAGTTGATCACGGTCAGGAGCCATATCAACATTATATTTGTACTGCTTGACGAAGGCTTCGCCAAGATCATTGAAGGAACGGATATTAGCACTGTCAAGGCTCATATACCATCGAAGAGCTGCACCAGACAAACTATCCTGAAAATAATGAATCAGCAACTGAGGTGACTGAGAGGGCAGGTGTTCCCCTTATACTTCTCAAAGTCTGGGACTTTGAATTTGACAGGTATCTTAACACCGGGAACCAAACACAGTTCAGCAGCAGATTTGCGAACAAATCTTTCCCTCGAAGGGTCTTCAATTCCTTGCGGAGTTCAAGAAATTGGTCATTCATTGCATCCATCTTCTCATTAACATCTGGGCCCTCAGACGACTCAGAATAATAGATGGTGTCGTCTACCCTGGGAATGGTATGCACGACAGGAGGAGGCATCGCAAGGACCGGGCTAGATGCCGGCATGGAAGCAAAGGTAGGAGCTGGAATATCAGGCATAAAACCAGGAGGCATACCCTAAGGAAACCCGGGCGGCATGGCATTCGGCACAAAATGGGCACTAGCAGCTGGCACTGTCGACGAAGCAACCTCAGAAATAACAGTCCTCTGGGGAGGAGTTGCAGGAGGCGGAGACGGTTGATTCTGAGCAGCCAAGAACTGCTCCATCAGAGCACTCAGTCTAACGACCTCTTCCTTCAGCTCACGGTTCTCTTGTTCGAGTTGATCCATCACTCTTGCAGAATTAGCTCGGGTGTAGTACCGATGAGTCAGCTTGTCTTCAAAATAAACGAAGATCACAGAGTTAGGCCACAGACAAGAAGACCGGAACAACACCTGCTTATGCAAAATGATGCATGCAATGCTCGTGCATATGCTTTGTTTTTATTTCAAGGAACTTTTAGGGTATCATTTGCAATTTTGAAATTTAAAGCATTTTAATCGCATATGGAAAATATCTCATCAAATATATATTCGAGACAAAGAAGTACAACATTGTTGATTATTACAAGGGAAAAGGAAAATAAACATCCTATGGATCCCTAGAAGCTCGAGATGCTGGAAGACGAGATGCACAAAGCCTCTTGATCTCTCTCTCATATGCTACTTCCATATCCGCTTTCTTCTTAGCAATTCGATCATACTTCCTCTTCCAGAATTTGGAAGACTGAGGAAGCAGAGAAGTCCAGGTATCATTCGGATCATCTATCACCTGATGCTCGAGGAATTCGATCAGAGCGTCCTTTTCCTTAAGCTGTTGGAGCAACTCTTCTCTTTCACGGATCCAGGCACGTGAAAGGTCCTCGTCTCTCAACTCCTCTAAGCCTTGGTTAGGGAGGGTTGAAGGCCCAACCACAACCAAAGGTGTAGGTCTTGGATAATCATAAGGCATGAGATACTCTGATGCTCTCTGTCTGACCCAAGAAGTATACGGCTCCAAAGCAATGCAGTTCTTCGGACCCAATTCACTTCTACCCTTCTTGTGAATCTTGCGCCAAGCGCGGACCATCCTGGCTTTCAGGCCTTGGGGATCTTTACCCTCCTGAAAGAACACACCTTCTAACAGAATGTTATGAGGTTTATCCTTTAGGGGGAACCCAAGCTGACGACGTGCTAAGATAGGGTTGTAGCTGATCCCACCACATGTACCAAGAAGAGGCACATTAGGGAATTCACCACAATAATCAATAATCTAAACTGTATCATACACGCGATCATACCAAGAGATATCGTCATTAGTGAGAGACATAAGTCTCGTAGACCACCGTAGACATCCCTTGTTCTCCTTGAAAGCAACCGTCTGCGGTAAGTGAGAAATAAACCACTTATACAACAGAGGCAAACAGCACACAATAGCTCCTCCACCCTTTGCATTCCTCAGATGCAAAGAGAAATAGGTATCACCCAACAGAGTAGGAATGGGATTAAGAACAGAAAAGATCCTATTGGCGTTCACATCCACAAATTTGTCGATGTTGGGGAATAATACCATTCCATAGATGAGCAGCACGAATATGGCCTCAAAGGCATCCTCACTCATGGCCTTCCCATAAACGGTAGCTTGAGCGACGAGGAACTCGGAAGGAAGACCCTGAATTCCACCTTTGGTGGTCATATGCGCTTCAATTAGGGATTCATCTATGTACAACAAGTCTGCGATCTCTCGAGAAGTCAGAATACTCTCCAAGCCACTGAACGACACCTGATCCAGAATAGGAATACCCACAAGATGAGCATACTCCTCAAGCGTAGGCAATAGCTGAAAGTCCGGAAAAGAGAAGCAATGATACAGAGGATCATAGAACTGTGCCAAAGTACTCATCAACCCTTCATCAACCTGAGTAGTCAACAGAGGCAGAAGCTTCCCATAACGAGCTTTGAAACCCAAGGGATCTAATACATAAGATGTCAAATTCCTTAACTCTTTCAGATCGGGCTGTCGAAAGCTGTACTTCTTTGTATGCCTTTTTGGTCTTTCCATGTCTGAAAATTTTGCAAATAAAACCTTTAAGTTCCTTGAAAATTTTCTGATTTTTCTGATGACATGAATGCATGAATGCAACAATCACACTCAAGGATCAAGCAAATCACACCAGACAAAGGTCATGGGAAAGCTCGTAGCATCCTTAATATCAATCATCCATTTTGGTGGATTATGGTTTTCACCTTATCGACACCCAAGTTCCATTGATATTAACGATACATGAACCGGCTCAATCATCCTTAATATCAATCATCCATTTTGGTGGATTATGGTTTTCACCGTATCGACACCCAAGTTCCATTGATATTAAGGATGTTTGAACGACTCAACCACGAATCACGGGTTTGTTGAGAGTCACGAGCATGGAGTCTCGGTTAAGAACCACCCAAAGGGAGTGTACTAGGGTTTAAACCTGCCGAACATGTTCTACAAGAGGTTCCCATAGTCATTATCCCATCTTTCGAATATTATCGGAGGAACGAATACTCGTATTCCAAAAATATTCTCAAGAGAGACTCTTATGAGTGTAGTATCGCGTAACAATCGCATCAGATCTTACATCTGAACGACTTCCGCACTACGTCCTAAAAATAGGCCAAGATGGGCTTGGTAAACTAAGGTCCTTGGCTTCTAAGGCACATGTTGAAAGAATAATGCCTAACCACAAATAACTTGTGTGACATTATTAATCCAACATGACCTCCACCAAGTGAATGGACTCGCAAGTCAACTTGCTAAGGAATATTCCACACAAGTCGACGAGACTATGCCATTCTCCTATCCTAAGGTGCACTCGAGTTCGGGTATAGAACTCATCTCACAGAGATCACCAAGCAAACAAGCAATTGTATATCAAGCAATTCAAACATTACAATCAATACAGTAATCCCAAATTGTACAAAAATATGTCATATAACAAATAAACAATATCATACAACAAGGGTGAAAAGTAGGCAAAACCACCAAGGATAGTCTTGTCCGTCCCCAGCAGAGTCGCCACTTTTCTGTAGCGGTGTATTCGTCACTTTATGATTTATTGATTAAATCAAAAGCAAAGCATACAAAGATAGAGTCGCCACCGCACTTTTATTTATCCAAAGGAATGGCTAAAAAGCGAACAAAAGCCTAAAAAGTTTTACACATAGAAAACTAATGAAAAGGTCAGAGATCTGGGTAAGGGGTTAATTACGCAATGGAAAGGTGTTAGGCACCCAAAACGTCCTAGGTACTCCTAGGGAACCTCTTTTCACAACTTGTTGTATGAAATGTTATTTGTTTATGAAATATTTATTGTGCAAACATGAGTGAAGGGATGAGAGAAAGAATATACAAGTTATTATTTTTGTGTTTGAACGGATGAACCCGTTGCCTACGTACCTTTCCATGGAAGGTAAGGATCAAAACACCGTAGTTCGGCTAAAAGATTTCAAAAAGGTGAATTGATTGATTTTAAACAGAAGCCCTAAGGTCTTTCGTTATCCACGGGAGAAAACTCAACCTTATACAAACAACAAGTCCACCATGTGAGAATAGCTTTGACATACTAGAGGGATTAACCCTGTTTTCAGTATGGAAGTCTTACGGTTCGATCACTACAGACAAAAAGGCGAGATTAACATCAACCAACTAGGATAAATCAAACCTATGGCTAATGTATGAAAACTTATCAAGAAAGTGGACTTGAGCCACAAAACAATTGAATGAGTGGAATTAATCAATTAGAATTTATTCATAAAAGATGGTCAAGGTATGATTAGAATTCAGTTCAAAAGAAGTATTATGAAAATGAAGTTTTGAAAATCAAAGGCTTAAGGCCTAGGTTTCTAGTTTGAAAAGAAATGAAAATGTTTGCACAATATTTTTTCAAGTTTTGGATTAACATGCAAATGGAGGTTTAAAGAAACAAAAGATGGGAGGGTTAAGGAAGCAAAACTTCTTAGGTGTTCACCTCTTGAGATCATACGTAGATGATTCAAGTGATTCCTTTGGAAAAGGCAACAAGCAAATAACAGATGAACAAAGTAAATGGATACCGGATGCCAATCAATGGACTTATTCCAATCTCACAAAACAAAATGGATACCGGATGCCAATCAATGGACTTATTCCAATCTCCTAAAACAAAATGAAACATGGATACCAGATGCCAATAAATGGACTTATTCCAATCTCCTACCATATCACAGGAAACAACTGCCAATCAATGGACTTATGCTTGTATCCTCCATGGACAAAACAAAATGTTACAAAGTAGATGAACAATGTTTATGAAATGATATACAAGTAATGATGATACATGCACAAAGGCACACTCAAGCAAATATGCACAGATGAATCAAGTAAGCAAACAAACAAGTCAAATAGCACACACTATACACAATCAATTAGGCTTAAGCAAGGTTAGACTTTACAGCCAACTGGAATGGGGTGTTTTAAGCTCTTAACCCTAACATTGAGAGTTAGGGTGAAGCGGATGAAATGGAGATGAGGGGCGTGCCTCATAGCTCTTATCCCTGGTCAGGGAGAGCTTTGATTAATGGAAAGTGTGGGAGTTCAGAAAGTAGGAACTCTTCTCCACAAATGATTGACTCTATAAGATCTTGGGTTCTTATTCACAATGCATCAACACATGGTGTGAGTAAAGTGAATGACACACTGAGTAGCATGAGATGGATTACACATCTCTTTTATCTGCCAATTGCCTCATAAGAGGACTTTACCTGCTTGGCACAAAATTAAACAAGCACAAACATTGCCTCTTAAGGAGGGCTTCAGACAGGTGCCTACCAATAACAGTAGGTCTTCCAGACTACATGAAGATTAGGGATCATACCTAAGTGGTTAAGCAACCAAGCAAAAGCAAAGTTCAAATGAACTTAAAGCAACTTAGGTACCTGTGGAAACACTAAACAAATCAGTACAATGCTCAGACAAACAGACAATAGTCAATAAGCAACAGACAATCCCAATGTACAAAATGTGTAAGCCATAAGGCAAACTCAAATGAGTTAGCATCAACCTACAAAACACACAAGTGTTAGCAATCAAAAGCAAACATCAATATTCACATGGTGAAGCATCATCAACTATGGAACTTGGATGCTTAAACCTGAAATCAAAGCTCACAAGTAAGTAACAAACCACTAGGTCAAAGCCTAGGGTCAAAGATGGAGAAAAAAATTCAAAACAGGGGCTGAAATTCAATACGAAGTAACTTCAAACACATATTGACATATCCTAAAAAGGCTCACATCAAAATCAATCACCAAAAGCATTTCATGATCAAGTGAAGTTCAAGGCAATTTCAAAGCTCATATGTGATCAACATGAATGAAAAATTCAAATCAAAACAGAAATGATTCAAATAAATCTGGAAAAATTCATGTGCATTCAAGACATCCAAAACATCCATCACACAAAAAATCAGAAGAATCAGAAATCATTTAACATGGAAATCACATTGTACAAGTTGGACAATCAAAGGTGTGACACAAATTGTCACACCAAGTTAACACAAGCATAAAACAGAAATGGTAATTGAAAAAAATGTCAAACCAAAACCAACATGTCAAGCAATGTGTCTAGAATCAGCATGCAAAATTTCACATTCATTGGATTAAAAACAAGCATTTCACAATGAGATAAGCAAGGCAAGGTCACAAGTGGACATATGATCAAATAACCTAGCACCAAATAAAATCCAGCCGTGCATAATTTGCAAATTCATGATCATAAAAAACTAGACAGAATGAGGAGCATTTTGCAAAAAAATGGGATGAAATTGGATGAGTTTTCAATTTGTTATGATTTTTCTAAGTTGAGGAAAAAATTAAAAATCAAAATGGACATAGCATTAGAAAATAAGAGGGAAAACATGAAAATGATGAAGCATTTGACAAAGTGAGCCAGCCAGGAATCGAACTAGTTGTGAATTCAAAAGTGGCGCGCGTTTCAAAACGACAGCGTTTTGGCTGTAAAACCCTAGCGCGCATGGAAATCCAGAATTTCGTAGCTAATCATGCATTTCGTAGCAAAATCGTAGCCAATTCGTAGCTAATGATGAACTTCATCTTCTTCATGAGGAAGAAGATGAAGATTGAAGAACCTTCATACGGTTTCCAGATTTTTCCAGAAAATTGTCCAGAAATTAACAAATAGCATACCAAATTAATCCTCATGCAACATAGAACATGGATCGAGCAAAATCTAAGCATAAAACGTCGTGAATAGAGAGGATCGATCAAAATCATTTCAACATGTCAAATATTCAATTGTCCATATCTAGCTCAAAACAGCACCAAATCACACGATTCTTTCACCAGAATTACCAGGAGAACAAGATCTACACTAATATATACATGGATTTCAAAATTAAGAGATGCGAATTATGACCTCTTGAAGAGCAGAGCCTTTGAATTCACACGATCCACAGCTTTGAGGTGTCCAAATCTACTCCACAATGCTTGAAATGAAGATTGATGAAGTAATTGAAGCTTGCAAAGTGCTGGATATAGCTCAAAATAGAAATGCCATTTCCAACTTCATGAACTTGAACTGCACTATTCTTGCATGAATTCCACAAAACAGCAATTGATCTACACTGAATCCAAGCAAAAGAATAAGAATATGAAGTTAAAATGCAATGTTATTTGGAAGAAAATTGAATTATGAATGAGAGAAAAATTTGAAATGAGAGAGAGTTTTAGATCTAGAAATGTGAAAAATGATTAACCTCCCTCAATTCTGTTAGGGTTTAGGTATTTGTATGCTCTACTAATCAACTTGCTAATCCATAATTAACTTGGTTAAGTGAAATGAGGTGTTTTTGCAAAAATCAAAAGTTGCATGGTGCATGTAGCAATTGCACGTGAACAGTACCCTTTCTCTCATCAAAGTCACTTAAAATCCTTTTTTAAAACCAATGGCAATGGCAAAAAGTCCATACAATGCACCATTTTTGAATTTTGTAATTTCCCTCCAAAAAGGGCATGGATTAACAAGTGATTATGTGATGACATTTCATGTAATGTGATGCATGATTTGGAAATTAGAGGTCACAAGGAGAATATTGCAAAAAGAACCACTCATTTTGGAGCTTTGGTTGAAAAGTTATGCTCATTTGAAGTCCCATGCATACTTGGCAATGATTTGATCATATCTCCTGAACCATACTTCATATGCTCATGATCTTGGACATTTTGGAAATGGGAGAGAAAGATCTACAACTTTCATGTTCAATACAATTTCATTTGAAGCTTTTTTGATGATGTAAGATTGAGTTGAATTTGGTCCAAAACCTTTCCATTTTTGGAAAGTTCAAATTATGGGTCACTTTCTATTTTGGGAAATTTTTGACTGGACCTCAAATTCTTCAATGTGAGTGTTTGAAATGCCAAATGAGACTTATTTGAACATGAATGAAGTATTTCTAATCACTTCCCCACCTCCAAATCCACAATTAACTTTGCAGTTGACTTTCTAGGTCTTCAGATGATCTGAAAATGTTCTGATGAAATTCAAGCCTCTACCACTTGGGATTTTGCTTCAAAATGTCATCATAACTCATATGAACTCTTGTGAATGATTGTGGGGTCCAAATCTCAAGAATGACCACCATCTATTGCTCAATGGATGCCTTTGATTGCCTTGACCTGTTAATGCTTCATCTGCAAGACAAAGGTTAGATGACATATTTTTGTACTTTTGGTTAGTGATTAAAAGAAAAGCAATGACATATAAATGCAAGGAATGCTTGGTGATCAAGAACCACTCAAAAAAAAAGGATCCCACCCACAGGGAAGGAAGCAAGGTGTCCAATGATCCTTGAGGCAATGTAATGATATGGTATGATGCCATGAGGGATCTTAGGGACAAAATTGGGGTCTTACAACACCCGAGGAGTCAAGGTGGATAAATGATTGCATAAGTAACCTTTCCCAAAGAGAGCTCTTCTACAGTCTCTTCTTCCAAAGTCGGTTTCTCATGGAGTAGCTTTGGGTAGTGTTCATTGACCTTGAAATTTTGATTAATGCATTTGTCTTGTATTCCAGGATCAAAGAAGAATCTTCGATAAGTAAAAATGTTGAATGAGAACGTGAAAGTGATCTCCTTTTTCACAATATCAAGAATCAAAGGATTACGGGGCTGCCTCACTACTTTTGTTTCATCTTTAAGTGAGATCCTATACATACATATGGATGGGCTAATATCACGAGTGTCAGTCAAGGTCCATCCAATTCCCTTCTTAGGTTTCTACTTAAGTTGAAACTTTGATGAATAATATGAATCCTCAGGAAGTGGTTTAGGCTCTAAAGAATGTGGTTGTTTAATGGATGGTATGTTTGGGGCAGCCGGAATGTCAAGAGCTTCAGCTACATAAACAACTTCATTTACACTGTCACCCTGCAAAGCAGCATCAATCTCAGCACAAACAACACAAAGGTTAGTGTTAGTACAATCATGACATGGGTAAATATCATCAAAACCAGATAAAGTTGGAAAATCAGTTGAAAATAAATCAAAATAAGTTTCATCAACAACTTCAGAAAGCAACTCTATTTGAAAAATAGAATGCTCTTCCTCGTCAATCTTCTTATTTTTCAGTACTCTTTGTGGGAAAGGGATTGGTGACACATACTTTTTTTCAACATCAACAACAATAGAAGGTTCAAGTTTATTTTTAGGTGTTACACTAATAATTTTTTTTATTTTTTTCTAGGGCTGGTTCTGTAACTTTTTCGGATCTCAAGGAAATTGCACTCACATTAGAGCCTTTTGGGTTAACTACTGTTTGGGCATGTAGTTGGTTTGATCCTTGAGCTTGTTGCATGGCATTCATTGAAGTGACAAGTTGTCCAATTTGTGTTTGCAAAGTCTGAATACTATAATCTATTCGCTGCTGAAATTGGAGACTGTTTACAACCATTTGCTTGACAAGTTCCTCTAGTGAAGGTTCAGAAGGTGAAGAGGTGGTTACTTGTGGAGGGTTATGTGGTGGTGGTGGAAGGGGTAACATCAATTGTTTCACTAAAGAGGTAAGTTCATCAATTCTGATTTCTAGAGCCTTGTTGGAAGAAGAAACCTGAATCTCATTCACACCTTTTGCTTGGACCACAAAATTATCCCTTGTTGTGAACTGTTGGGAGTTAAGCGACATATTCCCAATCAAGGATTTAGCAGTAACAAGATATTTAATACATAAAGCATTATAATTAACATCAGGGGCAACAAGTTCTCTCAGAGTTCTTTGGTTAGCCATGTTAAACTCAATAGAAAAAAAATCAACAAACAATGAGAAAACACATAACTAATTCAGCAATGCAGCAACAAATAGGAAAATATCGACAATGTCCCTATTAAGAAAAAACAGTTGAAATATGAAAAAAAAACTATTAAAATAAAAGGAAAAAAATACAAAAACACAAAAATTAATATAATAACGTCAATTAAGAATTTTGAGAATTTTTTCGGAATTTTCTAAAACAATCAAAATAGAAAATAAATCATAAAAAATAGAAAAAAAGGAATTTCGGGTTTTTAGGACGGCTTCCACTATTTAGTTTCTAAATAGAGGCTTTTGATCCTTGATTTTTTCCTAGTTAATCGACAAAGCATCGAAATAATTTGAGACAATTTTCTTAAAAAAACAGATTTTTTAATCCTAAAACCCAAAAAGACCAGAACGCAAGAAAGTTAGGGCAAACAATGATAAAACACAACACCTATGACTATAATAATGGTTAGACTATAATAAGTGTTAAAATATACAAGAGTCCCCGGCAACGGCGCCAATTTGATCCGATGTCGCACACGGGTCAAAAACGAGTTTAAAAGTGTAGTAAAACGGAAACGACACTCGAATATCGTATCACAAGGATTCTTGAATGTTATAACCAAACGAATGAAAATAAGGGTTTTTTTATGGTTCAAAACTAAAATCGAAGATGATTAAAGGTAAAAGCAAAATTGATAAATAAGTTAATTTATTGTATCGATTTCCGACTAATCATCGATTCTTATAATTTTAATTCCCTAGCGGATTCAATTCCATTTGATTACAATACACACCGACAAGCGCAAATTGGTATTATATGATGTATGTTCCTAATTTCCGAATTAAGCAAATGAATTTAAGCAGACGCGAATTAAGCAAATGCGACTTAATCAAACACGATAACGAAAAAGCTACACTAACGTGATTATAGTTAAGGATCATACAAACAATCAAATTTAATCAACTCTATTCTATAAGAAATAATCGAATTAAGGAAACGAAAGTAATCGAATTAAGCAAACGAGTTTATAGGAAGAATTGAAAAGAAATTGAAATTAAATTGAAATTAATAAAAATCTCAAAGTGAAATTCAAATACAACAGATCAACTCTTTGGGAATTAGCTCTCCATGGTATTCATATGCCCTATTCTCTATTTCATGAATTATGAATCCCCCCAATCCTAAAACTACTAATTTGTTTAAATAGAGCAAGGGAATTTGGGCCTAATAGCAACCGGCCCGAAAAAATACCAAATCGGCCAAAAAATTAAGTATTTTCTTAAGTTTGGAAATAAAATGAATTATTCGACTCTTCTTTACTCATAATCAGCTTCTGACTTTAACATTAAACTTTTAGATTATCCTCTCAGCTTTCCAACGTATATTAGAATGCATCAATCTGATCCTTGTAGCTCAAGTTATGATATGCATAGTAACAAGGTATCAAATAACTATTTATGCTGAAAATAAAGTACGAAAATAAAATAAAACCAAAAATAAACTTAAGTATAAAAATACACTAAAATAGTAAAAATAATAGAATAAATTATAGAGTTGCATAAGTAGAATATTAGAAGAATATGTATCAAAATGCACTGATCAATAGTCAAACACGACAGTTGCAACTTAACCTTAGGGATTGCAAAACTTGTTGCAGAAGTAAAGTCCAAAAAAGAACAAATTTAGATAGTGACTTAATTTTATTTTCAATTTTAAATAAATTATATCTCAATCACTGAGTTGGTCTTGATTTATTTTACCGTTTTTAGGAATTATTTCCTAATTCCAAAAAATGCACAAACATACAAACAAATAAGGAAACAAATCTGGCACTTGATCTTGGCGAGGTGTAGCAGCTTCTGGTGCAGAATGTTACATCAGTGTAGGGCATTTAACACCACATCTTTGCGACCTGTTTTGAGCATATAAAGACCATATGTCTCAACATCATGTCATGATATCTTGCATAACATGATGACTATAAAAATATGTCAATGACTTGTAACAACATAATCGATTAGGAAAGTATAATCGTTTACAGAAAGCCTGCTCTTAAGTATCACCCAGACAAGAATTACATCAACCCTAAAGCTTCAAAACTATTAAAAGTGGTTGCATATTCTTATAATATCTAATCTGACCCAGAGAAGAGAAGGTAGTATGACAGTGCATGATTTGAGGCACGTAATGCTGATAGTATGGACATGGAAATCGATTTATCTAATCTTGGAACTGTGAACAAGATGTTTTCAACTTTATTCAGCAAGTTGGGTGTCCTTGTCAAGACTACCATTTCATCTAATGTACTTGAAGAGGCTTTGAATGTCACAGTTATTGTCATGTCACTTTCAGTTGTAACATTAGTTAGTGGAAAGGTTGAGAAGCAATGTGCTCAATTTTTGGCGTAACAATAAGTGAGTAGCAAGTTGAGTCAAGGATTATAGTTAGAGTTACTTCAACTGCACAAAGAAAATGATGGTTATGGTTTGGCATTGTAGGAAGATACTAAGAAGACTGGGAAAGTGACATCTGCATAATATATTTCTTACATTTTCAAGTGTACAAAATGGATTCAACTATGTATGCATTAACAATGGAAAAGAATCCTGAAGGGAATTTTAAAATGTTGGAAGGTCTTCAGCTTATGAAGTTTCTGAATTAAATAGAGAATAATGTGTATAGAAACAAACCAATGTATCATGTATATATTAGTGATTTCTTAATGTAATTTAAGCTGGTTATGATTCATGTTCCTACCAGTTTGAGGTAGGCTATTAAAATTAGTTGAGTTAGTAAGTTTGTTAGAAATCAGTTAAGAGTTAGTTACTCAATTATTTAGAAAATTGAGTCTATAAATAGGAATATTATATACACTTTTACTATCTTTTCAATATATTCCAATATGTTACAACATGAGTATTCATATGCTCTCTATCTCTCATATGAGTATGACCTATATCCCTATCATCCCATGATTCTCAACATTTTTTTCTTTTTTCTAAAGCCAACAAATAATTATATTTGTCTATTGTTTCATTATTTATAAAATGAACAGGGACAACAATCAATTGAATCAAAAAAGGGTTTTAGTTATTTCTTTTTATATGTCAAACCTTTCACTATTAAATGATTGAGATGCATTTATGAAAAAGCTCTTGTTAAAAACATAAGAAGTTTTTGAAGTCATTTTCCTATCTCTTGAGACGATTAGTCTTATAATAGGAGTTATATTTTGATGCCACTTGTTACCCAAGTGACTCCAAACACAAGAATGAAGAAGTGGGTTATGTTGTTAAAATAATGTTATATAATAATAAAAATTGGTTTTATCAAAACTCATTAAGTTAATTTTGTTACAAAAAAATGAGTTTGAGCGGCGGGAAAAAAAGAAAGAAAGAAAGAAAGAAGAAGAGATGAAGAGAAAAAATAAAGCATAAATAAAATAAAGGAATGGAAAATAGCGAGATAAGGGAAAATGAGCATTCACCAAAGATTTATACAGGTTCGCTCTAACCATTTGGCCTACTCTTGTCCCCAAGAGTTTTTTCTTAGGAGTTCCACTAAAGATATGAGTTTCTCAGAGGTTATAACCATAAACCTTCTTACAAACAAATATAGATTTTAACTCGATGATCCCATGAACCAAACATGAGATTTTAATAGGATAATCTCCAAACTAAATGGAAGATTTTACCATGCTAATCTCCAAACTGAACAGAGCTTTAAAATGGCTGAGTTCACAAACCAAATAGAAATTTTAACCGGTTGACTTTAAGAACAAAACAAAGATTTTAACTGGTAAATCTCAAGAACCAAACAACAATTTTTTTAATGATATTACAAAAGAGACGATACCCTATTAGTAAATTACAACAATTCCACAACACTAGAACTCTATAGATAGATTTCACTCTCAAAGCACTAAAGCCAATTTTCTGATGTGTCATACCCCAATTTTGTCCAGATATTTTAAATTCATCCGATACATGTCCATTTGTCAAGTTTTGCATTTTTATCCATATGCATTTTTTATAATCAAATAAAATCACCATAATCATGCATACATGCATTATAGTAAAAAAAGTCAACATTTTACATGTTGAAGAAATTGACTAAATTTGCATTTTATAATCTGCATTTTTACAAAAAAAGAGAGGAGAAATTCATGATAATTTGTTTTATCATCAAAATATCTGTTTAAATTTTATTAATCATTTTCATGCATTATAAAACAAAAATCAATTCTTCTAAAAGGTCCAAAATATGTCTCATTTATTACATCATTATTCCATGCATATATTACATAATTATTCACTATTTAATTAAATAAGCTTCTAAGATGCACTCACGTTATTTGCATAATTCCTAAACCACCGCTTAACCTAATTCTAGAGCCTATAAATAAACCTCATTTCATTCACAAAAGAGACAACCAATCATTCACAAAAACTAAGCCAAAACTCTCTTCATTTTTCTCTTCATTTTATTTCAAGTCATTTCTTTCTTTTTATTGAATATGTAGACTCTTATGCTTGTTCTTTATTTAATTCTATTCCATTTATACTTTTTCTTTATTTATTTAGTACCTTAATCATCACCATTTTTCATGGAAACTCAATTGATTTTAAATCAAGAGTTGAAAAGTGTTCTTGAACCCCCATAAGAAAAAGTGACATGTTGTTGTTTAAATGGCTCTGTAGCACCTCAAATTTGCACCTATCATTGCACATACATTTTCATACTAGGTCATAGCATATCATGATCCATTGCATAACATTTGCATTGTCCCTCAGTTGCCTCAAGAGCAAGCAATCAAGAATTAGGTCAAACTAATCTCCTGATCAGTCAACCAAGCAAGCAAAGGAATTTCTCATTGAACCAAGGCCCTAGGGTTTGTCCAACAAGTTCACATGACTTGGTGGTCTATTTGAAGTGTTCAAGGCAAGGGTTGAAGGCTCAGAGGTCATCAGTTCACACACAGACAGTCAAAAAACCCTAAAAAAGTCAACTGTCAGTCAAAGCAGTGGATGGTGGTCATTCTTGTGGAATTTGGGCACCATGGTCAATAATCAAGGGTTCATACAACTTGGGACATCATTTGAAGTCAAGTTCTCAAGGAATTAGGGTTTGGAAGTCATCAGTCAATGCACAATCAGTCAGAAACCCTAAAAGTCAACTATCCATTTAATCAGTGATTGGATGATTGGAATTGGTTTGTGAGAGTTCATTCATGTCCAAATAGTCATCATATATCATGCCAAACACCATCATGGAAGAATTTGAAGCCAGATCAAAAATTTCCCAAAATGGAAACTGGGCCTGTAACTGAAACTTACCAAAAATGGAAAGTCTTGATCCTCTAAATTACATCATGATACAAGCTTCAAATGAATTTTTGCCCAACATGAAAGTTGAAGATCTTGTTCTCCCATTTCCAAAAAGTCCAAGAACTCTCAATTCCCATGTGTGGTTGGCAAGTTATGATCGAATCGATTTCAGAAAATCTTGAACTTCAAAGGGCCATATCTCTCAAACCGTTTGGCCAATTTTGGTGGGGTTTTTTCCTACAAGTCACATTTGATCCCCTCTTTCCAAAAATATAAATTTCATGAGCCAAAACTTCACCAATCAAAATGGCATATTTTGACCTTTCTCATTTAAATGTAAGTTTGACCAAGAGTTGACTTTTTGATTTAAACATTTTTTCAACATTTGGCCAATTGGAACAGCTCATAAATGTCATTTAGAATGTGTTTGCAAAGCCAATTATGCAGTACATGAAGCCATTCTTCAACTTGTTTGAAATTTGGATAAAAGTACAATTACACCATGCCATCCATACTTGCATTTTAGCCATGCCTTGTACTCATCAAAACAGAGTTTTAGAGGCCTTTCTCTGTCATTAGAGCCTCACTTGCAGCCTAAAATTAACAGCAAAACAAGAAGCCATGCTTAGTTGCTTAAGAATTGGAAAAAGGACATGTTTGTACCATACTTCCACAACCATGCTTGTACTGTCCCATAGCAGATTTTTTGGCCATAATTTTCTGTTTTGAGCACACACCTAAGACAGTAGCAGGGGACCATTTTGACTCATGCTGAATCTCTTACTTGCATTCCTATTTTTTGGCTGTCAAAAGAACCATACTTTCACTAAGTCTCGACCACCTTGCTTTGGGACTGTGGAGATTTTCCTGTAAAACCATTTTGAAACAAGCAGCATACCACAAAAAAAAAACAACTTTCACTCATTTTCCAACATGATCCTTGCTTACTATTGGCCTTTGATTTTTCTGTCAAAAACATAACAAGATCCTGCTGTGCATTTCAAAGGGCTGTCAAAAACACAAGAGAACAAAACCATACCTTCCATTATTTTCCTGTCATTAAACAACCAGGACAGTAGCAGCAAGAGCATCACACATTTGGCCTTGCCATTGCATTTTCCACAACTCTTCATCATGTTAAACTAACTGCATCCATTTGGCCTTGCCTTATATTTTAAAACCTAAGCCTTACCTTGCCAGCCACCATCCAACTGCAGTAAAATCAATTGCCTGCAGCAGCACTAAAACCCTGCATTTGACCCTTGGCCTTGGCATTTCATTCACTCTGCCCAAACACAACCAACATACACTGCAGAACCAGCCTGCTTCAATCATTTTCCAAAAAAAAACTCACTCATCTTGGTTTGGCACTTCTGGTTTTTTCTGTCCAAAAGCACCAAAGTTGCAACATGGCCTTGTACCAAAAACAACCTCTAACAGCAGGGCTTTTGATCCTCTTTTCTGTCACTTGAAACAAAAGTTAACAACCATCAAAAACACATTGCAGAAAAAGCACTCATCCTAAAAAACCTTGCACTTGACCTTTGCCTTGACATTCATCGATTTGCTGTCAAACACCAAAACCTAACCTGGCCTGGCTTGACAACATCCACATCATCTTGAATGAACATTACATAGGCCACTTGACAGCAAGGAAACAACCTCCTTCATTCATTTGTCCAAAACTCACCTTTGGCCATTTCCAACAAACAGTCAAACCTCCAAAACTTGACCTGGTTAACATTGTTCCTTCACTCAAACAACCTTGTGAGCTTGTTTTCACCACATTACCCCATCTGCAAGCAGCTCAAAACCACTGTCCCATTGGAAGCTTAGCCATGACAGATTTGGATGCAAGCACGAACAAGCTTCATTGAGCCAAGTTTACTTCCCCATTCATCTTGTAGGAGCACATTCTTCATCTGTTTCAAGCACTCACCAGCAAAAGGTGGCTGAATCATCACTGCTCATCATTTTGGTTAGTTTTTCGACTTGCTCTTTTTGCTAAATCATGCTGTGTTTGTGAAAGATCTTGTTATGCTGAAATCAATGCCACTTGAACCATTGAAAATGATTCACTATGATGTGAGAAATATGGATTTCAACTTGTATGCTCAAATGTGTTTTGGCTCGATTTGGTTGTGTTTAAACTGATTTAATGAAATCTATTGCTGAAATGTTGATGTACATGGTTTGATGATTACAATGGTATGCTCAATTGACATTTTTGGGAAGAATTGAGAAATCACGATTTTTGGATATGAACCCTAATCCCAATTTGCCCAGAATTGCCCCCATTTTCGTATGCATGGCTATTTCTCCCTCCAGCCAATCAAAACATTCCATTTACTGCCCAAAACGACTGTGTTTTGTTAAGTGAATTCAAATATTACAAAAATGCCATTCTTGCTTCATTTATTTCACATTTTTATAACCAACCTTCCAAAATTCATAACTTGCTCATTTTTGATCCAAATTCAATGGGATTTTTTGTGTTATGTTCATCATGATCTCTACTTTTTTATCATTATTTTTCCAGAATTTTTGGGTGAGTGGTTTTTAAATGGCCTTAGAGTTTGTGACATGTGACCAAATATTGTACACTTTGCCAAAACATTTGTGAAATGATGATGCTTTATCCAATGGCTCCCAAATTTTTTGTGCTCAAACTAGACACACTCATGGTGATTTTGGTGTAGAGTTTGTGAATTTATCATTTGTGGTTTGTGAGTTATGATTTTTTGAATTAGGGTGTGACAATTTGTGTCACACCATTGATGTCCAACTTCATGATTTTCATTGCTATGCTTCTTGACCTCCAAATGGATTGAAATTTTGCATGAACCTACTCTTGTATGTCTAGTTTACATGTGAATTTTCTTGGAATTATTTGTGGCATTTCCTAATTGTTTGAGATTTTCTCCCCTGCCTAGTCAATTGTTGACTTTGTGTGACACATGTTCCCATTTCATTTGTGAAATTCTCATACTTTATTGGATGGACATGAAATTTGACATGTGATAACTAGACATCCTCATCTTTGCCATGGTTTTAGTCCCATTCATTTATCATATGCCATCTCTGATTTATGAATTTTCTAAGTTGATACATGTTTGGTTGACTTCTTTGAGCATGTTCAAAATTGCTCTGACTTTCTGATTTTCATTGACTGCCTTCCACTTGTCCAAATGGGATGAAATTTGACATGCTTACCATGCTATGTGTTAGGTTTGATCATGATTTATTTGGTGATTTTTGGAAAATGTTTAGATTGCTTTTGATGCAAGTCTTGCTGTTGACTTCTATGAGCTCCTGTTTGCCATGTTTTGACCTAAATGGTTCATGAAATGATGATGATGATTGATATGAGTGTGAATCCAATTGGTTGTGTTTCCTAATTGTTTGAACATGATTTTTGATACTTGACCCTTGCTGTCTTGACTTTCTCATTCACTTTTGACCCTAGGCTTGCCCTAGTGGTCCTGTTACTCACCTTTGAGTTTGTGATTTCAGGTTGACCATCAAATGGCCATTGAGACCATTTCTCTTGACTGAGCTTGATTAAATATCATTGTCTAACCTCTTTGTTTTGTAGGTGGCTTGGCTCACATGCCCTAAGCCTTGTGCCTTGCACATCCATGTGCCTCTAATGGACAGTTGTTGTCTGTTTCTGTTTGTTTTGTTTGAAGTTGCATACTAACATCTGCTTGACTGTTTCAGGTGCTTTAGTTGCTTAGTTCTTTGTGAACTTTTTGCTTTGCTTTGCTTGTATAAGCAATTTGCATTGAGGTATGTCTCTTTTACTTCATGTAGTCTGGAAGACCTGGCCTGTTACTTGGCCAGGCAACTGTCTGAAGTCCTCCTTAAGAGGCAATGTTTGTGGATGTTTAATTTTGTCCTTGCATAGAGTCAAAGACCTCCTAAGTGAAGAAGCAATTGGTGGAAGGTAGGGATATGCAATCTATCCCCCACTATTCAGTGTGTCATCTGCTTTGCTCACACCACTGTGTTGATGCATTGCAGATACAAACCCAAGATCTTGTGCAATTGCACAGTTGAGTCAGTTTTAAATGTGTAGAAGGGTTCCCACTTTCTGAACCCACACATTCTTGTCTTGAGCTCTCCCAGGCCAGGGATAAGAGCTGTGAGGTCTCATCCTCACTTCATCCTTTCATCTGCTTCACCTTAGCCCCTCAATGGCAAGGTTAAGAGCGACATTCACCCAGTTCCAGAGGTTTGTTTGTCGAGGTTGATATGACCCCTTGACTAAAACCTAACCCTTGTTTGAGCCACTTGTTTGTGTATAGCGTGTGCTATCTGTGCTTGTAGGATTGTTTGACTTGCTTCCTGTGCAAGATAGGATTGTTTGACTTGCTTCCTGTGCAAGATAGGTTTGTTTGACTTGCTTCCTGTGCAAGTTAGGATTTGTTTGACTTGCTTCCTGTGCAAGTTGGAATTTGCTTGGCTTGCTTCCTGTGCAAGTTAAGTGTGTGTGTGGCTTGCTCCCTGTGTGAGCCATACTTAGGATAGGTTGGCCCTTGTGCCATTTAGCTAGAAACCTTAACTTAGGGATGATTTGCATGATAACATCTAGGCTCGAGTCGTAGTCTCCCTAGTGTTGTGTCTCCCTCTGTTATCTGGTTAGGCTAGTCCTTTATCCCTGCGTAGGGGAACTACATCGCCCTGATCTTCATACCAGATGAAGTATGTAGGCAGGAGATTGAGCTGATCTCTCCGGGCGCCCTTTTTCTTTTTTGAGTGTGTGCTTGACAGTTATAGGCTCGAGTCCCCGACTCCCTATTAATCTGTTGTGTTGTTGTGTGCTTGGAAGCCGATGTAAGTCCATCGAGTGGCATTTGGGTTCCAGTGTGCGTGTGTTTGGTTCGGATGCTGACATAAGTCCAGTGATTGGCAGTCGGGCTCCACGTTTGCCTTTGCCTGTGTTTGTTCGTGTGCGTGTCAGCCGAGCTACGAATGCTCTGATTCTTCCCTCGTCCGAGAAGATACGTATGCATAGGATGCGATATCCTAGCGAGCATGTGTCGTTTCCCCAGTCCGAACTACTTCGACTCTGATGTCTATGCCTGATAGACTAAGTAGGCCCAGGATGCGACATCCTGCCGAGTTCAGTTTTAGTCAGTTTCTTTTGTCTCCTTCCAGCCAGTGTGTGTGAGTGTGAGCAGTGTTTAGCAACCGTTTATCCTTCCTTTTGTGCGTGGATCCCGTAGAGTACTACGGATGCGTAGGGGTGCTAATACCTTCCCTTCGCATAACCGACTCCCGAACCCATTCTCTTTGGTCGCGAGACCATGTTCTTTCCCAGGTTTACTCTGAGCGTTTCCTTTCCCTCTTTTGGGATAAATAACGCACGGTGGCGGCTCTGTTGTTCTTGTTTTCCCGCCGGTTTTTCGCGCGATGCGACAGCTGGCGACTCTGCTGGGGATTATAGAGAAGTTGACCTGTGCTGGTCCGTCTTCCCTAAGCGAGTCTCTCCTAGCGCTCTCTAGGTTAGGGTTTGGTTGCTTTGTGCTGTGTTTATTTATTGCATTCATTATTTACTGTGTGCATTCATTGTCTATTGTTTGCATTTATGTTTGCATTAATGTTTGCATTTATTCATCTGTTCACCTGGCTGGTTGTTTGTTTCTCTCTGTGTGGGGGGGAAGAGTCAGTTGAGGTAAAAGGTCCAATACCCAGACCATGAGTGCAATCTGGGATACCTAGGAATAGAGTGATTCATGGGAAGCGGGTGGTATGGCGCCACTTAGCGGAACATTGATATCATGAGCAGTTCAGACCCTGGTGGGATGCTGTCGTTACATACTTCGGGTGTGTATATGACAGTATTCTGCGAAAGGTTATTTATGCTGCGTTTCTCTCAAGCTTTACCCTGGCCTAGACTACACCCGTGAGTGGGGAAGGGTTATTCATTACAGGTACCGTTGGTGACTCGGTTCTGTTGGTGACTTGGTTCTGTTGGTGACTCTAGTTCAGACAACAGTTTTCGGTTGACCTTAAGTTGGATTTATGTTCTGATTTTGACTGAAGCTTCGACCTAGTGATCAGAGATTGCACAAACAGCCAGTCCAGTCTGCATCATTTGCATCATAGCATATTTATTTTTCAAAAGAAACGCAATAAAAAAGATACAAAAAAAAAAAAGAAAAAAAAAGAGAAAAAAGAAGAAAAGAAAAAAGCTAATCTCTGCATGCATATCATTTCTCAGGTACATTCCCGAGCTTGTCTACTGATAGAGATGGCAACAGTCCCAGAGTTGAAGCGGAAGACCTGTTCCTACAGTTTCCACCGTGAGCCGTTGACTCCGCTAGTTGAGTTGGGTAGCCTCGTGACAGACGATCGACTGAAGAGTTTTGTTGGGCGGTATGGAGATATCTTGACAGTATTGAAGACGGTAGTGGATCCAGTGCCTCTGCAGACGCTTCTTCAGTTCTACGATCCAGAGCTCAGATGCTTCACTTTCCAAGATTATCAGCTTGCACCCACTCTCGAAGAGTATTCTATCCTATTGGGTATCCCTATTCAGCATCAGACTCCCTTCTTGGACGTTCCAAAGGAGGTCGACTTCAGATTGATTGCCAGAGCTCTCCGTTTGAGTGTTGAGGAGGTTAGTAAGAGTTGGAAGTCCAGTGGGGAAGTTGTAGGTCTGCCATTGAAGTTCCTGTTGAGAGTAGCCAGAGTTGAAGCAGAAAAGGGGAATTGGGAAGTTTTTCACGCACAGTTAGCTGCCATGATCTATGGTATCATCCTATTTCCCAGTATGCCAAACTTTATTGACTTCACTGCTATCAGCATTTTCATCAGAGGGAATCCAATCCCTACTCTTCTAGCAGATACTTACTATGCCATTCACAGCAGGCATGGTAAGGGAGGAGCCATCAGGTGTTGCCTACCTCTTCTGTTCAAATGGTTCATGTCTCTTCTGCCAGCCAGTGGGCCATTTGTGGATACCCAGAGCACTCTTAAGTGGACTCAGAGGGTCATGTCGCTTACTGCCTACGACATCAGGTGGCAGTCGTACCGGATGGATGTGAAGGATGTCATCATAAGTTGTGGTGAATTCCGGGGCGTGCCACTCATAGGGACCAAAGGTTGCATCAATTACAACCCAGTTCTTTCTCTTCGCCAGCTAGGTTTTGTTATGAGTGAAAGACCGCTCGAAGCAGAGATAGCTGAGAGTTTTTGTTTTGAGAAGAAGGATGACCCTGTTAGGTTGGAGCAGATAGGGAGAGCCTGGAGAGATGTGGGAGTGAAGGATGGATCCGTCTTGGGGAAGAAGTTTTCCGTTGCTATGCCCGATTACACTGATTGGGTCAAGAAGAGAGTGGAAACTTTGTTGTTACCCTATGATAGGATGGAGCCGTTGCAGGAGCAACCACCTTTGATCCTTGCTGATCGTGTGTCTGCTGAACACTATAAGCAAGCCCTAATGGAGAACCGCCGTTTGAGAGAGAAGGAGCAAGACGCTCAGATGGAGTTGTACAAAGCCAAAGCTGATAGGTTGAACTTGGCTCATCAACTCAGAGGAGTGCGAGAAAAAGATGCTAGCAGACTGAGAAGCAAGAAGAGATCCTACGAGGAGGGGGAGAGTATGTTAGATGCAGAACATTGGGAGCGCTTGAGGCTGCAGAGGGTTGAGGCCAGTTATCAGAAGAAGATCAGAGACTTGGAGAAGCAACTCAGAGACAAAGACATCCAGTTGAAGAAGAAAGAGATGGAGTTGAGACAGAAGTCAGAGGATTATCTTGAAGGAGAAGTCTTGGAGCTGAGAAGACAGTTGAAAGAGAAGATCACCCCTTTACCAGATTGCTCAGAATGCTCACTGTTGATAGACCAGTGTCATTACCTGAAGACCCTCATTCCTGAAGACCGCCTGTCTTAGTTGTATCTCTGTTGACTATTTTATTGAATCACCTCCAGGCTTGTTGGATGGGATTCATTTGCGTGTAAGCCATCTCTTGGATCTTTTTGTTGAGAATCACCTCCAGGCTTGTTGGATGGGATTCTCTTTCTTTGTACGTTGTTTATTCAGATATTCTGTTGACATTGGTTGTATGCCTTTTACCCTTATGTATGTATAAGGATGTCAGCATTCCCTTGTATCTATTTGTTCTCTTGTTACTGCAGGTTGCCATCTTTTCAGGATGGGTCAGGCTCTTTGAATGCCTGAGAAATGAGCATATCATGTGCATCATACGCATCATTAGCATCATACTCATATCATTTTGCATAACAGGTGTTCTTGGTCGTGGCTTCTCACTCTTGGTTCCTGTTCAGGCAGGATAGCTGATCAACGTCCGCACCGCTACTCAACAAGACTGAATCAACAGAGAAGTATGGATCAATTTCAAGCTGAGTTGGCTGAGATGAAGGCTAGCATGGCCCAGTTTATGAATATGATGCAAGGGGTTGCGCAAGGTCAAGAAGAACTTCGAGCTATGGTTCAGAGACAAGAGGCTGCAAATCCACCGATCAATCATGCTCCGCCAGAGGGAGGCCCGGTCAATGATAACAATGTTGCCGCTGCTGTACCCGTCAACAACTATGCTGTAGGTGATGAGTTGGGGGGTATTCGAATCAACGGTCAACCTATTGTTCCAGACACCGCTAACGCCAGAGTAGTCCGTGCTCCGGCCCGTAATCCTGTTCCGATTATTGACCGACAAGAGGATATGTTCTCTCTGCTCAGTGAAGACGAAGACGTTCTGGGAAGGGTTAATGAGAGAGACCGCAAAGTTGAAGCTCTTGCTGAGAAGATCCGTGCTATGGAAAGTCAGAATTCCCTCGGTTTTGATGTTACCAATATGGGATTGGTTGAAGGTTTGAGAATCCCTCACAAGTTCAAAGCACCGTCATTTGACAAATACAACGGTACTTCTTGCCCTCGCACCCATGTGCAGGCTTATTATCGAAAGATCTCTGCGTATACTGATGATGAAAAGATGTGGATGTATTTTTTCCAAGATAGTCTATCTGGGGCTTCTTTGGACTGGTACATGGAATTGAAGAGAGATTCGATCCGCTGCTGGAGAGATCTGGGTGAAGCTTTCTTGAGGCAATACAAACACAACATGGACATGGCGCCTAGCCGGACTCAGCTGCAGAGTCTATGTCAGAAATCCGGAGAGAGCTTTAAGGAGTACGCTCAGAGGTGGCGTGAACTGGCTGCTAGAGTTCAACCCCCTATGCTGGAGAGGGAGTTGACGGACATGTTTATTGGTACTCTTCAAGGTGTGTTTATGGACCGGATGGGGAGCTGCCCATTCGGTAGTTTTTCTGATGTTGTCATTTGTGGAGAGAGGACTGAGAGTTTGATCAAAACTGGGAAGATTCAAGATGCTGGTTCCTCTTCTTCTAGGAAGCCGTTTGTTGGGGCACCTCGTCGAAGGGAGGGTGAAACTAATGCCGTTCAACACCGCAAAGATCAGAACAGAATTGAATACCGTCAAGCTGCTGTAGTGACCATTCCGACACCTCAACCTCGTCAACAACAACAAAGAGTTCAACAACCGCAACAACAACAACAACAGCAACGTCCTTATCAACCCAGGCAGAAATTACAGGCTGATAGAAGATTTGATCCTCTGCCCATGTCCTACGCAGAGTTACTACCCGAACTACTCAAGTTGGGGATGATTGAGTTGCGTACAATGGCTCCGCCTACAGTGCTACCTCCTGGTTATGATGCAAACGCCCGTTGTGACTTTCACTCTGGGGCACCAGGCCACCATACTGAGAAGTGTCGAGCTCTCCAGCACAAGGTTCAAGATTTGATCGATGCCAAGGCAATCAACTTCGCTCCAGTGCCTAATGTCGTAAACAACCCTATGCCTCAGCATAGTGGGCATAGAGTGAACAACATTGAAGGGAAAGAAGCTGAAGATCTGGTTGTTAATGTTGATGATGTTCAGACTTCTCTGCTAGTTGTGAAGGGCCGTCTGCTGAATGGGGGTGTCTACCCGGGCTGTGATGAAGATTGTTTGGGCTGCGCAGAATCTGAGAATGGTTGTGACCAGTTAAGGGTCGGTATCCAGGGTATGATGGATGAGGGTTGTTTGCAATTCAGTAGGGCTGTAAAAGATCGTGGAACAGCATCAACTATCACCATTTACTTTAAACCGTCTGAAGAACGTGGACAAAGGATCGTTAGTGCACCTGCAGCAAATGGTACCCCAGTTACCATTCCCGTGCCTGTAACCATCAGTGTTCCAACTACTGCTGCGTCTGGAAGAAGGGCTGTTGAGAATAGTAGAGCCGTGCCATGGAAGTATGATAATGCTCACCGCAGTTACAGAAGGGCTGAAAGTCAGACAAGACCAATGAATCAAACTCCAGTGACAATTGGTGTACCGAATAGAGTTCCTACAAGTGTTGGTCCGGCTGTGGATAATGTAGGGGGTCCAGGAGGTTTTACCAGAAGCGGTCGTCTGTTCGCACCGCAGCCTTTGAGGGACAACAATGCTGAAGCTCTCGCCAAAGCAAAGGGTAAGCAAGCTGTGGTTGAGGAAGAGCCTGTTCAGAAAGAAGCGCCCGAGGGGTCATTTGAGAAAGACGTGGAGGAGTTTATGAAGATAATCAAGAAGAGTGACTACAAGATTGTAGACCAGTTGAATCAAACTCCGTCCAAGATTTCTATACTTTCACTGTTGATGTGCTCTGAAGCACACCGTAATGCCTTGCTGAAGATGTTGAATCTGGCTTACGTGCCCCAGGAGATTTCTGTCAATCAACTGGAAGGTGTGATGGCTAATGTGAGCACCAGGCATGGTGTAGGTTTCACCAACTTGGACTTACCACCTGAAGGGCGAAACCATAACAAAGCCTTGCACATCACCATGGAGTGCAAGGGGGCAGTGTTGTCTCACGTATTGGTAGACACCGGGTCGTCGCTGAATGTGTTGCCTAAGCAGATTCTGAGGAAGATTGATGCGGAAGGGTTTGTGCTTAATCCCAGTGACCTGATCGTTCGTGCTTTCGACGGATCCAAACGTTCTGTGTGTGGAGAAGTTACTTTGCCTGTGAAGATAGGTCCTGAGGTATTCGATATCATCTTCTATGTTATGGACATCCAGCCCGCCTATAGTTGTTTGTTGGGGCGTCCATGGATTCATGCAGCAGGGGCAGTCTCGTCGACTCTCCATCAAAAGCTCAAGTATGTCTGGAACGGTCAGATTGTGACTGTGTGCGGTGAAGAAGAGATTCTGGTGAGTCATCTGTCCTCGTTCAAATATGTTGAGGTGGATGGCGAGATCCACGAAACCTTGTGCCAAGCGTTTGAGACTGTGGCTCTTGAGAAAGTGGCGTACGCTGAGCAGAGAAAGCCAGGTGTTTCAATTACTTCTTACAAACAGGCTAAGGAGGCTGTTGATTCTGGCAAAACTGAAGGCTGGGGCAAGATGGTGGATTTGCCTGTTAAAGAAGACAAATTTGGTGTTGGTTATGAGCCTCTCCGAGCAGAGCAGAATGGTCAAGCGGGTCCGAGTACCTTTACCAGCGCTGGGCTGATGAATCATGGCGACGTTTCTGCAACCGGTAGTGAAGACTTTGACAGTGATTGCGATTTGGACAACTGGGTTCGCCCGTGTGCACCAGGGGGGTCTATCAACAACTGGACGGCTGAAGAAGTGGTTCAAGTTACTCTTCTGACAGAGTAATTTTCTGTTGTTTTGTCATTTTGCATGAAAATCCTACGTTCTGCCCAAGGCGTAGTGATTCATTTTTGTAGGGCCTCATCATGTTTTAATGATTATCATTAATGAAGGACATTTTTTGAACAAACTTTGTGATCCTTGTCTTTCTATTTTTTGTTTTCATTTTTCTTTTTCAAAAACAATAAAAATGGCAATGTTTTTTGTTTTTGTGACTTTATTGAACTCTTTTTCTAAAACAAAGCATCAAACATGCAGAAGCGATCTTATGGCATTTACTATGAACAGTTCTGTTATGGCTCAGTATGATTTCGACAATCCCATCTACCAAGCTGAAGAGGAGAGTGAGGAAGACTGTGAACTCCCTGCAGAATTGGCCAGATTATTGAAGCAGGAGGAAAGGGTCATCCAACCTCATCAGGAGGAGTTGGAAACTGTTAATCTGGGTACTGAGGACGACGAAAGAGAAATCAAGATTGGGGCTGTTTTAGAGGACTCTGTCAAGAGGAGGCTGATTGAGATGCTGAGAGAATATGTGGAGGTGTTCGCCTGGTCATACCAAGATATGCCTGGTTTAGATACAGATATTGTGATGCACCGATTACCTCTTAGGGAAGGATGTCCTTCAGTCAAGCAGAAGCTTCGTAGAACGAGTCCTGACATGGCAACTAAGATCAAGGAAGAGGTTCAGAAGCAGTGGGATGCGGGTTTTTTGGCTGTTACAAGTTATCCACCATGGGTGGCCAACATCGTTCCTGTGCCGAAGAAGGATGGTAAAGTCAGAATGTGTGTCGATTACCGGGATTTGAATAGAGCGAGTCCGAAAGATGATTTCCCATTACCTCACATTGATGTATTGGTTGATAATACGGCTCAATCCTCGGTATTCTCTTTCATGGATGGTTTCTCTGGATATAATCAGATCAAGATGGCGCCAGAGGACATGGAAAAGACGACGTTCATTACACCTTGGGGCACGTTCTGCTATAAGGTGATGCCATTTGGGCTGAAGAATGCTGGTGCTACCTATCAGAGGGCAATGACGACTCTCTTTCATGACATGATGCACAAAGAAATCGAAGTGTACGTAGATGATATGATTGCGAAGTCGCAGACAGAAGAGGAGCACCTGGTTAATTTGCAGAAGCTGTTTGACCGGTTGAGAAAGTTCAAGCTGAGGTTGAATCCGAACAAGTGTACGTTTGGGGTGAGATCAGGGAAGCTTTTAGGCTTCATTGTCAGTGAGAAAGGGATTGAGGTTGATCCAGCGAAAGTCAAAGCTATTCAAGAGATGCCAGAACCGAAAACGGAAAAGCAAGTCCGTGGGTTTTTAGGGAGATTGAACTACATTGCAAGGTTCATATCTCATCTAACTGCTACATGTGAACCAATTTTCAAACTGCTCAGAAAGAATCAAGCGATCGAGTGGAATGATGATTGTCAGAAAGCTTTTGACAAAATCAAGGAGTATTTACAGAAACCTCCAATCCTTATACCTCCAGTTCCTGGGAGACCTCTGATAATGTACCTGTCAGTGACTGAGAACTCGATGGGGTGTGTATTGGGACAGCATGACGAGTCTGGTCGAAAAGAGCATGCCATATACTACCTTAGCAAAAAGTTTACCGACTGTGAAACAAGATATTCACTGCTCGAGAAAACTTGTTGTGCTTTGGCCTGGGCTGCTCGCCGACTAAGGCAGTATATGCTGAACCATACTACCTTATTGATTTCTAAGATGGATCCAGTGAAGTACATCTTTGAGAAGCCGGCTCTCACCGGACGTGTTGCCCGTTGGCAGATGATCTTAACAGAGTATGACATTCAGTACACGTCACAGAAGGCCATCAAAGGTAGTATTCTGTCAGACTACCTCGCCGAACAACCGATTGATGACTATCAGCCTATGATGTTTGAATTCCCTGATGAAGACATCATGTATCTCAAGATGAAAGATTGCGAAGAGCCTCTTGTCGAGGAAGGACCGGACCCGGATGACAAGTGGACGCTGATGTTTGATGGGGCTGTGAATATGAATGGTAATGGTGTTGGGGCAGTATTGATCAATCCTAAAGGTGCTCATATACCTTTTTCTGCCAGATTGACGTTTGACGTCACCAACAACGAAGCTGAGTATGAGGCTTGTATCATGGGGATAGAAGAAGCCATTGATCTGAGGATCAAAACACTTGATATATTTGGAGATTCAGCTCTAGTGGTCAATCAAGTCAACGGAGATTGGAATACGAACCAGCCGCATTTGATTCCGTATAGAGATTACACCAGAAGAATACTGACGTTCTTCAAGAAAGTGAAGTTGTATCATGTCCCCCGGGATGAGAATCAGATGGCTGATGCCCTTGCTACTTTGTCATCTATGATCAAAGTTCATTGGTGGAATCATGTGCCACATGTTGCGGTGAATCGACTTGAGAGGCCTGCGTATGTGTTTGCAGCCGAGTCTGTTGGGATTGATGAGAAGCCGTGGTATTATGACATCAAGAATTTCCTCAAGACTCAGGAGTACCCTGAAGGTGCGTCGAAGAATGACAAGAAAACCCTGAGGAGGCTAGCTGGAAGCTTCTATTTGAATCAGGATGATGTGTTGTATAAGAGAAACTTTGACATGGTCTTGCTCAGATGCGTGGACAGACCCGAAGCGGACATGTTAATGCAGGAAGTTCACGAAGGTTCCTTCGGTACTCATGCCGGCGGACATGCAATGGCTAAGAAATTGTTGAGAGCGGGTTATTACTGGATGACTATGGAATCCGATTGTTTCAAATATGCTCGGAAATGCCATAAGTGTCAAATCTATGCTGATAAGGTGCACGTACCACCAAGCCCTCTGAATATCATGAATTCGCCCTGGCCGTTTGCCATGTGGGGCATTGATATGATTGGGAAGATTGAGCCTACTGCTTCGAATGGACATCGCTTCATCTTGGTTGCGATTGACTATTTCACCAAATGGGTGGAAGCAGCTTCCTATGCTAACGTTACCAAACAAGTGGTTACCCGGTTCATCAAGAAAGAAATCATATGTCGTTATGGAGTTCCTGAGAGAATCATCACTGACAATGGTTCGAATCTCAACAACAAGATGATGAAGAGCTGTGTAAAGATTTCAAGATTGAACATCACAATTCTTCTCCCTACAGACCGAAGATGAATGGTGCTGTGGAAGCGGCAAACAAGAATATCAAGAAGATTGTGCAGAAGATGGTCGTTACGTACAAGGATTGGCATGAGATGCTGCCTTTCGCTTTGCATGGGTACCGTACCTCAGTACGTACGTCGACCGGGGCAACCCCTTACTCCCTTGTGTATGGTATGGAAGCTGTCCTACCTGTTGAAGTGGAGATTCCTTCTCTGAGAGTTTTATTGGATGTCAAGCTGGACGAAGCCGAGTGGATTCGAACAAGGTTTAACGAGTTGAGCCTTATCGAGGAGAGACGGCTAGCAGCTGTATGCCATGGACAGTTGTATCAGAGAAGGATGAAGCGAGCCTTTGATCAGAAAGTGCGTCCTCGAAGCTATCAGGTCGGTGATTTAGTTTTGAAGAGGATCCTCCCTCCCGGTACAGATAACAGGGGCAAGTGGACTCCTAATTACGAAGGTCCGTATGTTGTGAAGAAGGTCTTCTCCGGTGGAGCCTTGATGCTTACAACTATGGATGGTGAAGATTTTCCGTCTCCTGTTAACTCAGATGTAGTCAAAAAATACTTCGCATAAATTGACCCGCTGGACAAGAAAAAAAAGAGTTCAGGCAAAAAAGGGCATCCCGACGAACCAAAAAACAGAAAGAAAAGGTTCGGGCAAAAATTAGGGATAAAATAAAAAAAAATTGTACACCCGGTAAGTCGAAAACCCGCAAGGGCGGCTTAGGCAAAAATGGGTATCCCGGTGGATTGAAAACCCGAAAGGGCGATCCAGGCAAAAGTTAGGGATTAAAGCGAAGACTACAGTCTGAGTTGTCTGTACTTCATCGAGCTTTGTCGTCTGCCATCTCGAAAGATGTGATCTGTCCAGTCATTCTTCTCAGAAAGCAAGGAGTTGGGAGGAAAACTGATGATCTGTGAGTTATAACAGAATTGGGAAATAGTGGATGCCGTGTTCACATTGCCATTAGGATAGATTTTTCCTTTTGTACGCAATTACCTCTTTCTAGGAATTGCTTCCCAATGTATTTGCCTCTTCAGGCACATTTTCAATCAATAAAAATCGTTATTCAGATAAATAGCTTTTCTGTTTTTGTTTTTACTGTTTTGTTTGCAAAAATGTCCGAATTTTTGATAAGCATTGCATATAAGAACATGAAGGCCACACAATAATGTGCAGAATGATAAAACATTTGAAAATCATTTTGAATGTTGAGGACACTTGAGCGTATCTTGTCCATGTATTCCCTAGGGGCATTTTGTTGTGCTGTTTTTCAGATTGGCATCTGTGAGGACGTTTCCTCAACAGATATTTTCCCCAAGCAAGTTTGGAAGCTATCAGAGCTATGTTCCCCCGCAAAGACGTCTGTGGATAGTGCCTTCTATTCTCCAACAGATCTAAGGATTGCCTATCCCCAGCAGGCCTGTATTTGCCGATTTCCTCCCCGAGTGAGGCAGGTTCACTGAAATTTATCTCCAGCATTTATCCTACCTGTGGACTGAAGGATATCCCCAGCGGAGTTTATCTTTTCCCAGCAGCAGTACTGTTCTTCAAACATGAGTGTGAAGTCACTTTACCATTCCTCAAACAGAGTTCCCCGCAGAGTAGTTCCCCAAGAGGAGTCTCCCCACAGAGTCAGAGTATCTGATCATTTCGGCTCCCTAGCCAGGGTTCATTTGCATTTTGCATGTAGTAATCATTGCATCCTCAAAAATTGCGTAGCATTCCCATTCAATATGGAGCATTACGCCATAGAAAAATTCAAACATATGCATTCATGTGTTAACTTCACCAGACCGTATCCCCGGCAGAGGCGGATCATTTCATTCAACATCAGTACAGCAAGACTGCTACAGTTGCTCTTGACAGCATTCAGAATTGTTTATTCCCCACAGAGGTTTATTTCCTCACCCGATGGTGACAGAGGTTTATTTCCTCACCCGATGGTGACAGAGGTTTATTTCCTCACCCGATGGTGACAGAAAGTTTGTTTCTCTTCAGTGAGACCCCCAGCAAGTGGTCAACCTTGCCTTGACATATCTAAGATGTCGTTCTTGTGATACCAGTAAGTGTCAGGTCAGCACCCGCGTGTGTTTCTTCTTTTGGTGTCGGTAAACACCACTGTGTCGGTGTCTGTAAACATCGAGTTTTCTCTCCAGTCATCAGTAAATGTCTGGTCATCATTTTTGGTGTCGGTAAACACCATTGTTTCGGTGTCGGTAAACATCGAGTCTCACTCCAGTCATCGGTAAATGTCTGGTCATTTTTTTGATGTCGGTAAACATCATCTTTCGATGTCGGTAAACATCGAGTCTTTTCCTCAGTCATCGGTAAATGTCTGATAATCCCCAACTAGAAATCCCCAGTAGAGTCATCTGTAAATGTCCTATCTGTTTTCCAGTTGCGAATATTTGTTTGTCTCACCAATAAATTTCTCATCCCAGTCATCAGTAAATGTCTGGTCATTTCTTTGGATGTCGGTAAACATCATCTTGCGATGTCGGTAAACATCGAGTCTCATCCCAGTCATCGGTAAATGTCTGGTCATTTCTTTTGATGTCGGTAAACATCATCTTTCGATGTCGGTAAACATCGAGTCTCATCCCAGTCACCGGTAAATGTCTGGTCAATAAAATCAAAATCCCCAGAAGTCGTCGGTAAACGTTTTGTCTGGTATCCCCACAAAGATTTTGTTCCTCCCCAAGTGGAGACGCCATCGGTAAGTGGCCCAGTTTTCTTCGATATCGGTAAATATCGAATTCCCAGTTGCAGCATGCCATCGGTAAATGGCCTTGCTAGGGTTGACATCGGTAAATGTCGAGTTTCTTTAAAGCCACCATCGGTAAATGGTCTGGCTTCCTTTCTACATCAAATCTGTTTCCCAGCAGCCATCGGTAAATGGTCTGGCTGAAGTTGATATCGGTAAATATCAAATTCTAACCATCGGTAAATGGTTTTGCTTTTCAGAATTTTGTTTCCCAGCAGCCATCGGTAAATGGTCTGGCTGAAGTTGATATCGGTAAATATCAAGGTCCCAGTAACCATCGGTAAATGGTTTTGCTTTTCAGAAATTTGTTTTCCCCAGCCGCCATCGGTAAATGGTCGTGCTGAAGTTGATATCGGTAAATATCAAGGTTCCAGTTCTTCAACCATCGGTAAATGGTTTTGCTTTTCTGAAGCTGTCATGCAGTTTGTCATCGGTAAATGACGTGGTTCTTTTGTATTATATCCAGTCTGTGCAAATTCTACGGTCCTTTGGTATTCAATCCCTGTTTACCCTGAAAGTCTGACAGCCGTTGCTCTCATCCATTCGGGTTCCCAGCTGATTGAATAGGGGCAGCTGTAGCACCTCAAATTTGCACCTATCATTGCACATACATTTTCATACTAGGTCATAGCATATCATGATCCATTGCATAACATTTGCATTGTCCCTCAGTTGCCTCAAGAGCAAGCAATCAAGAATTAGGTCAAACTAATCTCCTGATCAGTCAACCAAGCAAGCAAAGGAATTTCTCATTGAACCAAGGCCCTAGGGTTTGTCCAACAAGTTCACATGACTTGGTGGTCTATTTGAAGTGTTCAAGGCAAGGGTTGAAGGCTCAGAGGTCATCAGTTCACACACAGACAGTCAAAAAACCCTAAAAAAGTCAACTGTCAGTCAAAGCAGTGGATGGTGGTCATTCTTGTGGAATTTGGGCACCATGGTCAATAATCAAGGGTTCATACAACTTGGGACATCATTTGAAGTCAAGTTCTCAAGGAATTAGGGTTTGGAAGTCATCAGTCAATGCACAATCAGTCAGAAACCCTAAAAGTCAACTGTCCATTTAATCAGTGATTGGATGATTGGAATTGGTTTGTGAGAGTTCATTCATGTCCAAATAGTCATCATATATCATGCCAAACACCATCATGGAAGAATTTGAAGCCAGATCAAAAATTTCCCAAAATGGAAACTGGGCCTGTAACTGAAACTTACCAAAAATGGAAAGTCTTGATCCTCTAAATTACATCATGATACAAGCTTCAAATGAATTTTTGCCCAACATGAAAGTTGAAGATCTTGTTCTCCCATTTCCAAAAAGTCCAAGAACTCTCAATTCCCATGTGTGGTTGGCAAGTTATGATCGAATCGATTTCAGAAAATCTTGAACTTCAAAGGGCCATATCTCTCAAACCGTTTGGCCAATTTTGGTGGGGTTTTTTCCTACAAGTCACATTTGATCCCCTCTTTCCAAAAATATAAATTTCATGAGCCAAAACTTCACCAATCAAAATGGCATATTTTGACCTTTCTCATTTAAATGTAAGTTTGACCAAGAGTTGACTTTTTGATTTAAACATTTTTTCAACATTTGGCCAATTGGAACAGCTCATAAATGTCATTTAGAATGTGTTTGCAAAGTCAATTATGCAGTACATGAAGCCATTCTTCAACTTGTTTGAAATTTGGATAAAAGTACAATTACACCATGCCATCCATACTTGCATTTTAGCCATGCCTTGTACTCATCAAAACAGAGTTTTAGAGGCCTTTCTCTGTCATTAGAGCCTCACTTGCAGCCTAAAATTAACAGCAAAACAAGAAGCCATGCTTAGTTGCTTAAGAATTGGAAAAAGGACATGTTTGTACCATACTTCCACAACCATGCTTGTACTGTCCCATAGCAGATTTTTTGGCCATAATTTTCTGTTTTGAGCACACACCTAAGACAGTAGCAGGGGACCATTTTGACTCATGCTGAATCTCTTACTTGCATTCCTATTTTTTGGCTGTCAAAAGAACCATACTTTCACTAAGTCTCGACCACCTTGCTTTGGGACTGTGGGGATTTTCCTGTAAAACCATTTTGAAACAAGCAGCATACCACAAAAAAAAAACAACTTTCACTCATTTTCCAACATGATCCTTGCTTACTATTGGCCTTTGATTTTTCTGTCAAAAACATAACAAGATCCTGCTGTGCATTTCAAAGGGCTGTCAAAAACACAAGAGAACAAAACCATACCTTCCATTATTTTCCTGTCATTAAACAACCAGGACAGTAGCAGCAAGAGCATCACACATTTGGCCTTGCCATTGCATTTTCCACAACTCTTCATCATATTAAACTAACTGCATCCATTTGGCCTTGCCTTATATTTTAAAACCTAAGCCTTACCTTGCCAGCCACCATCCAACTGCAGTAAAATCAATTGCCTGCAGCAGCACTAAAACCCTGCATTTGACCCTTGGCCTTGGCATTTCATTCACTCTGCCCAAACACAACCAACATACACTGCAGAACCAGCCTGCTTCAATCATTTTCCAAAAAAAACTCACTCATCTTGGTTTGGCACTTCTGGTTTTTTCTGTCCAAAAGCACCAAAGTTGCAACATGGCCTTGTACCAAAAACAACCTCTAACAGCAGGGCTTTTGATCCTCTTTTCTGTCACTTGAAACAAAAGTTAACAACCATCAAAAACACATTGCAGAAAAAGCACTCATCCTAAAAAACCTTGCACTTGACCTTTGCCTTGACATTCATCGATTTGCTGTCAAACACCAAAACCTAACCTGGCCTGGCTTGACAACATCCACATCATCTTGAATGAACATTACATAGGCCACTTGACAGCAAGGAAACAACCTCCTTCATTCATTTGTCCAAAACTCACCTTTGGCCATTTCCAACAAACAGTCAAACCTCCAAAACTTGACCTGGTTAACATTGTTCCTTCACTCAAACAACCTTGTGAGCTTGTTTTCACCACATTACCCCATCTGCAAGCAGCTCAAAACCACTGTCCCATTGGAAGCTTAGCCATGACAGATTTGGATGCAAGCACGAACAAGCTTCATTGAGCCAAGTTTACTTCCCCATTCATCTTGTAGGAGCACATTCTTCATCTGTTTCAAGCACTCACCAGCAAAAGGTGGCTGAATCATCACTGCTCATCATTTTGGTTAGTTTTTCGACTTGCTCTTTTTGCTAAATCATGCTGTGTTTGTGAAAGATCTTGTTATGCTGAAATCAATGCCACTTGAACCATTGAAAATGATTCACTATGATGTGAGAAATATGGATTTCAACTTGTATGCTCAAATGTGTTTTGGCTCGATTTGGTTGTGTTTAAACTGATTTAATGAAATCTATTGCTGAAATGTTGATGTACATGGTTTGATGATTACAATGGTATGCTCAATTGACATTTTTGGGAAGAATTGAGAAATCACGATTTTTGGATATGAACCCTAATCCCAATTTGCCCAGAATTGCCCCCATTTTCGTATGCATGGCTATTTCTCCCTCCAGCCAATCAAAACATTCCATTTACTGCCCAAAACGACTGTGTTTTGTTAAGTGAATTCAAATATTACAAAAATGCCATTCTTGCTTCATTTATTTCACATTTTTATAACCAACCTTCCAAAATTCATAACTTGCTCATTTTTGATCCAAATTCAATGGGATTTTTTGTGTTATGTTCATCATGATCTCTACTTTTTTATCATTATTTTTCCAGAATTTTTGGGTGAGTGGTTTTTAAATGGCCTTAGAGTTTGTGACATGTGACCAAATATTGTACACTTTGCCAAAACATTTGTGAAATGATGATGCTTTATCCAATGGCTCCCAAATTTTTTGTGCTCAAACTAGACACACTCATGGTGATTTTGGTGTAGAGTTTGTGAATTTATCATTTGTGGTTTGTGAGTTATGATTTTTTGAATTAGGGTGTGACAATTTGTGTCACACCATTGATGTCCAACTTCATGATTTTCATTGCTATGCTTCTTGACCTCCAAATGGATTGAAATTTTGCATGAACCTACTCTTGTATGTCTAGTTTACATGTGAATTTTCTTGGAATTATTTGTGGCATTTCCTAATTGTTTGAGATTTTCTCCCCTGCCTAGTCAATTGTTGACTTTGTGTGACACATGTTCCCATTTCATTTGTGAAATTCTCATACTTTATTGGATGGACATGAAATTTGACATGTGATAACTAGACATCCTCATCTTTGCCATGGTTTTAGTCCCATTCATTTATCATATGCCATCTCTGATTTATGAATTTTCTAAGTTGATACATGTTTGGTTGACTTCTTTGAGCATGTTCAAAATTGCTCTGACTTTCTGATTTTCATTGACTGCCTTCCACTTGTCCAAATGGGATGAAATTTGACATGCTTACCATGCTATGTGTTAGGTTTGATCATGATTTATTTGGTGATTTTTGGAAAATGTTTAGATTGCTTTTGATGCAAGTCTTGCTGTTGACTTCTATGAGCTCCTGTTTGCCATGTTTTGACCTAAATGGTTCATGAAATGATGATGATGATTGATATGAGTGTGAATCCAATTGGTTGTGTTTCCTAATTGTTTGAACATGATTTTTGATACTTGACCCTTGCTGTCTTGACTTTCTCATTCACTTTTGACCCTAGGCTTGCCCTAGTGGTCCTGTTACTCACCTTTGAGTTTGTGATTTCAGGTTGACCATCAAATGGCCATTGAGACCATTTCTCTTGACTGAGCTTGATTAAATATCATTGTCTAACCTCTTTGTTTTGTAGGTGGCTTGGCTCACATGCCCTAAGCCTTGTGCCTTGCACATCCATGTGCCTCTAATGGACAGTTGTTGTCTGTTTCTGTTTGTTTTGTTTGAAGTTGCATACTAACATCTGCTTGACTGTTTCAGGTGCTTTAGTTGCTTAGTTCTTTGTGAACTTTTTGCTTTGCTTTGCTTGTATAAGCAATTTGCATTGAGGTATGTCTCTTTTACTTCATGTAGTCTGGAAGACCTGGCCTGTTACTTGGCCAGGCAACTGTCTGAAGTCCTCCTTAAGAGGCAATGTTTGTGGATGTTTAATTTTGTCCTTGCATAGAGTCAAAGACCTCCTAAGTGAAGAAGCAATTGGTGGAAGGTAGGGATATGCAATCTATCCCCCACTATTCAGTGTGTCATCTGCTTTGCTCACACCACTGTGTTGATGCATTGCAGATACAAACCCAAGATCTTGTGCAATTGCACAGTTGAGTCAGTTTTAAATGTGTAGAAGGGTTCCCACTTTCTGAACCCACACATTCTTGTCTTGAGCTCTCCCAGGCCAGGGATAAGAGCTGTGAGGTCTCATCCTCACTTCATCCTTTCATCTGCTTCACCTTAGCCCCTCAATGGCAAGGTTAAGAGCGACATTCACCCAGTTCCAGAGGTTTGTTTGTCGAGGTTGATATGACCCCTTGACTAAAACCTAACCCTTGTTTGAGCCACTTGTTTGTGTATAGCGTGTGCTATCTGTGCTTGTAGGATTGTTTGACTTGCTTCCTGTGCAAGATAGGATTGTTTGACTTGCTTCCTGTGCAAGATAGGTTTGTTTGACTTGCTTCCTGTGCAAGTTAGGATTTGTTTGACTTGCTTCCTGTGCAAGTTGGAATTTGCTTGGCTTGCTTCCTGTGCAAGTTAAGTGTGTGTGTGGCTTGCTCCCTGTGTGAGCCATACTTAGGATAGGTTGGCCCTTGTGCCATTTAGCTAGAAACCTTAACTTAGGGATGATTTGCATGATAACATCTAGGCTCGAGTCGTAGTCTCCCTAGTGTTGTGTCTCCCTCTGTTATCTGGTTAGGCTAGTCCTTTATCCCTGCGTAGGGGAACTACATCGCCCTGATCTTCATACCAGATGAAGTATGTAGGCAGGAGATTGAGCTGATCTCTCCGGGCGCCCTTTTTCTTTTTTGAGTGTGTGCTTGACAGTTATAGGCTCGAGTCCCCGACTCCCTATTAATCTGTTGTGTTGTTGTGTGCTTGGAAGCCGATGTAAGTCCATCGAGTGGCATTTGGGTTCCAGTGTGCGTGTGTTTGGTTCGGATGCTGACATAAGTCCAGTGATTGGCAGTCGGGCTCCACGTTTGCCTTTGCCTGTGTTTGTTCGTGTGCGTGTCAGCCGAGCTACGAATGCTCTGATTCTTCCCTCGTCCGAGAAGATACGTATGCATAGGATGCGATATCCTAGCGAGCATGTGTCGTTTCCCCAGTCCGAACTACTTCGACTCTGATGTCTATGCCTGATAGACTAAGTAGGCCCAGGATGCGACATCCTGCCGAGTTCAGTTTTAGTCAGTTTCTTTTGTCTCCTTCCAGCCAGTGTGTGTGAGTGTGAGCAGTGTTTAGCAACCGTTTATCCTTCCTTTTGTGCGTGGATCCCGTAGAGTACTACGGATGCGTAGGGGTGCTAATACCTTCCCTTCGCATAACCGACTCCCGAACCCATTCTCTTTGGTCGCGAGACCATGTTCTTTCCCAGGTTTACTCTGAGCGTTTCCTTTCCCTCTTTTGGGATAAATAACGCACGGTGGCGGCTCTGTTGTTCTTGTTTTCCCGCCGGTTTTTCGCGCGATGCGACAGGCTCTTATGCTTGTTCTTAATTTAATTTTATTGTATTTTTACTTTTACTTTATTTATTTAGTACCATAATAATCAACATTTTGTATGTAAACTCCAATGATTTCATAATCAAGAGTTTAAAGTGTACTTGAACCTCCATGAACAAAAAGGGTCAAATACAAATTGATGTTTTGTTTTACATAAATAATGTATCCAATAACTTTCCAACATCACCATGAGCATGAATCTATAGTTCCTTTGTAATGAGGGTGAATAAAATGGCCAAATCAAGCAAATATATGTTGTTGTATTTTGTTGATTTTCAAATTTTTGTTGTTGTTTATTTTTTGATTTTGAATATACCATTATGTTCTTGAGATCGAGTAGATAAATTTTCATTATTTATTTGCTTAATTCCATAAAAAGTTGAGAAAGTTATAATATTTTTACGTTTTTGTTGTAACCCTTTTCTTCCATTTTTGTTGCTACGGGAATAGTAATCAAATGTGGGATTGGGGAAGATGAAGTCTCCCCCACACCCCTTGATTGCTCAGCACACCCCTATGGGCCTAGAGTATTTTTCTAGCTACACCCCCAATTTTCATTCTGTTTTTTTGTCTTTTGTACATATTTTTTATTTTTTATTTTCTTATTATTCTATTATCTATTTATTTTTGATCTTTCTTCTATATCCTTTAGTTTTTTTTAATTCTTTTACCTCTTGTGTTAATAGTGTGACCCATCCCTTTTATTATTTCTCTTACCTTTTTTTATTGTTTTATTTTTTAGTTTATTTTAGTGTATTGTTAGGTGATGCATAATTGTTAATCCAAAAAGACAAAATGACTATTAAAATTAACCTTTCAAAAATAATAAAATCAAAGGGACTTGATGAACATCAAGTACATTTTTCAAAATCATTTCCAAATCCCTTTCAGTTTCAAGTGCAAATTAAAACCTCGATCTATATCGAGCATTTTATCCAAATTAAACTAAGATCACTACGCCAAATAAGGGAAAAGAGGGCGCTTTTTTTGGCCTATAACAGCGCTTCAAAGCGCCCTCTAATCTGGCGCTGGCATAGGTAAAGACAGCGCTTTGTTTTCCTGAAGAAAGCGCTGTCTAAAGTGGCCACATTATAGTGCGCTTTCAGAAAAAAGCGCCCTCTGGAGTGGTCCATAAAGGGACACCTTAGAGGGCGCTCTCAGGATAAAGCGCCCTCTAAAGTTGTCAATGTAAAGTGTTTAGAGGGCGCTTTCAGGAAAAAGCGCCCTCTAAAGTTGTCAATGTAAAGTGTTTAGAGGGCGCTTTCAGGAAAAAGCGCCCTCTAAAGTTGTCAATGTAAAGTGTTTAGAGGACGCTTTCAGGAAAAAGCGCCCTCTAAAGTTGTCAATGTAAAGTGTTTAGAGGGCGCTTTCTGGACAAAGCGCCCTCTAAAGTGTTAGTTATTTTAAAAAAATTTGTTTGAAAAACAGTGGATATTTAATTGGTAACCTGTTCGCATGCTGCAAAAGTGTAAAATTCATATTGATTTCATCCTTTAATCCAATGTTATACACCATTAATCCATTGATATATACAACATGAATCCATTTATATACAACATTAATATATGATTCTTTGATCAACAATATACAACAACATATTCATGATTTAGTAAAATTACAACAATATACAACATATATACAACAACAGCATACAACAACAACATTCCATACATATATGTACAACAATATACAACCTAGCTATATGATTCTTTGATCAACAATGAATTGACACAATTCATCCTTGATTTCATCCAAATTTGCTCTTGAGTAAGTTTTGTATTCCTCAAAGTACTACAATTAAGAGAATAAAACATATTCATGATTTAGTAACAAATTAGATGAAATATTCGATAATATTAAAATAAACCCTAAGTTATTATTCCATACCATTTTTGGGATGTCTATACGATTCAACGCAATGATGTCTCTCATAAATCTCAATACAAAAAATCCGCAATCGACCGAATTATTTTGCTGAGGACACTACACAGAAAAACAAACAATATATATATAGTTAATTTCTTACAAACACTATTATAAGCAAAAAAACAAACACTATTATAAGCAAAAATAAGATACTTAATATATACCTGAACTCTGATCCAGGTAATGTCCTTCCTATTGCGGTATTTCTTTTTCAATCTAAATTTTATTATTGCCCTAACAAAATAAAAACGTATATTGAGATCAATCTGACAGACATAATTAAATATACAAATACACACGAATATTTAGGGGAATTTCACTTACGCGTCAACCGTCTTCTTCATATTCGGATATTTACTCCAATCACCCGATAAAGAATCGAGATAATACACTATTAGTCTCGAAAGATCCATAGCAACCAACACCCAGTACTTCATTATACTTAAGACACCATTTCATTTAGAGATGAAAATGGGGATGGTCTCGAGCCTTAGATTCCTCTCCTCAATTGTTTGGGTATGAGTTCCCTTACTCGACTAGTCAAACAATTGTCATCTCTTAAAATCTTCTAATCTGATTAAATCAAATACAAGTCATTTTCATAATAACTTAGACGAAAAAGGAAGTGGTCTAGAGCCTTTGATTCCCTTCCCCGACTACTTGGATACGAGTTCCCTTACTTGACCATTCGAGTATTCGTCGTTTATCCAAAATACGTTAACAATATCATTTAGTATGAAATGGGAGATGGTCCCGAGCCTTCGATTCCTCTTCTCGATTGTTTGGATACAAGTTCCCCTACTCGACCATTCGAGAAATCGTCATCCATTAAAAAAAATTCTAAACTTTCCTGCGTAACTAAGCCTATGAAAACCCATTTTTGTAATAACTTGGACGAAAAAGGAAATGGTTTAGAGCCTTCTATTCCCTTCCCCGAATAGTTGGATACGTGTTGCCTTACTCAGTCATTCGAGTATTCGTCGTTCATCTAAAATACTAATAATTATCTAAATCCTTTTGCAAATAAGGGTGAAAAGGGAGATGGTCTAGAGCCTTCCATTCCTCTCCTCGAATATTTGGATACGAGTTCCCTTATCCAACAAAACACTTAACACATCAAACTTATCTTTTTCTCGCCTGTGTACGATCAAAACCTTTTCACAAACGGATATTGTTTAGTCCTTTCTATCACATGTACGAACAAAGCACTTAAGCCTCCCATGCGCAAGCGTACAACTAAATGTTTAAATGTTAGAATGGGATGAAACAAGATCCCTTCTATCGCAAAATAAACAAATGCTAAGTCTCCCATCCGCGAGCAAACAAGACAATGTTTAAACCATTAGAATGAGACCTAAACATCCGCCCTTTAAAATCAATCAACCAACACTATTGGCTATCCAGATTTATGTCGCTTTGAATTCCTCATTGTACCTGAGGATACGTAGGAGCTAGACTCACAATCTTGTCAAGCACCGTAATAAAAACATTATTGTGACCCATTTTCTTTTCTCTCTTATACATTATATCACTCAAAAAAATAATTAACAATATCTAACATTCAATCGCAAGTCTAACTAAAAGGTTCTCGTTGAGTACAACAGACGTGAGAGGTGTTAATACCTTCCCCCTGCGTAATCGACTCATGAACTCTGAATTTAGTTGCGATGACCATTTTCCTCTTTTTAAAGGTTTTATCGATATTTTCCTTTCCTTCATTGGAATAAATAAAGTTCAGTGGCGACTCTGTTCGAATCATTTTTTCCGCGACCATCACGAAGGATTGTATTTTTCGATATGCGATATGGTGTAAATAAAAAATGAGGGAAAACCCTTTATTTGTAAGAGAAAAGAATTTCTTAAAAGGTAAAAAGATCCATGGGTTTTTAATGACTTGATTGATTGATTCTAGGGTATAATCGATTAAGAGTTTCAAAAAGACGGTAACCCTAATCCCAAAATGGAAACCCTACAGAGGATATATGTCTTAATTGATTAATAATATTTCTAATCGATTAATGAGTCTTTTTCCTTACACTAATCGATTGTACTAAGTCCTTAATCGACTAGGTAGTGTACAAATGAATTCCTAAAGAATAGGAACACTCTTAGTCAATTCCATATGTACCTTAATAGTTTTTCTAGAGGTTTTAAGGTGTTTTAGTAAATTCAGATAGGTTTAAAATATTTTTAGGTGAGTTTGAGTTGCATTAGTAATTCGAGAATTACTCTTATACCTTTACATTTAACTGACCACTCAAACACAAGACCATGCAAGCTTTCACACTTCCTCTCTTTTCACAACCTTGAAGATTCAAGATCCCTTATTTGATTTATTATTGTTAGGGAACTTCATATGGGACTTGATTCTTCTAACTAACAATGGTTTATATTTCTTCTTGATATACACCATCACCAGGTTTTACTAGACAAGAGATCATCAATGACTTCACCGAACATTGTTTGAAGTTAAGTGTTGTAATTAATGAATTTATCTTGATATCTTAATCTCACCCATAACATTTATAATATTCTTCTTCTTGGTAGATGAAGACTTCACATAATACTGTTTGACATATTATGTTGTCATCATCAAAATCATCGTGAGTATTTGATGATTGTGAATGGTTGTACCCGCAAGCGCATGGATTCCTACAAATACCTTCTTGATGGAATTGTAATGATAGTAAATTTGGAAAAGTATACGCCAAATATGATGACTAGTATCAGAGAAAGCTTTCTCATTTCTATATTTTCAAATGAACCAATATCAAATGATGAAAAAAGTGCTTTGTTGGTCGATAGCATACCTTTTGAACTATGAATGAAGATCATCTTCATAAGTACCGTTTTGGAAATTAAACAAAAATTTATCTTAAACATGTATGATGATAACACTCTGTCATTACGTGATATTTTCGAGTATTTTCGAAAAAATTGGTGCAATTATGAGCAAAAGTCAAGCCAAAATAATGAAGAATTGAGAAAAATTACCAAAGGGAAGAAAGTTGGGACATATAAAAAATAAGAGGAAAAAGGAAGAATAAAACAAGTTTTGCCACTGGATTTCTTGCGACCGTGATGCATTCATCTTGGGCGCGATGATAAAGTATCACAATCGCGATGACATGAAATCCTGACATATTTTTTTTAGCTTTGAATAGAAAAAGGTGGCTACTTTCTCAGGGTTCTGGATTTATTACAGAAAGTGACGACAAGGGAATTTTTTAGTGCGATTTCGGAGTTCTTTAGAGCCATTCAAGAGAGATTTCTTAATTGATTTTTCATATTTTTCTCATATTAACTCATGGTAATAATTTGTTACACTAAGTAGCTAATTTTCTTTGATTAGGTCTTAGGAGATGAAACTAATTGTACTTTGTTGGATCATATGAATGTTTGATGTTCTTTGAATATTTTTACCTTATAATTATTATTGAATTGCTTTTGTTCTTAATGCTCTTTGAGTGTTGACGAGCGTGCAAAGATAAATTATATGATTAGGGAATTAGAGAAAATTGTTCAACTTAGTAATTAACTAGGGATAGGTAATTATAAGTAGTGGCTAGAGAATTAATGCAGTAGATCACCTAGTTTAATTTAAAATTCGCCTAATGAATTAGAGAGTTGTACACCAAGAATTGGGTACATTGGCCTTGTTAATTAGCCGTGATATTATAAAGTAAAATTTATTTAAATAATGTACATTCATAAGCAGGGGACAATTATGGGAATTGAATAAGATCTGATCACCTTCGCATTTTTATATCTCTTATCTTTTTGATTCCGAAGCTGAATGATGTAACTGAAGATCAGGTAAAATTACAGCTCTCTGGTTTTTCTTTGATAGGTCGCATTGAGGATTAGTTGCAATGCATACCGAACGGTACAATCTAAACTTGGAAGCAATTAGAATACAAATTTCTATATAGGTATTTCTTTAATGCTTAGTTTGTAAAGAGGAAAGCTAAAATTTCAAACATCGATCAAGGTGTATCTGAGTCATTATCTGATGCATGTGAAAGAATTATACGGTTACTCTAAAAACATCCAAATCAAAATATGAGTGTTATGGAACATATGACACACTTTATCAGCAGTCTTAAAACTCAAACAAGAATACTTCTTGATGTCTTAGCAGGAGGTATGTTGATAAATAAGACTAAAGATAAGGTGAAAACACTAATTGAAAATATGTGTCAGAATGAGTATCGTTCAAATGATCGAATGATGAAACCAAAGGGTATGCTAGCAGTAGATTCGAACACATAAGTATAAGCTCAACTTGAGCTGATATCGAAACAATTATCTGCATCCTTATTGAGTTCAACAAATGTGAGTCAGGTTCAGCAAGTAAGATATGATTTATATGGGGAAGGACATGCAAATGGAAACTCTGTACCATAAGGAGCTAGTGTTTAAGCTCAATATGCCAATTTTCAGAAGAATAATCCTTATTCTAACACCTACAATCCTGGTTGGAAAGATCAACCAAATTTCAAGTGTAGCAACAATAAAACGTTGAATGCCATATAAGGAGTTCAAAAGTTTCTTCAAGCATCACCAAGGAAACCATCACCACTTGATGAAGCCTTAGCCAACTTTATGAAAGCTACTCATACTAGTTTCGAACAGGTTGGATAGACTCAGGAAGAGATGTTTAAGACTTAAAAAAATGGTAAAAAGTCAAGATACCATGAGCAAAAACATTGAAGCAACAACACAGTATCTGGAATTTCAATTTGGTCAATTATCTCGGCAAATGGCATAACAATCTAGTTCGAGTGAGGGATTTATTGGTAACACTATAGATAACCCAAAAAATCATAATTGCAAAGCCATTGAGTTGAGACACAAAGTAGTGCCTTTTTTAAAATAACAGGCTGGTAATGAGAGGAAAGAAAAAACTAAGGGTGAAAAAAATAGTGACAATGAGGTAGTGTCATACCCCAAAATTTACCCTCCCTTTTTACTTTTGCATATATTCATTTGCATACATTAAATGATATCATGCATGACCATTGCATTTGGTCATTGGATCACAAGCATGGCCATATTTTAGTTGGTATATTAACATTAGGGTTTTCCTCTTGATTTGCTTGTCAACTAACCCTAACTTCAACAAGAGATGGTACTTGTTTTCTAAGGAGATCCATCCATACAAAGAGCCTATGGAAGTAATCAATATGGGTTCTGATGAAGTCAGAAGAGAGGTCAAGATTGGGGCATCCTTTTCTGAGCATGTACATAGTGAGTTGGTTAAGTTACTTCATAAGTTTGTTGATATCTTTTCCTGGTCTTATCAAGATATGCTTGGGATGGATACCAATATTTTTGAACATCACTTACCACTCAAGCCCGAATGTCCTCTAGTTAAGCAAAAGCTTCACAGAACTAGACCCGACATGGAACTGAAGATTAAATAAGAGGTTAAGAAGCAATTTGATGTTGGTTTCCTAGCTATCGTTGAATATCCTCAGTGGGTTGCTAAAATTGTTCCGGTTCCGAAGAAGGATGAGAAGGTTCGAATGTGTGTGGACTACCGTGATCTTAACAAAGTGAGCCTGAAGGATGGCTTACATTTGCCTCATATCATATTCTGGTAGACATCACTGCTCAACACTCAGTCTTTTCTTTCATCGACGGTTTTTCAGGGTATAATCAAATCAAGATGGATCTAGATGATATGGAGAAGACAACTTTCATTACACCCTGGGAACATACTTCTACAAAGTTATGCCTTTTGGTTTGAAGAATGCAGGGGAAACATATCAACGCGCTATGATGACTCTCTTTCACGACATGATCCGCAAAGAGATTGAAGTTTATGTAGACGATATGATTACTAAGTCCAAGACTGAAGACGGCCACTTGGACCATTTGAGGAAGGTATTTGTTAGACACCGAAAATTCAAGTTGAGTTTAAGTCCTGCTAAGTGCACCTTTGGGGTCCATTCTGATAAGCTGTTGGGGTTTATCGTGAGTAACAAGGGTATTGAAATTTATCCCGATAATGTCAGAGTCATTCAAGACATGCCAGCTCCCAAAAAAGAAAAAGAAGTTTGAAGTTTCCTTGGACGACTTAATTATATTTCAAGATTCATCTCTCATTCGAAGGCTACCTGTGAATCGATATTCAAATCGTTAAGAAAAAATCAAGCGGTCGTGTGGAATGATGATTGTCAAGAGGCATTTAATAAGATAAAAAGAATTTGCAAGAACCATCGATCTTGAAACCACCTGTTCCTAGTAGGCCACTAATCATGTACCTCACCGTGCTAGATGTATAAATAGGTTGTGTATTGGGTCAACATGACGACACGGGCCAAAAAGAGCATGGAATCTATTGCTTAAACAAGAAGTTCCCTAAATGTGATAATAGATACTCGCTGTTGGAGAAGACTTGTTGTGCTTTAGCTTGGACAACTCGACGCCTAAGACAATATATGATTTGCCATATAACTTTGTTGATATCCAAAATGGATCCAATAAAGTACTTTTTTGAGAAGCCCACTTCAAGTGGCAGAATTTTCCGGTGGAAAATGTTGTTAACTGAGTATGACATCCAGTATGTAACTCAAAAAGCTATCAAGAAGAGCGTCTTGTCTGACTACTTTGCCCATCAACTTGTGGAGGGTTATCAACTATTGAAGTTTGACTTTCCTGATGATGATATCATATTTAAATTAATTTTTAGTATATGCATTTTCAGGAAATCATCAGTTTGTCACTTGAGGTAGTTCATTCAGTTATGGAGAAGTCTTACTGAAGGAATGCATATTAGTATAAACTCAAAGAGTCCAAGTTTGATGAGCTTAAGAAGCTTGGTTCCCTGTTGGTTGGTGAGTAGAAAGATGTCTTCAAGAGGGTCTATGGTAATATGTTGAGTGTCATGATGACCAAGTTAGATCCAAGGTTGATCCTTACTTTTGCCCAGTTCTATGGTCCCACGTTGCATTATTTCACGTTCCAGGATTTTCTTCTAGCTCCTACTCTAAAGGAGTTTGCTCATATTGTCCATAGTCTAGTTAGAGATCAGGTTCTTTACATGGGTATTGTTGGGTTTCCAGAGGTTGCTTTGGTTGCACAAGCTCTTTGTCTCGAGAATAATCTAGTTGAGTCTAATCTTTGTACAAAGGGAAACATCAGAGGTTTTGCTTCCAAATTTCATTTTGAGAAGGATACTTTGTTTGCTAGTAGTGGAAGTTGGGATTCCTTCTATGATGTTTTCGCTCTCCTTATTTTTGGGTTGATACTCTTTCCAAATTGAGGGGTTCGTTGACAAAACCGTATTACTATTTTCATCTCTAGAAATTTGGTTCCTACTCTCTTAGCCTATGTATTCTTTCCTTTCCATTAGAGAAATCAGAAAAGAGGTGGGACAATTAATTGTTGCATTACTTTGCTTTACAAGTGGATTTTAACTCACTTTCCAAGAAGGGGACCTTTTGCGGAAAACGTTGGAGCTTTGAAGTGGTCTTAGAGGTTGATGTCTTTGGATGTTATGGATGTTATTTGGTATTCTCGTGACTATGATGGGGTGGAGCATATTTATAGTTGTGGAGATTTCCAGAATGTTCCTCTTGTTAGTTCCAGAGGTGGAGTCATCAATTAAAATCCCGTTCTTTCACTTTGTCATTTGGGTTATCAGTTGAAGGAAAATCCAGAAGACAAGTGATAACATGAAATAATATCACATTCTTGGACTCGATTTAATTAAATTATATTATTATTCGCTTCAATTTATTTCATTTTATTCGATACTACTGGGTATTTTTCCTTCTATTTATCTCAGGTAGCTTATTTGAAGCATAAGTGAAAAAGGAAGAAAAGGAGGTGCAAAAAGGAATGAAGAGAAGCAATTTCACTAAAGCCCAGCCCAAAACTACAAGCCATGGGCGCTGAGCCTGTGACGAGCGCCACACAAGGTGTGACGAGCGTCACGCCCTGCTGCCTTGTGTTACGAGCATAACACATGGTGTGACGGACGTCACACCATTCTCCTATATTTTTGGCTTCAAAAACGCAACAGAGGCAGTTGAAGCCTATTATTTCGTTTGACTCTTGGAACGTGAGGATTTTACACGGAAAGCTTTGGAAACCGTTACAAAGTGGACTAGTATAAATAGTCACTTCCTTCCAACCCTAAAACGACTCTTCTTCGTTTTTTTTTCTTTTCCGACCGTGCAAGCATACTTTACAACATTACCTTTTTTTTACAGTTTTTACTTTATTTGCAATTTTTATTTTATTTTCCAATCAATCTTTCAGCACTTAATTAATTTTTCACACAATAGTTTCTACACCGGAAACTATTGTGTATCTTTTACTGGATCTAACCTTACGTTAGATCCTAGATTTTTATTCCTTCACTTTTTATTTTCCTGTCCGATTGAAGAATTCAAGAACAAATCCAACCGGTCTGTGGTGGAGTGTTCAAGATTGCCATTAATTATTCAGGTTCTTTAATTATTGTTTGAATTTATATATGCCCTGCATTATTGTTTATTTATATTGTTTGCCTAAGATGGATTTATTTAAGCATGATGATTTTTTAGATCTGTTTAGCATGTCCGGCTAATTTATTTAGGTATCGGTATGTAAAGTAAGCGGAATGAAGGAATCAAAACTAAGTTGGTTTAATTACGTTTAAAAATAAAATCACTCTTTTTATGGTCTCAATTTACAGGTTTAATACCTAGGTTTTTGTACGAGAGTAAAAGACTAAAGAAGTTAAAATCAATAGAACGAAAGTTTGAGTTTTTAACTGGACAGTGTAAATTGGACATTAATTCTAGATCAGGGCGAAAGCAATTTTTAGAGTTAATTAAATTCTAATCTTTTTCAAAAAGTATTTTTAAAAGTTAAATGTGAGGACGAGAGTTAAGCATTTGAATTTAATTATATAATCTAAGTCAACAGAGCGAGAGTTTGAGACGAGGGTGTTTAAACGATTAGTATTTTCTTAAAAAGATTTTCTATAGATTCTATTGTTTTCAAAAAGTGATTTTGGACTTAACTAATAAGTGACAGCTACGTTAATTTAAAGTCATGGTCTATTCAACAGAGCGAGACTTTGAGAGAAGACTTTTAATCAATGGTGTCCACTGAAAAGATTTATTTTAAAACCAAGAAACCAACGAAGACTTGATTTCCTAATTACGACGAACTACATACCGATATCCGCTTAATTGATATTTAACCTAGATCTTATTTTAGTTTTAACTTTTCCCCCAAACAATCAAAGTATCATCCGCCTTAGCTTTACGAAGTAACCTTAGAAAGCGGTATATCGATTCATAAGTCCCTGTGGGATCGATATCTTTTAAAACTACGCGATAGAACTGTGCACTTGCAGTTAGTACCCCAATCGACTCATAAAATCGCGATCAAGTTTTTGGCGCCGTTGCCGGGGACTTTTATTTAGTCGATATCGTAACTCTTCTGTTACGCTGTTGAGACTAAGGCAATTTTTATTTCTTCTTCTTTCGTTGACTTGTATGCCACACACTCGCTCACAAGGCGAGCCGTTTTACTTACGAATCAACGACATCAAACTATATCTCCGAGTCTTACGATGAATTCGGGAATATCGTGCTGCAAACAATCTCCCTCATATCGAAATTCCTGATCTCAAAAATCTTCTTCCTTCACCGATACCCGAGATGGCAGAACCAGCTCGTGCTCTTCGAGATTACGCCGCTCCATCGCAAGATGAGCCGCATTCGAGTATTGCTCCACCCGTAATCGAAGAAAACAACTTCGAACTTAAGCCTTCGCTGCTACAGGAAGTGCAACAGAATCAATTCTCTGGAAATCCCACCGAGGATCCAAACCTTCATTTATCCGTATTTGTCCAATACGCTGATACTGTTAAAGCTAATGGTGTCACTTCAGAGGCAATTCGACTTCGTCTTTTTCCTTTCTCGTTAAGAGATAAAGCTAGAAGATGGCTTCAGTCTCTTCCTTCCAACTCAGTCACAACATGGAATGAGTTGAAGAAAGTCTTCCTTGCCCGATATTTTCCTCCGAGCAAAACAGCTAAGTTGAGAGCCCAGATAAATGGATTTAAACAGAAAGATAACGAGTCTCTTTTCGAAGCATGGGAAAGATACAAAGACATGATGAGACTTTGTCCACACCATGGTTTAGAGGACTGGTTAGTGATTCATACCTTCTATAATGGTCTCTTGTACAACACAAGGTTAACAATAGACGCCGCAGCAGGTGGTGCACTTATGGATAAACCTTATGCCGATGCTTATCAACTTATCGAAAGCATGGCCCAAAACCATTATCAGTGGGGAAGCGACCGAGCAATGGTAGAGAAACCTCAAACGAAAAGTGGCATGTACGAGATAAGTAGCCTTGATCACGTTAATGCAAAAGTGGAAGCCCTTGCCCAGAAAATTGAAAGTTTGAATGTATCACCTCCAACCACCGTGGTTGCCGCAACTCAGAATTGCGAAGTCTGTGGAATCCAAGGTCACACTCCTGCAGATTGTCAACTCCTAACAGGAATCCAAGCAGAGCAAGTGAATTATGCTCAAGGAAATCCCTACTCGCACACCTATAACTCAAACTGGAAGAATCATTCTAATTTTTCATATAAGAGTAATAATGCTTTATACGCACCTGGACAAGTTCCAAATCAAGCCCCAGTTATACCTCTGGGATATCAAAAGCCGACCCCATCTACACCTAACAATAATGTTCCTAGGAAATCCAACTTGGAAATAATGATGGAGAACTTCATAGCTTCTCAACAGCAAACCAATAAAGATTTCTTAAACCAGAATATACACACTAGCGAACAAATCAAACAACTAGCAAGTAAAGTAGATGCCCTGGCTACCCATAACAAAATGCTGGAAACACAAATATCACAAGTAGCTCAACAACAAGCGCCTACTGCTGCCCCAACTGGTACATTTCCTGGACAGCCCCAACCTAACCCGAAAAGCCACGCTCATGCAATCATACTAAGAAGTGGAACGGAAGTGGAAGGACCAGTAGATCCAAGAACTGAAAACCAAAACTCTAAAAAGTCAACTGAGGAAGAAAGTACACCTAAGGAAAAGGAAGAGAGTAATAAGGAAACCGTAGAAAAGAAAGAACCTTATGTACCTCCACCACCTTATAAACCACCTATCCCTTACCCTCAAAGGCTTATTAAAACCAAAGATGCGGGCCAATTTAAAAAATTTGTTGACCTACTGAAACAATTAAACGTCACAATTCCGTTTACAGAAGCTATTACGCAGATGCCCTCATATGCTAAGTTCTTAAAAGAAATTCTTTCTAATAAAAGGAAACTTGAAGATAGCGAAACTGTTACACTCACTGCCGAATGTAGCGCTATAATCCAGAATATGCCTCCTAAACTTAAAGATCCAGGTAGTTTCTCTATACCCTGTCACATAGGAAAATTTGTCATAAATAAAGCCTTATGCGATCTAGGAGCCGGTATTAGTGTTATGCCTTTATCCATATGCAAGAAACTAGAAATGGGAGAATTAAGACCAACTAAAATGTCTGTGCAACTAGCAGATCGTTCTGTTAGATATCCTGTAGGAATTCTTGAAAACGTTCCCGTGCGCATAGGTCAAGTCTACATTCCAACCGATTTTATAATTATGGACATTAGAGAAGATGAAGTTACACCCATTATATTGGGAAGACCATTCTTAGCAACTGCCGGTGCGATCATAGACGTAAAACGAGGACGACTCACTTTCGAAGTAGGAGAAGAGAAAATTGAGTTCATTCTTTCCCAATTTTTGAAAGCACTTGCAATAGAAGATACATGTTACTTCATGGATATCATCGATGAATGCATAAAAGAAACAGAGTTAGAAAATGACAAATTGTTTGACTATCTTGTAGAAGACAAACTCAACCAATGTTTAGCAATAACACCGGACCCTACGCAATGCCTTAAGAAACCAACCCTAGACCTGAAAACACTTCCCAAAAATCTGAGATATGAATTCCTAGACTTAGAACTTGAACGACCAGTGATAGTTAATGCAGACCTAGGAAAACTCGAAACCGAAAAACTCCTACATATCTTAAGAAAATATCCAACCACACTAGGGTACAACATCACCGATCTTAAAGGAATAAGTCCTTCTATTTGTATGCACCGCATCATGCTAGAAGAAGACTGTAAAACTTCTAGGGAACATCATAGGAGACTAAACCCGATCCTGAGTAAGGTAGTGAAGAAGGAAGTAACCAAGTTATTAGAGGCAGGTATCATATATCCTATATCTGATAGCAAATGGGTTAGTCCTGTACACGTAGTACCAAAGAAAGGAGGTATAACAGTTATCGAAAATGAAAAAGGAGAAACTATAACCAAACGAATCGAATCGGGATGGAGAATGTGCATTGACTATAGGAAACTAAACAAAGCAACCCGAAAAGATCATTTCCCTTTACCATTCATTGACCAGATGTTAGAACGATTAGGAAAACATTCTCATTTCTGCTATCTAGACGGTTACTCAGGCTTCTTTCAAATACCAATTCATCCTGATGACCAAGAAAAGACAACATTCACGTGTCCTTTTGGCACCTTCGCTTATAGACGAATGCCGTTTGGCTTGTGCAATGCTCCTGCAACCTTCCAAAGGTGCATGATGGCGATATTCGCCGATTTTCTCGAAAATATCATGGAAGTATTTATGGACAACTTTTCCGTATGAGGACAAAGCTTTGAGGAATGTCTTGAAAACCTAGAAAGAGTTCTAGAACGATGTGTAAAAGTAAACCTAGTACTTAATTGGGAAAAATGTCACTTTATGGTACAAGAAGGAATTGTTTTAGGACACATCATCTCAAATAGAGGAATTGAAGTAGACAAAGCCAAAATAGAGGTAATCGAAAACCTTCAACCTCCGAAAACTGTGAGAGAAGTACGAAGCTTCTTAGGACATGCCGGTTTTTACCGACGATTCATTAAAGACTTCTCTAAAATAACTAAACCTTTGACCGGACTATTGATGAAGGATGCTGAATTCATCTTCGACAATAAATGTTTAGAAGCATTCCAAACGCTTAAATAAGCATTGATCTCCGCACCCATAATGCAGACACCAGATTGGAATGAACCATTCGAAATAATGTGTGATGCCAGTGATTACGCCGTGGGCGCTGTTTTAGGACAATGAAAGGATAAAAAGCTTCACGTCATATATTACGCAAGTCGAGCTCTAGATGAAGCACAAATGAATTACGCCACAACCGAGAAAGAACTCTTAGCAGTAGTGTTTGCACTAGATAAGTTTCGTTCTTACTTGGTCGGAGCTAAAATAATCGTTTACACCGACCACGCTGCTATCAAGTACCTCTTAACAAAAAAGGATGCTAAACCTAGACTCCTAAGGTGGATCCTGTTGCTACAAGAGTTCGATCCAGAAATCAAAGATAAAAAAGGAACTGAAAACGTAGTAGCAGATCACCTCTCTAGACTTGAAAACCTGGAACCGGAAACAACATCGATCAACGATGATTTCTCGTACGATAAACTTATAGCTACTTTGGAAGAAAATAAAGCTGATAAACAGGTAGAAACCACCTTAGCTATATGTGTTACACCATGGTACGCTGATCTCGTCAATTATTTAGCTGCCGGAATAGTTCCACCTACTTTATCCTACCAGCAAAAGAAACGATTCTTCTATAACATAAAACACTATTACTGGGATGACCCTTTACTTTTCAAAAGAGGCCCTGATGGTATTTTCCGTCGGTGTATACCTGAAGAAGAGGTAGAAAATATAATCCAACACTGTCACTCCGCTCCTTATGGTGGACATGCAAGTACATCCAAGACCTGCTCCAAAATCCTACAAGCCGGTCTTTATTGGCCAAACATATGGAAGGATGTGCATGCGGCTATCAAGAAATGTGATAGATGTCAATGCACGGGAAACATATCTAAACGTGACGAGATGCCACAAAAGGGCATTTTGGAAGTAGAGATTTTCGACGTGTGGGGGATAGATTTCATGGGACCTTTTCCACCTTCTTTCGGTACAAGTACATACTCGTAGCGGTTGACTACGTATCAAAATGGATTGAAGCTATAGCTTCTCCAACAAACGACACACGAGTAGTAACTAGACTCTTTAAGAATATAATATTTCCAAGATTTGGTGTCCCAAGAATAGTAGTCAGTGATGGTGGATCGCATTTCATATCTAAGGTACTCGAAAAACTACTGTTTAAGTATGGCGTAAGGCATAGAGTAGCGACACCTTACCACCCTCAAACTAGTGGGCAAGTGGAAGTGTCTAACAGAGAAATCAAACGAATATTAGAAAAATCAGTCGCCACCTCAAGGAAAGACTGGTCATTGAAACTACCAGAAGCTTTATGGGTGTATCGAACCGCTTACAAAACTCCCATAGGGACAACCCCATTTAAGCTTATATATGGAAAATCCTGCCACCTCCCGGTAGAATTAGAACATAAGGCCTACTGGGCTATTAAAAATCTAAATTTAAACTATAAGGCCGCCGGTGAAAAGCGAATCCTTGATATAAACGAATTAGAGGAACTTAGACGAGACGCTTACGAAAATGCCAGAATCTACAAAGAAAGAACAAAACAATGGCATGACAAGCGCATATCAAGGAAAATCTTCAAACAAGGCGATACAGTCCTGTTATTCAACTCTAGGCTAAAGTTATTCCCGGGAAAACTACGATCTAGATGGTCAGGTCCTTTCCAAGTCACCAATGTTTTTCCCAATAGAGCGGTGGAAATTAAAGGAAAATCCATTGAATCGTTTATCGTAAACGGGCAGCGTCTAAAACATTATCATCATGCAGAGAACATTGAAGATTCACAAGTCCTGCACTTAGACGTAGTGCCCCCAAATTTTATAGATTATATTTGATAGTGTTTATGTCGAGCTTGCGACATTAAACAAAGTGCTTAGTGGGAGACAACCCACAAATATTCCTTATCTTTATTTTTAATTCTTCTTTAATTATTCTTCTAAATTTTATTTAGTATTCATTCTTAATTTATTTTAACTTATAAATTTTTTATTCTTTTCTTCTTTCGGCATTTGGCCAAATCCTGACTAAAACTCTTGTTTTTCTTTTCTCTAGCTAACACTAACCTGATGGGACAAATTGATCGTATGGGTATCAAATTCAGAGGGAAAGCTCAGAAACAAAAGTTTGAGGAACTAGCAGAGAGAGAGATGCTACCTAGTTTGTATGCTGATGATTGGGCAATGACTGCTCTTGGACTAAGAGAGAGTGTCTTGTATTTGCTGAGTCAAATAGGGTGGGAAACCACTCCTATCCGTAGACAATTCGTCACTTACCGGAGACTGACTCTAGAATTCCTTAGTTCTCTGATCTATCTACCCAACCATGGAAAAGGAATAAGCAGAGGTTTCATCCAGTTCAGAATGTTCAACATGGAGTATCAATTTAACATTCAAGACTTTACCAACCTTCTAGGTTTCCCTACCTCTTTTGATACATTCACAGTGAGCCAAGAAGAAATTTTTGAATATAGAGAACTTGAACACTTTTGGGGAAGCTTGACTGGAAATGACGATCCCGAGGAACATTAGTTTCTTTCTTGAAACATACATAACCCGGCCTTTCGTTATTTCCATAAGATCCTGTCCCACACCTTATTTGGGAAGAAGTCAAACAGTACCTCAGTTTCACGTGTGTAGCACCTCAAATTTGCACCTCCCTTTTTGTACATACATTTTCATAATTAGGTCATTAACATTACATAGTCCACTGCATAGCATTGCATTGTCCTTTGCCAAGTGCAAGTCATTAGGTCAAGACTGCTCAGGAGATCCAGTCAAGCAAGCAAGCATGTGCAATTCCTATTGAGGCAAAGCCCTAGGGTTGATTCAATGAGTTCATATGATCTAGGGATCATTTTGAAGTGGTTTGGCCAAAGATTGGATGATCAAAGCTCAACAGTCATTGCACAATGCATCTGAAACCCTAGAAAGTCAACTGTGGTCAACTGTGCCTGAATTCATGGATTTGAAGGTGGGAGATGGTTTGAAAGGCCTCATTCATGTCCATATAAGTCTCATTTGACATGTCAAAGATCAACATTAAAGAATTTGAGGTCAGAAGAAAAGTTTCCAAAAATAGTAAGTGACCTGTAATTTCAAACTGCCAAAAATGGAAAGGTCTTCTCCTCAAATTTACATCATCAAGCAAGCTTCAAATGAAATTTTGTCCAACATGAAAGTTGAAGATCTTGCTCTCACCTTTTCAAAAAGTCCCCTTTTCAAAAAGTCCAAGAATATCCATTTCTCATGTGTGGTTGGCAAGTTATGATCAAATCATTGTCAAGATACTTTGAACTTCAAGCTTGGATAACTTTCACACCAATTGGCCAAATTGAGTGGGGTTTTTTTGCTACAATCTCCTTTTGACATGCTCTATCATAATCATTCATCACATGTCATCAAAAATCATCACACAAAAATGGAATTTTTCAATTGAGTGAATTTGAATTTTTGGAGGGAAAAAGTGAATTTGAAAACTATGCATCATTTTCATGTCAAACCAACTCCATTTGCCTCCAAACAGATTTTTGAGCTTGTTACAAGTAAAATTCAGCACTGTTTCATTGCTCATACATGCATAAATGGCATTTTGGCCAAAGTGCATAAACCATGCCAATTTCACTAATCCTTGGATTTTTACTAATCATGATTTAGAAGTTGCATTAACAGGTGGTATAAAGTGTTAATCCTAACAGAATTCAGTAACAACAATTACACAATTTCATATCCAAACACTTTTCATCTCAAATTCTCTCAAATTCTCTCAACTTTTTCCATCGAATTTCCTGATTTCTTTTGCTTGCTTCTTGTTCTAATCATCATCTGCAGGTATTGTGAAGATCTGTTGAAGCAAGATTGTGAAGAATTCTTGAAAATTGTGACTGTTGAAGCTTGAAGCCGTGCATGGCAGTTGAAGATTCCTTCGAATTTAAGCATTGCTGAGCTAAAGTCTTGCATTCATTCATCTTCCTCATCATCATTGATCATCTATTTTGCATTTCCAAGCCTTGAAACTCACGAATCCAGTTCTGCATCATCACTAAGGTTAGAATTCAATTGCTCCGATTCTCAAAATTATGATGTGCATCTTATAGATCCTTCATTGCTGATCATTCTGCACTTTAGATCTCTTGATTTCATTGAATATTAAGAAAGTTAGGTTGATTTTAAGTTTGGATGTTGAAACTTAGTTTGATCGATTCTTTTGATATGAGTAGAATTAGAACAAATCAATGCTATATTATTGATGTGTGATGAAAGACGAATTGAATGATATGCGGTTCATGAATTTCTGTGGAGTTTTGTTCTTGATGAGTATGAACATGATGATTGTATGATGAACCCTAAATATTTGATTCCAGAAACTCGTTTGATCCGCCTGGCCTTGGTTTGCATGAATTTCCTTGTTTGTGAGCCATGCGTCCAATTAGATCACGCCATGTACTTTAGTGAAACGCTGCGCTTCACTGTAGCGCGCCAGATTTTGAAAGCATACATGGATCGATTCCATGCTGAGACAATTCCAATTAGCCTTTTTTGTATTTTCTTCATTAAGCTTCATATGTTCACATGCTTTCATCTATCCTTTTTTTATTTTTTTCTTCTCATTGAAAAATTCATAACTCACAAAATAATGATCCAATTGAGATGAGATTTTTTGTGCCATGTTCCTTGTGATCTCTAGTATTTTTTGATGATTTTTATGAAAATTGTGCACGTGTGGGATCTGTTTGGGCTTAGGGAATGTTCATACATGTCATTTGTTGCACCTTGCTTGCTATTTTGATCGTGAAATGATGATGCTTAATCCAATGAGGCTGAAAATTTGCATGCTTAATCTAGACACTTTGATTGATCTTTTGGCATTGAGTTTTCTATTTTTGCATTTCTGGTTTGTGAGATATGATATGATCATTGGAGGTGTGACAATTTGTGTCACACCATTTCTTGTCCAATTTGTGGAATTTCATTACCATTCCATATGAACTTGAATTAATCTGAATTTTTGCATGTTGACTCTTCTGGATGTTAAGTTTGAGTGTGAATTTTTGTAGAATTTTTGAGTGCATTTCCAATTTGTTTGAGAATTTCTTCTCTGTTTGACCAATTGTGGACTTTTTGTGAGTCATGATCTTATATGATTTGTGAAATTCTTGTTGTTTATTGGATGAACTTGAAATTTTGCATATGTATTCTAGACTCTTTGAAGTTGCCATGGCTTTGCTTTGATGTCCATATCATGTTTGGTTTCTGTTTTATGCTTGCTTGAAGTTGATGCATGATTTTGTGCCTTGTATGAGCTTGCACATGCATGCCTTGCCTTATGGATTTTATTTGACATACTTCCACTTGTCCTAATGACTTGAATTTTGGTATGATGATCAATTGATGGATGCTGTTTAGCCATGATTTTTCTTGGAATTTATTGAACTGTTTTTGAGTTGATGTGGATTGAATCATTGTGTTTGCTTCTATGAGCTTCAAATTGCATGCTTTGCACTAAATGCTTTATGAAATGAAATTGGTTGATGTTGTTGATATGAGACCACTTGGATTTTGTTCTTATTGGATTAATCTTGATTTCTACCAATTTTCATGTTCTGTTTTGAATTATTTCTCCCCCTTTAACCCTAGGCCATGTCCTAGTGGTTAGTGCTTATGTTTGAGTTTTGATTTCAGGACAAAAAGCATATGGCCTTGAGGAATTGATGCATTGGTTTGAGTTGACTCATTTGATTGGTGTTGATTAACATTAAGTTGTTTTGTAGGTGGATTAGCTCCTTTGAGTTGAGCTTGTGCTTTGCTTAATGCATTGCTTGTGTACAGTTGACTGTCTGTTGTCCGTTGACTTTCTTTTTTGAATTGTGTACTGATTATGTTGGATTGTTTTTAGGTACCTTAGTTGTTATAGTTCATTGTGAACTTGCTTTTGCTTTGCTTGCTAGCTTGAGCATTGAGGTATAATGTCTCTAACTGCATGTAGTCTGGAAGACCTGGCCTGTTACTTGGCCAGGCACCTGTCTGAAGTCCTCCTTAAGAGGCAATGCTTGTGCTTGTTTATCTTTGTCCCCTGTACATATCAAAGACCTTTGATAAGGCAATTGGCAGATACAAGAGATGTGCAATCCATCTCCTGCTATTCAGTTGAGTCATCCCTTTGCTCACACAACTGGTGTTGATGCATTGTGGATATTAACCCAAGATCCTTGTACAGTTGTACAGTTGAGTCAGTCATAAGTGTAGAAGGGTTCCCACTTTCTGAACCCACACTTCATTTGTCTGAAGCTCTCCCAGGCCAAAGATAAGAGCTGTGAGGCACACCCCTCACTTCCTATTTCATCTGCTTCATCCTAACTCTCAATGTTAGGGTTAAGAGCTAACTTCACCCTGATACAGTGGCTTGTTTGTCGAGGTTGACATGACCCCTCGACTAAAGCCTAGCCTTGATGTTTGAGCCCCTTGTTGGTGTGTTTACTTCATGCTGTATGTGTTTGTGTGGTGTGATTGTATCCCCTAGGTTTGCTAGACTCCGCGTAGTCTCGTTTGCATGTTAATTAAGGTAGCACGGTTCCTTCGTATAGGACTTCCTTTCTTGCTTGAGCTTCCCTAAAACACGAACAAACATTATCCCCTCTTAAGGATACGTCAACTCCTTCTACTACAGGTGAGTAAGTCTCCAAAGGTCGAGCATCCGGTAGATTGCGTAGTGACGTCGTCCACTTAAAAAACACAAGCCAACAAGAATAGTTTAGCCGAACTACGGCAACTCTGATTCTCATGTCCAGATGAGATACGTAGGCACGAGATGCGATGTCTTGTCGAGTTTGACTAACAACTAACACTAATTCTTTCCTCTCGCCCTCGTTGCGATTGAGACTTTCCCTTTCTCTTGCCCTAGTTGCAATCGAGACCCTTCTTCTTCCGGTGTTGGTGTGGAGTCTGACGTAAGCCCAGCGATTGGCAGTCGGTTTCCAGTGTGCGTGTGTTTGGTTCGGAGTATGATGTAAGTCCAGCAATTGGCATTTGACCTCCATGTTTGCCTTTTTGTGTGGAGTTTGACGTAAGTCCAGCGATTGGCAGTCAATTTCCTGTGTCGTTTTGTCTTGCGTGCGTTAGCCGAGCTACGAGTGTGTCTGTTTTGTTTGCGTGCGTTAGCCGAGCTACGAGTGCTCTGATTCTTCTTTAGTCCGAGAAGATACGTATGCATAGGATGCGACATCCTAGCGAGCACGTTTTCCCCATCCGAACTACGTCGACTCTGATGTCTATGCCTGATAGACTACGTAGGCCCAGGATGCGATATCCTGCCGAGTCCTATTTCTCTTGTTTTCTGTGTCTCTTTTCAGCCAGTGTATTTGTTTGTTTGTGAGCAGCATTTAGCAACCATATTCCTTCCTTTTGTGCGTGGATCCCGTCGAGTACGACGGATGCGTAGGGGTGCTAATACCTTCCCTTCGCATAACCGACTCCCGATCCCATTCTCTTTGGTCGCGAGATCATGTCTTTTCCAGGTTTACTTCGAGCGTTTCCTTTCCTTCTTTTGGGATAAATAACGCACGGTGGCGGCTCTGTTGTTTTTGTTTCCCGCCGGTTTTTCGCGTAATGCGACAGCTGGCGACTCTGCTGGGGAAACAGAGAAGTTGACCTCTTGCTGGTCCATCTTCCCTAAGCGAGTCAGTCCTAGCGCTCTCTAGGTTAGGGTTTTGGTTGCTATTTGCTGTTATTTATTGCATGCATGATTATTATGTTGTATATATGTGCATATCTGTTTGCATGCATCATACTGTCATTGAGCTGTCTTCTGTACAGGTGGTTCCTCTGTTTGGGGTGGGTGTTCTGAGTGGGGCTAAAACCCAGGCCCGAGTATACACCTAGGATTAGTGTGGTCTCGCGTTTCCTCACTTGCTGTATCAGCATGTTGTTGCGACGTGTCACCACAGCCGGACGAGGTTCATTTAAGAGAGTCCTTCGTTTTGGAGTTATTCCACTCAGGTTGGATGATCTCATCTGAGCTGTTGACTTCGGTGACCGTTCTTTCCCGGATCTTTGGTTTAGATGATCTTAAGAGAGCTACAACGGCACACCCGAAAGGGCAAACCCGTTGAGTATCTTTGCCCGATTGTCGAGGCCATTGTCCGCCTTAGGACGACCTTGTTAGAATTCACCTGTGAGGGGAGGGTTTGATCCTTGCAAGTACAGATTTCTGCCAGTGATGTTGTGCTGATGATCTTAAGTCGAATTTATGGATCTTTATTTTGAGACGCCGGAGGTTTGATCCTGGAATTGATCGGAGGGTTCCGTTTATTTCAGATCCCTGGGCTGAAGTTGAGGGTGCTCAGATGTGGATATGGTTCAGTTGACTTGGGTTCAGATGACTTCGGGTTTCAAATGAATTTGTGGTTCCAAGTTCAAGCCGAAGCTTCGATCCTGTGCAATATGATACTCGGCCGACCAGTCATGGCTCCATCATTTGCATTATAGCATGTTTAATTTTAAAAAAAAATGTATAATAATGCATGAAAAAGTTAACCTGCATACACATCACGCACATCATACACATATCATTTTGCATAACACGTGTTCTCGTTCCCGACTTCTCACTCTGGTTCCTGTGTCAGGCAGGATAGCTGATCGAAGACCGCACCGGTATTCAACCAGACTCAATCAATAGAGAAGTATGGATCAGGTTCAGACCGAGTTGGCTGAGATGAGGGCGAACATGGCCCATTTTATGACAATGATGCAAGGGGTTGCGCAAGGTCAGGAAGAGCTTCGAGCCCTGGTTCAGAGACAAGAGACCGTGATTCAAGCGTCCAACCGTGGTTCACCTGCCGGTATCCCCGTTCAGGAGAACGTCGCTGCTGCTCCCGTTCATGACTATGCCGTAGGGGATGAGCTAAGAGGAATAAGGATTAATGGACAGCCTCTTGCTGCTGAGACTGTCAATGTTAGAGCTACCCGGGCTCCGGTTCGTCATCCAGCTCCAATTGTCGACCGACAAGAGGACATGTTCACATTGCTGAGTGAAGATGATGATGAGGTGGTCAGAGTGGAGGATAGGGATCGTAAGGTTGATGCCCTGGCTGAGAAGATTCGTGCGATGGAATGTCAAAACTCCCTTGGTTTCGATGTGACTAACATGGGGTTGGTTGAAGGGTTAAGGATCCCTTACAAGTTCAAAGCGCCGTCTTTTGACAAGTACAACGGCACTTCTTGCCCTCGCACCCACGTGCAGGCTTATTATCGGAAAATATCTGCTTATACCGATGATGAGAAGATGTGGATGTACTTTTTCCAAGATAGTCTATCTGGGGCTTCTTTGGACTGGTACATGGAATTGAAGAGAGATTCGATCCGATGCTGGAGGGATCTGGGTGAGGCCTTCTTGAGGCAATATAAGCACAGCATGGATATGGCGCCTAGCCGGACTCAGCTGCAGAGTCTATGTCAGAAATCCAATGAAAGCTTCAAGGAGTACGCCCAGAGGTGGCGTGAATTAGCTGCGAGAGTTCAACCCCCTATGCTGGAAAGGGAGTTGACTGACATGTTTATCGGCACTCTTCAAGGAGTATTCATGGACCGGATGGGAAGCTGCCCATTCGGTAGTTTTTCTGATGTTGTCATTTGCGGAGAGAGGACTGAGAGTTTGATCAAGGCTGGAAAGATCAATGATGCTAGTTCCTCGTCTTCCAAGAAACCTTTCTCTGGGGCACCTCGCCGAAGAGAGGGTGAGACTAATGCTGTTCAACACCGCAGAAATCAGAACAGAAATCAGTACCGTCAGGTTGCCGCAGTGACCATCCCTGCACCTCAACAACGTCAACCGCCGCAACAATCGAGGGTTCAGCAACAGATGCCACAACAACAACAACAACGTCCGTATCAGCCGAGGCAGAGGATGCCTGATAGACGCTTCGACCCACTGCCCATGACCTATGCTGAGCTACTGCCTGAGTTGCTCAGACTAGGGTTCATCGAGTTGAGGACCATGGCACCATTGACAAAAATACCACCTGGGTATGATGCCAATGTGCGTTGTGACTTTCATTCTGGTGCGCCGGGACACCATATAGAGAACTGCAGGGCTTTCCACCATAAAGTCCAGGACCTGATTGATGCCAAGACTATCAATTTCGCTCCTGTACCGAATGTTGTGAATAACCCTATGCCTGCGCATGGTGCTCACCGGGTGAACTGCATTGAAGGGGTTGAAACTGAAGATCTGATTGTTAGAGTTGAAGATGTTCAGACTTCTCTGCTTGTTGTCAAGGGCCGTTTGTTGAATGGGGGTGTCTACCCGGGCTGTGATGAGGATTGTTTGGGCTGTGCTAAGTCAGATAATGGTTGTGAACGGTTGCGGGCCGGTATTCAGAAGCTGATTGATGAGGGCTGTGTTCAGTTTGTCCGGGGCGATAATAGAGATCGTGGGGCAGTGTCAACTGTCACTATCTTCTTCAAGCTGTCTGAAGGACGTGGACAAAGGACTGTTGTTAGTGCGCCTACAACCAGTGGTATTCCTGTTACCATCTCTGCACCAGTTTCCGCCAGTACTCCGGCTACCATTGTCGCTCCGGTCAGAAGGGCTGTGGACAGTAAGGTTGTGCCGTGGAAATATGATAACGCCTACCGAAGCAACAGAAGGGCTGAGAATCGGGTCAAGCCATCGAATCAAGCGCCCGTAACAATTGGTGTGCCAGTCAGTAAAACTCCTGTGGTTGTGAGTCCCGTTGTGGACAATGTCGGTGGACCGGGAGGGTTTACTCGCAGTGGACGATTGTTTGCTCCTCAACTGTTGAGGGATGCCAATGCTGAAGCTTCTGCTAAGTCAAAGGGCAAACAAGCCGTGGTTGACGAAGAACCGGCTCAGAAGGATGTGCCTGAGGGTTCGTTTGAAAAGGACGTGGAGGAGTTCATGAGGATAATTAAGAAGAGTGACTACAAGATCGTAGATCAGCTCAACCATACTTCATCTAAAATTTCAATTCTCTCTTTGCTGTTGTGCTCTGAGGCACATCGTAACACCTTACTAAAGATGTTGAATATGGTGTATGTACCTCAAGAGATTTCTGTCAACCAACTGGAGGGCGTGATCGCCAACGTGAGCACCAGGCATGGTTTGGGTTTCACTGACCTAGACTTGACGCCTGAGGGTCGTAATCATAACAAGGCCTTGCATATCACTATGGAGTGCAAGGGTGATGTGTTATCTCATGTGTTGGTCGACACCGGCTCGTCGCTGAATGTCTTGCCCAAGCAAATTCTGAAGAAGATATCTGTTGAGGGGGTTGTGCTTACTCCTAGTGACCTGATAGTTCGTGCATTCGACGGATCCAAACGTTCCGTGTTTGGTGAAGTTACCTTGCCTGTGAAGATAGGTCCAGAGGTGTTCGACATCATCTTCTATGTTATGGACATTCAGCCAGCTTACAGTTGTTTGTTGGGGCATCCATGGATCCATGCAGCAGGGGCAGTTTCGTCAACTCTCCATCAAAAGCTCAAATATGTCTGGAACGGTCAGATTGTAACCGTGTGTGGCGAAGAAGATATTCTGGTGAGTCACCTGTCCTCGTTCAAGTATGTCGAGGTGGATGGCGAGATCCACGAAACCTTATGCCAGGCATTTGAGACTGTTGCTCTCGAGAGGGTGGTGTTCGCTGATCAGAGAAAGTCGGGTGCTTCGATTGCTTCGTACAAGCAGGCTAAAGAGGTTGTTGATTCCGGTAAAGCTGAAGGCTGGGGCAAGATGGTGGATTTGCCGGTCAAATAGGATAAATTTGGTATTGGCTATCAACCTTCGCAAGCGGAGCAGGGGGTGCCAGCAGGTCCGAGTACCTTTACCAGCGGTGGGCTGATGAATCACGGTGACGTCTTTGCAGCTGATGTTGAAGATGGTGACAGTGATTATGATCTCGACAACTGGGTCCGCCCGCGAGCGCCAGGGGAGATTACCAGCAATTGGACAGTAGAAGATGTAGTCCAAGTTACTCTTCAAACAGAGTAATTTTCTTTTGTTTTTCATTCTGCACAAAACCCTACGTTCTGCCCAAGACGTAGTGGTTCATTGTAGGGCCACATCATGTTTTACAATTTTTATCATTAATAAAGGACGTTTTGCAAACAATTTTGTGATCCCTGTCTTTCTCTTTTTGTTTTCATTTTTCAACAAAAGATAAAAATGGCAATGTTTTTGTTTTTGTGACTTTATTGAACTCTTTTTTCTAAAACAAAGCATTAAAACATGCAGAAGTGATTTCACGGCATCCACTATGAACAGTTCTGTTATGGCTCAGTATGATTTCGACAATCCCATCTACCAAGCTGAAGAAGAGAGTGAGGAAGACAGTGAACTCCCTAAAGAATTGGCTAGATTGTTGAAGCAGGAGGAAAGGGTCATCCAACCTCATCAGGAGGAGTTGGAGATTGTGAATCTTGGTACTGAGGACGCCAGAAGAGATATTAAGATCGGGGCTGCTTTGAAGACAGAGGTCAAGAGCAGGTTGATTGAGATGCTGAGAGAGTACGTTGAGATATTCGCCTGGTCTTATCAAGATATGCCTGGGTTGGATACTGATATTGTGGTGCATAGGCTACCTCTCAGAGATGATTGTCCTTCGGTCAAGCAGAAGCTTCGTAGAACGAGTCCTGATATGGCTGTGAAGATCAAGGAAGAGGTTCAGAAGCAGTTCGATGCTGGATTCTTGTCAGTGACAACTTATCCACCGTGGGTAGCCAACATCGTGCCTGTGCCGAAGAAGGATGGCAGAGTCAGAATGTATGTCGATTACCGGGATCTGAATAGAGCGAGTCCGAAAGATGATTTCCCATTACCTCACATTGATGTATTGGTGGATAATACGGCTCAGTCCTCGGTATTTTCGTTCATGGATGGTTTTTCTGGGTATAATCAGATTAAGATGGCGCCAGAGGACATGGAAAAGACGACATTCATTATGCCTTGGGGCACGTTCTGCTATAAGGTGATGCCATTTGGGCTGAAGAATGCCGGTGCTACCTATCAGAGGGCTATGACGACTCTCTTTCATGACATGATGCATAAAGAGATTGAAGTGTACGTGGATGATATGATTGTGAAGTCGCAGACAGAAGAGGAGCACCTGGTTAACTTGCAGAAGTTGTTTGACCGGTTGAGAAAGTTCAAACTGAGGCTGAATCCGAACAAGTGTACGTTTGGCGTGAGATCAGGGAAGCTGTTAGGCTTCATTGTCAGTGAGAAAGGGATTGAGGTTGATCCAGCAAAAGTCAAAGCTATTCAAGAGATGCCTGAACCAAAAATAGAGAAGCAGGTTCGTGGGTTTTTAGGGAGATTGAACTACATTGCAAGGTTTGTATCTCACCTAACTGCCACGTGTGAACCGATTTTCAAATTGCTAAGAAAGAATCAAGCAATCAGGTGGAATGATGACTGTCAGAAAGCTTTTGACAAGATAAAAGAGTATTTATAGAAACCTCCAATCCTGATTCCTCCAGTTCCAGGGAGACCATTGATAATGTACCTGTCAGTAACTGAGAACTCGATGGGGTGTGTATTGGGACAGCATGACGAGTCTGGTCGAAAAGAGCATGCCATATACTACCTTAGCAAAAAGTTTACCGACTGTGAAACCAAATATTCACAGCTTGAGAAAACTTGCTGTGCTTTGGCCTGGGCTGCTCGCCGACTGAGGCAGTATATGTTGAACCATACTACCTTGTTGATTTCTAAGATGGACCCAGTGAAGTACATCTTTGAGAAGCCGGCTCTCACCGGACGTGTTGCCCGTTGGCAGATGATTTTAACTGAATATGATATCCAGTACACGTCGCAGAAGGCCATCAAAGGTAGTATTTTGTCAGACTATCTCGCCGAACAACCGATTGATGATTACCAGCCGATGACGTTTGAATTCCCTGATGAAGACATCATGTATCTCAAGATGAAAGATTGTGAAGAGCCTATTGTCGAGGAAGGGCCGGATCCTGATGACAAGTGGACATTGATGTTTGATGGGGCTGTGAATGTGAATGGTAACGGTGTTGGTGCGGTGCTGATCAATCCAAAAGGTGCTCATATACCTTTCTCTGCTAGATTGACTTTTGATGTCACCAACAACGAGGCTGAATATGAGGCTTGTATCATGGGGATAGAAGAAGCCATTGATTTGAGGATCAAAACGCTTGACATTTTTGGAGATTCCGCTCTAGTGATCAATCAGGTCAATGGAGATTGGAATACTAACCAGCCGCATTTGATTCCGTATAGAGATTACACCAGAAGAATACTGACGTTCTTCAAGAAGGTGAAGTTGTATCACGTCCCCCGGGATGAGAATCAGATGGCTGATGCCTTGGCTACTTTATCTTCTATGATCAAGGTTCATTGGTGGAATCATGTGCCACATGTTGCGGTGAATTGACTCGAGAGGCCTGCGTATGTGTTTGCAGCCGAGTCTGTTGTTGATGAGAAACCGTGGTACTATGATATCAAGAACTTCCTCAAGAGCCAGGAGTATCCTGAAGGTGCGTCGAAGAATGACAAGAAAACCCTGAGAAGGCTAGCTGGAAGCTTTTATCTGAATCAGGATGATGTGCTGTATAAGAGAAATTTTGACACGGTTCTGCTCAGATGCGTGGATAGACACGAAGCAGACATGTTGATGCAAGAAGTGCACGAGGGTTCGTTTGGTACCCATGCTGGTGGTCATGCAATGTCTAAAAAATTGTTAAGAGCCGGTTATTACTGGATGACTATGGAATCCGATTGTTTCAAATACGCTCAGAAATGCCATAAATGTCAAATCTATGCTGATAAGGTGCATGTACCACCAAGCCCTCTGAATGTCATGAATTCACCTTGGCCGTTCGCCATGAAGGGCATTGATATGATTGGGAAGATTGAGCCTACTGCTTCGAATGGACATCGCTTCATCCTGGTTGCGATTGATTACTTCACCAAAAGGGTGGAAGCAACTTCCTATGCTAATGTTACCAAGCAAGTGGTTGCCCGGTTCATTAAGAAAGAAATCATATGTCATTATGGAGTTCCTGAGAGAATCATCACTGATAATGGTTCGAATCTCAATAACAAGATGATGAAAGAACTGTGTAAAGATTTCAAGATTGAACATCACAATTCTTCTCCTTACAGACCGAAGATGAATGGTGTTGTAGAGGCGGCAAACAAGAATATCAAGAAGATTGTGCAGAAGATGGTCGTGACGTACAAGGATTGGTATGAGATGCTGCCTTTCGCTTTGCATGGGTACCGTACCTCAGTACGTACGTCGACCGGGGCAACCCCGTACTCCCTTGTGTATGGTATGGAAGCAGTCCTACCTGTTGAAGTGGAGATTCCTTCTCTGAGAGTTTTGCTAGATGTCAAGCTGGATGAAGCTGAGTGGATTCGAACAAGGTTTAACGAGTTGAGTCTTATCGAAGAGAGACGGCTAGCAGCTGTGTGCCATGGGCAGTTATATCAGAGAAGGATGAAGCGAGCCTTTAATCAGAAAGTGCATCCTCGGAGCTATCAGATCGGTGATCTAGTGTTGAAAAGGATCCTTCCTCCCGGTACAGATAACAGGGGCAAGTGGACTCCTAATTATGAAGGTCCATATGTTGTGAAGAAGGTCTTCTCCGGTGGAGCCTTGATGCTTACAACTATGGATGGTGAAGATTTCCCGTCCCTTGTTAACTCAGATGTAGTCAAAAAATACTTCGCATAAATTGACCCGCTGGACAAAAAGAATAAAAGAGTCCAGGCAAAAAAGGGCATCCCGGCGAACCAAAAAAAAACAGAAAGAAAAGGTTCGGGCAAAAATTAGGGATAAAATGAAAAGAATTTGTACACCCGGTAAGTCGAAAACCCGCAAGGGCGGCTTAGGCAAAAATGGGTATCCCGGGGGATTGAAAACCCGAAAGGGCGATCCAGCCAAAAGAGGGATTAAAGCGAAGACTACAGTTTGAGTTATCTGTACTTCATCATGCTTCGTCGCCTTCCATCTCCAAAGATGTGATCGGTCTAGTCATTCTTCTCAGAAAGCAAGGAATTTGGGAGAAAACTGATGATCTGTGAGTTATAACAGAATTGGGAAATAGTGGATGTCGTGTTCACATTGCCATTAGGATAGATTTTTCCTTTTGTGCGCAATTACCTCTTTCTAGGAATTGCTTCCCAATGTGTTCGCCTTTTCAGGCCCATTTTTCAATCAATAAAAGTCGTTATTCAGATAAATAGCTTTTGTTTTTATTTTACTGTTTTGTTTGCAAAAACGTCAGAATTTTTGATAAACATTGCATATAAAAACATGAAGGCTAAACAATAACTTGCAGAAAGATAAAACATTTGAAAATCATTTTGAATGTTGAGGACACTTGAGCGTATCTTGTCCATGTATCCCCTGGGGCATTTTGTTGTGCTGTTTTGCAGGTTGTCATCTGTAGGGATGTTTCCACAGCAAATATTTCCCAGGCAAGTATGGAAGCTGTCAGAGCTATGTTCCCCTGCAGAGACGCCTTTGGATATTGTCTTTTATCCCCAGCAGATCTAAGGATTGCCTATCCCCAGCAGGCCTGGAAGTGGGTGTATTCCCCAGTGAGTACTTCCCCAGTTGAGATCACCACTGAGTTGGAAGGATGTTGTATCCCCAGCGGAGGTGTCAGTGGAGTGTTATTCCCCAGCAGTCGGGTTTGAAGTATTGTTATCCCCAGCGTGGTTGTGAGCTCTCATCCCCAGTAGGCTTGTGTATGTCTTTCCCCAGCACAGAGTCTAGTATATTACTTTCCACACCAGAGTCATGCTCTTCCTCAGCAGAGTTGGTGTGCCATCCCCAACAGAGTTGCTTTCCCTAGCAGATCTCTCGAGCAGAGATTGGGGTTGATAATTTTCCTCAGCGAGTCCCCGAGTGGAGCGGGTTCAAAGAAATTTATCTCCAGCAACTATCCTACCTGTGGATTGGATGAGTTTCCCGTAGTGGAATGATATTTGCATCCCCCAGCTGAGTCTATCCTACTTATGGATCAGATGGGTCGTCCCCAGCGGAGTAGCGTTTATTCCCCATAGCAGAGTTTATCCTATTTGCGAATTGGTTGGCTCTCCCCAGTGAAGTCGCCTGGTTATACCTAGCAAAGTCGCGTTATTACTCCCCCAGCGAGTAGTTTCACCAGAGAGTTGCTTTGTTTACTTTCCCCAGTGGAGCAGTATTGTTGGTTCCTCAGCACAGTCGCCGTTGGGTAGTCTTCAGCAAAGTCGCTTTGGTTGTTTCCCCGAGTGGAGTCCCTAAGTGGATTGGGTCCTGTGAAGGATATCCCCAGTGGAGTCTATCCTTTCCCCAGCAACAGTGTTATTTGTCCAGCATGAGTGAGAAGTCGGTGCTCTCCCCGTAGAGTTTTCCTCAGCAGAGTCTCCCCGCAGAGTTTTCCTCAGCAGAGTCTCCCCGCAGAGTCAGAGTATCTGATCAGTTTGGCTCCCCAGCCGGAGTTTATCATTTTGCATTTTGCATATAGTGATCATTGCATCCTCAAAATGCGTAGCATTTCCATTCGATATGGAGCATTACGCCATAGAAAAATTCAAACATATGCATTCATGTGTTCGAAACCAATCAGACCGTATCCCTGGCAGAGGCGGATCATTGTTCAACATCTGTACGACATGTTTGCTACAGTTGCTCCTGACAGCATTCAGGATTGATACCCCAGAGAGGTTTATTTCCTCGTCCGTTGTCGAAAGGAAAGCCTGTTTCTCCCCAGCGAGATCCCAGCAAGTGTTTAGCCTTGCCCTGGCATGTGTATATGTCATTTTGTGATACTGGTCGGTGTCATGTCAGCACCCGTGTGTGTTCTTTCTTTGGTGTCGGTAAACACCATCTTTCGGTGTACACATCGAGTATTTCCCAGTCATTCGTTGATGTCTGGTCTTCTTTTGATGTCCGTAAACATCATCTTTCGATGTTCGTAATACCCTTATTCTTCCCCAGAAGTTTCCTCCTCTCCGTTGGTGTCGATAAACGTCGAGTTTTTCCCAATCGTCCGTTGACGTTTTGTTGAGTCTTGTTCTCTCTCCCCAATAGGGGTTACCTCTCCGTTGGTTTCGGTAAACGTTGAGTTTTTCCTATGCGTCCGATGACGTATGGTTGCTTATTCCCCACAGATCATTAGTTAATGGTTGTTGATTCCCCCCAGAGTTACCTCTCCGTTGGTTTCGATAAACGTCGAGTTTTTCCCGATCGTCTGTTGACGGTTGTTGGTGATATATTTCCCCATGCAGAGTTACCTCTCCGTTGGTCTCGGTAAACGTTGAGTTTTTCTCATTCGTCCGTTGACGTCTGATTGTGTATCCTATTCCCCAGTCATTCGTTAATGTCTGGTTGCTTCCCAGCCAGAATCCCCAGTAGAGTCGTCGGTGGACGTCCTATTCAGTTTCCGGTTGTTATACCCCTTCCTTAGTGAAGTGGTTTCTCCTTCTCCGTTGGTGTCGATAAACGTCGATTTTTTCCTAGTTATCCGTTGATATCTAGTTGTATTTTCCCCACAGGTCATCCGTTGATGTATGTTTACCTTTCCGTTGGTTTCGATAAACGTTGAGCTTCTCCCGTTCGTCCGTTGACGTCTGGTCGAGTTTTCTCCTTCTCCGTTGGTGTCGATAAACGTCGAGCTTCTCCCATTCATCCGTTGACGTCTGGTCGAGTTTTCTCCTTCTCCGTTGGTGTCGATAAACGTCGAGCTTCTCCCGTTCGTCCGTTGACGTCTGGTCGAGTTTTCTCCTTCTCCGTTGGTGTCGATAAACGTCGAGCTTCTCCCGTTCGTCCGTTGACATCTGGTCGAGTTTTCTCCTTCTCCGTTGGTGTCGATAAACGTCGAGCTTCTCCCGTTCGTCCGTTGACGTCTGGTCGAGTCTTTCCCATTCATCCGTTGATGTCTGGTTACCTCTCCGTTGGTCTTGGTAAACGTCGAGTTTTTCCTGGTCGTCCCCAGTAGAGTTACCTCTCCGTTGGTTTTGGTAAACGATGAGTGTTTCCCACTACGTCCGTTGACGTATGGTTGTATCTCTTGCCCAGTCATTCGTTGATGTCTGGTTACCTCCCCGTTGGTCTCGGTAAACGTTGAGTTTTTCCTAGTCGTCCGTTGACGTCTGTAGCGGTGTATTCGTCGCTATATGATCTATCGATTAAATCATAAGCTAAGAGATACATTGAAAAATTTCGAGTCGCCACCGCACTTTTATTTATCCAAAGGATTGGCTAAAAAGCGAACAAAAGCCTAAGAAGTTTTACACGTAGAAAACTAATAAAAAGATCAGAGATTCTGGGTAAGGGGTAAATTACGCAATGGGAAGGTGTTAGGCACCCACTACGTCCTAGGTACTCCTAGGGAGCCCTTTTCACACTTGTTGTAAAAGATTGTTATTTGTTATGACATATGTATTGTGCAAACATGATTGGGATGATGAGAAAAGAATATACATTTTTTATTATTGGGTTATTGGGTTATTGGGTTCGAACGGATGAACCCGTTGCCTACGTACCTTCCATCAAAGGTAAGGATCAGAACGCCGTAGTTCGGCTAAAAGATTTCCAAAAGTGGGTTAGGTTCAATTTTAAACACAAACCCTAGGTCTTACGTTATCCATGGGAGAAAACTCAACCTTATACAAACAACAAAGTCCACCATGTGAGAACAGCTTCAACTTGCCAGGGAGGGGTTAACCCTATAATAGGCAAGGAAGGCTTACAATTCAATCACTAAAGACAGAAGGCGAGATTAACATCAACCACTAAGATAAATCAAACCTATAGCTCATGTATGAAAACATTAATGGACAAAGCCAAAGCAAGTGAATGAGTGAAGTTAATTGATTGTGATTATGAAAAGTGGAGTCAAAGTATGATTAAGATCAATTCAAATGAGTATTATGAAATGGAGTTTTGAAAAAAAAAGTCAAGGACCTGAGTCCAGGTTTTTAGTTAGAAAACATGAAGATGTTTGCACAACACTTACGTCAAGTTTAAAAGGTGAAGTGTGAAAGGTTCTAAGACGTAATGAATGATGAATGGATGAAGGATGGATAGTAAAACTTCTTAGAAGGTTCACTTCTTGAGATCATATAGCAGATGATTCAAGTGTGTCCTTTGGAATAGCAATTAATAATAACAAACAAGCAAAGCAAGCAAAAGCGGATATCGGATGCCACTCAATGGTCTTATACCAATCTCCTAAAACAAAACGGGATGTCAGATGCCACTCAATGGACTTACACTAATCTCCACAGGCAAAGAAATAAAAGGCGGATACCGGATACCAATAGATGGATTTACACCAGTCTCCTAAAACAGAACAGGATATCAGATGCCACTCAATGGACTTACACCGATCTCCTCAAGAGAAAACAAGAATGAAACATGGAAGTCAACTGCCAATTTATCTGGACTTAGGTTAACTCCACAGTATGGTCCTAGGAAATCCAATGCCACATCACAGGGACTTACAATGGATCCTCACATACAAGAACAAAAGCAATAATATGATCACAGGAATGCAAATGCCAACTTACAGGGACTTATAATTGCAACCTCACATACAAACAGATGAACAAACTATGATCACAGGAAAACAGATGCCAACTTACAGGGACTTATAACTGCAACCTCACATACAACATCAAACAGATCAAATCATGATCACAGGATAACAGATGCCAACTTACAGGGACTTATAACTGCAACCTCACATACAACATCAAACAGATCAAATCATGATCACAGGATAACAGATGCCAACTTACAGGGACTTATAACTGTATCCTCACATACAACATCAAACAGATCAAATCATGATCACAGGATAACAGATGCCAACTTACAGGGACTTATAACTGTATCCTCACATACACACAGATAAACAGAAGATATGAGTGATCAATGAGGTCTTACACTCTATCCTTCCATATCACAGGAGCAAATGCCAAAGCAATGGACTTACAATTGTCCTCAATGGGCAAACAACAATGATAGCATCATAAAGATAAATGAGATGATCATGCATTAATGGCAATTGATGATGATGATAAATGCATAGCATACAGGCAAACAAGTGCACATGAAGCAAATCAAACAATCAATGAATATCAAACAGCACACTCTATAGCCAAACAATGGGGGGCTCACACAAGAGGGTTTGACTTTAAAAGTCCACTGTAATGGGTGAAGGTCACTCTTAACCTGGCCATTGAGGGGCTCAGGTGAAGCAGATGAATAGGAAATGAGGGGTGTGCCTCATTGCTTCAATCTCATATCAGAGAGAGCATCAAAGAAAGTGTGGGAGTTCAGAAAGTAGGAACTCTCTCCACATTATTGACTCGATCAGATCTTGGGTATTTATCTCATTGCTTCAACCATGTAATGGGAGCAAAGAGAGGACACACTGAATAGTGGGGGATAGATTGCTTATCCCTACCTTCCACCAATTGCCTCAAATGAGGACTTTTCCTGCTTAGGACAAATTTAAACAAACACAGGCATTGCCTCTTAAGGAGGACTTCAGACAGTTTGCCCGGTCAAATAACAGACCGGGTCTCCAGACTACATGAAGAAGAAGTAATTATACCTCAAAGCAAATGCTAAAAAGCAAAGCAAGCAAGCAAGTTCAAAGAACTTAAGCAACTAAAGCACCTGCAAAAGTCAAACCAATTAGTAAACAGTTCAACAATTAAAACCAAAAGAAAATGAACCAATGGTCACACAGTGGGACCAAATGTGCAAGGCACAAAGACTCAAGCATATGAGTCAACCTACAAAACAAAAGTTAGCACATCATATAATTCAACTCAAACAAATATTTGAATGACCCTCAAGGCATTGGTGCTTAACCTGAAACAGATGAACTCAACATAAGCTTAGAAGACCACTAGGGCTAGCCTAGGGTCAAAGATGAAAGAAAAGGTCAAGGCAGCAAGCAATATTCAATCAAAGTCAAATTCAATCATGTAGGAAAGTAAACACAATTGGATTCAAACTTATATCATGCATCAAAGTCATTTCATATGCAAAAGAATGCAAAGCATAGCAAAGGAAGCATGCAAAAGTCAACAGCAAAGACTTCATCCAAAAGTCAACTCAAACATTTTCAAAAATTATGAAATAAATCACACTCAATCCTAACATCTAACATGGTATACATGTAAAATTTCAATGCATTTGGATGAGAGGAAGGCAGTTAACAAAAATCATGAAGTCAACCCAAATTCAATTAAGCATGGTGAAAGTCAACAAGCATGGGTCAACTTCAAAAAATCATATCAATTTGAAAACAGAAGAGAAATGAATGAAATTTACACCAATGCAAAGCTTGAGATGTCTAGTTATCACATATGAAATTTCATGGACATACAATAAGATTTGAGAATTTCACAAAAGATTTGGCAAGGCATAGCACAAAAAGTCAACAAATGACCACATATGGAAGAAAATTCTCAATCAAATGGAAAACAGCATGATAAATTCCAAGAAAATTCATACATGAACTAGACATACAAGGGATCATTCATGCAAAATTTGGAGTGATTTGGATAAGAGGGAGCATGTGAACAAAAATCATACATTTGCATAACATTGGTGTGACACAAATTGTCACACCCTAATTCAAAAATTCATATCTATCAAACCACAAATGAGAAATCCACAAACTTTATATGGAAATGAAGATCAATGTGTCTAGTTTCACCACAAAAAATTTCAAGCTCATTGGATGCAATATGACAATTTCACAATTGAAATGGCAAAGGGTATCATTTATGCACACATGTGAAGAAAATAATTATCATTTAAAATCCAGAACATGAAAAATTAATTAAAATTCACCATAAAATAAAGGACATTCTTGTGAATATGTGGAAAAAATTTCAAGATTTTTTGATGAAAAATGAAGGAGAAAATGATTTGTGAAATTGGGTGAAATATGGATGAAATGTGAACAAAAATGCATGGTCAAACAAAGTCAACAATGGCAGAGTTGTAATATTGGGTTCATTAATCAAAACTACTGCGTTTTGGCAAGGCAAAACGAAATGTTCTGATTGGCTCCCAGCCAATAGAACAGTACATGGCCAAACAATTCAAATTTTCTGGTTTTTCAAAACCCTAAGGTTGAAACATGGCAAAGGCAAGGTATTCTCAATGTTATCATCATCATGAAACAAAACAACAAAAGCATGGCATTGGTATCATGTTCAGCTCATAAGAGCAAGCTTCAAGCAACATCGCACAACCGACCAAGCAAGCAAATAACAACATACAACCACATAAACTTCATGCAAATTCAACAGCAACATGGTTTTAGCATGGCCAATGGCACATTCATGATCACCATCACTCGACCAATCCAAACAAACAACGGCATTCAAATGCAGTTCATGAGAGTTTCCTAAACTGCAGTAAGGTTCAGCAATAGCAGCAACAACTCAAGCTCATCATCAACATGCATTCTCAACCAAAATTCAAGAGGCATGGCAGCATATGTTTATCAGTATCATATCAAACAAAACAAAAATACACGACAGCATATAACAGTATGGTTTGGCAGCATGGTTTGACAGCAACAGCAACATGGTTCATGCCCAATCACACATTCAAAATAAACAGCAGCATACAACATGTTTCAACACTGCAGCAGGTATCATGAACATCAACATCATTATAACAGCAGCAGGCACACACTCATCATTCTTCATCAACAAATCAAACAACACAAAACAATAGCATTCAACACAAATCACATTGGTTTTTTCTGAACATGTTCAAAAGGTTTTAAACTGCAGCAAAGTTTTATCATGGCAAAGGCATAGCGCAAAAGCAGCCTACAAACTCGACCAACAATTGCAACAGCATAGCATTATTAGGGACAAAGTATCTGTTTTAAACAACAGCAGCAGGGTTCAGCAATAGCCCATGTAATTTCAAGCAATTGATCAAAATAAAGTCCAACAAACAAATTCAAAACAGCAGGGCAATTGCAACATCATGTTCATTATTTAAATCACCCAACGCATGAGCAAAAGCACATAGCAGCATGGTTTAGCATGGCCTCAATGTGTTCATCCATATCCAAACAAAATTTGATCAGCATACAATATGTTCATGCATGGATTTCAGGACAATTCAAATGGGATTTCAAGAAAAATGCAGCAAGGTTTCATAACAGCAATGAGCATAGCATAACAGCATTCATCATGATCATCATCGAACCAAACAATAACAACAGCAATGTAGCATAGCATAACAGCATTCATCATTATCATCATCGAACCAAACAATAACAACAGCAATGTAGCATAGCACTGTTACAGTATATTCATGCAGCATCTAAACAACAGCCAACAACACAATTCAATATTGCAGCAGGATTATGCAGCAAGGCAACATCAGTGATAGGTTTTTAGAAATGGGGCAATTGCAGCCAACACCAACAAATAGACAGCAAGGCATATTCATGTTCATCATGTAATCATCCAAACAACAGCAATCAAATAGCATGGTGCTCAACATGGTATCATCAACATCAAAACAAAGTGACTTGACCCAACATACAATACATTATTCAGCAACAAATAATCAACCAACAAGTATAATTCCTGGACAGTTTAAGGTTTAAGAACAAACTGCAGCAGGGCACATTCATGTTGTCACCAACATTGGAACAAAATAACTTGACCAAACATACATCAGCATGGTATTAGCATGCAGTCAACATAAATCATATGGTTTTCTGGGAAAATATATTAGTTTTCATGAACAGCAGCAACAACATCATTATGTTCATTATCCAACAGCCAGCAACAGCATGATATGCATTGCAGTTTGGCAATTGCAGCAGGGCATGACAGCATGTAACATCATGGCACCAATACACAAAACATAAACCAAGTGGATTCCTAGGAAAGTTTGAAACAGCAGCAGAGCAAATCCATCATCAACATGTAATCATCAAACAACAGCACAGCATGGTAGTAGCATAACAGCACATGTTCTTCAACATCAAAATGACTTAGCACAAACATACATCATCATGGATTTAGCAAGCAGTCAATAGCAACTTTTATCAACCATGAATAAAATAAACCTAACCAGCCTCAATGCTCATGCGATAACCAACATCAATTAACATCAATCACCAACAGCATAAACACACTAATGAGATTTTCTGGACAGAGTTATGCAACAGTATTCAACATCATCATCATGAAAGACAGCATCAACAACATGATTCAAACAAACATACAACCTCATGCGTTATCCATCAACAACAGCATAAGCATATCGAAGGAATTTTCAACAGCTCAAAAAAACAGCAAAACAGCAACATTGGTCAGCATCATGCAAAATCACCAAGAATCAAAGTGCCCAAAAAATGAAACCAAACATGCCAATAGCATCATTAAACCTCCAGCAGCAAGAATATGGTATGCAATTTCAACAAATCAAACTCAACAAAGCAAATCGATGGAAAATGCATATGCTCACTAAAATGAAACTCAAGATTTCTTGCTCATGTCACAACCATTTCATTCAAAACAAATTGCATTGAAACTAGCATACCAAGACCTTTCAGAAACATAACATAGCAGGGCATATGAGGGAGGTCGATAACTTACTTGGTTTGGAAGAAATCGTAGCAACAGTTGTGTATTGATAGAATAAGGTGCAAACAGGTGATGCTTATGCTTTGTAGTGAAGGATGCTGAAGCTTTTCTAGCTCGAGAATACTTGGAGCTCTTCAAATCTCATCTTGCCATTAAAGGGTGCTTGGAAAAACAGAGGGAGAAGGAGGTTGTACAACTGGTGTTTGATGGTGGAAATGAACTCAGTATATTGTCCAAGTGATGAATCAACCAAAGGTTCCTTGGAGGTTTTAAGTTTTGTGAGCAGAAATGTGGTTTTGGCCAAAGAGCAAAAAAAATGGGAGAGTGAGGTTTTCTGGTTCGTGGAGGCTGTGTACTCTAGGGTTGTTTGTGCAGAAAATCCACTTATATACCACTGTTTAACAATACTAAACCAATGCCTAAGCTTGCTTAGTTCAAAAGAAGGCAATTACACATTTGCTAATTTGGTCAAGTGTATAGTGGAGGTGTGAATTTGGCATGGTTTTGGGCCTGCTACAGGCTGTACACAGACTGTATGTTTGCTGTTTGGGGATTTGCTGCAGCATGCTGTACTGGTTTTACTCTTTTTGTACCTCTATTTGCAATATTGCCAAATGTGCATTTTGATTCAAAATGATGATGGAATGATGGTATGAACATGGTTTTGGAATTGGAACAAGTCACAAATGTGATATGGAACATTTCCCAATTGACCAAATCAAGAAAAAGTCAAAAACTCAAAAAGTCAAAGTTTGGTCAAACTTTGAATTTAAATGCAAAAGGTCCAAAAATGCCATTTTGAATGGTAAGGTTTTAGGTCATGAAATTTATATTTTTGGAAAGAGGATGAAAAATGTGGTTTGTAGAAAAAAACCCCACCAAATTTGGCCTTATGGTTTGAGAGATATGGCTTGTTGAAGTTCAAAAATTGGTGAAAATGATTTGATCATATCTTGACAACCACACATGGGATTTTGATGTTCTTGGACTTTTTGAAAATGGGAAGACAAGATCTTCAACTTTCATGTTGGGCAAAAATTCATTTGAAGCTTGTATCATGATGTAAGTTTAAAATCAAGAAGTTTCCATTTTTGGCAGTTGAAATTACAGGTCCACTTTCTATTTCTGGAAAATTTTCTGATTGGCTTGATTTTCTTCCATGATGAGGTTGAACATGATAGATGAGGCTTATACAAGCATGAATGAACTTCTTTAAATCAATTCTAATCATCAAATCCTGATTAAGCCAACAGTTGACCAAGTTTGACTGTTTCTAGGGTTTTGGACTGACTGATCCTCTTCTGATGAATTCCAAACCCTAATTCTTTGAGGACTTGACTTCAAATGATGTCTCAAGTCATATGAACTTTTGATTATTGAGCATGGTGCACAAATTCTGCAAGAATGGCCACCATCCATTGCTTTGACTGACTGTTGACCATCTTGACCTAATTGCTGATGATTGCTTCCACTGCAAGCAACAAGATTAGACTGACAATATTTTTGTACTTTTTTTGAATGATAAACATATGAAGGCAAAGATATACAAATGCAAAGTATGCTTGGTGATCAAGAAACAAAACCCACAAGGCAATCTATCCACTAAGAGGAAAGCAAAGGCATGCATTGATCCTTGAGGTTATGATATGAATGATATGGGCCATGAGGGATCTTAGGGCCCAAAATTGGGGTCTTACAGATGCCCCTATTTAAGGTCATTCTAGCCGGAGAAGTGAAGTTTAGAAATCTTCATCTCGACGCGGTAGAATGGGCTTAAATAACAGTAATGAGACAAATTTTGGTCCCTAAGAGACCTCATGATGCAAATGTATGTATGCAAAAGACACAAATTCTGTGGGGAATAGGATTCACACAGAAGAAAAGACGATCCGTCGGAGTAATACACTCACCAGGAACAGAGACTCTAACAAGACTCTATGGGGATAATAAAAGAAAAAGAAATGCGTGAACAATACACGACTCCAAACTGGGGAAGATAAAACTGACATAACGTGAACAAAACACGACTCTGATTAGGGAAACAGAAAACAGACAGGAGGAACTCACTGGGGAGTGAAGGACTCACACTGGGGAAAGAATTCCAAATGGAAAATAAATCCATTGGAAAGACACGAGCTGACTCCTGGAGGAGAAGCAACAAAGTTCCACTGGGGAAGCAACAAAGAAATGAGATGTTACCAAGCATACGGGTAACAAACTCAGGAAAAATCTGACTCCACAGGGGGACCGAGGTCATAATAGGGAGCAGAAAGGAGGGAACACCAAGGATACCGGTTACTGGGTATATAACAGGTGACCGACCAAAGCGTGAATTGGATTTCACTTCCAAAACACTCATCATCCTGAAGAGAGCAAAAAGCAAACTTGTTTAAAGGATGGACATTCAATTCCACAAGGAATGAATCTTACTCTGAGGGGAAAACAATCAAAAGATTGACTCAAGAGCGCACGAGATATAATATCCATTACCGTCAGAACGTGGATAGAATACTCAGATGAGACATATTATTCATTACCGGCAGACCGTGAATAATATACTCGAAAGGAAAATTATCCTGAACCGGTTACTGGGTTGTTTATAGGATAAAATCCGAAGACGTGAATTGCTTTTCACTTCCAAAACACTCATCATCCGAAAGGAGGGCTTGAAAAAGCAAATCGACTTACAGGATGGGCATTCGAATCCACAACGGGAAAACGAATCTTACTCAAATGGGGACACAAACCCAAAGAGTGCATGAGATATAGTATCCATTACCGGCAGACCGTGAATAATATACTCGCATGAGATATATTATCTATTACCGTCAGAACGTAGATAATAAACTCGCATGGTAAGAAACACCAGAGATACCGGTTACTGGGCATATAATAGGTGATCTACCGAAACGTGAATTGGTTTTCACTTCCAAAACACTCATCATCCGAAACACAAACTGGTTAAAGGATGGCTATTCGATTCTACAAAGAATACGAATCTTGCTCAGTTGGGGAAAATCAACAAAGGATTCCAACTAAAGAGCGCATGAGAAATATTATTCATTACCGGCAGACCGTGAATAATACACTCGAAAGGAAAAGACACCAGAGATACCGGTTACTGGGTATATAATAGGTGACTAACCAAAAAGAGAGACAATCGGTACCAAGCATACGGGTAAACGAAAGACAACTCAAAGGGATAAATTGCAAGCATCCGGCAATTATCCAACAACAAAGAAAATATTCGACTCCACAAAGGGAAATAACGAATCTTACTCGACTGGGGAAACACAAAAGGCTTCGGCTGACGAGTGCATGAGATATATTATTCATTACCGGCAGACCGTGAATAATATACTCGCATGGAAGATTATCCACAACCGGTTACTGGGTTAACAAAGGATAAATCAACCGAACAGAAAGGCATCGGGATACCAAATTAGGTATATAATGATAACCAATCAAAAGGAGCAACAGACATTACCAACAAAAAGGGTAAATGAAAGGCGAACCGCTGAGGATAAATTGCAAGCATCCGGCAATTATCCAAAGAAGAAAAGCTGGGGATGCACTGATAAACAACCAATGATCCGGGGAACAAATCACTAGCATACGGTGAAAAGACCCACTGGGGATAAAATTGCTAGCATACGGCAATTATCCACAAAACTTGCTGAGGATATAAGTGCTGATCTGAGCAAACTTATACAAGCAAAGGAAAATCAACATCAAATATTGAATGAAGATAACCACAAAATTAGGGTTTACATCTACCGAATACGGGGTAGAAGACCAACAACTCCGCGTGGGGATAGAACAAATCACAAATCCGCACGGGAAACCAAAATAGGGTTTATAACAAACCACAAACTGCTGAAGAGCAGGAAAATAGGATTTACAACTACCGGGTGATAGGTAGAAAACCAAAAACTCTGGCTGGAGAATAAAAGGTGTATAACTACAAATTCTGTCAAGAAAGCCAGGAAAAGATAGGACTTACAACTGCTGGTTTGTAGGCAGAGGCCCAAAAACATTCCGCTGGGGAACAACCCACTGGGAAGTACAAGATATCTGACAAATAGCCAATTCGGGAATAATCCGAAAAGACGGACTGAATCAAGACACGTCCTAATGAGGATATGACTCAAATAGGGAAATCCATCCCAATATATGTGTTGGGAGGAAACGGAATAAACCGTCATCCACGAGGATATATCTCAGTGGGGAACTGCAGAAGGAAAGACAACATTTTCTGCTTATGGGGTTGACTCTATATGGAGAGATTTATAACACCCGATATCTGCTTGGGGAGATCTGTAAAGAGATCTATATCACCATAGCAGGAGACACGACAAACAAAGGATACATGGCAAGAAATGCAACATGAATATCTGAATGTTTATACGAATATGCATGAATATGCGTAATTTATGTTTGATGAATGCTGACAAAACAGACAATTCTAACACAAACAGGTCTGGGAACCAAACGTCCGGTATTATACTTCCAGGGGAAAAACCAGCTGGAAAGCCAATCTGCGGAGATCTACGTGCTGTAAAGCACAGATCTGCGAGTACTGCTGAAAAAGCAGAGAACCAAAGATATCAGGAAACAACCCAATCAGGGTACAGAAAGTCACAACGGGCGAAACGGCCACCAAGACGAATCTGTAGGGGAACAAGAGAAGTCCCAAAGGTATATCTGCAGGGGATCCCAGTGTCAACTGAGAAACAAAGAGTGCGTTGCACAAGCACGAACTGCTGTAGAAGCAAATCCAAATAACTCCACCGGGGAACAACCCACTGCGGGAGAAAGATATCATCCAAGTAGAGTGTAACTGCACAAGCAACTCTATTGGGGAAAACTGTCGGCTACTCTCTTGGGAACAAACCACTGAGGGAGGACAGATCAAACAAGTATATTCTGCAATACCAGTCACTCTACTGGGGATCACAAACAGTCAGGAAATTAATCCGTTCACTGGAGGCAAAAGCCATCATCCGACCATATCGGGGATTGAAGAGTATTCAACAGGCGAAACTGCCACAACAAATACTCTGCAGACTAAGCTGAGGAAAAGATGGTTGAAAATACTGGGATACCAACCCAATCAACCACGGAGTAGGAAAATAAATCCTGCTTTGCTGGAGAGAATAACTCTGATGGAGAGACAGCAACAGTTCCGCAGACGACTTCGCCGGGGAAAAGGTAAAGTACCGGGTATCAAACCACTGACTTACCGAGTCTTCAAAAAGACAACAGACATGCTAAGGAAACAGACAAATCCTGCTGGCATGCTGCATGGGGAAGAGTGGTAACAACTCCACTTGCAACCCTGGTGGGGATGTTAATAACAGCTTTACTCGCGACTCCGAGGGGAGTATCAATCAATCAGTTACTCATGACTGTGCTGAGGAGACAAATAAAGTCTGGGGATACGACCCACTGGAGAAAGTGACGGGGCACCAAGATGATAAACCATCAACCACCGAAACTTCTAAATAAAATACCCATGCTGGGGAAAAACTGCTGCTGGAGAAAACGAAGTCTTCAACAACAAATCACTTGCGACTGTACTGGGGAACAGCCCCAACAACAACTCTGCTTGAGGAACAACCCCAACAAAGATTTGAAGAAAGAAGATACCACCAAACCAGGAGTATGAACCAATGTCTTACCTGTTGGGAATCATGCCACCCTCGGGAGAGCACTGAGATATTCTTGAGTATCCTTTCAATCTTGTGAATGTTCACTTTGTTTAAAACAAAAATTTTGAAAAATTGATTTGTTTAAAACAATGACATTTTATCAATTTAAAACATGCAAAACATTTGTTGAATTGAAACAAATAAGAGTGCAAATAATTGAATAAAAAGCTCAAATTGATTTGATAGAATGGTAGTCTGCAAATGGCAAGACTCCATAGATCTGTACAAATTTGAAATCAGTGATATATATTGGAAGAGGGCTACATTGAACATAATGATCCTTTCTCTACCAATTTGAATCTCGATGCATCTGAAGCTCCGGTTGACGACGAGTCGAGAATCTTCTGACGAAATGACGACTGATGAACAGAAAGTCTTGTCGGGATGCAGTTACTTGCCAAATCCCTAATTTTTGCCTAGATTGCCCCAGAGTGAGGTACTCAATCTAGCGGGTATGCAAATATATTTTTTTTTCAAGTCTCTAATTTTTGCCTGAATTACCCTTGCGGGTTATCCACCGAGACGCTCATTTTTGCCTAAGCCGCCCTTTCGGGTTTTCAACTTAGCGAGCAATTCTGTTTTTTTTCATTCTTTTTTTTTATTTGCATATACTTTTTTTTAGGCAAAGTATCTCTTGACTGCATCTGAGTTCACAGGACGAGTGAAATCCTCCCCATCCATTGTTGTAAGCATCAAAGCTCCGCCTGAAAAGGCTCTCTTAACAACATATGGACCCTCGTAGTTTGGAGTCCACTTGCCCCTGGAATCGGGCGCGAAAGACAAAACTTTCTTGAGCACAAGGTCACCTTCTCGGAACACACGAGGCTTGACCTTCTTGTCGAATGCTTTCTTCATTCTCTGCTGATATAACTGACCATGGCACATGGCAGTTAAACGCTTCTCTTCAATCAAATTCAACTGGTCATAACGACTCTGAATCCATTCGGCATCAGTCAACTTGGCTTCCATCAAGACTCGCATTGATGGGATCTCCACCTCTACTGGGAGAACGGCTTCCATGCCATAAACAAGAGAGAAAGGGGTTGCCCCTGTTGAAGTGCGTACAGACGTACGATATCCATGCAAAGCAAATGGCAGCATCTCATGCCAATCTTTGTACGTGACAGTCATCTTCTGGATAATCCTCTTGATATTCTTATTAGCAGCTTCAACAGCCCCATTCATCTTAGGTCTGTAAGGAGAGGAATTATGGTGTGCAATCTTGAATTCAGCGCACAACTCATCCATCATCTTGTTATTCAGATTGGATCCATTATCAGTAATGATCCTTTCTGGCACACCATAACGGCAAATCAACTGGTTCTTGATAAACTTCACAACCACCTGTCTGGTTACATTCGCGTACGAAGCGGCTTCAACCCATTTGGTGAAGTAATCAATTGCTACGAGAATAAATCGATGTCCGTTGGACGCTTTCGGTTCAATCATACCGATCATGTCGATTCCCCACATAGAGAACGGCCATGGTGATGAAATCACATTCAGGAGTGTCGGAGGAATATGAATCTTATCCGCATAAATTTGACACTTGTGACATTTCTTCACATACTTGCAACAGTCAGACTCCATTGTCAGCCAATAGTAGCCTGCTCTCAACATTTTCTTAGCCATGGCATGTCCATTGGAATGAGTACCAAATGAACCCTCATGGACCTCAGTCATCAATAGGTTTGCTTCGTGTCTATCCACGCATCTGAGCAAAACCATATCAAAATTTCTCTTGTATAGCACTTCTCCACTGAGGTAGAAACTGCCTGACAACCTTCTCAAAGTTTTCCTATCTTTCACAGATGCCCCAGGCGGGTAGACCTGGTTCTGGAGGAAATTCTTGATATCAAAATACCAAGGCTTGTCATCTTTCACATCTTCAATTGCAAATATGTGAGCTGGTCTGTCCAAGCGCATCACAGTAATATTGGGAACATCATTCCACCATCTGACAACAATCATGGAAGCAAGCGTTGCAAGGGCATCTGCCATCCGATTATCCTCTCGAGGAATATGATAAAATTCAACTTCTGTGAAGAAAGTAGAAATTCTCCTTGCATAATCTCTGTATGGGATGAGACTTGGTTGATTTGTCTCCCATTCACCTTTGATCTGATTGACAACCAAAGCTGAATCACCATAGACATCAAGATATTTGATCCTTAAGTCAATGCATTCTTCAAGTCCCATAATACAGGCTTCATACTCCGCCATGTTATTCGTGCATTTGAAAGTTAGCCTTGCTGTAAATGGAATGTGCGAACCCTGGGGATTAACAATTACTGCCCCAATTCCATTTCCATATTGATTAACAGCGCCATCAAACACCATCGTCCATCTGGAACCAGGCTCTGGACCTTCATCAAGTGTAGGCTCATCGCAATCTTTCATCTTCAAATACAGAATTTCCTCGTCTGGGAAGTCATACTGAACAGACTGATGATCTTCAATTGGCTGGTGCGCTAGATGGTCAGCCAAGACACTACCTTTGATAGCTTTCTGAGCTCGATACTCAATATCATACTCAGATAACAGCATCTGCCAACGGGCAATCCTCCCAGTTAAAGCAGGCTTCTCGAAGATATACTTAATTGGATCCATTCTGGATATCAACCAAGTTGTATGATTAATCATGTACTGGCGCAAACGCTTAGCTGCCCAAGCTAAAGCACAGCACGTCTTCTCAAGCATAGAGTATCGAGACTCACAATCAGTAAACTTCTTACTGAGGTAGTAAATAGCAAACTCCTTCTTCCCTGATTCATCTTGTTGACCGAGTACACAACCCATCGAGTCTTCAAGAACTGTTAAGTACATAATCAGAGGTCTTCCTTCTACTGGCGGAGACAAAATCGGAGGTTCGGACAGATAATCTTTGATACTGTCGAAAGCTTTCTGGCAATCCTCGGTCCAATCATGAGACTGATCTTTCCGGAGGAGCTTGAATATCGGCGCACATGTGGCAGTCATGTGGGATATAAATCTGGAGATGTAGTTCAAGCGGCCAAGAAAACCTCGGACTTGCTTCTCAGTTTTGGGTGCGGGCATCTCTTGTATTGCTTTGACCTTTGCAGGATCAACCTCAATACCTCTTTCACTTACCACAAAACCCAACAACTTGCCGGAACGGACTCCAAAAGTACATTTGTTCGGATTCAGACGAAGCTGGAATTTCCTCAAACGCTGAAAAAGCTTCAACAAATGCTCAATATGCTCAACTTCCGTTCGGGACTTAGCAATCATATCATCAACATAGACTTCTATCTCCTTGTGCATCATATCATGAAACAAGGTAGTCATAGCTCGTTGATACGTGGCTCCGGCGTTCTTCAAACCGAAGGGCATCACTCGATAACAGAATGTTCCCCAAGGTGTGATGAATGTTGTCTTCTCCATATCCTCTGGTGCCATCTTGATTTGATTATATCCGGAAAATCCGTCCATAAAGGAAAAGACTTTGAATTTAGCTGTATTGTCTACCAACATGTCAATGTGTGGTAGAGGAAAATCATCTTTTGGGCTAGCTTTATTCAAATCTCTATAATCAACGCACATACGGACTTTTCCGTCCTTCTTAGGAACAGGCACAATATTGGCCACCCATAGAGGATATGTCGAAGTCACCAGAAACCCCGCATCAATTTGCTTCTGAACTTCCTCTTTGATCTTCACTGCCATGTCTGAATGAGTTCTTCTGAGCTTCTGCTTCACAGGCACGCACTCAGGCTTCAAAGGCAGGAAATGTTGCACAATATCTGTATCTAAACCCGGCATGTCTTCATATGACCACGCAAAGATATCTGAATATTCTCGTAGCAAGCTGATCAAATCTTCCTTAACAGACCCGTCAAGAAGTGCCCCAATCTTCACCAGGCGCTCACAATCTTCAGATCCCAAGTTGACTGTTTCCAAGTCTTCAAGATGCGGCTGAATGATCTTCTCTTCGTGCTCAAGGAGACGGGTGATCTCATCAGGAATCTCTTCAACGTCATCTTCTTCTGCCTCAAATACAGGGAATTCAAAGTTGGGAGATGGCGTTGGATCATTATGTTCAATGGGTTTTAGGATCAACCTGCATAATGATTTTGGTTAAGAAAAACTTCAGAATTTAAGCAAGCAAATCATTATGCAGATGAAAGAATGTTGCTTTTACAGCTTTTATTTTTGTTTTTATGTTTTTTGTGATCACTGATTTCATAAAGAAAAGCAAAAAGTGAAAACAAAGGAAAAACAAATGTTTTGACAATGCAAAAATTGAATGAAAATATCATTGTATATATGCTTTGCCAACAATGTCATCACTTCTCCTTTTGGCATGGGAGAAGGGTTTTAAACAAAATGAACAATTACTCTGATCTATGGATAACTGTAGGAACATCCACAGCGACCCAATTGTGGCAGACACCACCAGGAATAACAAAATTGTTCAAGTCTTCTGCATCTTCTTCTTCAATGATAGCAGCAGCTTCCTCTTCTGCAGGTTGATCAGCATGGATGAATCCTCCACTGGTGAACAGACCTTGCTCATTGAATGCCCCAGAACCAAAGCCAATGCCAGCCCGGGATCGATTATCTTCAAGTTCAAGCACTTTCCCTAATCCAGCAACTGCACCACATTAAATGGCCAGCTTAGCATCTCGGTAGGAAGTGAATGAAGGAGACTTATTCTCGATTGGTTTATCAATAGATAAAGCTTGGAACTGAGTTCCAATTTCATCCTCTGCATCAATGTACGAGAAAGAAGACAGATTACTGACCAGGAGAGCCCTTTCTCCCCCTACTACAACCAATTTTTTGTTTTTCACAAACTTCAGCTTTTGGTGTAGGGTGGATGTCACGGCGCCAGCCTCGTGAATCCATGGTCTGCCCAAGAGACAGCTGTAAGATGGGTGAATATCCATTACTTGAAAAGTGATCTGGAAATCACTTGGTCCAATCTTGATTGGGAGATCAACTTCCCCAATCACGGTCTTACGCGACCCATCAAAAGCTTTAACAACAACCCCACTCTGCCTCATAGGAGGACCTTGATATGACAATCGTGAGAGTGTGGATTTTGGCAATACATTCAGAGATGATCCAGTGTCCACCAACACATTGGACATTGCATCAGATTTGCAATTCATGGATATGTGTAAAGCCATGTTGTGGTCTCTTCCCTCCTCAGGGAGATCAGCGTCACAAAAGCTCAAGGTGTTGCAAGCGGTAATGTTTGCAACAATGCTATCAAATTGTTTCAGGGTGACGTCGTGATCGACATATGCCAGGTCCAAGACTTTCTGCAGAGATTCCCTATGAGGCTCTGAATTCAGCAATAGAGAAAGGATAGAGATCTTGGAGGGCGTGTGTAGAAGCTGGTCTACAATATTGTACTCACTCTTTCTGATGAGCCTCAGCATCTCATCAGATTCTTCATCAACAATGCCACTCGGGCCATCTGAAGAAACAGGAGTCTTTTGTTCAGACGAGGAGGGTTGGGCAACAGCAAGTGCCGGATTCTGAACATTCACAGCATTCCCTACAGGGCGCTCAACAGATTCAGAAGAAACAGCAGGAGCTTTGGCAGGTGCAGAAAAGACACGGCCACTACGGGTCAATCCACTAACATCAGCGATAGTGGTTACGGAAGTAGACGGCAGAGGTACCTCAACCCCATCCTGGACAGCAACAGGATTGTACCGGAAAGGTACGGCTTGATCAGATGAATACGGCACAGGGCCAGCTGGTTTGATGATCAAAGCAGGGGAAGCTTTAGGCTTGTTGCTATTATAACGAATAACAACGGGCTCTGGCAATTTGAACACCGGGGAGATAACACTCACTTCGGGCTCAACTGTATCCACATTGCGATTCTGGAGAATCTCAATGGTACCTTCGTTCAACATCATCTGCAGTTCCCGGCGAACCTGATCACAACCCAAGCGGTTGACCGAGCAGACGCGGCACTGGTCATGGTTATGCTCCAAATAACTGTGCTGACACAGCATCTTATGTAATCCAACCAATGACTGCCGGATATGACTGACATATTTCACCTTGTATTTCCCAAGGTCTTCCTGGACCATATTCACAGATTTCCCATGCGAAGGCAATGGGTTCCTGGTGACATTAGGGTTAGAGTCTTCAAAACTCAGAATTCCGCTTCTCATGAGGTCTTGAACCTTACTCTTCAGCGGGAAACAATTTTCAACGTTGTGGCCCGGAGCACCGGAATGGTAGACACAATGCTGGTCTGGTTTGTACCACCATTGCGGGTTTGCAGGAATAGCAGGAGGATCCCTGGGCGAAACCAACTTCCTCTCCAACAAGGAGGGATAAAGCTCTGTATATGTCATCGGAATAGGGTCGAAGCTGACCTTCTTCCTATCATAGTTCACATTTGCTTGGTTGGTCGTACTTCCACGAGGCTGGTAAGCCTGTTGCTGTGGACGCTGCTGTTGCTGTTGATATTGCGGTTGTGGATATTGCTGCTGATGCTGATACTGTTGAGCATTATCCTTGAATACAGGTGCCACACTGGCCACCTGATGCTGATGTTTGGAATGATGTGCAGGCTTCCTCTGAACAGAGGGTCTTCTATGTTTGGGCTGAGACTGCACAGCATGAGCTTCTCCTTCTTTCCTCTTAAACGCCCCATATCGCTTAGAGGAAGAACCATCATCCTTTGCTAACCGTCCTTCACGGACGCCTTCTTCAAGACGCATCCCCATGTTCACCATCTCGGTGAAATCAGAGGGAGCGCTGGCCACCATTCTTTCATAATAGAATGACCCAAGAGTCTTCAAAAAGATCTTGGTCATCTCCTTCTCTTCTAATGGCGGAGTGATTTGAGCTGCCAGCTCACGCCATCTCTGGGCGTACTCCTTGAACGATTCTTTGTCCTTTTGTGACATAGACCTGAGTTGATCTCTGTCAGGCGCCATGTCAACGTTGTATTTATATTGCTTGACGAAAGCTTCGCCAAGGTCATTGAAAGAGCGGATGTTGACGCTGTCCAAGCTCATGTACCAACGTAGCAGCACCAGACAAACTGTCTTGAAAATAGTGGATCAAGAGTTGATCGTTGTCTGTCTGCGTGGACATCTTTCTGGCATACATAACCAAGTGTGCCAAAGGACAAGTGTTCCCTTTATATTTTTTCAAAGTCTGGGACCTTGAATTTGACAGGTATTTTAACACCGGGAACTAGACAAAGTTCGGCTGCTGACTTGCCGAAGAGATCTTTGCCTCTAAGAGTTCTCAATTCCTTCCTCAGCTCAAGGAATTGATCGTTCATCGCATCCATTTTCTCGTGTACATCTGAGCCCTCAGACGCTTCAGAGTGATAAATGGTGTCGTCTACCCTTGGCATGGTATGCACGACAGGAGGAACAGGAATAGGGACCGGGCTAGATGCCGGCATTTGAGCAAATGTTGGAGCTGGCAGATCAGGCATGAAGCCAGGAGGCATCCCCCAAGGAAAACCGGGAGGCATGGCATTTGGCTGATGGGCACTGACAGGCACCGTTGACGTAGCTATCTCAGATATAACTGTCCGCTGAACCGGAGTTGCTGGCTGTTGAGGAGCAGGCTGATTCTGGGCAGCAAGGAGTTGCTCCATCAGAGCGCCAAGTCTGGCGACTTCATCCCTCAAAGTCTGATTCTCTTGTTCCAATTGCTCCATAATCCTTGCAGAGTTGACTCGCGTATAATACCGGTGAGTCAGCTTGTCTTCAAAATAAATGAAGAGCAGACGTTAGAACCGGAAGACCAGAAAAAATGAGTACCTGTTTATGCAGAAATGATGCATGAAATGCTTTGTGCAAATGCTTTATTTTCAAGGAACCCTTAGGGTATTTGTTTGCAATATTTTTGAATATTTAGACATTTTAATTGCTCATGGAAAATATTTCATTCAAAATATTAAGACAAAGAAGTACAGCATTCTTTTAAATATTACAAAGAGAAAAGGTAAATAACATTTTATGGATCCCTATCAGCTCGGGATGCTGGAAGACGAGAAGTGTACAACTTCTTGATCTCTCTCTCATAGGCAGCCTCCATATCAGCTTTCTCCTTTGCAAGTTGATCGTACTTCCTTTTCCAGAATTGGGAAGACTGAGGAAGCAGAGAAGTCCAAGTGTCGTTCGGATCATCGATCACTCGGTGCTCGAGAAATTCAATCATATCATCTTTCTCCTTGAGCTGCTGCAACAACTCCTCTCTCTCGCGGATCCAGGCACGCGAAAGGTCTTCTTCTCTCAACTCCTCTACACGTTGGGTAGGGAGGGTTGAAGGCCCAGCCACATCCAACAGTGTAGGTCTCGGATGATCGTACGGCATCAAGTAGGTAGCAGCCCTCTGTCTGACCCAAGAGGTATATGGCTCCAAAGCAATGCAGTTCTTTGGACCCAATTCATTCCTACTCTTTATGCGAATATTGCGCCAAGCGCGGACAAATCTGGCTTTCAGGCCTTGGGGATCTTTACCCTCCTGAAAGAACACACCTTCTAACAGAATGTTATGGGGTTTATCCTTTAGGGGGAACCCAAGCTGACGACGTGCAAGCGTAGGGTTGTAGGTAATCCCACCACATGTACCAAGAAGAGGCACATTGGGGAATTCACCACAAGAATTAATGATCTGAACGGTATCATACACTCGATCATACCAGGTGATATCATCATTGGTGAGAGACATGAGTCTCTGAGACCACCGTAGACATCCCTTGTTCTCCTTGAAAGTAACTGTCTGCGGCAAGTGCGAAATAAACCACTTGTACAGCAGGGGTAAACAGCAGACAATGACTCCTCCATTCTTCATATTCCTCAGATGCAAGGAGACATACGCATCACCCAACAAGGTCGGAACTGGGTTAAGGACTGAAAAAATCCTAATGGCGTTCATGTCGACGAACTTGTCGAAGTTGGGAAACAGCACCAATCCATAGATAAGCAATACGAATAGAGCCTCAAAGGCATCCTCACTCATGGCCTTCCCATAAAAAATGGCTTGAGCAATAAGGAACTCGGCAGGAAAACCCTGAATTCCGCCTTTGATAGTCAGATTAGCTCTAATCAGATCTTCATCTATGTGCAACAGACTGGAAATCTCTCGAGCAGACAGAATACTCTCTAAGCCACTGAACGGCACTTGATCCAGAATAGGAATCCCAATAAGGTGAGAGTATTCTTCCAAAGTTGGCAGCAACTGGAAGTCCGGAAATAAGAAGCAATGATAGAGCGGATCATAGAACTGAGCCAGAGTGCTCATCAATCCCTCATCCACTTGAGTAGTCAGCAACGGCAGAAGCTTCCCAAAACGAGCTTTGAAACCCAAGGGATCTAATACATATGATGTCAGATTCCTTAACTCTTTTACATCAGGTTGCTTAAAGCTGTACTTCTTTGTATGCCTTTTCGGTCTTTCCATGTCTGAAAATTTTGCAAATAACCCTTTAAGTTCCTTGAAAATTTTCTCTTTTGATGACATGAATGCGGATGAATGCGTGAATGCATGAATGCAACAAACACACTCAAGGATCAAGCAAAGCACACCAAACAAAGGTCGTGGGAAAGCTCTATGTATCCCTAATATCAATCATCCATTTTGGTGGATTTAGGTTTTCACCTTATCGACACCCAAGTTCCATTGATATTAACGGTACATGAACCGGTTCAAACATTCTTAATATCAACCAGCCGCTTTGGTGGATTTAGGTTTTACACCTGATCCGGGATCCATTGATATTAACAATGTTTGAACGACTCAACCACGAATCACGGGTTTGTTGAGAGTCACGAGCATGGAGTCTCGGTTAAGAACCACCCAAAGGGAGTGTACTAGGGTTTAAACCTGCCAGACATGTTCTATCAGAGGTTCCCATAATCATCGTTCCATCTTTCGAATATTTTCGGAGGAACGAATACTCGTATTCCAAGAATATTCTCAAGAGAAACTCTTATGAGTGTAGTATCGCGTAACAATCGTATCAGAACTGACATCTGAACGACCTCCGCACTACGGTCCTAAAAATAGGCCAGGATGGGTTTGGTAAACTAAGGTCCTTGGCTTCTGCGGCACATGATTGAAAGAATAATGCCTAACCACAAATAACTTGTGTGACATTATTAGTTCAACATGACCTCCACCAAGTGAATGGACTCGCAAGTCAACTGGCTAAGGACTACTCCACACCAGTCGACAAGACTATGCCATTCTCCTATCCTAGAGAGCACTCGAGTTCGGGTACAGAACTCATCTCACAGATCACCAAAGCACACAGCAAATGTATATCAAGCAATTCACACATTACAATCAATACAGTCATCCCAAATTGTACAAAAATATGTCAGATAAAGAATAATAACATATATCACAACAAGGGTGAAAAGTAGGCAATACAACCAGGGATTCTGGTGAGAGTCTCCCCAGCAGAGTCGCCACTTTTCTGTAGCGGTGTATTCGTCGCTATATGATCTATCGATTAAATCATAAGCTAAGAGATACATTGAAAAATTTCGAGTCGCCACCGCACTTTTATTTATCCAAAGGATTGGCTAAAAAGCGAACAAAAGCCTAAGAAGTTTTACACGTAGAAAACTAATAAAAAGATCAGAGATTCTGGGTAAGGGGTAAATTACGCAATGGGAAGGTGTTAGGCACCCACTACGTCCTAGGTACTCCTAGGGAGCCCTTTTCACACTTGTTGTAAAAGATTGTTATTTGTTATGACATATGTATTGTGCAAACATGATTGGGATGATGAGAAAAGAATATACATTTTTTATTATTGGGTTATTGGGTTATTGGGTTCGAACGGATGAACCCGTTGCCTACGTACCTTCCATCAAAGGTAAGGATCAGAACGCCGTAGTTCGGCTAAAAGATTTCCAAAAGTGGGTTAGGTTCAATTTTAAACACAAACCCTAGGTCTTACGTTATCCATGGGAGAAAACTCAACCTTATACAAACAACAAAGTCCACCATGTGAGAACAGCTTCAACTTGCCAGGGAGGGGTTAACCCTATAATAGGCAAGGAAGGCTTACAATTCAATCACTAAAGACAGAAGGCGAGATTAACATCAACCACTAAGATAAATCAAACCTATAGCTCATGTATGAAAACATTAATGGACAAAGCCAAAGCAAGTGAATGAGTGAAGTTAATTGATTGTGATTATGAAAAGTGGAGTCAAAGTATGATTAAGATCAATTCAAATGAGTATTATGAAATGGAGTTTTGAAAAAAAAAGTCAAGGACCTGAGTCCAGGTTTTTAGTTAGAAAACATGAAGATGTTTGCACAACACTTACGTCAAGTTTAAAAGGTGAAGTGTGAAAGGTTCTAAGACGTAATGAATGATGAATGGATGAAGGATGGATAGTAAAACTTCTTAGAAGGTTCACTTCTTGAGATCATATAGCAGATGATTCAAGTGTGTCCTTTGGAATAGCAATTAATAATAACAAACAAGCAAAGCAAGCAAAAGCGGATATCGGATGCCACTCAATGGTCTTATACCAATCTCCTAAAACAAAACGGGATGTCAGATGCCACTCAATGGACTTACACTAATCTCCACAGGCAAAGAAATAAAAGGCGGATACCGGATACCAATAGATGGATTTACACCAGTCTCCTAAAACAGAACAGGATATCAGATGCCACTCAATGGACTTACACCGATCTCCTCAAGAGAAAACAAGAATGAAACATGGAAGTCAACTGCCAATTTATCTGGACTTAGGTTAACTCCACAGTATGGTCCTAGGAAATCCAATGCCACATCACAGGGACTTACAATGGATCCTCACATACAAGAACAAAAGCAATAATATGATCACAGGAATGCAAATGCCAACTTACAGGGACTTATAATTGCAACCTCACATACAAACAGATGAACAAACTATGATCACAGGAAAACAGATGCCAACTTACAGGGACTTATAACTGCAACCTCACATACAACATCAAACAGATCAAATCATGATCACAGGATAACAGATGCCAACTTACAGGGACTTATAACTGCAACCTCACATACAACATCAAACAGATCAAATCATGATCACAGGATAACAGATGCCAACTTACAGGGACTTATAACTGTATCCTCACATACAACATCAAACAGATCAAATCATGATCACAGGATAACAGATGCCAACTTACAGGGACTTATAACTGTATCCTCACATACACACAGATAAACAGAAGATATGAGTGATCAATGAGGTCTTACACTCTATCCTTCCATATCACAGGAGCAAATGCCAAAGCAATGGACTTACAATTGTCCTCAATGGGCAAACAACAATGATAGCATCATAAAGATAAATGAGATGATCATGCATTAATGGCAATTGATGATGATGATAAATGCATAGCATACAGGCAAACAAGTGCACATGAAGCAAATCAAACAATCAATGAATATCAAACAGCACACTCTATAGCCAAACAATGGGGGGCTCACACAAGAGGGTTTGACTTTAAAAGTCCACTGTAATGGGTGAAGGTCACTCTTAACCTGGCCATTGAGGGGCTCAGGTGAAGCAGATGAATAGGAAATGAGGGGTGTGCCTCATTGCTTCAATCTCATATCAGAGAGAGCATCAAAGAAAGTGTGGGAGTTCAGAAAGTAGGAACTCTCTCCACATTATTGACTCGATCAGATCTTGGGTATTTATCTCATTGCTTCAACCATGTAATGGGAGCAAAGAGAGGACACACTGAATAGTGGGGGATAGATTGCTTATCCCTACCTTCCACCAATTGCCTCAAATGAGGACTTTTCCTGCTTAGGACAAATTTAAACAAACACAGGCATTGCCTCTTAAGGAGGACTTCAGACAGTTTGCCCGGTCAAATAACAGACCGGGTCTCCAGACTACATGAAGAAGAAGTAATTATACCTCAAAGCAAATGCTAAAAAGCAAAGCAAGCAAGCAAGTTCAAAGAACTTAAGCAACTAAAGCACCTGCAAAAGTCAAACCAATTAGTAAACAGTTCAACAATTAAAACCAAAAGAAAATGAACCAATGGTCACACAGTGGGACCAAATGTGCAAGGCACAAAGACTCAAGCATATGAGTCAACCTACAAAACAAAAGTTAGCACATCATATAATTCAACTCAAACAAATATTTGAATGACCCTCAAGGCATTGGTGCTTAACCTGAAACAGATGAACTCAACATAAGCTTAGAAGACCACTAGGGCTAGCCTAGGGTCAAAGATGAAAGAAAAGGTCAAGGCAGCAAGCAATATTCAATCAAAGTCAAATTCAATCATGTAGGAAAGTAAACACAATTGGATTCAAACTTATATCATGCATCAAAGTCATTTCATATGCAAAAGAATGCAAAGCATAGCAAAGGAAGCATGCAAAAGTCAACAGCAAAGACTTCATCCAAAAGTCAACTCAAACATTTTCAAAAATTATGAAATAAATCACACTCAATCCTAACATCTAACATGGTATACATGTAAAATTTCAATGCATTTGGATGAGAGGAAGGCAGTTAACAAAAATCATGAAGTCAACCCAAATTCAATTAAGCATGGTGAAAGTCAACAAGCATGGGTCAACTTCAAAAAATCATATCAATTTGAAAACAGAAGAGAAATGAATGAAATTTACACCAATGCAAAGCTTGAGATGTCTAGTTATCACATATGAAATTTCATGGACATACAATAAGATTTGAGAATTTCACAAAAGATTTGGCAAGGCATAGCACAAAAAGTCAACAAATGACCACATATGGAAGAAAATTCTCAATCAAATGGAAAACAGCATGATAAATTCCAAGAAAATTCATACATGAACTAGACATACAAGGGATCATTCATGCAAAATTTGGAGTGATTTGGATAAGAGGGAGCATGTGAACAAAAATCATACATTTGCATAACATTGGTGTGACACAAATTGTCACACCCTAATTCAAAAATTCATATCTATCAAACCACAAATGAGAAATCCACAAACTTTATATGGAAATGAAGATCAATGTGTCTAGTTTCACCACAAAAAATTTCAAGCTCATTGGATGCAATATGACAATTTCACAATTGAAATGGCAAAGGGTATCATTTATGCACACATGTGAAGAAAATAATTATCATTTAAAATCCAGAACATGAAAATTAATTAAAATTCACCATAAAATAAAGGACATTCTTGTGAATATGTGGAAAAAATTTCAAGATTTTTTGATGAAAAATGAAGGAGAAAATGATTTGTGAAATTGGGTGAAATATGGATGAAATGTGAACAAAAATGCATGGTCAAACAAAGTCAACAATGGCAGAGTTGTAATATTGGGTTCATTAATCAAAACTACTGCGTTTTGGCAAGGCAAAACGAAATGTTCTGATTGGCTCCCAGCCAATAGAACAGTACATGGCCAAACAATTCAAATTTTCTGGTTTTTCAAAACCCTAAGGTTGAAACATGGCAAAGGCAAGGTATTCTCAATGTTATCATCATCATGAAACAAAACAACAAAAGCATGGCATTGGTATCATGTTCAGCTCATAAGAGCAAGCTTCAAGCAACATCGCACAACCGACCAAGCAAGCAAATAACAACATACAACCACATAAACTTCATGCAAATTCAACAGCAACATGGTTTTAGCATGGCCAATGGCACATTCATGATCACCATCACTCGACCAATCCAAACAAACAACGGCATTCAAATGCAGTTCATGAGAGTTTCCTAAACTGCAGTAAGGTTCAGCAATAGCAGCAACAACTCAAGCTCATCATCAACATGCATTCTCAACCAAAATTCAAGAGGCATGGCAGCATATGTTTATCAGTATCATATCAAACAAAACAAAAATACACGACAGCATATAACAGTATGGTTTGGCAGCATGGTTTGACAGCAACAGCAACATGGTTCATGCCCAATCACACATTCAAAATAAACAGCAGCATACAACATGTTTCAACACTGCAGCAGGTATCATGAACATCAACATCATTATAACAGCAGCAGGCACACACTCATCATTCTTCATCAACAAATCAAACAACACAAAACAATAGCATTCAACACAAATCACATTGGTTTTTTCTGAACATGTTCAAAAGGTTTTAAACTGCAGCAAAGTTTTATCATGGCAAAGGCATAGCGCAAAAGCAGCCTACAAACTCGACCAACAATTGCAACAGCATAGCATTATTAGGGACAAAGTATCTGTTTTAAACAACAGCAGCAGGGTTCAGCAATAGCCCATGTAATTTCAAGCAATTGATCAAAATAAAGTCCAACAAACAAATTCAAAACAGCAGGGCAATTGCAACATCATGTTCATTATTTAAATCACCCAACGCATGAGCAAAAGCACATAGCAGCATGGTTTAGCATGGCCTCAATGTGTTCATCCATATCCAAACAAAATTTGATCAGCATACAATATGTTCATGCATGGATTTCAGGACAATTCAAATGGGATTTCAAGAAAAATGCAGCAAGGTTTCATAACAGCAATGAGCATAGCATAACAGCATTCATCATGATCATCATCGAACCAAACAATAACAACAGCAATGTAGCATAGCATAACAGCATTCATCATTATCATCATCGAACCAAACAATAACAACAGCAATGTAGCATAGCACTGTTACAGTATATTCATGCAGCATCTAAACAACAGCCAACAACACAATTCAATATTGCAGCAGGATTATGCAGCAAGGCAACATCAGTGATAGGTTTTTAGAAATGGGGCAATTGCAGCCAACACCAACAAATAGACAGCAAGGCATATTCATGTTCATCATGTAATCATCCAAACAACAGCAATCAAATAGCATGGTGCTCAACATGGTATCATCAACATCAAAACAAAGTGACTTGACCCAACATACAATACATTATTCAGCAACAAATAATCAACCAACAAGTATAATTCCTGGACAGTTTAAGGTTTAAGAACAAACTGCAGCAGGGCACATTCATGTTGTCACCAACATTGGAACAAAATAACTTGACCAAACATACATCAGCATGGTATTAGCATGCAGTCAACATAAATCATATGGTTTTCTGGGAAAATATATTAGTTTTCATGAACAGCAGCAACAACATCATTATGTTCATTATCCAACAGCCAGCAACAGCATGATATGCATTGCAGTTTGGCAATTGCAGCAGGGCATGACAGCATGTAACATCATGGCACCAATACACAAAACATAAACCAAGTGGATTCCTAGGAAAGTTTGAAACAGCAGCAGAGCAAATCCATCATCAACATGTAATCATCAAACAACAGCACAGCATGGTAGTAGCATAACAGCACATGTTCTTCAACATCAAAATGACTTAGCACAAACATACATCATCATGGATTTAGCAAGTAGTCAATAGCAACTTTTATCAACCATGAATAAAATAAACCTAACCAGCCTCAATGCTCATGCGATAACCAACATCAATTAACATCAATCACCAACAGCATAAACACACTAATGAGATTTTCTGGACAGAGTTATGCAATAGTATTCAACATCATCATCATGAAAGACAGCATCAACAACATGATTCAAACAAACATACAACCTCATGCGTTATCCATCAACAACAGCATAAGCATATCGAAGGAATTTTCAACAGCTCAAAAAAACAGCAAAACAGCAACATTGGTCAGCATCATGCAAAATCACCAAGAATCAAAGTGCCCAAAAAATGAAACCAAACATGCCAATAGCATCATTAAACCTCCAGCAGCAAGAATATGGTATGCAATTTCAACAAATCAAACTCAACAAAGCAAATCGATGGAAAATGCATATGCTCACTAAAATGAAACTCAAGATTTCTTGCTCATGTCACAACCATTTCATTCAAAACAAATTGCATTGAAACTAGCATACCAAGACCTTTCAGAAACATAACATAGCAGGGCATATGAGGGAGGTCGATAACTTACTTGGTTTGGAAGAAATCGTAGCAACAGTTGTGTATTGATAGAATAAGGTGCAAACAGGTGATGCTTATGCTTTGTAGTGAAGGATGCTGAAGCTTTTCTAGCTCGAGAATACTTGGAGCTCTTCAAATCTCATCTTGCCATTAAAGGGTGCTTGGAAAAACAGAGGGAGAAGGAGGTTGTACAACTGGTGTTTGATGGTGGAAATGAACTCAGTATATTGTCCAAGTGATGAATCAACCAAAGGTTCCTTGGAGGTTTTAAGTTTTGTGAGCAGAAATGTGGTTTTGGCCAAAGAGCAAAAAAAATGGGAGAGTGAGGTTTTCTGGTTCGTGGAGGCTGTGTACTCTAGGGTTGTTTGTGCAGAAAATCCACTTATATACCACTGTTTAACAATACTAAACCAATGCCTAAGCTTGCTTAGTTCAAAAGAAGGCAATTACACATTTGCTAATTTGGTCAAGTGTATAGTGGAGGTGTGAATTTGGCATGGTTTTGGGCCTGCTACAGGCTGTACACAGACTGTATGTTTGCTGTTTGGGGATTTGCTGCAGCATGCTGTACTGGTTTTACTCTTTTTGTACCTCTATTTGCAATATTGCCAAATGTGCATTTTGATTCAAAATGATGATGGAATGATGGTATGAACATGGTTTTGGAATTGGAACAAGTCACAAATGTGATATGGAACATTTCCCAATTGACCAAATCAAGAAAAAGTCAAAAACTCAAAAAGTCAAAGTTTGGTCAAACTTTGAATTTAAATGCAAAAGGTCCAAAAATGCCATTTTGAATGGTAAGGTTTTAGGTCATGAAATTTATATTTTTGGAAAGAGGATGAAAAATGTGGTTTGTAGAAAAAAACCCCACCAAATTTGGCCTTATGGTTTGAGAGATATGGCTTGTTGAAGTTCAAAAATTGGTGAAAATGATTTGATCATATCTTGACAACCACACATGGGATTTTGATGTTCTTGGACTTTTTGAAAATGGGAAGACAAGATCTTCAACTTTCATGTTGGGCAAAAATTCATTTGAAGCTTGTATCATGATGTAAGTTTAAGATCAAGAAGTTTCCATTTTTGGCAGTTGAAATTACAGGTCCACTTTCTATTTCTGGAAAATTTTCTGATTGGCTTGATTTTCTTCCATGATGAGGTTGAACATGATAGATGAGGCTTATACAAGCATGAATGAACTTCTTTAAATCAATTCTAATCATCAAATCCTGATTAAGCCAACAGTTGACCAAGTTTGACTGTTTCTAGGGTTTTGGACTGACTGATCCTCTTCTGATGAATTCCAAACCCTAATTCTTTGAGGACTTGACTTCAAATGATGTCTCAAGTCATATGAACTTTTGATTATTGAGCATGGTGCCCAAATTCTGCAAGAATGGCCACCATCCATTGCTTTGACTGACTGTTGACCATCTTGACCTAATTGCTGATGATTGCTTCCACTGCAAGCAACAAGATTAGACTGACAATATTTTTGTACTTTTTTTGAATGATAAACATATGAAGGCAAAGATATACAAATGCAAAGTATGCTTGGTGATCAAGAAACAAAACCCACAAGGCAATCTATCCACTAAGAGGAAAGCAAAGGCATGCATTGATCCTTGAGGTTATGATATGAATGATATGGGCCATGAGGGATCTTAGGGCCCAAAATTGGGGTCTTACAACGTCTAGTTGTGATTTCTGTTCCCATTCATCGTCTTGAGATGTCTGGAGGTGGTTGTACCCTTGAGAGAAAAACCAGGAAAAAATCAAAATCCCCAGTAATAAATATCAGATCCCAGTGGACGTTTCCGTTGGTGGATCCCCACAGTGTGCAAATTTCTACGGTTCTTCGGTATTCAATCCCTGTTTACCCTGAAAGTCTGACAGTCGTTGCTCTCATCCATTCGGGTTCCCAGTTGATTGAATAGGGGCAGCTGTAGCACCTCAAATTTGCACCTCCCTTTTTGTACATACATTTTCATAATTAGGTCATTAACATTACATAGTCCACTGCATAGCATTGCATTGTCCTTTGCCAAGTGCAAGTCATTAGGTCAAGACTGGTCAGGAGATCCAGTCAAGCAAGCAAGCATGTGCAATTCCTATTGAGGCAAAGCCCTAGGGTTGATTCAATGAGTTCATATGATCTAGGGATCATTTTGAAGTGGTTTGGCCAAAGATTGGATGATCAAAGCTCAACAGTCATTGCACAATGCATCTGAAACCCTAGAAAGTCAATTGTGGTCAACTGTGCCTGAATTCATGGATTTGAAGGTGGGAGATGGTTTGAAAGGCCTCATTCATGTCCATATAAGTCTCATTTGACATGTCAAAGATCAACATTGAAGAATTTGAGGTCAGAAGAAAAGTTTCCAAAAATAGTAAGTGACCTGTAATTTCAAACTGCCAAAAATGGAAAGGTCTTCTCCTCAAATTTACATCATCAAGCAAGCTTCATATGACATTTTGTCCAACATGAAAGTTGAAGATCTTGCTCTCACCTTTCCAAAAAGTCCAAGAACATCCATTTCTATTGTGTGGTTGGCAAGTTATGATCAAATCATTGTCAAGATATTTTGAACTTCAAGCTTGGATAACTTTCACACCAATTTGCCAAATTGAGTGGGGTTTTTTGCTACAATCTCCTTTTGACATGCTCTATCATAATCATTCATCACATGTCATCAAAAATCATCACACAAAAATGGCATTTTTCAATTGAATGAATTTGAATTTTTGGAGGGAAAAAGTGAATTTGAAAACTATGCATCATTTTCATGTCAAACCAACTCCATTTGCCTCCAAACAGATTTTTGAGCTTGTTACAAGTAAAATTCAGCACTGTTTCATTGCTCATGCATGCATAAAGGGCATTTTGGCCAAAGTGCATAAACCATGCCAATTTCACTAATCCTTGGATTTTTACTAATCATGATTAAGAAGTTGCATTAACAGGTGGTATAAAGTGTTAATCCTAACAGAATTCAGTAACAACAATTACACAATTTCAGATCCAAACACTTTTCATCTCAAATTCTCTCAAATTCTCTCAACTTTTTCCATCGAATTTCCTGATTTCTTTTGCTTGCTTCTTGTTCTAATCATCATCTGCAGGTATTGTGAAGATCTGTTGAAGCAAGATTGTGAAGAATTCTTGAAAATTGTGACTGTTGAAGCTTGAATCTGTTCATGGCAGTTGAAGATTCCTTCGAATTTAAGCACTGCTGAGCTAAAGTCTTGCATTCATTCATCTTCCTCATCATCATTGATCATCTGTTTTGCATTTCCAAGCCTTGAAACTCACGAATCCAGTTCTGCATCATCACTAAGGTTAGAATTCAATTGCTCCGATTCTCAAAATTATGATGTGCATCTTATAGATCCTTCATTGCTGATCATTCTGCACTTTAGATCTCTTGATTTCATTGAATATTAAGAAAGTTAGGTTGATTTTAAGTTTGGATGTTGAGACTTAGTTTGATCGATTCTTTTGATATGAGTAGAATTAGAACAAATCAATGCTATATTATTGATGTGTGATGAAAGACGAATTGAATGATATGCGGTTCATGAATTTCTGTGGAGTTTTGTTCTTGATGAGTATGAACATGATGATTGTATGATGAACCCTAAATATTTGATTCCAGAAACTCGTTTGATCCGCCTGGCCTTGGTTTGCATGAATTTCCTTGTTTGTGAGCCATGCGTCCAATTAGATCACGCCATGTACTTTAGTGAAACGCTGCGCTTCACTGTAGCGCGCCAGATTTTGAAAGCATACATGGATCGATTCCATGCTGAGACAATTCCAATTAGCCTTTTTTGTATTTTCTTCATTAAGCTTCATATGTTCACATGCTTTCATCTATCCTTTTTTTATTTTTTTCTTCTCATTGAAAAATTCATAACTCACAAAATAATGATCCAATTGAGATGAGATTTTTTGTGCCATGTTCCTTGTGATCTCTAGTATTTTTTGAGGATTTTTATGAAAATTGTGCACGTGTGGGATCTGTTTGGGCTTAGGGAATGTTCATACATGTCATTTGTTGCACCTTGCTTGCTATTTTGATCGTGAAATGATGATGCTTAATCCAATGAGTCTGAAAATTTGCAAGCTTAATCTAGACACTTTGATTGATCTTTTGGCATTAAGTTTGCTATTTTTGCATTTCTGGTTTGTGAGATATGATATGATCATTTGAGGTGTGACAATTTGTGTCACACCATTTCTTGTCCAATTTGTGGAATTTCATTACCATGCCATATGAACTTGAATTAATCTGAACTTTTGCATGTTGACTCTTCTGGATGTTAAGTTTGAGTGTGAATTTTTGTAGAATTTTTGAGTGCATTTCCAATTTGTTTGAGAATTTCTTCTCTGTTTGACCAATTGTGGACTTTTTGTGAGTCATGATCTTATATGATTTGTGAAATTCTTGTTGTTTATTGGATGAACTTGAAATTTTGCATATGTATTCTAGACTCTTTGAAGTTTGCCATGGCTTTGGTTTTATGTCCATATCATGTTTGGTTTCTGTTTTATGCTTGCTTGAAGTTGATGCATGATTTTGTGCCTTGTATGAGCTTGCACATGCATGCCTTGCCTTATGGATTTTATTTGACATACTTCCACTTGTCTTAATGACTTGAATTTTGGTATGATGATCAATTGATGGATGCTGTTAAGCCATGATTTTTCTTGGAATTTATTGAACTGTTTTTGAGTTGATGTGGATTGAATCATTCTGTTTGCTTCTATGAGCTTCAAATTGCATGCTTTGCACTAAATGCTTTATGAAATGAAATTGGTTGATGCTGTTGATATGAGACCACTTGGATTTTGTTATTGTTGGATTAATCTTGATTTCTACCAATTTTCATGTTCTGTTTTGAATTATTTCTCCCCCTTTGACCCTAGGCCATGTCCTAGTGGTTAGTGCTTATGTTTGAGTTGTGATTTCAGGACAAAAAGCATATGGCCTTGAGGAATTGATGCATTGGTTTGAGTTGACTCATTTGATTGGTGTTGATTAACATTAAGTTGTTTTGTAGGTGGATTAGCTCCTTTGAGTTGAGCTTGTGCTTTGCTTAATGCATTGCTTGTGTATAGTTGACTGTCTGTTGTCCGTTGACTTTCTTTTTTGAATTGTGTACTGATTATGTTGGATTGTTTTCAGGTACCTTAGTTGCTATAGTTCATTGTGAACTTGCTTTTGCTTTGCTTGCTAGCTTGAGCATTGAGGTATAATGTCTCTAACTGCATGTAGTCTGGAAGACTTGGCCTGTTACTTGGCCAGGCACCTGTCTGAAGTCCTCCTTAAGAGGCAATGCTTGTGCTTGTTTATCTTTGTCCCCTGTACATATCAAAGACCTTTGATAAGGCAATTGGCAGATACAAGAGATGTGCAATCCATCTCCTGCTATTCAGTTGAGTCATCCCTTTGCTCACACAATTGGTGTTGATGCATTGTGGATATTAACCCAAGATCCTTGTACAGTTGTACAGTTGAGTCGGTCATAAGTGTAGAAGGGTTCCCACTTTCTGAACCCACACTTCATTTGTCTGAAGCTCTCCCAGGCCAGAGATAAGAGCTGTGAGGCACACCCCTCACTTCCTATTTCATCTGCTTCACCCTAACTCTCAATGTTAGGGTTAAGAGCTAACTTCACCCTGATACAGTGGCTTGTTTGTCGAGGTTGACATGACCCCTCGACTAAAGCCTAGCCTTGATGTTTGAGCCCCTTGTTGGTGTGTTTACTTCATGCTGTATGTGTTTGTGTGGTGTGATTGTATCCCCTAGGTTTGCTAGACTCCGCGTAGTCTCGTTTGCATGTCAATTAAGGTAGCACGGTTCCTTCGTATAGGACTTCCTTTCTTGCTTGAGCTTCCCTAAAACACGAACAAATATTATCCCCTCTTAAGGATACGTCAACTCCTTCTACTACAGGTGAGTAAGTCTCCAAAGGTCGAGCATCCGGTAGATTGCGTAGTGACGTCGTCCACTTAAAAAACACAAGCCAACAAGAATAGTTTAGCCGAACTACGGCAACTCTGATTCTCATGTCCAGATGAGATACGTAGGCACGAGATGCGATGTCTTGTCGAGTTTGACTAACAACTAACACTAATTCTTTCCTCTCGCCCTCGTTGCGATTGAGACTTTCCCTTTCTCTTGCCCTAGTTGCAATCGAGACCCTTCTTCTTCCGGTGTTGGTATGGAGTCTGACGTAAGCCCAGCGATTGGCAGTCGGTTTCCAATGTGCGTGTGTTTGGTTCGGAGTATGATGTAAGTCCAGCAATTGGCATTCGACCTCCATGTTTGCCTTTTTGTGTGGAGTTTGACGTAAGTCCAGCGATTGGCAGTCAATTTCCTGTGTCGTTTTGTCTTGCGTGCGTTAGCCGAGCTACGAGTGTGTTTGTTTTGTTTGCGTGTGTTAGCCGAGCTACGAGTGCTCTGATTCTTCTTTAGTCCGAGAAGATACGTATGCATAGGATGCGACATCCTAGCGAGCAAGTTTTCCCCGTCCGAACTACGTCGACTCTGATGTCTATGCCTGATAGACTACGTAGGCCCAGGATGCGATATCCTGCCGAGTCCTGTTTCTCTTGTTTTCTATGTCTCTTTTCAGCCAGTGTATTTGTTTGTTTGTGAGCAGCATTTAGCAACCATATTCCTTCCTTTTGTGCGTGGATCCCGTCGAGTACGACGGATGCGTAGGGGTGCTAATACCTTCCCTTCGCATAACCGACTCCCGATCCCATTCTCTTTGGTCGCGAGACCATGTCTTTTCCAGGTTTACTTCGAGCGTTTCCTTTCCCTCTTTTGGGATAAATAACACACGGTGGCAGCTCTGTTGTTTTTGTTTCCCGCCGGTTTTTCGCGTAATGCGACAACGTGATGAACTCTTCATCATATTTTGTGCTTCCCAGAACCGTCCAGTAAACGGTGCCACTTTTATGTTGGCCAATTTTGACCGCCTTATCCAAGATGAACGAACACCAATTCAAATAGGCGGCTTGATAACCATGATTGGTAATGCTATCGGATTACGTCAACCTATGCTTGACTTAAGCCCTTTTTGTGGCATTGCGACTATGAGTATACCCTTCCTCTTCAACACTATGTTTATAGCAAACCTAGGGTCTGAAGAGTTTGAGCTTATAATTAACAACCAAGTTCTTTGCCTATTCACCTTGCCTAGTCCAAGGACTAGTGTTCATAACCGCAATAACTGGCTCTACAACCTGAACGGAATAACCTCTCCTGCTAGATCTACTGAATCCATCCAGGACTATGAGATTTGTGACGACCAGATCCCTTATGCTGAATCTGACCCTCAGACACCATCTGGTTATTATGATATTGATCCTCCTCCTCAACCTGTCCCGACCGAAGAATCGGCAATACCCGATCTTAGACATCATATGCCCGGAGCAAATTATAACACCACCATTCAGGCTTTGATGTCAGAACAGGACGCCCTCAGAGAAGAGTTAGCTAACATGGGACAAGAATTTCTGGGATACATGAACAGTATGACAAATCAGTTCCACGAGTTGCTAAACCGTGTTAACTCCTTTGCTCCTCCGGCCAGAGATCATGCAGACGGATAGATGTTGTTTTTCTTAGTTACTTAGTTTTAGTTTAGGTTATTCATTAATCTTGTTTCAAATTATTTTAGTATTTGTTTTTCTTTCGCATGTTTGCTTTCGTCTTCCAATGTTACATTATGATTATTTTATGAAGCTATTGATTTATCTTACTTTATTATGACTTATGCAATATCTATCAATAATGCTCTCTACTATTGCTACCCAGATAACTTATTAAAGATATATATATATATATATATATATATATATATATATATATATATATATATATATTATATATATATATATATATATATATATATATATATATATATATATATATATATATATATATATATATATATATATATATATATATATATATATATATATATATATATATATATATTATGAAAGTAGAATAGCATGCAAGGCAATTTAAAAATATCACAATAGCAAAATAAAATAAACATATGCATAACATAATAACAACAATAAAATATAATGATAAAAACAAGGTACGTTGCAAGAATGACTGTGTGACGAGCGTCACACAATCCATTACGGTCGTCACACCAAGTGCCTGTGACGCCTGTAACACCCCTGTCACGAGCGTGACACCTACAGACTATGCGAACGTTACTAACCGTTGGAGACACGACCGTTACACCACCCACTTTTTACCTTCCCCATTTATTCACATTTACCCACATTTATTTACTTTTCAACCACTCCCTTTCCAACTTCCAAATCTTTTCCTATAAATACCCACCATACCTTTCTTCATACACCACAAACCATTCTATAAAATCAATTTCATTTCCCTTCTCCCCTTATTACCTCTTTCAAACCACTTATCGGTATGGCGGGAAACCAAGATTTCGGAAATATCATTTTCCGATCCGAAGATGAAAATTATCAAAGGGAGCAGTTTGAGCGTTTCCAACAGTGAGGCGTTCAATCCACCAGGTATCTTGATTTAAATTGTTTACAAGAATTAGGATTACTTCAAGGTATAGAATGGATGCTCCGCCTCGCTGATTTAACCTTTCTTTGCACTCATAATCAACCTACCTACCCCGCTCTCACCTTAGAATTTTTAAGTTCTTATTCGTACAACACTCCTACCGGTGAAGACGAGTACTTAACCGGTACCGCAACCTTCCGCATGTTCAACACCGAGTACTCCTTATCCCAAAACCAATTGAGCACCATGCTACAATTCCCTGTAGAAGGTCAAGTCCACCCTAGGATACCTCCGAACTCCCAGTGGCATATAAACGCCTTCGACCTCTTTAGAAAAATTTCCGGTGTGGAAACCAACAACTGGGATGTATTACTTGCTTCGCATATACATAACCCAACCATCCGGTACTTCATCCGCATCCTGCAAAACACTATTTTTGGTCGACCGAACAACAACAAAGTCAACACCAAGGAATTATTTTTCCTCCACTGCGTCTTTGCAGCAGATACACAGGTAAACGCTGCCTCCTTCCTATTTCATCATATCCGCACCCTATGTGCTAGAGGCCGTCAACCTTTTGTAATTGGTGGATTAATCACCACCATAGCACTTGGCTTAAATCTTGGGGATCGACTTCAGAATTTACAATCTCTCCCACCCCTATTGATGGATATAAGCTACTGTCGGTCCAGCCGCCTAATCAAAAACAGGGTAGGCGGAGGGTATTACCTTATGGTGAACAACCAGGAAGTCCCAAGCGTTGTTTTACCCAACATTGCCCTAACAGATGTCACCAATCCCAACTGCCACATCTATGATCTGAATGCTCCCGAAGCTACCGAACCTACACAAGCAAACCCTCCTCCAGACGAGTTTGCAGAAATGGCGCAAGGTGATCAGGTTCCTGCACAACAATCAGTCCCGCTCAACCCTTCCGATAATGCAGCTGGTCCATCCTCACGACGTCGTCGATGAAGAAGGCCAGCAACCAACGACGACATCATGGATGCTATCGATGGTATGCAAGCGCAGAATCTCGAAGTGATGCAGATGATGCGCCAGATGCAACAACAACAGGAAGCGAGGAATGCAATAACCGATCAGCGGTTCGCTGAGTTACTCAGCAGGTTTGACGACTTAGAAGTACGTCAACGATCACCAGGTCCAAGAACCAGAGGCGGCAGGCAACATTGATTTTAGTTTCCTTTTCTTTTTCTATTTCTTTTGTTTTCTTTGAAACATTGGGGACAATGTTTCATTTAAGTGTGGAGGGGAAAAACCTTGTTCTTTAAATCTTCCCTTTTCAAGTATGTTATCTTTCCCTTGTCATTGTTATTTCTCTTTTTTATAAAAAAAAATATATATATATATATTTATTATAATATATATTTATTCTAAATTAAGTCCCTAGTGTGAAAAATTTCCATTATCTATTCCCCTCAATTTTCTTGAGCCATAACAAAAATTTAACACAATCAATAAATATAAAGGTTGCTTATTTTATCAAACTTGAGTGAAATCAAGACAAAATTATTACCATACCAACGCTCTAAACAAACCTCAACATGTTAGATCAGAAAGGTACCTGTTATACAAGTCTCTGGACTTTTAACTTTATAGTAACCCCGAGTAGTTTATACAAGAAGTCAGCACCATCTTAATAGCAAACTACGTGGAGGGCCGATGAATATAAGTGAATGATTCCCAAAAAAAAAAAAAATATATATATATATATATATATATATATATATATATATATATATATATATATATATATATATATATATATATATATATATATCAGGAAATGCACTAACTAAGTTAGGTGATCCTTACCAGATCATTTAATGTAAAGGTTGCAGATCATACAAAAACATAATACGAAAGATCCATTATGAGTTGGTTCAGCAGGTATCTGGTGCTGAACTTGGTAGGGCGGACTACGGTCCGATCCCCCGCAATTTGCAATGGACCGAGAAACGAAGTTATCCGACTAATGTACCAGAGCTTCAAGCTAAAAAGGGGATCAGAATAACTAACCGGTCACTCCACTATGTGCGCGAAACGATAAAGGGCTTAATGTGATTTCACTAGAATGAAAACGGGTGAAATAAGAGAAAAAGAACTAGGCTGGTTATAATAGCATGACTCGAACTGGTTTGCATGAGGTAAGGTTACCGGATGTTGTAACGGTAGTTCTTGATGTCAAGATTAGACTCAGGTTACTTCCAAACAAGATTTACTTGCAACCTAGTACGAATTGATGTGTGTTTGGAAATTTCATCTGGCTAAATTTTTTAACGATTTCTATACTGTATCTTGCTTGAGGACAAGCAAAGGTCTAAGTATGGGGGAGTTTGATAACATGAAATAATATCACATTCTTGGACTCGATTTAATTAAATTATATTATTATTCGCTTCAATTTATTTCATTTTATTCGATACTACTGGGTATTTTTCCTTCTATTTATCTCAGGTAGCTTATTTAAAGCATAAGTGAAAAAGGAAGAAAAGGAGGTGCAAAAAGGAATGAAGAGAAGCAATTTCACTAAAGCCCAGCCCAAAACTACAAGCCATGGGCGCTGAGCCTGTGATGAGCGCCACACAAGGTGTGACGAGCGTCACGCCCTGCTGCCTTGTGTTACGAGCGTAACACATGGTGTGACGGACGTCACACCATTCTCCTATATTTTTGGCTTCAAAAACGCAACAGAGGCAGTTGAAGCCTATTATTTCGTTTGACTCTTGGAACGTGAGGATTTTACACGGAAAGCTTTGGAAACCGTTACAAAGTGGACTAGTATAAATAGTCACTTCCTTCCAACCCTAAAGCGGCTCTTCTTCGTTTTTTTTTCTTTTCCGGCCGTGCAAGCATACTTTACAGCATTACCTTTTTTTTTTTTACAGTTTTTACTTTATTTGCAATTTTTATTTTCTTTTCCAGTCAATCTTTCAGCACTTAATTAATTTTTCACACAATAGTTTCTACACCGGAAACTATTGTGTATCTTTTACTGGATCTAACCTTACGTTAGATCCTAGATTTTTATTCCTTCACTTTTTATTTTCCTGTCCGATTGAAGAATTCCAGAACAAATCCAACCGGTCTGTGGTGGAGTGTTCAAGATTGCCATTAATTATTCAGGTTCTTTAATTATTGTTTGAATTTATATATGCCCTGCATTATTGTTTATTTATATTGTTTGCCTAAGATGGATTTATTTAAGCATGATGATTTTTTAGATCTGTTTAGCATGTCCGGCTAATTTATTTAGGTATCGGTATGTAAAGTAAGCGGAATGAAGGAATCAAAACTAAGCTGGTTTAATTACGTTTAAAAATAAAATCACTTTTTTTATGGTCTCAATTTACAGGTTTAATACCTAGGTTTTTGTACGAGAGTAAAAGACTAAAGAAGTTAAAATCAATAGAACGAAAGTTTGAGTTTTTAACTGGACAGTGTAAATTGGACATTAATTCTAGATCAGGGCGAAAGCAATTTTTAGAGTTAATTAAATTCTAATCTTTTTCAAAAAGTATTTTTAAAAGTTAAATGTGAAGACGAGAGTTAAGCATTTGAATTTAATTATATAATCTAAGTCAACAGAGCGAGAGTTTGAGACGAGGGTGTTTAAACGATTAGTATTTTCTTAAAAAGATTTTCTATAGATTCTATTATTTTCAAAAAGTGATTTTGGACTTAACTAATAAGTGACAGCTACGTTAATTTAAAGTCATGGTCTATTCAACAGAGCGAGAGTTTGAGAGAAGACTTTTAATCAATGGTGTCCACTGAAAAGATTTATTTTAAAACCAAGAAACCAACGAAGACTTGATTTCCTAATTACGACGAACTACATACCGATATCCGCTTAATTGATATTTAACCTAGATCTTATTTTAGTTTTAACTTTTCCCCCAAACAATCAAAGTATCATCCGCCTTAGCTTTACGAAGTAACCTTAGAAAGCGGTATATCGATTCATAAGTCCCTGTGGGATCGATATCTTTTAAAACTACGCGATAGAACTGTGCACTTGCAGTTAGTACCCCAATTGACTCATAAAGTCGCGATCAACAAGCTGTTAGAGGAGTTTCTTATAGCCGAAGGGGTTGAGGATGCAAATATGATGAAGAGGATATGTCGTGATTGAGGAAAATTTAATCATATAGGGAAAAAGAAATTGGCAAACAGAACTGCATCACAGTAGAGTCGTATACATATTGGGTAAAATTTGGAGGCCAAAAGTATCAAGCTCTCATATCCATGAAAACCTTCCATGAGTTTTAAGGCACCCAAGCCTTTTGTTGTTGTTATTTATAAGAAAAATGTTCTCAAGGAGACTATCAAGAGCTTAGAGAAAGAGAATGCTGATCTCCGATCTAATCTTGGTAGGGTTACAAGGGAGAAGGAAGACTTGGAGCTTAACCTCAACCATAAGAGAGCAATGACATCCCAAGCGATGGAAGAAGCCCAAGAGGAGAAGTTCAAGAGGAGGAAGGTAGGTGACGCTTTGAAAGGGACCATTGACAGCTTGTCTGTGAAGAAGAAATAGCTCGTCGACACCCAGTATCAAGCTTGCGAGAGGGAAATCAGTTGCCAAGACCAACTTAAGAGGTTTCGAGAATAGTTGGATGGTTGCAAGAATGAGCTAAAGGAAGAAAAATTCATACTAAGAAGTTAAAGATCTCTTTATCCCAGCACCACACAGAACATGACCAGCGGTGTGAGGAGATTCGAGAGTTGAAAGGTCAAGCACACTGAAACCGAGAAGAGAATGATCAACTTTAGCAAGAGGCCATGCATTGGGAAAAGGATAGTCGTCACATGCAGGTTCTTTTGGATCAGGAGGAGGTTGTGTTGCAGAAACTGTTGGAGGAATCTAGCTGTATCCCATAGAATGCTTCATCCAGTTTTATCTTTTGCTTTGTATCTAGATTTAAGGTCAATCTTCTTGTAGGTCATTGAGAAGACTCCTGAGTTGTATTAATTGACACTTTTCAGCTATTTTCTTAAATGAAAACAAGATTCATGGTTTCATCTGTTTTATTTCCTATAATTGAATGACTATGTTATGCAATTCGACAACTAATGGTTTCATTGAAAATAAATCTTTGCATACATCCCATTCATTCATACATACATACATTTTTTATCTATAAAACCTAAAAATGCAAAATGCTTACATCCGTATTCCTCCTCTTCAGAAAGACGACGACTCGACATCGGTATAACACCAGAGCCAACAAACAAAGAATCATGTCTGATTTTGAACAAGAGAACGTTGCAACTAGGGAAGCCTTAGCTCATCAACCCATCCCTAGCTTATCAACCTATCCGACACGTGGGATAAGCTCCATCAAATGCCTCAGGATTTTACTAAAAGTTTCAGGGATTGTATCAAGGGGTCATACCAGGGATTATAATAGCGGATTGTATCCAGGGATTATTGTCGCAACTAGGCGGAAAAAAAACAACCGGCGAAAAAAAGAAACAGAAGAGTCGCCACCGTTCGTTATTTATCCCAAAGGAGGGAAAGGAAACGATCGAAGAAAACCTGAAGAAAGGAAAAGACAAGGTCTCGCAACCAAATCTTGGGTTCGGGAGTCGATTATGCGAAGGGAAGGTATTAGCACCCCTACGCAGCCGTAGTACTCTACCGGATCCACTCTTGTTGTTCTAGTCTAAAGGGTGTAGGTATATCTAAGGTACTATCTGCTAAAAGGAAGGTTAAAAGAAAATGACTCGCAAGGATATCGCATCCATTACCTACGTATCTCATCTGAGTATGAGAATCAGAGTCTTCGTAGCTTGGCTACCTATGGGTTAAAGAGAAATGTGCTCTCTAAGATATCGCGTCTTATGCCTACGTATCTCATCTGGAATGAGAATCAGAGCAAACCGTAGTTCAGCTAACTACGGGAACAAAGGGTCTCGATTGCAACTAGGGCAAGAGAAAGGGAAGGTCTCGATCGCAACGAGGGTGAGAGAAAAGAATCGCAACAAGGGAGAAAGCAAGCTAGGATTAGTTATTAGTCGTCAGTCAAAAAACTCGGCAAGACATCGCTTCTCGTGCCTACGTATCTTATCTGAACATGAGAATCAGAGTTATCGTAGTTTGGCTAACTAGGGGTTAAGGATTTCCATCTGAACATGGACTTACAAAAGAGGATACCAGTTGTGTCAAAGGAAAGTAGGCAATGTGCTAAACGTCCTAGCAGTAGGTGTCGCAGCTCGCTGAATCGAGTCTTAGGCAGTTACCTCTTTGCAATAGAACGGACTGACATGCCACAAGATCGGAGACACACAAAAGGTATAAAAGTGAGGAAGCTCTGCCCTAGAGTTTTCATGCAATGTAGACCTATGTGTTAGGATTTACAAGGGAACATCTACCTAATGTTAGCATGCAAAGAATAAGGGAATTCTACCTATGTTATCATACAAAGGGTTCTACCTAATGGGTGCTACCTAAACGGAACAAGAGTCGACAGATGAAGCAAGGAGAGGAGCCACGAATAAGCGTAGATGGTGATGCCTGAGGCAATCGACTTACAGGTAGATGGAGATGCATGAAGCAATCGACTTACAAGAGAAATGGCGATGCATGAAGCAATCGACTTACAAAAGGATGGATGAGTGCGTGTTGGTTCTGTTAAGTTTTGAAAATGATTACTCGACGTTGGATCGAGCTTTTGATCTTGTTTTGAAATGATTATCGGATGTTCATTTTAATTCTTCTATTAACAGATGAATAAAGAATGAAAGAATAAACATTATACACTTTATGGGAGAGGGGTACATTTGTTATGAATGGGGATTGTTCATGGCAATCAAACAATAAGAATATATGCCTTAATCATCATACAAGTAGGCAACAGTTATCAATCAAATCAAATAAGTAAACAGGTATATAGTCAAATCCAAGAATCAAAGAATGAAATAATGGAGTATTAAACAAGGCATGAGAGGTAGGAACATGTTAAACAATCAAGCAATAGCATGCATGGATGAAAGAAACAAGTGTAAAAGATGATAGATGAATCAGACAGATGAAATGATGCACACAAAGGGCCACTGAAATAATTTAAATCAGGAAATGAGGAAAGGACCAGATAAAATCAAGATAAAAGGCTTCTAAGACATGGCATATGAGATGAACAAGGGAGGATCAAAAGATCTCTTCAATTGCCATAAGCAATCCCTAAGTCAAACATCGATCATAAAGAAGTCAACTGAAAATTCAAGTCAACTTAATAATTATCAAATAAATAGCAAATTAATCAAGAAAATCATGAAAAATTAAACTAAGTAAGGTGAGGTCAGGACATCATCATCCCCCCAAAAAAATTCAAAAATAATGAAAATTGGTTCATGAATTAAATGAAATAAAACAAAGGTCAAACCAAAAGTCAAACAACAAGACTAGGTTAGAAATAAATCAAGAATAAATAGCAAACTAATCAAGAAAAATATGAAATATTAAACTAAATAAGGTGGGGTCAGGACATCATCATCCCCCAAAAAGATTTCAAAAATAATGAAAATTGATGCATAAATTAATTGAAACAAAACAAAGGTCAAACCAAAAGTCAACCAACAAAATAAATCAAGAATAAATTGAAAATGCGAAATAAAATTCCAAGAAAAGGTTAGGTTGACCATGGGACAGTGGTCAACCTTCATCCCAAAAATCAAAAGCTAAAAAGAATTTTAAGTCATGAAAATAAAATCAATAAAAAAATCTATGCTAATATGAACCATTTGAAATTAATAATTGAAATAAAATATTACATTAAATAAATACGAAAATAAAAATTAAATAAAATTAAATAATGCATCAAGAAATGTGGAAAATATTTTTGGGGATTTTTATGGACAAAGAAAATATTTTAAAATAATTAAAATCTAAACAGAAAATAAATGGAAATTAAAATAAGAAAATAAAAGAGGTGAATTAATGCTGATGGGCCTGGAAAAAGGGGGTGTTGAAAGCGAATGGTGCAGGGCCCAAGATCCAAGCGAATTATTCGGGCATGAGAGGATATTAAGTGAACATTTTATTAAAATAAAATATGTAAACTATGTATCCATTGGTCAAGGGTACTTTAAGTGACTAAAAGACAAAAATATAACGACGACCCAGATTAAAACGTGAATGATAGATCTAATGGCCTTCACGACGACACGTGGTCGTCTTCTCCATTGGGTCAAAAACCCTAACACCATGCAAACAGAAACGCGCAAATGCAATGGATTTTCTTCAACTTCCACTCAATAATACAATCACTATGATGCACCAAATGACACGAAACAAAACCCAGATTTCAAGTATGGAACGTGAAGATTATCATGGTATCTTATTTTAGGTAAAATGGTGGCTTAAACATGGAGAAATGTTGACCACAAGATGACAACATAGCCACGGGCATGAACATAAAATCAACAGCAACATGAACAGTGCCTCATATTGAGGGCTTCAGAAGTAAACAAAAGCATAACATGGCAATGGAACAAGCATGAAGCAAGCATAAGCATAGCATGGTAATGGCATGAAGCAAGCATAGATATATCAAAACATGGCCATGGAAGATGGAGTAGGAGGATTACCTAGTGGAAGTTAGGTCCACTGCCCCTTTGATTGTGGAGAGAAATAGAAGAAGAATGGTGTTGCCTTGATGGTGCTTCAATGCTTCAACTTGAGAAATGGGAGAGGAATGAAAACAGATCTTTAATGCTCCTTGCCTTGCTTAGCTCGAAAATCACAGCCACCTTGCTTTCAGGTTAGGGTTTATGGCTTAAATATGGTGGGTTTAATGCCTTAATGGGCTGACAAATAATTTGTTTTGGTTATGAGCAAAATGTGCAAAAGTGAGGTGTATGAGCAAGTTTCTTATTTTGGCATGGTTTGAGTGAGTGGAAATAAAAGTGCATGGCCAAATGAGGAAAACAGAAAACTGGCTTGGTTTGTGCAACATTATTGATTTGGTTTGGCAGGCAAGGAAATAAGTCCAAGATGGTGACTTTGTGGCCATGTATCTTGATGAGCAAGCCACCAAATGATGAGATGATGCAAACAGTGGAAAGATCTCATGGAGCATAGCATCTTTCATGTTGAGAACAAGTGGAAATGATGAATGGAAGAAGGTGAAAAATGTCCCTCAAGATCATGTCTCAACATTGCAAAATGGTTGGGCCAGTTTGGCCTAAAATCTGCCTAGAGAATCAAGTCATGGTGCCCACTTTAGGTGAATGTATCTCTCAAACCATGGATCCAAATGAGATGATTCCAAAAGGAGGTGAAAGAGGACATGGCAAGGTATAATTTTTGTGAAGAAAACATTTTCAAATGATGCCTTGAAGTGCAATAAAACTGGCCAAGAAGTCTTGACAAACTTTGAAGATCTTTGGACTTAGAAATTTTTCTAAGTGTCCTAAAAATATGTCTCACTTTGACTAAGTACAACTTTCTCAATCTTGATCCAAATGGAGCAAACTTTATATTTATAGAAAGCTTGGAACAAGAGGAACAACTTTCATGTTGGAGAAATGTTCAAATGGAGCTTTTATCTTGATGGAAAATGGACATAAAGTGAGTGCAACAATCATGAAAACTTGCCCTAAATGGAAAGTCAACCATTTCCAAATTAAGTAACTTCTCCAATTCCTGATTAAATGATGAATCCATGATCCAACCTTGATAAAATTTCACATGTAGGCTCCCCTAGGCATGAATTTTGAGATTCCACTCTCAAAATGTCAGGAGTTGACTTTTCTGGCCCCACAGTTGACTTTTCCCAAACTGTCTAATTCCGATTCCAGTGATCAATAGAAGCACTTCTGGCTCAAATAAAAAGCTGATTTTTTGTATGTAGACCCTTGTGGACATATGGAGGGCCATGGAAAAGAGTTTCACCCAAAGAATCAGAAATAAACTGATTTTATACCAAACCCTAGTTTTAGGGCAAAATTGATCGGGAACTGATTGCACTGCCTGCCAATGGATTGTTCTGAGATAATTGTGAATCTTCCTAGGCCAAGATGCCTCTCTAATCATGACATGGATGAGCCCCTCTACTTCCAACCAAACATTGTCTGGATCCCCCTGAGACCCTTGAGACTTGTATGCTTAGAAAATGAAGTCCAATTCTCAATCTTGCTTTGTGTGGGTTCCTTCTGTTAAGGAGTGATCGATCAAAACCTGATTCCCAAGTCACTAATGAAGTATGCAATGAGTATGACCTAATATGATGCCAATGAAGTGCGAAACATAATCCCATGCTTCCAAGAAAAATGAAGGGTAAATTTTGGGGTATTACAATTATATCAAGGGGCTTATAAAAAAAATTACATTATAGGATTTTATCAGGGTTCATCTAGGGTTCCACCATAAGTTGGCTTAGAGGCCAGCGGAGTGTCATGGATTGTTCAAATCCTCTCTCATTCCCAGGGTCTACTGACTATGTGGTCAAAATTAAGGTCTCTCTCTATATTTAACCATCTCCACCATGAGAGGATGAAGGTTCACCATCATCATCATCTCAGTTTGAAGCTGATTAAATATGGACAACTGTCGTACCCCAATTTTGACCATCTTTTTTCTCTTTTTCTATTAACTTAGGATATAGGTCACTAATATATTCAGAGTCCCATATGGGTCATCTGGTCAACTCCAATGACCTAAGAAGTCAAAGGAGGACTGATTTGACTTTTAGTTCCTCATAGGGACTTAATTTTGATTTAGGGATATAATATGAAATATCATCGTGCTAGAGGTATATATGTTAATATTAAGAGGGAATAGTTTATAACATTATTATTAGTTAAACATGGTTAATATTATTATTTGTTAGGTTGTATTTTTACTAATTAGAAACATATTAATAAATTAGGGTTAAATTAATTTTTTATCAAATTATTATATTTAGGGAACTATTAATAGGATAATTGGGTTTATTAGAGTATTAATATTCTTACTATTGGTGAATTATTTTTATTAAGGTTAAAATTATTATTATTATTTATTAATATTAATATTATTTATTAATATAATTATTATTTATTAGTACAATAATTATTTTTTGGTATTATTTATTATTAGGAATGTTATTATTGATATTATGTCTAAGAATATTATTATTATTATTATTATTATTATTATTATTATTATTATTAGAATTAAGTTAAGGTTCATTAGATTATTACCATTTTTTGTCTGGTGGGCCGTTTTTCTAAGTTTGGAAGTTGACTGGGCCAAACCCGGTTCTCCTTTTACTTGGGTCAAACCCAAGACCCCATCCCCGAACCGGGTCAAGTATGACCCAGGTCCATCATCTTCTTCCCCAATCAAACCCTAATTTGTGCCAAAATTGAAATCAGAGCAAATCAAGAAACTTGAAATTTTTAATTCAATCCAAACTTTTAACTCAAATCACGAATTACAAGCAAATATGAACCAAATACATCACAAATCAATTACAATTTCAAAACCCTAATTTCTATTTCTAAACCTATGTCAATCTATTATACTACAAGTTTCCTAATTAAGTCAATCTAATTTAATTTCTAAAACCTAAAAAATATCTATAGAAACCTAAATTTACAATCGAGAGAGGACAGAGAAGAGAAACCCTAAAAAGAATCCTCAGAATTCTTGCTTCTGGAATCCACCGAACCTCACTAAGAGATCCAAACTTTGAAGGGATTAATGTTTTCACATTGAAACCGTAATTTGCTCAAGCTTAGCCATCATCACCCGAAGAACCTCGCATCCAGAAAAGAACAATTAGATGAAGAAGGAGATAAGCAACAAAAGGGGAGAGCAGAATCCAAAGAATTTACCTCTTACTAGAGAACTCCTCCTCTCCGAAGGTTGGCTATACAAATCCCTTTGTATATTTTCTTGTGCTGATTGCTTGATTGTGTATAATGTATGCCTATTGTTGTTTTCATTGAGTTTCTGTTGAATCTAAGGGGTTTCTAGGAAATTAGGGTTAGGGTTCTTCATGTTAGGATTAGGGTTCCATCCACAAATGGTTAGGGTTCATATGGGAAATGAGTTAGGGTTCGTGTTTGGTTAGGGTTCTTCGATTTGAATTCACTTATGAGTTGAAGAAGTTGTTAGGGTTCATTTGGGGAACCCAGGTTGAAGGGTAGAAGGTGTTCTGGAAAAATGTTGATGAACATTTGAAGATTCCGGTTGAAGATCAACCAGAATCTAGGGAAGATGGGGTTTTGGGTGGTGGTGCAAGACGGAGAAGAGAGGCCAAATGGATTGGGTTTTAGAGAGAGGGCAGAGAGCGGAAAGAAGTAGAGAGGGAATGAAGAGTTAGAGAGAGAGAATGAAAAGAGAAAAATGGGAACGGACTGAAGGGAAAGGAAATTAAATACGTCTCTCTATCCCGCTGGATTCCCCCCATGTGGCCTTCCATGAGGCCTTCAGATGAGTTAACCATTGACTCATCTGACGCGACCAGGTCCACCATGGTCCACCACTTGGCTTCGCATACCGTCCCTCCGATCAGCATACATATGTGGTCATCTCATCCTACACTTGAGGTTTGATTTGGTTGACTCTCCAGTCAACAGATCGGACGCTCATGATGGAGAGTCCATCGTTGACTCCCCAGGAGAGCTTTGGAGGCACAGTGGGCTCGGAGAGGCCAATTGGCCTCTCTCTGTTTCTGTTGACACCCCCTACCAACAACCCATTTACTTACCCATACAAAATACACCCCCTTAGTTTTTTTATTTAAATTTTTTAGTTAATTAATTACTTAATTAACCATTACTTACTTAATTAACCATTAATTAAGATTTACCCATTTAATAATTAGGATTAATTCAATTAAAATTAGATTTGTGGTATTTTTAGTTATTCATGATATTTATTTAATTAATTAACTATAATAATAATATTTAATTAGGGATTTATACTATTTATATTATGGTTAATTAAATAAGGAATTATGGGATATAATCGGGGATAATACTTAGGATTTTAAGGGATGTAACAAAGGGACAAAATAAGGATATGGAATATATCTTAGGACCCCCAATTTAGGTCATTCGTATTATCTTTAATTTAAATTATTTTGTATTGTATTATTATATCGTATTTAATATATAGTTATTCATTAAAGGGATAAAAAACATGGGATAAAATTTGGGATAAAACTAAGGGATATCAAACATTAAATCGGGATAAGAGGGTTATGTCTAACACATAATTACGATTCCTGATTTATTTTCTTAAATAAATTAAAATAATATTTTTTTCTAAGGGATAAAGGGATAAAATCGATTCAGACTCACTCTAAATAGTAAAACCTCTACCCTAGCATATTGAGACATTTTTCAAAATCAAGTATTTCTCCGCCCCCAATACGTGAGGACTTTTCAAGGGATAAAAACAATCAACTAACCAACATTTTCGAGAAGAACTACGATACTTTGATCCTTCGCCTAATGCGAAGGTACGTAGGCATAGAGTTGTAAACTCTAGCGAGTGTAGTTATAAAAATCTTTTGAGGTTTCCCATCAATTCAAATAAAATAGTTTGTAAATAAATAAAAAAATTGAATAATCAACCAGTAATCAAGCAAATACATTAGGAACACACACTAATCCTAGAATTATAGGAGGATCCCATTGAATACAATGGAGGTAAGGGGTGTCTAGTACCTTCCCCTTACTTAACCGACTCCCGAACCCAGTCTCTCACCTTTAACTATTAGGTTTTATCATTATTTTCCTGTTCCTTAGGAACGAATAAAGGATGGTGGCGACTCTGTAAATTTTACGGTCGTGACATTGTTGAATTAATATTAATGAATCTTGTTTAATTTTCTTAATTCAATTCTGAATCAATAGTTTTACTTTTTGTTTTTAATTAACATAACTATGATTAATTGTGTTTTTAATTAGATTAGTTGTAATTTTAGGATAATTTTATTTTAATTAATCAATTATGATTAATAAATATTTGCGATTAATCAATTAATAGAAATTTTAGGGTTTAGTTAGTTAAACTTGGCCTAATCTTGTGTTCATCATATATTCATGAATGATCTTAATTGATTAATGAAATCCAAATAATCTTTATTTTTGTTTCCATTTAATTAATTTACACATATTGACAATTTTGCCCCTAAGTAGAAAAATCCTGATATTTTGTATGATCCCATAGCTTAGGGTTACTTATAACCATTTGATTCAATTAATTGATTAATTCATTTGGGGTTGTACATAGTCTAGCTAATTCTATGAATCCCACTGATGAGTGTTAACCAAAGGTCACTTTGGTCAACCAAATCCTTTGTATTTTGTTGGAATCCCCCAAGCCTATTCAAGTGATCAAAATATCCTTGATCACTTGATGGGGAAAGTCCATGGTGCTCAAGCTATATTGGATATGTTGAATCTCAGGAGCTCAAGACCTCAAGGTTCAAATCCAAGTTCAAGACTTCATTCAAGTCAATATCAATCAAGCACAATTAACAAAGTAGACTACTTCTCAAGCACAACGAAGGTCAACACTTATCAATCATAATTCAGATTATATGGCACAAGCCTTAAGAAATAGATAATGAATGAGAGTGGAGAATTCTATTAACTCATTCTGAATATCTTTGGGTACGAGATGAATGACCTAGTTTCTCATTGTATTCACCTATATTCATAGACTTTAGCACAATTCTAATAAATGTTTGTCAAGTCTTCTTCTACAACAAGTAGCATTGCATCATCAAGATCAATCATCAGGATCTCCTATCAGCAACTTGTCAATTCTGATTCAAGTTATATACCACGAGTCTTAAGAAACAAAGAATGATGAGAGTGTAGAATGTAACACCTCCCAAACTACTACTACTCAAATACAGCATACAACTGCATAATCAGAGTAAATTAAAGCATGCATACACGAGGGCATCACATTTACTTCTGCCAGAAACAACACATGCCATGGTCACATACAAGTAACACATATTATAAATCAAAACCAAATAACCAACATGCAAACTCACACAGCGGAATAACATCTCTCTTCGTAAATGGTAAATAGTGATGATTCCTATAAATCATCTACCACAAAATATCGTTTTAGGCTCTAAGGCCACTCAACATCAAAACCAACATATCCAAATAACAAGATAAGAGAGAGCACAACAATATCTCTCAACATCAAAACAAATACAAATAATACCATAAACCCAAGTGTTACATGACCAGAGCACTATAGACTACCTAGTCAAAACACATCAAGAACTAGCCTCCTAATCTAATCCTTGTGCGAAGCACCACTATCTCCGGTACCTGAGCGGTGTCGCGATAGAACATCATTCCAACAAAAGGATGAGAATTTAAATCATTATAGAAAAACATAATAATATGAAATGTATAACAAACATACATATATTATTAGAATTCGTCACGCCTCATACAAATATGCATCATATCATCTTATTAAAGAATCAAATATTTACCATCATACGACATGGCTCAACAATCCACAAGTATTCATTTATAAATACTAAACGATGTACAAAAGTTATATTTCACAAAATATCGGTTTCATGTACATATTATCATTTACAAATCATCATCAAATATGTATACAACTTTCACATGATTCCACAATGTATACAAGTCACCATTTCATCACATATATCACAAATATGCATACATATCACATAAAAAACACATCAACAATTCATATCAAATGGATCACCTAAAATCCATGTATATGCGTATCTACCAAAATCATATCCAGACAATCATATCACATAATCACACAAACAATAATTCACACCGACACGTGCGACTCAATGTGTGACTCAATACGATATGCATGTGTGAAATTCTAGTTATCAGACTTTGGATGTCACACTGGTTGTTATGACATCCAATTCTGCACAGACAGGGATTATGCAGAACTTAACAGTAAGTGCAGTAAATAACACAAGTAATTGTTCACCCAGTTCAGTCCAACATGACCTACATCTGGGGGCTACCAAGCCAGGGAGGAAATCCACTATTAGTAGTATCAATTCAAAGCTAAACTCACCCGTTTACAACTTATCACTTAATCCCTACCCAATGCAATTTCAATCTTAATCTAAGATCAGAGTTCCTACTCACTCCCCCTCAATCACCTCAGTGATATTAAAAACACTTTGAAGTCACACTTCAAAAACAACTCCTGGTTATGCTTCACAGCTTAAACCAAGATACACAGCACTCACGCTTAAAAACTTCGAGTGACACAACACTTACAACTCAATGAACACCCTATGCCAAAGCAATCATCTACTTGATAATGACTTGGCTTACAAGATACGTCTAATTCTAGACTCACAAAAATACAGCAGTGAAGTAAGATGGACACACTAAATCTTCACGCCTCAAAATCCCTGAAACTGAATGGAGGAATGCCTTCCTTTTTATATTGCAGCACCTGGGCTTTTGCACCTGTATTTTCCTGAATTTTAGGTCACATAAGTTCCCACAAATTCAATATTTAGGTTGCTAACAAATAGGCTATTTGTTAGGTTCATTGAATGTAGCTTGGTTGTTGATTTCCTGAATTTTCTCTAAGCTGTTGACTTCCTAAAGAATAGCCTGAGAAAGCTGTAACAGAAAACTGAACAACCTACAATTTAGCATATGCTGTCAGGAATGAATGTCACGACATTCAGCTTGACATCAAGGTCCATATGCTGAGTCTGTTTTTCCAGAAAACAGACTGTACAAATCTGCTGACCTGTACATGATCAAAATGACCATACTACAGTACCAGCTTACATTAGTAAATGTCAACGTGTCCAACTTAACATTTACACAGTTGGCCTTAAGTTAGTTCTTTTATTCTCTTGAAGAACAAACTAAGTAAAATGCTGAAGTATAGCAGAACACCACTCTGCCCAATCTTCAGTAGCTGCTGTCAATGATGAATGTCACAACATCCAGTTTGACATTCAATCAGTAGGCCTTATGCCAGGTCTGGTTCTTCCTTGATAACCAGACTGCAAGTGAATACTAAGTTCTAACAGAACTCCTGATGTTCTATTCCTTAGTATCTGTTGACAGGTATGAATGTCACAACGTCCAGTTTGACATTCAATAAATCCTGTGTTAGCTAGTCCTGCAGTAACTACAATGTAGTCACATATGCATGTCATGACATCAGTCAAGACATTTGTGTTTTACCATATAATGCAGCCAATTAAACACCTACAAACTCCCCCTTTGGCAAATTTTTGGCTAAAACACTTTGATCCCCATAACAGAGTTCATAGCAGCGGAAACACTCACCTAGCAGGAAATAATACTAGCTAAAACACTCAGAGTGGCAGCACACTCACACACATGGAAGTTAAATAAAAACTTCACATAGCAGCACCCACATATTAGAAGTTGCACCTAAACTTCAATATCTGTTGCAGGGGGGGGGGGTCTTCAGATCTGTCATGAGAGTCTGTTGTAGAGACTTACTCTGTTTGTCAGGGGATTGATGGTTATTACTCCCCCTTTTTGTCACAAATGTTGCCAAAGCCAACAACATTATCAGAGCACAATGACAGAGCCCCAGACTTGGTTTTACTTCACAGTTTCAACCAAGTTAACATCCACTTGATCTTGCTTCACAGCTTCGATCAAGTGATCACCCACTTTTGCTTAACAGTAGGTACCACCATATCAGATGCCATGATTTTGTTTCTGACATCCAGAACCACTCCTGCATGAACAGCATCCTTGAACTCCTGCAGGTACAGTGGCCTTCTCACTGTAGGGTGTCTCCTTACCCTCTTGTATACACCCTTGTTGCAAGCAGCATAGCTATGATCTGTTGACCAATCATAGCCTAGTACAAATTGTTTAATAGGCAGAGATATTAAACAATTTATCCCAAACATCAGTGGTTGCTATAAGGTCTCAGAGAGACATATTCCCAGTTTGCTCCTTAAGTTTTCAAACTGAGTAGCATCCAGAGCCTTTGTAAATATGTCAGCCAGTTGAAGATCCGTGGCTACATGTTCCAAAGTGATCACCTTGTCTTCCACCAGATCTCTGATGAAGTGGTGCCTAATGTCAATATGTTTGGTCCTGCTGTGTTGGATGGGATTCTTGGAGATGTTGATGGCACTGAGATTATCACAGAACAATGTCATGACATTTTGAGTGACATTGTACTCAGTGAGCATTTGTTTCATCCAAACCAGTTGGGAGCAACTGCTTCCAGCAGTTATGTATTCAGCCTCTGCAGTGGACAGAGAGACACAGTTCTGCTTCTTGCTGAACCACGATATGAGGTTTTCTCCTAAGAAGAAACATCCACCTGATGTGCTTTTTCTGTCGTCAGCACTTCCAGCCCAATCAGCATCACAGTACCCAGATAGGACAGGCTCAGACCCATGTGAGTACAGCATCCCATAGTCACATGTCCCATTGATATACTTGAGAATCCTTTTGACTTGATTCAAGTGACTCACCTTGGGCTCTGCTTGGTATTTGGCACATACTCCAACTGCATAAGAAATGTCAGGTCTACTTGCAGTTAGATACAGCAGACTACCTATCATGCTCCTGTACAGGCATTGATCAACACTAGGCCCTCCATCATCTTTGGTTAACTTCAGATGAGTAGGAGCTGGAGTCCTCTTATGCCTGGCATGATCCATACCAAACTTCTTGACTATGTTCTTGGCATACTTGCTTTGGGAGAGAAACATAGAGTCCTCCATTTGGTTTACTTGCATTCCAAGGAAATAGGTCAGTTCTCCCACTAGACTCATTTCAAACTCAGACTGCATCTGGTGAACAAATTTTTTAACCATTTGTTCTGACATTCCACCAAAGACTATATCATCAACATAGATTTGAGCTATCATGATTTTGCCTTCTTCATCCTTCACAAACAAGGTTTTATCTATGCCACCCTTTCTGTATCCATTTGAGGTCAGAAATTCGGTTAACCTTTCATACCAAGCTCTGGGTGCTTGCTTCAACCCATACAAGGCTTTCTTCAACTTGTATACATGCTCAGGTTGGTTAGGATCACAGAACCCTTTGGGTTGTTCCACATAGACTTCTTCATTCAGGTAGCCATTCAAGAATGCACTCTTCACATCCATTTGGAATAGCTTAAACTTTAGGATGCAAGCTACCCCCAACAGCAATCTGATGGACTCAAGTCTAGCCACAGGAGCAAATGTCTCATCAAAGTCTACTCCTTCAACTTGAGTGTATCCTTGAGCTACTAGTCTTGCTTTATTTCTAGTAATTACTCCTTTCTCATCAGATTTGTTTTTGTAGATCCACTTGGTACCAATGATGTTGGACCCTTCAGGTCTTGGAACCAGCTCCCATACTTCATGCCTTGTGAACTGCTCGAGTTCCTCTTGCATGGCACTGATCCAGTATTCATCTGTCAGGGCTTCTTTCACATTCTTTGGTTCAACCTTGGAAACAAAGCAGGAATTTGAGTTTATTCCTCTTGACCTGGTGGTTACACCACTGGTGGGATCCCCTATGATGAGATCCTTAGGGTGGTCTTTCTGAATTCTGATAGATGGCACTTTGGTGGTTGCCTCTACTTCACATTCAGGAGGAGGTTCCTGTACTTCTTCAGACTTGACTGGACTGTCAGTTTGACTGTCGAGGAATGTTTCAACATCCTCCATGACATCGGTTCCTTCCTCTTTATCATCCACAATGACATTTATGGACTCCATCAGGACATTGGTCCTGTAGTTTGTGGAGTATCCCAGAAATACGCCTTCATCACTTTTGGGATCTAGCTTCCTTCTCTGTTCACGATCTGTGAGGATGTAGCATTTACTTCCAAAAATATGAAAGTACTTCACAGTGGGTTTTCTACCCTTCCATATTTCATACAGAGTGGAGGAGGTTCCTTTTCTCAAGGTGACTCTGTTGTGAACATAGCACGCTGTATTCATTGCTTCAGCCCAAAAGTGCATAGGGAGCTTCTTTGCATGAATCATTGCTCTGGCAGATTCTTGAATAGTTCTATTTTTTCTTTCAACTATTCCATTCTGCTGAGGAGTTATAGGTGAGGAGAACTCATGGCTTATTCCTTCAGACGAGCAGAACTCATCAAACTTGGAATTCTTGAATTCAGTACCATGATCACTTCTAATCCGGACCACACTACTGTCCTTTTCCCTTTGAAGTCTTAGGCACAGATCTTTGAAGACATCAAATGCATCTGACTTCTCTCTGATGAAGCTTATCCACGTGTATCTGGAATGGTCATCAACCACCACGTAGGCATACTTCTTCCCACCAAGACTTTCAACCTGCATAGGTCCCATTAGGTCCATGTGCAGCAGTTCCAGAACTCTGGAGGTTGTGGAATGTCCCAGCTTTGGGTGTGACATCTTGGTTTGCTTGCCCACTTGGCATTCTCCACAGACTCTTCCTTCATCAATCAGAAGCTTTGGCATTCCTCTGACTGCTTCCTTGGATATAATCTTCTTCATTCCCCGTAAGTGGAGATGTCCGAGTCTTCTATGCCACAGCTTCACCTCCTGTTCTTCCTTGGCTGAGGAGCATGTTGTGGAAAAGTTAGAGAGATCAGGTTCCCACAGGTAGCAGTTGTCTTTGGACCTGGTTCCTCTCATAACTTCCTGATTGTCACCATTTGTCACAATGCACAGCTCCTTAGTAAACTGAACATCAAAACCTTGATCACACAGCTGACTTATGCTTATAAGGTTTGCAGTTAGTCCTCTTACTAACAGCACATTGTTCAGTTTTGGCACTCCAGAACAGTCCAGTTTGCCCACACCTCTTATTTTTCCTTTGGCTCCATCACCAAAAGTCACATAGCTGGTGGTGTGAGGTTGAATGTCTACCAGTAGATTTTCCATACCAGTCATATGTCTTGAGCATCCACTGTCAAAGTACCAGTCTTCTCTGGAAGAGGCCCTTAGGGCAGTGTGTGCTATCCTAGCATACCATTGTTGCTTCTTAATGGGAACACATCGCTTACGTGTGTTATGCTTAGGTCTGACATGTGAGGCTCTGTTAGGGAAGCCATGAATCCAGTAGCAGAAGGCTTTTATATGCCCAAGCCTGCCACAGTGGTGACACCTCCAATTCTGGTATATTCTCTTCTGAAGATCATTCATCCTAGCTCCTCGATGTTGAGACATTGGCTTTGACATCTGCTTGAACTTCTGAACTCTAGCCTTTGGGCGTTTGTGTTCAGCTCTTTTTCCAAATCCTAGCCCAGATTTGGTTCCAGACTGCTGTCCCACCTTTAGTATTTCTTCCAAGGTGTCAGTTCCCTTATTCATCATTCTGATGGATTTGGTCATCTGGTTCAGCTTGGAAGTCAGCAGGGCTATCTCCTCATTTAGCCCCTCTATGGCAGACATTTGTTTCTGTCTCTCATCTTCCAGTTCCTTGATGAGTTTCTTCTGTTTTTCTCCTTGTGCACGCACATCTGCACTGGTGGTACACAGTTTCTTGTATGCTGCAGAAAGTTCATCAAATGTCAGCTCATCTGCACTTGTGTCATCTTCAGAGACACACACACTGGTTAGTGCAGTGACATGTTTGGCTGATTCTCCTTCAGATTCACTTTCAGAATCTCCTTCAGACCATGTGATAGCTAGCCCCTTACTTTGCATTTTGAGGTAAGTAGGGCATTCAGCTCTGACGTGTCCATACCCTTCACAGCCATGACACTGGATTCCCTTCCCATGGTTGAACTTCTCATCATAAGTTGATCTTTTCTTAATGTCAGACGGGATGTTCTTGACATTAGGTCTACCTCTTTGATCAATCTTCTTCATGACCTTGTTGAATTGCCTCCCAAGCATGGCTAAGGCTTCTGATATACTTTCATCACCTCCTGTATATCCTTCTTCTGACTCCTCTTCAGCATTTGTTATAAAGGCTATGCTTTTCTTCTTCTCAGCATACTCACCTAAGCCCATTTCAAAGGTTTGGAGAGAACCAATGAGCTCATCTACCTTCATATTGCTGATGTCCTGAGCCTCCTCTATGGCAGTGACCTTCATAGCAAACCTCTTAGGCAAGGACCTGAGAATCTTTCTTACAAGTTTCTCTTCAGTCATTTTCTCACCTAGTCCACCAGAGGTGTTTGCAATTTCAAGAATATTCATGTGAAATTCATGAATAGTCTCTTCCTTTTTCATCCTCAGATTTTCAAACTTGGTTGTCAACATCTGAAGTTTGGACATCTTCACCTTGGAAGTACCTTCATGAGTTACCTTGAGGGTATCCCAAACTTCCTTAGCTAGTTCACAATGGTGCACTAGTCTGAAGATGTTCTTGCTGATTCCATTGAACAATGCATTCAAGGCCTTGGAATTTCCAAGAGCTAGTGCCTCTTGCTCCTTGTCCCACTCTTCTTCAGGAATCTGCACACTGACTCCATCTTCACCTGTCCTCATTGGATGTTCCCATCCTTTGTTGACAGCTCTCCAGACTTTGCTGTCTAGAGACCTTAAGAAGGCTATCATACGAGGCTTCCAGTCATCATAATTAGAGCCATCCAACATGGGTGGTCTATTTGAGTGTCCTAAATCCTTGTCCATGGTACTAGAAAGTAACTTCCCTAGATCTCACCCAGAACTTCACAGGCAGGGTGCCTGCTCTGATGCCAATTGAAATTCTAGTTATCAGACTTTGGATGTCACACTGGTTGTTATGACATCCAATTCTGCACAGACAGGGATTATGCAGAACTTAACAGTAAGTGCAGTAAATAACACAAGTAATTGTTCACCCAGTTCAGTCCAACATGACCTACATCTGGGGGCTACCAAGCCAGGGAGGAAATCCACTATTAGTAGTATCAATTCAAAGCTAAACTCACCCGTTTACAACTTATCACTTAATCCCTACCCAATGCAATTTCAATCTTAATCTAAGATCAGAGTTCCTACTCACTCCCCCTCAATCACCTCAGTGATATTAAAAACACTTTGAAGTCACACTTCAAAAACAACTCTTGGTTATGCTTCACAGCTTAAACCAAGATACACAGCACTCACGCTTAAAAGCTTCGAGTGACACAACACTTACAACTCAATGAACACCCTATGCCAAAGCAATCATCTACTTGATAATGACTTGGCTTACAAGATACGTCTAATTCTAGACTCACAAAAATACAGCAGTGAAGTAAGATGGACACACTAAATCTTCACGCCTCAAAATCCCTGAAACTGAATGGAGGAATGCCTTCCTTTTTATATTGCAGCACCTGGGCTTTTGCACCTGTATTTTCCTGAATTTTAGGTCACATAAGTTCCCACAAATTCAATATTTAGGTTGCTAACAAATAGGCTATTTGTTAGGTTCATTGAATGTAGCTTGGTTGTTGATTTCCTGAATTTTCTCTAAGCTGTTGACTTCCTAAAGAATAGCCTGAGAAAGCTGTAACAGAAAACTGAACAACCTACAATTTAGCATATGCTGTCAGGAATGAATGTCACGACATTCAGCTTGACATCAAGGTCCATATGCTGAGTCTGTTTTTCCAGAAAACAGACTGTACAAATCTGTTGACCTGTACATGATCAAAATGACCATACTACAGTACCAGCTTACATTAGTAAATGTCAACGTGTCCAACTTAACATTTACACAGTTGGCCTTAAGTTAGTTCTTTTATTCTCTTGAAGAACAAACTAAGTAAAATGCTGAAGTATAGCAGAACACCACTCTGCCCAATCTTCAGTAGCTGCTGTCAATGATGAATGTCACAACATCCAGTTTGACATTCAATCAGTAGGCCTTATGCCAGGTCTGGTTCTTCCTTGATAACCAGACTGCAAGTGAATACTAAGTTCTAACAGAACTCCTGATGTTCTATTCCTTAGTATCTGTTGACAGGTATGAATGTCACAACGTCCAGTTTGACATTCAATAAATCCTGTGTTAGCTAGTCCTGCAGTAACTACAATGTAGTCACATATGCATGTCATGACATCAGTCAAGACATTTGTGTTTTACCATATAATGCAGCCAATTAAACACCTACAATGTGGATCCCATCCGTTATCATTTTTGGCTTTTCGAGCATCTCTCAAATAGACTAGATAACCACCTATAAAGCTCGGTTCGTCCTTAAGCTTTCAAACCCCATTCGGCGTTAGGTTTGGGACATGCAAATAATCTACGCGAGATTACCCAACATTGCCTCTTTCATAGACTCATGCTAGTGTAAGTGTGCAACAAGAACAAGACTTGTGTAATTAAGACGATCGTAACCCCTTAGTCATACATAAGCATACCACATCCAACATTTGCAAAACATACACCTAACATGGCTTCAATCCCAAACAATACATCAAATAACATTCATCATTTCATCACAACACATTAACATAAAGCAAACAAGCCAATTCTTGTTATTCAACAAATTCACCAATTCACATAATCACATACATAATTTCAAGTATTATGTTTCTTCACAAAATCCATCTAAAAACCATCCAATACATGCCAAACAATAGAAAACATGTCATTCACATTCACCACACATACAACATACATCCATATTAGGATTCTTTTGATAAAATATTAATCTACTGTTATCGAAATGAATATCATGTTATAGATAATATTCTTAACTTCATAACGGTCTAAACGGCACCTCAAACGAAGTTATGATTCAAAAGTTATTGAACTTACAAGTTCTCCAAAATGCTGTCAAAACCAGAAAATTTGTTGTTGCGAAAATGCTGTCAAAAACCAGAAAAACTGCTGTTGCGAAAATGCTACTGTCCAACACGAATTTTCATCATAAAACCACATTAATCCATCATTTTTCTTGAAATAAATAGTTATACAACCTATATATATCATATAACAACTATTAGGATCATAGAAACAAGATTCTAAGCTCCACTAATTTTCATCAAAATCCAAAATCAACAATTTTCAAGTGAAACTCAAACATGCAATAATACACCAAATCATATTCTATGCACATACCCATTCATGAAATTCAATATAGAAACATCATAGCATAACATAAACATCAATTTCATGGATTAAAACATAAACACATATTAGGGTTTCTCAAAAATCAAAATTCCCAAATCCTTAGTTCATGATATCTAACCCACATACATTACATACATTATGCTTACCCATAACCATTTGAAATCTTACCCTTACCTTAGTATAGATGAAATCTCTAGGTCCTTCTTCTTCTAGTTTCCTCTTCTCCTCTTTCTCTTCTCTTCTATTATATTCTCTCTTCTTCTCTTATTTTACAAAAGTAACTCTAATCTCTAAAACCCTTACTATCTTTTTAACTCATAACGGGCTTAACCCATTTATCCACCTATTCTAATTAATTAGGCCCATTACTAGATAATTGCTATTTTTACTTATAAAATTCAATTATTCAAATAACACATATATTTAAATAATTTAAATAATCAGCAGAACACATATTTAATTAATTATCACACCAAATAATCATTAATTAAAATAAACATTTAGTAAATAAATATGGAAATTAAATCAGGGTGTTACAACTCTCCCCCACTTGAAATATTTTCATCCTAAAAAATTACCTCAAGCGAACAACTCGGGATATGAATCCCTCATCTGACTCTCAAGCTCCCACGTCACATTTCCACCAGCCGGTCCTCCCCAAACGACTTTCACTAAAGCGATCTCTTTATCACTGAGTTGTTTCACCTCTCTATCTTCTATCCACATAGGTAATGTCTCCACGGTCAAATTATCTCTAACCTCAACATCGTCTAATTGGACAACATACGAAGGATCCGCAATGTATCTCCTCAATTGAGACACGTGAAACACATCATGGAGATTAGCAAGTGACGGAGGCAACGTAATCCGATAAGCCACATCACCTACTTTCTTAGAAATCTGATATGGACCAATGGCGTCAACTTACGCGACTTCAATGCTCTACCAACACCCGTTACCGGAGTAACTCTTAAAACACATGATCATCTACCTCAAACTCAAGCGCTTTCCTCCTCTTGTCATGATAACTCTTTTGACGACACTGAGAAACCTTTATCTTCTCTCTGATCATTTTAATCTTATCAGTAGCCTATTGAACTATCTCAGGTCCAACCACAACACTCTATCCAGATTCGTACCAACACAAATGCGTCATACACCTTCTACCATACAAAGCTTCAAACAGAGCCATACCAATACTCGAATGAAAAGTATTATTGTAGGTAAACTCAATCAAAGGAAAATAATTATCCCAAGCACCTCCCTGTTCTAAAACACAATCTCTCAAAAGATCCTCAAGCGACTGAGTCGTCCTCTCAGTCTGACCATCTGTCTGCGGATGATAAGCAGAACTCAAACACAACTTTATACCCATAGCACATTGCAAACCTTCCCAAAAGATCTCGACCCAAACAAATAATGTCTTCAAATATTCAAAATAAACACAACAATAGCTAATTCAAAATCATGAGTCGGATAATTCCTCTCATGCACTTTGAGTTGCCTTGAAGCATAAGCTACAACTTGTTGATTCTGCATTAACACACCTCCTAAACCCATCAAAGAAGCATCACAATACACAACAAATGGTTCTGATGGATTCAGTAAAAATCAAAACAGGAGCAATAATCAATCTCCTCTTTAGCTCTTGAAAACTAGCTTCACACTATGCAGTCCAAATGAAAGCTTGACCTTTCCTAGTCAACTGCGTTAATGGAAAAGATAACTTAGAAAAGCCTTCAATAAACTTTTGATAATAACTTGCCAAACCAAGAAAACTACGAATCTCAGACACACATTTCGGCGCTTCCCATTGAGATATAACCTCAATCTTAGAAGGATCAATCGAAATACCATCACTAGAGATCACATGGCCAAGGAAACTCACTTCCTTCAACCAAAACTCGCACTTCGAAAGTTTAGCAAACAACTGCTTCTCTTTCAATACAGATAAAACAATCCTCAAATGCTTAGCATGATCCTCTTCACTCTTCGAATAAATCAAAATATCATCGATAAACACAACAACAAATTTATCGAGATATTTATGAAAAATTTGATTCATGTACTCCATAAATACACCAGGTGCATTCATCGCACTAAAAGGCATCACCGAATACTCATAGTGTCCATACCTTGTTCTAAAAGCAGTCTTCTGAATATCTTCAGCTTTCACACGGATCTGATGATACCCAGACCTCAAATCAATCTTGCTAAATACACAAGCACCAACCAACTGATCCATCAAATCATCAATCCTCAGAAGCGGATACTTATTCTTGATAGTAACCTTATTCAGTTGTCTGTAATCCATACACAACCTCATAGTACCTTCTTTCTTCTTAACTAACAAGACAGGTGCACCCCACGGTGACAAACTCGGACGAATAAACCTCTTATCAAGCAAATCCTCTAGTTGACTCTTCAACTCTTTCAACTCAGATGGTGGCATCCGATATGGAGCCATCGATACCGAACTAGTACCAGGAATCAAATCAATCATGAACTCAACTTCATGTTCAGGAGGCAAATCACTAACCTCGTCAGGAAACACTTCAGGAAAATCACGAACAACTGGAAATTCACCCATTGTTCCATTTTCACTAAGCTTCAAACTTGCCACCAACATAAACACTTCAGCACCATCTCGCACAGATTCATTCACTTGTTGAGTAGACAAGAATAAATCATCTTCCTTCTCTGGCTCAAGAAAAGAACAGCTTTCGCAAAACAATTGATATAGACATGGTTGGCCCTCAACTAGTTCATTCCCAAAATAATATCAAGTTGACTCAATGGAAGACACATTAAATCAACTTCAAAATCTTTATCACAAATATTCAACGGACATTTCAAACAAACAAATGAAGTAGTCACTGAACCCATAACCGGAGTATCAATAACCATGCTTCCATGCATAACAGATAATTCAAGATTCAATTTCTTAGCACAATCCCAAGCAATAAAAGAATGCGTCGCACAATATCAATAATAGCAATCAAAGGCATATTATTAATAAAGCACGTACCCCGAATCAATCTTTCCTCGGCATAAGTATCAGCACCAGACAATGCAAACACTTTCCCTTTGGCTTGCTCCTTCTTCGGCTTGTTGCACTTGGTACTAATGTGCCCTTTCTCACCACAGTTGTAGCAAGTCACATTCGAACCAACTCTGCAATCAAAAGATTTGTGACCTTGCTTGCCACACTTGAAATAAGTCACATCACCCTTAGGACACTTGGGAGCACGATGCCCCTCAACACCACATCTGAAGCACTTGACATGAGTGTGACATCCTCCCCGACTCGGCTTCTTGCCATCACCATCTTTCTTCTTACCATCTTACGGCTTCCCTCGAAATTGCCCTTTTCATTTCTTATCATGCAAGGACTTGTAATGAGCAGCACTCTCACGGATATCCTCATCATAGATTCTACTCTTGTTAACCAACTTCGAAAATCTCGCAATCTGTTGGTAACCCATTGCCTTCTTGATATCAGGTCTCAAGCCACTGACAAACTTAAGACACTTGGATCTCTCAGCATTAGCAGTATTGTAATGGGGACAAAATTTTATCAACTCCTCAAACTTTGCAGCATATTCAACTACGGTACCATTACCTTGCTTCAACTCAAGGAATTCAATTTCCTTCTTCAGAAAAGCATCACGGAAAATGTTGTCAAAAACCAGAAAAACTATTGTTGCGAAAATGCTACTGTCCAACACGAATTTTCATCATAAAACCACATTAATCCATCATAGCAACTATTAGGATCATAGAAACAAGATTCTAAGCTCCACTAATTTTCACCAAAATCCCAAATCAACCATTTTCAAGTGAAACTCAAACATGCAATTATACACCAAATCATGTTCTATGCACATACCCATTCATGGAATTCAATATAGAAACACCATAGCATAACATAAACATCAATTTCATGGATTAAAACATAAACACATGTTAGGGTTTCTCAAAAATCAAAATTCTCAAATCCTAAGTTCATGATATCTAACCCACATACATTACATACATTATGTTTACCCATAACCACTTGAAATCCCAACCTTACTTTAGTATATATGAAATCTCTAGGTCCTTCTTCTTCTAGTTTCCTCTTCTCCTCTTTCTCTTCTCTTCTCTTCTATTCTATTCTATTCTCTCTTTCTCTTCTCTTCTCTTCTATTCTATTCTATTCTCTCTTCTTCTCTTGTTTTCCAAAACTAACTCTAATCTCTAAAACCCTTACTGTCTTTTTAACTCATAATGGGCTTAACCCACTTATCCATCCATTCTAATTAATTAGGCCCATTACTAGACAATTGCTATTTCTACTCATAAAATTCAATTATTCAAATAACACATATATTCAGTATATTCAAATAATCACCAGACCATATATTTAATTAATTATCACACCAAATAATGATTAATTAAACTAAACACCTTATAAATAAATACGGAAATTAAATCGGGGTGTTATAGAAAATTCATATCCTTTTCTAAAATGTCTTTGGGTACGGGACGAATGACCCAGTTTCTTAAGGTATTCGCCTTTGTTCATAGACTTTAGTGTTATTTGAATCATACAACTGACAAGTCTTCTTCAAGCAAGCATTAATCATTCAACACTTCAATAATGAAACACTGTTGTTGTCAGCACCTTGTGGTTATACACCCTTTTTCAATCAATTCAACCTTTTCTTGCATGTTAGGCTTTGGACCTTGGCTACCTGTTCCCGCCTATTAGGTTGTTGACCTTGGCAATCTTTCCTTCTCGTTAGGTTTTGGAACTTGACAAATTTTCTTGCCTATGAGGTGATAGACCTTGGCATTCCATTTACCTTGTAAGGTTATGAACTCAGGTAATTCAATCTTTATTGCCTTTGAGGTGGTGGACCTTGGCAACCTTTTCCTTCCTATTAGGTTATAGATCTTGGCAACCTTTTCTTGCCACATGAGGTGGTGGACCTTGGCATGCTCTTTTTGTGTCTATGGAGTTATAGACTTTGGCACTTGGTTATAGACCTTGACAATCTCTTTGAGTAGCCTTATAGAGTTATGGACTCTTGGATATCCCCTTGCCTATAATGTTATGGACCTTGGCAGGGCTTTCCTTTTCTTTTAGAGTTATGGACTCTGGCACATGTTCTCTTTGCCTTTTGGGTTATAGACCTTGGTAGTTCAATTCCTTGCCATTAAGAGTGATAAACTCTGGTAGTGATACCTTGCCTAGCAGGTTGTGAATCTTGGCACTTTTTTTTTCTGGCTCGAAGGGTTGTGTACTCAGGCAATCAATCTATCTTCCTTTGTTTCAACCATAGTAGGCTGAACTACGAAAGCTCTGATTTTCTCATTGCACAATGAGAATACATAGGCACGAGAATTCAGATTCTCCGCGAGCTACCTTATTTATTTCTACTTTATTGGTTATTCTTCATCAATCAATACCATTCTGTTGTGTCCCCTACATTGATATAATATTATTTGTACTCAACAACACTTTCTTGTGGGCCCGTACACACCCTTTTAGGACGATTTAGCGGCAGTCCACCTTGTGAACCAAGAGTTGTTTGGCTATTAAACAAAACACTTTATTCTTTCTTTTTTGGCCAATAAGCATGTTTACTCTTTGGTTCAAATCATTTACCTTTATGGGTTCCCATGTTACCGTTTTATTGGTACAAGTTATATTGTTCATCACTGCAGTCCTATCCTTGAAGTTATTTGTCTTGCTAGTCCTAGTTGCGTAGGCAAACACCTCTTTGTTTTTATCCTTTATTTTCGTGGTTCCACGAACTACGAGACTCCGACTTTCTCATTGCACAGTGAGAATACATAGGCACGAGGGGTTGAATCCTCCGCGAGCGTATTTATTATTTTTCCCCGTTCATCTCCATGATGCATTCATAACTCTACCTTCATTTAGTCCATGTGATATACTCTTACTTTGAGTCAAATACATTATCTCTTTGAGCTCCATTCAGTTTCTGCTTGTGAACCAAGAGTTATTTGTGTTGTGAAACCAAACACTTAATTCCTTGTTTTCGGTCATGACAATACAATGTGTATGCCTAGTTTCCTCCACGTGTTAGTCTATGCCAGTTTTACTCTTGGGTTCAGATTTCATCCCTTTTTGGAGTTAAACAATACTATCCTTTGGTTCAAACCATATTTGTTATCATACTTCTTTCACCTCTTACCACTAGTTCTATGAACTACGGAGCTCTAAATTCTTTATTACACAATAAGGATACGTAGGCAAGAGGGCCCTAATCCTCACCGAACATTCTATCTATTCTCTTCTTTTCACCTTATTCTTTCGCGAGTAACCTTAGATATAACACTCATTCAAGCAAGAACAATAAAAATGGTTCCCGTTGAGTACAACAGATGTTAGGGGTGCTAACACCTTCCCTTTGCATAATCGACTTCCTTACCTAGTTATCTCTTTCCCTCAGGTTTTATCATATTTTCCCTTTCTTTCGGGAATAAATAAAGTTTGATGGAGACTTTGTTGTATGTTGGCATGGAAAATTTTCGAAACGGAAACAGTTTTTTTTGAAAATCGGGAAGACCAGGTTTTCGATGTTCGGTCGTAAAATCGCAGGATTGCTGCAATTCCAGGGGCAAAAACGCGGGGAAAAAAATACCTATGACTAAATTATTGGCTAAATCGACAAGAATACCTGACAACGACACCAATTTGACCCACTGTCACACACGGGTAAAAAACGAGTAATTAAAAATTGTAGTTAGAGTAACGACACTCAAGTCGTATTGCAAGGACTCTTGGTCAATTTAACCAACTGATTAAAACAAAATGGGGTTTTTATTATCGATTATGATATTGATTAAGAGAATCTAATTACGAATATGATAAACAGACTGATCTACTGATTCGATTTCCTAACTTATCATTGGTTAATATAATTTTCATGCTCTAAGCGGACTCTAATGCCTATCCGAATACAACATCAATCAACAAGCGTAATTGACACTATATGATTTACACTCCTGTTTTCCAAGTTAAGCAAACGAAATAAGGATTTGCACGAATTAACATAAAAGCTATGCTAAGACACGATGAAGATTAGTGAATATAAATCAATCGAAATTAATCAATACATATTCTATAGAAATTGAATAAAGCATACAAGACATAGAGTAGAATATTGAAAGGAAAAAGAAATTTGATTGAAAATTATAGAACCTTAAAGTATCGGCGGAAACCGAATACAACAGATCAACCGCGTGAAATTTAGTTCTCCATGAAATTCGTACTAGCCTCTAATTTCCGTGAATGCGGAATACTCCCAATAAAATGAGTTTTTAGTTTAAATATTACAAGGGAAATCGGACGCTAATAGCAACTGACCCGTAAAACTTAAAAACGGTCCAAAAACTAATTGTTTTATTCAATCTGGAACTTCAACGAATTATTTGATCCTCTTTCACTTCGAACCAGCTTTTGACTTCAACACGAAATTTGTAGCACTTTGTCTTAACTTTCCAACACATAGTAGAACGTTCCAATCTGATTCTCGTAGCTCAATATATGGTATGCACAGTAAGAATACATCAAATAACTATTTAAGCTGGAAATAAAATACGAAAATAAAATAAAGACAAAAATAAACTTAAATATAAAAACACACTAAAATAGTAAAAATAATAAAACAAAATATAGAATTTCCTAAGTAAAATAGTAAAAGAGTATGCATCAAAATGCACTGATCATAGTTCAACCGCAAAGAAGACTAAACCCTACCATGAAAGAAGTGGTAAGAAAAAAGGTCCTGAGACTACTTGAGGCAGGTATGATCTACCATATCTCTGAAAGTTCTTGGGTAAGTTTAGTGCATGTAGTCCTTAAGAAGGGGTATATGATCGTCGTAGGGAATGAAAATAACAAGTTGATTCTGAATCGAACAATTACCGGATGGCGGACGTGTATTGACTATAGGAGGTTAAACCAAACAACTAGAAAGGATCATTTTCTATTACCTGTTATGGATCAAATATTATAAAGATTGGAAGGTCAAACATATTATTATTTTCTAGGTGATTATTCAGGATACAACCAGATTGAGGTAGATCCATTCGATCAAGAAAATACCGCTTTTACATGCCCTTTTGGAGTGTTTTCCTATCGCATGATGCCATTTAGATTATGCAATGCTCCAACCACTTTTCAAAGCCGCATGCTTTCTATATTTTCTAATATGATTGAATATTCCATTCAGGTATTTATGGATGAATTTTCTGTTTTTAGTAGTGATTTTGAGAAATTCCTTACTCACCTTAATGTTGTTTTGGAGAGATGCACCGAAACGAACATTGTTTTAAACTGGAAAAAATGTCATTTTATGATAACTAAAGATATCGATTTATGGCATAAAATCTCATCAAAAGGCATTGAGGTTGATCAAGCTAAGATTAAGTTTATTGAAAAGTTACCGCCTCTAAATAAAGTTAAAGGAGTGAGACGTTTTCTAGGACATACCAATTTTTGCCGAAGGACTATAAAGGACTTCTCTAAAATTGAAAATCCTTTTTGTAACCTAGTCAAGAAAAATGATTTTACTTTTGATAATGAGTGCTTTAAATCTTTTTCTTCCATTAAATATAAGTTAATGAATGCACCCGTAATCTTGGCCAATGTCACGATAAAAATTTCTCTGTTATTTATTATATTAATTTTACACTTAAATTTAATTATATTATATAAATTAAACTTATTTTTTTAACATGAAATTAATTATTTCTTTTATTTAATTAATCATATTTCTCCAGATATCATATAAACTTATTTTTTATACTCTTAAATATTTATTTTTCTTTTTTTATATTTCTTTTAATATATATTCTTGATATTATTGAAAGATATTCTTATCATTTATAATGCTTTATAATTCCTCATTTTTATACAATTATTATTACATTTGTTTTAATATCCGTAAAATGGTTAAAACAACTAATAATAAAAAACCCGAGAAGGAAGTACTATTCTTTCTCCTAATCTAATCCTTGTAATTTTTCTTTCTTGATTAATTAAAATCAATATCATAAAGTTATACATAAGTGTATGGCATAAATCAAAGATATCTAGAAGATTGTTTGATAAATCATAACAAAATTAAAATGGATACATTCGTACATTCATAAGTGTTGTTATAATTCAAATATGTAATAATTAAATAGTGGTGTTATGACTTTTGTCTTCTTATCCTTTAAAAAATTCATGTGATGTAGCATTTAAGTATCATCATATAAAATAAAATGGATAAAATGATCTATAAAACTCTTGAATATTCCAAAGTAAACACAAGTAGCTCAACATAACGCAGTTGTCTAAGATTTGTACAACATGACATTTGATGGATCTTTAGGAATAATTGATAGAACTAAAATATAAACCCTGCACAAAGGCAACATTAGCATATAAAGCACGAAGAGCAAACATAAGCAAAACAACAGAAAGATCACTACAAAATTATATAATTAGTATAGAATTTACATCTGAAACTAGTAATCATTGAGTATTATGACTTATAGAGTATTTAGAATCAAACATGTTATGTCTTATAATTTCTTACAATATGTTATGTCTTATAATCAAAGATGTGAGGCAAGTTGAGATATTAAACACACATGCAACAATTACAGTCATATATAAGTATTATAGACTTATATTATAATAATCCAAATTTCTGTGTAATTAGTTTGAAAACTGTGCCTCTAATAGAAACTTATTCTCATTCAGTATCATCATCATCATCTTCCTCACGTTTTGATTTAATGTCAACTTTGCGATTGGAAGTACTGCTAAAAGGATCGTCTGCATCGTTCCCATCTTTAGGAAAAATGTGAAGTTGAGCTGATGAAAACCATTGCTATGTTTTGACATAGTGAGAAATAGATAACAAAATACAAATAAAATAAAACATAAACCTGGAAAACTAAACCCTGAGCGAACATTGTAAAGAGAAATAAAAAGGGTTTAGCTTACCTGTAAAAAAAAAAGAGAATGAAAGAAGTAATAGAAAAAGAAATATAAAGAGAAAGTAACGAAAGAGGTGGAAAAAATATATGTCAAATGGAAGTTTGAAATTTGAATTTAATTTTTAAATGGGTTCGATTTTGTTGGGAAGGGGAAAAACTTTTATTTGAGGTAGTCAATGGTTGATTGACATTTGACATGCAAATAAAGGTCTGATTGAGATTTATTTATGACATTTGTCGATTATCTATATGTCCAAATGTTAGTGTAAATTAAAAAATTTGGAAGGACAAATTTGAAAAATAATGCAATAGTATTTTGAAGGATTGGTAGTAGATGTTATATATTATATCAAATCTATTATTCATTATCATTTTTAGAATCTTAAAAAAATATATTTTTATTTTTGGATATACAAAAATCGATCCAAATTAAATAATATGAAAGTGGATTCGGTCGGATTTTTTTAATCAATCATCCAAAATCGAATGAGTTTTTAACTCAAAACTGATCCAAAACCGAATCGGGAACACCCATAACTTCAATTATATAAACTAAACCTAATTTTTTTAACATGAATTAAATAATTAATTATGTAATTAATCAAATTTCTCCCCGATATTATATATATATATATATATATATATATATATATATATATATATATATATATATATATATATATATATATATATATATATTATATATATATATAATATATATATATATATATACATATATATATAACCTTCTTTTGTCATTTAGCACCATCAGTCTTATCCACTCAGTTTGAGGGAGCTCTACCAACACACCAACAAATGTTCATTCCAAATGCAACTATTTATCCATGTATGTCTTAGTGATTCAACTGATTCTTCATTTCATTCCTTAGCTGAATTCATTTTTGTTCCAACTTGAAATCCCAGGTCATGTCCTCAATTGTCTTGCCTCAGCTCATCAGAATATTACTAAAAAAACAACAAACACATCAAAATTACAAAAGAGACCACCTATTGTGCTCTAAGCTAAAAACTACATAATCATCTATAATGCATTAAAACATAAATAAAATGATAACTCTACTAATATTAAACAAGAGATTATGCTGTATGATAACTCATAAAATATGGGTTATCAGTACATCCCTATTTATAATGAGATTGCTTGCACATCACACAATCTCAAACTACTAACTACTTTAACAAGTTATTATTCAGATCTGTCGAATACTTGCTGCTTCAACTATGACTGTAGTTCTATTCGACTTTTTCAAACACATCCAGCATCGTCTATTATAAGTTATATTCAACCTTCTATCAAATACATGCATATTCAACTAATATAAACTATGTTCGACTACTACTTTATCGAATACAATCGATTCCAATTCTGTCGAATCCTGCATTTTAAAAATATGTTAACACAAAAAATTACATATTTAGGCTGAAGTATTTCTTTCTCTTAAAATTATTACTAAAAATTTCTTTATTAAAAACAAGAAACTTGTCTTTGATCAATTTAATAATTGCATTACATATCCATTTTTCCAAACATTGGTAACTTAAATCTAATAAATTATGATATCAAATGCGCACAATTGACCGAGACCAAATTTAGAACATGTTAAATATGAGAATAAAACTGAATTTTAAAATGGGATGATAATTTATTTTAATTATAATAAAGAAATTAAAAATACATTTAATCTTTTTATAAAAATATTTCAGTTCAATTTTATTAAGTCTTCTTAATTTTCTGGTTAATATGAAAAACGAGTCATAAAAATATATAATTCAGTTGCGAAGAAATGGAACACTTTTCAGAAAATTCGGTTCAAAGTTTAGACAACTTGTAACCCATAAAACGACAAAATGAAGCAGCCGCGTATTCGTAAATTAGCTTTTCATACAATACAATTATTATATTATTTTGAAAATGTACAATAAAATAATTATGAGTGGTAGGTCCTACAGTGTACTAATTATTTGTGAAATGATACTCCGATAAATTATATTTTTACACTTAAATTTACTTCAATTATATAAATTAAACATACTTTAATATGAATTAAATAAGGAGTTTGTTAACTAAAACCATTTGTTTTTGTTTTTAATGAATGTCTATTTTAAGAACATGCAATTTAGTTATTTTTTAATTAAAATTTATTAAAATACACTTTCATAAAAATAAGTAAATTTATTTTAACAAATCTCACAGGATTTGTTAAATAGACCAATTTATTTTTATGAGAGCGTGTTTCAACAACATGCACTTTAAAATGCATTTAATTATCTTTTTAAATTAAAATTTATTAAAATAAACATTTATACAAACAAATAAGTATATGTTAATAAAACTTATTAACTAAATAATTATTTAATTAATCACATTTCTCACGATATTATATATATATATATATATATATATATATATATATATATATATATATATATATATATATATATATATATATATATATATTCAAAAACAATATCTAATCCTTATATCCAAAACTAAAAGTTATTTTGTAAAAATAATATGTTAAATTATAAACTACTTTATAATTTTAATACAACATAAATAAATAAAAATTTCTAACATACTCTATACTATTAATTATTATTTTTAATTTTTAATATATGTTGGTTTAAACAAATATTTATATTAAATTACAAATCATTTTACAATATCAAAGAATATTAATATAATATTTTATACTCAAGTATTTATTTTCATTTTTAGTATTTCTTTTAATTTACACAATTATCAAAGGATAATATTGTAATTTTCATAATTTCTCTTATTTATATAATTATTATTATATTTCTTAATATAATATCCGTCGTAAAATTGTTAAAATAATTAATAATTAAAAAAAATAGAGGAGGAAGTACTATTATTTCTACCAACTCTTTTAATTTTTCTTTCTTGATTAATAAAAAACAATATCATACATTCATATATAATTTTTCTATACCATAAAAAATAATTAATTTTTTAATATAGGAAACTTCTTAGAATATAGAATGAATGTAGATATTTTCATATAATAAGTTTCATTCTAATCAAACCGTCCTATAAATACATCACAATATCTTCCCATAAACATCTCTAGAACTCAACTTGCATTACACATTACACTTTCCTTAAAATGGAAGACACTGAAAAACAACCACATCATTCCCATATAGAACTTCCAATAAATCATCTTCCAATCACAAAAAATGAATCCAATCTCAACCACAAAACCAAAAACCAATCTTCACTCTCAACAATCCTAACACAAATCCATGCAGGCTATTTCAGAGTCAGTCTCTCCCTCTCAATCCAATCCTTACTATGGAAAATCCTAATAGAACCAATCAAAGATGCACATTTTCTCAGACATATATTTACATTAATACCCTCCACAGCTCTCACTTTCTTATGGTCACTTTCCTTATTCACACTATTAACCCTCTCTTTTCTCTATCTTCTGAAATGTTTCTTCCACTTTGATAAAGTAAAAGATGAATTCTCCAACCAAATAAACGTAAACTACATGTTTGCTCCATGGATTTCATGGCTACTTCTGTTAGAATCCTCGCCAATAGTTCCACCTGCAGCACTTCATTACAAAATCCTCTGGTTGGTTTTTGTCATTCCTATAGTGATTCTCGATGTTAAGATTTACGGCCAGTGGTTCACTAAGGGGAAGACGTTTTTGTCGATGGTTGCGAATCCGACGAGTCAGATGTCTGTCGTTGGTAACCTTGTCGCGGCACAAGCTGCGGCGGTGATGGGATGGAAGGAGAGTGGTATATGTTTTTTTTCTCTTGGTATTGCGCATTATTTGGTGCTGTTTGTGACGTTGTATCAGAGGTTACCGGGGAATAATAAGATTCCGGCGATGTTGCGGCCGGTGTTCTTCTTGTTCTTTGCTGCTCCTAGTATGGCTAGTTTGGCCTGGCATGATGTTTCTGGTTGCTTTGATACTGCTTCTAAGATGCTGTTCTTTCTCTCGCTCTTCCTTTTCTTGTCTCTGGTAAGTTTCTTTTTTTGTTGTTGTTTTGAAGCAAATTTGGACTTGAGAGAAAAAATGAAGTATGATGTTTTGAAATTCTTTACGTTCCATTCTTTTGAGAAGCTAGTTTGATTTGATTTGTTCATAATTTAGAAGTATCTAAGATGACTACAACCTTTGTTGCAGTATAATTGGATAATTAACTTGGACACTTTCATGTGATTTTGTTTCTCTGAAAAATGATATGTTTTAGTTTTTATTTTGTGGTCCCTAATGTGTTAATGCCAACCCAACACTTTTGTAAAGTTGTCAATTATTTATGTTTGTCTTAAATATTTTAAATTTTAATTTTAACCATTCAAAATATTTCTTTTAAAAAATGATCATCTTAAATTATTTTAATATTTTTGGTCTCTAATACTAAAATTGTCATTAGATAATGCACTCGTTAAATAATAAACTGTCGTTAAGATTATCGTTAATTGTATCGTAAATTATAAAAATTATCACTAAATTATAGAAGAGATCAAAAATATGAATGAAAAAGTTTATGAGAACAATATTTTAAGGAATTAACAACGGAATTTAAAAAAATTTAGAAGGATCAAAATATTTTTAATTATTTTTTTTCTTTTATTTTTCATAAATCGGGTTTAAGTTTTAAAGTTGAAGTCTAACTATATTTGTCCGGCTCCACTTCATTTTTTAAAACGTTTTGTAGGTTTCAAGGCCTTTGTTATTCAAGAAGTCTATGAAGAAATTCAGTGTGGCATGGTGGGCATATTCTTTTCCTCTAACAGCTTTGGCAATAGCTTCAGCACACTATGCTCATCAAGTTAAAGGAATCATGGCTCATGTTATTATGTTAGTCTTATCATTCATCTCAGTTTTGGTGTGTCTCATGTTAATCTTTGTATCTGCTCTCAACATTAGGGTGCCTTTAAAAGCACACAACCATATTTCGAAACAGACAAATAATAATATTGCTGCAATTTGAACAATATTAATTAGTTATAGTTTTTTAATTTTTTTTGTTGGTATTTAGATTATGCTATTTGATTAAAACTAACTTTTAATTTTTTTTTTTTTTAATTTTAAAACCTTTAAGGTATTTTTAGTCTTCAACTATTTTTTATGATTTGACGTCGTGATAATATTTTAATCACAAATCTCTTTTTTAACATTTTGGTCTTTATATTTTAGAAAGAAATTGGATTAAAAGTAGCAAGGGTTAAAAATATTGAAAGATTGTAAAAATAGATAGACCAAAAATGTTACTTTGAAAATAAAGAAATTAAAAATTAATTATAATCAAAATAAAAGGATCAACTAGCATATGATAGTTGAATGAATTGGATTACAAGTTTAATTTATGATTCAATCCCTAAAAATATATTGTATTATAATGTATTAATATAAACAAGTTATTAATATTTATAAGTGAATAACTAAAAAAATTAAATATATACTAAAATCTTTATTATACTAAATCAAATGCATAAATATCCATATCTTATTACACTAACAAGAGACGGACACGGTTACAATAGCTGTTGTAATGCAATTGCAACAAAATTATGCATACCAATAATTTATAATTATATTATTATTTTATTTATTTTTAAGAGTGTATTTTTGGTAGTGCATATAATTATTGGATTGCTGGGGTACCAACATTGTTCAATGTCGGTTCTTAATCATAATGCTCACTTTCTAACTTTTAGTTAAAAATTATTATATATCAAAATACAGGGTTGTTCATGACTACGATATGCAAATTTATTAATTAAATTAATCAACTGACTAATTATTCGAATTTACTCATTTATTTATGTATCTAATCCAATATATGTAACTCTGGTTTAGATATTGCTTTGAGTTGTTCTGTTAAACTATTTTAGTTGATAGTTATTTAGAGATATTACATAAAAAGAAGATGTGGACTAGAGTTTGAATTTGTAATATTTTACTTGTTTAATATTAAAATATGAATTCCAACGATTAAATTATTTGAAAAAAATAAACTTATTAACTTAATTTATTGTTATTATTATTTTAAATAAAAATAAATAAATATGACTATTAACCAATATCATACTCTAATTTTCCATTTACAATTAATATTTCTATTACATTAATATTGAACTTATTTTTTTTACTTAATTTTAAAATTAAATATTATTATTTATTTAATTTTTTATCGTTTTTAATTTATATATTTTATTAAAATGATGTGTTTTTATAGAATTTGGTATTATTATAAAGTGTTATAACATATTAATGAATTTTATTAAATATTATATGACATTTTTTATTTATTTTAAGTGTAAAATATTTTCTTTGAATTGTGTTACAATTATTTTAAATTTTTAAACAGAAATTAAAAAATATATTTTTATTTATACACAATTCGCAAACTCTATATAAATTGATTCAATTCAATTTTGATAGAGAAATAATGAATTGAAAATAATTCAATCAATTAAAAGCTCTTCAAGAGATTGGATAATAAATTAGACTAAATCCAATTTAATCCAAAATTAACACTCCTACTAAAGTAGTGTAACAACTGCACCTATACTCTGAGTCAATAAATTAGTCAATAAAAAAAGAAATATCAAAATTGGATCTTAAAATTGTAAAACTATATGTCAGATTGTTTAAGCTTTTTCTTCTTTAAATGATGTTTATAATAAAAACTATAAAAAATTTAAATAAAAATAGAAAATTTATTTAAATTATTATTCTTAAATTATTATTTTATACATTTCATTCTTTTTACTACAACTTTTTATTAATATTTTTAATAAATCACTTAAATTTAAAGTTATTTCAAATAGTGTTTGATAAAAATTTGAGATATATTTTTTTGGCAAATTTACCGAGATAACCCACATTTTCGAAGAAATTCCCAAAATAACCCAGTTTTCAAAAAAATTCCCAATATACCCCACTTTTAGAGGGAGGCGTCAATTGGATTGGCGCCCCCTCTTAAAAATTGCAAGGAGGCGCCAATTGGATTGGCTAGGGCACCTGCCCTAGCCAATCCAATTGGCGCCTATGTGTAACTTTTAAGAGGGGGCGCCAATCCAATTGGCGCCTCCCTTTAAAAAGCCTCAAATAAAAAAACTTTCAACATGAAAGTTGTAGATCTTTTCAAGATAATGAATTTGGATATAAATTTTGCATCATTTGGATTTTTTATGAGAAAGTTATGGGCAGTTGAAGTTGGACTTCTGAGTTTTTCAACTATTATCTGACCGATAATGTTTTGTATTATTGCATGTGTTTCTTTTAGGAATATGAATTTTTGTCCAACATAACATTTGAACTAGACATCTTAAATTTTCCAATGCACTTGGTCCCACCTCAAAATAATAAAAAATGAGTGAGTTAGGTCCCTGCGAACTTGACCCAAAATTAGGGTTTATGTCAAAACAAGTGTATGTGAATTTTGCCAAAAGGGACCAACTTCAAGCCCTTTAGTTTGAATGATAAAAGCCTCAAATGACAAAACCTTCAACATAAAAGTTGTATATCTTTTCAAGATAATAAATTTGGACTAAAGTTTTGCATCATTTTCAATTTTTATGAGAAAGGTATGGGCACCTGAACTTGGACTCTTTGGCATTTTATCTGTTATCTGACCTATAATATTTTGTATTATTGCATGTGTTTGTGTTAGAGTTATGAATTTTTGTCCAACATAAGAAGTGAAGTAGACACCTTAAAGTTTCCAATGCACTTGGTCCCACCTCAAAATAATTAAAAATGAGTGAGGTAGGTCCTTGCGAACTTGACCCAAAATTAGGGTTTCTGTCAAAATATGTGTATGTGAATTTTGCCAAAAGGGACCAAATTCAAGCCCTTCAACATAACAATAACAAGTCCTTGAATTAGGGTTTCTGACCTATAAATTTTTGTATTATGATATGTGTTTATTTTAGAATTATGAAAGAAACCTAATGTTTGGAGTTTACACAAAGATAAATTTGACATAATACGAATTGATATTAATAAAATTTGGATTTTACACAAAGAATCCTAATGGTGATGACCGGGATCACCTAACCGACCTCCGGTCCCACATCCCCTAGCTACCCTAACCCTTGGCCCTAACCCACGTTGACGATTCTGCACCGGTGTTTGTTCATCTGATGGTCCAGGAGCGTCATTACCTCCTACAGGAGAAGATCCGTTGAGGTATTCAGCCAACTCAGCATAGTCTTCAGTATTCAATGATGGTGTACCGGCGTAGCTGAGCTCATGACCCATGCCAGAGAAGTTGGGGTGTGGTTGACTCATGGATGGGCGACCGGGACGGTTGAAGGGGGACATGGGTGACAATGATGGGTCTAGGAAAGGTTGGAAAGGTTGTTGGGGTGTTTGGAAGAGATATGGTTGTGGGATGTTTTGGTATTGTGATGTTTGGGGTTCTTGGCTACGGTAGGTGATGGGGCGGTTAGTGTTTTGGGTAAGGCGACTTTGGTAGGGTGATGGTGTGGGTGCGAAGCGATGTTCGGTCGAAGGTTGATGGTCCATTTGTTGGTGGTGGTATGGGGGATGTTCTTGGTTTTGGGGTTGGGTGAATGGCATGTTTTGGTTGTATGTTTGTGTGTTTGTGGAACGGAAAGTTTGTCGGATAGGTGGTTGTGAGTAATCGGGCTGAGAATGTTGTTGGGGGTTAGATGTTGATCCTTCTTGTGTGTAACTTGTCTGGCGTGGGTCGTAGAGGTACATATCATCAGCGATGAATTGAAATCCAACTGATCTATACCAAGCCATATAAGTACGACTTGGTTTTACCTCATTTGGCATGACTGCGTCAGTTAAGACATGGTCATGACGGTGCTTCCACTTGCGACACTCTGATCTTGCGAAGGTTTGCCAAGGGTTGTAGTTCCATTGGTCGTTCACTTTACGCATATGCCATTCTCCTAGGCTAGCTGGGGGATCTGGGATATTCTGGACCATACCAAACTGCAGCTTCACACGGTCGGTGTTGTGCAGCTCCACTGTTGTGAACCGTATTATCGGTGTGCATGTTGTCTGTAACACCCTTCTACCCGATCGACATATTTAAATAAGTTATCAGAGTACAACATGTAGAAGAGTTTACATTTCTTACAACATACACTTATCGCATCACAACATATAACACATTATTTATTATATTTAAAACTTCGCAGCGGACAACAACATAATTATTATTTTTCATCATATAATAATTCATAAAAATGTTTCAACGTTATCTCGACAAAACATCTCAACGTTTTAATCCTCATGAACAACGTAAATAAAATATAATTATCTATCGAATCCCATAACCCCGGTGTCACATGACCAGAGCATTTGACTCGACTCCGTAGAATAGCTCTACATTTATTCTTCAAACCTCAACGAAAGCTACTCCTCTTTATCTGCACATTGCTCATCATAGATGAACATAAACACATGCAGAAGGGGTGAGAATTACATTATTAAATAATAATATAACGACATAAATATAAACATAATTATATATTTCACATATGCCAACACAGCTCATCATCATCATCATAATCAACAAACTCATGAACATCAACAAAACAACACATCAAATGCAATGCACACACCCATGCATGACTCAACACGACTCGGTATACCCATTTTGTGACCAACTACAGGATCACCACTCCCAGATTCATCACCATAGAATCCGAGTTCCCCGTAAGGAACCAAGCCTCTCAACAAGCCCGGAGTCAACAACATCATTGGAACTCAGTCCGTTCATCACTAGGCATCGGCCTTTCATGAATGCATGCACACCAAACATGCCTCATAATCAACATAGCAACAACAACATCATATAGTCCTGGTATTATCATCATTAATAGCACGACATACAACTCAACAAAATTACTCATCATAATTAACTACAATAGGCCACTCACAATTGGGTTCACAACATAAAATCTAACAATTTTTACACACTGCAACAGTGTTAACCGGTTAACGCTATAGGTTAACCGGTTAACGCAGGAAAATACCTCTTCTGGCAAAACGCAACAGCGTTAACCGGTTAACGCCCTGGGTTAACCGGTTAACGCAGGCAAAACAGCACATTTCACAAAATATAACAGTGTTAACCGGTTAACGCCCTGGGTTAACCGGTTAACGCAGACAAAACAGCAGTACCTGCGCTAACACAAGGCAGAATGCAGAGTTCTCCGCATTTTCCGCCGTTGGAGGACTTCCGGACCTCCGATTCAACTTCCGTAAAAAGCTATACGTTCGGAAATTCATAACTAACCTAAACATATATTCAATTACAGTCTAAACACAGTTTCATCCGACGTGATTTTCCATCAAAACCCCAACTTTCCCAATTCCCCTAACATCCTCAAAATCCATCAACAATCCAACATATACATGAAATTGCTCGCATATTATCGTTTAATAAGATTCAGACCCCTTACCTGAGATAATTCGGCAACTCAACGCTTCCGCTTTTCCGCTCTTCAGCCTTTGCTCTACAGCTTCTCCCTTCTCTGCAGCTTCTCAACTTCCACGTAAAACTCTTCTGTTCCAAATGAGAAACTTTTTCTCTTATCCCAACTTATATATTTTCCAATTATTATTATTCCAAATAATAATAATAATAATAATAATAATAATAATAATAATCCAATTTATTTAATTAAATTAATAAAATAATATTATCAACTTAATTAAATAATTCTTTTACTTTATTTGGGGTGTTACAACTCTCCCCCACTTTAGAAGTTTTCGTCCTCGAAAACATACCTCAAGCAAATAGAGCCGGATACGACTCCTTCATCTGATCTTCACGCTCCCAAGTCAAGCTCTCACCAGCTGGACCTCCCCAAACAACTTTCACCAGAGCAATCTTCTTACCTCTCAGGGTCTTCTCTTCTCGGCCATCTATCCGAATTGGCAACACCTCAACGGTCAAATTATCCCTCACCTGGATATCGTCCAACTGAACAACATGCGAAGGATCCGCAATATATTTTCTCAACTGAGATACATGAAACACATCATGCAGATTAGAAAGCGACGGCGGTAAAGCTATCCGATACGCCACTTCCCCAACTCTCTTCAAAATCTGATACGGACCCACAAACCTCGGAGTAAGCTTTTTAGACTTTAAAGCTCTTCCCACACCTGTCTAGCAGATAGAAATCTTGCCTCATCATTCTCACCAACTTCAGAAAACCGTACCGTCTTCCTATAGCAGTTGATAAACACGCCATAGAATTCTAGCCAATTCATTCCCAGAATAATATCAATTTGGTGCAAGGGTAAGCACACCAAATCAACCACGAACTCTCTCTCAAAGATCGTCAAATGACAACCTCGACAGACAACAGAAGTCTTCACAGAACCATTAGCAGGAGTATCTATCACCATACTTCCGCCTAGGGACGACATAATCATACCAATCCTGGTTGCACACTCATATGAAATAAACGAATGAGTAGCACCAGTGTCAACAATAGCAAGCAATTCAACATTATTAATCAAGCAAGTACCTTTAATCAGATTATCTTCTTTAGGAGCTTCAACCCCACTCAGAGCAAACACCCTACCAGTAGTATGAGCTGCAGTAGCCGCCTTCTTCGGTTTCGAGCACTGCGAACTGATATGACCTTTCTCGCCGCAATTAAAACATGTCGGACCAGCATCCTTACATTCCGTAACTCTATGACCAGTCTGACCGCATCGGAAACATCTCAGCACTTTCTTGGTACAGCTATCAGCACGGTGGCCTGGCTCGCCACACTTGAAACATTTACCAGCTATGGAAGATCCTCCCCCACTTGGCTTCTTCTCATCTACCACTTTCTGCTCACCTTTACCATTCGGAGATGCATAAGGACTACCACGATCCTTATTCTTCTTCTCACTAAGACTTTTGTAATGAGCAGTCCTAGCCTTGCTATCTTCCTCAAATATCCTGCACTTATTAACCAATGTAGGAAACCTACGAATCTCCTGGTAACCAATGCCTTGTTTGATCTCGGGACGCAACCCGTTCTCAAACTTGACACACTTGGATCCCTCAGCATCAGCATTATTATAATGAGGACAATACTGCACCAGCTCCTCAAACTTCGAAGCGTAATCAGCAACAGACATGTTACCCTGTTTCAGTTCTAGAAATTCCATCTCCTTCTTACATCGCACATCAGCAGGAAAATATTTCTCCAGAAAGGCCGTCTTGAACCTTTCCCAAGTCATCTCAGCACCTGGTACTTCAATTCTCTGGCGAGTGTTATCCCACCAGTTTTCAGCCTCTTCAGATAACATATGCGTACCAAACTGCACCTTCTGTGCTTCAGTACACGTCATCACCCGGAAAATCTTCTCAATCTCCTTCAGCCAAATCTGAGCACCATCTGGATCATAGCGCCCTTTGAATGTAGGAGGGTTATTCTTCAGAAACCTTCCCAAATTCTTAAACTCGTCGACCGGCGGATTCTGCTGCGCCTGCATAGCCTGCGCCATAGCAGCCAAAGCCTCAGCAATCGCACGGTCATTTTCTCCAGCCATACTCTGCACAACACAACCACAACCGTTAAATATCGACAGTGTCATTTACACTAATCGACCAACAGGGAAAACATCACATTATGACTCGACTGGACTGACCATGCTCTGATACCACTAATGTAACACCCTTCTACCCGATCGACATATTTAAATAAGTTATCAGAGTACAACATGTAGAAGAGTTTACATTTCTTACAACATACACTTATCGCATCACAACATATAACACATTATTTATTATATTTAAAACTTCGCAGCGGACAACAATATAATTATTATTTTTCATCATATAATAATTCATAAAAATGTTTCAACGTTATCTCGACAAAACATCTCAACGTTTTAATCCTCATGAACAACGTAAATAAAATATAATTATCTATCGAATCCCATAACCCCGGTGTCACATGACCAGAGCATTTGACTCGACTCCGTAGAATAGCTCTACATTTATTCTTCAAACCTCAACGAAAGCTACTCCTCTTTATCTGCACATTGCTCATCATAGATGAACATAAACACATGCAGAAGGGGTGAGAATTACATTATTAAATAATAATATAACGACATAAATATAAACATAATTATATATTTCACATATGCCAACACAGCTCATCATCATCATCATAATCAACAAACTCATGAACATCAACAAAACAACACATCAAATGCAATGCACACACCCATGCATGACTCAACACGACTCGGTATACCCATTTTGTGACCAACTACAGGATCACCACTCCCAGATTCATCACCATAGAATTCGAGTTCCCCGTAAGGAACCAAGCCTCTCAACAAGCCCGGAGTCAACAACATCATTGGAACTCAGTCCGTTCATCACTAGGCATCGGCCTTTCATGAATGCATGCACACCAAACATGCCTCATAATCAACATAGCAACAACAACATCATATAGTCCTGGTATTATCATCATTAATAGCACGACATACAACTCAACAAAATTACTCATCATAATTAACTACAATAGGCCACTCACAATTGGGTTCACAACATAAAATCTAACAATTTTTACACACTGCAACAGTGTTAACCGGTTAACGCTATAGGTTAACCGGTTAACGCAGGAAAATACCTCTTCTGGCAAAACGCAACAGCGTTAACCGGTTAACGCCCTGGGTTAACCGGTTAACGCAGGCAAAACAGCACATTTCACAAAATATAACAGTGTTAACCGGTTAACGCCCTGGGTTAACCGGTTAACGCAGACAAAACAGCAGTACCTGCGCTAACACAAGGCAGAATGCAGAGTTCTCCGCATTTTCCGCCGTTGGAGGACTTCCGGACCTCCGATTCAACTTCCGTAAAAAGCTATACGTTCGGAAATTCATAACTAACCTAAACATATATTCAATTACAGTCTAAACACAGTTTCATCCGACGTGATTTTCCATCAAAACCCCAACTTTCCCAATTCCCCTAACATCCTCAAAATCCATCAACAATCCAACATATACATGAAATTGCTCGCATATTATCGTTTAATAAGATTCAGACCCCTTACCTGAGATAATTCGGCAACTCAACGCTTCCGCTTTTCCGCTCTTCAGCCTTTGCTCTACAGCTTCTCCCTTCTCTGCAGCTTCTCAACTTCCACGTAAAACTCTTCTGTTCCAAATGAGAAACTTTTTCTCTTATCCCAACTTATATATTTTCCAATTATTATTATTCCAAATAATAATAATAATAATAATAATAATAATAATAATAATAATCCAATTTATTTAATTAAATTAATAAAATAATATTATCAACTTAATTAAATAATTCTTTTACTTTATTTGGGGTGTTACATTGTCCATACGGCTGCGTCTTCAGGGTTGATCTGATGCTCATGATCCATATTAAGGTATGGACGCCAAATGAACTGAAATGTTAAAGACGATAGGATTTAAATGAATGTAGAAAAAGTCAACATAATATGAAGAAATAATGAAATTATTTTGCTTACGTCTGCCGGTCGAAGGTGATCCAACAGGTTGCGATATTGAGTAATACAGTGTCTCGGACATCTGCTGTAATTCATACCGCGTGCCGACCATCTACACCAAAAAGTTAAAATAAATTAGTTATGGGTAATAAACTGTAAGGAAGGAAGTAAAGATATAGCAATTTAAACAACTTACTTTTTTGCATATGGAAAAGTGAAGGGGTTGCTATTGACCGGTGCTAGAGACGGTAGTCTTGACCATCCCCATGCTTGTAGCAAAACAGCACATCCAGAAAATGTAGAAGTATCTTTGTGGGAGTTTTTGCACAAAGAACTATAGAGATAGGCTAGACATGCGGATCCCCAACTATAACTACCTATTCTATCTATATGTCTAAGTAAAGGTAAGTACATAATATGCATGCTAGAACCACTACCTTCGGGAAATAAAAAGGATCCTAGTAACAACATAATGTAACACCTAGTTTTGATGATTCGAGCATCTTCGGTAGAATGCTCATCTAAATAAAAACTATTATAATATGACTTTAGGCGTGAAAGTAGTATACCTTGTCCCCTAGCATTATCATCTAACAAATCAGTGTTTAAAAGCTCCATGCAAATTGAATTTGCATAGTTGGTCTTACCATTAACAGATTTGCCTTCAATTCGTAGTCCTAAAAGCATGTAGACGTCTTCTAACGTCACGGTACACTCACCGGTTGGAAACCAAAATGTGTGTGTCTCTGGCCTCCATCTTCCGCATAAGGCTAGAATGAACTTGTTATCTATAGACCAAGACATAATTTTGCTAAGGTGACCAAAACCGGCGAGTTCAACATAAGGTTGAATCATCGGGTCCATTGGGACAAATTCGTGGACTCGAGTTCGAAACCTTGAGACCTCCTATAATAGAAATAGTGTAACACTTGACTAAGTCGGTATTTAAAAATAAAATGGGGTTGGTGGAGATGAAACATAAAAAAGAAGTATAAGAAAAAACTTACGTATGTCGCGATGTTTGCAACTGTTCCTCTGTATGCTTCGCCCATTGTGAGTAAAGACATATTGTTGGGGAGTTGGTGTAGATGAAAATGGAAGATTTTGTTGAAGATGAAATTGTAAAAGAAGTAATGTAGATGAAGTAGTGAGAAATGTAGATGAAGTAGTGAGAATGTTGGTGTGGAAGAATTGTTGAAGGAGTGGATCAATTTATAGGCAAATGGAGGAGTGCATGAAAAATTGTGTTTGTATGGTGTCTCCACCTCATTTGGCGACCATGTGCAATATTAAAGTGGGGGCGCCATTCAAATTGGCGACACCATAGGGCACATGCATGCAAGGCTAGTTCTGAATGCTTGGTTTCGAGGACTGACTCCATGGGGGCGCCATTCAAATTGGCGACCATGTACAAGCCTTAAAGGTAGGCGCCAAACCAATTGGCGCCACCTTCTGCATGTCTGACAAGTGGCATTGTTGTCTCCTGCATGCTGAACAAATCACTTATGGATGGCTTGCATGATTGACACATCATCTCTGACCATCTTAGGTGTCCGACACGTGTCTGTCTTGTCTCCTGCATGCTGATGACTAGCTTCTTGATGGCTTGCATGATTGACACATCATCTCTGACCATCTTAGGTGTCCGACACGTGACTGTCTTGTCTCCTGCATGCTGATGACTAGCTTCTTGATACCTTGCCTGGTTGACACATCATCTCTGACCATCTTAGGTGTCCGACACGTGTCTGTCTTGTCTCCTGCATGCTGATGACTAGCTTCTTGATACCTTGCCTGGTTGACACATCAACTCACACTGTCTTGCAGGATTGACACGTCATCTCTGACACGTGGCTCTCTAGTATCCTGCATGCTGAATACTCACTTCTGTCTTGCATGACAGACACATCAACTCTTGACTAGCTAGCATGCTTGACACATCAACTCACACTGTCTTGCATGACAGACACATCAACTCTTGACTAGCTAGCATGCTTGACACATCAACTCACACTGTCTTGCATGACAGACACCTCATCTCAGAAATTACTTGCATGCTTGACAAGGTATCTCAGACTAGCTTCAATGTGAGACACTGATACCATCTATTTAAGTGTCTTACTATCACATTCATCTGCACTTGCAAAATACTTTTCATCTCCAAAATACTTTTCATCTTCACTCACATTCATCTTCACTCACATTAATACTTATCATCTGCAAAATACTTTTCATCTTCACTCACATTCATCTGCACTTGCAAAATAGTTTTCATCTCCAAAATGTCATCTTCATCATTATACAGTATCAACGTTCACTGCAACGGTGAAACTTTTGAGTCTGAGCTTCATGGTTTTTGTTTTAGAAACACTGATACCATTAGAGTCACGATGAAGAGAAATGCAACCTTTTTGCATTTCAAAAAAAGAATACAATCCTTTATAGCATCAGGTATTGTGTCAAAGATGACATATCAGAATCCTATATTTTTTGAGAATGGTCAATGCAAGTTTTTCCCCCTAAAGATACGAGACGATGAAGATGTTGAAAGCATGTTTCTTAGTCATGAACATTCAGGCATGGATTGTATCGAGTTGTACATTACTCTACAACCATGTATACCGTCTCAACAGTCTCAACTAACAGATCAGGATCCAGCTGGTGGAGATGCTGCAGATGATGCACAATGGTCAGATGAACTCAACCCAGAAGCAGAAGTAGAGGTCGATGTTGTTGATGAAGAAGAAGAGGAGACTGAGATACAGGTTGATCACATCCTGAATAACGACGATGAAGATGAGGCTCAACAACCACCAATACCTCCTACTCATGCCTATATTCCTCCTCAACATATGACAAATATGGATCTTCACGACGATGAAATGTCCGACAGTGTCTTCTATAATCCGTATCCGAGACCAGTAGGCGAATTAAAGGTTGGAGACATGTTTCGTACCAAAGAGGAATGTGTCTTGGCAATCAAAAAATACCACAAGAACAACTTTGCTGACTTTACGGTGAAACGCACTGATTCTAGAAGGTATGTTATCGAATGTCGTAACATGCTTTGTAAGTTTCGTTTGGCTGCATCTTACAAGAAGAAAAATGACTCTTGGGAGATCGCTTCAATAGACCCACCACACAGTTGCGTCGCAACAACCGTTCAACAAGATCACCGTAAACTGAGCACAACTTTGATATGTCGAGACATTCTGCCATTGGTAAATAAAGACCCATCAGTGAAGGTGAGTATAATTATATCCCATATCCGAACAACATATAATTATACTCCATCTTACAAGAAAGCATGGATTCCGAGGACAAAGGTTGTTGAGCAGGTTTTCGGCAACTGGGAGGACTCATTCAAGGAATTACCACGGTTTTTATGGGCACTAAAAACTTATGTCCCAGGAACTGTGGCAATTCTGGAGACAGTGCCAGCAATGATGCCAGACGGAACCTGTGCTACAGGTAATAGAATATTTCACCGTCTCTTTTGGGCATTTGACCCGTGCATCAAAGGTTTCGCTTTCTGCAAACCTCTCCTGCAAATTGATGGCACTTGGTTATACGGAAAATACAAGGGTACGTTGCTCATGGCAGTTGCACAAGACGGTAACAACAATGTATTTCCCATTGCCTTTGCTCTTGTTGAAGGTGAAACGGCTGCTGGATGGGGTTTCTTTCTTCGACATCTCAGAACGCATGTCGCTCCACAAGCCAATCTATGTCTGATTTCTGATAGACATGCTGCCATCGAAAGTGCCTACAACAACCATGACAACGGATGGCATGATCCTCCTTCTACACATGTCTACTGTATCAGACACATTGCACAAAACTTCATGTGTGCTATAAAAGATAAGAATCTTCGCAAGAAGGTGGTGAATGCTGGGTATGCTTTAACTCAACCGTCTTTTCAATATTATCGTGATGAGATTCGACTGTCTAATGAAGACGCGGGGAGATGGATAAATAACATCCCAGTAGAGCAGTGGACAAGAGCATTTGACGGTGGTTGTCGATGGGGCCACATGACAACAAACATTGTGGAATGCATGAACGGGGTTTTCAAAGGAATTCGAAACCTGCCCATAACCGCCTTGGTAAGATCAACCTATTATAGGTTGGCTTCTATGTTCGCAAGCAGAGGTGAAAGATGGAGTGCAGTGTTAATGTCCGGACAAGTATTCAGTGAATGTTGCATGAAGGTCATGAAAGAGGAGAGCATCAAAGCTACGACACACGCTGTAACAGTGTTTGACCGTCATAGACAAAATTTCAGCGTCCAGGAAACAATGGGCAACAGCGAGGGGAGACCAAATTTAGCCTACGCGGTTAAACTACACAGAAGTTGGTGCGATTGTGGAAAATTTCAGGCCTTCCGCATACCTTGCTCCCATGTCATTGCAGCATGCGCTTATACTCGTCAAGACGCTTACACCCATTTATCTGATGTGTACAAGGCCAACACCATCATGAATGTATATAGTAAATGCTTTTCAGTACTACCAATGGAGGATTACTGGCCTCCATATGAAGGAGATATTGTTTGGCACAATGAAGAGATGCGTAGAAAGAAGAAAGGAAGGCCAAACAGCACACGTATAAGAACAGAGATGGATTCCACAGATAAAATGATAAGATTATGTAGTATCTGTCGTCAACCAGGACACAACAAAAACAACTGTCCCAATCAAGGAGCATCATCTAGATCTTAAGCTTATTGTAACATGATATCTAGATCTTAAGCTATTTGTAACATTGTATCTAGATCTTATGCTTTTTGTAACATTGTATTTCTGTAACAATCAATCATTATATATCATTAAGTTCTTGTTACAACGAGTTTCATAACCAACATCAGTACAAAACATCTGAAAACATAAATAATTCTAACTGATTACAACAATCAAATTAATATCGTCTCGACCGAACATCATTTCCCTAGCATCCTTATCAGTTTTCATTCGCACCCAACCAAAGATACTGTCAAGTCTCTCAATACTTCTGATTTTTTCCCCTTCTGGTATTTTTCCGTCTAACCATCGAACCAGCTCCCTCTTCAGTTGATCTAACGTGGTGATGTTCCAAAACAGCATCAACAATTGAGGTTTGTCTCTCGCATAAATCACCTTACCGTATCGGCGACGAACACCAAACATGATAGCCAAATGATCATATGAATTGTGGAACAATAGGTCACACTACGCATCTATTTATAAGACAAAAAAGGCATTTTATGAGGGACTCGGCAATTGAGTTGGCGCCTCCTTTTAAAACATACACATAGGCGCCAATTGGATTGGCCAGGGCACCTACCCTAGGCTAGGGCACCTGCCCTAGCCAATCCAATTGGCGTCTCCATTCAAGTTTTAACAACAGTCGCCATATGAACAACTTTCATGTTCATCAAAAATCCATTTGAAACTTGGAAGCTCATCATTAATTTCAAAACATTATAGGTCATTTTGACAGAAACCCTAATTTTGGGTCAAGTTCGCAGGGATCTAACTCACTCATTTTTTATTATTTTGAGGTGGGACCAAGTGCATTGGAAAATTTAAGATGTCTAGTTCAAATGTTATGTTGGACAAAAATTCATATTCCTAAAAGAAACACATGCAATAATACAAAATATTATCGGTCTGATAACAGTTGAAAAACTCAGAAGTCCAACTTCAACTGCCCATAACTTTCTCAAAAAAAATCCAAATGATGCAAAATTTATATCCAAATTCATTGTCTTGAAAAGATCTACAACTTTCATGTTGGAAGTTTTTTCATTTGAGGCTTTTTTAAGGGAGGCGTCAATTGGATTGACGCCCCCTCTTAAAAATTACACAGACGCCAATTGGATTGGCTAGGGCAGGTGCCCTAGCCAATCCAATTGGCGCCTCCTTGCAATTTTTAAGAGGGGGCGCCAATCCAATTGGCACCTCCCTCTAAAAGTGGGGTATATTGGGAATTTTTTTGAAAACTGGGTTATTTTGGGAATTTATTCGAAAATGTGGGTTAATTAGGTAAAAAATCCTGTTTGAAAAAAATATAATTTTAATTATGTTTTAATTTTTAATAGTATATATTTATGTTACCTTATTTTAAAATCAGTCTTATGATAAATAAATTTAAAAAGGTTTTAATATTTTAAAAATGATTATTGAAAACCATCACTGAGTCATACCAAGAGGTGCCACTGTTAATATTGATTTAATATATATTTATTTTAGCTTGTGATTATTTTACATGGTTACCATCTCATAAAAATTTTATTAAAAAAATCTACTATTGTCAACAGTAAAAAAACACATTCCAAAACTACTTTTTTAAAGGCATAAATTTGTTGGTTTCCTAAAACACAATTTGAGATGAGTCATAAAACATATTTCACTTAAAATGACATGGATTCGATTCAATGTCTATCGCAACGGTAGAAAACTTCTTGGGGGTATTACTATAGAAGGCAATTTGTGGATAAAAAAATTGTTTACAATTGGAAATTTATGCGAGTTTTTAAATGAATTTTTTTTTTATCTATAATAATATATAAAGGAAAAATTTGATTTTGGTATAATTTATTTTTCTATCAATTTTACCCTTAAATAACGTACATAATAACTTTTAATAGTTTCTATTAAAACCACTATTATCTTCTTTCATATAACTTCCTACTATTAATTTCTTATATAACTTTCAATTAAAATTAATATTAAATAAAATAATATCATATATATTTTCACATATATTTATTAAAAAAGCGGACAGACGGACACAGAGGACCCGTTTGGACCCTAGTTATAATTATCTTAAAACAAAGCAAAAAAAACTCCAAATTTTCTTCTATATCTTCTAGAGGGAAGATTAACTTATGGACATATTTGTTTTATCTTTTAAAAAATAAATTAATTCTTTATATTTTTGAAATTATTAAAAAAAATAATTATATTTTATAAATTAAAAGATTGATTTCGACATCCTATAACATAAACATACATTATTGAATATCAAAACATAGTCAAAATCATAAATTTTAAAAAAATTGTATTTTTATTTTAATAAAAATTATTTGAAATAGCTTAAAAATTAAATAATTTTTGAAATTTTAATATCCAAAAAAACTTTTTAATATGATGATAAAATACCTAAAATAATATTTTAAAAATAAATATTCAATTAAAAATTTATTTAAAAAAATTATAATATTTTTTAAATAAAAATATATATTATTATACATATCATTTTTATAAAAAGTTAAAACAAACATGCCCTATATATCATCTTTATAAAGTTATTAACACATTTATATACAAAAATTATCCCATGTTTATTTAGATTAGAACTATCATAAAAAGAAAAGATGTCACGGAAAGGAAGACTATGTCAAAACTCTCAATTAATTGAAAAGGTAATCAGAAAGATCGATTCTACTCTTATTAAAAGCATCTCAAGCCACCGGAGGAATGTCATTGCACCATTAAAATCTATGAAAGGAAATGTAAGATTAGCAAGTTTGTCAGCGTATTGGTTTCTTTCTCGAAAGACATGTATGATGAGGAGGTTCACACTACTATAAAAATGGTCTTTCATCATAGTTGGAAAAATAATATCATTACGGTTGATGAACCGTGGTAATGTAGGATGTGGTAATAAGTATTTAGTTTTTCACCACGGGCGTGTGATTGTGGTGTGAAACTAGATACCGTGCTACATATCACCACAATCATATTAATCAATTATGATTAAATATGTAAAGATCATGGATTCGACTTTCAGTCGTAACATGGTATAAAATAGTTGGCGCGCCACTTTTCACCACGGTTGATTCTTTCAACTGCGGTGAAACACTTTGTTTTTTTAATATTTCATATATGCCTTATTTTTTTATAACTTGTATTGTATACCATATTTTCTACCACATCAGAATATGAACTAGCAAATACACAAAATTTTAAAACCAAAATATAACTTATATGGTTTATATGTATATATTATATGTAAGCACTAAAATATGACTTCAATATAGTATCAAAATGTTAAACATGCCTAAATATTATTTACATCAAATCCAAAAATATTGCAAACATTACAAACTCAATGTGATCAGTATAGCCTATAAATCACATTGAAGTAAGATGCCTAATGGGTATGAACATCTTTAAAGTCTTCTTGTGAGAATGATGTAGTGTCGTTAAACATCTATATAAAAAATTGAAGGAAATGAAAAAATCACTTGATTTGAAATAACAACAAACTTTTATGCATGAGGTTTAAATCATTAATATGTTATTGTAAATATATGTATCTGGTCCCAAGAATCAACAATGTCGGCAAAGACAATATTTAACATGTATTTCATGACATATAAATCACTCTCGTGTCCTCCTTTCTATTTTCTCCTCTATAAATTTAAATATTACATGAATATATAATAACACCTGTAATTATAGATAAATGAATGTCACAAGTAACCCACTTACCAAAGGTATACAAAGTGCAAACCTTTTATTTCTAACTTTGTTCAACATATTGTGTCGCTCCACAACTCTATATATTGAAACAATTTAAACATATTACACGCTAAGCTAATTATAATGTCAAAAAAAATTACTAAAAGTCTCATAAAATATAAACTTACATAGAAAGTAGACGATTTATCTTTAATTCAAGTGATTTAGTCAAGAAACATAACATAATTACCGTCTTCTTCTGAAGAGAGATGATGGTCAATTTCCACTGACCACTGAATGAATACGAGCATAATTAGTGTTTCGTAAAACATGGAAACTATCCATAATAGAAAAACCATAATTTCAAAATGACTCACGAATTGATAAATGGTACTAAGTAACCGTCTTTATTCTCCTCTCTTGATGATATAAATGATTTAATCACTCTTGAAGAATCATCTCCAATAAGAATATTATATGCGTCCAATAATACATAAATATCAAATTTATTTAATTTCATAAAAAAAAATGATGCATGTATCTAAATGATTAAACAAAATAAAAAAAATAAGTGAGTCTTAAAATTAAAATTACTGATGCGCACAAATTTAAAATTAACATTTATTAGAATAAAAATTCTCTTCACGTCTGACACAACTGTAGTATCCCTACCTCTAGAAACTCATTTCCAAAAATAAAATTCCTTATGTATTTAGGATAGATATAGAAAACCCCTATCTCTCGATCATGCTCTAATTGAAGATCAGGAATTAATTTTTTAAGATCCATAATGAAAGATACCAATTTTCTTATAGAATGGTCAAAAGGAACCGTTATCTCATTTTGGGTATGGGTATGGGTGGCCGAACAACTTCCTTTTGTGCTCGCGCAATCTAAAACAACTCTTTCAGGCAAATAGTATGAGTGGCTTCTAGAAGCTTATTTAATTAAATAGTGAATAATAATGTAATACATGCATGAAATAATGATGTAATAAATGAGAGATATTTTGGACATTCTTTAAGCATTGATTTTTGTTTTATGATGTATGAAAATAATTAATAAAATTTAAATGAATATTTTGATGATAAATCAAATGATCGTGAATCTATCCTTTTTTTAAAATGCATATTAAAAAAATACAAGTTTAGTCAATTTCTTCAACGTGCAAAATGTTGACTTTATGTTGATTTTTTTTACTATAATGCATATATACATGGTTATGCTGACTTTATTTGATGATATAAAATGCATATGGGTAAAAAAGTAAAACTTGATAAATAGACATATATCAGATGAATTTAAAATATTCGAACAAAATTGGGATATGACACTTGGTATGCTAGATTATGAATTAATTTACTTATTGATGTGTTTCTATGTTAAGTGATGTGTGACAATATAAAGTACATAAATTGGTGAATTTGATATGACGAAATTGAGATGTTATGACTGCTTGATTTGAAGAATTATTATTGGTAAATATAGTTATTTGTGAAAATATTGTGATTGTAATTGGTATGTTATAATAGTTATTATTTTCCTCGATGGATTAAGATGAATCGATATATCTAATTGTGACTTATATATGTATTAAGTGATGTTTTAATGTATGAAGTATATTATGATGATTTGTAAAAGATGAATACGATGTTGTTAAATTGAGGTGTAAAAGAATTGGTGTTGTTCCATAGATGATGAAATAACGGTTGTTCTGAGCAATGCTGAAGACGACATTCTTAAAGAGTAACCTAGACCAATGAGGGGAGGGACTAGACATTAGAGGTTATGACGTGGACACTATTTCGTCACCATATATGTAGGATTTGATAAGCTTAAACTTATGCTAGAGAAGTAATTGACATATATGATTAGTAAGGTGCAGTATCAAATAGAGAGAAGCACCAGGATATTATGCGTCATTACTAGAGACAAATGATCATATGATACAATATCTCTTGAGAGAAGCATACCATAAATTGAATCATCGAATGTAATACAATATCGCTTGAGAGAAGTATTACACAAGTGCAATATCGCTTGAGAGAAGCACATCAGAACTTGAATCATAGGATGTAATACACTATCACTTGAAAGACGTATTACACAAGTACAATATCAATCGAGAGAAACACGTTTGTATTTGTGTTATGGGCGTACTGTAGTATCAATAGAGAGTAAGATGTTTGTATTTGTATTATGTGCTTAGTGCAATATCATAGAGAGAAACACGAGCCTATGTAGAGAAAATGGTATCAAGAAAAGATAAGAATGTTAGAGTCTAAGAGCATTCATATCATAATTTAAATTGTGATTAAACTTGATGATTTTTGCGATTTATATTGATATTCTATATTGATTGTTTTTATTAAGGTATGTTTGAGATGAGAATATTTATATTTGAAATTGTGAATTATGTCGACATTTGATATTAATTGTCCGTGTTAAATGTGATTTGATATGACATAATGTTTACTTGATAATTTGTGTTTTTCTCAATTATTTTAAACTGTTATATTTTTCGAAACCCTTTCGTGTTTGGGTTTGTCTGACTTGGCCATCCGTTTGCAAAATCACAGTAAATAAAGATTAATGAGTCTTGAAGTTCAAGTTTGATAGAAGCCTCATTCTAATAGGTGACATTGGATTGAGATAATTATTTTTAAAATATTTCTATTTTCTACCTTAAAAGATTATAAATGTTCAGTATATCAATGTAGAGTTGTTTTAATTTAATAGTTTTAAAAAAAAGTCATTTGTAATATGTAAGTGAATGAAGTGATGTCCTTTATCTCTAAAAAAATTTGAAACCCATATTCTTAGTTTTGAACACTTTAAACATCTAAAAATATCAAATATATTATTTTAAGATTTAGCATGTCACAATTGCATACACAATATTTCACATTGGAAAATGTTTCCCTAATATCTTCTTCAACCTTGTCTTTATTTGTATTTGGTAGCCTAAAAGGTGTTTTGAGATATGATTCTTCACAATTCTATCGTTCCTTATCCCCATGTCAAACTCTTGTACACAACCACTAAGCTTATAAGCCCTGACATTGCATCCTTCTTTGCCATCAACTACCTAATATAAGCATGATCTTAACCACATCTATCTTGATAGAATTCAATCTCCTTTAATCTTAATTTATATTTATTTTCTTAGAATTCTCTTCCAACAAAATTTTGTGCATGCAGATACCGAGACTAATCGTTTCAATGTCATGCATTTTTCATCTCATTCCTTTTCTAATGTCTCTTAAATACACACATAACTAATTCCTTATAAGTTAGACTCAAAAATAGAGGAGATGATGAATCATTATCCTCCAAATAAGTATGCGTTAGGTGTCAATAGTTGGAAGTGCAAGTATACACTATTAATGAGTAGTATTAAAATATTGAATTCATAGGGAATGGTTATGTTCCCAATTTCAAACATTTTCAACAAATGACTTGTTTCTTAAAAAAAATCATTTTCAATTTGTTATAGTTACAACAACCTAGCCCCACACTTATCTGGTTGCTGATCTGACTATCTAGAGGGGTAGCAAGAACAACCAGAACACGCGAAAGCTGATGATGAAGATGAAGAGATTGGGGGAGGAATAAGATGATTGTAGGCACTCTAAAAACATGATAAGTTTTACTCTTTAGAGATTTATTTTCAAGTCAAGTTTTGAAATTTGTGTTGCATTTCTACATGTTAGCTTATTTTTGTCTAGTAAATAAAATTTCCATACTTTTTGTATTACCATGTTTCATGTTTTTATGAATAGTTAGTTTTTTTATGGTTAATTTTCATGATTTAAAATGCTATTGAAAAATACTTTTTAGATTTAGATAAAAAATCTACATCTACCAAATATTAAAATCATATTAGTTAATTGATCGAGCACTACAAGAAAATTACATTTTTGTGACACTCATAATTTGTCACTAGAAAGTGTTGAGTGATATCGCCTTTGACATCAACTATAAGAGAACGTGATGTGATGCTAGATTTGGTGTCACTTAAATTTTTAGTTATGGACAAGATTTTACCTTTAGTGTCACTTTATGTTATCCTAATTATATGAGTAGTAAAAATTATAATTTAGGTGTCACTAAAATTTATAGAAATATAATATTTAAATTTTAAATTTAATTTTATAAATATAATTTTTTATTTTTAAAATTATTATAAATATAAATTTTATTTCAAAAATACAATAAAATTTTTAATTTTATGTTTCAATATCATTAATATTAAAATAAAATTATTCATTAAAAATAATTTATCATACATTTTCAAGAATGACAAAACAAAATATTTATACAAATTTTTATAAATTTCAAATATTATATATATTTCATTTCATGTTATACAACTCCGCAATCGATTCATCAAAAGTTTGTTTGATCAAATGGCAAGCTTTGTATAGAGGACCAGTTACACGTTATACAATCAAACATAAGATGTTGACAACTTTGCATTGTAAGTATGAAAAAATCAACTTTGAGAAGAGAGATGTCATAAGTAGCTAAGACCTCGAAGACATAACAGACCTCAATAGTGGACCACCTTCGAAGCACGAGAAACCAGAAATCAGAATCCTGAAACATCATGAAACAATAATTCAGAGCATGTATAAGAGATTGAATTCAAATCATTTGATGAACAATTGCAACAAGCATCTAGAATCCATAGTGTAAGGATCATTAGGCAAACTTCTATAATCAGATCATTAAGTAAGCTTCTATAATCAGATAAATAAATTGAACATGACTAAATTGTCAAATTAATCTTAATCAATGTAACTTTGTTCATTTTTATAATAGAAATGATACTAATTGTCATAAGTCCTATAAAAATCTTGAATCAGTCAATACAAGTCCTCAATGACACTCAATTCAATCATTCAAATTGTATAAAAAGAAAATTAATTTAACTAAATAAATACAAATTAAAAAAAATTAATAGCTTATTGGAAGGTTATCATCTAAGGAATAGATTATTCAACAAACCTAATAAGCCTGAGGATTTATATAGTAATATTTGAGCTTAGTGATGGTAAAATTACAAGTAGTTGATTAAAAAATGGAAACAACACATTATGAACATAAGGTTTGTAGAAGCAAACCTGAAAGAAAGGAACCACATAAATGAACCGTGACTAATTTCATTCCATCAAAAAAAGGTAGCTTCAACCTATGTTAAAACTTCATCATAATTGTGAATTTGTTGTATGAAAGCTATATAGGGAATTCATACAATACCTACATTGTCAGAGTGAAGACAATCAATATGTTATAGAGTAACAGAAGAAGTTTGATAAAGATTAGTGGGTGATAGTATTTAACATTTGTACCTCAAAAATATTCGAAGTCATTAAATCCCTACCTTGCTTCATCAATGAAGGTTAAGGGGCAGCATGAGGATGGATAGTTCTATTGAATAATTTTGCTTTAAAAATGGATTTGCATGTCATCAATTATTGTGTCCTACATTGCTTCTCATATTACAAGTATGCCACAACCATTCAGCTTTAACATAACACATTTAGTTCACCAAAAAACAAATTTACATTTCATTCTAAATGCAAGTTCTGCTTTGGAAAATTTACTTTGAATTTATATTTTTAATGACACTGCTAATTGAATTAACAATCATAATTCAAAGTCAGAAATATGCTCAACAATGCATCCTTAAGGAAATAGGGGGAACTAAAGGATATCATGGGGAACTAAAGAATATCAAAGAATTACTCTCTCTAGCACATAATCATGTGATCTTTAAATACTTAAGACGAAGGCTCCAAGGATATCATGGAGACACCAAAGGCTAGTTCGGAATTCCCATACGCGTATCAACTGTCCCATAGGTGTATCAGATATGAAAAATGGTATATATTTCTGCCCATACGCATATGGCCTGCTCAAATAAGGGTATTGATTGTTCCCCATACGACTCATACACGTAGGAGGCACCTTAAATGTGCGTTTTAGCAGCTTCATATGCCCCATACGTGTATGGACGCCCAAAATCGCAATAAAAATATCTCAATTTCAAGTATTTGAAGCCAGAAAGTGATTTTTGAGGTTTAGATTGATTTTGAACGATTTCTTATGGTAGAAACAAGTGTAGAAGGTTGGAAAACTCATATTCTGAAGGTGGATCAAGTTTTTCATGAGTCAAAACTGATTGAAAACTTATTTTCATCTCTTGATTTGCAATGTTTATAACTTTTATGATGTTCTTCTTTATTATTATGAGTAGCTAAACCCTACAATGTAGGGGATGTCCCTGATTCAGATTTGTTAAAAATTTCTACTTGAACCTTGTGATAACAATAATTTCATTTATATTCGATTTACTTTTGATTTGTGTTTAATGTTTTCTCTTTCAAAAAAATTGAAATTTGATTTACGGTTAATATTTAGGCAGGATTGTCAGTGTTAATGCTTAATTGAAAGTATTATGTAGTAGATATCACGTAAGACTAGGGATACCTTCTAGAAACCAAATTGTTCTTAATAAATAAATGCTTAAATTCATCTATAATTTACTATAGACATATGAGTTGATTTTATGTTTAAAGGTTTGCTCACAAAGGACTTACAAGTAAGCACCTTTTAGAACCAGTAATCAATATTTTCAAATAAGTTGTTGCAACGTAAGATTAGAATAGTCAATGAATCTGATCATACATCTTCCCTAGCATGTTTACTCATATTGATTTAATTCGTTCAACTGCCATGTTTCCTGTTATTTGTTATTTAATTTTTCTATACCAAAAACACCAATTTAAAACCCCCAAGCCTTTTGTTTAATTGAATTGAAACACAAACTATATATCGTCACACAATCCTTGAGATCGATACTTTGGGATTTTCCATTATTATTATATCGGGAAATTAGTACACTTACTAATTTACCGATCAGAAACCTTGAATGGAAATGAGTATGGTATATGGAAAGGAATAGGAAATAATGATGAAAAAATGGACTAGTTAAGTATATGGTGTATACATGCTCCAGAAAGAATTTGGTTACTCATCTGGATGGTGCAACATGATGGGTTGAAGACTAAAGTGACACGTTTTAGATAACACATTTTGGATCCGTACTGCACCGACTGTGGACATTGTGCAGACAATCTTCAACAGAGTCCAACAATATCATGTTAGTATTAAAATGATCAAGAAATTGAAAGTCACTACTAACTCAGTTTGAGTTCACAAGTGGCATCCCCTAGAGGAAAGTTGGATATGAGGTAGCAAAGGCAACTAGATACGTGGATTTACAAAATCGATAGGTCGATGTTCAATTTTGTTTGCACAATTATGGGGCATTATTCAAGGAATCAGGTTATTTGACAACATTAGCATAAAGGGAAAGTTGATCATCCAAATTGACTCGAAGGAAGCTTACGAGAAATTCAGGTTGGAGGAGCAAAAGAAAGACAATGGTTTATCTTTGGTGCGGCTTATTCACCATGAGTTAAGGAAAATGGAAGAGTACATATGCCTTCATGTCTATAGAGATTCGAACAGATGTGAAAACAATTTGGCTAAAATTGGAGCAAAGCACATTATAGGCATAACATACTTAGACTCTTGTCTTGGGAAGGTTATAATTATGTATAAAGATGATATAGTGTAATTATGTGTTTTTTTGGCCTTAGTCTTCATCGATCAAAAAAAAAAAAGACACATAAGATTGTATCCCTCCACTATCCTACATGTTGGAAAACATTAAACATAAATAAACAAAATTCAAAAGTAAAGTGGAAATTCCAGTATTATAAATAATATCACTTACTCGCAAGTAATATATTTTATTTTTGAATCAATATGGTTGTCTAAAGATCATAGCATAATTATGCTAGTTTTCTTAGGACAAATAATTATTAGCTGTCAATGACCATAACGTGAACATCCAGAATAATTAATAATGAGTAGAAAATTGACTAATAAATAAGAGAAAATAAAAATTTATCTATCCTTATGAATTGATAAGCAGTTCTAGGTAACAATATTTTTCTCTTGAATTAACCTATTTTGTAAGTATGTTTGGATATCATTTGATGCACATTAGGCATATTGACTATTGAAGAGGTTAAAAAAAACATACTTTTGTAAATCTCTTTCTCCATAAATTTGATGCATGTACCTAAATATATACACAAAAGTCAAATTTTAATGTGAGTATTGACATTAAAAGTATTTTGGTATTGAATATAAATTAAAAGTATTGACTAAAAATTATACTTACGTGCACCATAATTGTAGTATAGTTATGTCAATCCAATTAGTCCCCCCCAATTCAATTGATGCATCATAAAAACATCAACAATATAATGCATAATTATAAGAACACAAACAACAACAACAACAACAACAACAACACCAATACCAATACCAACACCAACAACACACAACACATATTTTTAATCAAACAAATAAAAAAGGAAGTTCCAAAATTAAACTTATACTTACCTCAATGATGTCCCAAATCAAACTCTGCAGCACATCCCAGGTCAAACACTATTGCAAATCTTGGGTTAAACTCTCCCACAAATCTTGGGTCAAACTCTCCTGCATGACCACCCGCTCCTTTTCTAATCTTCCATCCACCCTCTCCTCAAGCTGACGCCTCGTCCAATACCATGGACATTCCCACCATGCCCCTTTATTACAATCTCTTTTACCAATATGTAATGGTGTTGTTGTGGAACAAAGGCACCAATATTGGCTTTTTCAACCTGCGAATCCTACAACACAAATAAATTCATTATCAAAGTGAGTTAACTACATTTTGGAATGTTGAAAAAATAATATACTTAAATTTTTGTCAACAACTACACATGTAACTTCTGATGTGAACTCACGTCCTAGTCTTTGACACGCTCACTTCCATTTCTCATGGCGTGATGGTGAAGATGGGGTGGTATGAAGGCTTAGTGACAGATCGCCCAACTCTTCTTCTCTCTGTTTTCTTTTTTCTTTAATCATTATCTCCTTTAGTTTATCATATCCTCAACAAGGAAATCTATGTGGGTAGATACTTTTTGCCCTATTTTCCTTTCCTCTATGACTCTTAGCGTAGAACTTAGGAGTGTTGCGAGACTCGGAAAAATTATCCCAAGTGTCCTAATCAATAAAACTATACATCTTAGGTGGAGGCTTTAAGTTACAATTTGTATTTTTAATATAATATTTTCTAAGATGTGTCTTAAAGCCCCTTAAACACTCACCAATATGTGAAATCTATTTCTTTGACAACATACTATAATCTTTTGGAACAATAAAAACATTATAATTTTACATAATAAATTTGGTATTAGTATTAAACAAAATGATAAATGGTCATACATACTGTAAGACCCCAATTTTGACCCTAAGATCCCTAATGCTATCTCATCATATGCATTAGCTTTGGGATCACACCTTGGCATCCTCCTTACCCCTCATTCATTGGGTTTGCATTGGGAGAGATCACCAAGCACATTTGATTGTATCATACTTTGATTTTTATTATTTACTAACCAAAATACCAAAAATATGTCAATGTATAGTTTAACTCTTTTGTAGGTAGTGTGTGTGCTCACCTATGCTCTATTAAACTCATATCTAGGGTTTGAGACCCTCAATGCAAGGAGTTCAATCAAGAAATGGTTCACATTGGCTCTAAGCATCATATATGGATCCCTATGACCTTCACATGTCATTTTGATCAAGAATTCATCAAGAGTTTGAAGATTGTTTGCCTTGGAAACCCTAATTCATCTGGGTATCTTGTATGACTTCCTTAACAAGTTTCTTCAACATTTGGTCAAATATTTCAAGTGATAATTAATATTACATCATATTACACATATATGATCCTCCATGAGTCCCAAAAGTCAATAGAATATCAAGTTAGCAAGTTGGTTCACGGTGGTTAACCAGAGAAAGTCAACTGGTCAAAACTGGGGTTCCCTAGACCCTATCTCCTACAATATTTGTCATATGAAAATGATTACAAGAGAAAAGTTACTCAAAAAGACATTCCAAAAAACTTTCAAGTTTAAGTCAAGAGCTAGTTTTTCTTGGAAAGTCATTTTTTATGGTGAAAGATTATAGGTCATTTTGTCTAAACCCTAGTTTGGAGGTCAACTTCCCAAGACCATAACTTGCTCAATTTTTATAAGATGAAAGCCATTCAAATTCCATGATCAAAATCAAGATGTATACTTCAACTTTTAGTTTTGGAGTAAGTTCAAAATCAACTTGCAAATGCATGTGCAAAAAGGAAACATTATACGTCACTTTGGACCATTACCATTGAACAAGTGATTTTCCTCAACTTCTAAAATGCATAACTCCTTCATACCAAATCCAAATAAGGTCAAATTTGCAACCAAATTGAATAGGTTTGAAAGATATACGACTTTTACGAAGGATCTTTTTCCATTTGAAGTCCATAAAAAAAGTTATTCAAGGTGGAAGAAGTGAACATTTGACTTGGGACTTAGAAAATTTTCAAATATGTTTGATTTTCCAAACTTCCTCCGCAAAATTCATCATGATCCAAGCTTCAAATGGAAAAGTGTTTAACATGAAAGTTGTTCCCCTTGATCTCGCCTTTCAAAAATGTCCAAAATCATCTCATTTGGATCAATATTGAAGGACTTGCGCATGGGTGCAATGTGAGGTACCATTTGGAAGAATTTCATGATCCAATTCAATTCAACAATGCATGGCTTAATGCAACACTTTCAGCATGACCTATGCATGATTTTGGACTTTTGCAAATGATTCTTTGGGCTTTGTACATGCCCATGCAAGCTCATGATGAAAGGTTGCTAATTTTGGACATTCAAATGGAAGTGTGTATAAAGCATTTGAATTGCCTATAAATAGAGAAGCAATGTGATCAGAACTTCATCAACATCTTGCCCAAGCTTTGCTAGACCAATCCATACTCTCCATTGCATAGGATTTCTGAAGATTTCTTATGAAATCGAGCTTGAACTTCATCTTCTGTTTGAAAGTTCAAACTCCAGAAATTCACTTCCCTTTTCATCTCAATTGGTTTTTGCAAGCAAGAGGAAGAGAAAGCAAGGAACTTTAGATCAAGATCAAGTGAGTTTGAACCAACTCGAAGGTGATTTTTCAGAAACTTCATCTCTTTGATTCTCTCTCAATTCTTCACCATTCTTTGTGATTTTTGGTTGGCTGAAGTCCTACCAATGTAGACAAGAAGATTGAGTTGCTTTTAGGTCAAATCGAAGCAACTCAGTTCGTGATCCTCAAAATTCAAATCCCTGTATCTTTTTATATACTTGGAATTGGAGAAAATTGAGGTCAAATTCGTACTCCTGAGCATTTTTCCTTCAAATTAGTGTATTCACTTTTCATTTTTCATGAAGTTGAGCTTGAACCAGACCGATGGTGATCACCGGAGAAGATGATCGGAGCTAGGACTCCAGTGGTGCGTTGGCCAAGTCCAAGCCATCTGATATGATTCAAATGTTTTAATCTCAAGCGCTCATTGTGATTACCATGCATACAACGCATTGACCAAGGAACATGGTGGAACACGCGCGTGTGGCCATCAGATCTACCACCTCAATTAATGAGGGAGATATGATGGCCCTTGTTTTTTTTCTATTTTCTGATTTTTCATTTAATCCACTTATTTTGATTAATTCATATTAATTTCATTTTTAATCCAAAAAATATGGGACTTTCACCAAAAATCTTTAAATATTTTCCTCTTTAATTTTCTAAATTAAAATTATTTTTTGGATTAATTTTGATATTTTTCATGAATTAATTGTTTTTGTGCATATTTTAAATTGTTTAAAAATACTTCTGACTTTTGAAAAATCATGAAATTTTTTGTCTAAGGTCCTTTAACCTTGTTTGACCTAGGATAAATCTCTTGGTCATTTATTTGGTGTTTTGAAGAGGTTTTAGATTTTGACCAAACTAAATTTAATTTAAATGCATTTTTAATTTGATTTTTAATTGATTAATTATATAGAAATTATGTTGAGCCATTTTTATTGACTTGTGATGTTTGACTATGTGTTTGGCCTTTTGTTAAGGTTGGTTTGACTTTTGTTAAGTTAAAATCATTGGATTTAGGGGATTGATGAAATGTATATTTCATCTCCCAAAATGAATGAATGATTTTAATTTGATAAAATTTATCCCATGACCAATTTGTGTTTCTCTCATCTCCCATCCCTCTTCATCTTCAATCTTATTCTTTCCCATCCATTTCATTGACCAATGAAATCTCAACATCCTAAGGCTAATTGGTTCATCAATAACCTTGTGTTAGATGAACCAATACACGTATGGATGAGATATGTCCATCCTTTTGATATTTTCTTTTAGTGTGTGGTATGTTTTAGGAGTTTGGTCCATTATACCAAATATCTAACATGCATTAGAACCTAAATTTTTATTGCCCGACCTCAGATAGTTGTGACTTCTACATAAGTCCAATTACGATTGCTTAAGATAGAGCTAAATTTGACCCTAAATGCATAGCATTCTAGTAAGTGAGATTGTAAGTCTCCCATATTTCATGGTATTGTGTGGAAACTTGGCCTTTTTTCCTTCCTTTGGAAGATGTCTTGGTTCAAGGATCCATGCTTGTGAATAGATGGTTGAGTGTTCTCCAAAGAATGACTTAATCAATTGAAAAGCAAAACATCACTAACATCTAATCAACTAACATTTGACTAACTTGTATTAATATTGCTTTTATTTTCAAGTCATTTACTTTATGCAATTTAAATTCAAGTCATTTACCATTCATTTGTCATTTACATATCATTTAATTTGTTTAGGTTTATGTCATTTTCACTTTGCTCATTTGAGCCATATATTGTGATTGTATATATTTGTTTGTGTATTTTGTTTGTGTTTGTGGTCTTAGGACCTTAAAATACTTAATAAACAACAAAAACCCTAAAAATGTTTGTGTGGACTTTTGGATCAGGACTTTTGGACTTAGAATTAGGCAACATTCCATATGCAAAAGGGACTTGGCCAATGCCAACATTTATGAGACCAAGTTATGGTGATTTGAGCTTTCATATAATGTAAGTATTGGGATCCACATGAATTCATCTGCTACATGGTCTTGATGCATCTGTTACTTTGATCTCATGCCTAATGTCTTATTTTGAGCAAAAATCAAGAAGTATTTCATATGATACATGAGAAAACAAAAAAAACTGTTAGCTATGGATTTGCTTGCTTGGATGTGGCCATATTTATTTGATGCATTGCTCTTCATGATGTTTGATATTGCTAATTACTTTGCTGATTATTACTTGATTCAAAGTCCAAAGGGAAAGTGGGTTTTCTATATGACATTCTTGTCTGTTGGATTGTATCTCATTGGTCAGATCTTTTCAACTCTTAACTTTTAATTTTATGCTTAGGATTAGTCTCTTCATCTCTGTCATACGGTGAACTGGACTTTTTTGTGGTTTTAATCGCAATGTTGCGGTTAGCAAGAGTCGCCACCGACTTTTCTTTTATCCAATAAGGAAAGGTGGAAAAGAACAGGAAAGACCTTAATTTAGATTTTGGGTTCGGGAGGTACATTATACAAAGGGAAGGTGTTAGCACCCTTTGTATCCATGGTTATCCATGGGCTCTTAATTGCTCGATCACTTATATTATTTTTGTCTGGAAAAAAAGTGTTTGTGAATTGTTTGGAAAATTGTTTTTGGAAAGAGAATTTAACTTTGTAATGATTCTTGTATGAATGTATACAAAGTGATTATCTCGTTTAGTTTTGAAAATTGTTTAGAAAAATATAACTCGGTAATGATTCTAGTATGAATGTATACCAAGTGGTGATTTTCTGAAGGTATTTTGAAAGGTGTGAGGTGTGAAAAAATGTTTTAGGTTGTGAGCCAGCAATTAAGAGTTATACCGACCCAAGGTCTTTATGAGTATTTCCTATCCTTATGAGGGTAAAACTGTCCTTATTATTGAGAAATAAGTAGTTTTATCCTTTGGATGTATAAGGGTCATCGTAGGATCATCGATAGGTCATTGAAGGCAACAGTTATGAGGATATCTTAGCATTCGAAGGGACTATCATCTTTTAACCGTAGGCAACATCGGAGGGTCATCGAGGGACAAAGTTGTATATTCGAAGGCAACATCCGAGGGACTATAATTTATTTTATGATGATTTAACCGAAGGGTCTTTGCTAAGGGTATCCCCACGTTCGCGGGACATGACCGTAATATCGTAATCGTAAGGCAACAAAGAGAGGTCCAAGATCACTTATTCAAAGGCAAAGTTTTACAATTAATTATATAATTAGGATGAAACTCCCCATTAAAATTATTAAAAATAATATATTAAAAAATTAATACATTAGAAATTAATACATTAAAAATTAATTTAGGGTGAAACTCCACAAGGGTATCCCACAAATAAAGTGGAATACCTAGCCAATAACCTTTTCCTGGGATATGTGAACCTTTACGAAACTCAAAAAAAAGAAACATGTCAGAACACCAAATCAGGGTGCAATCGAAGATTACACCGGAGAAATATCACAACAATAAATAGGATAGGATGAATAATGCATGACTATGATAAAACATAAAAAAAAAAATAGAAAAGTCAGCTACTGTCTCGTTCGCCTCTGCCTCGCCTAGCGAAGGCCACGGATTTTGAATTTGAAAACAGCCCCATGTTAGGAACTTTGAATTTTATGGCATTTTATCACAGGAATAACATGGTCAAACATTCAGGGTATTCAGGCATATTTAAATTCCCATACGAAAGCAAATTATATATCAACATTTAATCATGATGCATTATATATGTAGATATGACCAATTGAAAGTATAAACAATAGAGATACGCAAACCTGTTTGCCAATTTAAGGTTGAAGGGATTGACCACTTGTAGTATCGGAATAAGTTAGGCAGCGGGAATTGGACGGCGATGGCTTCGGTGCAGATGGGTTGCCTTCAGGGTTTCTTTACTCTGAATTCTCCGGGTAGGCAGGGTTCCTATGCCAAAGTTTCTATCCGTCCTTCTCTGTTCTCTCTCTTTCTTTTTCCTCAAGGTTTTGTTCCAAGGAAACCTCAGAGTGTTTTGCTTCTCTTCCTTCTTTCTCCAGTAAATCTCCCAGTGTAAACTCCAAGTGTAACTCCCCTACTGAAACTTCAGTATTTATAGACTAATTTCGTGGGTAATGGGCTTGGAATGAGGGAGACCCAAGTCCAAAATAATTTGTTATATTTTATTTATTTATTTATTTTAATTATTTAATTAATTAATTAATTAAAAAAAAAATTTCCTTTTTTTTTTTTTTTTTTTTTCGTTTTTTTTTCGTTTTTTTTTTCGTTTTTTTTTTTTTTTAGGAAAAATGATGGGTAATTTTTGGGGTATGACAGCTGCCCCTGTTCAATATTCTTGAACCGAGAGAGTTAGGATGGCGTGTATGCCATTCGTGGTCTGGAGGTGGAAGATTATTGAACACTAGAATGCCCCAAAAATTTGCACTTGAGAATCGACAGTTGGTCTTGATGGAGATGGGCTTAAAGATGCCATCCGGGAGGTTTGATGACGAAAGCTTCAGATCGCGCCGTATATTAGGCCAATTTGAAGACATGGGTGCCACACTGGGTCGTACGTTAGACCGTATAATGAGTCATCCATTAGGCTGCCGACTTCGCTGGGGAGTCGGAGTGTGTCATATGCTGTTGGGGATAAAGGATCAGAATGGACCATACGCTAGATCGTATCTGAGTTGCAGAATGAGCCGTACGTTAGGCTGAATCTGATGACGAAAGGGGTAGTCGTACGTTAGACTACACTTCAGAAATGTACCGTATGTTAGGTAGCATCTGAGGGGATGGACATCCGAACGGGTCGTACGTTAGACCGTCGCAGAATGAGTCGTCTGTTAGGCCGCATCTGATGATGAAAGCGGTAGTCGTACGCCAGACTACACTTCAGAAATGTACCGTACGTTAGGTAGCATCTGAGGGTTGTAAGATCCAAACGGGTCGTACGTTAGACCGCGTTGGGGTTGTTGAAGTTCAGAATGGATCGTACGTTAGATCGTATCCGAGTTGTAGAATGAGCCGTCCGTTAGGCTGCATCTGAAAAAGAAAGTAGTCGTACGCTAGACTACACCCCTGAATGTACCGTACGCTAGGCAACATCTGAGGATGAAGGTCCAAATGGGTCGTACGTTAGACCGCATTGGAGTTGCTGAAGAAGTCATATGTTGGGCTGAATCAGAATGAACCGTACGTTAGGCTGTATCTGATAACCTGTATATGTTGTACTTGCAATAAATGTCTGGGATGGGCTTAAAGATGTCATCGTTAGGAGGATATCGAAGTGTTGTCAGAATGAATGTTCCCATGAACTGTATTTGAAATATGTATCTGAATCTTGAATGTGATTGATAAAGGTGTCTGTCTGAATGAACCTTTTATTTTGACTATATCAGGAGGATAATTAACCTGCAAAGAAAAAGTTAGCTTCATGCTATGTCATGATGCATGAGATGTTTCGTGTTATGCTAAAATAAATGTGAATGTTGTATGCATGCGTATGCTGTGAAATGATGTAATGAATGAGTTATGCGTATGAGAAGTTCTGCTTGGGGACTCTACTGGGGAAAATAAATCCCCATCTACTGATTTGAGACATTTGTGTCGATGACCCTTTCTCGGCTGGGGATGCTTGATTTCTGTCTGATGGTGGAAATATTCAACAGAGCCTGGCTGGGGATGGATGAGATGATCAATCTGTCTGGTGACGTCGACCTCTGTTGGGGAGTAACTGGCTGTGCCTGGGAATACTGCCAATTTCTTCTGGGAAAAATAGGCTTGCTGGGGAAGAGAATTGGTAACGGATTCATTGGAAGCATGGTTAGACCTTATCCTCGATCCTGAAGTCTTGTAGTAATTGCTATTGCTATTCTATGCATGTATTTTGGTAAACATTGGTCATATTCAAATGCATATATTAATTCAAATTAAATCAATGGACGTTTACGCAAACAAAATAGAAAAAGAAAAAACAAAAGCATCTTTTGAAAGAAGGTTGTATTGATTTTGAAAGAAGGCCTATAAACAGGCAATTTGTGTACAAGGAGACAGAAATCCTAGTAAGAGGAAATTGTCGAAAACAAAGAGAAAGCTATGTGGAAGAAGTCCTATTGATTTTAAGTCTACTACTGTCATTATGTCTTCGAGCATCTCATCCCTTGCTGTCGGATAGAAGTGATTGGCTTGGTCAGTCCCTCGAACTTGGATGAAAGTTGACTGAGAACGGGACATAGTCATACGCTTTAATCCCTAATTTTTACCTGGACCGCCTTTTCAGGTTTTCAGTCCACCAGGATACCCTTTTTTGCCCAAGCCGCCTTTTCAGGTTTTCGACTTGCCGGGTGTACATTTTTTTTATATATCCCTAATTTTTGCCCGAACCCTTTTGGTTCGCCGGGATGCCCTTACTTTTGCCTAGATACGTCGATCCAGCGGGTCTCTTTTATGCGTAGTATTTTTTAACTATGTCCGCGTTCACGGGATGTGGGAAGTCTTTACCATCCATAGTAGCGAGTATCATGGCTCCACCAGAGAATACCTTCTTAACCACAAATGGCCCTTCGTATGTGGGAGTCCATTTGCCTCTGGGATCACCTTGTGGTAGAATGATACGCTTGATCACCAAGTCGCCAAGTTGGTACACCTGTCTCTTAACTCTTTTGTTAAATGCCTGGGTCATGCATTTCTGATATATCTGCCCATGACAAACAGCCGCAAGTCTCTTCTCATCAATCAGATTTATCTGATCGAGTCGAGTCTGAATCCATTCATCTTCATCTAAGCCCGCCTCTTTCATGATTCTTAGAGAGGGAATCTGAACTTCCACTAGTAAGATGGCTTCCATTCCATAGACTAAAGAGAACGGAGTTGCCCCTGTCGTAGTGCGCACTGAAGTGCGATAACCGTAAAGAGTAAAGGGTAACATCTCATGCCAGTCTTTGTATGTTACTGTCATTTCTTGCATGACCTTCTTGATATTGTTAGCAGTCCCCACGGCGCCGTTCATCTTTGGCCGGTACGGAGAAGAGTTATGGTGTTTTATTTTGAACTGCGTGCAGAGTTCAATAATCATCTTGTTGTTCAAATTAGTACCATTGTCAGTGATAACTCTTTCAGGAGACAGCAGGTTTCTCAAATAGGTATTTGATAGAATCCATCTTAGAAGTCAATAAGGTGGTATGATTCAACATATACTGTCTTAGTCGGCGAGCAGCCCAGGCCAAAGCACAGCAAGCTTTCTCGGGCTGTGAGTATCTTGTTTCACAGTCGGTACCTTTTGCTAAGGCAGTATATGGCATGCTCTTTTCGACCAGACTCGTCATGTTGCCCCAACACACCTCATTGAATTTTCTAACACGGTCAAATACGTAATTAAAGGTCTTCCTTCAACTGGTGGCATCAGAACTGGAGGTTCTTGGCGATATTTCCTGATTTTGTCATAAGCTTCTTGGCATTCATCATTCCATACCATCTCTTGATTTTGTCTCAGTAATTTGAAGATGGGTTTGCAGGTAGCAGTCAAGTGTGGAATGAATCGGGCAATGTAATTCGAGTGCCCCAAGAAACCTCTGACTTCTTTCTTGTTTATTTCAGTACCCAGATTTACAATTTCAATTGATTCCTCATGCGGCTGTATAGTCTTTTCTTCTTGCAGTAGTCGGGCAAGTTCTCCAGGGACTTCACAATCTTCCTCGCTTCCATCCTCGGCTTGGTAGATCGGATTTTCAAAGTCATAATGAACAGTAGCAGAGTCATTACCAACAGGATCCAGAGTGGATATGGATCGGCAAATTGTTACGTGAGTGTGTGCAAGAAACATAGCTTGTTTGAAAAATGACAGGAAAGATAAAGAGCGCAATATTTGAATGCAAAAAGTCCATTGATCTATTGAATATGAATATGCTTATGAAAATGACAAACCCCTAACAAATTAGCCATTGTGCCTCGGGCATAGACACAATGCTTTAAGAAGTTTGATTGTAAAAGAAAATTAAAATTTGCAATTCTAGAATAAACAATAACAATTACTCCTGACTAAAGGAAATCGGGATAATGTCTTCAGTCTTCCAATTGTTGAGTCCGTCACCAATTGTTGGGAAAATCCAGCTATCCAAGTCGCAATCACTATCAGCATCTTCCATAGCATTAATCTGATTTTTGACTATCTTTCCAGAGTTAAACCCCAGGCCAGCTTTATCAGACTTGTACGGTACATTGATCAGTTGACCCCAACCAGCACGATCACCATTTTCAATCGCGGCTTGAGCATCTTTCAGAGAGATCATGACAGGGGGAGCACGAACAACCTTGGGCACAAGGGGAGTTGGCTTAAGGACAGGACTGGGTGGAGGAACCACTTCAAATGACTGAGAAGGAGTCTCAAAGAATTCACCATCCATCTTGACGTATTTGAAGGCTTGCACACTACTGACAATATACTCTTCTTCTCCACATACAGTGACAACCATGCCTGCTATTGGATACTTCAACTTTTGATGAAGCGACGAAGCTACCGCACCTGCCCCATGGATCCAAGGGCGCCCCAACAAGCAGGAGTAGGCGGGACGAATGTCCATCACGTGAAAGGTAGTGTTGAAGACTTGAGGTCCTATCTTGATAAGGAGAACCACTTCACCATAGACAACACTCTTCGCACCATCGTAAGCACGCACCACAACATCACTAGGTTTCAGTTCAATGCCTTTGTAGTCAAATTTATCGAGTACAGCTTTCGGGAGCACATTCAAGGAAGAGCCGTTGTCGATCAACACGTGAGCCAGGGTGATCCCCTCACACTCGATGGAGATATGCAGAGCTTTATTGTGATTCTTTCCTGCTGGCGTCAGGTCAGCATCGGAAAAGCCTAGGCCATTGTCAACAGTCAAATTAGCAACATAATGTTCGAATTGATCGACGGATGTTTCTTGAGGCACATGAGCGGTCTTCAAGAATTTCATCAATGCATTGGCATGGGATTCAGAGGATAATAACAAGGATAACATTGAGATTTTAGACGGAGTATGCCCCAATTGTTCCACTACATCAAAATCGCTCTTACGGATGATTTTCAGCATCTCTTCCATTTCCTGTTTGGCAACATCTTCAGAAGTAACTTCGACCGATGTCTCTGACTGAGGAGGATTGACTGGTCTTTTTCCTCGAATTTCGGGAGCGGGAGGTGAGATTTCTGGGGAGTAGATCCTTCCACTTCGAGTAACTTTACTAGTCCCCACAATATCATTAGGATTAGCAGAACTACCAACTTGCTTTATGCCATGGATGTAAACGTCGCCTCCATAGTTCCACGGAATAGCTTTGCTGGAGGAATATGGCACGGGGCCAGGTGCGGTAATAATCAGGGGAGCCACTTTGGGCTCAGCGGTAATCTTCACAGGCACTCTAGTAGCGGTAATCTTCACTGGAGCTTTGGACCTAGCAATCACAGATACCTCTTCAATAGAGTTGTCCACCTTAGGAACCCTTTCAAATAGAATTGTACGATCATCCATCAGCCGTTGAATGCCGTTCTTCAACTTCAAACAATCATTGGGTCGGAGTACACAAAGATCGCAATCTTCAGCACAACCTGGAAATAAACCAGCTTGCAATAAATTCTTCTTAACGATCAGGAGAGGAGATGCTAAATCAGCAACGTCAGTAACGTGAGAATTGTCGTCCACAACATTAACATTCTGGTCATGATTAGGCATAGGTGCTGTGATGACATTGGGGGTCGCCGGAGGATCAAATTCAATTTCTCCAGCGTCGATCATATCCTGCATCTTGTTCTTCAACAACCAGCAATCATTCGTATCATGCCCGGGGCTATCGGAGTGATAGGCACACTTGGCGTTGGGATTATAACGAGGAGAAGTAGTGTTGGGATTTGCAGGAGGGCCTCTGAGGGTAATCAAATTGGCCTTTAACATACTCTGCAGTGCTTGGGTTAAAGTCATATTGATCTTGGTAAACTGTCTTCTCGACCTGTCTTGTCTGTGTTGGAAGTTCTGAGATGGCGGTGCGGCAATTGTAACTGCCCCAACAGTATGGTCACGATTCTTCTTGTTATGCTTCCTCTCACTGTACACAGCATTTGATTCATTCTTTCCCTGATAGGACTTTTTGGTGCTTGCAGAAGTAGCTGCCTGTATCTTTCCACTTCGAATGCCGCTTTCAACCCGTTCACCTGTCAAGATAAGTTCAGTGAAACCTGACGAGGAACTTCCCAGTAGATGGCTGTAGAATGGGCCAGTCAGTGTACCCATGAACATGTCCACTAACTCTCGATCAGTCATAGGGGGTTTGACTCTGCCAGCCAAATCTCTCCACTTTTGAGCATATTCTTTGAAACTTTCTTTAGAGCCCATAGTCATATTTTGTAGCTGTAGCCGAGTAGGCGCTAACTCAGAATTATACTGGTAGTGCTTGTAGAAAGCTGTTGCTAAATCAGTTCATGTGCGGATGTTAGAGCTCTCAAGCTGATAATACCACTCTAACTGTGTGCCAGACAGACTCTCTTGGAAGAAATGGATCCACAGTTTCTTATCAGTAGTGTGTGGCTGAATCTTTCTCACATAAGCCCTTAGATGCATCTGAGGACAAGAGGCACCATCATACTTAGTGAAAATGGGAACCTTGAATTTGCGGGGAATGACCACATCAGAGACCAGACCCAAGTTTTCGAAATCCAGACCGGGCACTTTCTGCCCCTCCATAGCTAGCATACGTTCTTCCAGCAACTTGTACTTATCATCCTTCGGAGAGTACTGTTCATGTTCATAATCTTCGTCGTCGTCCTCAGAATTGACGAGATTAGGATTCTCATCTTCCGAATCATTCTCGGTCTCTTCTTCTGAATCCTTCGGAATTCTAATCTTGACTCCTGTAACCTGTCCCTTAAGCCTTCTCCCCGGGTTGATGTAACCCACAGGTTTCTGGTCCTTCTTCTTCTCCATCAAAAGAGCTTTCAGTTCTTCCTGCCCCTTAGATAAGCTCAGCATCATTTCCTGGAATTGATCATTCTGGGCCTGGAGATCTTTGACAGTTTGTTCGAGAGCCATTGTTCAATCTGTTTGAATCTGCTGGAATCTGTTTGATTGGAAAATCGTGAGAACACTGATCCTTTAGAATACCTGTTATGCGATGCAATGCAATGTATGAAATGTTTTCAAGGACTTTCGGGATTTAACTTTGCATAAACTAACAAAAAGAGCTTTTTTTTTCTTTTCTCTTTTGTTTTTGCTTTTGTTTTTGTTTTTTCTGTTTTTTTTTTTAGCAGAGTTAAATCCCTAAATCCTTGAAATGGTTAGTACAATGCCATGATGTTATGATGTTATGTTGTTATGATGTTATGTTGTTAGATAAATAACAAGCACAAGCAAGTCACACAACAATCATTCCTAGGTTTTAAGGCTTGCGTGAGTTCCATAGGTAAATACCCTCCCCACTGAAGTTTGGTTGGTTCAACCTGTCTTAGAATAGTAACCGGGTTCTAGAAGGATCTCAAATCATTGACCTTTCCTTAAGTCCACTTCAGTGCAACACCAAGTGGTTGACCGAAGCTTCCCTAAAGTCCAATCTCAAAGAGTGTAGTATCGAGTCTCAACCAACTCCAGTCGGAACCGAAGCCAGTTATCTGACTACTTTCTAATGGCCAGGATGAGTCAATTAGGGTTCTAAAGGTCTGGTTAATGCTTTTATGACACCATGCGAATGCCAAATATTTCCTCAACTAACATGAGGAACATCAGGACATCCAAAGTGCCACATTAACCGTAGCCATCATTTTGACCATTCCAGTATACGCCGGACAGTCGCGATGATCTCTTGCTACTTACCTAAGGTACACTAGATCCGGGTGTAGGATCTTTCACTCAAGCATAACATACCCAAGCAATCCCTTAAAAATAAATCAGACAAATTGAATAAGTGATCTTGTTTTCAAGGTAACCTCTCTTTTTAAATATTTAGGGTCCCCAGCAGAGTCGCCAGTTCTGTCATACGGTGAACTGGACTTTTTTGTGGTTTTAATCGCAATGTTGCGGTTAGCAAGAGTCGCCACCGACTTTTCTTTTATCCAATAAGGAAAGGTGGAAAAGAACAGGAAAGACCTTAATTTAGATTTTGGGTTCGGGAGGTACATTATACAAAGGGAAGGTGTTAGCACCCTTTGTATCCATGGTTATCCATGGGCTCTTAATTGCTCGATCACTTATATTATTTTTGTCTGGAAAAAAAGTGTTTGTGAATTGTTTGGAAAATTGTTTTTGGAAAGAGAATTTAACTTTGTAATGATTCTTGTATGAATGTATACAAAGTGATTATCTCGTTTAGTTTTGAAAATTGTTTAGAAAAATATAACTCGGTAATGATTCTAGTATGAATGTATACCAAGTGGTGATTTTCTGAAGGTATTTTGAAAGGTGTGAGGTGTGAAAAAATGTTTTAGGTTGTGAGCCAGCAATTAAGAGTTATACCGACCCAAGGTCTTTATGAGTATTTCCTATCCTTATGAGGGTAAAACTGTCCTTATTATTGAGAAATAAGTAGTTTTATCCTTTGGATGTATAAGGGTCATCGTAGGGTCATCGATAGGTCATTGAAGGCAACAGTTATGAGGATATCTTAGCATTCGAAGGGACTATCATCTTTTAACCGTAGGCAACATCGGAGGGTCATCGAGGGACAAAGTTGTATATTCGAAGGCAACATCCGAGGGACTATAATTTATTTTATGATGATTTAACCGAAGGGTCTTTGCTAAGGGTATCCCCACGTTCGCGGGACATGACCGTAATATCGTAATCGTAAGGCAACAAAGAGAGGTCCAAGATCACTTATTCAAAGGCAAAGTTTTACAATTAATTATATAATTAGGATGAAACTCCCCATTAAAATTATTAAAAATAATATATTAAAAAATTAATACATTAGAAATTAATACATTAAAAATTAATTTAGGGTGAAACTCCACAAGGGTATCCCACAAATAAAGTGGAATACCTAGCCAATAACCTTTTCCTGGGATATGTGAACCTTTACGAAACTCAAAAAAAAGAAACATGTCAGAACACCAAATCAGGGTGCAATCGAAGATTACACCGGAGAAATATCACAACAATAAATAGGATAGGATGAATAATGCATGGCTATGATAAAACATAAAAAAAAAATAGAAAAGTCAGCTACTGTCTCGTTCGCCTCTGCCTCGCCTAGCGAAGGCCACGGATTTTGAATTTGAAAACAGCCCCATGTTAGGAACTTTGAATTTTATGGCATTTTATCACAGGAATAACATGGTCAAACATTCAGGGTATTCAGGCATATTTAAATTCCCATACGAAAGCAAATTATATATCAACATTTAATCATGATGCATTATATATGTAGATATGACCAATTGAAAGTATAAACAATAGAGATACGCAAACCTGTTTGCCAATTTAAGGTTGAAGGGATTGACCACTTGTAGTATCGGAATAAGTTAGGCAGCGGGAATTGGACGGCGATGGCTTCGGTGCAGATGGGCTGCCTTCAGGGTTTCTTTACTCTGAATTCTCCGGGTAGGCAGGGTTCCTATGCCAAAGTTTCTATCCGTCCTTCTCTGTTCTCTCTCTTTCTTTTTCCTCAAGGTTTTGTTCCAAGGAAACCTCAGAGTGTTTTGCTTCTCTTCCTTCTTTCTCCAGTAAATCTCCCAGTGTAAACTCCAAGTGTAACTCCCCTACTGAAACTTCAGTATTTATAGACTAATTTCGTGGGTAATGGGCTTGGAATGAGGGAGACCCAAGTCCAAAATAATTTGTTATATTTTATTTATTTATTTATTTTAATTATTTATTTAATTAATTAATTAATTAATTAATTAATTAATTAATTAAAAAAAAAATTTTCCTTTTTTTTTTTTTTTTTTTTTTTTTTTTTTCGTTTTTTTTTTCGTTTTTTTTTTCGTTTTTTTTTTTTTTTTTTTTTTTTTTTTTTTTTTTTAGGAAAAATGATGGGTAATTTTTGGGGTATGACAATCTCCTCCCACTTCTTAAATTTCAAAATCTCTCCCCCTTTTCAAAAAAATTCTTTGCTTGTGATTTCAAAACCTACACTCTTATTGCAAATTAGAAACTTTGGCCTTATGCCATTGAATTTTTTTTTAACTCTTTTCTTAAATCAAACTTATAAATGAATCTAATCATATTGACTTAAAATTTCTAAAGACAAAAAGAACTAACACTCATTCAAACTTTTGGGCCTCTTTTAAATTTAACTTTTGATTTAAAAGCAATCCACTCATTTTTAAATTGATACCACAAACTACAAGGTTTTGATCCCTCATTTTTATGTTGGTACTTAGGCACAAGTCCGAAGGTCTTGTCAAACACAAAAAATATAATTAATGAATTCTTTTCTTATCCCCGCACTCTATTTGTGGCAAACATCTTTTATACCAAAAACACATACACACATAAAAAGGCCCCCCTAGGAGTACCTAGGACAGTTTGGATGCTAACACCTTCCCTCTGTGTAACCAACCCCCTTACCTGTAATCTCTGGCATTTTATTAGTTTTGATTTGAAAACTTCTTATCTTTGGGTTTTGTTCGTACTTTTCCCTTTTCCTTTGGAAACAATAAAAGCGCGGTGGCGACTCTGGTTTTATTGACGTTAAGTTTACCCATAGCTTAATGGTCATGAATTTACCGCTACAGAAATTAAGTGGCGACTCTGCTGGGGAGTAGTCCTCAGTGGGTTTATCCTACTTTTTTATGTGTATATAATTGTATATTTGATTGTTTGTATACTTGTTTTGTGTGATATAATCTACTTGTTGTGCTTGGTGATCTCTGAGTGGTGAGATAAGTTCTAACCTAAACTTCAGTGCAATTAAGATAGGAGGATGGTATAATCATGTTCAACTTGTGTGGAGTAGTCCTTAACAAGTTGACTTGAGACCCATCTACTCAGTGGAGACCTTTTTGGAGATATTGATGTCACACAAGTCATTTGTGGTTAGGCATTACTTTCTCTGATTTGGGGTCCAAGAAGTTGAGGACTGTAGAACATTTAACCCAACTTGACCTATTTAGGACGTAGTACGGAGACTGTTCAGGTGTAGACTTGATAACAGTTGTTACGCGATACTACACTCAGACGAGTTTCTCTTGAGAATATTATGGGTTGACGAGTCAGTCATCCTAACCTATAATATCCGATAGATGGAATTAAGACTCTATGAACTTTTTCAGAACATTATCTACAGGTTTTATCCTTAGTACACTCCTTTGGGATGGTTCTTAACCTGACTCCATGCTCGTGACTCACAATAAACCCTTTGATTCTTGGTTGATCCAATCAAGTCTTGTCAATATCAATGGAACTTGGGTGTTGATAAGGTGAAAACCATAATCCACCAAAATGGATGATTGATCTTGACAATGACTCGATTCATCCCTTTACCTCTGTTTGTGTTTGCCTTGTGTGTGATCCCTTGTTTGTGATTGTTGCATTCATGCGCATCATGACATTCATCACACAAAAGTAACTTCAAGGAACTAAGGTCTTATTTGCAAATGTTTTTAGACCATGGATTGTGGACGAAGGAACACTAAGAAGTACAATTTCAGATGTCCTCATTTGAAAGATATAAGGAAGCTATCATCTTTTGTATTAGATCCCTTGGATTTCAAGCAACGTCATAGGAAGCTTCTATCTGTGTTATCTACTGATGTGGTTGAAGGACTCTTGAGTGTGTTGGTTCAGTTTTATGATCCTCTCTACCGTTGCTTCACTTTTCCTGATTATCAGCTTATGCCTATGTTAGAGGAGTATACCCATCTCTTGGGAATACCCGTTCCTGACAAGGTACCTTTTAGTGGATTGGAGGAGATTCCCAAATCTCACATCATAGCTGAAGTTCTTCATTTGAAGAAGTCTGAGATTGAGGCTCATTGGGTAAAGAAAGGAGGAATGTTTAGGTTGACATCTGAGTTTCTCATTGGTAAAGCTATTGTCTTTGCTCAAGCCGGTAGTATGGATACTTTTGAAGCCATCTTTGTGTTGCTCATCTATGGTTTGGCTTTGTTCCCTCACATTGACGGTTTTGTTGATGTTAACGCCATCAGAATCTTCTTGATTGGAAATCTCGTGCCTACTCTGTTGGGTGATATGCATTTCTCCTTGCATTTGAGAAATTCTAAAGGTGGTGGGACTACTGTGTGTTATGTTCCTCTTTTGTACAAGTGGTTTATTTCGCACTTGCCTCAGACACTTGCTTTTTTTGAGAACAAACAATGTCTATGGTGGTCTTAAAGACTTATGTCTCTCACTAATGATGATATTGTTTGATATGATTCTGCATTGAGTAGTATGGATATTATTGACAGTTGTGGTGAATTCTCTAATGTGCCCCTCATTGGTACACAAGAAGGAATCGGCTACAACCCTGCTTTGGCTCATTGTCAACTTGGGTTCCCCTTGAGAGATAAACCTAATAACACTCAGTTAGAAGGTCTTTTCTTTCAAGAGGGTAAAGATCCCCAATATTTGAAGCAGAAGATGATATGTGCTTGGCATGATATGCATAGGAAAGGAAGATCCGAGCTTGGTCCATGCAATTGTGTAGCTTTGGAAGCTTACACTACTTGGGTGAAGAAGAGATCTTTGGAGTTGAAAATGTCGCATGCTTTTGAGAGAACTATGTCTTTGGTTGTGGCTGAGCCATCAACTCTCCCTACCCAAGATATAGAGGAGTTAGAAGATGCACTCACCAAGATGAAGCAAGAGAGAGAGATGTGGGAAGAGCGGTTCCAGGCTTTGAGTCGAAAGCATGAGGAGTTGCATCTTGAGTCAAAGGACAAAGATGCACTTATTGAACTTCTTGAAGACCGATCAGTGAAGAGACAGTGAGAGCCAGAGGGTCCATCTTCCTTTAGTATGCCTCAGCCTTCTGGTGCTTGGAAGAAGATTGTTGATCAGCTTGTCCTTGAGAAGGCTCATATAAAGACATCTTTTAAGACCGAGATCCGACGCATCTGAAGGAAGTACGCGTCAGCAACCAGATCATCTCACACTGTTGTAAGGGGGTCCTTAGGATGATTAGTTTCCTTTTCTCCTGTATTTGTACTTTGGTTTCTGAAATTGTACTCAGTGTAATCCTTCTAAATTTTTATGAATAAAAGAGATTTTTATGGTCAATCAAATTGTTACTATTGTTATTATTTAATATTTGCAAATAGAACTTCCTATGTTCCTTGAAATTAAAAACAAACAAAAACATTGCATTTCATGCATCATTTGCATAATAAGTTTTCTTTTGCCAGATGTCTTATCGGTTTTTCTTTTGTGCTTCAGCCAAGCTGACTCACCGATACAACACTCGTGCCAATCAACCCAGAATTATGGAAAATTTGGAACAAGAAAACAGAGAGCTAAAGGATGAGATTGCACAGTTAACTGCCATGATGGAGTCTGTTCTTGCTGCATAGAATCGGTCTTCACCAACTCCCGCAACTCCTCCCCAGAGGTCTGTCATCTCCGAGGTTGCTACATCGACCATTCCTGTTGCTGCTACTCAATCCGGTCAGTCCATTCCTGCTGGATTCCTATGGGGGATGCCACCAAATTTCATGCCTGAAGGGTTTGCACCTATCTTTGCTTCTATGCCGACATCTAGCCCGATCATGTCTGTTCCACCTCCAATTGTTCATACCTTGCCTCGTATTGAGGACACAATCTACCATTCTGAGCCATCTGAAGGCCCGGATGTTTATGAGAAGATGGATGAAATGAAGGATCAGTTCCTTGAGCTACGCAAGGAGTTGAAAATATTGAGAGAAAAGGACCAGTTTGGTAAGAGTGTTGCTGAGCTTTGCTTGGTACCAAATGTGAAATCTCGATGAAGTTAAAGGTCCCTGACTTTGAAAAGTATAAGGGAATACTTGTCCACTTAGTCACCTTGTTATGTATGCCAGAAATATGTCAACTCAAACTCATAATGATCAGTTATTGATTCATTACTTTCAAGACATTTTGACTGGTGCTGCTTTGAGATGGTATATGGGACTAGATAGTGCAAGTGTCCGTATGTTCAACGATTTGGGTGAAGCTTTTGTGAAGCAGTACAAGTATAATGTGGATATGGCGCCTGATAGAGACCAGCTGAGGTCCATGTCTCAGAAGGAGAAAGAGACGTTTAAAGAGTATGCTCAAAGATAGAGGGAACTTGCTGCTCAGATTAATCCCCCATTGGAAGAGAAGGAGACAATGAAGATTTTCCTGAAGACCTTGAGTTCGTTTTATTATGAACGAATGATTTCTAGTGCCCCTAGTGACTTTACCGAAATGGTGAACATGGGGATGAGGTTATAGGAGGGAGTCCGTGAAGGACGTCTGTCTAAGGAAGAAGCATCATCCAGTAAGAAATATGGAAGTGGTTTTGCCAAAAGAAAGGAAGGGGAAACCAATTCAGTATCTATAGGGAGGCAGATGAGGCCTCATGTCATAAGAAATCCTCAACCGCGTCAGCATCAACATCAAGTTTCATCAGTAATTCTAGTGTTTTCCAATAATGCCAACAATCAATCTATTCCAATTCCACAACAACAACGTCAACAATAACCACAACAAATAACCAACAACAACAACAACAACAATAATCAACAACCAAACTTCGAGAGGAAGAAGGTCTCTTTTGACCCTATTCCTATGTCATATGCCTAACTGTATCCATCTTTGGTTCTCAAGAACCTACTCCAACCAAGAAATCCACCTCAAATTCCCGAGCTACTTCCATGGTGGTTCAAGCCTGAACTCCATTGCGCCTTTCACCAGGGAGCTCCTGGCCATGACATTGAGAACTTCTACCCATTGAAATATGAGGTACAAAAGCTCGTGAAGAGTGGGATGATGTCCTTTGAGGACCGTGTGCCGAATGTGAAAGCCAATCCATTTCCCGCTCATGGTAATGCTTCAGTCAATATGGTAAATGGTTGTCCTAGAGAGTATAAGGTTTATGATGTTCGCCATATCAGGCAGTCTTTGGTTGCAATTCATAGGGATATCTGTTTGGTCAGTGATTGTGAGCATAACCATGATGGTTGTGTGATATGCAGCATGAACCCCCGAGGATGTGTCATTGTCAAGAGGGACATTCAGAGGTTGATGGATGAAGGGGTTATCCAAATTTTTCAGTCAAGGGAGGTAGATGATGTGAATGTAATTGTTCATGTGTTCAAGACCCCTGAGCGGGTAGTAATTCAATTTGATAGTAGCAATAGCAACAACGTCAACAAATCAGTATCGTCGTTGGTAATACGGTTAGCGGGCCATGTCCCGTATGCATCCGATAAAGTTGTTCCTTATCAGTATAATGCCACAATGGTGGAGAATGGTCAAAAGATTTCGTCGCCAGTGGCAAATTCTGTGGTGAATATATCTGATATTGCAAAGGTGACCCATAGTGGTCGTGTCTTTGGTTTCCGAAGGAGGTTAAGGATGTTTCAATCCGGTCTTTCCGAAGGAGGTAGAGGATGTTTCAATCAATAAAAAGGTGGATATGTCGGTCGTGAATCCATTTAGTGCTCCAGTGTGTCAGTCTGGTGAATCCAACAAACTGAAAACAAATGATGATGATGAGGTATTAAGATTAATCAATAGGAGTGAGTCCAATTGATTGGCAAGAGAAAAAACTTGCACATATCTTTTCTGACAGTTCCTAAATTCTCTGGCATAAATTCAAGGCATTTTTTAGAAAAGATTGCTTGAGAAAAATATGTTTGAAAACTTGTTTATGTGTGTGTGATTTAGAAAAGATGCACTTTTACGATAAAGCGCTTATGCTTTTAAAATGTATTCACTCATACGTGTCGAGGAAGGCTTTCATATAGTTCAAGACTTGTCAGATGATTTATCCTTATAGATATTTTCTTGAGCTTGAGATGAGACTTGAGTTATGTTCCATTTGGTTTCCATCATCAGAAAGTCAAGTCCATTAAACCCTAATAATTTTGTTTCATCTTTAACCGCTCTTTGGTTATCCTCAAAGTCTTGTTGTCATTATCAAAGGTATGTTCATCTTTAATAGCGATCATCATCAAAAGCATGTTCTACGACCTACAAAACAAAGTTCCATATTCTCCCCCTTTTTGATGATGACAATACATCTCTTAAGGAGGTGGCGAAAGAAATAACAAATATTTGTATGGAGTAATTAAACTCCCTCTCAATTAAGTAAAGATTATACTTTACACCCCCTGAGAGTATACTTCTCCCCCTTTGTCGAAAAAAAATTAGGGTAAATGTACATTGCGATAAATTTAAATATGCAAACATGGGCAATTAAACATTTAGGAAAAGGAAAAACATTGTTTTATTCATTAATAGAAATTACTAGGAATTGAAAGTACAAAAGGGAAATTACAGAATTGGAAAATTATGAAAAACATGAAGGAACATAAAATTAAATAACTTAGATATGTAGGTGAAACTATTCATTATCAAAATCATCATCAAAGAATAGGTCTCGTGGGAGTTCTGTTTGGTTTGGGATGAAGTGTCGAGTTATGAAGTCGAACTTGTCATTACTCATATTTATGTTTCCAATTAAGCCTTTTAGTAGGTCTCCAATTGTAGGTAGTCAAGGAGGTTGAGAAATAGGATAGTCGGAATCGTCTATCTTTATGAGTGTTTCTTCATTTGGGGATTTCTATTTTATGGGGTATTTTTAGTCACTTTTTCCATTGGTGATTTCAAATCTCATTGATGATAGAAATGATCTTACTATTAATGTTATTTCTTCTTTGTGCTCTTCATCACCAAAATTGAATCATGTCCTTTCTATAATTTTTGTGATCAGATTACCATATCATAAACATACTTTTTCTCTATTTCTTTCCATCACGTACTCAATTACTTGTCTTGCCCAGTTCACCTTGATTTTGTTTTCTATATACCATACAACTTTAACATTGAGCTGGATTATGAGGCTAAAGTTGATGTTCTTTCAGAAAAACATGTGATTGATCACATAGTGAATCATACGAACATCATGGAAAATATATCCAGTAGTGAATGAATTTGGTATGAAAGGTGTTGGATCTTTCATGAGAGAGAATGCAACGAGCTTGTTATTATACTTTTATGATTTATCTCTGGACTTGGGGATGATATCTTCATGAGTGAGTTATTCTATGTCTTTTTTCTTCAGATTGAGCTATTCTAACAGTAAGGTAAATATTTGAGAAGAACATCTTGACTAAAGATATACATAACTTTCTTGATGGGCTGTAGAGAAAGGTGGAAAGGTTGAGTTCTTCAAAAGTTTTAAAGAATTCACATTCTTTAAACGCTTACGAATTAAGGATATGAATTCTTAGTATGGTTCAGTCGGAGAAATCTTGGAAAAATACCACTTCTTGTTGTTTGGTGGCAAGAAATCAAAGAAGTGGTTGGTGAAAAATCTTAATCTTTTGGGAGCCATGATGGTTTTTGACAAAATAATCTCACACTCATAAAATTCAAATGAAAATATGAAATGCAAAGTAATAAAAGAAGAATATCTATTTATAGAATACCATATGATGATTTGATCGTGTATTTTGCAAGCAATCAGTGGAAATTATGCTTATTGAAAATCAAGGAGAAATCATTCCAAGTTGGGTGTGCCAATCGATTAGCTAATCCCCCAAATCAATTGGTTAATCAAATATTAATGGATTTTAAGTGATCATCATTAATATTGAGATTCATTTACATAGAGTACAAGTTTCGATTGGATTTGATCTAAATATAAGCGTGCCAAGCTTCTTCAATCGATTTCCATAATGTGTCAATTGACGGGGCTTTTGTTTTTCAACCTCCTCTGTGCAATTTGGGCATTGTGCTAGATTTTATTGCTTTTCCGCACCCCTATTCAGCCTTATTCCACCTCATTTTCTATAAAGCACTTAGAAACTTATCTTTTTTGTTAGTGAAAATATTTTATCGAGATGAGCAAAAATGAAAACCACTATTATAAAGGCTTAATCAGAGTTTTCCGACCATTTCAACCTTAAAATAGTATACTAATTTTCATATCAAAAGGCTTTGATAAAATCTTCCCTTAAAGGGGAACACAAAACATATTATGGTGTGTTATTCTCTTCACATAGTTGGATGCGAGAGTTGGTATAAACAACTAGATAAACAAGTCCATTACAAACATATCAACTCAACGGATCACTAAGGGTGAGAGAATGCCTGAATATGGATCTTGTAGGAAGAAGTATGAACCATCAATATCAAAATCCTCACTTTGATAAATTCGTTAGTTGTTAGAGCCGGAACACAAAAGTTTGGAGATTTTAACAAACTCTTCAAGAGATAGAGAGATTTGATCATTTTTGACTTTAGACGTGATAAAACCATGAGCATATATGATATTGGCATAGAACATCCTCACTAGAGTTGGATAGATCTCCATTGGTGCCTCGTAGGTGAAGTTTTCCAGCCTTGATCCTTTAAGAATCCTGAAGAACTCATAACTTTTGAAAACATTCTCCTCCAAAAAGAAGGAGGACAATATTTCTAGGCCGGCATACTCTCTGTAGAATTTGACTTCTTGCTCTATGGTTAAAAGTTCATTAGAGAAATAAGATGGATTCGGGGAGCTGGCGAAGGTTCCAACTTATTTAGGTGCCACTGATGATGGATGTTAGCTAGAAGTAGAACTCACACAAATAGAGAACAAAGACCTAGAAGGAAAAAAAGAAGATAACAATATGTGATTGTCACACACCAATTTTGACCCTGAATCGCTGATTCAATACATTCATCATAGATATTGCATCTCTACATAGCATACCATGCATTTCATACCGCATAGTGCCTAGAATATCAGTCGAAATAATTTTTTCGGATCTACAGGCAAACCGGTTGAATTAATCGACGAATGTGCGTCAAATCAGTGGACGAAAATTTTTAAAATCAAGCTTCCAGACATCAGCTTTATTAATCTACGTTTCGCGTAGTTTAATCTGGTATGCTCGATTTATTTTTCATCTAATTTTTTGGCCACTTTTTTATCAGCTCGAGCCTGTTTAACCGGTCAGATTTATTTCAAAATTAAAAGAAACGTTGTATTTTTCCAATAAGTTTATTTCGTGCTGACTATTTTGGTACATTCAATTTAATTTTTCGAGTATTTTTGCACCCGATTTTTATTCACTTTGTGTCTATTTATTTTTATCTTTTTGTCAAGATGTTCATAAAAAATAAATAGGTTTATGTATTTTTACATTTAAATTTTATTCTTATTATTTTAAGTTGTTTGAATTTTACTTGATTTAATTAATTTATACTTATTTTTAATTCAAAGATTATCCAAAAGGGCATTGTAGACATTTATGAGATTAAAAACCCTAGGGAACATGTATATATGCTAAGTGATGCTGAAAGTGAGAGGGGGTACTCCCCCATTTTGACCAATCTACGGCGCATGAAACAGAGAGAGCTACACTCATCCAAAAGATCTCTCTCATTTTTATGAGCACACCTACTATTCCTTTTGTAAGAATCTATCACCATATGCACATTTGTTTAGTTTTCATTGAAAAAAATACATATATCTGTTCTTCTTTCAATCTACAGTAACTATCACACTTCCTACACAATAAAATAGGGTGCTGCAACTAATCAAATTCATAATCCTTTCTTTCATTAACCAAACATGCCACCGCATCAACTTGAATAGCTGCTCCGCCGGTTTGATCCTTTATTGTGTCCTCTTTTTTAGTTTTTGTAAAAAATATTTTCATTTGTTTACTTTTGTTTTTGATATATTTTAGTTTTTATATTTATGTTACTTTTGTTTAGTTTATAAATATATTACCGTTAATTTTAATTTTTTTTGTATATATATTACTTTCTGTCGAATATTCTTTCACGTACATACACAATTTTTATTTGAGTTTGTAGAATATATATGTGTTGCTGCATTTAAATCTTTACATGGTTATATGCTACTTTTGGTTTAAGTATTTATATGCTACTGTATTTGAGTTTTTATACTATAATGTGTTTTAGAATTTCGTTTTAGAATTTTTATATATTTCTATTTTTTAGTTATAAGGTATATACCACTATTTATCTTTAATATATACTTATACTTTTTAAATTTTAGTATATACTTTTACTCTTTTTTAATTTCAGTTATAATATATATCACTTCTATTTTTGAGTTAATATATATTTTTACTAATATAATATATATTTATAGTTGTTTAGTTAATATAATTCTTTTTATTAGTTATAGTGTGTACTTAGATCTTTTTTTTAGTTATATATATATATATATATATATATATATATATATATATATATATATATATATATATATATATATATATATTTGTAGTGTGTTAATATTTGTTTTTATATTTAAGTTTTTAGCTCTATTTCCATTATATAGTAATGCAGATTTATTGTGGGTAGCATGTTGGTTATGTTTAGCTTTTTATTATTATTTGTTTGATTATTTTGAGTTGAGGTAAAAATTGTAAAAGTGCTATAATGATAATAAACATATTTGATTTGTTGTTTGATTTTTCATTACGTTGCGATTCGGGAATTAAAATCCAATTTGACTTCTGAAAATCGCTTGGACGCATAGATTTTGTTGAATGAGTTCTTATAAAGTGATTCATATATGAGTCCACTTTAAGTTAGTTTAGAGCGAAATTCGGTTTGCTTTCGATTTCGGTTGGATTTCGGTCTCGTGGCTTACTCTTGGGCCTTCTTACAATGAGCTCTTAAGCAACATCAACTTAACATTCAATCATTTTCAAACCCTTCAATATCTTTAAACTTTTTCTTAATAAAATTGAAAGAAAAAGATTACCCTGGATGGAATATCCAATCGTAATCCCGAATAATAGGCCAAAGTTGTAAGAGCTTGTAAGCCCTATGTATTCGTCTTCTCTTCAAAACACTCCAATTTTCAAATCATTTTCCTAAGTAAGTTGGAAGAAAAAGATTACCTGGATGGGATATCCAGTCGTAGTCTCGAATGCTAGGCCCAAGTTGTAAGAGCTTGTAAGCCCTATGTATTCGTCTTCTCTTCAAAATATTTGTAAATATTCAAACTTCTTTTCTTAAATAAAATCTAAAGAAAAAGATTACCCTGGATGGAATATCCAGTCGTAGTCCCGAATGCTAGGCCCAAGTTGTAAGAGCTTGTAAGCCATAAGTGTTTGTCTTCTCTTTAAAATATTTGTAAATATTCAAACATCTTTTTTCAATAAAATTGAAAGAAAAAGATTACCTGGGTGGAATATCCAGACGTAGTCCCGAGTATTAGACCCAAGCTGTAAGAGCTTACAAGTCATAAGTGTAACACCTCAAAATTTGCCCTCCTCTTCTTGGGACTAGTTTAGCATTGCATTTCATTTTTAGGGCATTAGGCATTGCATTTTTGCATATCATATGGAAATAAGAGATCATCCTCCAAAGTCTTTTTCAGGAGATGGAGAAGTTACATGATTCAAGCCTGAGGGTTTCTTTAAATTGATCATCAACCATCTGAGGGCATGGACTCCAATTAGGGTTTTCCTGATCCTTCAAAGGTTGAGTATTATCTTGTGTGCAAGGATATGTCACCATCATCATGGTTATGTCATCCTCAAGGGCTTCATTGTTCATGCTCAGGTTCCTCTGGCTTAGGGTTTTGACCTTTGGTCAACCCTAATCAATGCATTCTTCCAGCCAGGGTTTCTCAAGGAGATGAGGTATTCTTTTGATATGGAGATCATATTATTATATTGAGCTTATATGAGCTAGGGTTTCATTTTGGAGCCATCTCATCAAGTGGTGGAGGCTCAAGCTGATCAGGGCATTGCAAGGTCATCTGAGGACCAAACAAGTCAACTGTGCAGTCAACTGAGGGCTATGAGGTGGGGAAATGAGTTTCAACACTTAAATCATGTTCAAAAGAGGTTCATTTGTCATTTCAAACATATATCTTGAAGATTTTGAAGTCAGGGCAAAAGTTTCCAAAAATGGAAAGTGACCTGTAATTGAAAGTTTCCAAAAATGGCAAGTTTTTGGTCCACATTCAACTTGACTTTTCAACATAAAAGGAGCTTCAAATGGATTTTTGGTGAACATGAAAGTTGAAGATCTTTCTCTCCTCTTTTCAAAAAGTCCAAGATCATGATCATCTGATGAATGGTTGAGAAGTTATGGCCAAATGATCACCAAGTATACATGGAATTTCAAAGTGGCATAACTTTTGATCTAAAACTTCAAATTGGTCCACTCTTTTTGCAAAATGCTTGTCTTGACCAATACTTTCCAAATCAACCATTGCATTGCATGAAAAAAGTTCATATGATCAAATGTCCATTCAAGTGCATTTTGGAGGGAAAATGGGGAATTTAAATTTGGTGAATCACATGTGCAAAATACCACTTCCATTGTGTTTATTAGATGATTTTAAGTGGATTTGGACCATTGCATGGCACTATTCACGTTTGGTTTATGCATGCACCCTCATTTTTCATTTTTTGCAAAACACCTCTTAACTCACTAATTTTTATTAACCAAGCCTAATTGTGATTAGCATGGTGATTAACACATGATATAAAAGCTAAATCCTAACAGAATTTGCCATAATCACAATTCTAGATCTAGAATTCATCTTTCCCTCCAAAACTCTCTCTCCTTGGATTTCAAATTTTTTTCACACAACCACAAGATTTCTTCATAGATCCTTCATCCTCATGGAATTTTGAGCAGGAATCATCCATAATTCGTGGCATTTGAGTAAGATTTCGTGTAGATTCAAGCACTCACATGTTAATGGAAGTTTGGAATTAAGGCGAATTCAGAAGGTTTCAGCTATTCATTTGTACGCAAAGCTTCACAAGGAGATCATAGGAGAAGAATTGGAGCTTTTGGAGCCTTGAATACGTGACTTTGAACACTGCCATTCCAAGTAAGTGGATTTTCGACCTTCATTATTTGCCAATTCATGTACATGATTAGGAAGATCTTGTTGTGGTGATGATTTTGATATGCTTAGATTTAATTTTGGTCAAGTATTGATCAAGTTATGATGAATTAAAGTTTGAGTGTTAGAAATGTTTTTGATCGATCCAGAAAATACATGAGGAACTAGGCTTAGATAATTGGATATCTGTGATCCTCATGGAAAGACGATTCCAACCATATAAACATCATGAAATTCTGCAAAATTTGACGGTGGCGCTCCGCCTGGCTGGCCGGAGAAGACGGCTGTTTCAGCCGTCCGCCACCGCCTGGTGTGAGCCTAGGGTTTCTGCAGCAAACGCTGCGTTTTGTCCTTAAACGCGCCTGGAACCCCTTGGTCCTCTGTTCGATCCTGGCTGAGAGCGTTCTTGAATTCCAGTTCATGTTTTATTTGAGCACATGTTTTGACCATAGCTTCCTGAGTTCGATTCTGGTTGAATGTGGTTTCTGAATTAATTGTTGAGCGCTTATTTTACCCGTCCAAACGCTGGTTCGATTCCTGGCATTGTATGTTTTTTTGGAAATTAATTTGCTGAGCGCTCATTTTAACCTCAAGCGCTTGGGTTCAACTCCAATGGTGTGCATATTCCAATTTTCATCTTCATTCCATTTTCATGTTATTTTCCTTTTATTCCATTATTTCATGCAACTTCAAAAATCCATAAATAATAGTAGGATGATCCAATTTCACTCTAGTTTTTTTCACATTTCTGTTTTAATGTCTAGTTTCTTGTAGAATTAATTTCATGAATGGTGTATTTCTGGATTTTTTATTGTGATTTGTTAATTGCACATGATGCCATATTGACATGTTGTGATCCATTGCTTGTAAAATGCTCATGTTTGATCCAATTGCCTTGAAATTTTGCATGCTTAATCCTAACATATGACTTGATTTTTGAGAATTGGTTTGGCATTTTTATCATGTTCTACCACTGTTTTGGATACATGGACATGTTGTGTGACAATTTGTGTCACAATATTTGATGTTGCCTTTGTACATTTTCATTCATATGCCATTTGATCTCTTCTGGAGTTGAATTTTTGTATGATGTTTGATTATAACATGAAGTGCTTGTATAAAAAATTTCATGATCATTGGATTCATTTCTGTTTTAATGTGGATTTTCTATGTTTGATGTCCAATTGTGATCACATTTGCTTGCCTTTGCCTTATCTTGTTCATGTGATGACTTTGCCTTTTGATTTGGCTTTGATCCTTTTTAGGACATGTTCTTGTTTGATTAAATGTGCTTCATGTGAAATATCAACTTCTGTTTTAACTATTTGCTTTGCCTTTGACCCTAGTCTTGGTACTAGTGGTTTGTACTCACCTTTTGAGCTTTGTATTTCAGGTTCAAGCACTTAGCTCTAATGGTTGATGTGATCTCATTACTTAAGATGCGAGTTGCTTTGATTTACTAACTCTTGTTGTGTTGTAGGTCCATTGGTGTGATGGACTCACTTGAGTGATTGCATTTATGACTTGCATTGTGTACATATTGGAAAGTCCTGTTGTTGTCTGTTTGTTTCTCTGAATACAATACTGATATTTTGGCTTTTGTACAGGTACATTAGTCGCTATTAGCTTGCTTTGCTTTGCTTTGGAGTGTGGTTGGTACACCACTGAGGTAGTTTAGCCTTCTAACTCCATGTAGTCTGGAAGCCCTGTCGCTTTTTTGGCAGGCGTTTGGCTGAAGTCCTCCTTAAGAGGCAATGATTGTGATTGTTTATCTTTGTGCCCAAGACCTCCTTGTCGAGGCATGTTACTTGTTAAGTCCTCCTAAGTGAAGAGGCAATTGACAGATAGAAGGGACTAGTAGCCAGTCCCCTGTTAGTCATTGAGTCGTTCATTATGCTCGCACTACGTGCTGACGCTCTTGAACCTAACCCAAGATCCTTGTATAGAGTCAGTCAAGTGGAATAGGGTCCCTCTTTCTGGACCCCCACGCTTTCATTCATTTGAGCTCACCCCGGCCAGGGTTAAGAGCCATGAGGTCTAACCCTCATTACCTTTCATCTGCTCACCCTGACGGTCAATGTCAGTGGTTAAGAGCTTCAGACACCCATACAGTTTTGGCTTGTTTGTCGAGGTTGATATGACCCCTTGACTAAAGCCCAACCATTTGTCTGAGCCTCTTGTTTGTATATAGAGTGTGATGATTGCTTTTGATATGTTTATCTGCTTTTCACTTCTTATCTCCTGTTCTGTAGGAGTCGTATGATCAACTTTCGAGGAAGTTGAACGTACGTAGAGATAGACTTGAGTTGACTCACTTCCTATGTGAGTCAAACTCTTGTTAGAGACCTCAACCTAGGGTTATAATTTGCATGACGACTATTAGGCTCGAGTCAGTCTCCCTTTTAGTTCGTTATTCCCTTGGTCTCTGGTTAGGAGAGTTTCTCCCCTGTTCAGGGGAACTACGTCGCCCTGATTCTCATACCAGATGAGATACGTAGGCAGGAGATCGTGGGAGATCTCTCCGGGCACCCTTTTTCTTTCTTCACCCTTTTCTTTTTCTGGGTATGTTTTGCTTGACAGCTATTAGGTCCGAGTTCCCGACTCCCTTTTAGTCTGTGTGTTCAACCTCTTTGTTTCTTTGGACGTCTCAGCATCTTCTTGGTGTTTGTGTGACAGCTATTAGGCTCGAGTTCCAGACTCCCTTTTTAGCTTGTCAATTGGAGAACCTTTGGTGTTTGCTGGTTAGCGATTGTTTGTGTGTTTGGAGTCGGATGTAAGCCCAACTATTGGCATTCCGTTTCCTTGTTTGCTTTTGTTTGGAGTCGGATATAAGCCCAGCTATTGGCATTCCGTTTCCTTGTTGAGTGTTTCTTTTGACGTCTCAACGTCATTGTGTTGTGTTTTGTTTCGGCGTGCGTTAGCCGAACTACGGTAGCTCTGATTCTCATTCCAGATGAGATACGTAGGCATAGGATGCGATGTCCTAGCGAGCCCGTTTCCCATTTCTCTGAACTACGTCGACTCTGATGTTTGTTTCTGACAAACTACGTAGGCCCAGGATGCGACATCCTGCCGAGTCCGCTTCCTCCGTTTCCCTTCACCTATTTATTCCAGTGTGTGTGCATTCTTTGAGCAGTTTATCAGCAACCTTTTCCTATTCTTTTGAGCGTGGATCCCGTCGAGTACGGCGGACGTGAGGGGTGTTAATACCTTCCCCTTGCGTAACCGACTCCCGTACCTTGCAATCTCTGGTCGTAAGACCGTTCCTTTCCCGTTCTTAGGTTAGTCCAGCGCTTCCTTTCCGTCATAGGATGAATAGCGTCGGTGGCGGCTCTGTTAATTTGTTTTTTCCGCCGGTTGTTTTTCGTGTTGCGACAATAAGTACTCGTCTTTCAAACTCCAAAATACTTAATTCCTATCTTAACCCCTTTCAATAAAGATGGAAATGGAACATGGTGGATACCGTGCACTCCTGAGACTAGGATTCGAGATGGATATCTCGCTCATCCAAGTTCTTGCCATTACTCAAAAATACATCGAACCAATCAAACTCTTTTTCGCCGCCGTGCGATTAATCAAAAAAACCATTTTCATAAACGAAAGACATCTTATTTTAAGGTGATGAAAAGCAATGTTTCGGCCACAATTGTTGAGTTGAGATAAGTGACGTTTTTCCGAATGTTGATTTATAAATCCATTCGATGTGTGATATACGTCCGCTCCTCATCTGTTTTGGGTAAAACAATGTTTTCGTCGATTAATACAATATAGCTTTTGCTAAAATCGACCAACAAATAAACATTTTCTACCCAGAACTACGTAAGCCTTGAGTTCTCTATTGAGATACGTAGGAGCAGGATTGCGAAATCTTGCCAGGCCCATTAATAAAAAACGTAGGTTTAGTCCCCTTCGTTTCAAAATCAAAAAACATTCTTCTCTCTTCTGTTCTTTCTTTCCCACCTAATAACTTGAGAAGCCTAACATTTCAAACTAACACTAACACACACAACTAACCTAATGGTTCCCGTTGAGTACAACAGACGTGAGGGGTGCTAATACCTTCCCCTTGCGTAATCGACTCCCGAACCCTGATATTGGTTGCGACGACCATAATCATTGTCGTTCTTTCTTGGGTTTTATCGATATTTCCCCTTTCCTTTTTAGAAATAAATAAAGTTCGGTGGCGACTCTGTTCAGTCCATCATGCGAGCATGCGATTGCGCTTCGCTTAAGTCGTGTTCTCATTTTTCGAGGTGCGACAGATGGCGACTCTGCTGGGGAAAATGTTGTTTCCCTAAGTGAGTCAAGCCTAGTTAGGTCATTTCTGTGCCTTTGTTTGTTTACTTGTGTGGCTTTTCTTTATTGTTTTTGCTATCTTTATTGTCATATTAATATAATCAGTTGTATTGGTTCCATTATGCTTTGGTACTTGGATACTCTGATTCCAAACCTCGAGGGAAAGACTTTTTACCCGAGTCTCGAGTAAAAACATAAGATAGGACGAGGTTGAATAGTGCGGGTCCGCGAGATGAATTTCTCGTTGGGTCAGTGCGAGAACCTTACTTAGAGTAGATCCTTGGGAGGATGTTGTTTCCCGGCAAGTAAGTTGCCGTAAGCTTCGATATTTTCTAATGGATCCATGACTCTGAGGACCATTTGTAGAACCTTAATCCTTTGGCCAACTAGGAAAGATGGTTGCGTAGTGTGGGTCTGCGAGATGAATTTCTCGTTGGATCGATGCGAGAACCTCACTTAGAGTAGATTCTTTGGATGGAGTTGATGCCTGACAAGTAAGTTGCCATAGGCAGCAAACAGTCTAATGGATCCATGACTCTAGGAACTTTTTTGAAACCCTAGATCATACCCGGTGAGAACCTATTCTTGGAAAGCAATCAAATTCATCAGTACCTCAGACTTTTGAACCCGTGTATTGAAAAAAACAAATATACATGGCTTGCATTGCATTTATTCACATTCCATTGCATCTGCATCTCATCAGAATGCATGTCATTTTCCATACAAAATACAAAAAACCCATTCGTCCTTTGTCTTTGATCAGCAAAGTGATTCCCAACACGCGTCTAGAACGAAGAACCATGTCTCAAGAGATGATGGACGAGCTAAGGAAAAGTCAAGAAGCATTGAAGGAGGAACTCAATCTTTTGAAGAGCCGAATGAGATGGGTCGTGGAAACCCTGCAAGCCTTATTGAGAAAAGAGGGTCATGCCATACCTATTGTTTCAATAGAGGGAGCTACTGCTCCACATCCATCTGATATTACCCCAAGTCAAGGGAAATTCTATGTGGCAACTCCTCATCTACCGGCATATGGCCCTCCCTCAGGATTTCATCATCAACATCCTCTAGATATTCCTCCTCAAAATCACCGAAGACAGGTTCGGAACAAAAATCAGAATCAGAATAAGGGGAACAAAAATCACAACGACCTGATTCCAGTGCCATATAGCAAGCTCTACCCACAGCTGATCCAGAATGCTTTGGTGACCCCTCGAGCTCTCACACCTACATCACCATATCTGCCATGGTACAATCCAAATGCAACATGTGAATCCCATAAAGGGGCAGTGGGACATGTCCTGGATTCTTGCTTAGCGCTGAAAGCCTTAGTACGAGAACTGATTAACAAAAAGAGCTTAGTCTTTGAAGAAGATCACCCGAAGGTCAAGTGCGGATACCATACTGGAACAATGGGGCACTCCATCGAGGAATGCAAGAGTTTTAAGCTCAAGCTGCAAAGATTGATTGACATAAGGTCACCAACACTCAAGGAGGAAAGCTCGGGTACATACATCTTAATTTCTGGGCCAAGTAGCGAGAAAGGCAAAGGACCTCAGAAACCCCTCAAGGTTTTGTACCACAAGGAAGAAGTCAGGGAGGTGGCTAATGAGATATCATCATTTCCCGATAAGAGAATTGAGATATCTCCTTGGATTTCTAATGTCACGACCCATGGCAACGGAAGCAAAGGAGAAGTGAGTAGTGGATCCAAGGGGGTTGCATCCAACGATCAGATTGAAGGAAAAGAATTTGAAGATCGTCGTGCCAATATCAAAAAGTTTGTTGATCCCAACCTTCAAGTGGCTGAAAATGAGCAGTTAGCAATGCCCGAAGTGCCGTACCAGCAAACGCTACCTTTTGGTCTTCATTACAAACAATCCTGGTTTGCTCCTCATCCAAATCAACAAGCCCAAGGCCTGAGATATCAAAATCAGCATAGACCTCAAAATAACTTGGAAAGAAGAAATGATCCTCGTCATCCAATCCTCATGACATATAGCCAACTCCTACAACCTCTGATTCAAAACTCGTTGGTGGTTGCCAAGTCTCTTAAGCCGGTTCCACAACCTTACCCACCCGGGTATGACCCAAATGTGCAATTCGGATATCATGCCGGATCTGAAGGGCATTCAACCGAAGACTGCAACGCTTTCAAAGCCAAAGTACAACAGTTGATTGACAACGGGTACATAGCCTTTCAAGAAGGAAGCTTGGTGGTAAACGTTAACCCATCGACCGGGTAAGTGAGAAGGTCACAAGGGGTGTCCCCACAAGTTAATGGATCAAGTTTGAAGAAGTCATTCCCTAAAGCTGGCAATCATTTGGTTATTTCAGCATTTCTTTTGTAGTTTCCTCGCATGTTGATTGTTGATTGCTTTTAAGCATTGTTGTTTTCTTTGAATTGGTAAGATTAATGAAATGTTTATGCATCTTTTGAATTAATCCATTCGTATTCACTCGTTTTTCATTCATTTTAAAAACAAAAATACTCCTCTCATTCACTTTTGTTTATCAAATCGTTGTGTTAACAAAGATTGGAAGGAGGATGATGAAAACGAAACACCTGAAATTGTTGTGGTATGCTTTTGAGTAGAACCTTGTCGATGATGTAAGGCATTGTTTCAAATTCCCAAACACTGAAGAGATAAGGAGTTAATCCCTAGTCAACCATTTTGAGCCTAGAAGTTGGTGTTTATTTCGGATCTAAAACCCTTAATCTTAACCTGGGGCAGGGTAGTTGTGTTCAGATAGTTTGACCGTGCATTCGATCTTTCAAAAAAAATTCGTCCATATGTACACCCTCCAATTAGGTTCAACCACATGTTATCCTTCGCGCACATGTTGAAGTGTCAAAGAAGCTGAGAAAAGCTAAAATTAGTGTTGGTTGATCCTCATCCACCAATAATGTGGCAGTCAACACCTTTAAAAAAAACAGAAAAAGCCCGCTAAGTCAAATACCACAAAATGACTTAGGCAAAAGTTAGGGCATCCCGGTGGACCGAAAGCTTTAAAGAAGTGGTCCAGGAAAAATTAGGGATAAAATAAATAAATCAAAAGAGGTCATTAAATCCTCAACAAAAACAAAATAAAGTGACTGCCATTTCAAGAAAATCTCATCTTGAATCCTCATTTTCACTTTCGCACCTTCAAAGTCGAATGCGTGTATTGAATTAATTGAACATAGGAACTGGAGATCATCAAGAAGAAGAGGTGGGTAAAAATAAATTTTGAGCCTTATATCCTTTTGTTTCAAAAAAACCGTGAACTAGACCACGTTACAATCCTTAAAAGACCTAATTGAGGTAGAGTCTATTTTGAAAGCATATAACAGCAAAGTTGCGTTAACCTGACTCCAAACGATATTTGTTAATCATTTGACCACATCATCTTGCACACTGTGAGTGACTAGATCATCATTGTGTTCTTATCATTGACCCGCTCACTATATTTCACCCATTCATATCAATAAATTTTGATTTCAAATTTTTGTGTTGTATTTCCAGATGTTTCCCTACCTATCTGATGTATTCTCGGATGTGACTGTATTTTGATTTATTTCTAGAATTTCCTCGATGTATTACTAGATGTGACTGTATTCTGATGTATTTCCAGAATTTCCTCGATGTATTACCAGATGTTTATGTACTCTGATGTATTTCCAGAATTTCCTCGATGTATTACCGGATGTGTCTATATTCAGATGTATTTCCAGAATAGCACTTGTAATATTGATGCATTTATAGAATTCATTTCTTTTACTCTCCGATGAATTCTTGGACATGTCATTTTTGTTCTGACGCACTTCCAGAACCCCTATGCCATTCCCTGACATTATTTCAAGGCTCATTGGTGTCTCCTAAAATCCAACTGTCACTAGCATTATTCCAAGCTCAGTTGTTACTAGAACTCATTTTAAACCCAATTGTCGTTGGCATCATTGTCACTCCGTTTGTAAATACAATTATAATTGGTATCTGAAGTTTGGTTGTCGCCAACATCATTTCAAGTCTAGTTGTTACTGGAAAACTCCGTTGTAGTTGGTAATTGTTTTACTAATGACTTTTATCAAGTCCAATTGTTGCTGGCAAAGTCCGTTGTAGCCAGTAATTATTTTACTATTACCCTCAGTCAAGTCCAATTGTTGTTGGCAAAATCCGTTAAAAGTTTGTTGTAATCCATTTCTTACGGTCAAAGTCCAATTGTTGTTGGCAAAATCCGTTAAAAGCTGGTTGTAATCCATTGCTTACGGTCAAAATTCCAATTGTTGTTGGCAAAATCCGTTAAAAGCTGGTTGTAATCCATTGCTTACGGTCAAAAGTCCAATTGTTGTTGGCAAAATCCGTTAAAAGCTAGTTGTAATCCATTACTTACGTTCAAAGTCCAATTGTTGTTGGCACCAATCTGTTAAAAGCTGGTTGTAATCCATTGCTTACGGTGAAAGTCCAATTGTTGTTGGAAAAATTCGTTACAAGTTGGTTGTAATCCATTCTTTACGGTCAAAGTCTAATTGTTGTTGGCACGTACAGAGAGTTTGATTACCCTGTATTTCCTGATGGTTCCGTGAAAGTCATGTATGACTCATCATATTAAGGAATTCCCAGAAGCTTGGAGATTTTTCGTGTTAGAAAACTCCAATGATGTTGGTTTTGTTTGATTTCTTTGTAAAGAATCATCGTAGCCTCTTGCGTGGATGATCTACTTTTAAGAAGACTCCCGCTTATCTTTGTTTTGCATAAGTTCCCTATTAGAAATCTCCAGAACTTTCAGATGTATTCTAAAGTGCCAGGTCATGTACGAACTTGTTGATGAAACTTGATTTGTTTATTTTCCAATAGTGTCAGGTCATGTACGAACCTGTTGTTGAAGTTTTCTTTGGGTTTTCTAGTGGTTTCAGGTCACGTATGAACATGTTGTTAGAATCTCTGTGAAACCTCTAGAATTGTCAGGTCATGCATGAACCTATGGATATACTTTCTTTGAATTTTCCCAAGTGTTGTCAGGTCATGTCTGAACTTGTGGACGAAACTTTCTTTGAATACCCAAATGTCAGGTCATGTATGAACCTATTGATTAAACTTTCCTTGATTTTCTAGCATTGTCAGGTCATGTATGAACCTGTTGTTGAAACGCTTTAAGTTTTCCAATGCTGTCAGGTCATGTAAGAGCCTGTTGATGGAATTTTCTTTGTATATTTTCTAGTATTGTCAGGTCATGTTTGAACTTGTTGATGGAACCTTTTGATATCCCCCAACATTGTCAGGTCATGTTCGAACCTGTTATTGAAACTCTTTGAATATTCCAATGGTCAGGTCATGTATGAACATATTGATGGGATTCTTTGATTTTTTCCAGTGTTGTTAGGTCATGTATGAACTTGTTGACTAAACTTTCCTATATATTCAGGTTGTCATCAGATCAATGTCTGAACCAGTTGTTCAAACATTCTTTGTATGTTCCCTAATGATGGAAGGTCATGTATTGAACCTGTTAATTGAGCACTCTTTGAATATTCCGGCTTTGTCAGGTCATGCATGAACCTGTTGGTAAAATCTTTGTGCACATTTCTCAGTTGTCTTTCTTCTAGTAGGATTGTTATCTCTAGTGAATTTCTATCCTCATTTTTTATTTTATGTGGGTCGCCTTTACTATATGTCTACATCATTCTCCATAGATCTTTATTTCATTCTGCATCCATCATAAAGCATCCTGCTAGGGTTTATCTTATGTTTGATCATATCCCTAGCAGATCAAAATAAAACAGGAGAGAGTCTTGCATCAGCGCATATCATATCATTTCATGTCATAGGGATTCAGGATCAAAATCCGGGTCTTCTTAGTATTTAACTATCTTCCACTATGATCATATGAAGAGTGTACTGCTTCATATTCTCACGTTGAAGATAATTAAATAGGGGCAATTGTCACACCCCAATTTTGACCCTGAATCGCTGATTCAATACATTTATCATAGATATTGCATCTCTACATAGCATACCATACATTTCATACCGCATAGTGCCTAGAATATCAGTCGAATCTACAGGCAAACCGGTTGAATTAATCGACGAATGTGCGTCAAATCAGTGGACGAAAATTTTTAAAATCAAGCTTCCAGACATCAGCTTTATTAATCTACGTTTCGCGTAGTTTAATCTGGTATGCTCGATTTATTTTTCATCTAATTTTTTGACCATTTTTTTATCAGCTCGAGCCTGTTTAACCGGTCAGATTTATTTCAAAATTAAAAGAAACGCTGTATTTTTCCAATAAGTTTATTTCGTGCTGACCATTTTGGTACATTCAATTTAATTTTTCGAGTATTTTTGCACCCGATTTTTATTCACTTTGTGTCTATTTATTTTTATCTTTTTGTCAAGATGTTCATAAAAAATAAATTGGTTTATGTATTTTTACATTTAAATTTTATTCTTATTATTTTAAGTTGTTTGAATTTTACTTGATTTAATTAATTTATACTTATTTTTAATTCAAAGATTATCCAAAAGGGCATTGTAGACATTTATGAGATTAAAAACCCTAGGGAACATGTATATATGCTAAGTGATGCTGAAAGTGAGAGGGGGTACTCCCCCATTTTGACCAATCTACGGCGCATGAAACAGAGAGAGCTACACTCATCCAAAAGATCTCTCTCATTTTTATGAGCACACCTACTATTCTTTTTGTAAGAATCTATCACCATATGCACATTTGTTTAGTTTTCATTGAAAAAAATACATATATCTGTTCTTCTTTCAATCTACAGTAACTATCACACTTCCTACACAATAAAATAGGGTGCTGCAACTAATCAAATTCATAATCCTTTCTTTCATTAACCAAACATGCCACCGCATCAACTTGAATAGCTGCTCCGCCGGTTTGATCCTTTATTGTGTCCTCTTTTTTAGTTTTTGTAAAAAATATTTTCATTTGTTTACTTTTGTTTTTGATATATTTTAGTTTTTATATTTATGTTACTTTTGTTTAGTTTATAAATATATTACCGTTAATTTTAATTTTTTTTGTATATATATTACTTTCTGTCGAATATTCTTTCACGTACATACACAATTTTTATTTGAGTTTGTAGAATATATATGTGTTGCTGCATTTAAATCTTTACATGGTTATATGCTACTTTTGGTTTAAGTATTTATATGCTACTGTATTTGAGTTTTTATACTATAATGTGTTTTAGAATTTCGTTTTAGAATTTTTATATATTTCTATTTTTTAGTTATAAGGTATATACCACTATTTATCTTTAATATATACTTATACTTTTTAAATTTTAGTATATACTTCTACTCTTTTTTAATTTCAGTTATAATATATATCACTTCTATTTTTGAGTTAATATATATTTTTACTAATATAATATATATTTATAGTTGTTTAGTTAATATAATTCTTTTTATTAGTTATAGTGTGTACTTAGATCTTTTTATTAGTTATATATATATATATATATATATATATATATATATATATATATATATATATTTGTAGTGTGTTAATATTTGTTTTTATATTTAAGTTTTTAGCTCTATTTCCATTATATAGTAATGCAGATTTATTGTGGGTAGCATGTTGGTTATGTTTAGCTTTTTATTATTATTTGTTTGATTATTTTGAGTTGAGGTAAAAATTGTAAAAGTGCTATAATGATAATAAACATATTTGATTTGTTGTTTGATTTTTCATTACGTTGCGATTCGGGAATTAAAATCCAATTTGACTTCTGAAAATCGCTTGGACGCATAGATTTTGTTGAATGAGTTCTTATAAAGTGATTCATATATGAGTCCACTTTAAGTTAGTTTAGAGCGAAATTCGGTTTGCTTTCGATTTCGGTTGGATTTCGGTCTCGTGGCTTACTCTTGGGCCTTCTTACAATGAGCTCTTAAGCAACATCAACTTAACATTCAATCATTTTCAAACCCTTCAATATCTTTAAACTTTTTCTTAATAAAATTGAAAGAAAAAGATTACCCTGGATGGAATATCCAATCGTAATCCCGAATAATAGGCCAAAGTTGTAAGAGCTTGTAAGCCCTATGTATTCGTCTTCTCTTCAAAACGCTCCAATTTTCAAATCATTTTCCTAAGTAAGTTGGAAGAAAAAGATTACCTGGATGGGATATCCAGTCGTAGTCTCGAATGCTAGGCCCAAGTTGTAAGAGCTTGTAAGCCCTATGTATTCGTCTTCTCTTCAAAATATTTGTAAATATTCAAACTTCTTTTCTTAAATAAAATCTAAAGAAAAAGATTACCCTGGATGGAATATCCAGTCGTAGTCCCGAATGCTAGGCCCAAGTTGTAAGAGCTTGTAAGCCATAAGTGTTTGTCTTCTCTTTAAAATATTTGTAAATATTCAAACATCTTTTTTCAATAAAATTGAAAGAAAAAGATTACCTGGGTGGAATATCCAGACGTAGTCCCGAGTATTAGACCCAAGCTGTAAGAGCTTACAAGTCATAAGTACTCGTCTTTCAAACTCCAAAATACTTAATTCCTATCTTAACCCCTTTCAATAAAGATGGAAATGGAACATGGTGGATACCGTGCACTCCTGAGACTAGGACTCGAGATTGATATCTCGCTCATCCAAGTTCTCGCCATTACTCAAAAATACATCGAACCAATCAAACTCTTTTTCGCCGCCGTGCGATTAATCAAAAAAACCATTTTCATAAACGAAAGACATCTTTTTTTAAGGTGATGTAAAGCAATGTTTCGGCCACAATTGTTGAGTTGAGATAAGTGACGTTTTTCCGAATGTTGATTTGTAAATCCATTCAATGTGTGGTATACGTCCGCTCCTCATCTGTTTTGGGTAAAACAATGTTTTCGTCGATTAATACAATATAACTTTTGCTAAAATCGACCAACAAATAAACATTTTCTACCCAGAACTACGTAAGCCTTGAGTTCTCTATTGAGATACGTAGGAGCAGGATTGTGAAATCTTGTCAGGCCCATTAATAAAAAACTTAGGTTTAGTCCCCTTCGTTTCAAAATCAAAAAACATTCTTCTCTCTTCTGTTCTTTCTTTCCCACCTAATAACTTGAGAAGCCTAACATTTCAAACTAACACTAACACACACAACTAACCTAATGGTTCCCGTTGAGTACAACGGACGTGAGGGATGCTAATACCTTCCCCTTACATAATCGACTCCCGAACCCTGATATTGGTTACGATGACCATAATCATTGTCGTTCTTTCTTGGGTTTTATCGATATTTCCCCTTTCCTTTTTAGAAATAAATAAAGTTCGGTGGCGACTCTGTTCAGTCCATCATGCGAGCGTGCGATTGCACTTCGCTTAAGTCGTGTTCTCATTTTTCGAGGTGCGACAGCGATGAAGAGAAATGAGGAGAGGATTACTTTATATAAACAATGGGTAATCGATTATTTCTTAGTATAATAGATTATAATGTTTGGACAATAAATTCGAACTAATTTTATTGATCAAGGCACACATTGACCAAATCCATAATCGATTATTCCTTTGGGTTAATTGATTATGTGTAGAAAAAATTGAATTTTGAAATTCAAATCTCCTCCAATTGATTATCTTAGGCATTATTGATTATTCAGGTTATTTTCAGCTTTTTACGCTTCTTTCGGGCCTTGGCAAGAAATTGGGCTTGCGTTTTGCTTTTAATGCCCCCCAAACTTCAGAGTTTTACCCCTTTAGCCTGAATTTTCAATTTACTTTGCATTCTGGATTAAAGGCTCAAATAACTCAAAGACAAAATATATGTTAGTGATAGAACCAAAGACATAAAAAATACCCCTTGTTAGATGATTTCCTTGAAGTTTTTTGATTCAATGTTATACCAAGCGCTTCACCTCAAAATCTCAAGAAGGCTTGAGAGAAATCCCCCAGGAAGGCGTGACGAAACATCGTCAAAGGGTCCATCTTTATGTATCAATTCATATGATACCTAACTATATAAGATTTGGAGTGTGATGTGATCACAAATGATCCTCAAACTATAAAAAAACAACAAAACCTTCAAGAACTACTGAGCACCACCATCTATTCCTAATAATAGTTAGGTCACAATATGATTGTTGAGAATTACCTTAAATGCTAACAAAATAATTGTTGAGCACCACCATCAACTCCATTATAAAGAGGATTAAAAGCACGAGAGTTACCACACAATCTTCATCTTCAACAAGAGTCCAATCATTTTCAATCTTCGCAAATCCAGAATTATCTTCAGCTATAATCTATAGAGGAGTCCACCCATTGGTGACCCTTTTCCAGGTCTTGTTGTCCATGGACTTAAGAAAAGAAACCATGTGAGCCTTCTAATAGTCATAATTAACTAGTACCATCAAGACTCAATGGTTGATTAATATTTCTTCATTCTTTGGCATTGTTCATCTTGAATAAAATATATTAAAAACCATGGATCACACCGAAATAAGAACATGGTGCATTCTCTAATGTTAACTGAAATTATGTCCGGTAAGCAATAAAATGCCCCAGATATTATTGAGAAAATATGTGAGACGAGATGATCTAAAAAGAGCGATCAACAAACAGATAAATGGTAACCCAATTTGGTGCAACATCACCTACATCTTGAGAGTTGTAGCCCAAATGAAAGGAAATTCAATAATTCAAGTACTCAGTAGTACATGTCGGTCTTATTTGAACTCTCATAGTTCACTATCATTTTTCTAGTATTACCCATGAATTTCAACTATGACTCCCCCTTTAATTTGAGATCCACTCACTTTCACACAAATATTATTCCAAGTGTTTGCAATAAAACAATTATATATGGAATGATTCAAATCACAGTTACAGACCAAATACTTTATCCTTCTAAAATAAAAAAGACTCTCAATATAGAGTATTACACAATAAAACATGAAGACTCTACTAAACACAAGATACGACACGTAATTAATAATTCTTCAAAATAGACGAGCCTTCAAACAAGGGGAACCAACTCCTTAAATAGTAAACGCCGTCCAACCAAAAATCCCAATATGACTTAGCCAAAAACCACCTGAGTTCGAAAACAGCAAAATAAATTTTTCTTTAATAAAACTAAATCCAAGTATTTTAATTAAATCATATCCAATAAAAAATTATTCTAAGATATATGATTTAATAAAATATTCTTTCAATCTGATTTGGATTAAAATATTTTTTCAAACGCAATATTTGCAAATTTCTGCATCAACTAAAATAAAAATCTGAAAATTTTACCTTGTACCCCTACAGTTAGCCTCATACCCCTACAAAATTTTAAAAATTCTCATTCTACCCTTAATTGGTTTTAACCAATTTACCATTTCATTTTTACCATTCAGTTGAAAATTTCAGAAATTACACGTTTCACACCCCTCGCACCGGAACTCCTGCAAAAAGATTTCTGGTATGTATTTTTCCCAAACCGGAAGACTTCAAGAATGACTTCCGGAACACACAAAACAATGAATCGGAAGACTTCATGAAAGAGTTCCGGTTCAATCAGAAAAAATTTACAAACCGGAACACTTCTTGAAAGAGTTCCGGTGAACAAATTTACACATACCGAAACTCTTTGGAGAAGAGTTCCGGTGAACAAATTTACACATACCGGAACTCTTTGGAGAAGAGTTCCGGTTTGTATGATATGTGTTCCGGAACTCTTTCAAGAAGTGTTCCGGTTTTCTTTTTCTTTTTTTTTAATCTGTTTTTTATTTGGAGGAATGGAAAATCTTCCCCAAATATGTGTAGATACTACTGATGCATTTATAACGACGGAAAGATTTGGTACACGAGAAGAGGTTATCAGATGGATTAAAGAGGTTGGAATCGATAATAAAGTAACTGTTATTATTAGTCGTTCAGATACTGAAACGGGGAAGAGAGGGAGAAGTAACAAATTAATATTTGGTTGTGATAAAGGTGGGAAACACAAGATTACTGATAGTGGTACCTAAAGTGCGTCCAAGAAATGTGGATGCCCATTTAAAATCAGGTCGACTCCGGCGAAAGATGGATCTGGTTGGAAGATTGATGTAAAATGTGGGTTACATAATCATGACGGCCGGAATCATTTAATACAACGGTATGAACACGATACCAAGGCAAACCCATGAAAATACCCCACATTTTACATCAATCTTCCAACCAGATCACATTTCTTGGACGCACTTTGGGTACCACTATCAGTAATCTTATGTTTCCCACCTTTATCACAACCAAATATTAATTTGTTACTTCTCCCTCTCTTCCCCGTTTCAGTATCTGAACGACTGATAATAACAGTTACTTGATTATCGATTCCAACCTCTTTAATCCATCTGATAACCTCTTCTCGTGTACCAAATCTCCCTGTCGTTATAAACGCATCAGTAGTATCTACACATATTTGGGGAAGATTTTCCATTCCTACAAAATAAAAAACAGATTAAATTTTTTTTAAAAAAAAAGCAAACCGGAACACTTCTTGAAAGAGTTCCGGAACACATATCATACAAACCGGAACTCTTCTCCAAAGAGTTCCGGTATGTGTAAATTTGTTCACCGGAACTCTTTCAAGAAGTGTTCTGGTTTGTAAAAAATTTCTGATTGAACCGGAACTCTTTCATGAAGTCTTCCGGTTCATTGTTTTGTGTGTTCCGGAAGTCATTCTTGAAGTCTTCCGGTTTGGGAAAAATACATACCGGAAGTCTTTTTGCAGGAGTTCCGGTGCGAGGGGTGTGAAACGTGTAATTTCTGAAATTTTCAACTGAATGGTAAAAATGAAATGGTAAATTGGTTAAAACCAATTAAGGGTAGAATGAGATTTTTTAAAATTTTGTAGGGGTATGAGGCTAACTGTAGGGATAAAAGGTAAAATTTTCTAAAAATCTTATAGTAAAAGTTGAAGCGATCACAAACAGACAAAGTAGCACACACCGGAGTCAAACAGAGATAATATGCCTCACAACAAGTCAAAACATCTTGCTTAACAATTTGTCTATAAAAAGTTAGTCAATCATTTGCAATAACACATAGTATTATTATACCCAAAATGCACATACAATTTTAGTAATCCCATGTCAATTAATGTAGGATTCCTACGTTCATGTTCATGTTCATGCATCATTCATCATTTTAAATGTAAAACTTCAACTCCTAAGCTATTTGATCCTCGTTCTAATGCAATGTCAGTCAATTAAATTTATCTAAACCTAACTAAGATTAAAGTTTAAGGAAAATCCACATTGGTTAAGGATAAAAGCTTTTGCTTGCTTGATGAATTGATCTCCTCTCCTCGTTCTTGATCTCAAATTCCTTCTTCATTTTTCCTTGCTAATTTACTCCAATCCTTTTGTTGCATCCCAACTTATGATTGTTCCTCAAATCTTAGCTTTCTTCTAAAATCATTGGTGGTGGTAGAAATGAAATCTTGCTTGCACGTAAAGGCAACTTATACCAAGTTTTAAAATATCCCATTTTCTCCCCACTCAAATTGTGGAAGGAGCAAAGAGACCACAAAATTTCAAATTTCTCCCAATCCTTGCCTTAAATATCCCATATTGTGCTTCTTTTTATTTTATAATTCTCAATATATTCTTTGTTCTTTTTACACTTCAAAATAATTTTTACTATATTAAGTTCATAATACTCCTATTAACTAAAAATGAGAACTATGAGATATTAGACATTATTTAGAAATGAATTGAGAGGTCTATGACACACACAACTTTCTAAGCACAAGTCATAAAAAGACCAATAACAATACATAAACTTTTGACAAAAGAGGTGATAGTCATCCACATTTATTTTGATAATAAAATATTTTTTTAAATGAATAGATTCTAAAGTTTCTATACTAGATTTAGAGAAAATTTGATTTGTATTTGAAGTTAACTTGTTTGTAACCTCCAAATATTTTTATTATTCATAGTGGGGGTTGACCAAACACTTCGATTCTAATGTCTTTCAACTTGTCCTCTTCTATTCGTTCTATTCCAATTATTTCACTGCCACAAAAACCCACCAAACGTAATATCTGCTGCATATTCCATATACTTTATAACCGGGGCCTGTTATTTGGTGCAAAAGAAAAGTTGAATTTAATGAGTTGATAATTTAAGTTTTAATAAACCTGTGGGTTTGTGAGATTCATTAATATAAACTTACCATAAAAGACAAAGCAAAGTCACTAACAAAAGGATAATGTAAGAGACATTACTATTAAGGATAGTCGTTGAGAGGGTTGGGTCCAACGTATATTGCCTTATACGGTGGTAAGAATCCTTCATCGAATGTCCATCGTATATTGCATCTTAAGACGATAAGGATCCTTTATAGGAGTCCAATCTCCACAGATAAAATAGTCAAAAGGGCAGGGCGCTTAATTAAAAACCTCCCTCGTACAGGAGAAAGAGTGCAACACGACCTTTAATATTTTGAAAACAAAGTCTTTTAAGAAAATACACTAGCGGGCCAAATTCTTCGCCTTAGTCAACAGAAAATATTTAAATTGTTAGTTGTTGTAGTATCTAAGATTAAGCGAGTTTTAGGTTCTAGTAATTAGTCTTTGTCCAGCTCTTCTAGTTTTTAGGCGTCGTGTGGCAGCTTTTGGTATATTTGATACAAACCTTCTCTGTTAACCATCAATTTTCCTAACTTGAAAGGTGTGACCACTTGTATGAGTACTAGGTCGCCTTGTTGCATCTCCCTTGGGACTACCTTCGAGTTATATCGAATGGCGACTCACTATTTGGGGGCAAACTCCTTGATGTAGGCGATATCTCTGGTTTCGTCGATCGGATCAGTTGCACACCTATGTTCTATCATGTTTTACTCCTCATTAAATTATTTGTGCCTCCACTTGGGTGTGTCGATTTTGACTGGAAGAATGAGATCAACGCTATAAACCATAGTAAATGGTGTCTCATTAATGGTGGAATGAAGGTAGTGTGATATGACCATGAGAACTCGTGAATTTGTTCTGACCATAGGCATTTCATGTCGCCTAACTTTTTCTTTATCCTGCTTATCATAAACTTATTTTTCGATTATGCATATCCTTTAGCTAACAGGTGGGCGACTGAAATGAACTTCATATGTATCATGTGGTGATGGCAAAATCTACCATGCCGAGCTATAAAATTGTATGATATTATCTAATATGATGACTCTAGATAGGCCAAACGTGCATATAATTTGTTGCCAATAGAAATGTTGAACCCTTTATGCCGTGATTTTTTAAACGGCCTCCATCTTTATCCACTTCGTGAAGTACTCTACTTTATAATTTAGAAACTTTAACTGCCCTAGCACAGGGGAAAAGAGAAAGGATTTCCACGCCTAGGGATGGGAATAAGCCATGTCGGCCTACAAGGTCCTATAGCATGGTCTGACCTCGTCTGTTTAATCAAAAAGTTAGGCTTAGACATTTCAAAAAGCCTATTTAATTAAATAGAACAGACTATAAGCTACTAAAAAAAGTCTATGAAGCCTGATAGACCGATATATATATATATATATATATATATATATATATATATATATATATATATATATATATATATATATATATATATATATATATATATATATATATATATATATATATATATATATATATATATATATATATATATATATATATATATATATATATATATATATATATATATATATATATATATCAATTATAAAATAGGTAAAATAATAATATATGAATGGTCGTGTAGTTTATTTAAAATAGATAAAATGGACATTTTTGAAAGCTTTAATGTGAAACAAGATTTTAAATAGGCTTTAAGGCTAAGCCAAGAATTTAAAAAGGCTAAGCCAGTAAAAAATCTATAATAGGCCATAGGCCAGGCTTAAGCGTTTAAATTTTATCGTAGGCCAGTTAAGATTTTTTAAGGTCTGACCTATTTTCCCCCCTATCCACGCCCCATTGATAGGATGACTAGGTTGATGTGATAGAATGAAGAGTCTCGGTTGGCGCGAGATGTAAATTTGAATGCTTATGGAATTTGTCACACTTCCATAATCATTTGGCACTATCTTTCATAAAGGTAGACCAATAATAGTCTGCCTTCAACAGTTTGTGGGCGAGGAATCGCCCGCTAATATGGTGGCCTCATGTTCCTAGGTGGACTTCTACAAGGACCAATGCAGTCTCATTATCTCCCATAAATCTTAGCATGGGGAAGTATCTTCCCATTTTATAAAGTTTCACAGACACTATGGTGTGTTTTTTGTCTAGCTTTTGAATCTCCTTCCTTTCTAGCTCCTCTGAAGAAAGCTTCTATGTGGTCCGACACCATGCTATAGATGCCATAAACCCTAAGGTTTCGTGAACTTCATTGGCGTTTATTTCCTCTACTTTAATACTGGGAGGATAAAGTCTCTTGTATGATCGTCTAGTTAAGATCGAGTTTCTTGATGCTTGAGAGCTTTGAGATGAGATTATCTCAAGAGTTTTGTTTCTTGGGCACATATATCACTTATAATAATTTAAAATGATTAAATAATTCTCGTTCTTTTGCGAGATATTTGATTAGCAATGCCTCTTTCTCCCGGTATTCTCTAGCGGTCTAGTTTGCGATCAACTCTGAGTCGCTCCTAGCTCTAACACTCAAAGCACCCATTTCTATCGAGAGGTTCATACAAGCATTGATGGATTCATACTCGACATGATTATTGTTCGCTTTATACTCCATTCAGAGAGATTACTTTAAAAGGATGTTATCTAGATCTTCCATTCCTATATCGACTCCACTACTATTTATATTTGAGGAGATGTTCATAGATAATGTCCACGGGTAGGGGATTTCATCTCCCACAGATGAGCTAAACTCCACCAAGAAATCTGCCAACACCTGAGATTTTATACTTCCTCTAGGCATGGAATAGATATCATACTCATACAACTCAACCAACTAGGATACCATTCTACCTTTCAGATTTGGTTTCTTTAGGGTTTGGCGAATGTGATAGTTGATTTTGACCATCAAACGATGCCCTTGGAAATATGGTAGAATTTTCCTTCTAGTAGTCACAACGTCCAACACCAACTTTTCAATTCTTCAAATATGTCTCTTCAGAGCATTTGAATACATTTCTCACAAAATATACTGGTTCTTCCCCTTGGCCTTTCTCTTGGACGATTATATAGCTCATCGCCTTGTTATCGACTGATAAATACAAGTATAGAGGATATCCTGCCAATGGTGCATTAGAATGGGGAGTGTTTCTAGGAAGACCTTCAATGCTGTGAAGGCCTCCTCACATTCGTTTATACACTCAAACTTCTCGTTCTTATTTAGAATGGTGAATAAGTTAAATAATTTGTCACTTGTACAAGAAATAAAATTTGATAAGGCGTTTAAGCACCTAGTTAGCTGCTGAACTTCCTTGACGTTGAAGGGGTTCCTCATGTCAATGATTTCTTGATAGTTTTTAGGATTCACTTTAATCCCTCTTCTTATTGGCATGAATCCCAAGAACTTACTTTCCTGAACCCTTAAAAAGATCTTGGTGGGGTTCAAATGCACGTTGTATCTTTGGAATGACTTCAAGATATCTTTAAAGTATTTACAATGTCTTCCTTGTTCATGGGTTTTCACAATCATGACATCGATGCAGACTTCTGAATTGCACCCTATTTGGCCCGAGAACACCATATTCATTAGCCTTTAATAGGTGGCATTCGTGTTTTCAATATAAATGGAATGGCATTGTAGTAGTAATTATCATGGTTGGACATGACGTTGTTTTGGGCATGTCTTGATGCTCTATCCTTATTTGGTAATAACTTGAGTAAACATCCATGAAGCTCATAATCTTATAACTAGAGGACCTCTCGGACAGTTGATCAGTCACCATTTATGTTAGTTTTGATGTCATGTGAATGCCAAAAGCATATGAATTACTGTGAGTTTGGGCAGTAGTTTAAGTTTATTTTTATAGATCTTTACAAAAGTTTGATCTGCTAGTGATTCGATAAGTCTGAGCTATTTTATACGCTTGAGGTGGTGTTTGATATGTTTATAGGACCAAAATATCAAGAGGAGCTGGATTAGAGAAGAAACCGAACGACAACACATGAGCGGGAGATAAAATGAAGAAATGTCAAGTTTCCTATCCATACGTGTATGAGGTATCTCATACGCGTATGGCCACTCATCATCACCCCCATCATATGCGTAACAGTAGGAGGGGGGTGAAAAACAAGTTTATGCTCATACGAGTATGGGAAGGCCCATACGCATATGAGACTAGCCAAGCCAGACCCCACATGCGCAGTAGAAGCCTTACGCGTATGGCTCCAGCTTGGCCATACGCCCTGCCCTAGGCCATACGGCTATGAGGCAGTGAAAAAAGAAGTCATACGCGTATGGGAGTAAGCCATAGGTGTATGAGCGACCCAGATCTGAAAAAAAGCCCATAATTTCCTATTTAGGTGAAAAACGTGAATTTCCAAGGGTTGGATGATTTTGGAGTATAGAGAACGCCTTTTCAAGGGTGAAGAACTAAAGAAGTCTTGGTAGATCAAAATTTTCATGAACTTTTGTGATTGAAGGCCTCTTTTCTTCCATTGATTTGCAATGTCTACACCTATTTTCATGTTTTTCTTTATGACTATGAGAAGTTAAACCCCCTAATGCTATGGGGTGTCCCTGATTCAAATTTATGATGCAATTTTAGATTTTTATCTTGTAATAACTTTGATTTTATGATATATTACTTATTTATAATTTGTGCTTAATGCTTTCTCTTTCGAAATAATTGAGATTGATCTGTGGTTAGTATTTAGGCTTGACCGCCATTGTTAACACTTAATTGTGAATAATTCATAGTAGATATTAGTTAGGCCTAGGGATACCCTGTGGAAACCGGAATATTCTTGATAAAAATAATGCTTAATTTCATCTGTAACTCACTATGTACATATGGATTAATTTGAATGAGTAAAGGTTTTCTCACTATGGACTTAGGAGTAAACACCCTTAAGAACCAGTAGTCAATGTTATTGAATTAAGTTGTTGTAAGGTTAATTTACTGTTTTTGATGAATCCAATCATGAAACTTCCTAGCGTGTTCACTTATAATATCTTTTAATCTGTTCAATTGTTGGTTTTACCTTCTATTGCATTTTATTTTCAATTGTTCAAACAAACAATCCAAACCCCCCAAGGCTTTTCTTTAACTGAGATAGAATCAGAACTTTGTATCGTCAAGCAATCCTTGAGATCGATACTTGAGGAAATTTCCATTATTACTACATTGGAAGATTAATACACTTGCTAATTTACCAATCAAGTTTGTGGCGCCGTTGTCGGTGACAACCAAAGTTTAGAGTTTACAGTTTTAATACACTTGCTATTTTATTTCAGTTTTTTTATTAGTTTTGCATTTTATTTTTATTATTATTGGGTTATTTCTAATATCTATCTAATATTTGTATGCGAGGAAAGTCGTCAGCTGATTTTCCTTTTTGACACAAAATCAAAGAGATCGTTGCACGCTCGGCTTAGACAAGCAAGGCAAGAAAGGCTGGTTGATAAATAGGTAGATGACTTGGTTGAATCACATATATATTCCTATAGAGAAGCATAAGAAGAGGTTATGGCCGAAGCTGCTGAAGAAAGACTTCTTGGTAATTATGGTAAAGAAAACGCCTTAGGTGGTCGTCTGACTATAGTGAACCAACCGGTAAATATGGTGAATTTTCAGTTACACCCATCAAACATCTGACAGAGTGAGAAGAGGCCATTCACAGAAAAGATAAACGAAGATGCAAATAAACATTTGCAAATGTTTCTTACTAGGACTACTACTTTGAAGATAGATGGGCATTCTGAAGAAGCCAAAAAGTTGAGAATGTTTCCGTTCATTTTAGCTGAAGATGCAAAATAATGGTTTTATTTGCTTCCTGCTAGAAGTATCACCAGTTAGGAAGAGATGGAAACGAATTTTCTTAATGAGTATTTTCCTGTTTCTGTTTTTATGAGGAAAATATATGATATTATGAATTTTAAACAGAAGGATGGAGAATCATTAGGTGATGCATACAAGAGATTCAAGAGATTATTGGTTGCTTGTCTTACTCACAACTTGGATCATACTGAACAGATGCAAATGTTTATTAATGGCCTCAGGTTGAAGACCAAACAACTTATTGATACAGTCGTCAATGGCTCATCTGATTTTACAATAGCCACTGGTATCAAGAAGATTATAGAAGTCATTGTTGTAAATGAAAACTTAGAGTTGTATGATAGGAGTGTGAGCAAACCAGAAGGAAGGATTGATTTGAAACTAATTTCTTAGAGTATAAAGATAGAAGACCAAGTTATTATAGAAGTTGAAAGAAGACTCAAGGAAATGAATATAGGTACTCAACAGGTAGCTCAAGTTCAACTTGTTCAAGCTGTAAGTTGTGAAATTTGTGGTGGACCTTATTATGTCATGCATTATGTTGCAACTGTGCAACAAATTGAAGAGGTTAATTTTCTGAAGAAGAACAACCCCTACTATAATACTTATAATCCAGGTTGGAAGAATCATCCAAACTTCTCCTAGAAAGATCAGAAGGGGAATGTTCAAAAGCAGGTTCTTATTCAGTATCAAAACCAACAACAATTTCGACCTCCACAAAACTATCTGAGTCAGTTCCAACACCAATATCAGCAACAAACTCCTAAGAAGGCAGATTGGGAATTAGCCATTAAAAAGATGGCAGTTCAAAACTCCCAATTTCATGAAGAGTCAAGAAATAGTCAAAGGAACACTTCAACATCTATTAAAATCTAGAAGTTCATATGGGTCAGATAACACAACAGATAGCAGGTACTCAGGCACACAGGTCTCTTCCTAGTGCAATAATGACTAATCTAGGAGAAAATAATACTGTGAGTGTTGTGACGCTTAGAAGTGGTAAGTCAACTGAAAACCCTGAAGAAAAATCAGGGGAAGAAGACCATCTTTTGGAAGTGGACCTAGAAATTAAAGAAAACTAGAAAGTTCCTGAAGAAGAAGGCACACGACAGGTGGTAGAGAAAGAAAAACCAAAAGAGCCAAAGCCGACCATCAAACTCCCTTATCCTAACAGAAATAAGAAGACGGGTCAGCATGAAAAGAATTTTGAGAAGTTCTTAGAGATGTTTAAGAATCTTGAAATCAATATCCCATTCTCTGAGGAACTTGAGCAGATTCCTATATATTCCAAATTCATGAAATACATCATCTCCAAGAAATGCACCATTGACATCGAACCTATACTTTTAACTGAAACTTGTAGTGCTATTTTGCAGGGTATGAAGATTCCAGTAAAAAATAAAGATAGGGGTTCAGCCACTATTCCATGCACAATTAGGGATAGAAAATTCAAGAGGCAATTAATTGATTTGGGAGCTAGTGTGAGCCTTATGCCTTTGTCCATCTATAGGAAGTTGGGAATATGTACAATTTAGGATACCAGAATGACACTCCAATTTGTCGAAGACTCAGTAAAAAAGCCTTATGGTATAATAGAAGATGTTCTAGTGATAATAGATAAGTTTGTGTTTCCTGTTTACTTTGATATTCTTGAGATTCCTGAAGACAAAGAGATACCTCTGGTTCTAGGAAAACCTTTCTTAGAAACAGGGAGATGCATGATAGACATTGAGGAGGGAACCATGACCCTCAAAGTTTATGATGAAGAGATAAAAATCTGTGTTAGGAATGCTATGAAGTAAAAAGATGATGAGGGGACATGTAGGTCAGTTGGGGTGCTAGATGCAACAGTAGCCCAATTTGTTAAGAGCCAAATCCCCAAATTACCTTTGAAAGAGTTCTCAGTTGGTCAGCAAAATAAATAGAGGAAAATAAGGATAAAAATAGAAAGAAGTGTTAACCATGTTGGAAGCATAACCTCAATGGGTGAGATCAAAACCACATCAGTGGGAGGATTTACGAGTTCAATTGGAAGCTGAGAACAAAAAGGAATCTGAGACATGTGCAGAATTGAAGCAGTTACCTGAAAATCTGAAGTATGTGTTTCTAGACTCTGAGAAAATTTTTCTAGCAATAATAAGCTTCGGGCTAAAGGAACCAGAAGAAAATAAATTAGTACAGGTACTGAAGAAATATAACCGTGTTATGTGATGGACCATTGGAGACTAGAAAGGGATTACCCCCACAATATGCATGCATAAGATACTGATGGAGGATGATCATAAATCACTGCTACAACCCCAAAGAAGATTAAATCTAACAATGAAAGAGTTAGTGAGAAAGGAAGTGGTGAAGTTGTTGGACGCATGTTTGATTTATCTGATTTTTGACAGTTCATGGGTAAGTCTCGTACATGTGGTTCCCAAAAAAAAAGAGAAACAACAGTGATTCTAAATGAGAAAAATAAATTGGTCCCCACTCACACAGTAGCTGGATGGAGGATGTGTATTGATTACAAGAGGACTTGTCTGTCATGAATACTATTGTTCAGGTGTTAGGGGGACTCATCTGTCATGAATACTATTGTTTTCTAGATGGATACTCAGGGTAGAATCAGATTGTTTTTGCCCCCTAGGATCAAGAAAAGACAACATTTACCTCTTTTTATGGTATTTTTGCATACAAAAGGATGCCATTTGGGTTGTATAATGCACCTGCTACTTTTCAGAGGTGTATGACATCCATACTCGCCGGTAATGCACCTTCCCTAGCATGCTCACTCATAATATATTTTAATCTATTTAACTGTTGTTTTTACCTTCTATTGTACTTTATTTTCAACTATTCAAACAAATAATCTAAAACCCCCAAGGCTTTTGTTTAACTAAGATAGAACCAGAACTCTGTATCGTCAAACAGTCCTTGAGATCGATACTTGGTGAAATTTCCCTTATTACTACTTGGAAGATTAGTACACTTGCTAATTTACCGATCACCAGTCAATCTTTTTGGGAAAAAAATACAAATCTTTGGGACACAATGCATTCATATTAATGAAATCGACGCGCATCCTCCATTTATTTGATGTCTTTCGATCTAGGACCACATTAGCTAGCCAAGTCGGGTATTTAATCTCGATTATGAAAACTACATTTTCAAACTTTCCACTTCCTTACCGACAATCACCTTCTTCTCTTCACCAACATTGCATTTTCTCTATGCCATAGGCTTCACAAAGGAATCTATGGAGAAATAGTGACATACCACCCTAGTGTCTATACCCGACATGTCTGATGTAACAACCTAAACCCCAAAATCTTTATTTAACGAAATACGCAGAATAATTTTCTCAAAAATGGTGTTACACATTCTCAACAAGCATCTTACTCAAAGATTATCTAAAGCAGTGGAATTCAAAACATCAAAATCACTTTAACTGTCTCAAGAAAATATAATTAACCTTTATTTAAATCGATAATCCAAAAAACTCATAAACACAATCAGAAAAAGGTAACCCATCCCAATGTTACACTATCAGAGCGATACGCGGAAACTACAACAAACTCGAAAAGCAGAAAATAACAAAGAAGGACATTATGCCATCCTCCAACTCAACATCAACTAAGGCTACTCTACCCAAGCATTTGTACCATAGGGGTAAAGAACAACACAAAAACAACAGAGGGTGTGAATACATTCATAAATGTTAGCGGTGCATAAGACAACAAAGGATATCCGACTCAAACATCAAACATATAAATCATTCACAATAATCCTTAATCAGAAGTGCATGTATGTATGTAATGTAATCAACTCCTCTACTCCAATGCATTTGGTACCAAATTTGGATATTAGAGTTATGTTACTAATTAATCCATTCAACGATGGTTCCTATCTGAACTTAGACTCGTCATTGGTCCCCTCTTTGAACTAGAAACTTGTCCCTGGACCAAAGTCCATACACCTATCTCTGACATACACGAGGCATGAAATGAAACAAACAATATCAATGAAATAATCATCACAGGTTCCTCTCTGAAGCCACAACATCGCCAATATAAGTCCACCACAATAGTTCTTCTCTAAACCACACATCTTGACATAACTCAACATAATATATAATTATAACTTAACATAATATATAATCATATAATTACTCAACAATGCTCACCAAAAAGGTAAAATATAGCATTACAGAACCATCAACATTCAACAGGGTCAACTCATAACTCAACATAACTCACAATAACTCTTTCACTTTTTATTCAAAATTATGAGTCACAAGGCGTACATTAACTTTAACTCATTAACTCTTCAGCTTGACTCTAAACATACCAGAAAACTCAACTTTAACTATCAATATTCCAATCGAAACTTTTTCAGACTCCACTATAATTATATTAAACTCAACCCTCTTAATTCAAGACAATTCTAAAACATAACGAACTCAACTCAATGACACATCAAGCTCAACAATGTCGGACAAGTCATAAACTACTCACCAACATTTGAATCAAACAACTCAATTTATGCATTTAAACTTCTTTCTCACATCCTTATACACATATTTAACCTCTAAAGCATTACTATAAGGTAGTACTACGTGTCATCTTCCCAACGCTTCCAACCACAACTCAATCGGAGTCACTGAACTCAAGTTATGTGAAAAAACGGGGGAACTAATAGAATGTCTTAGGGAACCAATCGATTGTTCTGACACTCTGTCTAACATTTTTCTTAGTGAATTTTTGGATTTAATGCAAACAAATCCCTATTTGGGCAGTATTCAAACAAGGTATACAGAAAAGGTTTCCTTAGTGAATTTTAGAATTCTATCCATTCCAAAATTACAAGATGTTCTCACTCACAAAATGGAATTTTCTCACAAAAACATTTAGACTAAAAGCATTGTGAGAGAAAGTTAAAACAAATGCTTAGAGAGATATTGTGAGAGACGAAAGTGTCAAAACACAATTTTGGATGCTTTGAAACAAAAAATAGAACATCTATTTATAGGCTTGAGGTTGACTCAAAAAGGAATATGAAATAAATTCATTTTACTGTTATCTAACCGATTAAAACTTATTCCTAATCGATTAGAAGTTAAAGATAATCATTTGTAAGTTCCATAAAAGGAAGGAAAATATTTCTAGCCGTTGTACATAATCAAGGCGCCTTCAAGATAGCTTGGGCCATAAGTTTGAACATTTCTAATCGATTAGACAAATGCTCCAATCAATTAGCTAAGTCAAAAAATTGCATGTATCTAATTTGAATGCTCCCAATTCATCTGACACAACTTCCAAATATTTTTCAAAGTATTCTCTTTTGGTAAAGTATTTTGAAAAGGTTTTACTGTGTGTGTCTGTGTACTTTAGCCTCATACTTTTACGATAATATCCTTTTGCTTTTACAAACGTTCACTCATTACTAAAATAGAAGATCACTAGATATTGCATTAAAACTTTGTCAGATACTTCTCTTTGTGTTACAAATGCTTAAGTGGATTTAAGATGACACTTTAGATTATTCTTTGTTTTCCATCATCGTATCGTCAAGTTTATCAAACCATAAAGATGGGTTTACATCTTTATCCAGTTAATCGTCCATGTTTGACTCGTCATAATACTTTAGTTGTCATAATCAAAAGTTAATGTCCTTGTTGAAAGCATATTACTTGAAAAACAAGGTTTCACACCTCTGTGGGGGCCAATATTTCTTTCTCGGGATCTATCATAATATCTAAATTTATAACATTCGCTTCCTGCGAATCGATTGCAGACTGGTAGTTGCAGGCATCTCTGTCCATCTTATCAAGAGGCTACCTTAGTAGAATTATTATGAAATCTCTTGATCATCTTGGATAACACTAACCTTTTCTTAGGGGAGTGGGTATTTCATAATTAGTTACAAGGTCAGCAAGGCAGCTCCTAAAAGATTAAGGGAGGGTAGCCCCATGACGATGTTGTATCAAGAATGAATGTCTACCATGAGATATTTGACCTTGCTCATAATTGCATTCTCACTCATCTAAAATATTGTCTTGAGGGTTATGTGACCTTTTACATGCATGTGCTCGCTTGAGAGCCCGATTACAGAACCATGGAACATCTTGATATTATATGGATCTAACCAGATCATTTAAATTACATTCAAGAATAAGACATCTATTGAGCTTCCATGATAAATCAGTTTCCTCTTTATATCTCAATCGTCACACTGCACCATGACAACCATGGGATTATTGACATGAGGTGTATACATGTGGCATCCTTTCTGGAGAATACGATTTTTAGTTCTGACTTATTTTATGAACTTGTTGTAGGGATGAGAGGTGTGTCATCCAAAAACAGGACATGTCGGGCATATCTTCTATGATAGGAGCTAGATTCTCCGCCTCTAACCAACCCTCCTACTGTGGTGTGAACGAACGTTGCCACTCAGGTGGGTGTTCGATGCCCTTCCATGTCATTTTCTAAATGTAAAATAAAAGGTGAGAACCTGCTCACGTAGGATCAAAAGGCTCTAATTGTGCGATTTATACAAATGATGAATAATTCATGTGCTTGCTAAAGTGCAATAAGGATGCTCACATCGTCCTTGATTAAGTTTGACATGCTTTGGGTAATTGGAAGTTGAGGAAAGCCTACTCATACTGAGGGCATGAGGAATTTTCTCTTAGTGGGTGTCAGATGAAAATTTGTGGTTCCCCTCTCCATTTTTGAATTAGGGCATTTATAAAAGATCATTTGGGTCTGGGATAAAAAGCTATGAGACAAATTTTCCATTCCTCTCAGGAAACATGGAACGGATGAGACCAAGTCACGATCCTTCAATCATGGAAAGAATGATTTTTCCCTTCTACCCACATTCCATGGTTGTTTCTCCTAAGACGCCTCAAAAAACATGTGTATCACATAAGACAGGTTGTTAGTTTTGGCTCAAGCCCAACGAGTTCTTTGGGCAGCCACATTGCTTTGTATACTTTGGATGACTTGTATACTCAGGACCCCTTAGGCGACCATATTTCATTTGGGAATTTTCCCCCTTAATTTTATTACACATCATTCCTTTTAAGTGTATAATTCCAACTCATAAACTATTTGATTTTGATTCTAATGCAATGTCAGTCAATTAACTCTATCTAAACGTAACTAAGATTAAAACTTACAGAAAATCTACCTTGGTTAAGGATGAAAGCTTTTGCTTGCATGATGAATTAATCTCATTTCTTCTTCAAATTGCTCTTGATCTCCAAGTCCTTCTTCATCTTTCTCTTGCTAGTTTCCTCCAATCTTCTTGTTGCATCCCAACTTATGATTGTTCCTCAAATCTTAGCTTTCTTCTAAAATCATTAATGGTAGTTGGGATGGACTCTTGCAAAAATAAACGCAACATATAAATTTTAAAATCTCCCATTTTCTCTCCACTCCAAGTGCGGAAGGAGAAAAAAGAGCACAAAATTCTGAATTTCTTCCAATTTTTGCGTTAAATACCTTTGGTGCGTAAAATACTATTATACCCCTCATTAATCTTGCAAAATTCCCCTAATGTCCTTCTTCTTATTTTATAATTCTCAATATGTATGTTGTTGTCAATTACACGTAAAATACTTTTCATCTATAAATAATAAGTTCATAAATAACTACATGTCCTAATAACTTAAGAATGAGAAATTTGAGATATTAAACGTTATTTGGAATTGAATTTTGAGGTCTATGACAATACACAACTTCTAAGCACCAAGTCATGAAAAGACCAATAACAATACATAAACTTTTGACAAAGCTACCATTAGATTGTAAAGCTACCCTATTTGCAAAGGTGATAGTCATCCACATTGATTTTGATAATAAGATATTTTCTAAAATGATGAGATTCTAAAGTTTCTCAACTAGATTTAGAGAAAGTTTGATTTGTATTTGGAGTTGACTTGTTTCTATCCTCCAAATATTTTTATTATTCATAGTGGGGGTTGACCAAACACTTCGATTCTAATGTCTTTCAACTTGTCCTCTTCTATTCGTTCTATTCCAATTATTGCATTGCCACAAAAACCCACCAAGCGTAATATCTGCTGCATATTCGATATGCTTTAACCGGGGCCTATTATTTGGTACAAAAGAAAAGTTGAAATTAATAAGTTGATAGTTTAAGTTCTAACAAACATGTGGGATTGTGAGATTATCCATATAAACCTACCATAAAAGACAAAGCAAAATCACTAACAAAGGATAGTGTGTGAGACATTGCTATTAAGGATGGCCACTTGGTTCCTTATGCTTGTATTCCATTGGAATCAACTAACTCATAATAGGAGAGAGGTTGAGGAGGGTTTGGGACCAACCATGCCCACTTTGTTCTGTTTCCCTTGTTTTCTTCTTGTTTCAAATTTACTTTTTTGACTAAAAAACTTTTATTGGTTCTTTAAGACTCTTGGCATATACCTTATCTTGGAGTGAAGGGTTGCTAGCATTTTTTTTAGGTGGATGTACTATGGAGGGTCATGGTGGATCTTACTCATGATGTAGCTACAACTTTAGGCTGTACTATTGAAATATATCCTTGAGATTTTTATGAAAACTCATTTTAAAAGAGAGTAATCAGAGGTCTTGAATTCGAATTCAGTTCTGAATACACAAAAAATATTAAATTTTACGGTCTATTATAGTTCTGTTTGACTCCAGAAATTAATCTCTACGTAAGTATATATTTCTTTTGAAAATACACATCAAAATTAATTATACTTAACTATTTTTTTTTTATACTTTTAGTTTCAAACCAAATGATTCAAACATATTGTTAGTTTGTTGATCCATGACCTCAACCATTATTTTTAAATAAAATGTATAAAATTTGCATTAAATTTTCCATGACTCATGAATAGTTGTTGTGTAAGCTCAATATAAGAATAATTAGAGAGATGGAAAATATAATTTTGAATAATCAAAACTTGAATTATAAACCATCTAATGTTGATGGAAATAGCATCTTTACAATACCTACATGAAAATTAAAATTACTACCTACAAAATTACCTTCCCTACAAACATGCCCACTAATTCTATCTTTCACATTACTCTCTACCAACCCTTTCAAAGCCAACTCATCATCACTTGTTGAACCTAATTCTGACCAACAATTGCAAAAACTATCAACTTCATTCTCTCTAATTGTGATCCAATTTTCATCAACATCATCATGATCATCATGCCACCATGCCAAACATGGCTCACCTGTTAACCTTTTGATTCTATCATCCACCAAAGTGTCAACACTTTTGGTGTGAATCAAATTACTAAACTTAAGGCTCTCTGATTCTTCCATTGAACTCCAAAAGCCTTGTTCAAGAATACTTGTTGGTGAATATGAATTAGATTCCACAACTTGCTTAGAACTAGAACTTAATTCTTCAAGAAATGGATGCTTCAAAAGTTGACTAGCTGTGAACCTCTCTTTTGGATTTTTCCTTAAGCATTTCTCTAAAAAGTCCTTTGCTTGATCAGATAATGAAAATGGAATCCTTGGAACTTCATTGGAGTATGCTATATGAAAAAGTGCTGAAATAGGGTCATCTGCATTAGGCCAAGGTGAAGAACCGGTGAACATTTCGATTATAGTGCAACCAAGTGACCAAATATCACTAGCATAACCTTGTTCTTCGCCGCGCGCCACCTCTGGTGCCATAAAAACAGGCGTACCGCGGATTGGTGCGGCCGCTTCGTTTACGCTTTTAGCACATCCAAAGTCTCCGATTTTGGCTCCTTGTTCTCCAATCAAGATATTAGCACCCTTGATGTCACAATGCACTAACCCTTTTGAATGCAAATGCTCTAACCCATTAACAACTTGCCTTGTATAGCACACGATGGTTTGCTCGTCGAGCAGACCACCGTGCTGACTAACCGTGCCGAATGGCATGTACTCCATGAAAATATTGTACATGAGCTTGTTGCTGTTGTTCTCCGTAGAAATGTCACACCCTTTGTAAGTAACAACATAAGGATTGGCATAACATAGAGAAGATAGAATTCTCTCCTCTCTCTTTAGCGGCTCGGAACACGATACCTCCGATGACTTCACAGCGAAGACTTCTCCATTAACGGTGGCGAGAGAGACGGTGGCAGTTGAGCCATGGCCTATAATGTGTCCTCTATTCCACTTCATGTTTGAAAGGAAGTAGGAAAAAAAGTTTTGTGGTGGAATGTTGAGTTTGAGTTTGAGTTTGTTATTGTGGCCTTTTTATATGTGTAACTTTTATCTTTTTGGTGGTGATATTATTGTGGCTTTGAATGATGGTTTTATGAAAAGGGTCCTTTTGATTGAGTTGGCTACTTAATTTGGTTGGCGTTCACTCTCTATCTATTCTTCTCTCTCTTGAAAGTTGTTGTCAATGTTTTCAACAAGAGTCTTATAGTGAATGATGTGTTCAAATTTGTGTGGTTTAGATTTTCCGTCGGCAATAGAATTGGGAGTTAACACGTGGGAATGGTTCTTATTATAATAGATGTTTTAAGGGTGTGTGTGAAATGCAACCGAACTCGAATATTGAGTGTAGACGGTGAAATAAAGAGGAAAAGGTGTTGGAGTGTTGATGAGGTAGATGAGATGGCATGATTAGTTATTGTTTGAAAATTAATATAGAGGTGGATGGGTCAAGATGAGTTGGGTGGGTTGAAGTGTTGAACCACCAAAACGGTTGGACTTTGGCATTATGTATTTTGGTTTGAGGTTAGTAATTTTGGTAGAGAGTTGAATTGTAGAATTCTAGAGTGTGAATTTGTTGGTATCTTTGACAAATTACAACTTGTGTGTGAGATATTATGGTGGGGAATGAATAGTATAAGTCAACTAGTGCAGGTGGTTTTACTAGAAGTTATGAAAGGGGATAGAAAAATTCCTTGTTTGGTATTTCTATGCTATTTAGGAGTATATTTTCTTAGGTCTGTATTTTAGAGTACTTTTAGTATAGACATTTTAGGGAATGGTTTAAAGAAGTATTTGAAATTATACAAAAAGTCCAACATTTCACTATTGGGCTAAGACTTTTTTTAAAGGCAAATAATAAATATTAATAATAAAGGAAAAAAGTCCAAAGTATAAATGAGTAGACGATTGACACAATATATATATATATATAAAAATTACAATAAAGAAATTAAACAAATATAAATAGAAGAAGAAGTTACATGGCAAAAATAAAAAAATAAAAAATAAACAACCAAGTAATTTAACTCTAGAAACATTACCTTCTAAGAACAGTTAAAGATTAAGATAGAGTTCAAACCAGCTGAACCACCAACCTCGAATCAAAGACGACGAAGATAAGAAAGAAAGAAACAATCACACTCTCAATTTGACCATAATCTTATCTGTTATTGATCAGTCTAAAAGATAAAGTTCTAAAGATATTACGTAAAGGTGCAAGAGTTCTCCTCTGATCTACCCAAAACTATTTACAAGCCAAAAAACATAGTTCTCTCCTTCAGATCTTTCATGTTTGTTGAAGAACCAAAAAATATAATCTCATTATGGACTCTTCAAACGGTCAAGATCACAACATGTCAAATCACAAAAAAAAAACCTAGACTTTGTTTTGCCAACTAAAGAAAGAAAACATTGTAAATCCTATACCAGACATTGTTAACTAAGTCACAAATGACAAAAAAGTGGAAAGTCGACTCGTCCGAAACACCATAAATAGGAGACAAAGTAAGACTCGAGTCCACAATTACCTTTCTCTCACTACGCCAAAAACTGGAATAGACAGCGCCCCTTAGAGGGCGCTTTATTACAAAAGCGCACTCTAAAGTGAAGAGAAAAAATAAGGAGCGAACAACTTGAATAGACAGCGCACTTTAGAGGGCGCTTTTGTAACAAAGCGCCCTCTAAAGTGAAGCGAAAAAATAATGAGGAAATGAAGGGACACCAATAGAGGACGCTTTAATGAAAGCGCCCTCTAAGGGTAACCTTAGAGGGCGCTTCTAAAAAAGCGCTCTCTATGTCCATGTACATTTCCAGTTTATAAGGCGCTTTTTGGAAAGCCTTAGAGAGCGCTTTTAGAAGCGCCCTCTTAGGCCCCCTTTAGAGGGCGCTTTTGTCACTAAGCGCCCTCTAAAGTGAAGCCAAAAAAAAAATGGAGGGACAACAATAGAGGGCGCTTTTGTGAAAGCGCCCTCTAAGGTTACCCTTAGAGGGCGCTTTTGAAGAAGCGCTCTCTAAGTCCATGTACATTTTCAGTTTAGAAGGCGCTTTTGGAAAGCCTTAGAGAGCGCTTTCAGAAGCACCCTCTTAGGCCCCCTTTAGAGGGCGCTTTTTTTAAAAAAGCGCCCTCTAAGGTCCCCTTTAGTAAACACTAAAATTATAACATATACTGCATGTCTCTTTATTTTCCCTCTCTATAAGCTATTTCGTTTACGTAACTGGGTTTTCTCTCAACTGCGATTACTCTCTACTGCGATTACTCTCGTCCTCCGTTCGTTCTCCCTCCCTCACCGTCATCGTCGCCGTTCGTTCTCCCTCCCTCACCGTTCACGTTCACTGCGTTAACCTCTTCCACCGTCACTGTTCACTTTCTTCTCCATCGTTACCGTCACCTTTAAGGTATTTCTCTTCTCCATCGTTACCGTTCACTTTCTTCATGTGTTTGATTAGGGCATTTTCTAAACTTAGTTTTTCATTTTGTGCATTATGTTGATTAATGTTGTTTAGGGCAAACTGAGTTTTTTATTTCTGATTGAAAACTGATATATTTGAAGTGTGTTTGAGCTTGTGCTTGGAAGTTTGATGATTATGGATGCAAGTTTGTTCATGTTCCAAACACCATAAGTTTGCATTGGTCTTTTGCATGCAGTAGGTGTGTGTGAGTAAATGTGTATGCAGTAAGTTTGTGCATGCAGTAAATGTGTTCACGTATTGAATCATTGTCTTACTTGGGTCTTATTGAATCATTTCTATATTACAGATAAAATGGCTAACCAAGACGATACCCATGCCGCGAATGAATCACGTAATAATGTTGAAAAAGAAATCAAACGAGGATTGACTGTTATGAAGTCAATCATTCGTGCAAGAGACAAGGGTGTAAAATTTGAAGTACATTGGAGTGCTGAAGACCAACTAATTGAGCCTAACGGTTCAATGTTGGCAAGTTACATTGGTTTCCTTGTTCGCCAACATATTCCGATTACATGTGATAATTGGAGAAGTCCGGACTTGAAGGTTGGCAAGGAAAAAATATGGTCGGAGATACAGGTACTTACCATATATTGTTATATGTTTTTTTTGTTGACTATTTGTTAACCATATATTGTTATAATATTACTTTATAATAACACACTCCATTTGTATGTTTTTTAGAGATCCTTTCACATCGATGAAAGCCGGCAAAAATATTGTATTCAATTGGCCGGAAAAAGACTCCGAGGATTTCGATCCTTTTTGTGCAACAAATTTCTCAAGGATGAGGAAGGAAAATTTGTTGAAGGAGAACGGCCAATGAAGTATGCCGAGATTATTTCAGCCGATGAATGGGATAACTTTGTCGCCAAACGAAGAAACGAAAAATTCCATGTAATGTCTATTAATTATGGTATTATACAATTGTTAAGTTACTTGGTTCTAATATGCCTTAAACTTTTTTATCCAGGAAATAAGCGACATAAATAGGAAAAGGGCATCAAAACCCGCGTATCCGTACAAAAAAGGGCGTACGGGTTATGCACGGTTACAACAAAGAATTGTGAGTATATTCAAATGCTATGAGCTTATACATTGTCACAATATGTTATAATTGATGATCTTATAATCTAATTCAATGTGTAGCTAGCCGAGGAGAAAAGTGACGCAACATCTCTTCCGGACCACGTATTATGGAAGGCTGCTCGGGTTGGGAAGGATGGGGCTGTCGTTGAAGCGGTCCAAAATGTTTATGACGAATGTGTAAGTATATGTAACATTATTTCTTTAATTATATCGAAAATTTTGTTAGACATATAATTCATTTTTAATCTCCTCTAATAATATTTCAGGAGACTTTATCCCAAACCCCTTCAACCGAGGTCCAGGATTGCAAGAGCGTACTTAGTCGAGTACTAAATGTTCCTGAGTATTCCGGTCGTGTGAGGGGTAAGGGTTTTGGTGTGACTCCGTCGTCATTTTATAAAAAAACAAAAACAAAAAATCCTACCAACAAAGAGGTGATGGAGACCTTGGCGGAGTTAAGGGCACAAGTACTCTAACTGCAAAACGAGAATGCAAGGTATAGAGAGGAAAGGTGCGCTTCCGAGGCAAAAGATACTAGTGACCGAGCTAGTATCAATCATCAACCGAAATTTCCCGAGGTAATTATATATGTTATTATGAAATTAAAATAGCACTTTTTTACTTGACACATATACAAGTTAACAATAACATTTATTATTGGTTTAGGGCATTTCACCTTGTCAGCTGTATCTATCGTCACCAACTTATCGCATGGTTGGCAAGGAAAAAGTGCACAATACTTCGGGTGAATTACTTCACCATAATCCCCTCCCGGTGGGATTTATGAAAGTTTCGGTTGACCTCGTATTAGATACGGACGCCCGTCTACCATTACCCGACGTTGTTTCAGAGACAACGTTGATGCGAGATGCAGTCGGATCCTTTGTTGGTTGGCCGTCAGATCTAATTTTCCCTGATGCCGAGGTATATATGTTCTAAATGATTATGAATATTTAGAATTCACATTTCAATTCAGCTACAATTATGATATTTAATCAATCCTTATTACATGGTAATGTTAGACTCCTACAAGACCCACCCCTAAAGCTGGTAAAGGGATTTCAAGACGCATCGAGTCGGTTGCATCTCAAAAAGAGGTACAAATATATATACCCATTGAATTATATACACAACGATTCTTTTGCATCACAAAAAGTAATGATTTATTTTATATGAATTTTTAGGTTCCCGGTCGAAAGTTGAAAAGCGATGGTAAGGATATTCCAACGAAGGATATTCCAACGAAGGATATTCCAACGAAGGATATTCCAACGACGGCCGGGACAAAATCTCAAATTATGACGCGTCTTGAGAAAATGGTGGAAGAGTCCGATATTATGGACGGGTCCATTCATAGTATAGATTTTGATGAAGGTGTTTTCGGAAAAGCTCATTTCGAAATAATTGGAAAGGAGGACATGCAACAACTTTTTGAGCACGACGAATTGGGCATCGCTATCATTCATACATACATATGGTACTCCGATCAATCTATAATTTACTTAGTTGAACAATTTATTTACACATTTCAATGAGTAGTCTAATATTTATTATGTTTCTATTTAAGGTATATGTATGACAAATTGATGCGGGGAACTGAATTGTGTAACCGTTTCAATTTTATTGCTGCTTCCCGTGTCAACGCAACGTTAATATCGAAAAATCCAACATCCGTAAAGAATGATCTAGTCGATAGATTCATGGCGGCCGGCGATAATACTACACGCAGTTTGTTTTTTTTACCGTTTAATTCTGGCAACGGGTTAGATTTTCTTTCTAATAATTTCATTCTAATCTATGTATATCTTTTACGTAAAAAAATTTCATTCATCTAAATTTTTGTTTTATTTTACAGTGGCCACTGGGTGTTGGTTGCTATGGATCTTTCGAGACTAATAGTGTATTATCTCGATTCGTTATCGGGTGATTGGAGTAAATATCCGGGTTTGAAGAAGACGGTTGACACGTAAGTGAAATTCCCCTAAATATTCGTGTGTATTTCTATATTTAATTATGTCTGTCAGATTGATCTCAATATACGTTTTTATTTTGTTAGGGCAATACTAAAATTTAGATCGAAAAAGAATTACCGCATTAGGAAGGACATTACCTGGGTCAGAGTTCAGGTATATATTAAGTATCTTATTTTTGCTTATAATAGTGTTTGTTTTTTTGCTTATAATAGTGTTTGTAAGAAATTAACTATATATATATTGTTTGTTTTTCTGTGTAGTGTCCTCAGCAAAATAATTCGGTCGATTGCGGATTTTTTGTATTGAGATTTATGAGAGATATCATTGCATTGAATCGTATAGACATCCCAAAAATGGTATGGAATAATAACTTAGGGTTTATTTTAATATTATCGGATAACTAATCTAATTTGTTACTAAATCATGAATATGTTTTATTCTCTTAATTGTAGTACTTTGAGGAATACAAATCTTACTCAAGAGCTCATTTGGATGAAATGAAGGATGAATTGTGTCAATTCATTGTTGATCAAAGAATCATATAGCTAGGTTGTATATTGTTGTACATATATGTATGGAATGTTGTTGTTGTATGCTGTTGTTGTATATATGTTGTATATTGTTGTTGTACTTTTACTAAATCATGAATATGTTGTTGTATATTGTTGATCAAAGAATCATATATTAATGTTGTATATATGGAGGATTAATGTTGTATATAAATGGATTCATGTTGTATATATCAATGGATTAATGGTGTATAACATTGGATTAAAGGATGAAATCAATATGAATTTTACACTTTTGCAGCATGCGAACAGGTTACCAATTAAATATCCACTGTTTTTCAAACAAATTTTTTTAAAATAACTAACACTTTAGAGGGCGCTTTCTGTAGGAAGCGCCCTCTAAACACTTTACATTGAGAACTTTAGAGGGCGCTTTGTCCAGAAAGCGCCCTCTAAACACTTTACATTGACAACTTTAGAGGGCGCTCTCTGCAGAAAGCGCCCTCTAAAGTGTTAGTTATTTTAAAAAAATAAGCGCCCTCTAAACACTTTACATTGACAACTTTAGAGGGTGCTTTTTCCAGAAAGCGCCCTCTAAACACTTTACATTGACAACTTTAGAGGGCGCTTTTTCCAGAAAGCGCCCTCTAAGGTGTCCCTTTATGGACCACTCCAGAGGGCGCTTTTTTCATAAAGCGCACTATAATGTGGGCCTTTAGACAGCGCTTTCTCCAGGAAAACAAAGCGCTGTCTTTACCTATGCCAGCGCCAGATTAGAGGGCGCTTAAAAGCGCTGTTATAGGCCAAAATAAGCGCCCTCTTTTCCCTTATTTGGCGTAGTGTCTTGAATAAATTATATCTAGAGGATAACTTATTAAGGAGAGGTTGTCTGGAGAAAATAATCATCTTAGAAGATTCCTAACTACTCTAAATTTGGGGGAGAGACATATTGCAAGTAGAAGGGGGTGGCTTGAAGAAGTAGAAGAAGCTAAAAAAGAATGATAAACCAATGACATCGAGAAAGTACCATCCCTTGTAAGCTTCCAAACTTTCTTATCTCTGTCCGATAAGAAATCAACAAAAACAGGTTCCTCATGAAGAAAGAAATGCCTCATCCACCTGAAGTCCCAAATGAGGGTCTCATCCACCCACCTACATACCTCTCTTACACTCCCTCGAGATAATCAAAGATTATAAACAACATAGGGAACCTACCCTTTAGAGGTATACTCTTAATCCAAGGGTTAGTCTAAAAAGACGTCTGAAACTCTGAGATGACCTTCCTAGTGATACCATACATAAACCAATTAGAAGTGAAATTCTGGTATCGGATATGAGATGTCGAAGGTAATGTCACGACACTAATATCTGAGTAATGCAAACAGAATAAAGATAGAGAATAGTAATGCAAGGGACACAAACAATTGTTAACCCAGTTCGGTCCAACTCACCTACATTTGGGGGCTACCAAGCCAGGAAGGAATTTCACTAAAATAGAATCAGTTCAAAGACTCTCCGTACACTTCAACAAGTTACAGTCTTTCTCACCTAATCTCTACCCGTGCAATTTCTACCTAAGCACTCTTTGATATGAGAACCCACTCATTTCCCTACAATCACACCTGTGATCTTAAACAACAATCCCTTGAGAAAAGAAAACACTTTTCAATAACACACTCTTGATTTTACTTCACAGTTTCAATCAAGAAGACACACTCTTGATCTTGCTTAACAACTTTGATCAGAAGACACACACTTGATCTTGCTTCACAACTTTGATCAAGTAGACACACACTCTTGCTTAACAGCTTTAGAGTGACAAATTACAACCACAAATCAGACCAATTCAATCATCAATGGATGACTTAAATGGCTTACAAGTCTCACGACTAAACAAGACACAAACCCTAGCTCTCTCTCTGTATTTCGCTCAGTATTGATTGTGTATCAAATCAGGTTTTCCATGTCCTATTTATAGAAGCATTCAGCTGGGCTTGGACATCTTGAAAACCCTAAATCTATTTTCCAATCAAATCTTCTCATGACAGCTGGTTAGATCTCCTTGGAAAATAAGTAAATCAGGTTGTAATCAATGATTGAATGCGCCTGCAAATCAGATCTTCAATCATACATAGATTTCCATTAATTGTGCAATCACAAAACACCAGACATTCACACTGAATATTCTGTGTACAGGATGTCATGACATCGGGTCTGACATCTTGGGGTAATTCCTGCATAATTCCATAATTCCATTTATAACTTCCAATAGGTACATACATATCAGATGCCATGACATTGTGTATGCCGTCTTGAAACAATCCTGCATGATCATGTCTTCCATTTGGACTCCAGCAGGTACACATCATCAGATGCCATGTTATTATGTCATTCTGAAACAATCCTGCATGATCATGTTCTTGAACTCCAGCAGGTACACATCATCAGATGCCATGTTATTATGTCATTCTGAAACAATCCTGCATGATCATGTTCTTGAACTCCAGCAGGTACACAGGATATCTCATGTTAAGACATCACACATAACATCTTGTGAACACTCTTTGTTTTACCAAAATTGCTGCCAACACTTAGAATCAACAAACTCCCCCTTTGGAAAATTTTGGCTAAAACATATATCTGTCCTTTTTGTTCACCAGAAAACTATCAGTAGTTAAACAACAATTTAAACAGCAGCAGAAGCAAACATAATTACTAGCTATAGCTACTAGTAAAACACACATGCACAAGGGTACTTCTCCTCCCCCTAAATTCGTGCAACACAAATAGAATTACTTGTTATGGATGCAACTAGTAAGACACACAAATGCACAAGGGTACTACTCCTCCCCCTAAATCAGTGCATCACCAACATCTTCTTTGATAATAACAACACCTGTAACCACAGCACCTGTAACAATCAGAATGTCATTCTGACATCTGCTTCAACATCACCTGTGCACCACATCAGACATCCCCTTTGACATCTCTAAACAAAACAACATTCTGTTTCACAATAGCTGTCCATCTGTCCAGCCACATACATCTCCTCACAGCTCCACATATCTAACTGCTCCACATAAACACTTCTCCCCCTTTTTAGCCAAAAATTGACCAAAGGTGACCAATTAGACAAAATAAATGTCAATTAGCCTAGCAGAGAATGTCAGATCAGATGTGATAACATTAAAAATGTTAAAACATAATTATTCAGGAGATACATACCACCATTATACACAGCTGTGATAGCTGAGATAATGAACAAATCCATGGAAGTCATTAAAAGCCCAAAATATTACAAAAAGGCGTCAATAAGGACTGCCACATATTACACAATTAAACAGAAAACAATAAAAACTTCAGCTTCCAAACATCAGCACCAAAAAATCTTCAGCTACAACACACCTCACACAGTCTTCAACTTCAGTCTTCAACACAAAGGGGGGAACCATTAATTAGAGGACGAAGTATCACCTTCACCTTTAGAGCCTTCAGGGCTTTCAGAGCTGGCACTGGATTGAGCTTTTGACCTTTCACTTGAGGTTTTTGCATCTAAATCTTCACCTGCCTTCTCCATTTCTTCCTTTTCTAGGCTCCTAATAAGAACCTCCAAAGATTCTTTTCTTTCCCTGGCCGCCCTTATACCATTATCCATTTCCTTGCAGGTTTCCTTCAATTGATCAATTAAACTCCCTTGAGACGCAGGCTCCTTTCTAGCAGATGTCATGACAACATCATTGACATGACTTCCCTCAAACAACTTATAATGAATGGATAGTGGGGGCTTTCTTCTTCTTGGAATGTCACTAGTACTCAGAATTCCTGGTTGTTGGCTCAAGATAATACCACAAATAAGGGATGGGATGGCAATGGGCAGCTTCACTGCATTTGTGGAGGTATGTCTGACAATTTGATCAACCACAAACCTTCCAAAATCATAGTTTATCCTGGTTCCAATTGCATGAATGATTCTTCCAAGACCAATGGATATGGTTGAGATATGATTAGTAGGCACCCAGTTGGCTGAACCAATCTTGTGCAAGATGGCATATTTGACAGTTAGCTTGCCAACTGATAGGTGATTCCTACTAGGCCATTCCTTAACTTGGCCAGCTGTAATAGTCTTACAGACCTCATTGTCTGTAGTCTCTAAATCCACTCCTCAATCAGTTCCTCTCCCTAGGAACTTGTTGATAATGATTGGTGAGAATCTCACACATCTACCCCTTACAAAAACCTTACAGAATTCCCTGATGTTCTTTTCATAAATATCCTCAGGGATATTCAGAATAAACTCTTTCACTAACCCCTCATAACATTGGGGTAAACCAACAACAGTCTTTATCAGTCCAGCATTTTTGATCAAATCCATGACTTCCTTTACCTCAACAACCTCTTTGCCCAACTCTCTTTCAACCGCTACCCTCCTCTGAATGATAAACTTCCATTTTGCAGCACCATCTTCTAAATGAAAAGAGATGTTATCTAGGTGCACAACTGCAGCTTTGCTTGGAGACTTCTTAACAACCTGCCTTTTTGCAGAGGAGATGTCTGGGACATCGTCTTTGACAACCTCTTCAGAGTCAGAACCATCTCTGACTTTCCTCTTCTTAGCCTCTACTTTGCTCCATGATTTGGAGGGTCCTACACCAGTAGTCTTCTTCCTAGTCCTGGCTGTCAGCATTTCATCCACAGTCTTCCCTTTCCTGGTCTTCAATTTTTTTGCAGCACTTGGTTTTACATGATGAACCAAGGTGTCATCCTCTTCCTCTAAACTCTCTTCCTCCAGATCAACAATATCCTCAACATGAGACATACTTGCTGGTTTCTTGCTAGGTATGTTTTTACCTAGGGAACATAACCCCTTAGCAGCCACTTCTTTTTCTGATCTAGATGAGTCATCATCTTTCTTAGCTTGGGGTCCCTCCTCAGGAGAGGGGTCCCTTCTGGACAGAGGGGTAGAAACACCCTTGACTGAATGCCCTTCACTTCGTATCCTAGTAACTAGGTTCCTAATGGCATGATCAGCATAATGCATGTCCTTTGGAAGAGGAGATTTATCATGGATATTACCCTGTTTACTTCCAGCCGTGGAAGAGGGGCCTGGGGCGTCACTGGGTATCACATAAAGAGGAGTGACGTCTAGCACGTCTTCATCTAGAAACTCCATGGAGGGAGTCTTTGCATGATGAGAGGGTTTTGATCCAGATGATAAAGGACGTTGAGACATGTTGTTGAACTTTTGAGAGAAATTTCTTTGCCCTAGCATAGGTCCTCTGAGAAGTTTGATGAAGATGGAAAGAGTTGTGTTCAGGTAGCGTGTGCAGATGACATAGATATTATTTCCAATACAAGGTAATGATTCATCATTAATGTGGCTCTTTCTTTTAATTGGGCAGACAATATTTTTATTACCTTTTCCACTCCACATTAATTGCCATAATTTCTCAAGAATCCAAATCCCTAATTTCCCTCTTACATATTCAAATTTAATTCAACTCCCCTGCAAACTTGTCAGCTAATTGCATTTCATGCTTTAGAGCTATGAATTTGTCTTCCACAAATTTTCTAATGGAGTGATGACAACAAATGATGTGCTTGGTCCAACTATGTTGAATAGAATTTTTTGTCATAGTTGTAGCATTCAGGTTGTCATAGTACAATATCATGACATCGTGTGTGACATTGTATGCAATCATCAGTAGTTTCAACCAACCCTGTTGAGAACAACTGCTACCTTTTGCTATATCTTCAGGATAAACATCATTTTCATCTCTCAAATGTGTAGGAGCAGGTGTCCTTTCACTTTCAATCTTCTCAACATTGCTCTTGGCATTTTTGCTTTGAGATAGATACATAGGCCCTTCTATTAGATTGACTTGTAGCCCAAGTCCAACAAAGCTCTTTCCAACTTCAGACTGCATATGACCAGTAACATGTTCAACCATCTGATCCAACTTCCTATCTATTTGAGCCATCATGAGTCTAGGTTTCTGGTGTGACATCCTTGTTTGACATTTCCCACAGACTTTCAATTTGGGAGTTTCTCTAGCAGATATAATCATCTTCATCCCTTCCTTCTTGACTGAAGTACTTTTTGAGGAGTAACTAATTTGAGAGTTCCACATGTAACAGTTGTCTTTGGTCCTGAATCCTTTCATAATCACTTCACTGTCTTTGTTAGTAATCAGACATTCAGTTTTGGTGAAGTTAACATTCAAACCTTGATCATATAGTTGACTGATGCTTATTAGATTTGCAGTCAAACCCTTAACCAGTAGAACCTTGTCAAGTTTAGGCACTCCAGGACAATCAAGCTTGCCTATCCCCTTGATTTCACCCTTTGCTCCATCACCAAAAGTTACATAGCTTATGGCATGAGGATGAAGTCCAGTTATCAGGTCTTTGTTTCCAGTCATGTGTCTGGAACATCCACTATCAAAATACCACTCTTCTTTGGTTGAGACTCTGAGGGGAATGTGAGCTAATAGACTTGTAACATTAGTCTTAGGAACCCATTGCTTCTTGTTGATAGGCCTGTGTTGTTTGGGTCTGGGTTGATAGTGAGTCTGAACAGGGCTAGGATAACCATATAGCTTAAAGCAGAAGAGCTTCAGGTAACCAAATTTCCCACAGTAATGGCATCTCCATCTTTGGAGTTTCCCTTTCTGCTGTCTTCTCCTCTGATTTTGTGACATATGATGTGACATCACAGATTTACTTTTACTATGGATGCACTTAGGTTTGGTTTGAGGTTTGCAACCAGTGTAACTGCTCTCAGGATTAGAATCATTATACCCAATGCCTGATTTCTCTCCTGTTATTTGTCCAGTTTGGAGAATCTTGTATAAGGAGTCAGATCCATTGCTTAACATTCTTACATACTTGGTCATCTCTTCTAGTTTAGAATTTAAGAACATAGCTTCCGTTTTTAACTTGGAGATATTTTCCACATAGTCTGCCTTCTTATTCTCCAGCTGTATTATCTTCTGGCTTTCAACTTGTTGACTTTCATCTAGCTTGGCATTCAGAACCACTGCTTCTGTTTTTAATTTGGAGATGGTTTTCAAGTGTTCTACCTTCTCATTCTCAAGTTGAATTATTTCCTTCTTCTGGCTTTCAACCTGTTTACATAGCTCTACACTTTTGTGACACAACTTTCTGTAGGTAGAGGCCAAATCTTCAAAGGTTACTTCATCATCACTTGAGTCTTCATCAGAACCTCATCTTCCTGTCAAGGCAGTTACCAGATTTGCAGCTTCTTCTGTTTCACTCTCATCAGACCAAGTGGCAGCAAGACTCATCTTTTGCTTCTTGAGGTAGGTTCCACATTCAGTTCTAATGTGTCCATACCCATCACATTCATAGCACTATAGTTCTTTTCCTTCTTTGGGCTTATCATCTTACCTTACTCTTCTTTCAGCATTGTTGGATCTACTGATGTCAGGTGAGATGTTCTTGACATTAGCCTTGGATCTTACATCCATCTTTTTCAACAGTCTGTTGAACTGTCTTCCCAGCATTGCTACTTCTTTTGATAAATCTTTATCAATATCTCGACTGTTTTCATCTTCTGTGTTTAACATGAAGGCCATGCTTTTGGTTTTCTTTTCAGAACCATCATTTAATCCCATCTCAAATGTTTGGAGGGAACCAATTAGCTCATCAACTCTCATGTTGGAGATGTCTTGGGATTCTTCTATGGCTGTTACTTTCATAGCAAATCTCTTAGGGAGTGACCTGAGTATTTTCCTTACCAGCTTCTCATCTGACATCTTCTCTCCCAGGGCTCCTGAGGCATTAGCAATTTCGAGAATGCTCATATGAAATTCATGTATATTTTCATCCTCTTTCATCCTTAGATTTTCAAACTTGGAGGTGAGCAACTGTAGTCTAGACATTTTAACCCTAGATGTGCCTTCATGAGTAGTTTTGAGAATGTCCCAAGCATCTTTAGCCACTTCACAATTGTTTATCAACCTGAAGATGTTCTTGTCTACTCCATTGAATATGGCATTTAATGCTTTAGAATTTCCAAAGGCTAGATCATCCTCCTCCTTGGACCATTGTTCTTCAGGCTTCTTGTCAGTTGTGGCTGCTCCTTCCTTAGTAATTACTGGATGAACCCAGCCTGTTAACACATCCTTCCAAGCCTTATTATCCAGAGATTTTAAGAAAGCTATCATTCGAGGTTTCCAATAGTCATAGTTAGATCCATCCAAAAATGGTGGCCTATGAACAGATCCTCCATCTCTCTCCATTGTACCAGAAAGTATTGCACCTAGATCTCACCCAGAACCAGAGCAGGATGCCTGCTCTGATACCAATTGAAATTTTGGTATCGGATATGAGATGTCGAAGGTAATGTCACGACACTAATATCTGAGTAATGCAAACAGAATAAAGATAGAGAATAGTAATGCAAGGGACACAAGCAATTGTTAACCCAGTTCGGTCCAACTCACCTACATCTGGAGGCTACCAAGCCAGGAAGGAAATTCACTAAAATAGAATCAGTTCAAAGACTCTCCGTACATTTCAACAAGTTACATTCTTTCTCACCTAATCTCTACCCGTGCAATTTCTACCTAAGCACTCTTAGATATGAGAACCCACTCACTTCCCTACAATCACACCTGTGATCTTAAACAACAATCCCTTGAGAAAAGAGAACACTTTTCAATAACACACTCTTGATTTTACTTCACAGTTTCAATCAAGAAGACACACTCTTGCTCTTGCTTAACAACTTTGATCAAGAAGACACACACTTGATCTTGCTTCACAGCTTTGATCAAGTAGACACATACTCTTGCTTAACAGCTTTAGAGTGACAAATTAAAACCACAAATCAGACTAATTCAATCATCAATGGATGACTTGAATGGCTTATAAGTCTCACGACTAAACAAGACACAAACCCTAGCTCTCTCTCTCTGTGTATTTCACTCAGTATTGGTTGTGTATCAAATCAGGTTTTCCATGTCCTATTTATATAAGCATTCAGCTGGGCCTGGACATCTTGAAAACCCTAAATCTATTTTCCAATCAAATCTTCTCATGACAGCTGGTTAGATCTCCTTGGAAAATAAGTAAATCAGGTTGTAATCAATGATTGAACGCGCCTGCAAATCAGATCTTCAATCATACATAGATTGCCATTAATTGTGCAATCACAAAACACCAGACATTCACACAAAATGTTCTGTGTATAGGATGTCATGATATCGGGTCTGACATCCTGGAGTAATTCCTGCATAATTCCATAATTCCATTTATAACTTCCAACAGGTACATACGTATCAGATGCCATGACATTATGTATGTCATCTTGAAACAATCCTGCATGATCATGTCTTCCATTTGGACTCCAGCAGGTACACATCATCAGATGCCATATTATTATGTCATTCTGAAACAATCCTGCATGATCATGTTCTTGAACTCCAGCAGGTACACATCATCAGATACCATGTTATTATGTCATTCTAAAATAATCCTGCATGATCATGCTCTTGAACTCCAGCAGGTACACAGGATATCTCATGTTAAGACATCACACATAACATCTTGTGAACACTCTTTGTTTTACCAAAATTGCTGCCAACATTTAGAGTGAAGGCTTTGAGTGAGAGAGAGAGAGAGAGAGAGAGAGAGAGAGAGAGAGAGAGAGAGAAAGAGAGAAACAAAATTACAATTGCACAAATGCTTCTGCACAAGGGTTCTATTTATAGAACCACTTGTGTGGGTTGTAAGCTAAAAATCCCACTTAAGTGTATGTGGCCCATATCTTATGACATGTCAAAATCACTTAAGCGTGTGGTACCTTACCATATTTTGTATTCTACTTAAGTACACCGTACCTTACGATGTTCTACAATTCACTTAAGTGCACCGTACCTTACAGTGTTCCTTAGTTACTCTATCTCTCATTAATCCGTCCTTTTGTATGTGACCCTGTAGGTTTTCGCGACATTAGCAATTATATTAAATCACGTATTTAACATAATAAACAGGGAGCGGTATCTAGCAATACATCACTGCTACCCAAGACACGAAAATATCATGTGATCGGAAAAATCCTTTTGTGATAATACTTGTGTGTATAATTACCCTTTTTCCTTTATGTCTATATTGAACACAAGGCATAAACTGTGTCATCCTTGTCCAGTTTAATATTGGGCCCGTAGACATTTATCCTGCTACGTAGGATATGCAAATTCCATCTAGGTCACTCATGTCCCTCAGCATGCTTCGTGGAGTACCCATCAACTGTCTTTATGGTCATCCAGTTATAGACAATGTTTGATCAACAATAAGGCACTCGACCCTACATCTAGGGTACATAGTGGTTTCAGGTCAAAGACTGGTATACACCATTATCACCATGAGAATAACTTATGACACTTAGCATAACATTCTATATAGTATTCTCATAGCGGGTTAATCCAGTATAAATATTACTCTCAATATTCATACTTATGTTTAAGACTTGATAACTCCTTATCCATGATCCATGAGATGTGATCATCAGTCTATATACATAATAGTCTTAATGCTTTAATGTTATCCCACTTCACAACAAAGCTCGACTACATATACTTTAAGAATAGCGTCCTTATGTTTAATGGGATCTCATGATTAAGTCACACTTGATACATTAAACGGACCAGCTATTCTAGGGACTTTATTAAACAAACATAATAAAGAAAAATACTTTTATTATTAATAAATAGTTCGACACAAGTACCAAAAGTATTGGCCTCTAGGGATTACACCAACACTATCTACTTTGAGCCAAGAAATGAATCTTCTTTCCACAAGGAAGAAGAGTTTCAAAAATCATAATCTCTACCACCTCTTAAAGAAAAGATAATAGTTGCACCATAACGGGAAACAATTACTTATCTCTAAAGACACCAGAAATAAGGCGTGACCTCAACTTATCCAAAAAAGCTAAGTTAACCAGACATATATCTCTAACCCCCAAACCACCTTTACTCTTACGCTTACAAACATCGGCCCAACTAACCCAACATATTTTAGATAATCCTTTAACACTTCCCCACAAAATCATGTTGGACAAGTGAATCCAAACACAAGAGGGGGGGGGGGGGGGATTGTGTTGCATTAAAACATGATGTCCAAGTAAAAAACATTTGATAAAAGCAATTCTTTAACACAATTTCGAAAAGAGTAAGCAACAGAATAAATAAAAAGAATAAAATCTGAGTTAAAAACATATTTGAACACAATGGAAATAAACAAGTAATGGAAATAAAGATAGATAAGGGATAAGAAGATTGTACTAAAGATTTATAGAGGTTAGGCCTACCCATTTGGCCTACTTCCTCTCTCTAAGAATTTCTTCTTGAGAGTTCCACTATATGAGTGAGATTTTCACAGGTTATATCCATGAACCTTCTTATAAACCAGGTTGGAGTTTTAAACTGGATATCCTCTAAATTGATAAGTGCGAACTTTGACTATTTGTATACATAAAAAATTAGCATTTTCAGCTCTAATTTCCGATTTCAGTGATTAATTTCCCCAATTTTTTATAGAATGTTATATATTTTGAATTTGTCGTTGGTATCCTTGATGTGTGTGCTAAGTATGCAGGAAACCAAATAATAAAGACACAAAACCAAGAAGTTTTGAGCAAATAAATTTGTTGAAAATAAAGCATGCTCGTCGGGCGAGTAGCAGAGAGCAAGAAGCGAGCTCTAGCGAACCAAAAACGAGGCCTTCCAGACTTTGGATAGAGGCAAAACTGAGTCATGGTCGCCAGGCGAGGTTTTGTGAACTTGAGTTCGTCGAGCGAGACCTTGGTTGTCGGGCGAATGTAGATATTTTCCAAAGGTTGTTTGCTACGTTTGAGCCAGGTGGAAGGCACTTAAAGCAACTTTCTCCGGGTGAGGATGAGTTTGTTGGGCGAGACAGTAAAAATCCAATTTTGTATAAATAGGTCCAAATCATATTTTTTGGGATGGTTTTGGGAACTTTTAACCCCATTCCCATCAATACAATTCTTTGTGAAGAGTAGCTTAGGAACAACATTAGGAGTTTCATATTGAAGATCCGAAGTTGGATTTGCATCAATCTGCTTAACAAGTGGAGAGATTCTTCTTCATCTTCCTTCTTCTCTTTGTACCTTTCTTGTTGGGATTTTTTATGTAAGTTTACTTTGATAGTATGTACATTTATTGATCATGGTTTTGTATATGATCTATTATATGAATCTATGTTGATGTTATCCTTGTTTACTTGTTTATCTATTTATTTGAATTATTATTAAGAAATACTCTTCCAATCTAGAGTTAGAATAATCATATGTTAGATGCTAAACTCTAGACATAGGTTTAGGTTTAACATTTGTGTGAGTAACGAATCTTAATGTTTTGTATTGTTTGATAGGTTGAGAGATAATTGATTAAACAATGGGGTTGGACTCTTGCCAGCGTTTCAGACATGAACACTGTTGTGAGCGATACGTGATGATATTGATAAGTGTTTTAGGTTGTGTACAACTGATTGGTAAATTTGCGTATTAGATAGATGGATGAAATTTATTCCTGATGAGTTCTATCCGTTACTTTAAATACTTGTGCATATGTTTTACTTTCCGCATCTGTACGCTTTCAAACCTTTCATAAGCTTAAACTCGTAGAAACCGTTGAACGAAATTGATGTCGCACTAATCCCTGTGGAGAAGATAAAAATCAAATACTTACTTTTGCTTGCTGCTTTACCGCAACCAACACAAATCAAACATGAGATTTTGTACTAGGATAATCTTGAACCAAATGAGAGCTTTTATACTAGGGAAGCTCACGAACCAAATGGATATTTTGACATACAAATATTTTAAGAGCTTTTAACACTAGGTTAAACTCGCGAACAAAACAAATATTTTAACGAACAATCTCACAAAGCAAACAAGAGCTTTTCAAATTGGTTTAGCTATGAAGCAAGCAAGCAACATCTCACAAGAGATATTACAAAAATCCCCCATATTAGAACCAAACACCTTACAAGTAAATTTCACTCTCAAAGCACTAAGGCAAAAGTGAAGAAGATATAAAGAGAGAGAAGAGAGTGGAGAGTGAGATGGAGTATTCAAAATATGTTTTCTATTGGGTATGAAATAAAAATGAGCTCTTTATTTATAGTAAAAAGTGTGGCTCGAACTGGAAATAATCTATGGGCTTTTTAATACCGCTAATCGATTAGTTTTTAGGTCTAGTTGATTAGTTAAGCTAAAAAGTAATGTTTTAAATGGCATCGTTACTAAAGGATTATGGATTTCTCTAATCGATTATGAGCGTTGAAAAATTGATAACAGATTAAACCTAAATGGTTAAATTTATTATACCATGCAAAAACTCTTTAATGATTAGGACGAGCCCCTAATCCATTATTTATTCATGAAAAGTTTTTTCGGTAGTTTTAACAAAGTCATAGAGGTTTTCTGATCATTCAAAATGTGTGATTGTGATTTGCCTTATTAATCAAAGATCTAATATTATACCTTTACATACATAGACAACTCGACATAGACAAGGCGAGATTTCACACTTCCTCACTTTCACAACTTGAATGTTCAAGATCCCTTGCTTGATACATCAATGATTCAACACTTTATTTGGCCCTTGACTTTACTTATATCCGATGAGGCATGATATGGCTTCTTGATATATACCATCATCAGAGAGATTGCTTGACTAAGATCATGAGTGGTTCCAGCAAACGCCACTTGACGGTAGCTCGTGTCTTGAAGAGATTGGCTTTGACATCTTGATCTCCAAGCACAAGAACTTGATCATTATTTTAGATGAATACTTCACCTTATAGTATTGCCATTATCAAAATCATATAAGTTAACTAATTGCTACAGACATTATACCAGCAAGTACATAGCTCCACAATACATTATTTTAATCTGAACTATTATCCTCCAAACCTTTACATGCATTTAAAAAAAATATATAGAAATAGAATATGGATATCATTAAGCACATAACTAATAAAAACAACCCTCCCCTCAAGTTAACATACTTGTGCTTCAAGAAATTAAGCTACTTAGGAAGCAGATCAATAAGGGTCCCAAGTAACTTCTCGAATGGAAATAGCCCCAACAGGTATCCCCACGTATTTAAAGGAAGTGCCTCAATTTTAAAATGAAGAAAGTCACCAGCAACATCCAAAAAAAACAAAGTCCACATTAACCTTTATCAATCTACTATTAAAGAAGTTCCCTTGGAGGCCATAAACTAGCTCAGAACCACTGAAAATATCATATATATTTAAAAGGTTATATAGTATACTCATTTATATCTATCTATTATTTGGACATATAAAAATAATTTGAAACTCTCTCCTCAACTAAATATATCTTTGGGATTTTTTAAATATCAATATTGTCTTCTTTTTTCTTTCCGAAGTGATCATTTAGAAAGTCTTTTGTACTAGACTTAAATGCATTTTTGGCCCCTCTAGTTTAGGCGTTTTAAACAACTGGTTCCCCTATTACAAAACCAACGATTATGGTCCCTTAATTTTGATGGTCTTTGCATTTTTGTAGTCCCTTTCCATTTTTGCATATGTGGCAATGATGACTAGGATAAAAAAAGTATTTTTAGTTATTTGTCATTGATGATTAGGATATTTTAATATTTAATAATATTTTTAACTAATTTAATATTTTTAATTTTTTATAGAGAATTAATTATTAGAGAATTGATTGTTTAAATTGTTATTTAATTAATTAAAATTTTGGAAAAGCACTCAAGACCTAAAGCCCATTTTGATGCAACATAGGTTTATTTCTCAAAGACCCACTTCCATCCCAACCCACGTATGCAATCTCTTATACTTGATCAAGATTTATGAACCCTTCTATAATATTATGAGAAAACGATGTGGGACTTATGAAATACCTGATTATGGAAGAATTTCTTTTACTAAGGTGGAAAACCCTATTAGTATTGAATCATGCATGCCGAATCATTTGCATGACGAAGTTTTCTTGGTGAAAAAAGTGGTTTGTAACCCCATAGTTTATTTGTATGAGGAATCATTTGCAGGAATAAAGTGCAAAGAGAACATAACTGACAAACAAGTTCATCATGTACCTCAATCTCCACAACACTTTTCTTCATCCTTATCAAAACATATGTCTCAATCTCAACGTCATAGTCGTCGTCTTCATCGTTGCCAAACATCTAGTGTGATGGATTTTTTTTCTTCTAACATGGTTAGCGTCAGTTATGGGTTGAAGAAGAGCAAGTCGATTGCTTTGGTTTGAACAAGCCAAATCAGATAAAGGGAGGTTAATGGGAATTATAAGAAAATAAGCTTTTGGTCCAAGGTACTCAAATTGACAAGGAAGAATGTAAAAGAAGCCTTAATGCATTCAAGAACAATAAGGAAGAGAAAGGAATGAATTTTTATTATGAGTTTATCTTAGATCCACTTTTTTTTTTATAATTGAAATAGTTGTTAGATGCCCAAGTTTGCTTATTTGAGTTGTCAAATGTGGGCATCTTTCACTCCTTTTTGTCAAAAAAGTGTTCGAAACCGCCCTTGCTTTTGTTGATTTGCAATACTATGTGAAACGATCTTGGTACCTTTAATTTGTGTGTTATTATGCAGGAATTAGGCATGAAAGAGTAGAAAACTAAGGCACAAGAAAGATGGCAAAGGAACCAAGAAAGAAAGCAAACATAAGCAAGCTCGCTAGGCGAGTGAGGTAGCGAAGTATTCGCTAGGCGAGCACGCAACGAGATGCCAGCGAACACTCCCAGACTTGGACAAAACCAAAAAGATCAAAACTCGTTGTGGCGAGGGAAGTAGCGAAGTATTCTCTAGGCGAGCATCCAGCGAGCAAGTAGCGAACACTTCCAGTAGCAAAAACATCAAGACTCGCTGAAGCGAATGAGAGAAGCGAGGGCTTCGCCTAGCGAAGGATTGTTCGCCTAGCGAACAGATGAAAACTTGTCTGGGATGATTCCTCTGGACGCAGGCTCTTCTGGTGACTTATTTTGGGGCTCGCTAGGCGAACCATTATGCTCGCCTAGCGAGCATGACAGCTCAGCAACCATTTCTATAAGTAGTATGGGATACTTTTTGGAACAGATCTTTTTCTTTTTTCATCTTTTTACTTGTTTTTTGCTGGGAGGTGATTTTTGGTGCCCTAAAAACCCCATTTCTCATTCTTCTTCTTCTCTTGACAATATTTTACAAAAAGAAGGTGGATTCCCATCCAATCTCGATTCTTCGACTCGGATGTTGATCAACCTTCTTCCGAAACTTGTTGTTCAAGCTACCATGAAAATGAGTAGCTAAGTCTTTCATTTTGTCAAGGTTAGATGTAGATGATCATAAGCTTTGTATGTATATGGGTTGATCTTCATTTGTAAACTCTTTGATGACGAATGTATGGTGAAAACCTTGTTTTATTGATAACTCTTTGTGTTGGTTTATCATTGAAAGGTGTTTTCCAATTCTTGACCTAGGTTTTCATCCATCCTTGTTCTTTAGCTAGAGATAGTTTTGAATGAGTTTGTTCACTAAAAAGTTAAACCTAAAAGTTGTCATTTTGATAGATTGTGTGAGAAATCAACAATGGATCAAAATGGGAAAAACCCACAATGTGTGTTAGAAATAAACACATTGGGAGGATTTGGTGAATGTGTTTATCATCTAATGGAGTTTATGAGTTTTGTTTGATCGAACATATGCATGCAAAGTGATCGTCGAACCCTAACTTTGAAAATCTTTCTCAATTCGTAAAACCAAAACTTTTACCGCAATTTCTTACTTTTTATGCAAGCTACCGTAACCGAAAACTAAAACCCCCTTGCTACTATAAGTTAAGAACATAACAACTGTCGAACGGCGGCAATATCACATAATCCCTGTGGAGACGATAACAAATCCCGATACTCTATCCCTGTCCTAACAAAATGGCACTGTTGCCGGGGATTGTGAATTGATATTGCGAGCATCACAATAGTTGCTGAATTTTTAACTTCTGAATTTTTGACTTGTGCTTGTTAATTTGTTTGGTTTAGTGTGGAGCTTTCGTTTTATGCGAGGGAAGGTTCTTGAGGACCAACTTCTTTTTGATCCCGAGATCGAAAGAACCGCAAGGAGACTGAATAGCAGAACGAGATGAAGGAGGCAACAAGCTAGACAACGACAAGAACAAGGAGAAGGTTCTTCTACAACACACCCACCACCTTTCACACTTATCATGGAACCACCACCACCACCGCCCGTTTCCATACCATGTGTCAATAGTCCGAGGAATACAGCTCAGTTTGCCAACCACACGGGAAGGCAAGCCGAGATGAAGACGGGAACTCTTAACTTGCTATACGGAAGTCCATTCACCGGAATGGACCATGAAGACCCCTTTGCTTTTCTCACTAAATTTTACGAGATAGCATTGGCAGCCAGAGTTGATCAAGCTCAAGAGCTACCGTTGTTCAAAAGACTATTTCCTCATGCTTTGCCCGGCGAAGCCAAAGATTGGTACTTGGATCAAACACCTGTAGTCATGACGGATTGGAACGTGTTGGAAGAGAAGTTCATTGAAAGATTTTTTTCCCACAGCCGGTTCATGGAATCCAAAACGGCTATCTCCGTTCGCAAGGAGCCAACGAATCATTGAATGAGGCATGGGAAAGATTTAAATCCATGCTTCGAAAGTGCAAAGGGCATGGTTTTGACGAATTGATGCAAATCCACATTTTCAAGAATGGCCTTCAACCTAATTGAAAGACTTTATTGGATGCTACCTCGGGTGGTTCTTTGTTGTCTAAAAGCGCCGCCGAAGCTACTGATATCATTAACCGTATGGCTCTAAATGACCTCCAAAGTCAAAGTAGAGGCAACACTTTGAAGAAACCGGGAGTGCTTGAACTTGGGACAAACGATGCTATTCTTGCCCAAAATAAACTCATTTCACAACAAGTTGAACTCTTAACTCAACAAATAAAAGAGTTGAAAGAGCCTTCAAAATCTAAACAAATAGCTTGTTGTGAGCTTTGCAAGGGTGATCATGACACCGGGTTTTGTCCACCTCCCGGGTTCGAAGAGGTGAATTACATGGCGAACCAACGAGACTACCAACCGAGGCAACAACAACAACAACCGTATCAACAACAACACTTTCAAGGGAATCAAGGGTTCCAACCAAGGGCTAACTATCACCATAACCAAGGTTATGGGGGTGGTACTTCTAGCCGTCAAAATCCTTACTAACCTCAACAACCGCCGGTCGTGACTTCAAAGTTAGAAGAGACATTGACACAATTTATGCAATTGTCGATGGCTAATCAAAAGAGCAACGATGCGGCAATCAAAAATCTCGAAACTCAAGTCGGTCAACTTGCTAAACAACTAGCGGAACAACAACCCGGACCATCTTTTTCGGCGAACACGCAAACGAATCCAAAAGAGAATTGTAAAGCGATAATGACGAGAAGTGGAAGGGAGTTGATTAGTGAGAGTGAAAAAAGAGAGGATGCGAAAAAAGATGAGGAGAAAAAAATAGAGGATAGCATTGATGTTGAAGTTGGGGAGTGGAGTGAGGAAGAAGTTGAAAAGAATGAAAAAATGGTGAAGTAGAAAATAAAGAAAGTGTGGAAGTTGAAAAAAATAAGAGTGATGAAGTGAAGGTGGAGGGAGTAAAAAAGAAAAGAGAGAGGACTTCTAGAGTTTCTAAAGGAAAGGAGGTAGTGGGCGCTACTCCAATCCAAAACCTTTCGTATCCACATGCTCCATCTAAGAGGGAGAATGAACGACATTATGCCCGGTTCATGGATATATTCAAACAACTTCAAGTGAACATTCCGTTTTCCGAAGCATTGGAGCAAATACCTAAGTATGCGAAATTCATGAAAGACATACTTACTAAAAAGCGGAGGTACACGGAACCGGAGACAATTGTCCTAGATGCTAGTTGTAGTGCAATCATTCAACGGACGCTTCCGAGAAAAGAGGTTGACCTGGGACGAGTTACTTTGTCGGTTACAATTGGTGATGTCTATGTCGGAAAAGGGCTAATTGATTTGGGGTCAAGCATTAATCTAATTCCATTGTCTATTGTGAAGAGGCTTGGCAACATTGAAATGAAGGCCATCCGGATGACTTTGCAATTGGCCGATAAGTCGACTACCCATCCTCATGGGTTAGCCCAAGATGTATTGGTCAAAGTTGACAAATTCTTCTTCCCGGTTGATTTCATTGTGATTGATATGGAAGAGGATGATGATGCTCCGCTTATTCTTGCCGACCGTTCATGAAAACCGCATGCATGATGATTGACGTTGACGACGGTTTGATGAAAGTAAGGGTCCAAAATGAAGAAGTTACTTTTGATCTATTCGAAGCCATGAAGCATTCAAAGGATAGTCGTGATAGCTTTCACATTGATGTGATCGAAGAGGCAACTTTTGAAGTTTCTAAACATATTCATGAGATATCTCCTATGGAGTTAGCTCTTGATGACTCCTTTGAAGTTTTCACAATTGAAGAAGAGAAAGCTCTTGATGAATGCCTAAGGGAACTTGATAGTCTAAAAGAGTTACATTTGTGGGAAGTTGAGGAGGAAGTATTGAAGAAGGAGGTTAATGAAGAAAAATCGCCGATTGAATTGAAAATGTTACCTTCTAATTTGAAGTATGCATTCCTCGACGAGACCGAAGCAAAGTCGGTTATCATAAGCAATCTTTTGTCAAAGAATGAAGAAGCCCGTTTGATCAATGTTTTGAAAAAGAATCAAGAAGCCATGGGTTGGACTCTTTCCAATCTCAAAGGAATTAGTCCTTCCTATTGCATGCACAAAAAGCTTAGGAAGAAGGAATTTATGCCCGGACAATTGGTCCTTTTGTTCAATTCTAGGTTTAGGCTATTCCCCAGAAAATTGAAATCTAAATGGTCCGGGCCATTTCGTGTCAAAGAAGTCAAAGAGTATGGAGCTGTTGTCATTGAGGACTTGGAGAAGAAAGATAGTTGGACGGTTAATGGCCAACGTTTGAAGATTTATCTTGGTGGTCTTATGGATCGCGAGAACTGTGCAATCTGCTTGGATGCTCCTCTGTGAGCATCTCGAACCGTCGAGCTTATCCGACGTTAAACAAGCGCTTGTTGGGAGGCACCCCAACATTGTAAGTATTTACAGCTTTGTGTTGTGTGGTAATGGTATTCAAATTGGTGGAACCTTGCTGAATTGTGTTGTGCAGTGTTGTTTTGAAAAAAACAAGATCCTGTCATGTTCGCTAGCTGCTCGCTAGGCAAAGACAGTAGCGAGCCGTTCGCTAGCTCTTCGCTAGGCGAACGTTGTGTGACAGAACTTTATTTTATTTTTCAGAGGGCCACTCATTTGGGCCCAAAACCCATTTATTTTGTTTTAGTCTGAACATAGGGTCACGAACTCACTCTCACTTTCAGACTTTTCACTTCCATCTCACACAAAAACTTTGAGAATCATCCTTGTGCAAACCCTAACTGTTGCATTTCAGAATCAATCAAACTCTTCAATCAGGTACGTATTACAGTTGCAGGTACGTGACCCTTCTGGAGAGCATCCTATGATGACGTGTGAGCAGTTCCTGCAACATGCTAGCTGGCCTGAGGACAAGCCTGTTTTCGGAGAGGGGCGGGTGCTGGTGCTTCTGGTGCTGATGGTTCTGGTGGCGCTGATGATGCTGCTGCTGATGATGATGATGGTGATGATGATGGTTCCGGTTCTGAGGCCGGTAGTGAAGAGGGTTCTGAGTCCTATGATGACTAAGTTTTTTTTTATGTTATGTTTTATTTTCTTGTATTTTCAGATATTTGGTATTTTGGTTATGTACTTTTTGGGGTGTTTTATCCCCCACGCACATTTTAACATTTTGAAGTGATGGTTGTTGTTTATGTTTTAAACTATTGTGTTTGATTTGAATTTCTTTTGTTTAATAAATTTTTGGTTGTTGAGGGTCAAACCTTCTAGATTGGTTGCTCCTCAAAGAAGTATCCAATGAAGGTGCATCCGAGCTTGGATGGCGATGATAAAAATAAACAAGCGAATAATGCTAAGGTACATGGTTACCTCCGGTTAGAATTTTAGAATGCATTAAGAACTTTACTCTTTTCGTAATTGAATATTGTTCTTTTTGCAACATAATTGAATGAATGATTCACCTAGGGCTTAGAACCACAAATTGTGAGGAAACCTCCATTGTACACTAAAATGCTGGATTCTAATAAACTATGTTGATTCATTTGATTCATACTTTGTCTTTTATTATTGTGAATTTGTGGAAGCAATTAGAAATGATCAAGGCGTTTGTTTTCTTTCGAGCACAACCAGTTCCAAATACAACTTACCCGTGAGCAGAGAGTATTCGTGAACCCCTTTGAGCTTAAACAGTTGAATCTCAGCTTGAAATAAGGCGAGACGTCAAAATATTTTTTCTTGAAACCCTGAAATTTTTGATAATTGTTCTTTTGCCGTAAAAAGTTAAGAGCATTCACTTGGGGTGAGTAAAAGATAAGTTGGGGAGAACGAAAATGAGAATCGGTAGGTGCCACACTTCTTGAATAACCGAGCAAGCATTGAAAAAAAATTAGAAAAGAGAAACATCTGTTTTGTGAATACGATGTGAAAAAAAATGAAAATGAATGCTTGCTTGGAAGAAAAATAGTGAAAAACAAATTTGAGTTGTGAAATAAGAGTTGTGAAGGTTTCAAATGAGAAACAAGTGGAACGAAGTTGAGATGTGTGAATAGCTTGTACAGTGAATGTCTCTTTTGCATCGGCAAGTTCGTTTTCAATGGCCTTAAATATGACCCTTGTTTGTAAACCTGACCAAGCTACAACCGGAAAAGACCTTAGTGATCTTCGTGCTTCCGCATATTCATTTATAATTGTTAGACATTGTATGAATTGAATTGACTTTTGCATTGTTTGTTGGAGAGTGAAATTGTCCCCGCAGTTGCAAACGCGTAATTTCTTCAATCCTTATTCGAAGAGGAGAGATAGGGTGATTCATTCAGGATAACATTATTGTGGATTGATACATGTTTTGCATTGCTACAAGGCTTTAGTTCTTGTGTATTGTGTTATTCTAACCATTGGGAACTTGTGTCTGGTTGATTCTCTTGTGTTTGAGTCATTTTATCCGATTTCGGAGAAACCTTTTTCTTTAAGCAAATCCTCTTGTCCTTCAAGAGGCATACTTTGCTTGAGGGCAAGCAAGAATCTAGTTGGGGAGAGTTGTTAGATGCCCAAGTTTGCTTATTTGAGCTATCAAATGTGGGCATCTTTCACTCCTTTTTGTCGAAAAAGTGTTCGAAACCGCCCATGCTTTTGTTGATTTGTAATACTATGTGAAATGATCTTGGTACCTTTAATTTGTGTGTTATTGTGCAGGAATTAGGCATGAAAGAGTAGAAAACTAAGGCACAAGAAAGATGGCAAAGGAACCAAGAAAGAAAGCAAACATAAGCAAGCTCGCTAGGCGAGTGAGGTAGCGAAGTATCCGCTAGGCTTGGACAAAACCAAAAAGATCAAAACTCGTTGTGGCGAGGGAAGTAGCGAAGTATTCTCTAGGCGAGCATCCAGCGAGCAAGTAGCGAACACTTCCAGTAGCAAAAACATCAAGACTCGCTGGAGCGAATGAGAGAAGTGAGGGCTTCGCCTAGCGAACAGATGCAAACTTGTCTGGGATGATTCCTCTGGACGCAGGCTCTTCTGTTGACTTATTTTAGGGCTCGCTAGGCGAACCATTCTGCTCGCCTAGCGAGCATGACAGCTCAGCAACCATTTCTATAAGTAGTATGGGCTACTTTTTGGAACAGATCTTTTTCTTTTTTCATCTTTTTACTTGTTTTTTGCTGGGAGGTGATTTTTGGTGCCCTAAAAACCCCATTTCTCATTCTTCTTCTTCTCTTGACAATATTTTACAAAAAGAAGGTGGATTCCCATCCAATCTCGATTCTTCGACTCGGATGTTGATCAACCTTCTTTCGAAACTTGTTGTTCAAGCTACCATGAAAATGAGTAGCTAAGTCTTTCATTTTGTCAAGGTTAGATGTAGATGTCATAAGCTTTGTATGTATATGGGTTGGTCTTCATTTGTAAACTCTTTGATGACTAATGTATGGTGAAAACCTTGTTTTATTGATAACTCTTTGTGTTGGTTTATCATTAAAAGGTGTTTTCCAACTCTTGACCTAGGTTTTCATTCATCCTTGTTCTTTAGCTAGAGATAGTTTTGAATGAGTTTGTTCACTAAAAAGTTAAACCTAAAAGTTATCATTTTGATAGATTGTGTGAGAAATCAACAATGGATCAAAATGGGAAAAACCCATAATGTGTGTTAGAAATAAACACATTGGGAGGATTTTGTGAATGTGTTTATCATCTAATGGAGTTTATGAGTTTTGTTTGATCGAACATATGCATGCAAAGTGATCGTCGAACCCTAACTTTGAAAATCTTTCTCAAATCGTAAAACCAAAACTTTTACCGCAATTTCTTCCTTTTTATGCAAGCTACCGTAACCGAAAACTAAAACCCCCTTGTTACTATAAGTTAAGAACTTAACAACTATCGAACGGAGGCAATATCACATAATCCTTGTGGAGACGATAACAAATCCCGATACTCTATCCCTGTCCTAACAATAATGTAACTTACACATTATTAAATTGAAATAATTTTACTATGTTATGCTGCTCATAGATTTTTTACAATACTTACTTTACTCTCTAAAGTGATATAGATCCAGCTAGAAGGGTCATTGTGGTTGAGTTGTTCAATTTTTTTTAGAATATGAGTTGAACTCTTATGGTTCAAGCAACTTTTTCTAATAGTCGGAATTCTTATGGTTCAAGCGTCTCTTTCTAATGGTCCAATGCTTAAAAGAAAAAGGGCATGTAATTGTTGTAACATGAGATGATACAAATGATGCACCAACATTAAAAGAAGCTGATATTGGACTTTCAATGAGAATTCAAGATACAAAAGTTGCAAAAGAGAGTTCAAATATTGTTATATTAGATAACAATTTTGCATCTATAGTAACAGTTTTAAATTGAGGAAGATGTGTTTACAACAATATCCAAAAATTCATTCAATTTCAATTAACAGTATAATTGCACTTCTTATTAATTTTGTAGCAGCAGTTTCATGTGAATTTCCATTAACATAAGGAGTTATAACGGTGAATGAACTCCTTATGTCTTTTTGCAGAGTCCCACATAGTTTTCTCCTAGTATTATGGAAGGGTTTATAAAGCTTGGTCAACTATAAGGTATTGCATAAGTGAGTTGGGATGGAAGTGGGTTTTTGAGAGCTAAACATATCTTGCAACGAAATAGGCTTTAGGCCCTGAATGTTTTTCAAAATTTTAATTAATTAAATAACTATTTAAATTATTAACTCTCTAAAAAAATATTAAAAATATTAAATTAGATACATACATTATTAAATATTAAAATATCCTAGTCATCAATGGCATGTAATTAAAAATAATTTTTGTATCCTAATCATCATTGTCACATATAAAAAAAATTGAGGAAACCACAAAAATCCAAATGCCATCAAAATTAAGGGAACATATTAATTGGTTTTGTAATAGGGAAATCAATTGTTTAAAATGTCCAAACTAGAGGGACCAAAGTGCATTTAAGTCTTTCTATTATTTAGGATGATCCTTTTGGAATGTATGTACATATTGTCCAAACTCTTTTCTTTACCCATTTCATCATTTTTATAATTTTATAACTTTAAAAACACCCAAAATCATCATGTTCTCGTGGTCCGTCTCAAGCTCAGCCGATGGTTTAGGAACCCGTTTAGACTCGTGCGTTTGTAGGATTTCTCAAGGGGCGCTAGTCTTATCATTACTTCCTCTTTATGATGACTATGTTGTTCTTTTATATGGAACGAGGAGGTAAATATTTAATTTAATTGTGAAGTATCAATTATAAATTAAAATCAACATATATATTGATTGCGTATACAACTTATCTTTTTCAGTTGGTGACACACTAACATAAATCAACCATGGTCAGAAGGTATTTGGATTGCTGTAGCCTAATAAAACATGGTTTCAAGATATACTGAACAACATCTGATTTAAAATGTTTTCACATATTGGATATATTAATATAGGCAATATACTATTTCAATGTTTATTGAAAAACGACACTCCAATACATCATTCTATCATCTTTCTACGGGGAAATGACATCTATCTTGAACAACGTGTCATAACTACTTCATCTACCTATGAATGGCTTTCCACTGATTTGTACTCCAATTCTTAGGTCATAGGAATTTGACATGCTAATTTAAGAGTTAGGAGTTTACATCCTCTATTTCTCGTCATGGAAATGTCGAGCGTAAAGAGCATTACTAATTTTATGCCATCAAGACTTATTTATCGTACTTGGATAACACAATTGTCTTTGTTGATAATAATTCAACATAAATTGATGTCACGTACCTAATATAATCCGTAGAGGTAGATAACATTCATGAGTTTTCTTGGGAAGATTCATGTTGTTCCGCTTGAGAACCAGAAATGATTGCTGAGACGGTGATATGAGATAGATCGGTGGAGAAAGTTTTTGGTTTGATGGAGAGAGGGATAACTTGCAATATTAGAACTCCAATTCCCAATTCAGTGAGAGAATAAGGAGTAATATGAGAGTGATATTGGATTTGAATATCTAAAATGGCACACTTTTGTTAGATGCCCAAAAGTGCTTATTTGAGCTATCATATGTGGGCATCTTTCACTCTTTTGCCTTGCTAAAATTGTCAAAATCACATTTATTTTACATGGAATGCGTACATTGATAAACAAGCTTGGTGCCTTTGATGTGTTTGTTATTGTGCAGGAAAGGCATGAATTAATTGATAATAAAGACACAAGAGAATTGGCAAAGGAACCAAAGCAAAGGAGCATTTCATCTGCCTGCTCGCTAGGCGAGTCTGTGGCGAAGAATGGGTTCGCTAGGCGAGCTCCTGGCGAACTGCTCCAGTAAATTAGCAAATTAATTCGCTAGGCGAGCTCATGGCGAAGTCTGCAGCGAATTCATTCTGTTTTGGTGAAAAAGTGCAGCCAGCACTCACTCGCTAGGCGAGGCTCTAGCGAGTCCCCAGCGAGCATTCCAGTAGCAAAACCTCTCAACCTCGCTGGGGGCGAGCTTGAAGCGTTTCCTTCGCTAGGCGAAGGTATGTTCGCTAGGCGAACATGACAGTTTAGCAGGCCCTGTTTGCTCTGGGCGCAGGGGCTTTTTGTGCCCATTTTAGGACCTCGCTAGGCGAGCTATTATGCTCGCCTAGCGAACATGACAGTTCTGCACTTGTCTATAAGTAGCAGGTGCCACTTTTGGGCACCATACCTCATTTTTACCAACTTTTCCATTTTTTGTACTTTCTCCTAGATATTTTACAGCATTGCTTTGTGGGAGATTTTATGCCCTAATTTCATTTCTCTTCATCTAGCAACCATCTTCCACAAAAAGAAGGTGGATTCCCATCCAACTTCGATTATTCGACTTGGATGTTGATCAACCCTCTTTCCTTACTTGCCGACCAAGCTACCATGAAAATGAGTAGCTAAGTCTTCCATTTGTCAAGGTTAGATGTAGGTGATTTCCAAGCTTTGTGTGTAAATGTAAGGATCCTCATATGTAAACTCTTTAACGGTAAATATATGATGAAAACTTTGTTTCTATTTAAAACTCTTTGTGTTGGTATTTGATCGAGAGATGTTTACCGATTCTTGACCTAGGTTTTCATCCAAACTTGTTTGTTAGCTAGAGATAGTAACGAATGATTTTGTTCACCATAAGGTTGAACCAAAAAGTTGTCATTTTGATAGATTGTGTTCGAGAGAAACAATGGATCAAAATGGCAAAACTCACAATGGGTGTTCGAGAGAAACGCATTGAGAGGACCTTGTGAAATAATTTATCATCTAAAGGAGTTTATAAGATGATTGACCGAGCAAATACATGCAAAGAAAATGTAATCATTGAAACCTAACTTTGACAATATTTCTCATATTAATCAAAACGTAACTTTTACCGCAATTAATCACTTTGTATGCAAGATAACTTGATTAAAACCAAAACCCTAGTGTTACATTAAGTTAAGATTAATTCAACCATTGAACGGCAGTGATATCTTACAATCTCTATGGATACGATAACAAAAACCCGACACTTAAAAACTGTCTCAACAAAATGGCGCCGTTGCCGGGGATTGTAAATTGATATTGCGAGCATCGCATTGGTTGTTTAAGTTTTAGCTTGTGAATTTTTGACTTGTGCTTGTAATTTGTTTGGTTTAGTGTGCAGCTTACGTTTTATGCGAGGGAAAATCCCTGTGGACGAACTTCTTTTTGATCCTGAGATCGAGAGAACCGCAAGGAGGCTCAATAGCAAAACAAGACGTAGGAGGCAACAGGCTAGGCAACGCCAAGAGCAAGGAGAAAGTTCTTCAACCACAAATCCACACCCATTCATACCAAACATGGAGCCACAACCACCACCACCTATTTCTACTCCATGTATCAACAGTCCAAGGAACACCGCTCAGTTTGCCAACCAAACTGGAAGGCAAGCTGAGATGAAGACGGGAACTCTGAATTTATTGTATGGGAGTCCATTCACCGGAATGGACCATGAAGACCCATTTGCTTTTCTCACAAAATTCTATGAGATAGCATTGGCTGCCGGAGTGGATCAGGCTCAGGAGCTTCCGTTGTTCAGACGTTTATTTCCTCACGCTTTGCTCGGTAAAGCAAAGGATTGGTATCTCGATCAAACACCTGCCGTAATGACAGATTGGAATGTGTTAGAGGAGAAATTCATTGAAAGATTTTTCTCTCATAACCGATTCATGGAATCAAAGACGGCCATCTCGGTGTTTTCTCAAGGAACCAGTGAATCGTTGAATGAAGCGTGGGAGAGATTCAAGTCCATGCTAAGGAAATGCAAAGGGCATGGATTTGATGAATTAACTCAAATCCATATCTTCAGAAATGGACTTCAACCAAACTGTAAGACGTTGTTGGATGCCACCTCGGGTGGCTCGTTGATGTCAAAGAGTGCCGAAGAAGCCACAAACATTATCAACCGTATGGCTTTGAATGATCTTCAAAGTCAAAGTCGTGGAAATTCTTTGAAGAAGGCGGGAGTGCTTGAGTTAGGGACGAATGATGCCATACTTGCCCAAAACAAGCTCATCTCACAACAAGTGGAACTTTTAACGCAACAAATCAAAGAGTTAAGAGAACCGTCAAAAGCTAAACAAATAGCTTGTTGTGAACTGTGTAAAGGTGAACATGACACTGGATTTTGTCCACCTCCCGGTTTTGACGAAGTAAATTACATGGCCAATCAACGGGACTATCAACCAAGACAACAACAACCTTATCAACCGCACCCTCAACAACAATAACAACAACAACAATTCCAAGGGAACCAAGGGTTCCAACCTAGAAGCAACTATTATCATAACCAAGGTTATGGCGGTGGTTCTTCTAGCCGTCAAAATCCTCCCCAAAATCCGTATCAACCTCAACAACCGCCGGTAGTCAATTCTAAATTGGAAGAGACATTGACGCAATTCATGCAAATGTCAATGGCCAATCAAAAGAGTAATGACGCGGCCATAAAAAATCTTGAAACTCAAGTTGGGCAACTTGCCAAGCAACTCGCTGAACAACAAACCGGTCCTTCTTTTTCGGCCAATACGCAAACAAATCCTAAGGAGCATTGTAAGGCGATTATGACGAGAAGTGGAAGGGAGTTGGGTAGTGAAAATGAAAAAAGAGTGGAGAGTGAAAAAAGAGAGAAAGAGAAGGAGATTGAGGAGGAAATAGTGGAAGAAAATGTTGACGGTGAAGTAGGAGTATGGAGTGATGAGGAAGTAGTTGAAAATAATAAAAATAATGGTGAAGTTGAACAAGAAAAAGGTGTGGAGATTGAGGAAAACAAAAATGATGAGGTGATAAGGGAGGTAGCGAAGAAGCCTAGATGGAAAAGTGCTAGAATTGCAAAGGGAAAGGAGGTAGTGAGCGCTACTCCGGTCCAAAATCTTCCTTACCCTCATGCCCCTTCCAAAAGGGAAAATGAACGGCATTACGCCCGGTTCATGGATATTTTTAAGCAATTACAAATTAACATTCCGTTTGCTGAAGCTTTGGAACAAATGCCAAAGTATGCCAAATTCATGAAGGACATACTAACCAAAAAGCGGAGGTATACGGAACCGGAGACCATCGTCCTTGATGCGAGCTGTAGTGCCATCATTCAAAGGACACTTCCTAAGAAAGAGGTTGATCCGGGAAGAGTTACATTGCCGGTTAAAATTGGTGATGTGTATGTCGGAAAGGGACTTATTGACTTGGGGTCGAGCATAAATCTTATACCTTTGTCAATAATCAAGAGGCTTGGCAACATCGAGATTAAGTCCATCCGAATGACATTACAATTGGCGGATAAGTCGACGACCCATCCTCATGGCGTAGCCCAAGATGTGTTGGTGAAGGTCGACAAATTCTTTTTCCCGGTGGATTTTATTGTAATTGATATGGAGGAAGATGATGATGCTCCGCTCATATTGGGCCGACCATTCATGAAGACCGCAAGAATGATGATTGATGTTGATGACGGTTTAATGAAGGTGCGTGTTCAAAATGAGGAGGTCACCTTTGATCTATTCGAGGCGATGAAGCATTCCAAGGATAGAAATGATAGCTTTCGCATCGATGTGATCGAAGACGCTATTATGGAAGTTTCAAAGCATATCCATGGGATATCTCCTATGGAGTTAGCTCTCGACGACTCATTGGAGGTTTTCACTGTTGAGGAGGAGCTAGCTCTTGAGGAATGCTTAAAGGAACTTGATAGCTTGGAAGACCTACAACCGTGGGAAGTAGAGGAAGAAAATTTGAAGAAGGAGGTAATTGACGAGAAAGCGCCAAATGAATTAAAAGAGTTACCTTCGACTTTGAAATATGTGTTTCTAGATGAGACCGAGGCAAAGCCGGTCATCATAAGCAACCTTTTGACAAAAGAAGAAGAAGCCCGTCTAATCATTGTGCTAAAAACCAATCAAGAAGCTATGGGTTGGACTCTTTCCGATCTTAAAGGAATTAGTCCATCCTATTGTATGCACAAGATTTTGATGGAGGAGGATTTCAAGCCGGTGGCTCAACCACAACGCCGCTTAAATCCTACAATGAAAGAGGTTGTAAGAAAGGAAGTGGTGAAGCTTTTGGATGCGGGAATGATTTACCCGATCTCGGATAGTCCGTGGGTTAGTCCCGTGCACGTGGTTCCGAAGAAGGGTGGAATGACCGTAATCCGTAATGACAAAGACGAATTGATCCCGACTAAAGTAGCAACGGGGTGGAGAATGTGTATAGATTATAGACGGTTGAATACCGCGACTCGTAAGGACCATTTTCCACTCCCATTTATGGATCAAATGCTTGAAAGACTATCGGGCCAACAATACTACTGTTTTTTAGACGGCTACTCCGGGTACAACCAAATTGCGGTTGACCCGGTTGATCATGAGAAGACGGCTTTCACGTGTCCGTTTGGAGTGTTCGCATACAGAAAAATGCCTTTTGGGCTTTGCAATGCGCCGGCGACATTCCAACGATGTGTCCAAGCTATTTTTGCCGATCTAATAGAGAAAACAATGGAAGTCTTCATGGATGACTTCTCGGTGTTTGGTGGGACGTTTAGTCTATGCTTGGCAAATTTGAAGACGGTGTTGGAAAGGTGTGTGAAGACTAATTTGGTGCTAAATTGGGAAAAGTGTCACTTTATGGTGACCGAGGGGATTGTGCTAGGCCACAAAGTCTCTAAAAGGGGGCTTGAAGTGGATAGAGCTAAGGTTGATGTAATTGAAAAATTACCCCCTCCGGTCAATGTGAAGGGCATCCGTAGTTTTTTGGGGCACGCGGGGTTCTACCGGCGCTTCATCAAGGACTTCTCAAAGGTGGCTAAACCTTTGAGCAAATTACTCGCCAAAGATCAGGTATTTCTCTTCACCGACGATTGTTTGCAAGCTTTCGAGGTTTTAAAAGAAAAATTGGTTACCGCTCCAATAATAGTCGCTCCCGATTGGAAGGAAAATTTTGAACTAATGTGTGACGCGAGTGACTATGCCGTTGGAGCGGTACTTGGCCAAAGAAAGGACAAAACTTTTCATGCTATACATTATGCGAGTAAGGTTCTTAACGAGGCTCAAATAAATTATGCCACAACGGAAAAAGAACTACTCGCAATAGTGTATGCGCTAGAAAAGTTTAGGTCCTATCTTATAGGGTCTAAAGTCGTGGTATACACCGACCACGCGGCGATTAAATATCTGCTGACCAAGCCGGATTCGAAGCAAAGGCTCATCCGTTGGATCCTCTTGTTACAAGAATTCGATGTCGAAATTAAAGACAAGAAGGGGTCGGAAAACTTGGTAGCGGATCATTTATCCCGCTTGGTGAATGTCGAGGTTACCGCATCTGAAAAGGAAATCCGGGAAGAATTTCCTGATGAAAAATTGTTTAAGGTTCAAGTTAGGCCGTGGTTTGCAGACTTTGCAAACCACAAGGCTAGTGGTTGTGTGCCGGCCGACCTAACTTCGAACCAAAAGAGGAAGTTCCTTTCGGATGCGAAGTATTATGTTTGGGATGACCCATACTTGTTTAAGTTGGGTAGCGATAACCTGTTAAGGAGATGCGTAACTGGTGATGAAGCCCAAAGCATCCTTTGGCATTGTCACAACTCGCCTTATGGCGGACATTATAATGGGGTTAGAACGGCCACAAAAATTCTTCAATCGGGATTTTATTGGCCAACTATTTTCAAAGACGCACATACCCATGCGCAAAGTTGTGACAGTTGCCAAAGAAGTGGTGGGATAGGTAAGAGAGATGAGATGCCTCTCCAAAATATCCAAGAAGTGGAAGTGTTCGATTGTTGGGGCATAGATTTTGTTGGACCTTTCCCACCCTCTTACGGGAATGAGTACATGCTTGTAGCTGTTGATTATTGTAAGACCCCAATTTTGGGCCCTAAGATCCCTCATGGCCCATATCATTCATATCATTGCCTCAAGGATCATTGCATGCCTTTGCTTCCCTCCTAGTGGGTTGGTTGCCTTGTGGTTAGTTTCTTGATCACCAAGCATACTCTGCATTTGTATATCTTTGCTTTCATATGTTTATCATTCAAAAAGTACAAAAATATTGTCAGTCTAACCTTGTTGCTTGCAGTTGAAGCAATCATCAGCAATTAGGTCAAAGACAGTCAAAGTCAGTCATTGATCAGTCAAAGCAATGGATGGTGGCCATTCTTGCAGAATTTGGGCACCATGATCAACAATCAAAGTTCATACATCTTGAGACATCATTTGAAGTCAAGTTCTCAAGGAATTAGGGTTTGGAATTCATCAGAAGAAGTCCAATCAGTCCAAAACCCTAGAAAAGTCCAACTTGGTCAACAGTGGATTTAATCAAGGATTTGATGGATAGAATTGATCTGAAAGAGCTTATTCATGCTTGTATAAGCCTCATCTATCATGTTCAACCTCATCATGGAAGAAAATCAAGTCAATCAGAAATTTTTCCAGAAATAGAAAGTGGACCTGTAATTTCAACTGCCAAAAATGGAAACTTCTTGATCTTAAACTTGCATCATGATACAAGCTTCAAATGAATTTTTGCCCAACATGAAAGTTGAAGATCTTGTTCTCCCATTTTCAAAAAGTCCAAGAACATCAAAATCCCATGTGTGGTTGTCAAGATATGATCAAATCATTTTCACCAATTTTTGAACTTCAAAGGGCCATATCTCCCAAACCATAAGGCCAAATTTGGTGGGGTTTTTTCCTACACACCACATTTTTCATCCTCTTTCCAAAAATATAAATTTCACTCATCAAAACCCTACCATTCAAAATGGCATTTTTGGACCTATTGCATTTAAAATCAAAGTTTGACCAAACTTTGACTTTTTGAATCATACACTTTTTCTCACTTTGGCCAATTGGGAAAGGTTTAAAATCACATTTGAAACTTGCCTCAAGTCCTAATTCATGGTCATACCACCATTACACCACCATTTGGTATTAAAATGCAAAAACTTGGAAATAAGCAAATAACCTCATTTGAGCAAATCAAGTACAGCAGCTCTGCAGCACACATAAGACAGCAATTAGCAAGGCCACTAGCAGCCTGTACCCAGCCCAAACGTGCAGCATACACCCTCCCATACTCACTTTTATGCCAATTAGCAAAAATGCAAATCATTCCATTAGAGCTAAACCAACTTACCATTTCTTAAACCAATTTAAAACAGACAATATAAAGTGCATTTTTCTGACATTTGGGAACCCTAGACACTGCAGCCACAGACCAAGAACCTTGATACTCTCTCATTCTCCATTTTTCGCTTTTGGCATTTTCTGCTTAAAACACAAAAAAACCCTTGAACAACTGGGATTGATTCTTCATCTGGACATTCTTTGGAACTCCTTTCGAGCATAAAACATCCTCTGCACAGTTTTTATCCTGTTCTGTTTTCAAAGGAGTCCTTCAATGGCAGCTTGGGTTTAGAGTGAAACCAAGCAAGTTTGAACTGATCTTCTTCAAGCCTTCATCATTATCAACCATTGTGCTCACCTGTTTTTGCTTACAACCACAAAAGGATCACTGTAGCTCACTTTTCTTCAAAACCAAGTAAGGTTTCGACCTTCATTATCTGCTATGCTATGATATGTTTTTGATAGTTTTTGCCCTGCTGAATGTTGTGTGCTTTACATCATTTGATTTGGTTAATCATATTGCAAGAAATCTGAACTTTCATTTCTATGTCCAAATGCATTCTCCATCGATTGGCTCACATGTTTGTGATTTCATGAAAACCCTTGCTATAATAATGCTTGTATTTAGTTTGATGAAGCTATTGATATGCATATGGTTGATTTCTGAGCATGTGAAAATTTTGAACTCATGAATGTGATGAACATCTGCTTCTGTTATAATGAACCCTATTTGTTTTTTTTCAGCACATTTACATGGATTGTTTTTGGTTTATTTGCTTGTCTGTTGTTGAATGATTATTATTGTCTCATTGCCATGATGGTTGGAATGTTGATTGTTGTTGAATCATGAGTTTGAACCATTGCCTTGTTGTTACATGAACCTACCCTGCTCAAAATTCCCTTGATTATTTGTTATGCTGTTGTTCATGATTTGTGTTATAATGATGATGACATGATGTTGATGAACCAAGTTGCTAACAATGCTAGTTAAACCATGCTGTTGTAATTGCTGACCAAGTGTTGGTGTGGATGTTGAAAATACTGAAACCATGCTGTTACTACCCTGCTATGTTGCTGCATATACCCTGTCCATGAACCTTAGAACTTGTCCAGGATTTTGCATTGAATGTGTAGGGTTTGTGCTGTTTTGGTGCATGAGTATGGTTGCATCATTGCCTTGTTGTTCGTGTGCTATTTTGGAATCCCAATTTGATATGATTTTGTTTGAGAATGTTGTCTGCATTGCCAAGACCATAAACTGCATGAGCTGCCATATTGATTAAAACCCTGCTGCAGTTTTGAAACATTATTGTATGCTGTTGTTTGCTTGCTTTATGAACATTACCAATACCATGCTAGTGTTTGTTGTGCTTGGTTGATGATCATGAAACTGAATATGAATGCCCTGCTATTGTTCATGATGAAAGCATGAAGATACTTGATACATAAACTTTGCTGTTGTTTTCAAACTTATGCCATGCCTGGAGATTCCACTTGATTTGTTTGGTGTGGTTGCTTAAAAGTTGCATGAACCTTTTTGCTTACCATGTTAAGTGAGTTTATGTTGATGTTGATGATACCATGATGTTTATCCCTGCTGTTTTGCTGTTTTTGAGCTGCCAAGAGAATCTCATGATTATGCTTGGTTGCTGTTGGTTAATGATGTTTTGATGTTGGTGTTTTTGAGTTAGTGCTCATTTTGACTGATAATGCCATGCTTTGGTTCTTAGTCAAATTTTGTTCTGATAACATGAACCTTGCTGCTGTTTTGTTTAAACCTAGCTCTATTCAGAAAATCTCATGCATATGCCCTGCTGATGGAAAACTTCAAACTTGCTTGCTAAATTCATGCTGTTGTGTGCTGTTGTCTGTTTTGTTTGGATGTTAATGAACACATGATACCACAATGCCAAGCCATGCTGCTAAAACCATGTTGCTGTCTTGAACTTGCTCATAAAATCCATGCTGTTGTATAATGTTGTTTGTTTGGTTTGGTTTGATGGTAATGAAGTTGAATGCTGAATACCATGGCCCTGTTGCTTTAACCCTGTCCAGAACTCCCATGATTATGCTCGTGTATTGCTGAATGAAGTTACTATACCAATACAATGTTGTTTGTGTGGTTTGTTTGAGTCATTTTGTTTTGATGATTGGTGACAACATGAATGTGTTACTGCTATTAAACCCTAGCTGCCTTCCAGAATCTAGGCATATGTTTGACTGTTGTTGCTGTTATGTTGTTTTGACAAACTCTGAGATTAATTTCCAAAAACTGTCCTGCTGTTTGCTTGATGTCTTTTCATGATGATGCACATGATAATGATGAATGCTGCAGTTTTGAACTACATGAACATGCTTAAAAAATCCATGCTGTTTATGTGCTGTTGTGTGGATTGGTCGAACCATGATGTTTGATGTGCTTAATACATTGCCCTGCTGTTTTGAGTTTGTTTGTTGGACTTCATTTTGATCAATTGCATGAGGTTACATAAGTTTTAATGCTGAACACCTGGTGCTGCTAGACCTTGCTGCTGTTGTTTAAACCAACTACTTTGTCCATCATTATGCTATGCTGTTGTATGCTTGGTTTAGTTTGGTTCATGATGCTGACTGCTTGAATATTCCCTGCTGTTGTTTATGATGAAAGCATGAAGATACCTGATTCACACTGATTGCTGCTGCATAAATCTTGTTGCTGTTTGCTTGAACATAACCCTGTCCAGAATTTCACATGAGTTCATGTTTTGCTTGTTTGTGTTGAGGCTGCATAAGTGCCATTGCCATATTGTTTTGTTCTTGCTGTTGGAATTTTGCTTTTAATTGCATGAACCATTGCCTTGCTATGCTTTTGTTCGTGGTTGAATTTGGCTTAATGATGATGTTACCTTGCCATGATTGATCATTGATGCTGTTTTGTTGTTTGTTGTTCATGATTGATTGTTTCCAATGCCTTTGCCATGCTTAAACCCCAAGGGTTTTATGTGAAAAACTCAGATTTTGAACTTGTTTGGCCGTGCTACTGTTCCATTGGCTGGGAGCCAATAGGAACATTTCGTTTCCTTCCCCAAAACTGTGTCGTTTCATTTAAGTTGGCAGAAATTACAAGTCTGCCATCGGTTGACTCCTAGTTGACCAATTTGCCATGCTTTCATGTTCAATATTTCATCAATTATTCATCAAACTTCCATAATTCATTTTCAATTCAATTTTTATCCAAAAATCTTGAAATTTTTCCCTCATACTCATGAATGTGTCTAGAATTTTATTATGAATTTTAATCATTTTTCCATTGGCTGGATTTTTAATGATAATTATTTTCTTGACATGTATGCCAAAATGATACATTGTGCCAAATCAATTGTGAAATACTCATGTCATATCCAATGCCTTTGAAATTTTTTGTGGTGAAACTAGACACATTGACCTTCATTTCCATATAAAGTTTGTGCATTTATCATTTGTGGATTGAGAGTTATGATTTTCTGAAGTTATGTGTTACATTTGGTGCTATACCATGATCATGTATTTTCCCAATTTTTGTTCACATGCTTCCTCTTATCCAAATCACTTGAAATTTTGCATGAACCATCCTCCACATGTCTAGTTGGTGTATGAATTTTCTTGGAATTAATCTTGCTGTTTTCCATTTGATTGAGAATTTTCTTCCATACTTGGTCACTTGTTGACTTTTTGTGCTATGCATTGCCAAATCTTTTGTGAAATTCTCAAATCTTATTGTATGACCATGAAATTTCATATGTGATAACTAGACTCCTTGAGCTTTGCATTGGTGTTAATCTCATTCATTTCTCTTCTGTTTTCAAATTGATATGATTTTTTGAAGTTGACCCATGTTTGTTGACTTTCACCATGCTTACTTGAATTTGATTTGACTTCATGATTTTACTTGACTGCCTTCCTCTCATCCAAATGCCATGAAATTTTGCATGTATACCATGTTAGATGTTAGGATTGAGTGTGATTTATTTCATAATTTTTGAGATTGTTTGAGTTGACTTTTGAATGAAGTCTTTGCTGTTGACTTTTGTATGCTTCTCTTGCCATGCTTTGCATCCTTTTGCATATGAAATGACCATGATGCATGATTTGATTATGAATCCAATTGAGAATGCTTCTTGAATGTTTAGACTTGGTTTGGGTTGACTTTTTCTTGCTGCCTTGACTTTTTCTTTCATCTTTGACCCTAGGCTAGTCCTAGTGGTCTTCTGAGCTTATGTTGAGTTCATCTGTTTCAGGTCAAGCACCAATGCCTTGAGGATCATTCTAATGTGCTTGAGTTGAATTGTTTATATTGTGCTAACATTTGTTTTGTAGGTGACTCATACTTGAGTCTTTGTGCCTTGCACAATTGGTCCCTCTGTGGTTGACTATTGGTTCATTTTCTTTTGATTTTGACTGTTGAACTGTTTGCTAATAAGTTTGACTTTTGCAGGTGCTTTAGTTGCTTAAGTTCTTTGAACCTGCTTGCTTGCTTTGCTTTTTAGCATTTGCTTTGAGGTATAATTACTTCTTCTTCATGTAGTCTGGAGACCCGGTCTGTTATTTGACCGGGCAAACTGTCTGAAGTCCTCCTTAAGAGGCAATGCCTGTGTTTGTTTATATTTGTCCTAAGCAGGAAAAGTCCTCATTTGAGGCAATTGGTGGAAGGTAGGGATAAGTAATCTATCCCCCACTATTCAGTGTGTCCTCTCTTTGCTCCCATTACATGGTTGAAGCAATGAGATAAATACCCAAGATCTAATCGAGTCAATAATGTGGAGAGAGTTCCTACTTTCTGAACTCCCACACTTTCTTTGATGCTCTCTCTGATATGAGATAGAAGCAATGAGGCACACCCCTCATCTCCTTTTCATCTGCTTCACCTGAGCCCCTCAATGGCCAGGTTAAGAGCGACCTTCACCCATTACAGTGGACTTTCAAAGTCAAACCCTCTTGTGTGAGCCCCCGTTGTTTGGCTATAGAGTGTGCTGTTTGATATTCATTGACTGATTGATTGCTTCGTATGCACTTGCTTGCTTATATGCTATGCATTTATCTTCACCATCAATTGCCATTAATGCATGATCATCTCATTTGTTTTGTGATGCTATCATTGTTGTTTGCCCATTGAGGACAATTGTAAGTCCATTGCTTTGGCATTTGCTCCTGTGATATGGAAGGATAGAGTGTAAGACCTCATTGGTCACTCATATCTTCTGTTTATCTGTGTGTATGTGAGGATACAGTTATAAGTCCCTGTAAGTTGGCATCTGTTATCCTGTGATCATAATTTGATCTGTTTGATTGGTATGTGAGGTTGCAGTTATAAGTCCCTGTAAGTTGGCGTCTGCTTTCCTGTGATCATAGTTGTTTATCTGTTTATGTGAGAGGTTGCAATTATAAGTCCCTGTAAGTTGGCATTTGCATTCCTGTGATCATATTGTTGCTCTTGTTCTTGTATGTGAGGATCCATTGTAAGTCCCTGTGACGTGGCATTGGTATTCCTATGAGCATCTGTGGAGTTAACCTAAGTCCAGATAGATTGGCAGTTGACTTCCATGTTTCATTCTTGTTTTCTTCTGTGGAGATTAGTGTAAGTCCATTGAGTGGCATCTGATATCCGTGTCTGTTTTAGGAGACTGGTGTAAATCCATCTATTGGTATCCGGTATCCGCTTTTATTTCTTTGCCTGTGGAGATTAGTGTAAGACCATTGAGTGGCATCTGATATCCAGTTTTATTTTAGGAGATTGGTATAAGCCCAGTGATTGGCATCCGATATCCGCTTTTGCTTGCTTTGCTTTGTTTGTTATTGCTCATTGCTATTCCAAAGGACACACTTGAATCATCTGCTATATGATTTCAAGAAGTGAACCTTCTAAGAAGTTTTACTATCCATCCTCATCCATTCATCATTCATTATGTCCTAGACTTTTCACACTATACCTTTTAAACTTGACATAAGTGTTGTGCAAACATCTTCATGCTTTTCAAACTAAAAACCTGGACCCAAGTCCTTGACCTTTTTCAAAACTTCATTTTCATAATACTTATTTGAATTGATCTTAATCATACTTTGACTCCTTTCATAATCACAATCAATTAACTTCACTCATTCACTTGTTTTGGCTCTGTCCATTAATCTTTTCACATTAGCCATAGGTTTCAATTATCTTTGTGGTTGATGTAAATCTTGCCTATCCTTAGTGAGTCGACAGTAAGACTTCCGTACTTCAAACAGGGCTAACCCCTCTAGTACGTCGAAGCTATCCTCGCATGGTGGATGTTGTTTTTGGTCGAGTGTTCTCCCATTGATAATGAAAAGCCTCAGTGCTTGTGTTTAAAACTGAATCCACCAACTTTTGGAAATCTTTTAGCCGAACTACGGCGTTCTGATCCTTACCTTTGATGGAAGGTACGTAGGCAACGGGTTCATCCGTTCGAACCCAATAACCCAATAAAAATAAAACTTGTATATTCTTTTCTCATCATCCCAATCATGTTTGCACAATCTTTATGTCATAACAAATAACAATCTTTTACAACAAGTGTGAAAAGGGCTCCCTAGGAGTACCTAGGACGTAGTGGGTGCCTAACACCTTCCCATTGCGTAATTTACCCCTTACCCAGACTCTCTGATCTTTTTATTAGTTTTCTACGTGTAAAACTTCTTAGGCTTTTGTTCGCTTTTTAGCCAATCCTTTGGATAAATAAAAGTGCGGTGGCGACTCGAAATTTCAATGTATCTCTTAGCTTATGGTTTAATCGATAGATCATATAGCGACGAATACACCGTCACAATTATGTCTCTAAGTGGGTTGAGGTGATTGCCTCACCTCGGGCGGATGCCAAAACGGTGATAAAATTTTTAAAGAAAAACATTTTTTCCCGTTTTGGAACACCCCGAGTGTTGATAAGTGACGGAGGGTCACACTTTTGCAATGCACCTTTGGAAACAATTCTAAAACATTATGGTGTGTCGCATAGGGTGACAACTCCATACCACCCTCAGGCTAACGGGCAAGCGGAGGTCTCTAATCGAGAGATTAAGAGAATCCTAGAAAAAACCGTGTCCAATTCTAAAAAAGAGTGGTCCCAAAAATTGGACGAAGCATTATGGGCCTACCGTACGGCCTTTAAAGCTCCAATTGGCCTAACTCCGTTTCAATTAGTATTTGGTAAAACTTGCCATTTGCCGGTTGAATTGGAGCACAAGGCCTTGTGGGCCCTAAAATTTCTAAATTTTGAACATGAGTTGGCCGGTAACAAAAGGAAAGTACAACTACTTGAGTTGGAGGAGATGCGCAATGCCGCATACCACTCAAGTTGGTTGTACAAGGAGAAAGCAAAGAAATATCATGACAAGAAGATCCGAACCAAAGAATTCGTGCCCGGACAATTGGTCTTATTGTTCAACTCCCGGTTGAAGTTGTTTCCCGGGAAGTTGAAATCAAAATGGTCCGGGCCATTTCGGGTGAAAGAAGTAAAAGAATACGGGGCCATTATCATTGAAGACATGGACGAGAAAGACAGTTGGACCGTGAACGGCCAACGATTGAAAGTGTATCTCGGCGGTCATGTGGATCGCGAGAGTTGTGCTCAGCCGCTCGATGCTCCCCTGTGAGCATCGCACCGTCGAGCTTAGCCGACGTTAAACAAGCGCTAGTTGGGAGGCACCCCAACATTGTAAGTATTTATTGTTTTATGTATCATGTTGAATTCTGTTACAGTGTGTGAAACATGGCTGGATGACTTGCAAGTGCTGCATTTTCAAATGCATTTACTGTCATGCTCGCTTGCAGCTCGCTAGGCGAGGCAGAAGCGAGCATGCTCGCATGCTGCTCGCTAGGCGAGGCAGCAGCGAGCGCTGCAACACTGTTTTATATTTAAACACTTCAGCAGAGCCATTTTGCCCTACCTTCAAAAATTTGTCTAAACGGCTCTGCTGAGGATTTCGTGCGTGGTTTCTCAAACTCCCTCTGTTGCATCTTTATCACCGACACGTGCTTCTTTCGCCAATTGCAAACTCTCCCCACTTCTCTTTTCCAAATCCGTTTACCAAAGGTTTGCCCCACTTCTTTTTCTTTTTGTTTACTCTTAATTTCCAAACATGCATAGCAAATAGGATAAATTTGGTATGGGAAACATGGAGGTTGCATGAGATTTTGGGAGTTTGCAATGTTGTACATTTAGGTTTTCAAATTAGGGATTTAATTTTACTTTAGGTTTTCCATGAAATTAGGCATCCCCAATAGCATTGAACAATTCATTATCATGAGAAATCATTGGGTTTTGCTGTGGGAACCTTGTGTGTACGGGTATTGGGAGAAACATCTTTGAAAATGCAGAAAATCCCAAAACCCGTAAGGTTCGCTAGCAGCTCGCTAGGCGACCTGGGGCGAACGTTCGCTGCAACTTCGCTAGGCGAAGCAGCAGCGAACATGACAGTATTTTGAATTTTGTTTTAATGGCTAATCTGTTTGTTGGTGTGTATTGTTTCTTTGTATATTTTGCAGAATGGAGTCTAGATCTGGAGCTGGTAAGAAGAGAAAAGGAGATGCAACTACTTCTAGGACCGTGCCGATTCAATTCGACCACGACAAGTTTGTAGGCCCGAAACAAGCGGCACGTTACATCGCTTTGGAGAAGCGAAAAATCCTTCCTGAGAGGCGTTTTCTGATCAACCCGCAGGGCACTTACCGAACTTTCGCCGGGTTGATAGACGCCAAGAAGTGGGATAGGTTGATAAGTCCCTTGGAGCATTATGACATTGGTACAGTGCGGGAGTTTTATGCTAACGCACTGCCCGACGACGACGAGCCCTTCACTTGGGTTTCTAGAGTTGCCGGGCGTACTATTCCTTTTGACCGGGATGCGATCAACAGAATCCTAGGGGAACCGCTCCAGCTGGGAGCTGATCAGAGAGACCAATACCACACCGACCTCAGACTTCATCGAGACGTCGCTGCCATTACCACCGACCTGCTTTTGGCTGGGAGATCGGTTGAGCCGAACCCATCTGGGGTTCCTGTGAGATATCACCGGGAGGACATGACTCCCATGGCTCAGCTGATTCTACTTCTGGTTTTAACCAACATCCAACCCAAATCACACACCTCTACTGTGCCGATCCCAGTGGCACATTTAGTCCATTCCATCCTGACTAATGTTGAGATTGATGTGGCGAGGATAATCGCCAATGAGCTGAAGACTGTGGTTGAGAGTGGGCTGAAATCGGGGGCTCGTGTGAATTGCCCACTGGCCTTTCCGTGTTTGATTACGAGCTTATGTATTCAGGCTAGGGTGAGACTTCCGTCTCGTGGACAGGTTAGGATCCCGGCTCCAATTGATGATCGGTATGTAGCTAAGTATTGTAGAGCTAAGACTACCGCTGGCAGTGCGGCCTCGGGAAGTACTCGAGCTGCTGATGGTCCTAGTGCTTCTTCTCCCGGACTTGATCCGTACCTGAGGGCTGTTTGTGACTACAGTTTTGAGTGGATGGCAGCATCCCAACGAGCTATGATTGACATGCACAACAGTATACAGAGGTTGGAGCTGCAAGGTAATGACCCCTCCGGTGCTCGAGCATTGTTAGCGCGTGAGCAGTTTATGCTCAACGCTAATTGGCCTGTGGACAGGCCAGTCTATGGTGAGGGGGAGGGAGCTGAAGCTGATGATGAGGATATTGATGATGAGGCTACCGGTTCTGAAGCCGGTAGTGAAGAGGAGTCTTGAGCCCTGTGTGGGTTAAGTTTTTGAGTATTTGTATTTCAGTTTTTATTATGTCATTTTTATTTGTACTTTCGAATTTTGTATTTTGACCATGGGTTGTACTATTGGGGTGTTTTGTCCCCCACGAACAAAATTTATTTTTCAGTTAATGTTATTTATGTTTGTTGTTAATTTTGTGTGTTTAATAAATTTTTGGTTGAATGAGTGGCAAACCCTTCTAGATTGGTTGCTCCTCAAGAAGTACCCAATGAAGGTGCATCCGAGCTTGGATGGCAATGATAAGAATAACAAGTGAATGAAGCTAAGGTACATGGTTACCGTCGGCTAGAATTTTAGAATGCATTAGGAACTTTACTCTTTTTGGTAAATTGAATATTGTCTTTGTGCAACATAATTGAATGAATGTTTCATCTAGAACCTAAAACCACAAAGTGTGAGGAAACCTCCATTGTTCACTTAAATGCTGGATTCTAATAAGTTTTGTTGATTCATGTGATTCATTATTTGTCTGTATTATTATGAAATTGTGGAAGCAATTAGAAATGATCAAGGCACTTGTTTTCTTTCGAGCACAACTACATCCAAAAACAACTTACCTGTGAGCAGAGAGAGTATTTGTTAACCCCTTTGAGCCTAAACAGTTGAATCTTTGCTTGAAATAAAGCGAGATCTCAAAAATCTTTTTTTTACAACCCGGAAAATATTGATTATTGTTCTTTTGCCGTAAAAAGGTAAGAGCATTCACTTAGGGTGTGGAAGAAATAAGTTGGGGAGAACGAAAAAGAATTGGTAAGCACCACAACTCTTGAAAAAGAAAAGAAAAACCGAGCAAGCATAGAAAAATATATGTATAGAAAATATAGAAAAGAAACATCTGTTTTGTACATTTGATGTGAAAGAAAAGAACAAAAATATAAAGAATGAAAATGAATGCTTGCTTGGAAGAAAAATAGTGAAAAATAAGAGTTGAGTTGTGGAATATGTGTTGTGAAGGTTACAAATAAGAAACAGATGAAACAAGTCGAGTAGTGTGAATAATACTGTGAATGTCTCTTTTGCATCGGCACTTTCGTTTCAATGGCCTTAGAAATGACCCTTGTTTGTTAACCTGACCAAGCTTCAACCGAAAAGCCCTTAGTGATCTTTATGCTTCCACAGTACCATTTTTAATTGATTAGACATTGTATGAATCTGTTTGATTTCTTCATTATTTGTTAGAGAGCGAGATTAGTCCCGCGGTTGCAAACGCGCAAAATCTTCATTCCTGATTCGAAGAGGAGAGATAGGATGATTCATTCAGAAGAGTATTGTTGTAGATAGATAAATATTTTGCATTGCTATTTAAGTTTAAGTTCCTAGGTATTATTTTATTCAAACCGTTGGGAACTTGTATATGCGAATTTCGCTTGTGTTTGAGCCGTTTATCCAACTTCGGAGAAACCGTTTCTTTATGCAAATCCTCTTGTCTTTCAAGAGGCATACTTTGCTTGAGGACAAGCAAGAATCTAGTTGGGGAGAGTTGTTAGATGCCCAAAAGTGCTTATTTGAGCTATCATATGTGGGCATCTTTCACTCTTTTGCCTTGCTAAAATTGTCAAAATCACATTTATTTTACATGGAATGCGTACATTGATAAACAAGCTTGGTGCCTTTGATGTGTTTGTTATTGTGCAGGAAAGGCATGAATTAATTGATAATAAAGACACAAGAGAATTGGCAAAGGAACCAAAGCAAAGGAGCATTTCATCTGCCTGCTCGCTAGGCGAGTCTGTGGCGAAGAATGGGTTCGCTAGGCGAGCTCCTGGCGAACTGCTCCAGTAAATTAGCAAATTAATTCGCTAGGCGAGCTCATGGCGAAGTCTGCAGCGAATTCATTCTGTTTTGGTGAAAAAGTGCAGCCAGCACTCACTCGCTAGGCGAGGCTCTAGCGAGTCCCCAGCGAGCATTCCAGTAGCAAAACCTCTCAACCTCGCTGGGGGCGAGCTTGAAGCGTTTCCTTCGCTAGGCGAAGGTATGTTCGCTAGGCGAACATGACAGTTTAGCAGGCCCTGTTTGCTCTGGGCGCAGGGGCTTTTTGTGCCCATTTTAGGACCTCGCTAGGCGAGCTATTATGCTCGCCTAGCGAACATGACAGTTCTGCACTTGTCTATAAGTAGCAGGTGCCACTTTTGGGCACCATACCTCATTTTTACCAACTTTTCCATTTTTTGTACTTTCTCCTAGATATTTTACAGCATTGCTTTGTGGGAGATTTTATGCCCTAATTTCATTTCTCTTCATCTAGCAACCATCTTCCACAAAAAGAAGGTGGATTCCCATCCAACTTCGATTATTCGACTTGGATGTTGATCAACCCTCTTTCCTTACTTGCCGACCAAGCTACCATGAAAATGAGTAGCTAAGTCTTCCATTTGTCAAGGTTAGATGTAGGTGATTTCCAAGCTTTGTGTGTAAATGTAAGGATCCTCATATGTAAACTCTTTAACGGTAAATATATGATGAAAACTTTGTTTCTATTTAAAACTCTTTGTGTTGGTATTTGATCGAGAGATGTTTACCGATTCTTGACCTAGGTTTTCATCCAAACTTGTTTGTTAGCTAGAGATAGTAACGAATGATTTTGTTCACCATAAGGTTGAACCAAAAAGTTGTCATTTTGATAGATTGTGTTCGAGAGAAACAATGGATCAAAATGGCAAAACTCACAATGGGTGTTCGAGAGAAACGCATTGAGAGGACCTTGTGAAATAATTTATCATCTAAAGGAGTTTATAAGATGATTGACCGAGCAAATACATGCAAAGCAAATGTAATCATTGAAACCTAACTTTGACAATATTTCTCATATTAATCAAAACGTAACTTTTACCGCAATTAATCACTTTGTATGCAAGATAACTTGATTAAAACCAAAACCCTAGTGTTACATTAAGTTAAGATTAATTCAACCATTGAACGGCAGTGATATCTTACAATCTCTGTGGATACGATAACAAAAACCCGACACTTAAAAACTGTCTCAACAAAATGGCGCCGTTGCCGGGGATTGTAAATTGATATTGCGAGCATCGCATTGGTTGTTTAAGTTTTAGCTTGTGAATTTTTGACTTGTGCTTGTAATTTGTTTGGTTTAGTGTGCAGCTTACGTTTTATGCGAGGGAAAATCCCTGTGGACGAACTTCTTTTTGATCCTGAGATCGAGAGAACCGCAAGGAGGCTCAATAGCAAAACAAGACGTAGGAGGCAACAGGCTAGGCAACGCCAAGAGCAAGGAGAAAGTTCTTCAACCACAAATCCACACCCATTCATACCAAACATGGAGCCACAACCACCACCACCTATTTCTACTCCATGTATCAACAGTCCAAGGAACACCGCTCAGTTTGCCAACCAAACTGGAAGGCAAGCTGAGATGAAGACGGGAACTCTGAATTTATTGTATGGGAGTCCATTCACCGGAATGGACCATGAAGACCCATTTGCTTTTCTCACAAAATTCTATGAGATAGCATTGGCTGCCGGAGTGGATCAGGCTCAGGAGCTTCCGTTGTTCAGACGTTTATTTCCTCACGCTTTGCTCGGTAAAGCAAAGGATTGGTATCTCGATCAAACACCTGCCGTAATGACAGATTGGAATGTGTTAGAGGAGAAATTCATTGAAAGATTTTTCTCTCATAACCGATTCATGGAATCAAAGACGGCCATCTCGGTGTTTTCTCAAGGAACCAGTGAATCGTTGAATGAAGCGTGGGAGAGATTCAAGTCCATGCTAAGGAAATGCAAAGGGCATGGATTTGATGAATTAACTCAAATCCATATCTTCAGAAATGGACTTCAACCAAACTGTAAGACGTTGTTGGATGCCACCTCGGGTGGCTCGTTGATGTCAAAGAGTGCCGAAGAAGCCACAAACATTATCAACCGTATGGCTTTGAATGATCTTCAAAGTCAAAGTCGTGGAAATTCTTTGAAGAAGGCGGGAGTGCTTGAGTTAGGGACGAATGATGCCATACTTGCCCAAAACAAGCTCATCTCACAACAAGTGGAACTTTTAACGCAACAAATCAAAGAGTTAAGAGAACCGTCAAAAGCTAAACAAATAGCTTGTTGTGAACTGTGTAAAGGTGAACATGACACTGGATTTTGTCCACCTCCCGGTTTTGACGAAGTAAATTACATGGCCAATCAACGGGACTATCAACCAAGACAACAACAACCTTATCAACCGCACCCTCAACAACAACAACAACAACAACAATTCCAAGGGAACCAAGGGTTCCAACCTAGAAGCAACTATTATCATAACCAAGGTTATGGCGGTGGTTCTTCTAGCCGTCAAAATCCTCCCCAAAATCCGTATCAACCTCAACAACCGCCGGTAGTCAATTCTAAATTGGAAGAGACATTGACGCAATTCATGCAAATGTCAATGGCCAATCAAAAGAGTAATGACGCGGCCATAAAAAATCTTGAAACTCAAGTTGGGCAACTTGCCAAGCAACTCGCTGAACAACAAACCGGTCCTTCTTTTTCGGCTAATACGCAAACAAATCCTAAGGAGCATTGTAAGGCGATTATGACGAGAAGTGGAAGGGAGTTGGGTAGTGAAAATGAAAAAAGAGTGGAGAGTGAAAAAAGAGAGAAAGAGAAGGAGATTGAGGAGGAAATAGTGGAAGAAAATGTTGACGGTGAAGTAGGAGTATGGAGTGATGAGGAAGTAGTTGAAAATAATAAAAATAATGGTGAAGTTGAACAAGAAAAAGGTGTGGAGATTGAGGAAAACAAAAATGATGAGGTGATAAGGGAGGTAGCGAAGAAGCCTAGATGGAAAAGTGCTAGAATTGCAAAGGGAAAGGAGGTAGTGAGCGCTACTCCGGTCCAAAATCTTCCTTACCCTCATGCCCCTTCCAAAAGGGAAAATGAACGGCATTACGCCCGGTTCATGGATATTTTTAAGCAATTACAAATTAACATTCCGTTTGCTGAAGCTTTGGAACAAATGCCAAAGTATGCCAAATTCATGAAGGACATACTAACCAAAAAGCGGAGGTATACGGAACCGGAGACCATCGTCCTTGATGCGAGCTGTAGTGCCATCATTCAAAGGACACTTCCTAAGAAAGAGGTTGATCCGGGAAGAGTTACATTGCCGGTTAAAATTGGTGATGTGTATGTCGGAAAGGGACTTATTGACTTGGGGTCGAGCATAAATCTTATACCTTTGTCAATAATCAAGAGGCTTGGCAACATCGAGATTAAGTCCATCCGAATGACATTACAATTGGCGGATAAGTCGACGACCCATCCTCATGGCGTAGCCCAAGATGTGTTGGTGAAGGTCGACAAATTCTTTTTCCCGGTGGATTTTATTGTAATTGATATGGAGGAAGATGATGATGCTCCGCTCATATTGGGCCGACCATTCATGAAGACCGCAAGAATGATGATTGATGTTGATGACGGTTTAATGAAGGTGCGTGTTCAAAATGAGGAGGTCACCTTTGATCTATTCGAGGCGATGAAGCATTCCAAGGATAGAAATGATAGCTTTCGCATCGATGTGATCGAAGACGCTATTATGGAAGTTTCAAAGCATATCCATGGGATATCTCCTATGGATTTAGCTCTCGACGACTCATTGGAGGTTTTCACTGTTGAGGAGGAGCTAGCTCTTGAGGAATGCTTAAAGGAACTTGATAGCTTGGAAGACCTACAACCGTGGGAAGTAGAGGAAGAAAATTTGAAGAAGGAGGTAATTGACGAGAAAGCGCCAAATGAATTAAAAGAGTTACCTTCGACTTTGAAATATGTGTTTCTAGATGAGACCGAGGCAAAGCCGGTCATCATAAGCAACCTTTTGACAAAAGAAGAAGAAGCCCGTCTAATCATTGTGCTAAAAACCAATCAAGAAGCTATGGGTTGGACTCTTTCCGATCTTAAAGGAATTAGTCCATCCTATTGTATGCACAAGATTTTGATGGAGGAGGATTTCAAGCCGGTGGCTCAACCACAACGCCGCTTAAATCCTACAATGAAAGAGGTTGTAAGAAAGGAAGTGGTGAAGCTTTTGGATGCAGGAATGATTTACCCGATCTCGGATAGTCCGTGGGTTAGTCCCGTGCACGTGGTTCCGAAGAAGGGTGGAATGACCGTAATCCGTAATGACAAAGACGAATTGATCCCGACTAAAGTAGCAACGGGGTGGAGAATGTGTATAGATTATAGACGGTTGAATACCGCGACTCGTAAGGACCATTTTCCACTCCCATTTATGGATCAAATGCTTGAAAGACTATCGGGCCAACAATACTACTGTTTTTTAGACGGCTACTCCGGGTACAACCAAATTGCGGTTGACCCGGTTGATCATGAGAAGACGGCTTTCACGTGTCCGTTTGGAGTGTTCGCATACAGAAAAATGCCTTTTGGGCTTTGCAATGCGCCGGCGACATTCCAACGATGTGTCCAAGCTATTTTTGCCGATCTAATAGAGAAAACAATGGAAGTCTTCATGGATGACTTCTCGGTGTTTGGTGGGACGTTTAGTCTATGCTTGGCAAATTTGAAGACGGTGTTGGAAAGGTGTGTGAAGACTAATTTGGTGCTAAATTGGGAAAAGTGTCACTTTATGGTGACCGAGGGGATTGTGCTAGGCCACAAAGTCTCTAAAAGGGGGCTTGAAGTGGATAGAGCTAAGGTTGATGTAATTGAAAAATTACCCCCTCCGGTCAATGTGAAGGGCATCCGTAGTTTTTTGGGGCACGCGGGGTTCTACCGGCGCTTCATCAAGGACTTCTCAAAGGTGGCTAAACCTTTGAGCAAATTACTCGCCAAAGATCAGGTATTTCTCTTCACCGACGATTGTTTGCAAGCTTTCGAGGTTTTAAAAGAAAAATTGGTTACCGCTCCAATAATAGTCGCTCCCGATTGGAAGGAAAATTTTGAACTAATGTGTGACGCGAGTGACTATGCCGTTGGAGCGGTACTTGGCCAAAGAAAGGACAAAACTTTTCATGCTATACATTATGCGAGTAAGGTTCTTAACGAGGCTCAAATAAATTATGCCACAACGGAAAAAGAACTACTCGCAATAGTGTATGCGCTAGAAAAGTTTAGGTCCTATCTTATAGGGTCTAAAGTCGTGGTATACACCGACCACGCGGCGATTAAATATCTGCTGACCAAGCCGGATTCGAAGCAAAGGCTCATCCGTTGGATCCTCTTGTTACAAGAATTCGATGTCGAAATTAAAGACAAGAAGGGGTCGGAAAACTTGGTAGCGGATCATTTATCCCGCTTGGTGAATGTCAAGGTTACCGCATCTGAAAAGGAAATCCGGGAAGAATTTCCTGATGAAAAATTGTTTAAGGTTCAAGTTAGGCCGTGGTTTGCAGACTTTGCAAACCACAAGGCTAGTGGTTGTGTGCCGGCCGACCTAACTTCGAACCAAAAGAGGAAGTTCCTTTCGGATGCGAAGTATTATGTTTGGGATGACCCATACTTGTTTAACTTGGGTAGCGATAACCTGTTAAGGAGATGCGTAACTGGTGATGAAGCCCAAAGCATCCTTTGGCATTGTCACAACTCGCCTTATGGCGGACATTATAATGGGGTTAGAACGGCCACAAAAATTCTTCAATCGGGATTTTATTGGCCAACTATTTTCAAAGACGCACATACCCATGCGCAAAGTTGTGACAGTTGCCAAAGAAGTGGTGGGATAGGTAAGAGAGATGAGATGCCTCTCCAAAATATCCAAGAAGTGGAAGTGTTCGATTGTTGGGGCATAGATTTTGTTGGACCTTTCCCACCCTCTTACGGGAATGAGTACATGCTTGTAGCTGTTGATTATGTCTCTAAGTGGGTTGAGGCGATTGCCTCACCTCGGGCGGATGCCAAAACGGTGATAAAATTTTTAAAGAAAAACATTTTTCCCGTTTTGGAACACCCCGAGTGTTGATAAGTGACGGAGGGTCACACTTTTGCAATGCACCTTTGGAAACAATTCTAAAACATTATGGTGTGTCGCATAGGGTGACAACTCCATACCACCCTCAGGCTAACGGGCAAGCGGAGGTCTCTAATCGAGAGATTAAGAGAATCCTAGAAAAAACCGTGTCCAATTCTAAAAAAGAGTGGTCCCAAAAATTGGACGAAGCATTATGGGCCTACCGTACGGCCTTTAAAGCTCCAATTGGCCTAACTCCGTTTCAATTAGTATTTGGTAAAACTTGCCATTTGCCGGTTGAATTGGAGCACAAGGCCTTGTGGGCCCTAAAATTTCTAAATTTTGAACATGAGTTGGCCGGTAACAAAAGGAAAGTACAACTACTTGAGTTGGAGGAGATGCGCAATGCCGCATACCACTCAAGTTGGTTGTACAAGGAGAAAGCAAAGAAATATCATGACAAGAAGATCCGAACCAAAGAATTCGTGCCCGGACAATTGGTCTTATTGTTCAACTCCCGGTTGAAGTTGTTTCCCGGGAAGTTGAAATCAAAATGGTCCGGGCCATTTCGGGTGAAAGAAGTAAAAGAATACGGGGCCATTATCATTGAAGACATGGACGAGAAAGACAGTTGGACCGTGAACGGCCAACGATTGAAAGTGTATCTCGGCGGTCATGTGGATCGCGAGAGTTGTGCTCAGCCGCTCGATGCTCCCCTGTGAGCATCGCACCGTCGAGCTTAGCCGACGTTAAACAAGCGCTAGTTGGGAGGCACCCCAACATTGTAAGTATTTATTGTTTTATGTATCATGTTGAATTCTGTTACAGTGTGTGAAACATGGCTGGATGACTTGCAAGTGCTGCATTTTCAAATGCATTTACTGTCATGCTCGCTTGCAGCTCGCTAGGCGAGGCAGAAGCGAGCATGCTTGCATGCTGCTCGCTAGGCGAGGCAGCAGCGAGCGCTGCAACACTGTTTTATATTTAAACACTTCAGCAGAGCCATTTTGCCCTACCTTCAAAAATTTGTCTAAACGGCTCTGCTGAGGATTTCGTGCGTGGTTTCTCAAACTCCCTCTGTTGCATCTTTATCACCGACACGTGCTTCTTTCGCCAATTGCAAACTCTCCCCACTTCTCTTTTCCAAATCCGTTTACCAAAGGTTTGCCCCACTTCTTTTTCTTTTTGTTTACTCTTAATTTCCAAACATGCATAGCAAATAGGATAAATTTGGTATGGGAAACATGGAGGTTGCATGAGATTTTGGGAGTTTGCAATGTTGTACATTTAGGTTTTCAAATTAGGGATTTAATTTTACTTTAGGTTTTCCATGAAATTAGGCATCCCCAATAGCATTGAACAATTCATTATCATGAGAAATCATTGGGTTTTGCTGTGGGAACCTTGTGTGTACGGGTATTGGGAGAAACATCTTTGAAAATGCAGAAAATCCCAAAACCCGTAAGGTTCGCTAGCAGCTCGCTAGGCGACCTGGGGCGAACGTTCGCTGCAACTTCGCTAGGCGAAGCAGCAGCGAACATGACAGTATTTTGAATTTTGTTTTAATGGCTAATCTGTTTGTTGGTGTGTATTGTTTCTTTGTATATTTTGCAGAATGGAGTCTAGATCTGGAGCTGGTAAGAAGAGAAAAGGAGATGCAACTACTTCTAGGACCGTGCCGATTCAATTCGACCACGACAAGTTTGTAGGCCCGAAACAAGCGGCACGTTACATCGCTTTGGAGAAGCGAAAAATCCTTCCTGAGAGGCGTTTTCTGATCAACCCGCAGGGCACTTACCGAACTTTCGCTGGGTTGATAGACGCCAAGAAGTGGGATAGGTTGATAAGTCCCTTGGAGCATTATGACATTGGTACAGTGCGGGAGTTTTATGCTAACGCACTGCCCGACGACGACGAGCCCTTCACTTGGGTTTCTAGAGTTGCCGGGCGTACTATTCCTTTTGACCGGGATGCGATCAACAGAATCCTAGGGGAACCGCTCCAGCTGGGAGCTGATCAGAGAGACCAATACCACACCGACCTCAGACTTCATCGAGACGTCGCTGCCATTACCACCGACCTGCTTTTGGCTGGGAGATCGGTTGAGCCGAACCCATCTGGGGTTCCTGTGAGATATCACCGGGAGGACATGACTCCCATGGCTCAGCTGATTCTACTTCTGGTTTTAACCAACATCCAACCCAAATCACACACCTCTACTGTGCCGATCCCAGTGGCACATTTAGTCCATTCCATCCTGACTAATGTTGAGATTGATGTGGCGAGGATAATCGCCAATGAGCTGAAGACTGTGGTTGAGAGTGGGCTGAAATCGGGGGCTCGTGTGAATTGCCCACTGGCCTTTCCGTGTTTGATTATGAGCTTATGTATTCAGGCTAGGGTGAGACTTCCGTCTCGTGGACAGGTTAGGATCCCGGCTCCAATTGATGATCGGTATGTAGCTAAGTATTGTAGAGCTAAGACTACCGCTGGCAGTGCGGCCTCGGGAAGTACTCGAGCTGCTGATGGTCCTAGTGCTTCTTCTCCCGGACTTGATCCGTACCTGAGGGCTGTTTGTGACTACAGTTTTGAGTGGATGGCAGCATCCCAACGAGCTATGATTGACATGCACAACAGTATACAGAGGTTGGAGCTGCAAGGTAATGACCCCTCCGGTGCTCGAGCATTGTTAGCGCGTGAGCAGTTTATGCTCAACGCTAATTGGCCTGTGGACAGGCCAGTCTATGGTGAGGGGGAGGGAGCTGAAGCTGATGATGAGGATATTGATGATGAGGCTACCGGTTCTGAAGCCGATAGTGAAGAGGAGTCTTGAGCCCTGTGTGGGTTAAGTTTTTGAGTATTTGTATTTCAGTTTTTATTATGTCATTTTTATTTGTACTTTCGAATTTTGTATTTTGACCATGGGTTGTACTATTGGGGTGTTTTGTCCCCCACGAACAAAATTTATTTTTCAGTTAATGTTATTTATGTTTGTTGTTAATTTTGTGTGTTTAATAAATTTTTGGTTGAATGAGTGGCAAACCCTTCTAGATTGGTTGCTCCTCAAGAAGTACCCAATGAAGGTGCATCCGAGCTTGGATGGCAATGATAAGAATAACAAGTGAATGAAGCTAAGGTACATGGTTACCGTCGGCTAGAATTTTAGAATGCATTAGGAACTTTACTCTTTTTGGTAAATTGAATATTGTCTTTGTGCAACATAATTGAATGAATGTTTCATCTAGAACCTAAAACCACAAAGTGTGAGGAAACCTCCATTGTTCACTTAAATGCTGGATTCTAATAAGTTTTGTTGATTCATGTGATTCATTATTTGTCTGTATTATTATGAAATTGTGGAAGCAATTAGAAATGATCAAGGCACTTGTTTTCTTTCGAGCACAACTACATCCAAAAACAACTTACCTGTGAGCAGAGAGAGTATTTGTTAACCCCTTTGAGCCTAAACAGTTGAATCTTTGCTTGAAATAAAGCGAGATCTCAAAAATCTTTTTTTTACAACCCGGAAAATATTGATTATTGTTCTTTTGCCGTAAAAAGGTAAGAGCATTCACTTAGGGTGTGGAAGAAATAAGTTGGGGAGAACGAAAAAGAATTGGTAAGCACCACAACTCTTGAAAAAGAAAAGAAAAACCGAGCAAGCATAGAAAAATATATGTATAGAAAATATAGAAAAGAAACATCTGTTTTGTACATTTGATGTGAAAGAAAAGAACAAAAATATAAAGAATGAAAATGAATGCTTGCTTGGAAGAAAAATAGTGAAAAATAAGAGTTGAGTTGTGGAATATGTGTTATGAAGGTTACAAATAAGAAACAGATGAAACAAGTCGAGTAGTGTGAATAATACTGTGAATGTCTCTTTTGCATCGGCACTTTCGTTTCAATGGCCTTAGAAATGACCCTTGTTTGTTAACCTGACCAAGCTTCAACCGAAAAGCCCTTAGTGATCTTTATGCTTCCACAGTACCATTTTTAATTGATTAGACATTGTATGAATCTGTTTGATTTCTTCATTATTTGTTAGAGAGCGAGATTAGTCCCGCGGTTGCAAACGCGCAAAATCTTCATTCCTGATTCGAAGAGGAGAGATAGGATGATTCATTCAGAAGAGTATTGTTGTAGATAGATAAATATTTTGCATTGCTATTTAAGTTTAAGTTCCTAGGTATTATTTTATTCAAACCGTTGGGAACTTGTATATGCGAATTTCGCTTGTGTTTGAGCCGTTTATCCAACTTCGGAGAAACCGTTTCTTTATGCAAATCCTCTTGTCTTTCAAGAGGCATACTTTGCTTGAGGACAAGCAAGAATCTAGTTGGGGAGAGTTGTTAGATGCCCAAAAGTGCTTATTTGAGCTATCATATGTGGGCATCTTTCACTCTTTTGCCTTGCTAAAATTGTCAAAATCACATTTATTTTACATGGAATGCGTACATTGATAAACAAGCTTGGTGCCTTTGATGTGTTTGTTATTGTGCAGGAAAGGCATGAATTAATTGATAATAAAGACACAAGAGAATTGGCAAAGGAACCAAAGCAAAGGAGCATTTCATCTGCCTGCTCGCTAGGCGAGTCTGTGGCGAAGAATGGGTTCGCTAGGCGAGCTCCTGGCGAACTGCTCCAGTAAATTAGCAAATTAATTCGCTAGGCGAGCTCATGGCGAAGTCTGCAGCGAATTCATTCTGTTTTGGTGAAAAAGTGCAGCCAGCACTCACTCGCTAGGCGAGGCTCTAGCGAGTCCCCAGCGAGCATTCCAGTAGCAAAACCTCTCAACCTCGCTGGGGGCGAGCTTGAAGCGTTTCCTTCGCTAGGCGAAGGTATGTTCGCTAGGCGAACGTGACAGTTTAGCAGGCCCTGTTTGCTCTGGGCGCAGGGGCTTTTTGTGCCCATTTTAGGACCTCGCTAGGCGAGCTATTATGCTCGCCTAGCGAACATGACAGTTCTGCACTTGTCTATAAGTAGCAGGTGCCACTTTTGGGCACCATACCTCATTTTTACCAACTTTTCCATTTTTTGTACTTTCTCCTAGATATTTTACAGCATTGCTTTGTGGGAGATTTTATGCCCTAATTTCATTTCTCTTCATCTAGCAACCATCTTCCACAAAAAGAAGGTGGATTCCCATCCAACTTCGATTATTCGACTTGGATGTTGATCAACCCTCTTTCCTTACTTGCCGACCAAGCTACCATGAAAATGAGTAGCTAAGTCTTCCATTTGTCAAGGTTAGATGTAGGTGATTTCCAAGCTTTGTGTGTAAATGTAAGGATCCTCATATGTAAACTCTTTAACGGTAAATATATGATGAAAACTTTGTTTCTATTTAAAACTCTTTGTGTTGGTATTTGATCGAGAGATGTTTACCGATTCTTGACCTAGGTTTTCATCCAAACTTGTTTGTTAGCTAGAGATAGTAACGAATGATTTTGTTCACCATAAGGTTGAACCAAAAAGTTGTCATTTTGATAGATTGTGTTCGAGAGAAACAATGGATCAAAATGGCAAAACTCACAATGGGTGTTCGAGAGAAACGCATTGAGAGGACCTTGTGAAATAATTTATCATCTAAAGGAGTTTATAAGATGATTGACCGAGCAAATACATGCAAAGCAAATGTAATCATTGAAACCTAACTTTGACAATATTTCTCATATTAATCAAAACGTAACTTTTACCGCAATTAATCACTTTGTATGCAAGATAACTTGATTAAAACCAAAACCCTAGTGTTACATTAAGTTAAGATTAATTCAACCATTGAACGGCAGTGATATCTTACAATCTTTGTGGATACGATAACAAAAACCCGACACTTAAAAACTGTCTCAACAACTTTCTTCCTTATATAGCGTGGGAGTTTAAATATGTCTGCATGAAAGAAGGCGTGTTGTGCGAGTGACCGTTAGACCTAATCAAACAATGGTTGGCATGTATGTAGGGAGGAATCATCTCCCTTTAGTGGAAATAGGGGTAACCTATTCCATGTGCTCTTTTCTTAATTCCTCCCTTGGGTCTTTCTCTGTGGGCCTTATGAATGGCCCATAAAAAGTTCCATTCAAGCCCTTATCTTTACTTTGTATGACGAGGGTTTGTCGAGTACTCCCCTAGGCTGACCGTTGGTAGGAGCATGTGAATAGTCTTGACGGGACATCACTTTTGTTGCAAACAAGTGCATGAAATTCCTTTCATGCAATGAGTAGGATATTGTAGGAATATTTTAATGTGTGTCTCTACACTAGTCAATAATGATATCTCTTTTAACTTAGGATAATCTAGTATATTAAACAATTCAGAAGGAGATCCTGACTATTGATGGTTTTATTTGAGCTTTGCAATATAATAGGTCCTAGGATATTCTATGGTTGAGGCACATATAAATATTTCTACAAGTATCATTTTCCCCGTTTCGTCAATTTTGAACTATAGGCGTTGTTCCTGTTTTATACCATAAACTTCCCTCTTTCTTGTATTCTCTTTTGAGCTTATTTTTTATTAGAGAAAACATGGCAACAGTATGGAGAATGGAGTATAAGTGAGCTGGAAAACTGGATGGATAAGATAAAAAAAACTACATGACAAAACCCTGCAAAAGCTGCTAAAGATTGAATTTTGAACGTTGCTTGATTGTTTGTGCAACAGAAAGAACAAGAGAGGAGCTAGGGTTTCCAGAAAATTGAGGTAAGTGGGGAATCCTTATTATTATGGGTTAGTATGATTGGGTCAATGGGTAGATGTATGTTTAGATTAAAATCCCTAATTTTGTATGGTTGTTTGGAATGGTTAGGTTATGATGAGTATGCTTGATTCTGGTGATTGATTGTGTTAAAACTGCAAATTAACGTTATATATTTAGAGTATTGTGTAAGTTATAATTTTCTGAACGTTTGGCTTTTTACGGAATTGAAATCGGAGGTCCGGAAGTCCTCCAACGATGAAAACCGCGGAAAATTCTGCATTCTGTCCGTCGCAATCGCGAGCATTTTTTTATGTTTTTCGATCGGAATCGTTTTGGTCATAACTTTTGATCCGTAAGTCTAAATCGAGTGCCGTTTGAAGTGTTGGAAATATGAAACAGAAGGCTATAACTTTGTTTTAAGAATAAAATAATTTTTGAGATCATTTCATGGACGTTTTTGGGGTTGAAGAAGACGAAAATTATGTTGCAAAATTTAGAAAACAACAACTTTTTAGTAACGCCTTCGTGCACGGTTTTATTCATAACTTTCAACTCGTGAATCGTTTTGGGTTAGGGTTTAAAGCATTAGAAAGGTGACTCTAATAGATATTATTTGAATGGTGTATTTGTTATGAATGTTAAGATGGTAGAGATGATCTTAATTGCATATTATGTGAATGATATATTGTTATGAATGTGTATATGTACCATTGGTGGATTGTGAATGATATATTGTTACGAATGTGTATATGTACCATTGATGGATTGTGAATGATATATTGTTATGAATGTGTATATATACCATTGGTGGAGTGTGAATGATATATTATTATGAATGTGTCTATGTACCATTGGTGGATTGTGAATGATATATTGTTATGAATGTGTATATGTACCATTGGTGGATTGTGAATGATATATTGTTATGAATGTGTATATGTACCATTGGTGGAGTGTGAATGATATATTGTTATGAATGTGTATATGTACCATTGGTGGATTGTGAATGATATATTGTTATGAATGTGTATATGTACCATTGGTGGATAATTCATAGAGTTGAATTATGGTGATATGTGGAATGCTAAGATGGTAGAGATGATCTTCATTGCATATGTGTTGGTATTTGTACATTCATTCAAGCCATGGTCGGCTTCATGGTGGAAGCGGTGAATCTGTGGGTTCACATGGTAGCACACGTTGATCCTTAATTGGAAATAGGCGTGGTAGATAGACGGTGATCCTTAATTGGAAATAGACGTAGCACACGTTGATCCTTAATTGGAAATAGGCATGCTAGATAGACGGTGATCCTTAATTGGAAATAGAAGTAGCACACGTTGATCCTTAATTGGAAATAGGCGTGGTAGATAGACGGTGATCCTTAATTGGAAATAGACGTAGCACACGTTGATCCTTAATTGGAAATAGGCATGGTAGATAGACGGTGATCCTTAATTGGAAATAGACGTAGCACACGTTGATCCTTAATTGGAAATAGGCATGGTAGATAGACGGTGATCCTTAATTGGAAATAGACGTAGCACACGTTGATCCTTAATTGGAAATAGGCGTGGTAGATGTATCACACGTTGATCCTTAATTGGAAATAGGCGTGGTAGATGTAGCACACGTTGATCCTTAATTGGAAATAGGCGTGGTAGATGTAACACACGTTGATCCTTAATTGGAAATAGGCGTGGTAGTGGCTTTGATCTTGATCGGATCGGAAGCGTGGCTTGGATTCTAGATATTGAATCGGAAAGCGGTGAAACATTGGGTTCACATTGAGGTACCACATGCATAGAGTCAAATGTCTTGCATTGAGTCACATTAGAGTTATGTGATAATTCAGTGTATGCGTTATTGTGATTGTGATGTGTGTATGAGATATGGTAATTGACTTTGATGATGTTTGGATACATAATTTGACAACATATGTGGTTATGTGATAATTGTAGTTATGTGTATATTTGGGAATATAATATTGGATTTTAATATTGTACTCCTTGAGTTTGATGGATGTTGAAACATGTGAAATAGATGTTGGTGAATATTATTTACATGGTTATATGAAGTGTGATGAATTCCTTTAGTTGTTGATTTAATCATTGTGCTTGATTATACTTCTTCATAATGATTTGAATTCTCACCCTTTCTGTTTGAATGTTACCTTTACATGGGTATCACGCAGATACTCAGGAGTAGTAGCGCTGAAGTAAGTGGACCGTAGCTCGCTCGAGATTAGCTGGAGAGTTCCCGTATTTTAGTTTGAAGACTAGGTAATGAGTCAATGCTCTGGTCATGTAACACTAGGTAGATTAGTAGTATCGAACTCGTATCCTATTTGGATAAGTATTATGTTATTACTTGCGAACATGCTTATTTGCAATTGCTGTTGAGAGGCCATAGTGCCAAATATTCTGATTATGGTTTCAGTTTATTTTGAAGAGATTATTGAGAGATGATCATGGTATGGGACATGGATCATTTGATGAAATGCATGAGTATTCATTATTTTCCGCTACGAACGCATATTCTCGAATATTCATGATAAGTTGAAATGTGTTATTTGAAATGACCAGGTGTATTGTATATTGATGATGAATGAGATTTGGTTTTTGAAAGCTTTTAGTTTTTGAAAACGTCGATGTGACGCCCTTTTGTTATATGCGTGCTTATTTACTCTGATTATATGTTAAATATTTTAGGGTAGAAAAAGGAGTGTTACATTAGTGGTATCAGAGCAGGTCTGTCCGTCTGGCTAGGTTATTTAATTATGTTTGTTCCCTAGTATGAGACATGTGTGTGAGAACATTGTCGATGCTTGTTTTATTTTCCATTGTCAGGTTGGGAATGAAATAAGTGGGGGAGAAGCGTCTGCTTATCTTGGATGTTCCAATTGTATCGAGCTTGGACATTAGGTTGTTGCATGCAAGAGTGCAGTGTTGGCTAGTTAACTGTTTTGGAGAAGACGGTTATTTTTCCTGAGGTTGGTGCTAAGGAAGATTGGTTTGTGTTGCTTGTGAGTTGAAAGAGTTGAAGAGTCAACTTGAAGACTTGCTTGAGAAGAGGTTTATTCGTCCTAGTGTGTCGCCGTGGGGTGCACCTGTTCTGTTGGTCAAGAAGAAAGAAGGTTCTATGAGATTATGTGTTGATTATAGACAACTGAACAAAGTGACGATTAAGAACAAGTATCCACTTCCGAGGATTGACGATCTGATGGATCAGCTGGTTGGAGCTTGTGTGTTTAGCAAGATTGATGTGCCATTGAAGGATTTTCTAAGTTGTCGTTACCATTGACGCAGTTGACTAGGAAAGGTCAAGCTTTCATTTGGACTTCGCAGTGTGAAGGGAATTTTCAAGAGCTTAAGAGAAGATTGACTACGGCTCCTATTTTGATTTTACCGGATCCGTGGGAAACTTTCGTTGTATATTGTGATGCTTCTTTGTTGGGTTTGAGAGGTATTCTGATGCAAAAAGGGCAAGTGGTAGCTTATGCTTCAAGACAACTTAAAGTTCATGGGAGGAATTATCCGACGCATGATTTAGAGTTGGCCGCCGTTGTGTTTGTGTTGAAGCTTTGGAGACATTATTTGTTTGGATCGAGATTTGATGTGTTTAGTGATCACAAGAGTTTGAAGTACTTGTTCGATCAGAAGGAATTGAACATGAGGCAAAGGAGATGGTTGGAATTCTTGAAAGATTATGATTTTGGTTTGAATTATCATCCTGGAAAGGCGAATGTTGTAGCCGATGCATTGAGTAGGAAGTCATTGCACATGTCTACCTTGATGATTCGAGAGTTTGAATTGTTGGAGCAATTTAGAGATTTGAGTTTGGTTTGTGCAGCGACGCCTTCGTGTGTTAAGCTTGGTATGTTGAAGCTTACGTGTGGCATTCTTGACGAGATTAGAGAAGGTCAGAAGTCAGATTTGAAAATTATCGATGTTATGACATTGATTAATCAAGGAAAAGGTGGTGACTTTCGGATTGATGAGAATGGTATCATGAGGTGTCTGATCGAGTTTGTGTTCCGGATGTCGTAGATTTGAGAAAGAGGATTCTTGAGGAAGTGCATAGAAGTAGTTTGAGTATTCATCCTGGTGCTACTAAAATGTATCAAGACTTGAGAAAGATGTTTTGGTGGCAAGGTATGAAGAAGGATGTAGCGGAATTTGTGTATTCATGTTTGACTTGTCAAAAGTCAAAGATTGAACATCAAAAGCCGTCTAGTTTGATGCAACCGTTACCTATCCCCAAGTGGAAGTGGGATAGTATCTCTATGGATTTTGTTTCGGGTTTGCCGAGAACATCGAGTAATTGTGAGGCGATTTGGGTCGTTGTGGACAAGTTGATGAAATGTGCTCATTTTATTCCGGTGAGGATGGATTATTCGATGGAGAGACTTGCTAAGTTGTACATCGAGAGGATTGTGTGTTTGCATGGTATTCCGTCGAGCATTGTTTCGGATAGAGATCCGAGGTTCACTTCGAAATTTTGGGAAGGTTTGCAAAGTGCTTTGGGTACGAAGTTGCATTTGAGTTCGGCATATCATCCGCAAACTGATGGTCAAACGGAGAGGACTATTCAGTCACTTGAAGATCTTTTGAGGTCTTGTGTTTTGGAACAAGGAGGAAATTGGGATACTTTCTTGCCTTTGATCGAGTTTACGTATAACAACAGTTTCCATTCGAGTATTGGAATGGCACCTTTTGAGGCTCTTTATGGTAGAAGGTGTAGAACTCCTTTATGTTGGTACGAATCGGGAGAGAGTGCTATGATTGGACCCGAGTTGATTCAAGAGACTACGGATAAGATTAAGATGATTCAAGAGAAGATGAAGGCTTCTCAGAGTCGTCAAAAGAGTTATCATGATAAGAGGAGGACGGCTCTTGAGTTTGAGAAAGATGAGCATGTGTTTCTTCGAGTTACGCTAATAACGGGTGTGGGTAGAGCTTTGAAGTCGCGTAAGTTGACGCCGCGTTTCATTGGTCCTTATCAGATTTCCGAGAGAATAGGTGAAGTGGCATATCAGATTGCATTACCACCGTCACTTTCTAATCTGCATGATGTGTTCCATGTGTCTCAATTGAGGAAGTATATTGCGGATTCATCGCATGTTGTCCCATTAGATGATGTTCAAGTGAGGGATAATTTGACGGTCGATACATCACCTATGCGAATTGAAGATCGAGAAGTGAAGAGGCTTCGTGGTAAGGAGATTGCTTTGGTTAAAGTGCTATGGGGCGGAGTCGCCAATGGCAATATTACTTGGGAACTCGAGGATAAGATGAAGGAATCGTATCCGGAGTTGTTCGTTTGAGGTATTTTCGAGGCCGAAAATCTTTTAAGTGGGGGAGAGTTGTAACAACCCAATTTTTAGCATTTAATTCTTATATTATTATTATTATATTTTATTTTATTTATTTGGAGTGGTAATTAATTAATTGGTTGTTAGGTAGTATAATAATTGATGATATTAATTAATTTTGTGTGGTAACTAATTATTTAGTTGATATGAGATATAATTAATTAATTATATTAATTAACTTGGTGTATATTGAGTTGGTTTAATTTATTTGAATTAAAATAGAGATATTTAAATATTAGGTCTTATTGGGCCTATTAATTAAATTAGGGTTATCACTCTTTAAGCCCAAATAGAATACTATAAATAAGAGGTAGGAGAGTGAGAATTAGGATTCATTTGATCATTTGAGGCAATAGAGAAAAAGAAGAGGAAAAATAAGGAGAAGAGGGGAAGAACAAGAGAGGAGCTAGGGTTTCCAGAAAATTGAAGAGGTAAGGGGGGAATCCTTATTATTATGGGTTAGTATGATTGGGTCAATGGGTAGATGTATGTTTAGGTTAAAATCCCTAATTTTGTATGGTTGTTTGGAATTGTTAGGTTTTGATGAGTATGCTTGATTGTGGTGATTGATTGTGTTAAAACTGCAAATTAATGTTATATATTTAGAGTATTGTGTGAGTTATAATTTTCTGAACGTTTGGCTTTTTACGGAATTGAAATCGGAGGTCCGGAAGTCCTCCAACGATGAAAACCGCGGAAAATTCTGCATTCTGTCCGTCGCAATCGCGAGCCTTTTTTTATGTTTTTCGGTCAGAATCGTTTTAGTCATAACTTTTGATCCGTAAGTCTAAATCGAGTGCCGTTTGAAGCGTTGGAAATCTGAAACAGAAGGTTGTAACTTTGTTTTAGGAATAAAATAATTCTGGAGATTATTTCATGGACGTTTTTGGGGTTGAAGAAGACGAAAATTATGTTGCAAAATTTAGAAAACAACAACTTTTTAGTAACGCCTTCGTGCACGGTTTTATTCATAACTTTCAACTCGTGAATCATTTTGGGTTGGGGTTTAAAGCATTAGAAAGGTGACTCTAATAGATATTATGTGAATGGTGTATTTGTTATGAATGTTAAGATGGTAGAGATGATCTTAATTGCATATTATGTGAATGATATATTGTTATGAATGTGTATATGTACCATTGGTGGATTGTGAATGATATATTGTTACGAATGTGTATATGTACCATTGATGGATTGTGAATGATATATTATTATGAATGTGTATATATACCATTGGTGGAGTGTGAATGATATATTATTATGAATGTGTCTATGTACCATTGGTGGATTGTGAATGATATATTGTTATGAATGTGTATATGTACCATTGGTGGATTGTGAATGATATATTGTTATGAATGTGTATATGTACCATTGGTGGAGTGTGAATGATATATTGTTATGAATGTGTATATGTACCATTGGTGGATTGTGAATGATATATTGTTATGAATGTGTATATGTACCATTGGTGGATAATTCATAGAGTTGAATTATGGTGATATGTGGAATGTTAAGATGGTAGAGATGATCTTCATTGCATATGTGTTGGTATTTGTACATTCATTCATGGCTTGGTCGGCTTCATGGTGGAAGCGGTGAAACTGTGGGTTCACATGGTAGCACACGTTGATCCTTAATTGTAAATAGGAGTGGTAGATAGACGGTGATCCTTAATTGGAAATAGACGTAGCACACGTTGATCCTTAATTGCAAATAGGCGTGGTAGATAGACGGTGATCCTTAATTGGAAATAGACGTAGCACACGTTGATCCTTAATTGGAAATATGCGTGGTAGATAGACGGTGATCCTTAATTGGAAATAGACGTAGCACACGTTGATCCTTAATTGGAAATAGGCGTGGTAGATAGACGGTGATCCTTAATTGGAAATAGACGTAGCACACGTTGATCCTTAATTGGAAATAGGCGTGGTAGATGTAGCACACGTTGATCCTTAATTGGAAATAGGTGTGGTAGATGTAGCACACGTTGATCCTTAATTGGAAATAGGCGTGGTAGATGTAGCACACGTTGATCCTTAATTTGAAATAGGCGTGGTAGTGGCTTTGATCTTGTCCGGATCGGAAGCGTGACTTGGATTCTAGATATTGAATCGGAAAGCGGTGAAACGTTGGGTTCACATTGAGGTACCACATGCATAGAGTCACATGTCTTGCATTGAATCATATTAGATTTATGTGATAATTGAGTGTATGTGTTATTGTGATTGTGATGTGTGTATGAGATATGGTAATTGAATTTGATGATGTTTGGATACATAATTTGACAACATATGTGGTTATGTGATAATTGTAGTTATGTGTATATTTGGGAATATAATATTGGATTTTAATATTGTACTCCTTGAGTTTGATGAATGTTGAAACATGTGAAATAGATGTTGGTGAATATTATTTACATGGGTATATGAAGTGTGATGAATTCCTTTAGTTGTTGATTTAATCATTGTGCTTGATTATACTTCTTCATAATGATTTGAATTCTCACCCTTTCTGTTTGAATGTTACCTTTACATGGGTATCGCGCAGATACTCGGGAGTAGTAGCACTGAAGTAAGTGGACAGTAGCTCGCTCGAGATTAGATGGAGAGTTCCCGTATTTTAGTTTGAAGACTAGGTAATGAGTCAATGCTCTGGTCATGTAACACTAGGTAGATTAGTAGTATCGAACTCGTATCCTATTTGGATAAGTATTATGTTATTACTTGCGAACATGCTTATTTGCAATTGCTGTTGAGAGGCCATAGTACCAAATATTCTGATTATGGTTTCAGTTTATTTTGAAGAGATTATTGAGAGATGATCATGGTATGGGACATGGATCATTTGATGAAATGCATGAGTATTCATTATTTTCCGCTGCGAACACATATTCTCGAATATTCATGATAAGTTGAAATGTGTTATTTGAAATGACCAGGTGTATTGTATATTGATGATGAATGAGGTTTGGTTTTTGAAAGCTTTTAGTTTTCGAAAATGTCGATGTGACGCCCTTTTGTTATATGCGTGCTTATTTACTCTGATTATATGTTAAATATTTTGGGGTAGAAAAAGGGGTGTTACATTGTCCCCATGCACACTAGAATTGTAATACCTAATGTTGATTTAAGGGAAAAGAGAAGGAATATGTTTATTTCCTTGGGCCAAAATAATGAATATTCACAAGGCTTATGATCCAATGATAAGAGAAAAACCCTAAAAGTTATAGCATACAAAAGAAACATCTTGGAAGAAATGAAAGAAGGTTAAGAAGTTGAGAAACTTGAGAAATCACTCAAAAAAATATCTTGTTGAAGAAGAAGTTTGAACCAGTAGTGAAGACTTCCTTTCATTCTCCATCCATTGAAGAAGTTTTGAGCTAACTGGCATGACCGAACTTTCCTCCTATGATTGAAATAATGCAAGGATTAGAGTTTGATACTTAGGTTTACATTTTATGACCATTTGTATTTAGAAATGTTAGTTGTAATAACTTGTGTTGCTGTATTTCTTCTACCCATGATGAGCTAAACCTCTTTATGTTGAGTAATGTGAAGTTTAATAAAAAGTAGTATTTTTGTGTTAGATGGTGTGATTTTAAGTGATGCTTTTGTAAGACCCTACTTCCCGATTCAAATAAATAAATAAAATATAAATAACTAAATCAAGTAGGATGTCACATCCACGTAATTTGAAGTTTAAAAGTTTACTTAAACTCATATAAATCACATTGTTAAAGCGGAATTAAAAATAAATTTTATTTGGCATCCAAAGTCTCACCAAACATCCAAACAATAGTAGTTTAAAACAACAATCCTTATTATTTAAAGATATGTAACATGAAAAACACATAGTTAAAACAACCACGTAGAAAAAACAACCTCGGTATTGCGTATCAGAGCGACTCCACTAGAAGACCCGATCGATAGGAACATATCGTGAACCGTTAACTACTCAGGTACCTGATTTTCTGTACTCCAAAGGAGTACAGACACAACAAACAAAAGGGGGCGAGAAATACATTAATATAATTAATCATGCATAACATACTAAGGATAGTATTCATGCGTAATGCACCACAATCATTTACAATCGAGACTCCATAACTCGACCTAATTCATGTGGTACCAATTGTTTATCAACGGTTCATCATACGAACCAGATTCCCCCTTCGAAATCCCGAACTTCCCCTTTAAAGTTCTAGATAAGTTTAACATTCCCCTTCGAACTTAAACTTATCTCCACCAACTAAACAATTTATGAATGCATGACATGGAAAAAAATATAACTAACACACTTGTCATTATTCATGTCATGATCCACAATCGATCACACAACTACAACCATACACAACATAATCCACCCTTCTGGATTATCACAATCACAAGTGAACAAATAATTCAAATGATTCACCATGTCACAACAAGTTACCGATACGAACTTCGTTATGATTCATTCTAACACAAGAAAATGTTATAATACATTGTGGTCTACCATTGATCACTCTTAGCTGTAATTTCGACACTAAAAAATATATAAGAAGTCAAGTTTAAAACTTAAGGAAATATTTGGAAAATCGAAGCTGACTTCGACGGGAAGTTAATCGAAGCCTTTCGATTGGAACTTGGCAAATAAGTTGCCATACTGTCGAAATAACCTTATAATAGGACTTAAAAGTTTATGAAATGATTCGAAGATGAGTTTGATGAATATAATTCAAAACAAGGCTAATAACCATATTTTGGCCTTATGAAAATGTGGAGGCCTATGAAAGGCGAAACACATGCAAACGAAAACGTGTCATTTTCTAGAGAAAATGTCGTTTGTTACCATTACTGTCGAAGTAGTATAAATACGAATCTTAGCATTAGGATTCAGTGTGTTCAATATTGTATCAAACTCAAAATCACTCAAAGTGTATAATGTTATTAAGAAAAGAGTTTATGAGAATATATACCTATGAAACACCATATTTGCATTCAATGTCAATCTATTTACATTAAAATCATTTTCATTCCATTTACATTCCTGTCAAAATTATTTTCCTTCTTTATACTTTTCATAAATCTTCTTTTCATTACTTAGTCGAGGAACTTACTAGCAAGAAAAACTTTAAACAAAAACTATACACATGTGTCCTAGGATCAATCTAGTTGATTCTGTAAGTAACCAAAGTATCAATTTTGGAAGACTAGCGCTTGTTTACCAAAATCCGAGGTAAATAATCACTCAATACACTTATCTAATACGTAGATCACCCTTCTAGACTACCACTAACATCATTAACACACATGCGAATCATTCTTGACACAACGATTAAATTATCGATATGGACTTCATTCATATCCATCATATTCTTACACTTCCTTCAACCTACTGTAACCCTCTGAGAAATCCATTAAAATGATTTTTCCCCTGAATCAAAATTGTATTACTCCCTCTCAACTAACCAACGCATTAAATCCCACCTTAAAACGTGACACGAGTCAAAAGTTATGACTAAAATCGTACAAAAGATTTTTTAAAAATGATGGTGTTTGGAAATGACTAAAATAGTATGAACCTAACACATCCCAAACCCCAATTTCCATCCTATAAACATCCCTCACAGTATTTTCAAGAATTTTCATCATCAACCATGTACATATATCAACAAATCATTCACGAAACACCAATACATCTTCACTTTATAATTTCTTATAATTTGTTCATCATGTTCATATCCCCCAAACCCTTATTCCATGATCACGACAGAAAAATTTGGCAAGCATCATCACATCAAATTTATATAACAATCAATGATTTATATATAGCAATTACAATATAATCATCTCATCATACAAACATTGCAAACCACCAAGAATTTCAATCAAAAACATGGTAAAGAGTAAACCTAAGAGGGATGAACCCATCACTACCCTCTAATGGATATACACCCTTATAAGAATGCCTTTTCTCCCCCCTTACTTTAAATTGTTAAGCTCCAATTCTTGACAATGTTGATTTTCTTGATCTTCTTCTCTTCCTAGCTCTCTTTTTTCTAAGTTTTCACGTATTTTGTAACTTCCCCTCTTCTCACTTCCAATTCCCCTCTAACAACCAATTTTCTATTTTTATTTAAAATCTAATATTATTATTTTATTAAATCTAAACTAAATATTTACTTTAATAAATCAAAATCAAATATTTAATTTAATATATCATTGTAACAATAATAACTAAAATAAATATTTAAATATTAACTATTACTATTATTTATATAAATTATGCTAATTAAATAATAGTAACAACCATTACTTCTCCCACCACCCTCATATCTCTACCTTTTTGCTCACACACACCCTAACACCTTAAACTCTAATTTTTAAGGTTGGTGTACTACACTCAATGGTCTCCCTTAACACAACATAACATCACCACTCACATAAATTTCACAATTATATTAACAAAATAAATTATAAAATTTTGGGGTGTTACAACTCTCCTCCACTTAGAATATTTTCTTCCTCGAAAATTTACCGGACGAGAACAATTCGGGGTATGTTTCCCGCATCCGGCTCTCCAGCTCCTAAGTCATATTTCCTCCAGCTACTCTTCCCTAAACAACTTTCACTAGAGAAATCTTTTTTCCTCTCAGCTTCTTCAATTTTCGATCCTCAGTTCTCACAGGCAATGCTTTCACCGTAAGGTTGTTCCTCACTTGCACATCCTTCATCCTAATCATATGAGTTGGATTGCAAATATACTTCTGAAGTTGTGATACATGGAACACATCATGTAAATTCGAAAGATCGGGTGGTAAGGTCACTCTATAAGCAACAACCCCAATTCTCTTAGAAATATGATATGGACCAATAAATTTAAGAATCAGCTTCTTCGATTTCAGTGCACGTCTAACGCCCGTCACAAGATTAACTCTAAGGAACACATGATCACCTTCCTTAAATTCCAAATCTTTTCTTCTCACATGATGATAACTCTTCTGCCTATTATGTGTTGTTTTCATTCTATCTCGGATCATCTTCACTTTTTCAGTAGTCTATTGGACAATCTCGGGTCTAAGTACATCACTCTCTCCTGATTCATACCAACATAGAGGTGTCCTACACCTCCGACAATATAATGCTTCAAACGAAGCCATTCCAATATTAGAATGAAAACTATTATTATCATAAGTAAACTCGGCCATAGGAAGATGGCCATACCAAGTACCTCCTTGCTCGAGTATACAAGCCCTCAATAAGTCCTCCAATGATTGAATAGTTCTCTTAGTCTGCGGATGGTAAGCAGAACTCAACTTCAGTTCAGTACCTAAAGCATCTTGCAAACTTTCCCAAAATCTGGATGAAAACTGAGGGCCTCTGTCAGAAACTATACTCAAAGGAACTCTATGCAACTTCACGATCACACGAATGTAAATCTTAACAAACTTTTGTAAAGAGAAATTGATGCTAATTGGAATGAAGTGTGCTGATTTCGTCAATCTATCGACAATCACCCATATAGTATCATGCCCTTTAGGAGTATTCGATAATCCCGTCCTGAAGTCCATGGAAATACTATCTCACTTCCACTCTGGAATGTCCAAAGGATTCATAAAACCCGAAGGTTTCTGGTGTTCTACTTTTGACTTATGGGAATTCAAACACGCGTACACAAACTGTGCTACATCTTGCTTCATTCCTGGCCACCAAAATATTTTCTTGAGATCCTGATACATCTGTGTAGCCACAGGGTGAATAATCAAACTACTCTTATGTCTTTCCTCAAGAATCAATTTCTTCAATTCAGGATTGTCAGGAACACATACTCTACCTCGAAACCTCAGTACTTCATATTCATCTACCTTAAAATCACCATCTGCACTTGCGTCCTCTAAAGGAAATAGATCCACCAGTGTAACATCCAATTTTTGATTCTCCCTAAGCTCATTAAGGAATTCATTATTTACTTTTAACATACCCAACATCACACTTTCCAGTGTCATTTCACAAACCATACTCATATCTCTAAATTGTTCAATTAACTCCAATTCCCTAACCATCAATGCCAACATATGAATAGACTTCCGACTTAAAGCATCAACCATGACATTAGCTTTACCTGGATGATAATTTAAACTAAAGTTATAATCCTTCTGAAATTCCAACCACCTCCTCTTCCTCATGTTCAACTCCTTTTGATCAAATAAGTATTTTAAACTCTTATGATCACTATATACCTCGAACCTTGAACCATAAAGCTAATGTCTCCGGATTTTTAACATAAATACCACTGCTGCTAGTTCAAGATGTGAGTGGGATAATTCCTCTTGTGTACTTCTCGTTGCCGTAAAGCATACACCACCACCTTACCATCCTGCATCAACACACCACCTAAACCCATTTTAGATGCATCACAGTATACCACAAACGGTTCAAAAGGATTTCGTAAAATTAAAACTAGAGTTATAGTCAACTTCTTTTTGAGTTCTCTAAAGCTTTCTTCATAATGGATATCCCAAACACATGCTTGACCCTTTCGAGTCAACCGAGTCAATGGAAGGGATTAATTTGAAAACCCTTCAACAATCCTACGATAGTAACCAGCCAACACTTAAAAGCTTCTGATCTCTGTAACTGATTTAGGAGTTTCCCACTCTAGTACTGCATCTACCTAGGACAGATCCACTGCTATGCCATCACCAGAAATCACATGCCCAGGAAACTCATTTCAGGTAGCCAAAACTCACACTTCGACAATTTCGAAAACAACTTATTTTCTTTAAATACATGTAGTACAACTCTCAAATGTTATCATTGCTCCTCATTCGACTTAGAGTAAATGAATATGTCGTAAATAAAGACTACGACAAACTTGTTGGTTGCAAGTGTTGGCAGCAATTTTGGTAAAACAAAGAGTGTTCACAAGATGTTGCATGTGATGTCTTAACTTAAGATATCTATATACCTGCTGGAGTTTTAAAATATAATTATGCAGGATTATTTTAGGATGTTATACACGATGTCATAACATCTGATATTATGTACCTGCTGGATATTTAAAATGGAATTATGTAGGATTGTTCCAGGATGTCAGACCCGATGTCATGACATCCTGTACAGAGAACATTCAAGGTTAATGTTATGTGTTATGTGATTGCGCATTTAATAGCAATCTATGTATGATTGAAGATCTGATTCACAATCGCATTCAATCATTAATTATAACCTGATTTACTTATTTTCCAAAGAGATCTAATCAACTGTCATGAGAAGATTTAATTGGAAAATAGTTTTAGGGTTTTCAAGATGTCCAAACCCAGCTGAATGCATCTATAAATAGGACATGGAAAACCTGATTTGATACACAACCAATACAGAGCGAAATACTGAGAGAAAATAAGGGTTTGTGTCTTGTTTGGTCGTGTGACTTATAAGCCATTCAATTCATCCATAGATGATTGAATTGGTCTGATTTGTGAGTTGTAATTTGTCACTCTAAGCTTTTAAGCATGAGTGTGTGTCTACTTGATTGAAGTTGTTAAGTAAGATCAAGTGTGTGTCTACTTGATTGAAGATCAAGTGTGTGTCTACTTGATTGAAGATCAAGTGTGTGTCTACTTGATTGAAGATCAAGTGTGTGTCTTTGAAGAGTGTCTTCTTTTCATAAGTAATTGTTGTTTAAAATCATAAGTGTGATTGAGGGGGAGTGAGTGGGTTCTCATATCTAAGAGTGCTTAGGTAGAAATCACACGGGTAGAGATTAGGTGAAAAAGACTGTAACTTGTGAAGTGTACTGAGAGTCTTTGAACTGATTCTATTTAGTGGATTTCCTTCCTGGCTTGGTAGCCCCCAGACGTAGGTGAGTTGCATCGAACTGGGTTAACAATTGCTTGTGTCTCTTGCATTACTATTCTTTATCTTTATCCTGTTTGTGTTACTCAGATATTAGTGTCGTGACATTACTTTCGACATCTCATATCTGATACCAGAATTTCAATTGGTATCAGAGCAGGCATCCTGCTTTGGTTCTGGGTGAGGTTTAGGGACAATACTTCCTGGTATTATGGAGAGAGATGGAGGATATGGTCACAGGCCACCAATTTTGGATGGATCTAACTATGACTATTGGAAACCTCGAATGGTAGCTTTCCTAAAATCTCTGGATAATAAGGCTTGAAAGACTGTGTTAACAGGCTGGGTACATCCAGTAATTACTAAGGAAGGAGAAGCCACAACTAACAAGAAGCCTGAAGAACAATGGTCCAAGGAGGAGGATGATCTAGCCTTTGCAAATTCTAAAGCATTGAATGCCATATTCAATGGAGTAGACAAGAATATCTTCAGGTTGGTAAACAACTGTGAAGTGGCTAAAGATGCTTGGGACATTCTCAAAACCACTCATGAAGGCACCTCTAGAGTTAAAATGTCTAGACTACAGCTGCTCACCTCCAAGTTTGAAAATTTAAGGATGAAAGAAGATGAAAATATTCATGAATTTCATATGAGTATCCTTGAAATTGCTAATGCCTTAGGAGCCCTGGGAGAGAAGATGTCAGATGAAAAATTAGTAAGAAAAATACTCAGGTCACTCCCTAAGAGATTTTCTATGAAGGTGACAGCCATATAAGAGTCTTAAGACATCTCCAACATGAGAGTTGATGAGCTAATTGGTTCCCTCCAAACATTTGAGATGGGAATGAATGATGGTTCTGAAAAGAAAATCAAAAGCATAACGTTCATGTCAAACACAGAGGAGGAAAATAGTCAGGATGTTGATAAAGATCTGGCAAATGATGTAGCAATGCTGGGAAGACAGTTCAACAGACTGTTGAAAAAGATGGATGTAAGATCTAAGGCTAATGTCAAGAACATCTCATCTGACATCATTAAATCCAACAATGCTGGAAGAAGAACAAGGTCAGATGATAAGCCCAAAGAAGGAAAAGAAGTACAGTGTTATGAATGTGATGGGTATGGACACATTAGAACTGAATATGGAACCTACCTCAAGAAACAGAAGATGAGTCTTGCTGCCACTTGGTCTGATGAGAGTGAAACAGAAGAGTCTGCAAATCTGGTGACTGCCTTGACTGGAAGATGGGGTTCTAAGGAAGACTCAAGTGATGATGAAGTAACCTTTGAAGAGTTGGCCACTACCTACAGAAAGTTGTGTCACAAAAGTGCAGAGGTGTGTTGTAGGTGTTTAATTGGCTGCATTATATGGTAAAACACTAGATGGTTACTAATGTCTTGACTAATGTCATGACATGTAGATGTGACTACATTGTAGTTACTGCAGGACTAGCTAACACAGGTTTTATTGAATGTCAAACTGGATGCTGTGACATTCATACCTGTCAACAGATACTAAGGACAGCAGGAGTTTTGTTAGAACTTAGTATTTATTTCCAGTCTGGTTATCAAGGAAAGACCAGACCTGGCATAAGGCCTACTGACTGAAAGTCAAACTGGATGTTATGACTTTCATCATTGACAGCAGCTGCTGAAGATTAGACAGAGTGGTGTTCTGCTATACTTTAGCATGTAACTTAGTTTGTTCTTCAAAAAGAATAACAGAACTAACTTAAGGCCAATTGTGTAAATGTTAAGTTGGACACTTTGACATTTATTAATGTAAGCTTTCACTGTAGTATGGTCATTTTGATCATGTACAGGTCAGCAAAATTGTATAGTCTGTTTTCTGGAAAAACAGACTCAGCATATGAACCTTGATGTCAAGCTGAATGTCGTGACATTCATGCCTGACAGCATATGCTATATTGTAGGTTGTTCAGTTTTCTGTTTCAGCTTTTTCTCAGGCTATTCTTCAGGAAGTCAACAGCTTAGAGAAAAACCAGGAAATCAACAACCAATATACATTCAATGAACCTAACAAATAGCCTATTTGTTAGTAACCTAAATGTTGAATTTATGGAAACTTGTGTGACCTTAAATTCAGGAGAATACAGGTGCAAAAGCCCAGGATACTGCAATATAAAAGGAAGGCGTTCCTTCATTCAGTTTCAGGGATTTTGAGGCGTGAAGATTAAGTGTGTCCATCATACTTCACTGTTGTATTTTTGTGAGTCTTGTATTAGACGTATCTTGTAAGCCAAGTCATTATCAAGTAGATGATAGCTTTGGCATAGGGTGTTCATTGAGTTGTAAGTGTTGTGTCACTCAAAGCTTTTAAGCGTGAGTGCTGTGTATCTTGATTAAAGATGTGAAGCACAATCAAGAGTTGTTTGAAGTGTGACTTCAACTTGTCTTTAATATTGTTTAAAGATAGTAATCACTGAGGTGATTGAGGGGGAGTGAGTAGGAACTCTGATCTTAGGTTAAGATTGAAATTGCATTGGGTAGGGATTAAGTGATAAGTTGTAAACGGGTGAGTTTAGCTTTGAATTGATACTACTAATAGTGGATTTCCTCCCTGGCTTGGTAGCCCCCAGACGTAGGTCATGTTGGACTGAACTGGGTGAACAATTACTTGTGTTATTTACTGCACTTACTGTTAAGTTCTGCATAATCCCTGTCAGTGCAGAATTGGATGTCATAACAACCAGTGTGACATCCAAAGTCTGATAACTAGAATTTCAATTGGCATCAGAGCAGGCACCCTGCCTGTGAATTTCTGGGTGAGATCTAGGGAAGTTACTTTCTAGTACCATGGACAAGGATTTAGGACACTCAAACAGACCACCCATGTTGGATGGATCTAATTACGATGACTGGAAGCCTCGTATGATAGCCTTCTTAAGGTCTCTAGACAGCAAAGTCTGGAGAGCTGTCAACAAAGGATGGGAACATCCTATGAGGACAGGTGAAGATGGAGTCAGTGTGCAGATTCCTGAAGAAGAGTGGGACAAGGAGCAAGAGGCATTAGCTCTTGGAAATTCCAAGGCCTTGAATGCATTGTTCAATGGAATCATCAAGAACATCTTCAGACTGGTACACCACTGTGAACTAGCTAAGGAAGTTTGGGATACCCTCAAGGTAACTCATGAAGGTACTTCCAAGGTGAAGATGTCCAAACTTCAGATGTTGACCACCAAGTTTGAAAATCTGAGGATGAAAGAGGATGAGACTATTCATGACTTTCACATGAATATTCTTGAAATAGCAAACACCTCTGGTGGACTAGGTGAGAAAATGGCTGAAGAGAAACTTGTAAGAAAGATTCTCAGGTCCTTGCCTAAGAGATTTGCTATGAAGGTCACAGCCATAGAGGAGGCGCAGGACATCTGCAACATGAAGGTGGATGAACTCATTGGTTCCCTCCAAACCTTTGAAATGGGCTTGGGTGAGTATGCTGAGAAGAAGCTTATTCTAAACATATCAATAACATGGTTAGAAGAAACTTATATGAATAGTGTTCACATATTATTCATATACTTAAAACTTATAAGACACTAAACACCTTGTCGGACGGACCAACCTGCTATGATACGACTTTGTAACACCCTACTTCCCGATTCAAATAAATAAATAAAATATAAATAATTAAATCAATTAGGACGTTACATCCACATAATTTGAAGTTTAAAAGTTTACTTCAACTCATATAAATCACATTATTATATCAGAATTAAAAACAGTTTTTGTTTGGCATCCAAAGCCTCACCCAAATATCCAAACAATAGTAAGTTAAAAAAACAATCTTTATTATTTAAAGATACGTAACATGAAAAACACATAGGTAAAACAACCATATAGAAAAAACAGCTCCGGTACTGCATATTAGAGCGACTCCACTAGAAGACCCGACCGATAGCAACATATCATGCACCGTTAACTACTCAAATACCTGATTTTATGTACTTCAAATGAGTATAGACACAACAAACAAAAAAGGGGTGATAAATATATTAATATAATTAATTGTTGCATTACATGCTAAGGATAGTATTCATATGCAATGCACCACAATCATTCACAATCCACTTTCTCACCATAATTAAACACCACATGATATAATGAAAATGCAATGAGACTCCATAACTCGGCCCAATGCATGTGGTACAAATTGTTTATCAACGAATCATCATACTAATTTGATTCCCCCTTCGGAATCCCTAACTCCCCCTTCGAAGTTCCAGATAAGTTTAATGTTCCCCTTCGAACTTAAACTTATCTCCACCAACTCAACAAAGGGCCAAAAATTTGAATGGGGTTGTTAGTTCTTTTTATCTTTTGAAATTTTAAGTCATTATGATTAAGTTTATTTACATATTTGATTTAAGAAAGAGTTTGAAAATACAATGTCATAAGGAGAAAGTTTCTAATTATTGAAACAAAGTCTAAGTTTGGAATCACAAGCAAAGACAGTTTTTGAAAAGAGGGAGAGATTTTGAAATTTAAGAAGTGGGAGGAGATGAAGAGACTACCCTAAGCAAAAACTTAAAAGTTAAGAGTTGAAAAGATCTAACAAATGGGATGCAATCCAACAGACAAGAATGTCATATAGAAACCCATTTTCGGACTTTTATCAAGCAATAGTCAATAAGCAATGAACAATATCCAGACATCATGAGGATCAAGGCATCAAATAAAGATAGCCACATCCAAGCAAGCAAATTCCAATAACTATCAGTCTTCATTGTCTTCCCATGTATCAGATGAAACATTCCTTGATCAACTCAGAGCAAAGCATTAGACACAAGATCAAAATAACAATTAAGCACAAAGATGGAGTAGCAAATGAATTAAAATAAATCCCAAAACTTATATCAGATGAAAGCACACTTCATACTGGCTCAGCCTCAGAATATTGGCATTGGCCAAGTCCTTTTTACACAGGGAATGTTGTCTAATCCTAAGTCCAAAAGTTCAGATCAAGTTCAACAGTCCACCAGATGTTTTTTTAGGGTTTTTGTTGTTATTAGGTATTTTAAGGTCCTAAGACCATAAACAAAACCAACACACAAACAATATATATACAATCATAAGATATGGCTCGAATGAGCAAAGTGAAAATGACATAAACATTAACAAGTTATGTGAAATGTAAATGGCAATGAATGATAAATGACTGATATTTAAATTGCATAAAGTAAATGCTTGAAAGTAAAGCAATATTAATAATAATTAGTCAAATGTTAGTCAAAAGTTAGTGGTGTTAGAGGTGATTTTTAATTGATTAAGTCATTCTTTGGATAACACTCAACCATTCATTCACAGATATGAATCCTTAAACTAAGACATCTTCCATGAGAAGGGCTCCAACTTGGATAATTTAATAAGTATGCAATTGGCTCCCATGAAAGGAAAAAAGGTTAAGTCTCCTCACAATGCCATGAAGAATGGGAGACTTACAATCTCACTTAATAGAATGTTATGCCTTGAGGGTCAAATTTAGCTCTATGTTAAGTAATCTTAATTGGACTTATGTAGAAGTCACAACTATCTGAGGCCGGGAAATAAAAGTATAGGTGTTAATGCATGTTAGAGATTTGGTATGAAGAACCAAACTCCTAAAACACACCACACACTAAAAGAAAAGATCAAAAGGGAGGGACCTATCTCAGTCACACTTGTATTGATTCATCTGACACAAGGTCCTTGATGAACCAATTAGCCTTTAAACATTAGAGATTTCATTGGTAAAATGATGGAATGGGGAATAATAGGGATGAAGATGAAAAGGGATGGGAAGATAGAAACACAAATCGATCATGCGAGGAATTTCATCAAATCAAAACCATCCATTCATTTTGGGAGATGAAATGTACATTTCATCAATTCCCTAAATCCAATGATTTTGATCCAATAAAAGTCAAATCAACCTTGATCAAGGCCCAAACAGAAAGTCAAACATTAAAAGACCATAAAAATGGCTCAACAACATTTTTAAACATTTAATCAATTAAATTCAATTTAAAAATGAATTAAAATGCATTTTTATTTGGTCAAAACCAAAAATCCATTGAAAACACCAAATAAATGGCCAAAGGATTTATCCTAGGTCAAATGACCTTAGACAAAAAATTTCACTATTTTTGAAAAGTCAGAAGTATTTTTAAACAATTAAAAATATGCACAAAAACATTTAATTCATGAAAAATACCAACATTAATCCAAAAAATAATTTTAATTCAGAATATGAAATAGAAAAATATTTAAAGATTTTTGGTGAAAGTCCCATATTTTTTGGATTAAAAATGGATTTATTATGAATTAAACAAAATAAGGAAATTAAATGAAAAATCAGAAAATATAAAAAAACAAGGGCCATCAGATCTCCCTTATTAGTTGAGGTGGCAGATTTGATGGCCAAGCGCGCGCTTCACACCATACACCTCAGTCAATGCGTCATACGGATGGTAATCACAATGAGCGGTTAAGATTAAAACATTTCAAATGAATCAGAAGTTTGGGAGAGTGCCAACGCACCACCGGAGCTAAGGCTCCGGTCATCTTCTCCGATGGACCTCACTGGACTAGTTCACCCTCAATTAAATGAAAAATGAAAAACAAGGACACTGTTACGAAGGAAAATGCCCAGGAGCTCGAATTTGGCCTCCATTTCTTCCAATTCCAAGTATATTGAAAGATACATGGATTTGAAATTTGAGGTTCATGATCTGCGTTGCTTCGATTTAACCTCAAAGCAACTCAATCTTGTTGCCTACATTGGTAGGACTTCAGCCAACCAAAAATCAAAGAGAATGGTGAATAATTGAGAGATAATCGGAGAGAGAAAGTTTCTGAAAAATCACCTTCGAGTAGCTTGAATCTTGATTGATCTTGCTTCCAATTGGCCTTGACTTGACTTCAAGAGCTTGCAGGAAGTGAATTAGATCAAAGAAGGGCTTGGATCCTTGGAGTTTCAACTTCAAAACAGAAGTGAAATTGAAACTCGATTTTCAATTGAAAACCCTCAAGTTTATCCTCTGAGCTGAGGCAATGCATTTATAAGTTAGGCAATTTTTTCCACACACTTCCTTCCAAATGCCAAAAATCGAAATTCAAGTGTGCATGCTTTCATGGGCGTGTGATAGGCCCATGAAGTGATGTCAAAAGATCCAAAGATGATCATGAGTGATGCTAAAAGTGTGGCATGAAGCCATGCATTTGGAATTTAGAAGTGATCATGAGATTCATCCAAATGGAACCTTGAAGAAAAGCCATGTGTAAGTCATTCAAACCTTGGCCAAATGAAGTGATTTTGGACTTTTTGTAAAGGTGGGATCAAGGGGAACAACTTTCATGTTGAACACTTTTCCATTTTAAGCTTGGATCATCATGAATTTTGAGGTGGAAGTTTGGAAAATCAAACATAATTAAAAAATTTCGAAGTACCAAGTCAAATGTTCACTTCTTTCATCTTGAATAACTTTTTATATGAGCTTCAAATGGAAACATATCCTTATAGGAGATGTAGCTCCTTCAAACCTCTTTAATTTGGTCACAAAATATCTTTTAGAAGTTGAGGGAAATTGCTTGTTCAATGGTAATGGCCCAAAATGATCTATAATCTTTCCTCTTGGCACATGCCTTTGCAAGTTGAATTTGAAGTTTCTCAAAGAATAAAAGTTTGAGAAGACATCTTGAAATTGATCATGAAACTTGGATGGCCTTCATATCTGAAATTCTGGTATCAGATATGAGATGTCGAAGGTAATGTCACGACACTAATATCTGAGTAATGCAAACAGAATAAAGATAGAGAATAGTAATGCAAGATACACAAGCAATTGTTAACCCAGTTCGGTCCAACTCACCTACATCTGGGGGCTACCAAGCCAGGAAGGAAATTCACTAAAATGGGAACTCTTGAGTGATGTTAAGCGATGGATTATGGGCACTTTATTTGGATGGAAGTGGTTCAGAACTTGAAAATGGGAACTCTGTTTTCAATGGTGAAACATGGTTTAGCAACAGGGTGTTTTGGCTCTTCCAGATTGGTTATGATATGGAAAACCTTCACTTATTTATAGGGAAGGTTTTGGGATTGATAGGTGAGAGAAAATGTGAGGTTTGATCAGAGATTGGAAGTGGTCTAAAGCATGCTTGAGAATGAAATTTTTGGGACACGACTTGGCATGTTCTGACCTGATTTCACTCCCAACCATTTGGTTTTGCTTCTTATCATCAAACAAGTGCAAACAAGGGCTTTTAAATCACTTGTTATGTCTTTTTCTTTTAACCATTTTGTATGCGCCACATTAGCGACACATACGCTTGTACACTAAAATTGACTTTGACTAACGAGGCAAACGGAAAGGACTAACATGACACTATTTGAATAATTAAAGGATTAACTTGACCTCTTTTAAAATTGAGGGACATAAGTGGACCTCGAGGTAAAGTTAAAGGGTCAAAAACGATATTTTGCCTTCATTTTTCTTTGGTAATGTGATTTTTTTTCAAAATGTTTGTTACTTTATAGTATTATTTTATCATATAATTAATTTTCTAACTTTTTAAATTGATAATATTATTATATTGTATGACTAATAATAAATAAGTTTAATAAGAATGCATTAGAGAGACATGTTATAATTATATAATATAGCATTCTCTTCTCTTTGACTATATTAAAGATTAAAGTGATTCATGGTGCAACTGGTAAAACTACAATCTTATTATTTTTGAAAGATTATAGGTTCAATTCTTAAAATTTGACAAAATTTTATTTTTTAAATGTTAACATTATTTAATCATTATAAATAATTAACATAATTACAAATATTAATAAAATCATATTTTAAAACTGGAACAACAAAACTTAAGAAAAAAATAAAAATAGGGGATTGAAATTATTATTAAACAAAAAAATAAACATAAAAATATCAACCTGTTGGATCAAGAAATTTATTAGTTGACTAGTCTGACTAGTGAATCATCTGGCTCACACCGGTTTTCACCAGGTCAATTGCAACTACAGTCCAATGACCTTACCTAATCACCTTTCCCTCCGGTTCACGGTCTAACCGGTCCATTGGCCGGAATGGTCTGGGTTTTAACACACTGGTATATAACATGCATGACTCAATCATATCTCTTGCATGAAGAGCTTGACTCGCCTCCTATGACGAAGCCTCTAATGATGGTATTGAGTGTGTGGTGAGTGGGTTATCCTTCGTTTATTTCTTCCAGTTCCCTTTCTTGGGGAATTTAACTTGACACCCCCACTTGAACTTGCCATCCCTTATTTTGAGCAATTTTACCTTTATACCCTTAGATAAATTCCGAAAGTTTTGAAATTTACAGTATTTTACCGAAAATTTTGAGTCTATACCGAATATTTTGTAAATTTACTATTTTTTTACCACTACCATTAGACATGTATTGTAAATTTAAATTTTCCAATAAAACCATACCGGAAATTTCAAAATTTTCGATAGAGGTATACCGAAAATTATGAATTTTACGTAAAATGTCACAAAATTCCGGAAATTTTAAAATTTCCAGTATGAGTCCAGAAATGCAAAAGACTTAAATTTTTCGGTATTTTTGACACAACTGCCTGCATAAATGGTTTGGTATAGAATGCACCACAAATAATAGATACATATTTTCCACAAAATATGTGCTACATACAAGATTACAAAATAAATTAGGATGACTTCCTAACTTCATCTTCTCAATGCCTAATCTGTCCTCTATTCTGATTCCCATGCTTTTTTATTTTCAGTACAGTTCTGTCTCTAAATATCAGTGATGGGAGGCAATGAACTATCAATTTTCAACTTTACATGAACCCAATGATTGTTGTTGACGAAACCAACAACAATGATTTTATGCATGTTCGTATACATAGGTGGACCTAAGTTAAGGGGGGGAAATGTAATGTTATGTCTCTTTGACAGGGAGACAAATACGACATTTTACCTACAAGCAATAGGGTAAACCATATCAGGAATCATCATCAATTTTTCTTGATCCTTCACACCTAAGTGTTCTACTTTTAATGCACTCCTAACTTCAGAGGTTGTGATATAGAATAAATTGGAAAACAATTTAGGGTGTTGATGAACTTGAGTATCTAACTGCATCTGAACCAACGACCATAACTCTTCACTCCATCCAAGTAAAGCTGCAATATCCAAAAAACCATAATTTCCATCGTCACCCACATCAAGAATGTCACAAATGTATGGATGCAAGAAACCAGGAAATTGAGACAAGTAAAGATGCCTTGAAAGACTTGACGGTTGACTTCCTGTTGGTTTCGTGCATGATCTCTTTGTAGTCTGACTCCCATGAGAGCCCTCACCATACTACCACTATGAAGGATCATGATGCACATCATTCTCTTAACTCTTTATGCTCTTATTAACTCCCATCTTTGGCTTGTACATCACCGACGATGGACACATAGATATTGCGGATGAATGTGTTAGTTCCTGAAACTTTTTCTTCAAAACCCTCTGGCCTACAATATCCAAAGTATTGAAATATGTATTCTATAACACCCTAAACCCGCACGTAATTTGAATGCATAATTTAATAGGAAATACAACTACAAGGGTGTCACACACATCAAAAATCAACCATGCTTCGTAAGACGGGTTACAAAACTTATCACACAACACTTGTCATTGCCTGCTCCCCTTCACTTAGGGTATCATTGCAGTGGAATCAAACAAATAATTTATAATTGCAATTCAAGGTATAAAATCTCATAACTTCAAACTTCATAATGCAATAACATATTATCCAGTAACACATTATCAACAATCAACATAATGCTACATTTATATAATGCATTCAACACCGACTCGACATGCATGTGGTACCAAATATGAACACTCAGGTTCATCTTACTCGATGATCCCCACCATATGATAGATTACCTCTTGGAACCGAAGCACACCAAAATCTCTATCATCACCCTATTTAACGCTTCACTAATCCCTCATAATGGGAATTAGCTACTCGTACCCGATCCATCACCATAGGATCGAGGCTCACCAAAACTGGACCGAAGTCCGTACACCATGATGCATGACTCTTAATTTAACATGTATTAACATATCAAGATTCACCACAAAGGATTCCCCTACGCACGCCTCATCATTCTTCATGCACTCATCAATTCATGTTATAGTGTTACTAACATCAACAAACAACATCAACTCATCACATAGTATTACATAAGATTCATTCATACCACTTTACTCAAGAATGACAACATATCATCGCATTCATTGTAACTATTCACTAATTAACCAAACAAATCATCAAAAACCTCTTTACGGTTGACAATTGACTACTATGAGTGTAACCTAGCTTTAGGAAGCCAATAAGCCCTTTGAAATACATTAGAAAAGGCTTCGTGTAAAGTAAGTTTTTAAGCGAAAAATTAGTTTATATGTCGACACATATGATCCATATGTAGACACATAAAATATTTTTTTCCTATGTATGGACAAATACGACTTACAGGTCGGCACATGTGCCGCGTTTTTAAAGCATGTACGTTCTGACTCATGTGCCGCTTGCATGTGTCGACTCATGACCTTCGTAGGTCGACGCATGCCATTTATAGGTCGACACATGACCTTCATAGGTCGACACATGAAATTTATAGGTTGACACATGACCTTCATAGGTCGACACATACTGCGAAGTTTTCTAAAAATCATCTTTTGGACCATCAAACCACTCCCAAATGCACCAAAAATGCATACCACGAAAATCCACTAATTAAAACTCATTTTTCTATGATTATAGCTTCCTAATTCATCATCTTACTCATAGTTTTCAAGAGTCAACGTCATGTTACAATACTTCATCACACATCACCATCTTTAAATTATCAAGAACAAAATCAAGGTAAAAAACCTTCAAAACATCAATCAATGGCATATCATGACCAACAACATCAAAATAGCATATTCACAAATATATTACACAAATTTCACCCTAATTCACCATACAATCAAAAGTGATAACACAACATCAGAATTTAGATCTACAATATCCAATCCTAAGGAGGTTACGGGTTCCTACATCTACCCCACATGTTCTAACACCCACTAAAGAAGCACATCTCCCCCTTACCTGATTTCCATCCAAAATCACCTTTGATTTCCTAGAGTTCTTCAACCTTAAGCCTTTACTCTTCCTCTTTTCCTCTTTTGATCCAACTCTCAAAAGTATGTCGTAACACCAACAATCAACCTTAAACCTTAAACCTTAAGCCTACCGAAAACCTCAATTTTGTTGACGTAACACCAACAATCTCAAGTAGTGATAACCGATACCTGTATGATCATGATGCACATAATAAAAAATCTGATAAATAAAAATATGTCGAAATTATATCAAAGTATGATCATGATGCACATTACCTATTTGTCTTGTATGTACAATCAAAAAGCAACACCAAGTGAAACATATTTAACAACTTCATTGAATCAGGATGTGTCCAGAAGATATCAACAACAACATTTGACTCTTCCCTATTTCTTGTCCAACACATGCATTTTTCTCTATGAATAAGAGTCAACACCATTTTCATTTCCGTCAATGGGCCTCTCTTGCTTGCATTGTATGTAGCTCTAGCTTTATACACTTGGGTAACACTTGTGAGGTTTTCTAGATCCTTGTCTTCCAAAGTAGAAACTATGTATCGTTGAGCCATGTTGTACTTCGTCATGTCATTCACAAATTGTCTCTTATGAATTTTTAGACAACTTAATATGTCACGGCCTTTTAAATCCTTAGATAGTTTATGATTGTGAAACTCACACCTAACCACCACCTTCCAACCGCTACCACTCGACGCAGATCTCAGCCTAAAAGGATATTTCACTTTCATACTATAAATGCCCTATGAGGATTTACTGCTTTCAGATGTATTCTTTCTTTTATAATTTCCTCATCTCTCACAATCCATAATCAATTTATCTTTCCTACCTCGTGTGCCATTTGCAGTATCATAATGAACAATCACAACAACAATACCATGTTGTTTGCCAATATTTTGTGTCTATGCTAATACTTCAGATCGGGACTCAAATATTTTTCATTTATATCACATAAAAAATATACTATCAATATCATATAAGGACGGGAAAATATGCGTACAATCGGTACACAAATCTGTAGATGACCTTGTCGGCTCCTGATCACACACATAAATCTTTTTTTATGTTTTCTGCTCTGTTACCGGAAATTTCATCTATATTCAAAATTTCCAGTATACCGGAAGTTTGCAAATTTTTGGACGTTTTTATTTTTCTCCGAAAATTTTGACAATTTCTGATATGGATTTAAGATTTCCCAGATAAATACCGGATATTTTTGAAATTTTCGATATTTTTCTTCGAAAATTTTCAAATTTCCAATATAAATGCTTGAATCCTAGACATATTTTCTTAGATGTCCTTGATTGAGGTGTTCTATCTCCTTCTTCAATCGGTGCAATGACTTTTAACTTTGTTGGATTTGCATTAGTTGTTAGATTCATCCTCATCACCTTCCACTTAAGGGTAGGGGTTTTGGGATGACTTTGGTGTGGAAAAATTCTTTCTATATTTGTTACTTCCACTTAAGGGTAGGGGTTTTGGGATGACTTTGGTGTGGAAAAATTCTTTCTATATTTGTTACTTCTTTGTGTTGAACATCATATAGTTCTAATGGGTTTGAAGACTCCTTTATCTCTTACTGGTTGAGTAAAGTTGTTTTTCTATATTGAATCATTAAGAAGTGAACTCAATTTTTCAAAATTAAATCTCAAGTGACTTTATTGTGGATTCAAAAAGAAAAAAAAAAGAGAAAAATTATAGACTATTTATCTTGAACAATTGTAGTTAATTTCTTGTGGTATTTTTTATTTCTTTTTAAAATTCATTTATTGTGAAAGAGATAATTGTCCTCTCCCGTATATTAACAGGATTATTTCTTTATTTTCTTGAATTTAATTGTTTGAAATTTCATTTGCACATAGATTTTAAAAGTGCTAAATCTTTATCTATTACAATGTTTAGTTTAGTTTAGTTGTGATTGTTATTTGTTGTATTTATTTTTGTCTATCTACTTAAATGTCCTTTGTGAGTTGGTGATGAGTTGGTGATACACAAAGATACATACACTTATTATGTCTAAAGTAAAATGTGATTGGTATAAGGTCTAAGGTGGGGAAAGCAATCACAATCAAATGTGTGAATTAGAGATTAGATGGCAAACTGCGGAGAATTTGGGTGGCTAAGAATTTCCGTCGGCAATGGAATCGGTAGTGAAGCAGTAACACGTGGGAGAAATGGTTTGATTATTATTGAAGTTTTAAGAGTGTGCGTTAAATGCAATCAAACTTGAGTTTTGATGAGGTAGATGGGATGGCAATCAAGAATTAGATTCATTGTTTTGTATGATAGTTAGTTAATGTTGGAAAAATTAATACTATTTAGAGGTGGATGGGTCAAGATGAATTGGGTGGGTTGAAGTGTTGAACCACCAAAACGGTTGGACTTTAACATTATATTTTTTTTTTTTGAAGTTGGTCATTTTGGTAGGGAGTTGAATATATAATTTTAGAGTGTGAACATGCTAGTAATCTTTGACAAATTACAACTCGTGTGTGAAATATTACGGTGGTTAAAATATGTGTATTTAAAATTAAATAATATTTTACTAATAGTTGGTTAGTTTAGTTGTGATTGGGGACTTGGTAAGAAGGATCATGGTTCAATCTCATGCAATTACGATTAGGAGGAGTCTGGAACAACTTGATATCAAAACTGACTCTCGAACCAAATTTATCAATCCAATTGTTCGCTGTTGATTTTGGTGAACAACTTCTGATTTTCCAAAACTTGTCGAATTGGGTTACTTGCAGGATCAACCATACAAATCCTAGGACATGTGCAAATTTAAATAACTTTGTAACTCTTTAGAACAACCTTTGTATCCTTTATTTGGTTTCCTAAGTCTTTCATGTACGAAAGATATTGACTAAAAGTGCGTAAGTAAAAGTAAACTTAACAAGACTAAGATAAATGGCGAAGAATAAATGGCGAAGAATAAATTGCATAAAGTAAATGCAAAGGATAAATGACTGGTAAATGTAAAGAAAAATTGGTAAAGAACTTTGAAATTTATAAGATAAAACTTTAAAGAAATGGTGTTTGTTCACACGTACATTTTCCAGATAAGACTCTTTTCTCTCACACGGGTACTTTGAGTATTTTGCAGGAATTTTGTACAAGTTTTTACACACACATTCTGATAACAACTATCCTATTTATATACAAACAAAATAACTGTCACTAACGAATAAATCCTAAAACTATGACACTTGGCTCTCTGCATGACTTCCTTTCGCCAGGTGCTTCCACGCGTCTTCTGCCAAACGTCATAACTCTTTTGAATTTGAATTTCCGCTTTACGTCGAAACGACGCGTCTCCTCAGACTTGTCGAATTGTCGAAATACCATAACATCATCCATACTTGTCAAAGACGTCTTTTTATCTGCAGACATCTTCTCTTGTCGAATTGTCGAAATATCATACCACCAATATGTCGAAGTGCCGAACAAGCATCTCCATTTGTCAAAAACACTATTTTGCTTATTAATTTCATGGCGTCAAAAATACATGTATACAAATTTCCCCCCAGCAAAGATGTTTCGACTACTCTGGAGAAACAATCATTTGGTGTCAACCAATATTTCGATGCCATGTCATTGTACGCAGTTGATTTTGGCGAACAACCTCTGGTTTTCCAAAACTTGTCGAATTGGGTTACTTGCAGGATCAACCACACAAATCCTAGGACATGTACAAATTTTAATAACTTTGTAAATCTCTAGAACAACTTTTGTACCTTTCATATGGCTCACTAAGTCTTTTATGTCAAAAGATATTGATTACAAACGTTTAAATAAAAGTAAACTTAACAAGATTAAGATAAATGGAAGAATATAACTGGCGAAGCATAAAGTGTCGAAAAGAAAATGCAGAAAAATAAATGACTGGTGAATATAAAGGAAAATTGGTAAAGAACTTTGAATTTTATAAAATAAAACATTGAAAGAATTGGTGTTTGTTTACACGTACATGTTCCAAATATGTCTCTTTTCTCTCACACGGGTACTTTGAGTATTTGCAGGAATTTTGTACAAGTTTTCACACACTTTTTCTGATAACAACTATCCTATTTATATACAAACAAAATAACTGTTACTAACGAACAAATCCTAAAACTGTGACACTTGGCTTTCTTCCTCTCGCCAGATGCTTCCACGCGTCTTCTGCCAAACGTCATAACTCTTTTGAATTTAAAATTTCACTTTATGTCGAAATGACGTCTCTCTCCAGACTTTGTCAAATTGTCGAAATACCATAATATCATCCATGCCTGTCAAAGACGTCTCTTCGTCTGCAAACATCTTGTCGAAATGTCGAACTATCAATATGTCGAAGTGTTAAAAACACTTAACAACTAAACTGTTAATTCTGTGGCGTCATTTGTCGAAGGAACCCTTTTGCATACTAATCTCATGGCATCAAAAACGCATGTATACAAATTGCCCCCCAGCAAAGATGTTTCGACTGTTTTGGAGAAACAGTCATTTGTTGTCAACCAGTGTTTTAATGCCATGTCATTTAATTTCATTATTCTCAAGTTTTTGTAATCTCAATTTCCAATACAGATTCATCATTACACTTTCTCTAAGATGTCACGTCTAGCCCACATTCAGACTCTACCTCCATCATTTCCTAACATCATGGCCTCTTTTCAACTTCCACCTCTTCAACATCACCATAAAAATCGGCCACGTGTCCACGATCATCATTAACATTTCAAAGCATTTTTATCATCTTCCTTCTATAAATACCCATAAACCATTTTCTCTGAACTCTTTTAACGCTTCAGAACTCCTTTCTTCATACCAATTTCTTAAACTTTCAACTTTCCTGAGAAAAATTCCTTTATTCTTCCCAATAATGGCTCCTCACAAACCTTCCAGCAGCAAACATTCCAAGAAGAATCAGGATTCAGCCCTTTATCCTGCGCATGATTTGAAGGGACCCATGACTATTGGAAACCAACAATATGTTCCTGAACCTCCAAATGAGAGAGAAAAAGAATGTATCTACAAATCCCAGGTACTAATTCCTGTTCTTGTTTCTGGAAACTGTCACGCTATGTTAGGTCCACTTCCGAATTCAGAGATTAAACCAAATCATTTAAAAGAATTTTTTCCAACTTATTTCCATACTAAACCCATAGGTGCTGGAGTGAAACCCCAACCTAAAGAGAAAATGGTAGAACAAAAAGACCCACCGAGTTCGACTGATGACGGAGAGTTGAACTTAACTTATTTGAATTACACCAGGATATTTAGAACTTGTCCATGGTCGAAAGACCCTTCAGACTACTTATCTTGGCTAGATAAAGTTGAAAAGATTAAAGGGAATTTCTGGAAAGAAGTAGGTATTTTCGACCTTATTCAGTTGTCGAGAGCAGGACCCAACATTTGTCCTAATATGCTTTTGGCTTCCCTCTACTTCTGGGACAGTACCTACAACACCTTTCACCTTCCTTGTGGGATGGTTACGCCCACTCTCTTCGGCGCAGCAGCCATCGTTGGCCTTCACCCCAATGGGATAGATTTCGACCCCACTATCCTAAACGGAGATACCATCGCTTTCGACACTAGCTTCGCCCCATACTCTTTATATACGTTTTATTATCATGACAAGAGTACCACGGAAGTCTCGGATGTCGAGCACATAGCCTTTTTGACTCTGTGGCTATCCAAATATGTATTTTGCTCTCGTTCCCTCCAAGTATCCAAGAGATTCATCACCATGGCCAATCAGCTTCACGCAGGCACCAAACTATGTTTGAGTGAAATGGTTTTGGCGAATCTTTACGAATCTTTGAGTGAGAGCGCACATCTTTTGAAAACCATCAAAACCCAAGGTAAAATCAATTTGTCAGGGCCTTTCTGGCTTTTACAATTATGACTTAATGCCACCTTTGAAGCTTCTCTTCCAGTAGAACCAGAAGTGAACGAAGAAGAAGTGAAAGGTAGGACTATCGAATGGCCTAGGTTGGTGCAACTAACGCCAACTGATGAAGGAATTAGCCTTCGACAAGCTTTCAAAAGTTATGTCATGATGTTTGCCAAAAGGTACCATTTTACTCCGACCATGGCACCTTTTGCTGACAGAAAAATTGGACCTGAATGGTTCACCCAACAACTTCCTTTGGAAATGCAGAAGGATGAAAACGTATTTTTGAATGTCTGGGAATCATTTTTAACCCCCAGGCTCCTTTTTTCCCATCGTAACGCAACCAAGAACCAAATAACTTTGATAGTCTATCAACCCAATTTCGTTGCTAGACAGTTTGGCTTGATCCAAATAAAACCTCGACCCATCTTCCCAAAGAAAAGATCCATCATTTTTTACAACTCCCTTCATACTGAAGATGAAAGCAAAGAACTGCCGAAGAAGCTGACTGATGACTTTCTTGACATTCGACCAGTGATCTTTCGACCATCTTTTCTATGTACTCCTGAGTTTGATGAGTGGTGGAAGGATTATTATTCTACCAGATTTTTTGACGTAGCAGCTTTCACTACACATTTAACAAATGCTTTTTCTTTTGTGCAGGATCGGACCAAAAAAGGTATTCAAAGACACATTAGAGAAATACAAAAATTTCAAAAATATTTCGAAACTGCGTATAGACCTGATGATCTTAGTCGAACCATACACGAAGCAGCAGCAGAATTAAAACGTAAATTGACGGAGAAGTTTGAAAAATTGTCATTGCCTTCAAATGTTCGACCAGAGGCGCGCTATGACCTGGATTTCAGTTGTCATCCACCAAAATTTCCTCCTCTTCCAACTGCTGAATTTGGCGTGGCATTTAGCCCTCCATTTCCAGATTGGTTCGTTTGTGGGGATTTTATGAAAATTCTTCGTCAACAGTACAAAAAACCTGCTGAGCGTGTGGTTCCGACTAAGTATCATCTGGACGAATACCAAGGACACCTTCATATTGGAATAGAACACGTTCGCGTGGAAGATCCCATTCTTGAAGGTGTTCACATAAAACATGATTTTTCCTTTGTTATTGTAACTGTATTATCATGTATTTCTTATATTCGTTTCTGAATCCCCTTTCTTTCATTAGCCGTAAGGATTCCTACAAAGAAAACTTTTGTCGAAGCGTCACCAAGTGCTGCTAAGAAATATTCGACAAAGGTACAAAACTCATTCTTCTCATTTATTCTTTTTCCTTTTAAGAAACTAACTGGCTTTGGTCTGCATGACTAGGTAAGTTGAAAACCCCCATCAATCCAAAAAAGAAAGAGTGAAGAAGAGAAAGAAGAGGATAAAGTTCCTGATGAAGAATCTGGTGATGAATCTCCAGAGCTAATCCCCCCTCCTCCTCAGAAGAAGAAAATCCAGAAGGTCTCTTCCCAAAGATCCATTGTTAAATCAGCTAGAAAGGATTCTGCAAGTACTCCCACTGCTAACCTTCGGTCGAAGAATGTGGAGAGTGGGAAATCTAGTTTTAACACTGAGATTCCTGAGGTAAATCTTTATTTCGACTGTATATATTCATCTTCTTTGCCTTTCTTTCTTCTAACTTAGAATTGTTTTCAGAAACAATTGGCTATCGAAAGAACACCTGAGAAAACTCTGGAGGAAACAGTCCAAGAAGAGGATATCCCCACAAGTGATCATGACAGGTAGACTGTAGCAGAATTCGACGCTACAATGGGTGAAGCTTCTGAAGATGAATCTCCTCCTCATCCAGGATTAGATGCTGCAACTCAGGGTGACGATACTGACATGGAAGTTGGGGTCGAAGATGATCATGAAGACAAAACTGCCAAAGATGGGGGTGACCAGTCGAAACAAACAAAGGCTGAGCAAACTTTAGGGCGAAACATTCCACCCGCTTTTGACCAGACCCAAGGAAGTGGCAAATCAACTGGTTCGACTGGTTTCTCTCGCGAGGAGCTTAAAAGTCTCAAAGTGCAGAAACCCTTAGAGTATCTGAAGGCTATGCTTAGCGCTCGTTTAAATTTTCAAGATTCTTCGCAGAGCAATTCGACTACTTCTGGGGCCACTTCTGAAGCACCATCACTTGGCAACATCTTGACCAAGATTAAGACGAAGATCCTTGATGTTGATTTGTTCAAAGTCTTGGAAGAAAACGCCCTTGCCCACATTGAACTCAAGAAAATTCTGAAGCAAGTAAATGTCTTGGAAACTTCTGCTGAGGTTGGCAGTTTTGTGATGGAGCTGATGACCCTTATTGACTTGGCGACTGCAGATCTTCATCGTCAAAGAGAACTTTCCCAGCAAATCTCCTCAAAATCTGAAACTCAAACTGCTGAATGGGATGCTGTTGCAACTTCGACTGACAAAGTTTCAAAGCTGCAGCAGCTTTCTGAAACTTACATCAAAGAAGTTGCTGCTTGTGATGATAATATCCAGAAATGGGAGAAACAAATAGCAGCACTTCAAGAAAAGATCTCCCAAGAGAAAAAGCGCAAAGCATCCATACAACAACCTAAGCAGAATGAGATTGACGACGAACTGAAGGTGGTTATTCGACATGCAGAAAAGGCCCAGCAACTTAGTCAAGAGACTGAGACTCTCTATACTCACCAAAGTCTTTGTGATCATCGACTCCAGTTTCAGAGGAAGAAATTCGCCATGTTGAAGGAAACTTTTGCCAGTATCAATTTGTAGTCGAATTAATTTAACGATTTTCAGCCCTTTGAGGCTTTTTTGGTAATAACTTTAGTGCCATTTTTATTTGGCAAGGCTATCACAATTATGTTTACAATTATTCTACTGTTATTTTTACTTCTTGCAATATTGGCTTATATTTTTTCAAATACTTGTCATTTATCTTTAGGATTCTCTCATCTTTCCCTATTTCTTCAATCTCATACGCGGCATTTGAAAAACTTTTCAAAATCTGGAAAGGTCATTCCCACTTAGGGGACCATTTTCCCATTAACTTATCTTTTTGATCTATAAGAAGGATTACTTTCCAAACAAGATCACCAATTAAGAAGGTCTTGAATTTTACTTTCTTATTGTAAAACTTTTCGACTCTTTCTTTTTGTCTCTTTATTAGATCTAGCGCATGCAGCCTTTCTTCGTCTAGATCAACTAATTCGTCCATCATCATACTCTAATATATATCTGATGGGATTTCATGATGCCTTTGCACTCTAACTGACTGCAAATATATTTCGACTGGTAAAACTGCATCATGTCCATAGGTCAACTTGAATGGAGTCGAATTTGTTGCTTCTTTTGGAGACGTTCGACAAGCCTACAAAACTTGATCTAAAGTTTTATGCCAGTTTCTAGGTTTTGTAGATAATTCTTGATAGGCTTTCTCCAGTCTGCAATTCCTGAATCATCTATATTGAATATCTCAAAATTTTCTTCGTCACCGTATCCTAATCTTATTGACTCCAAATCTTATGGGGACAACTTGGTGGATATGACTCTTCCTCTGACTTCAATAGCCTCTTCTAACTTTTCCTTCGACACTTTGTATCCAGACGCCAGTTGAGCAAGGTCATTTGCCTCCTGATTCTCCACCCTGGGAATGTGCCTAAAGGCCACATTGTCGAATTCCTTGAGAAGTCTATTGGCTATTACAAAGTACATGATTAAATTTTCTTTCACACATTTATACTCTTTAGTCAACTGCTTTATCACCAGTTCAGAGTCGCCCATTATTTCGACTCTTGTTGCCCCCAGTTTCAACAATATTTCAAGTCCAGCAATCAAAGCTTCATATTCTGCTTCATTATTTGAACATAGACTTTCAACTTTGTACTTGAATTTTGTTGGAATTCTGTCAGGAGAAATAATCAACATCCCAACACCAGTTCCATTTTTATGACTGGAACCGTCGAAATACAGTTTCCATGGTTCTAATTCGACATACTCTACATTTCCATCTATAGAGTGGTCAGCTATAAAATCAGCAACCACTTGTCCTTTCACAGCCTTTAAAGGCAAATATTTCAAGGGATATTCTGTTAATGTTAAAGCCCATTTTCCAATTCGACTATGTAAAATAGATTTAGAGAACATATATTTTATTACGTCGAAATGGGAGGAAATGTATACATCAACAGGCTTTATATAATGCTTTAACTTCATACAAGAGAATATACACATAAACATAGTTTTTCTATAATACTATATCTAGTTTCAGCATCATTCAGGATTCTACTGAGATAATAGATGGCCCTTTCGACGCCATTCTCATCTTCTTGACACAGCATACTTCCTAATGTTTTGTCTGATGCCGAAATGTACAATCTCATACTTCTTTTTCTACAAGGAGACATTAAAATTGGAGGACTAGCCAGGTATTCCTTGATTTTGTCAAAGGCAGCTTGCTGTTCTTGCCCCCATGCAAAGTCTTCCTTCTTTAGTCGAAGTAGAGGAGAGAAAGCTTGCGTTTTTCCACTAAGGTTGGAGATAAATCTTCTGAGAAAGTTGATTTTCCCTAGCAGAGGCTGCAACCATTTCTTTGTTGATGGCGCTTTCGCCTCCATTATGGCTTTGGCTTTGTTTTCATTTATTTCGATCCCCGTCTTGTGGACCACAAAACCTAAGAAATCACCCGCCTGCACACCAAAAGCACATTTAAGTGGATTCATTTTCAAACCAAACTTCCTCATCCTTTCAAAGGATTGTCGAAGATGATCTATATGACTTTTTCCTGAAACAGACTTAATCACAATGTCGTCAATGTACACTTGCATGAAAGTTTCAATAAAGTCATGAAAGATGGAATTCATAGCCTGTTGGTAGGTTGCTCCAGCGTTCTTTAAACCAAAAGGCATTACTACCCATTCATACGTTCTTATTTCTCCAGGACAACGGAAAGCTATTTTAGGAACATCTTCTTCAGCGATAAAAATTTGATTATAGCTAGAGTATCCGTCTAGCATACTTAAATACTCATGGCCTGCTGCAAAATCTATAAGCATTTCTGCCACTGGCATGGGATATTCATCCTTTGGGGTAGCCGAATTTAAGTCTCGAAAATCAATGCATACCCTAAGTTTTCCATTTTTCTTAATTACAGGAACGATATTTGCAATCCATTCGACATACCTGGTTGTGCGGACGAACTTGCACTTTAGAAGTCTTTCGACCTCTTCTTTTATTTTCGACAGAATCTCTGGTGCGAAGCGTCGTGGAGTCTGCTTTACTGGCCTCTTTCCTTCCATTATTGGCAGCTGCAATTCGACCAAACTTCTGTCTAAACCAGGCATCTCTTCGTAATCCCATGCGAAGCAGTCTTTGAACTCTTTCAGCAACTGGACTATTTCGACCTTAAACTGGGGGTCCATTTTTTCACTTATGTAGGTTGGTCTACTTTCTGCCCCCACTCCTAAATTTATTTCTTCTAATGGATCCTGCACCACCATCTTCACGTTAGTTGACACTGGATATTTTTCGAACCCTAGAGGTTCGTCATCATAAATGGCGTCAAGCTTTTGGTGTTGCCATTCGCCCATTTGGTTGTTATCATGATCTTCTGCAACGTCTCTTTGGGGACATTGTTCGTTGGAATTTTCTTTGTTGGCTTCGACAGCCATGTATTTTACTTCAGCCTCAAGGGCGTCTTTGAGTTTGTTTTCGGCTATGTAAGCCGTAATTCTTTCGAGCGCTGATTCTTTACTCGTCATCGTCAAATTCGCTTCCCCATCCTGTTGGCGCTATATGAGTAGTTCCCCACATATAAGATTCGCCAATTACCTCTTTGTCCCACTGAAAACCATGTGTAGGATGAAGGTACATGGAGCAGTAGGCATTCTCTGTTGCTTTTAAGTCGAATTCGGCTGGGCTGCACGGAGGTATGTGAGCCAGGTTCTGGTCGAAGCTTTGACTGTTGACATTGTTTACTTCTGTCATGAAATAGCTTTGATCAGCCTCAATGTTTTCGACAATCCCGTCTGGCCTCCAAATGGCTATTCGCTGATGCATTGAAGAAGGTACGACTCCTACACCATGAATCCATTCCCTTCTAAGTAGTAGGTTGTAATTCGCCCTTGAAGCAATGACCATGAACATCGTTGGCCTTGTTATGGTTCCAACAGTCAAATTCACCTGGATAACACCCATAGTGGTTCCTACTTTTCCTTCATAGTTCGACAACACCATGTTGTGAGGTTTTGCGTCTGAATCATCTTTCCCAATCTTCTTTAGCATGAAATGAGGCATCAAATTTATTGTTGCTCCACCATCTACCAGTATCTTGTTTACACTAACATTCTCCACCTTTCCTTTTATGAACAAAGGCTTTAAATGTGCTTTCATGGAATCATATGGCCTTTCGAAGAAAGCATTTTGCACTTCGACGCATCCGTTGTTCATGACGTAGTAGCAAACGGGCCTGTGTGCCATTGTTTCCTCTTCCATTTCATCTTCCTCGTCTTCGACCTCCATGACTCTATCATAATCTCTAGGGAGGACAAAAACCACATTGCAGATACATTAAAGGACGCTTTTGAGTCAGATTCGAAGTTGTCCGTTATTTCATCGTCTTCTTGCATCTTCTCTTTCGACGCCACTGGTTCGACAATGCTGCCAGGACTGATCTGGTGGGAAGCCTTTTTTCTGCTTACTATCCGAAGATTGTTACTAGATTCTGCTTTATCTTTGCTGTTAGTGTCTTTTCCATTCACGCTATTTTCTGCAGCCTCTTTTTCTGCCCTCTTCTACCTCTGGAATCTTCTCCATTGGGATCTTGACATAGGGTTTTTTCCTTTGTAGTTTTCTGAAGGATATGGTCTTGGCTTGTGCTTTTCCATTTCCTTCTTGCCTTCCATCGAAGCGCCTCTCTGAACCTCAAATTTTCTCCATTTCCCCTGCCTTTGGGCATCTCTAATGGGTTGAACCCATTTGTCATCCGTTGCTTTGTTAGATGGTTTGTAAGTGTTATGGTGTCTTTCTCCATGCCTCCATTGATGATGATCACTTCTCCTTGGGTCATATCTTGTTGTCCCCCAATTTTCTTTCCTCTTGGCTTTATCCACTGCTTCCAGATTGGTTGCTGACTTCCTGTCGAAGATTGCACTGCAGCATGGGCATAACATCACTTCAGTCCTCATCTTTTGGCACCTCTTGATGAATTCCACTAGATTTTCCTCTTCTTTAGGATACGCCAACCTTTGGTACTCCTTTCTTTGGTACTCCTTTCGACGACGATCTTCACCCACTTCAGCTTGGTCTCTCTGAGATACTTCCACCATATTTACCCCAACATTTCATTCGTTGGCAATGCTTAATTCGTTCATTTTCTTAATGAGTCTTTCTTCTTCGACTTCGACACCTTTTGGTATCTGGTCAAACTCCTTTTCTGGGCAGCAACACCAAGACATGTTCCCGGGACCATGTTTGCAACAACACCTGTTCCAACTTCTTTTGGGGTCCTCCAATATTCTGTGCAGGATTCCACTGGTCACAGGCTTCATAGGACCATTCACAGCTTCTGCTTTGAGTCTTGTGACCTCTTCACTGAAAGGTCCCATAGTGTTGACGCAGTTTGTGACATCACCTGTCTTCATTTGATCAGGATCAAGGCCTTCAGTAGCCTTGTTTTCAATAGTGAGGTCTTCAGTAACCTTCTTTTTGATAATAGGGAGATTCTCAATTGTCTCAAATGTTTTTTCATTGTTGCTCAAAGGTACATCTCCCCAACCGGTTGGTTGGATTGTGTTGATGTCGACGTGAGAGCTTGCCGGTGCATTGTATTTCACGAGATAATCGTACTTCCCACTTGGCTGTCCCAAGCAATCCCAATTTCCTTCTTGCCGAACCATAACATCTTCAGCAGTATCGTCACTGTCCTTTCTGTCGAAACCTTCAGTAGTTTCCATCTTTTTCTGGTCGTCGAAGCCTTCAGTAACTTCAAATTCGTTCTGGTTTGCGAGATCATCAGCAATCTCAACCATGTTGATATTTGTGTCGAAACTTCCAGCAGCTTCCACCATTTCAAAATTGCCATCAGGAGCAACTTCAACCTCCACCATGTTCACAATGGATGGTTCAACGTAATGGGCTTCGACTGGCTGCATGGGATTCGAATCGATCCTCATTTGTTGTTTTGGCTTATCACCAACGAGACGTTTTATGGCCCAGAAAATTATGGTATTTACAAAAACCTCTCTTTTTCTGTTGTTCCATAGGCGGTTCTTTAGCGCCGGGTGGTTTTATTAATTGACCATATTTAACCAACAAATCGAAAATTTCGTCACATTTGGTGATGTCGAACGTACAAGTTCTTTTGGGGAACTTATCATTGGTTTCGACTGGGTTTCTGTTCGACGGAGTTAGTACTTTACACGAATAAGGTGGGCCTTGCATTAGTTCTGCTAAGTCAATCTCTTATTCGTCGAAGTTACTTGGTTCGTTTTCGTCGTATTCATCATTTTGACAAGCCCCTACATAGGCCACCCTTTCTTTTTTATTCTTATTTGCTCTGAATTTTTCGTCTCTTAACCTTTCGACTTGTCTCACTCTATCTGCTAATTGCGCCATATCCCTTAGATATTGGGTGTCTAGTTTCTTTCTTATAGAATAATCTAGTCCCCCTGCGGCCATTTCGACTAACTCATGTTCTGGCACCGGAGTGAAACATCTAGCTTTTAGCAATTTGAACCTATTTAAATAATCATCTATTGGTTCTGAGTGTTTTCTCTTAACACTGGCTAATTCCTTCAGACTTATTTTGGTTTGTCCCATGTAAAATTGTTCATGGAATAACCTCTCTAATTGGGTCCACGTATACACTGAGTTTGCAGGCAAAGATGTAAACCAAGTAAACGCGTTTTTCGTCAAGGAACTAGGGAAGTATTTTATTTTCAAATTTTCATTACGGGTTATCTCTCCTGCTTCGATTAGATAACGTGCTACATGTTCTATGGTGGACTCACTAGTATCCCCTGAGAACTTGGTGAACTTAGGAACTTTCCATCTTGGGGGAAATTCCTCTTGCAGAATATACTCCGACAGTGGGGAAGCGTAACTGGGCCTTTGTAGTCCCATGTTCACCCCATTTTGTGCCATTATCGTTTCGACCATGGCCGCTAAATTGTTTTCAACAGGCAAGTGATTATACCGGATTCGCTGTTGCAACACAGCATCCGCGTCTTGGCCTCTCTGGATTACTATCCTTCTAGGCTCTTGTGGAACAGGGATTTCGACACGAGGCTGTTCGACCACATCCTTTTGGTTTCTGACGTTTGTCTGAGGATTGTCTAACGATATTTGGTTTATCGTAGGCTCTTCCTGGACCGCTACCGCTGGGTCCTGAACCACTTGTTCTTTGTGTCGAGTTTGAGGGACCCCAAAAAAGTCAGCAATGCGCGTCATTTGCGCTGCCAACAATTGGTTTGTTTGGGTGGTGTTTTGTATTAGAGGATTGAAATCCACCCCCATTTGTTGTGTCAACATTTGGACCATATCATGATTACTCTCGTCCATTTGTTGTCTAATTACTTGCGCAGAATTATTTGTTATCGCTGGCATGTAAAGTGGTTGTTGGTTTAGTCTACTCATGTTTTCGCCATATCCTGACCCTTGTAAAGGTGAAGTCATATTGGCCATAGAATCAGAATACACTACCGGGGAATTGTGTAAATTTGCCATTACCGAAGTTGACATTCCAAATGGTTGTTCCCTACCAGGCAGAGGCATGGTGAAATTCGTCACAAAAGGCCTAGAAGTATTTCCCATAGGAGGAGGTGTTCCAACAGGCATTTGTTGCGCCCTAATGGACGAACTAGGCGCATTTTGCGAAATTGAAATCGCTGGTATTGACCCTGTTGACGAAGGCACAGCCTCTGACACAGGGACTGATCCCACATTTCCTCCTGTCGAAGGGATAGGGTTGGATACTGGGATGGCTTCACTTGGATTGGGATTATTTGGATTATTTGGCTGACTCACCATTTTTCTTACTCTTGTTCTTTTAGGTCTTTCTACGTCAGATACGGCTAATTTACCGCTTCTTAGTCTCATACAACGAAGAAGAAACCTTGACTAACGGTTATTTAAGTTTTAGATTTATGCACGGTCCCACTGGGTGTGCCAATTTGTTCGCAGTTGATTTTGGCGAACAACCTCTGGTTTTCCAAAACTTGTCGAATTGGGTTACTTGCAGGATCAACCACACAAATCCTAGGACATGTGCAAATCTAAATAACTTTGTAAATCTCTAGAACAACTTTTGTATCTTTCATTTGGCTCACTAAGTCTTTCATGTCGAAAGATATTGATTACAAACGTTTAAATAAAAGTAAACTTAACAAGATTAAGATAAATGGCAGAATATAACTGGCGAAGCATAAAGTGTCGAAAAGAAAATGCAGAAAAATAAATGACTGGTGAATATAAAGGAAAATTGGTAAAGAACTTTGAATTTTATAAAATAAAACTTTGAAAGAATTAGTGTTTGTTTACACGTACATGTTCCAAATATGACTCTTTTCTCTCACACGGGTACTTTGAGTATTTGTAGGAATTTTGTACAAGTTTTCACACACTTTTTCTGATAACAACTATCCTATTTATATACAAACAAAATAACTGTTACTAACAAACAAATCCTAAAACTGTGACACTTGGCTTTCTTCCTTTCGCCAGATGCTTCCACGCGTCTTCTGCCAAACGTCATAACTCTTTTGAATTTAAAATTTCACTTTATATCGAAATGACGTCTCTCTCCAGACTTTGTCAAATTGTCGAAATACCATAATATCATCCATGCCTGTCAAAGACGTCTCTTCGTCTGCAAACATCTTGTCGAAATGTTGAACCATCAATATGTCGAAGTGTTGAAAACACTTATCAACTAAACTGTTAATTCCGTGGCGTCATTTGTCGAAAGAACCCTTTTGCATACTAATCTCATGGCGTCAAAAACGCATGTATACAGTCATTTAATTCCACTACTTCCAAGCTTTTATAATCTCAAGTTCCCAAACAGATTCATCATTACACTTTCTCAGAAACGTCATATCTAGCCCATGTTTAGACCTTACCCCCATCATTTATTCTTTCTCCTTTTAAGAAATTAACCGGCTTTGGTTTGCATGACTAGGTAAGTCGAAAGCCCCCACCAGTCCAAAAAAGAAAGAAAGACGAGGAGAAAGAAGAGGAAAAAGTTCCTAATGAAGAATCTAGTGATGAATCTCCAGAGCCAAACCCCCCTCCTCAGAAGAAGACAAAAAACAAGAGGGTCTCTTCCCAAAGATCCATTGTTAAGTCAGCTAAGAAAGATTCTTCAAGTTCTCCAACTGCCAAACTTCAATCGAAGGATACAGAGAGTGGGAAATCTAGTTTTAATACTGAGATTCCTGAGGTAAATGCTTATTTCGACTATCTATATTCATCTTCATTGCATTTCTTTCTTCTAACTTAGAATTATTTTCAGAAACAATTGGCTGTCGAAAGAAAACCTACAGATAAAAACACACCAAAACCTAATAGTGGTTCTGCTCTCAAAACTGTCAGCTCGACGTCCACTTCTCCGAAGGATTCGAAAAAAGGATCAACAATGGAGATGGCGCAGACAAAAATTAATCCTGAACCTGAGAAAACTCTGGAAGAGACAGTCCACGATGAAGAAATCCCCAAAAATGATCATGGCAGGCAGATTGTAGCAGAATTCGACGCTACAATGAGTGAAGCTTCTGAAGACGATTCACCTCCTCATCCAGGATTAAATGTTGCAAATAAGGGTGATGACACTGACATGGAAACTGGGGTTGAAGATGACCATGAAGAAGAAACTGCTAAAGATGAGGATGACCAGTCGAAACAACCGGATGCTGGGCAAACTTTAGGGCGAAGCACTCAACCCGTTCCTGACCAGACCAAAGGAAGTGTCGTATCAACTGGTTCGACTGGTTTCTCTCGCGAAGAGCTTGAGAGTCTCAAGGTGCATAGACCCTTAGAATATCTGAAGGCCATGCTTAGCGCTCGTCACAATTTTCAAGATTCTTCGCAAAGCAGTTCGACTACCTCTGGGGCCACTTCTGAAGCGCAATCTCTTGACAACATTTTGACCAAGATTAAGAAGAAAATCCTTGATGTTGATTTGTTCAAAGTTTTAGATGAAAACGCCCTTGCTCATATTGAACTCAAGAAGATTTTGAAACAAATAAACGTCTTGGAAACTTCTGCTGAGGTTGGCAATTTTGTGATGGAGCTGATGACCCTCATCGACTTGGAGACTGCAGACCTTCATTGTTAAAGAGATCTCTCCCAGCAAATCTCCACAAAATCCGAGACTCAAATTTCTGAATGGGATGCTGTTGGTACTTCGATTGACGAAGTTTCAAAGCTGCAGCAGCTTTCTGAAACTTATATCAAAGAAGTTACTGCTTGTGATGATAATATCCAGAAATGGGAGAAACAAATAGCTGTTCTTCAAGAAAAAATCTCCCAAGAGAAAAAACGCAGAGCATCCATACAGCAACCTAAGCAAAATGAGATTGACGACGAACTGAAGGTGGGTATTCGACATGCAGAAAGTGCTCAGCAACTTAGTCAAGAGATTGAGACTCTCTCTACTCACATAAGTCTTTGTGATCATCAACTCTAGTTTTAGAAAAAGAAATTTGCCACATTGAAGGAAGCTTTTGCTAGTATCAAATTGTAGTCGAATTAGTTTACGAATTCTCAGCCCTTTGAGGCTTTCTTTTTAATAACTTTGGTGCCATTTTTGTTTGTCAAAGCTATCACAATTATTTTCACAATTATTCTACTCCTATTTTTACTTCTTGCAATATTGGCTTATATTTTTTCAAATATTTGCCATTTATCTTTAAGATTCTCTCATCTTTTCCTATATCTTCAATCTCATACGCACCATTTGAAAAACTTTTCAAAATCTGGAAAGGTCCTTCCTACTTAGGAGACCATTTTCCCATTAATCTATCTTTTCGATCCATAGGAAGGATTACTTTCCAAACAAGATCACCAATTAAAAAGGTCTTGAATTTTACTTTCTTATTATAAAACTTTTCGACTCTTTCTTTTTGTCTCTTTATAAGATCCAGCGCACGCAACCTTTCTTCGTCTAAATCAACTAATTCGTCCATCATCATACTTCAATATATATCTGATGGGATTTCAGGATGCCTTTGAACTCTAACTGATTGCAAATATATTTCGACTGGTAAAACTGCATCATGTCCATAGGTCAACTTAAATGGAGTCGAATTCGTTGCTTCTTTTGGAGATGTTCGACAAGCCCACAAAACTTGATCTAAAGTTTTATGCCAGTTTTTAGGTTTTCTCCCCACATGCTTTTTGATCAAATTTATCACTACCTTGTTGGCTGCTTCAACTTGTCCATTGGCTTGAGCATAGTAAGGTGTCGAAGTAAGGAGTTTAAATCCTGTTTCTTGTGCAAATTTCTGCATATTTTTACCAGTGAACACAGATCCTTGATCTGTTGTTATTATTTCTGGTATCCCAAATCTATAAATTATGTGCTTTTGGATCAAATCTATAACTGCTTCTTGATCTACATTTACCAATGGTATGGCTTCAATCCACTTAGTAAAATAGTCTATTCCAACCAAAATATACTTTTGCCCTTTTGAAGAGGCTGGTCGAATTTCACCAATCAAGTCTAAAGCCCAACCTCTAAATGGCCAAGGCTTTATAATTGAATGCAACTCACTTGCAGGAACATATGGTATGCCTGCATGTACTTGACATTCCTGGCAACCTTTTGCAAATTCGACACAGTCCTTCAGCATTGTTGGCCAATACATTCCTTGTCGAAATAATAACCATTTCATTTTATGACCTGCTTGGTGTGAGCCACACGCTCCACTGTGCACATTCGACAAAGCTATGTAAGCTTCATCTTCACCTAAGCATTTCAACAAGACTCCTTCTGCAGTCTTTTTGAACAATTCGTTTCCAAAAAGTACCTAACTTAAAGCTCTGTATTTTACCTTTCTTTCGGCTTTCTGATTTGGGTCTTGTAGATAATCCTTGATGGGCTTTCTCCAGTCTTCAATTCCTGAATCATCTATATTGAATATCTCAAAATTTTCTTCGTCACCATATCCTAATCTTATTGACTCCAAATATGATGGGGACAATTTGGTAGATATGACTCTTCCTCTGACTTCAATAGGCTTTTCTAACTTTTCCGTCGACACTTTGTATCCAGACGCAAGTTGAGCGAGGTCATCCGCCTCTTGATTCTCCACCCTGGGAATGTGCCTAAAGGCCACATTGTCGAATTCCTTGAGAAGTCTATTGGCTATTACAAAGTACATGATTAAATTTTCTTTCACACACTTATATTCTTTAGTCAACTACTTTATCACCAGTTCAAAGTCACCCATTATTTCGACTTTTGTTTCCCCCAATTTCAACAATATTTCTAGTCCAGCAATCAAAGCTTCATATTCTGCTTCATTATTTGAACACAGACTTTCAACTTTGTACTTGAACTTTGTTGGAATTCTGTCAGGAGAAATAATCAACATCCCAACACCAGTTCCATTCTTATGACTGGAACCGTCGAAATACAGTTTCCATGGTTCTAATTCGACATACTCTACATTTTCATCTATAGAGTGGTCAGCTATAAAATCAGCAACCACTTGTCCTTTCACAGCCTTTAAAGGAAAATATTTCAAGGAATATTCTGTCAATGCTAAAGCCCATTTTCCGATTCGACTATGTAAAATATATTTAGATAACATATATTTTATTATGTCGAAGTGAGAAGAAATGTATACATCAACAAGCTTTATATAATGCTTTAATTTCATACAAGAGAAATATACGCATAGACATAGTTTTTCTATAATACTATATCTAGTTTCAGCATCATTTAGGACTCTACTGAGATAATAGATGGCTCTTTCGACGTCATTCTCATCTTCTTGGCACATCATACTTCCTAATGTTTTGTCTGATGCCGAAACGTACAATATCATACTTCTTTTTCTACAAGGAGATATTAGAATTGGAGGGCTAGCCAGGTATTCCTTGATTTTGTCAAAGGCAACTTGTTGTTCTTGCCCCCATGCAAAATCTTCCTTCTTTAGTCGAAGTAGAGGAGAGAAAGCTTGCGTTTTTCCACTAAGGTTGGAGATAAACCTTCTGAGAAAGTTGATTTTTCCCAGCAGAGACTGCAGCCCCTTTTTCGTCGATGGCACTTTCGCCTCCATTATGGCTTTGGCTTTGTTTTCATTTATTTCGATCCCCTTCTTGTGGACCACAAAACCTAAGAAATAACCCGCCTGGTGTTAGATACCCAAAAGTGCTAATTTGAGCTATCAAATATGGGTATCTTTCACTCCATTTTCTTGCTAAAGTGTTCGAAACCACCTTTGTTTTGGATGAAATGCAATTCAATGATAAACGATCTTGGTACCTTTGATTTGTGTGTTATTGTACAGGAAGTAGGCATGAAATAATAGAAAGTGAAGACACAAGAAATTTGGCAAAGGGATCAAATAAAACAAGCATTCATCAGCTTGCTCGCTAGGCGAGGGCTGTGGCGAAGGACTCGCTAGGCGAGCGTCCAGCGAGAGCCCAGCGAAAAGCTCCAGTATTTTACAGTGGCAAACATGACCACACTCGCTAGGCGAGCTTCCAGCGAGGTGTGTGGCGAACACGTCCAGACTTGGTGAAAAGCGCAACCAGCACTCACTCGCTAGGCGAGCCTTTAGCGAGCTCCTAGCGAGCATTCCAGTAGCAAAACCTCTCAACCTCGCTGGAGCGAAGGTTGAAGCGTGGCCTTCGCTAGGCGAAGGTTTTGTTCGCTCAGCGAACATGAAAGTCTGGCAATGGTTGTTTCTCTGGGCGCAGGTGCCTCAGGTGCCTCATTTAGGGGCTCGCTAGGCGAGCCATTCTGCTCGCCTAGCGAGCATGACAGCCCAGTAGCAGCTCTATAAGTAGCAAGGGCTACTTTTTGGAGCCATACATTATTTTTCCATACTTTTGTACTTTTTCTAGATATTTTTACAGCATTGTTCTAAGGATCTTTTGTGACCTAGAAACCATTTTTCTTCATCTCTTAACCATCTTTCACAAAAAGAAGGTGGATTCCCATCCAATCTCGATTATTCGACTCGGATGTTGATCAACCTTCTTCCGAAACTTGTTGACCAAGCTACCATGAAAATGAGTAGCTAAGTCCTTCATTTTGTCAAGGTTAGATATAGATGATCATTAGCTTTGTGTGTAAATGTAAGGATCTTCATTTGTAAACTCTTTAATGGTGAATATATGGTGAAAACTTTGTTCTTATTGAAAACTCTTTGTGTTGGTTTATGATCGAGAGATGTTTACCAACTCTTAACCTAGGTTTTCATCCAATCTTGTTTGTTAGCTAGAGATAGTAATGAATGATTTTGTTCACCATAAGGTTGAACCAAAAAGTTGTCATTTTGATAGATTGTGTTAGAGATAAACAATGGATCAAAATGGGAAAACTCACAATGTGTGTTAGAGATAAACACATTGGGAGGACTTTGTGAAATAGTTTATCATCTAAAGGAGTTTATAAGTTTTGTTGATCTAACATATACATGCAAAGTGATCGTCGAACCCTAACTTTGGCAATATTTCTCAAATATTCAAACCAAAACTTTTACCGCATTTTATTATACTTTTATGCAAGATACCGTGACAAATACCAAAACCCCATTGTTACCTTAAGCTAAGAATTAATACAACTGTCGAAAGGCGGTGATATCTTACAATCCCTGTGGATACGATAACAAAAACCCGACACTTAAAATTACACTCAACAAAATGGCGCCGTTGCCGGGGATTGTAAATTGATATTGCGAGCATCGCAATGGTTGCTTAATTTTTAGCTTTCGAATTTTTGACTTGTGCTTGTAATTTGTTTGGTTTAGTGTGCAGCTTACGTTTTATGCGAGGGCAAATCCCTGTGGACGAACTTCTTTTTGATCCCAAGATCGAGAGAACCGCAAGGAGGCTCAATAGCAAAACGAGACGAAGGAGGCAACAAGCGAGACATCGTCAAGAGCAAGGAGAAAGTTCTTCTACCACAAATCCACCACCGTTCATACCTACCATGGAACCACCACCACCGCCCATTTCCACTCCATGCATAAACAGTCCAAGAAACACTGCTCAGTTTTCCAACCACACGGGAAGGCAAGCTGAGATGAAAACGGGAACTCTCAATTTATTATATGGAAGTCCATTCACCGGAATGGACCATGAAGATCCCTTTGCTTTCCTCACAAAATTTTATGAGATAGCATTGGCGGCCGGAGTGGATCAGGCTCATGAGCTACCGTTATTTAGAAGATTATTTCCCCACGCTTTGCTCGGCAAAGCAAAAGATTGGTACTTAGATCAAACACCGGCCGTCATGACTGACAAGAACGTGTTAGAAGAGAAGTTCATCGAAAGATTCTTCTCCCATAACAGGTTCATGGAATCAAAGACGGCCATCTCAGTGTTTGCACAAGGAATCAATGAATCCTTAAATAAAGCATGGGAAAGATTCAAATCCATGCTTCGGAAATGTAAAGGGCATGGATTTGATGAATTGACTCAAATCCATATTTTAAAAAATGGACTTCAACCAAATTGCAAGACGTTGTTGGATGCTACCTCGGGTGGCTCTTTATTGTCTAAAAGTGCCGAAGAAGCTACAAATATCATAAATCGAATGGCTCTAAATGATCTTCAGAGTCAAAGTCGAGGCAACTCTTTGAAAAAGCCGGGAGTGCTTGAACTAGGGACGAACGATGCCATCCTTGCCCAAAACAAACTCATCTCACAACAAGTGGAACTCTTAACGCAGCAAATAAAAGAGTTGAGAGAACCTTCTAAAGCTAAACAAATAGCTTGTTGTGAGCTTTGCAAAGGTGAGCATGACACCAGATTCTGTCCACCTCCGGGGTTCGAAGACGTAAACTACATGGCAAACCAAAGGGACTACCAACCGAGACAACAACAACAACAACCTTATCAACCAAACCCTCAAAATCAACAACAACATTTCCAAGGGAACCAAGGGTTCCAACCTAGGAGTAACTATTACCATAACCAAGGTTATGGAGGTGGTTCTTCTAGGCGTCAAACCCCTCCCCAAAATCCTTATCAATCTCAACAACCGCCGGTCGTAACTTCTAAGTTGGAAGAGACATTGACGCAATTCATGCAAATGTCAATGGCAAATCAAAAAAGCAACGACGCGGCTATAAAAAATCTCGAGACTCAAGTTGGGCAACTTGCTAAGCAACTCGCGGAATAACAAACCGGTCCTTCCTTTTCGGCAAACACGCAAACAAATCCTAAGGAGCATTGTAAGGCGATCACAACGAGAAGTGGGAAGGAGTTGATGAGTGAGAATAACAAAAGATTTGAGAGTGAACAAAGAGAGAAAAAGAAAGAAAATGAGGAGGAAAATATTGATGGTGAAGTGGGGGAGTGGAGTGAGGAGGAAGAAGTTGAAAAGAACGAAAAGAATGGTGAAGTTGAAAAGAAAAAAAGTGTGGAGATTGACAAAAATACGAGTGATGAAGTAATGGGGGAGGAAGTGAAAAAGCCTAGATGGAGGAGTGCTAGAGTTGCAAAGGGAAAGGAGGTAGTGAGCACTACTCCAATCCAAAACCTTCCTTATCCTCATGCCCCGTCCAAAAGGGAGAATGAACGGCATTACGCCCGGTTCATGGATATTTTTAAACAACTACAAATAAACATTCCGTTTGCCGAAGCCTTGGAGCAAATGCCCAAGTATGCCAAATTCATGAAGGACATACTTACAAAAAAACGGAGGTATACGGAACCGGAGACCATCGTCCTAGATGCGAGCTGTAGTGCCATTATTCAAAGGACGCTTCCAAAAAAAGAGGTTGATCCGGGAAGAGTTACTTTGCCAGTTAAAATTGGTGATATCTATGTCGGGAAGGGACTAATTGACTTGGGGTCAAACATTAATCTTATACCTTTGTCTATTATAAAGAGGCTTGGCAACATTGAAATTAAGTCCATCCGAATGACGTTGCAATTGGCAGATAAGTCGACTACCCATCCTCATGGCGTAGCCCAAGATGTTTTGGTTAAAGTCGACAAATTCTTTTTCCCGGTCGATTTTATTGTTATTGATATGGAGGAAGATGATGATGCTCCGCTCATCTTGGGCCGACCATTCATGAAAACTGCGCGAATGATGATAGACGTTGATGACGGTTTAATGAAGGTGAGAGTCCAAAATGAGGAAGTAACATTCGATCTATTCGAAGCAATGAAGCATTCAAAAGATAGAAATGATAGCTTTCGCATCGATGTGATCGAAGAAGTAGTTTTGGAGGTTTCTAAGCATATTCATGAGATATCTCCTATGGAGTTAGCTCTTGACGACTCATTGGAGGTTTTCACCGTTGAAGAAGAGCAAGCTCTTGAGGAATGCTTAAAGGAACTTGATAGTTTAGACGAACTACAACCGTGGGAAGTTGAGGAAGAAGACTTGAAGAAGGAGGTTACTGACGAAAAAGCGCCTATTGAATTGAAAATACTACCTTCTACTTTGAAGTATGTATTCCTAGATGAGACCGAAGCAAAGCCGGTCATCATAAGCAACCTTTTGACAAATGATGAAGAAGCCCGCTTGATCCATGTGCTAAAAAAAATCAAGAAGCCATGGGTTGGACTCTTTCCGATCTAAAAGGAATTAGCCCTTCCTATTGCATGCACAAGATCTTGATGGAAGAGGATTTTAAGCCGGTAGCTCAACCTCAACGCCGCTTAAATCCTACCATGAAGGAGGTTGTTCGAAAGGAAATTGTAAAGCTGTTGGATGCGGGAATGATTTACCCGATCTCGGATAGTCCATGGGTTAGTCCCGTGCATGTGGTTCCGAAGAAAGGTGGAATTACCGTGATCCGGAATGACAAGGATGAATTGATCCCTACTAAAGTTGCAACGGGGTGGCGAATGTGTATTGATTATAGGCGGTTGAATACCGCAACTCGAAAGGACCATTTTCCACTCCCGTTCATGGATCAAATGCTCGAAAGACTCTCGGGGCAACAATACTATTGTTTCTTGGATGGCTATTCCGGGTATAACCAAATTGCGGCTGACCCGGCCGATCATGAAAAGACGGCTTTCACATGTCCGTTTGGAGTGTTCGCGTACCGAAAAATGCCCTTTGGGTTGTGCAATGCACCGGCGACTTTCCAACGATGTGTGCAAGCCATTTTTGCCGACCTTATTGAGAAAACAATGGAAGTCTTCATGGATGACTTCTCGGTATTTGGTGGATCCTTTAGTCTATGCTTGGCAAACTTGAAAACGGTGCTTGAACGATGTGTAAAGACCAATCTTGTGCTTAATTGGGAGAAGTGTCACTTCATGGTGACCGAGGGGATCGTGCTTGGCCATAAAGTCTCTTCAAAGGGGCTTGAAGTTGATCGAGCTAAGGTTGAAGTGATTGAAAAGTTACCTCCTCCGGTGAATGTGAAGGGAATCCGAAGCTTTTTGGGGCACGCCGGGTTCTATCGGCGCTTTATCAAGGACTTCTCAAAGGTGGCTAAGCCTTTGAGCAATTTGCTAGCTAAGGACCAGGTATTTCTCTTAACCGATGAATGTTTGCAAGCTTTTGAAACTTTAAAAGAAAAATTGGTTACCGCTCCGATTATAGTCGCTCCAAATTGGAATTTAAATTTTGAGCTAATGTGTGATGCTAGCGACTATGCAATTGGAGCGGTACTTGACCAAAGAAAAGAGAAAAAATTTCATGCGATACATTACGCAAGTAAAGTTCTTAATGAGGCTCAAATTAACTATGCCACAACTGAAAAAGAATTACTTGCGATAGTGTATGCGCTTGAAAAGTTTAGATCTTATCTTATAGGGTCTAAAGTCGTAGTGTATACCGACCACGCGGCGATTAAATATTTGCTCACCAAACCGGATTCGAAGCAAAGGCTCATCCGTTGGATCCTCTTGTTGCAAGAATTTGATGTTGAAATCAAAGACAAGAAAGGATCGGAAAATTTGGTGGCGGATCATTTATCCCGCTTGGTGAATGTGGAGGTTACCGCGTCGGAGAAGGAAATCCGGGAAGAATTTCCTGATGAAAAACTGTTCAAAGTTCAGGTTAGGCCGTGGTTTGCAGACTTTGCGAACCACAAGGCTAGTGGTTTTGTGCCTCCCGACCTAACTTCGAACCAAAAAAGGAAGTTTCTTTCGGATGCCAAGTATTACGTATGGGATGACCCGTACTTGTTTAAGTTGGGTAGTGATAACCTTTTAAGGAGATGCGTTACTGGCGATGAAGAGCAGAGCATCCTTTGGCATTGTCACAACTCGCCTTACGACGGACACTATAATGGGGTGAGAACGGCCACTAAAATCCTTCAGTCAGGATTTTATTGGCCCACTATTTTCAAAGACGCACATACCCATGCGCAAAGTTGTGATAGTTGCCAGAGAAGCGGTGGGATTGGTAAGAGAGACGAGATGCCTCTCCAAAACATCCAAGAGGTCGAAGTATTTGATTGTTGGGGCATTGATTTTGTAGGACCATTCCCACCCTCTTATGGTAACGAGTATATGCTTGTCGCAGTTGATTACGTTTCTAAGTGGGTTGAGGCGATTGCCTCACCTCGGGCGGATGCGAAAACGGTGATAAATTTCTTGAAGAAAAACATATTTTCCCGTTTCGGAACCCCCCGAGTGTTGATAAGTGATGGAGGGTCACACTTTTGTAATGCACCGTTGGAAAGCATTTTAAAACATTACGGTGTATCACACAGAGTGGCAACTCCGTATCACCCACAGGCTAATGGGCAAGTCGAGGTCTCTAATCGTGAGATTAAGAGAATTCTCGAAAAAACTGTGTCAAATTCGAAAAAAGAGTGGTCACAAAAATTGGATGAAGCGTTATGGGCATACCGTACCGCCTTTAAAGCTCCAATTGGCCTAACTCCTTTTCAATTGATGTCTGGTAAAACTTGCCATTTGCCGGTTGAATTGGAGCACAAAGCCTTGTGGGCTCTGAAATTTTTAAATTTTGAAAATGATTTGGCCGGTGAGAAAAGGAAGGTGCAACTCCTTGAGTTGGAGGAGATGCGCAATGCCGCATACCACTCAAGCTGGTTGTACAAAGAGAAGGTAAAAAAATACCATGACAAAAAGCTCCGAAAGAAAGAATCTGTGCCGGGACAGTTGGTCCTCTTGTTCAATTCCTGGTTGAAGTTATTCCCCGGAAAGTTGAAATCAAAATGGTCCGGGCCATTTCGGGTCAAAGAAGTTAAGGAGTACGGAGCTATTGTCATTAAGGACCTGGAAAAGAAGGACAGTTGGACCGTTAATGGCCAACGTTTGAAGGTTTATCTTGGCGGTCATGTGGATCGCGAGAGCTGTGCTATTCCGTTGGATGCTCCTCTGTGAGCATCACACCGTCGAGCTTAGCCGACGTTAAACAAGCGCTTGTTGGGAGGCACCCCAACATTGTAAGTATTTACAGTTTTTCTATTCTGTTGTAGTGGGATTCCAATTGTTATGACCTTGCTGAAATGTACCTGGAATGCTGTCTTTGAAAAGCCAAATGTTGTCATGCTCGCTTGATGCTCGCTAGGCGAAGCAGTAGCGAGCAGATTCGCTAGTTGCTCGCTAGGCGAAGCAGCAGCGAGCGCTGCGTGACAGCACTAATTGAAAATCTCAGCAGGCCATGCATTTTGGGCCCAAACAAAATTTCTTTTTAACAGCTCTGCTCTCACGAACACTCAAGCACTCTATCACTTTTTCATCTCACTCAAACTTTAAACCCTAACATTGCATCCTTAACCTCTTGTGCATTTCAAATTCAAACGATCTCAAAATCAGGTTTGCAGTTACAACTGGGACTGGATGGCGGCAACTCAGCGTGCCATGCTCGATATGCACGATTCTATGCAGCGGTTACAGCTGCAGGGAAGTGACCCCACCGGTGATCACTCATTGATAACGCATGAGCAGTTTCTGCTTAACGCTAACTGGCTTGTGGACAGGCCTGTGTTTGGAGAGGGGGCGAGTGCTGGTGCGTCTGCTGCTGATGGTGATGGTGATGATGATGATGAGGCTACCGGTTCTGAAGCCGGTAGTGAGGAGGGTTATGAGTCCGTGGAGGGCTAAGTTTTTATTTTTTATTTTATGTTTTATTTCTACTGTATTTCCAGAATTCTGTATTTTGATTTTGGCTTTGTACTTTTGGGGTGTTTCGTCCCCCATGAACAAATTTAAATTTTGAAGTTAATATTATTATTTATGTTTTAAATTTTGTTTGTTTTAATAAATTTTTGGTTGGTTGAGTGGCAAACCTTCTAGATTGGTTGCTCCTCAAAGAAGTATCCAATGAAGGTGCATCCGAGCTTGGATGGCAATGATAAGAATAAACAAGTGAATAAGGCTAAGGTACATGGTTACCTCCGGCTAGAATTTTAGAATGCACTAAGAACTTTACTCTTTTTTGTAATTAAGTATTGTCTTTTTGCAACATAATTGAATGAATGTTTCATCTAGGACTTAAAACCACAAATTGTGAGGAAACCTCCATTGTACACTTAAATGTTGGATTCTAATAAGTTTTGTTGATTCATTTGATTCATGCTTTGTCTTTTATTATTGTGAATATGTGGAAGCAATTAGAAATGATCAAGGCACTTGTTTTCTATCGAGCACAACCAGTTCCAAATACAACTTACCTGTGAGCAGAGAGAGTATTCGTTAACCCCTTTGAGCTTAAACAGTTGAATCTCAGCTTGAAATAAAGCGAGATTTCAAAAATCTTTTTTTTACAACCCGGAAAATCTTGATTATTGTTCTTTTGCCGTAAAAAGTTAAGAGCATTCACTTAGGGTGAGTAAGAAATAAGTTGGGGAGAACGAAAATGAGAATCAGTAAGTGCCACAACTCTTGAAAAACCGAGCAAGCATTTAAAATAAAAATTAGAAAAGAAAAACATCTGTTTTGTAAATATGATGTGAAAGAAAAGAGAAAAAAATATAATATAGAGAAAATAAAAATGAATGCTTGCTTGGAAGAAAAATAGTGAAAAACAAAAATTGAGTTGTGAAATAAGAGTTGTGAAGGTTTCAAATGAGAAACAAATGGAACGAAGTTGAGATGTATAAATAATGTACAGTGAATGTCTCTTTTGCATCGGCAATTTCGTTTTCAATGGCCTTAGAAATGACCCTTGTTTGTTAACCTAACCAAGCTTCAACCGAAAAGTCCTTAGTGATCTTCGTGCTTCCACATTACCATTTATAATTGTTAGACATTGTATGAATCGAATTGATTTCTTCATTATTTGTTAGAGAGTGAGATTATTCCCGCGGTTGCAAACGCGTAAATTCTTCAATCCTTATTCGAAGAGGAGAGATAGGGTGATTCATTCAAGATAATATTGTTGTAGATAGATACATATTTCGCATTGCTACTAAGTCTTAGTTCTTGTGTATTATTTTATTCGAACCGTTGAAAATTTGTATCTGCTGATTCGCTTGTGTTTGAGCCGTTTTATCCAACTTCGGAGAAACCTTTTTCTTAAAGCAAATCCTCTTGTCCTTCAAGAGGCATACTTTGCTTGAGGACAAGCAAGAATCTAGTTGGGGAGAGTTGTTAGATACCCAAAAGTGCTAATTTGAGCTATCAAATCTGGGTATCTTTCACTCTATTTCCTTGCTAAAGTGTTCGAAACCACCTTTGTTTTGGATGAAATGCAATTCAATGATAAACGATCTTGGTACCTTTGATTTGTGTGTTGTTGTGCAGGAAGTAGGCATGAAATAATAGAAAGTGAAGACACAAGAAATTTGGCAAAGGGATCAAATAAAACAAGCATTCATCAGCTTGCTCGCTAGGCGAGGGCTGTGGCGAAGGACTCGCTAGGCGAGCGTCCAGCGAGAGCCCAGCGAAAAGCTCCAGTATTTTACAGTGGCAAACATGACCACACTAGCTAGGCGAGCTTCCAGCGAGGTGTGTGGCGAACACGTCCAGACTTGGTGAAAAGCGCAGCCAGCACTCACTCGCTAGGCGAGCCTTTAGCGAGCTCCCAGCGAGCATTCCAGTAGCAAAACCTCTCAACCTCGCTGGAGCAAAGGTTGAAGCGTGGCCTTCGCTAGGCGAAGGTTTGTTCGCTCAGTGAACATGACAGTCTAGCAATGGTTGTTTCTCTGGGCGCAGGTGCCTCAGGTGCCTCATTTAGAGGCTCGCTAGGCGAGCCATTCTGCTCGCCTAGCAAGCATGACAGCCCAGTAGCAGCTCTATAAGTAGCAAGGGATACTTTTTGGAGCCATACATTATTTTTCCATACTTTTGTACTTTTTCTAGATATTTTTACAGCATTGTTCTAAGGATCTTTTGTGACATAGAAACCATTTTTCTTCATCTCTTAACCATCTTTCACAAAAAGAAGGTGGATTCCCATCCAATCTCGATTATTCGACTCGGATGTTGATCAACCTTGTTCCGAAACTTGTTGACCAAGCTACCATGAAAAAGAGTAGCTAAGTCCTTCATTTTGTCAAGGTTAGATGTAGATGATCATTAGCTTTGTGTGTAAATGTAAGGATCTTCATTTGTAAACTCTTTAATGGTGAATATATGGTGAAAACTTTGTTCTTATTGAAAACTCTTTGTGTTGGTTTATGATCGAGAGATGTTTACCAACTCTTAACCTAGGTTTTCATCCAATCTTGTTTGTTAGCTAGAGATAGTAATGAATGATTTTGTTCACCGTAAGGTTGAACCAAAAAGTTGTCATTTTGATAGATTGTGTTAGAGATAAACAATGGATCAAAATGGGAAAACTCACAATGTGTGTTAGAGATAAACACATTGGGAGGACTTTGTGAAATAGTTTATCATCTATAGGAGTTTATAAGTTTTGTTGATCTAACATATACATGCAAAGTGATCGTCGAACCCTAACTTTGGCAATATTTCTCAAATATTCAAACCAAAACTTTTACCGCATTTTATTATACTTTTATGCAAGATACCGTGACAAATACCAAAACCCCATTGTTACCTTAAGCTAAGAATTAATACAACTGTCGAAAGGCGGTGATATCTTACAATCCCTATGGATACGATAACAAAAACCCGACACTTAAAATTACACTCAACACCTGGTTGTGCGGATGAACTTGCATTTTAGAAGTCTTTCAACCTCTTCTTTTATTTTCGACAGAATCTCTGGCGCGAATCGTCTTGGAGTCTGCTTTACTGGCTTCTTTCCTTCCATTATTGGCAGCTGCAATTCGACCAAACTTCTATCTAAACCAGGCATCTCTTCGTAATCCCATGCGAAGCAGTCTTTGAATTCTTTCAGCAACTGGACTATTTCGACTTTGAACTGGGGGTCCATCTTTGCGCTTATGTAGGTTGGTCTACTTTCTGCCCCCAGTCCTAAATTTATTTCTTCTAATGGATCCTGCGCCACCATCTTCACGTTAGTTGACACTGGATCTTTTTCGAACCCCAGAGGTTCGTCATCATAAATGGCATCAAGCTTTTGGTGTTGCCATTCGCCCATCTGGTTGTTATCATAATCTTCTGCAACGTCTCTTTGGGGACATTGTTCGTTGGAATTTTCTTTGTTGGCTTCGACAGCCATATATTTTACTTCGGCCTCAAGGGCCTCTTTGAGTTTGTTTTCGGCTACGTAAGCCGTAATTCTTTCGAGCGCTGATTCTTTACTCATCATCATCAAATTCGTTTCCCCATCCTGTTGGCGCTATATGAGTAGTTCCCCACATGTAGTTTGATTTGCCAATTACTTCTTTGTCCCACTGAAAACCATGTGTAGGATGAAGGTACGTGGAGCAGTAGGCGTTGTCTGTTGCTTTTAGGTCGAACTCGGCTGGGTTGCACAGAGGTATGTGAGCCAGGTTCTTGTCAAAACTTCGACTGTTGACATTGTTCACTTCTGTCATGAAATAACTTTGATCAGCTTCAATGTTTTCAACAATCTCGTCTGGTCTCCAGATGGCTATTCGCTGATGCATTGAAGAAGGTACGACTCCTACACCATGAATCCACTCCCTTCCAAGTAGTAAGTTGTAAGTCGCCCTTGAAGCAATGACCATGAACATTGTTGGCCTTGTTATGGTTCCAACAGTCAAATCCACCTGGATAACGCCCATAGTGGTTCCTACTTTTCCTTCGTAGTTCGACAACACCATGTTGTGAGGTTTTGCGTATGAATCATCCTTCCCAATCTTCCTTAGCATGAAATGGGGCATCAAATTTACTACTGCTCCGCCATCTACCAGTATCTTGTTTACACCAACATTCTCAACCTTTCCTTTTATGAACAAAGGCTTTAAATGTGCCTTCATGGAATCATCCAGCCTTTCGAAGAAAGCATTCTGTTCTTCGACACAACCATTGTTCATGACGTAGTAGCAAACGGGCCTATGTACCATTGTTTCCTCTTCCATCCCATCTTCCTCGTCTTCGACCTCCATGATTCTATCATAATCTTTAGGGAAGACAGAAACTACATTGCAGATCACATTAAAGGACGCTTCTGAGTCAGATTCGAAGTTGTCAGTTATTTCGTCGTCTTCTTGCACCTTCTCTTTGGACAACACTGGTTCGACCACGTGTCGCAATCTGAAAAAGGAGATGCGAAAAAACAACCGGCGAGAAAGAAATGACAGAAGAGTCGCCACCGTGTGTTATTTATCCCAAAGGAGGGAAAGGAAACGCTCGAAGTAAACCTGGAAAAAAGGAAAGGAAAAGACAAGGTCTCACAACCAAATCTTGGGTTCGGGAGTTGATTATGCGAAGGGAAGGTATTAGCACCCCTACGCATCCGTAGTACTCTACGGGATCCACTTTTGTTGTTCTTGTCTAAAGGGTGTGGGTTTATCTAATGTACTATTTGCTAAAAGAGGGGGTCAAAAGAAAATGACTCGCACGGATATCGCATCCACTGCATACGTAGCTCGGCTGCCTATGGGCTAAAGAGGAGTGTGCTCGCTAAGACATCACGTCTTATGCCTACGTATCTCATCTAGAATGAGAATCAGAGCAAACCGTAGTTCGGCTAACTACGGGTTAAGGGTTGTGTTTTTTAGATGAACGACGTTACTACGCAATCTACCGGATGCTCGACCTTTGGAGACTTACTCGCATGTAGTAGAAGGAGTTAATGTGTTATTAGGAGAAGAAAAATCAATGAGTTTGTTTGGGTTTTAGGAATGCTCATGCAAAAAAGGAAGTCATAGACGAAGGAACAATGCTACCTTAATTGACATGCAAACGAGAGACTATACAAAGCCTAGCAATCCTATGGGGAGACGATCACACCATACAAAACAAACAAGCATAAAGTAAAATTCCACCAAGGGGGCTCAAACCTACATGGGTAGGGCTTTAGTCAAGAGGGGTCATATCAACCTCGACAAACAAGCCATGGAATAGGTAATCAAATGGGCTCTTAACCACTGACATTGAACGTCAGGGTGAGCAGATCAAAAGGGTAATGAGGATAAGACCTCATAGCTCTTAACCCTGGACAGGGTGAGCTCATGACAAAAAATGGGGATTCAGAAAGGTGGAACCCTCTCCACTGACTGACCGGACAAAAGATCTTAGGCTTTTGTTCTGAAGCTTCGACACGTAGTGCGGGCATAAAGAACGACACACTGAATAACGGGGGATTGATTACTAATCCCTTTTATCCGTCAATTGCCTCTTCGTGGAGGTCTTTAGCACTGGTGCCTCCTTTTGGAGGTCTTTGGGCACAAAAGTAAACAAACAAAAGAAAACATTGCCTCCTATCGAGGTCTTCCAGCTAAGAAAGCGGTAAAATGCGGGAAAGATAAAGGGATCAAGAGGTCTACCACACGGATAAAGATCCGAAGTAATAACAGCTAAAGAAATAAGAAACTCAGAGATCTCTCGAGCTGGCACCATCAAAGAAAGCAAGTCAATACAGGTAATTGGAATAAATCTCCAAATGGTATCCCACAAATAAAGTGGAATGCCAAGCAAGCTATCCTTTCAGGAGTCATGTGAGCCCTCATAAAAAAACTCAACAAACAGGTTAGAGTGACAAGATGGGGTGCAATCAAGAGTTGCCCAAAATCAAAATGTAACCACATGAAATATGTCATTAAAATTCACAAAAAGAGCTCAAAAAAAGCAACCAAGTGTAGGAGGCTTAAACCTCTTGTCAAACACATGCATCAAAAGGGTATCAAAATTCAAAGTCAGGGGGCAAGGATCCACACATCAAGGCATGACATACATACTAAAACATGTGCCCACATGCAAAACCTAACGATACCCATTCTTCCAAATTCACCCATAATACCTCATACATTCAAAAATTTCAGGTTGAAAGTATAAAGTAGTGGAAATAGGGCATACCTGATTGGGGAGGATCGATTGAAATTGAATTTCACCGTTGGCTTTGCAGAATAATCTTAGGGTTTATATGAGAGAGAATTGGTTCTTTGCAGATGAGTTCCCTTCAGTCTCTAGAGGTTGCTCTGAATTAGTTAGAATCTATCTAGCTCTTTTCTTTTTCTTTTTTAGAATTTATAACCGTGGCTTTGTGGGCTCAAATGAGAGAGGTCCAAGTCCAAGATTTTTCTGTTATATTTTATTTATTTATTTATTTATTTTATTTTATTTATTTTCTTTTATATATATATATATATATTTATTTATTTATTTATTTTCATTTTTTTTTCAAAACGCGTGGGCTTCGCCTAGCGAGCATGACAGTTCAAGAAATTCCTTTGAGCGTAGGTGATTCTGGTGGCTTTTCTTGGGACTCGCTAGGCGACCCATTCTGCTCGCCTAGCGAGCATGACAGCTCATGAACAAACTTTTGCTCCTTCAAGATTAACGTTTTGACTAATGAATAGACCCTATTTGAACATGTTGGAAGTATCTCAAGCTATTCCCTTGTGTTGACTGATCACCCAGATAGGACCCACAAAGTGTCTTGGATGATATTCAAGCTTCTTGGATCTAATTCTGATTGACATGATGAAATGAAATATGAAATGTTAAATGACCTAAAAACGAATGCATGAATGAGGGGGGCAAATTTTTAGGTATTACAGTTGCCCCTATTTTATCAACTAGAGACCCGAAAGAAGATAGCAGCGGCTTTCTCACTTTCGAGGTATCAAGGGATTGAATACAATAGAAGCTCGAAAATTTGCACTGAAGTGAAGTGAAGTAACACTGCCTGTCAGAATCGGCAAAGAGGTGGTCTTGAAAGAAGAATCCGTCTGGTACGGTGAGAGTCAGTCTGAATACCGAAAAAGAATGTTAACCTGGATACCAAAATAAATGGTAACACAGGATTAACCATGGCTTGAATGCCGCTCATCAGTCTGAATACTGGAAATGACTTCGATCTGAACATCGGAAGATATGAGATTATTAATATCAGTATGAACACCGAGAGGCTGGCTTGAATGCCACAAGTTGCGTCGACCTGAATGTCGGAAACTTCTTCGATCTGAACATCGGAAAACTGGCATGAACGCCACTTCGGTCTGAATACTGAAAACTGGCCTGAATGCCACTTCGGTCTGAGTACCACAAACTGGCCTGAATGCCACAAGTTGCATCGACCTGAATGTCGGAAACTTCTTCGATCTGAAGAAAACTGGCCTGAACGCCACTTCGGTCTGAATACCGGAAAATTGGCCTGAACGCCACAAGTTACATCGACCTGAATGTCGGAAACTTCTTCGATCTGAACATCGGAAAACTGGCCTGAACGCCACTTCGATCTGAATACCGGAAGCTGGCATGAATGCCACTTCGGTCTGAATACCGGAAACTGGCCTGAATGCCACAAGTTACATCGACCTGAATGTCAGAAACTTCTTCGATCTGAACATCGGAAAACTGGCCTGAATGCCGAAGTTGTATCGACCTGAACGTCGGAAACTTCTTCGATCTGAACATCGGAAAACTGGCCTGAACGCCACTTCGGTCTGAATACCGGAAACTGGCCCGAATGCCACAAGTTGCATCGACCTGAATGTCGGAAACTTCTTCGATCTGAACATCGGAAAACTGGCATGAACTCCACTTCGGTCTGAATATCGGAAACTGGCCTGAATGCCACTTCAGTCTGAATACCAGAAACTGGCCTGAATGCCGCAAGTTGCATCGACCTGAACGTCGGAAACTTCTTCGATCTGAACATCGGAAAACTGGCCTAAACGCCATTTCGGTCTGAATACCGGAAAAAGTTCATGCCTTTCAGCATCGGCAGAAATAGGGAAAGATAATAGAGGCGGCGCATGGGCCAATGACACTTGTTGGGGATAATAAAGGTAAGTCATGAACAATCTTCAGTCAGAGTACTGGAAACAACTTCTGGCTTATCACTTGGGATACCGAGAATATTTTATGCTTACATGCGTATGTTTGAATTTTTCAATGGCGTAATGCTCCATGAAAATGGAAATGCTACGCGATTTGGGAGGATGCAATGCAATATGATTCTACATGCAGGGATGCGAAATGCTGGGTAGAATGCCAAGCCGAGGCAAGGGAATCTGCTAGGGAAATGATCACCATCTTTTGGACCCTGGCAAGGTTGATGGAGATGCACAGCGCAAAGAACTCTGTGGGGAAATGACCCGCCACACGGTGTTCTAGCAATGACGAAATACCGAGACTCTGACTGGGGAGAGAACGACACTGAAAACCTGCTGTTGGGGAAAGCTATAGTGGTTCTGGCAACCATAATCTGCGAGAGAGACGACTTAGTAGGGGAAGTAAACACCGATACGGTACCGAGATTCTGCTTCAAGGAAAGAGACCATGGATCTGGCGTCGAGATCATCGATCTGACATCGAACCCTGAGGAGCAGCCGCTTCTGCTGGGAAGATACAGTCTGGCACTGTCAACTCCGCTGGGGATATATATTCTGGCACTGTCAACTCTACTGGGGAGTGTATATTCTGAAACAACCGCTTGGGGGGGGGGGGGGGGGGGTACAGCAGTGAGAGCCTGCTGGGGATTGAAGAATCCAATGCTCTGATCAGCTCTGCAGGGATAAGATACCAACTTCGACTGTTGGGGGAAAACATTCGCGATCATCGGCTGGGAACCTTAAGGAAATGCCCCGAGAGTACCTGTTCTGAATAGACGATCTAAAGCATTTAACATTTATAGCAATTTTAAATGTTTATTAAGCATGTACCTGTAAGGCTCTTATGTTTCATGATGCAATGTTTATCAAAAATTCGGACGTCATTTTTGCAAACAAAACAGTAAAATGAAAATGAAAATAGAGATATACTGAATAACATGATTTTATTGATTGAATGGCCTCTGAATAGGCATTTACATCAGGAAGCAATCCCTGGAAAGAGGTAATCGCACAAAAGATAAAAACAGAAATTAATCTAATGGCAATGTGAAATGGATTTCTATTGGGTTCCAATTCTGCTATGACTAGCTCGTCTTCAAAATCCTCCAGATGATCAGCTTTCTGAAAAGAGTGATTGGACTGTTTCCTATCCTTCAAAAGTTTCCAGTCATTGACACGAGATGAGATTCAGAACTACTCAGAACGCAGTCATTCGTTTAATCCCTAACTTTTGCCTGGATCGCCCTTTTCGGGTTTTCAATCCACCGGGATACCCATTTTTGCCTAAGTTGCCTTTTCAGGTTTTCAACTTACCGGGTGTACGATCTTTTCATTTTTAATCCCTAATTTTTGCCCGAACCTTTTCATTTTCTTGGTTCGTCGGGATGCCCATTTTTGCCTGGACTATTCTTTTTACTGTCTAACGGGTCTATTTTATGCGAAGTATTTTTTAACTGCGTCTGAGTTCACAGGGGAAGTGAAGTTTTCACCATCCATAGTTGCAAGCATTAAGGCCCCACCATCAAAAACCTTGGTGACAATATACGGTCCATCATAGTTAGGAGTCGACTTGCCCCTGTGATCTGTCTGAGGAGGAAGGATCCTTTTCAACACCAAATCTCCGACCTGGAAGCATCGAGGACGCACTTTCTGATCAAAGGCTCTCTTCATCCGACTCTGATACAACTGCCCATGACAAATGGCTGCCATTCGCTTCTCTTCGATAAGACTCAACTCATTGAACCTTGTCCGAATCCATTCAGCTTCGTCTAACTTGACCTCCAACAGGACTCTTAGAGAAGGAATCTCCACTTCAACAGGTAGGACTGCTTCCATACAATACACAAGGGAGTAAGGGGTTGCCCCGGTCGATGTACGTACTGAAGTACGGTACCCATGCAAGGTGAAGGGTAGCGTCTCATGCCAATCTCTGTACGTAACGACCATCTTCTGCACAATCTTCTTTATGTTCTTATTTACCGCCTCAACAACACCGTTCATCTTAGGGCAGTAAGGGGAAGAATTGTGATGCTGAATGTTGAAGTTCTGGCACAACTCCTTCATCATTTTGTTGTTGAGATTAGAACCATTATCAGTAATGATTCTTTCGGGAATCCCATAGCGACAAATGATTTCTCTCTTAATGAAACGGGCAACCACATGTCTGGTGACATTCGCGAACGATGCTGCTTCGACCCACTTGGTGAAATAGTCGATGGCAACAAGGATGAAGCGATGCCCATTGGAGGCGGTCGGCTCAATCTTTCCAATCATATCGATGCCCCACATAGCAAAAGGCCACGGCGAAGACATCACATTCAAAGGATTTGGCGGCACATGTACCTTATCAGCATAAATCTGGCATTTATGGCACTTCCGAGCATATTTGAAACAATCAGATTCCATGGTCATCCAGTAATATCCTGCTCTCAACAATTTCTTAGCCATCGCATGTCCCCGGCATGAGTACCGAAGGAGCCTTCATGAACTTCCTACATTAACATGTCTGCTTCGTGTCTATCCACGCATCTGAGCAAAACCATGTCGAAGTTCCTCTTATACAGCACATCATCTTTGTTCAAGAAGAAACTGCCCGCCAATCTTCTCAAAGTCTTTCTATCATTGTTGGATGCCCCTGCAGGGTACTCTTGATTCTTCAGAAAGCGCTTGATGTCGTGATACCAGGGCTTGTCGTCAACTACCAGTTCATCAGCAAACACATACGTGGCCCTGTCGAGGCGCATCACATCGATCATGGGAGCGTGGTTCCACCGAATCACGTTGATCATGGAGGATAGAGTGGCAAGAGCATCTGCCATCTAGTTCTCATCACGAGGTATGTGATACAGCTTTACTGGTGTGAAGAAAGTCAATAGTCTTCTCGTGTAATCTCTGCAAGGGACCAGATTGGGATGGAGGGTATTCCAATCACCATTCACTTGATTGATCACTAGAGCTGAATCTCCGAAGATAAGACCTCATAGCTCTTAACCCTGGACAGGGTGAGCTCATGACAAAAAGTGGGGATTCATAAAGGTGGAACCCTCTTCACTGACTGACCGGACAAAAGATCTTGGGCTTTTGTTCTGAAGCTTCGACACGTAGTGCGAGCATAAAGAACGACACACTGAATAACGGGGGATTGATTACTAATCCCTTTTATCCGTCAATTGCCTCTTCGTGGAGGTCTTTAGCACTGGTGCCTCCTTTTGGAGGTCTTTGGGCACAAAAGTAAACAAACAAAAGAAAACATTGCCTCCTATCGAGGTCTTCCAGCTAAGAAAGCGGTAAAATGCGGGAAAGATAAAGGGATCAAGAGGTCTACCACACGGATAAAGATCTGAAGTAATAACAGCTAAAGAAATAAAAAACTCAGAGATCTCTCGAGCTGGCACCATCAAAGAAAGCAAGTCAATACAGGTAATCGGAATAAATCTCCAAATGGTATCCCACAAATAAAGTGGAATGCCAAGCAAGCTATCCTTTCAGGAGTCATGTGAGCCCTCACAAAAAACTCAACAAACAGGTTAGAGTGACAAGATGGGGTGCAATCAAGAGTTGCCCCAAATCAAAATGTAACCACATGAATCATGCCATTAAAATTCACAAAAAGAGCTCACAAAAAGCAACCAAGTGTAGGAGGCCTAAACCTCTTATCAAACACATGCATCAAAAGGGTATCAAAATTCAAAGTCAGGGGGCAAGGATCCACACATCAAGGCATGACATACATACTAAAACATGTGCCCACATGCAAAACCTAACGATACCCACTCTTCCAAATTCACCCATAATACCTCGTACATTCAGAAATTTCAGGTTGAAAGTATAAAGTAGTGGAAATAGGGCATACCTGATTGGGGAGGATCGATTAAAATTGAATTGCACCATTGGCTTTGCAGAACAATCTTAGGGTTTATATGAGAGGGAATTGGTTCTTTGCAGACGAGTTCCCTTCAGTCTCTGGAGGTTGCTCTGAATTAGTTAGAATCTCTCTAGCTCTTTTCTCTTTTTTTTATAGAATTTATAACCTGATTTTCGTGGCTTTGTGGGCTCAAATGAGAGAGGTCCAAGTCCAAGATTTTTCTGTTATATTTTGTTTATTTATTTTATTTATTTTCTTTTATATTTTTTTTTCTTTTTTTTTATATTATTTTTTTTCGTTTTTTTTTTCAAAACGCGTGGGCTTCGCCTAGCGAGCATGACAGTTCAAGAAATTCCTCTGAGCGTAGGTGATTCTGGTGGCTTTTCTTGGGACTCGCTAGGCGACCCATTCGACTCGCCTAGCGAGCATGACAACTCATGAACAAACTTTTGCTCCTTCAAGATTAACGTTTTGACTGATGAATAGACCCCATTTGAACATGTTGGAAGTATCTCAAGTCATTCCCTTGTGTTGACTGATCACCCAGATAGGACCCACAAAGTGTCTTGGATGATATTCAAGCTTCTTGGATCTAATTCCGATTGACATGATGAAATGCAATATGAAATGTTAAATGACCTAAAAATGAATGCATGAATGAGGGGGGCAAATTTTGAGGTATTACACCATGCTGCCAGGATTGATCTGGTGGGAGGTCTCCTCTCTGTTTACTATCTGAGCATTGTCACTGGATTCTGCTTTCTCCTTACTGTCAGCATCTTTTCCAATCACTCTTTTTTCTGCAGCTTCTTTTTCTGCCCTCTTCTGCCTCTGGAATCTTCTCCATTGGGATCTTGACATAGGATTTTTCCCTTTGTAGTTTTCTGATGGATATGGTCTTGGTTTGTGCTTCTCCACCTCCTTCTTATCCTCCATCGAAGTGCCTCTCTGAACTTCAAAATTTCTCCATTTTTTCTGTCCTTGAGCAGCTCTAATGGGTTGAACCCATTTGTCATCCGTTGCTTTGTTGGATGGTTTGTAAGTGTTATGGTGTCTTTCTCCACGCCTCCATTGGTGATGATCACTTTTTCTTGGGTCATATCCTGTTGTCTCTCAATTTTCTTTTCTCTTGGCTTTATCCACTACTTCTAGATTGGTTGTTGCCTTCCTGTCGAAGATTGCACTGCAACGTGTGCATAACATCATTTCAGTCCTCATCTTTTGGCACCTCTTGATGAATTCCACTAGATTTTCCTCTTCTTTAGGATATGCCAGCCTTTGGTACTCCTTTCGACGGCGATCTTCATCCACTTCTTCCTGGTTTCTCTGAGATACTTCCACCATATTCACCCCACCATTCCGTCCGTCAGCAATGCTTAATTTGTTCATTTTTTTAATAAGTCTTTCTTCTTCGACTTCACCATTTCTTTGTATCTGGTCAAACTCCTTTTCTGGGCAGCAACACCAAGATATGTTCCTGGGACCATGTTTGCAGCAACATTTGTTCGAATTTCTTCTGGGGTCCTCCATCACCCTACGTAGGATTCCACCGGTCATAGGCTTCATAGGACCATCCACAACTTCTGCTTTGATTCCTGTGACCTCTTTATTGAAAGGTCCCATAATGTTGACGCAGTTTGCTCCATCACCTACCCTCATTTGGTCAGGATCAAGACTTCAGTAGCCTTGTGTTCAATAGTGAGGTCTTCAGTAACCTTCTTTTTGATGATAGAGAGATTGTCAGTTGTCTCAATTGTTTTTTCATTGTTGCTCAAAGGTAAATCCCTCCATCCGGTTGGCTGGATTACGTTGATGTTGACACGAGAACTTGCAGGCGCAGTGTATTTCGCGAGAAAATTGTACTTCCCACTTGGCTGTCCCAAGCAATCCCAATTTGCTCCTTGTCGATCTCCAACATCTTCAGCAATATTGTCATTGCCTTTTTTGTCGAAACCTTCAGTAGTTTCCATATTTTTCTGGTCTTCAAAGCCTTCAGTAACTTCAACTTTGTTCTGGTTTGTAAGATCATCGGCAATCTCAACCATGTTGATATTAGTGTCGAAACCTCCAACAGCTTCCACCCTTTCAAATTTGCCGTCAGGAGCAACTTTGACCTCCACCATATTCACAATGGATGGTTCAGCATAATGAGCTTCGACTGGCTGCATGGGATTCGAATCAATCCTCATCTGTTGTTTTGGCTTATCACTAAACTTCAGCCTTCCGTCATAGATAGCATTTTATACGAGATCCCTGAAAAGGAAACACCGAGACGTTTTATGGCCCAGAAAGTTATGGTATTTACAAAAACCTCTCTTTTTCTGTTGTTCCACAGGCGGTTCTTTAGCGCCTGGTGGTTTTATTAGTTGACCATCTTTAACCAATAAGTCAAAAATCCCGTCACATTTGGTAATGTCGAACGTATAAGTTCTTTTAGGAAACTTATCATTGGTTTCGACTGGATTTCCGTTCGACGGGGTTAGTACTTTACACGAATATGGTGGGCCTTGCTTCAGTTCTGCTAAGTCAATCTCTTGTTCGTCGAAGTTACATGGTTCGTTTTCGTCGTATTCATCATCTTGACATACCCCTACATAGGCCACCCTTTCTTTTTTATTTTTATTTGCTCTAAATTTTTCATCCCTTAACCTTTCGACTTGTCTCACCCTATCTGCTAATTGCGCCATATCCCTTAGATACTAAGTGTCTAGTTTCTTTCTTATAGAATAATCTAGACCCCCTACGGCCATTTCGACTAACTCATGTTCTGGCACCCAAGTGAAACACCTAGCCTTTAGCAACCTGAATCTATTTAAATAATCATCTATTGGTTCTGAGTATTTTCTCTTAACACTGGCTAATTCCTTCAGACTTATTTTGGTCCGTCCCATGTAGAATTGTTCATGGAGTAACCTCTCTAATTGGGTCCATGTATACACTGAGTTTGCAGGCAAGGATGTAAACCAAGTAAACGCGTTTTTCGTCAAGGAACTAGGAAAGTATTTTATTTTCAAATTTTCATTACGGGTTATCTCTCCTGCTTCGATCAGATAACGTGCTACATGTTCTATGGTGGATTCACTAGTATCCCCTGAGAATTTGGTGAACTTAGGAACTTTCCATCTTTGGGGCAATTCTTCTTGAAGAATATATTCCGACAGTGGGGAAGCGTAATTGGGCCTTTGTAATCCTACGTTTACCCCATTTTGTTCCATTATCGTTTCGACCATGGCCGCTAAATTATTTTCGGCAGGCAAGTTATTATATCGGATTCGCTGTTGCAACACAGCATCAGCGTCTTGGCCTCTCTGGATTACTATCCTTCTAGGCTCTTGTGGAACAGGAATTTCGACACGAGCCTGTTCGACTACTTCCTCTTGGTTTCTGATGTTTGCCTGGGGATTATCTAACGGTATTTGATTTATCGTAGGCTCTTCTTGGACCGCCACCACTGAGTTCTGAACCACTTGTTCTCTGTGTCGAGTTTGAGGGACCCCAAAAAAGTTAGCAATGCGCGTCATTTGCGCTGCCAACAATTGGTTTATTTGGGTGGTGTTTTGTATTAGAGGATTAAACACCGCCCCCATTTGTTGCGTCAACATTTGGACCATATCATGATTACTCTCATCCATTCGTTGTCTAATTACTTGCACAAAATTATTTATTATTGCCGGCATGTAAAGTGGTTGTTGGTTTAGTCTACTCATGTTTCCGCCATATCCTGACCCTTGTAATGGTGAAGACATATTGGCCATAGAATCAGAATATAATACCGGTGAATTGTGTAAATTTGCCATTACCGAAATTGGCATTCCAAATGGTTGTTCCCTACCAGGCAGAGGCATGGTGAAATTTGTCACAAAAGGCCTAGAAGTATTCCCTATAGGAGGAGGTGTCCCAACAGGCATTTGTTGTGCCCTAATGGACGAACTAGGCGCATTTTGCGATATTGAAACTGCTGGTATTGACCCTGTTGACGAAGGCATAGCCTCTGACACAGGGACTGATCCCACATTTCCTCCTATCGAAGGGATAGGGTTGGATACTGGGATGGCTTCATTTGGATTAGGATTATTTGGATTATTTGGCTGACTCGCCATTTTCCTTACTCTCGTTCGTTTAGGTCTTTCTATGTCAGATACGGCTAATTTACCGCTTCTTAGTCTCATACAATGAAGAAGAAACCTTGACTAAAGATTATTTAAGTTTTAGATTTTGCACTGGTCCCACCGGATGTGCCAATTTGTTCGTTGTTGATTTTGGCGAACAACCTCTGGTTTTCCAAAACTTGTCGAATTGGGTTACTTGCAGGATCAACCATACAAATCCTAGGACATGTGCAAATTTAAATAACTTTGTAACTCTTTAGAACAACCTTTGTATCCTTTATTTGGTTTACTAAGTCTTTCATGTATGAAGGATATTGACTAAAAGTGCGTAAGTAAAAGTAAACTTAACAAGACTAAGATAAATGACGAAGAATAAATGGCGAAGAATAAATTGCATAAAGTAAATGCAAAGGATAAATGACTGGTAAATGTAAAGAAAAATTGGTAAAGAACTTTGAAATTTATAAGATAAAATTTTAAAGAAATGGTGTTTGTTCACACGTACATTTTCCAGATAAGACTCTTTTCTCTCACACGGGTACTTTGAGTATTTTGCAGGAATTTTGTACAAGTTTTTACACACACATTCTGATAACAACTATCCTATTTATATACAAACAAAATAATTGTCACTAACGAATATATCCTAAAACTATGACACATGGATCTCTGCATGACTTCCTTTCGCCAGGTGCTTCCACGCGTCTTCTGCCAAACGTCGTAACTCTTTTGAATTTGAATTTCCGCTTTACGTTGAAACGACGCGTCTCCTCAGACTTGTCGAATTGTCGAAATACCATAATATCATCCATATTTTTCAAAGACGTCTTTTCATTTGCAGACATCTTCTCTTGTCGAGTTGTCGAAATATCATACCACCAATCTATCGAAGTGTCAAACAAGCATCTCCATTTGTCAAAAACATTATTCTGCTTATTAATTTCATGGCGTCAAAAATACATGTATACACCAATATGCTGAGAATGTATCAAATGTGAGTAGTGTGGGTAATAGTCTAACATTGGTTGGAAATATGGAGACTTGAACATTTATAAGTGATAGAATCCATCCACCTATCATCTTAAGATTTTGGGTGAATATGTGGTGTGTCTCTCACAAAGGTGTTGTTCTAAAAGAAGAAGTCTCACAATGTTTAATGTTCTCTAGTAAAATCTCCCCCAACAAATGGTAGTCTGGTTCGAGGAAAGGGGTCGACTTACTTGTATCGAAAGTCAACGGTGCCACAAAGATGGTGAATTAGAAACATTATGTTGAAGAGTGTCAACGACGCCAGGGTGGTGAATAAGAAATATTTCGTGCGGTACAATAGTTTGTGGAAGTAAAAAGAACTTCCACTTGATGGGGTGTGGACTCACACTTGATGAGGGAGTGTTAAGAATGTATCAAGTGTGAGTAGTGTGAATAATAGTCCTACATTGGTTGGAAATATGGAAACTTGAGCATTTATAAGTGAGAGATCCCACCCACCTATCACCTTAAGGTATTGGGTGAATATGTGGTGTGTCTCTCACAAAGGTGTTGCTCTAAAAGAAGAAGTCTCACAATATTCAATGCTCCCTAGTAAAATGAACCCAAGAGAATAGGCCAGATATTAGTAGATTGATACAATGTATGTAAGGGCAAATTGTCAGACAACATACAATCATAAGTTTCGATGATGACAAATGACCATCATAGATGAATCGGCATTGTCGATTCCACGGCTACAAACAAATGCAACATATTACCTATCATATCCTTCGCTATTCTTATCTAAAACTGCTATATTTCATAAAACATATGTGGATAAAATGTGATCATGACGAAATGCATGAAAACCACAAAAATACGAATTTTTGCAGATTTGCAAGCTTTGAGTCGGCCGCAAGGGTCAGCGCATGAGCCACGGGTCAGCGCATGAGCCACGGGTCAGCGCATAACATAGACCAGTTGGTGACTGGTCAGCGCATGGTTGCTTGAGTCGACCACAGGTCGGCGCATGGCATAGTGCAGTTGGCCACGGGTCAGCGCATGGAATACTTGAGTCGACCATAGTGGTCGGCGCATTTCCCACGGGTCAGCGCACGCCGACCTATGGTCGAGCGCTCGTGCGTAAAATCAGTTTTTGAGTATTTTCCACTGTTTGAAAAGCTGTTATTTTTGGTTGGTAAGTTGGTTACTATAAATAGAAGTCAAATTACTTTTATCAACTAACATTTGTCAAATTTATTTCAAGTGTTTAAAGAAACAAGAAAAAGTGAAATAGGTGTCCAAGATTCATCATCTTCATCTTCAACATCTCACAACACATCAACTACACACAACCATTTTTTATGTACTTCGTGATCGGTTAAAGGTGATAAGGTTCGAAGCCGAGATTGGGGAATCCGGTTCGGGTTGAAGCTTGTGACAGGTTTTGTCTTGAATAAAACCGTTAGGGTTTTGTCCTCCAAGACCGGTTTGTGTTTGGGGGTTTTTGGACGAATTGCTTCATCATTTTTCAGCTGAGCGAAGGTGATTGAGAAGAGGAAGTCTTCATCAGTCTAGTAGCGGATTCGGTGATATTGAAGGGAAGAATTTGGGTTCGATTTGTTGTGGTTGAGATCAGCCAGGCCGAGGGTTTGAAGAACGGAAGGTTATTCAACAAAGGGGCTGGAATCGGAGGTTTAGCAACAACAATCGAAGGGCTTGATTCATCTTGAATCAAGGAACAAGGAGTGGAAGCTACATTCAACATCTTGAGAGTTCTGTTGTATATGTGCTTTGCAATCCTTGTATAAACGGTTAAATTCAACAGGTGATATCTATTAAATCATCTTAATTCTAGTTTTAGAATTGAGGGAAGACGTACCCCGAAGCGAGGACAGCGGGGGAACTGCCTCATCAAATCTTTGTCTTCTCTAATTTTCTGCATAATTGATTTTCAGCTTAAAAATTAAGTGATTTTAGTATAAGCACTTTTACCAAACATTGATATTAATTGAGTAAGAGGTTAAAACTCAGTTTTTGAATCCAAAGTACAATAGGATATTGTACTAGATTAATTGGAATCACTTACTCAACACAAATATCACTTGGAGTGTTTTTGCACACCAAGTGTTTGATAATTTGCCTAAACCAAAATTATCTTAAGTGTATATCTAGTTTGATTTGGTATTTGAATCATTGGAACTAGGAATCCTAGTAAGTGAAACAAATCATTGATTGTGTAACTAGTGTAGTGATTCGCATTTTACTTAATCACTAATCCATTGGCTTGACGCATATCCGGTTTTCCAATAACGGTTCGTTTTAGACTATATTTTTCCTCGGCCGCTTCCGCACTTAAAACAAATTTTCAAAACCAATTTTAAATTGGTAGCGCCGACTCAAATTTTAATTGGGATCTATTCAACCCCCCCTTCTAGATCCGTGCCATAGTCTAACAAGTGGTATCAGGAGCTCCGGTTTACTCTGTGCTTCAAAATATAACTTTGATAGAAAATGGCTAACGAACCTAAAGGGGCTTATAATAGAGCTCCCGTTTTCAATGGTGAAAATTATAGTTATTGGAAAGACTGTATGCGGGTGCACATAAATTCCATAGATAGAAAAATATGGAACGTTATTCTCAATGGTCCAATTGAAATAACCATGACCAATGAGAACAATGAATTGGTGCCTAAGCCCGAAGCACAATGGACTGATGATGATGAAAAGAAATACAATTATGATTGGAAAGCCAAAAATATCCTAATCTCCTCATTAGGTGTAGATGAATACTATCGTGTATCCCATTGTCCTACTGCTAAGGCCATGTGGGATTCACTACAAATTTCCCATGAGGGGACAAACGATGTTAAGTTGGCAAGAATCAACACACTAACACAAGAGTTTGATCTCTTTTTCATGGAGCAAGGGGAAACCATTGCTGACATGCAAAAGAGATTTACTCATCTCATCAATCGATTACATTCACTTGGTAGGCCGGTTTCCAATGATGTTGCTACTAATAAGATCTTGAGATGTCTTAACAGGGAATGGCAGCCGAAAGTGACCGCCATCAAAGAAGCAAATGATCTTACCACATTAGACTTGACAACATTATTTGGCAAACTACAAGAGCACGAACAAGTACTCTTGAGCCTAGAACAACACGAAAAGAAAGATAAGAAGGACAAAGCAAAGGTGAGTGAAAAGAAATCTATAGCTCTAAAGACTTCCTCCTCGAAGTCTCAAGCAAAAGAGCAAAGTGATTATTTATCAAGCGACGAAGAAGAAGAGGACAAGAGTGAAGATATGGGGTTGTTCGTTAAACGTTACAATTGTTACGTGAGAAAGAACGACATCCAACATTCCGAGAAGAACTTGGTAAACTTCGGGAAACAATCTAGGTACTCTAAAAATGATGACGCAAAAGGTAAAATGACTAGAGGGTCGTGCTATACGTGTGGAAAGCCCGGTCATTACAAACCGGACTGTCTGATGAACAAGAAGACAAAGGAAAAGGAATCATACAAATCACACAAGAAATCATCAAAGCCAAGGAGAGCATACATAGCTTGGGAATGCAATAGCGACTCCTCCGATGATGAAAGTTCTAGTGATGAAGATGAAAATGCAAACCTATGTCTCTCTGCTCATCAAAAGAACAAAAACAAACAGGTACGACATGCTAAATATGAAAAATCCTCCAGTATGTCTCATCATGAATTACAAACTGCATTTGATACTTTACACTATGAAGCTAAAGAGGCCTTTAAAAGGCTTGCCTCAAATAACAAAAATTTTACTCATTTGGAACAAAAAATTCGAGAATCCGAAAGGAAACTTGAGGCACTTAAAGCTTTTATAGTAGAAAGCATAAAAGCAGGTTGTGAGGACCTTAGAAGTAGGATGATAAACGTTGAGTGTGATACTTGTTATATTTGGCAAGGTGAAGTAAGAAACCTAAAGGCCAAACTTGACAAGGCTCTTGAGCCCAAGATTACCTTTGCTATCGATAAATCAAACTTTCGAAAAAGTATGGTTAATCCATATCAAAAATATAAATATGTTATAAAGGATGAAGATAGCAAAGGCAATCGAAATGTAAATTTCTCTTGTCTTTATTGTTGCAAGAAAGGCCACTCCATTGCTAAATGTAGGTTTAGGAGATTTTTAGTTCCTAAAGGCATTTATCAATGGCTGCCAAAATGCAACCATTTCGTTCCTCACCATTCAAGACCCAATAAGCCATTGGGTACCTTCTCTTGTTAATTACATTTCCATAGGTACAATGCCTCGAGACTACCGAGAGAAGATGGGTTCTCGACAGTGGATGCTCAAGGCACATGTCAGGAGACATATCACTCTTCATTGACTTCGTGGCTAAGAAGAAGGGATATGTAACTTATGGTGACAACAACCGTGGAGCAATACTTGGTAAAGGTAGTGTAGGTAACCCTTCTTCCACTACTATTTCTGATGTATTGCTTGTCGAAGGTCTTAAACACAATCTACTTAGCATCAGTCAATTATGTGACAAAGGATACAATGTATCGTTTTCAAAAGATTGTTGCAAAATTGTACATAATGATGATAAGAAGAGTATGTTTAATGGCCTGCGTGTGAATAATGTCTATATGCTTGACTTAAATGAAGTATCATTAACAAGTGACAAATGCCTTGTAACAATGAGTGAAGATTCATGGTTATGGCATAGGCGTTTAGCACATGTTAATTTTGACTTACTAAATAAAGTAGTCTCAAAAGATCTAGTCTTAGGTCTCCCCAAAATAAAATTCACCAAGGATCACCTTTGTGCGCTTGTCTAAAAGGGAAGCAAACGAGGATCTCATTTAAATCCAAAAATATCGTTTCAACAACGAGACCTCTCGAGCTTCTTCATATGGACTTATTTGGGCCATCTAGGATTAAAAGTCTAGGAGGAAATTATTACGGTTTCGTAATAGTGGACGACTTTTCTAGATTTTGTTGGACTATCTTTTTAGTAAGCAAGAGCGATACGTTCGCCGCCTTTGAAAGATTTGTTAAGCTTTCCCAAAATAAATTAAATACAAACATTGTTGCAATTAGAAGCGACCATGGGGGTGAGTTCGAAAACCATTTATTTGAAGAATATTGCGGTAACCATGGTATCGATCATAACTTCTCCGCTCCACGTACTCCTCAACAAAATGGGGTTGTGGAGCGTAAAAATCGAATTTTGGAAGAATTGGGAAGAACAATGATCAACGAAAGTGGCTTACCGAAATATTTTTGGGCCGACGCCATTAGTACGACTTGTTATGTTCTGAATAGGGTGCTCATTCGCCCCATTCTAAATAAAACATCGTATGAGCTTTTAAAAGGGCGAAAGCCAAATGTTTCTCACTTACATGTTTTTGGTTGCAAATGTTTTGTATTGAATAATGGAAAGGAAAACTTGGGCAAATTCGATTCCAAGGCCGACGAAGGTATCTTCCTCGGATACTCTCAATCGAGTAAAGCATATAGAATATACAACAAACGATTACTTGCTGTAGAAGAGTCTGTACATGTCACTTTTGATGAATCCAATCCGAGAAACGTCGGAAAGGGTAGTGTTTTTCATGGTGTAGGTACATCTACGGAAGACATACTCAAAGGTGGCGAGCCGGGGATTGATCAACCCGACAAAGTCAAAGTTGAGGAGGATTAAGATGTACACCATGAGGAAACCGAGGTAGCTCATCCGCCTTCAAACGATGATCTCCCTCAAGCTTTGAAGTCTTCCAAAGACCATCCAATCAACAACATTCTCGGAGATATCTCAAAGGGTGTTACAACTCGATCGAAGCTAAGTAATTTCTGTTATCACTTCGCTTTCGTTTCACAAATGGAACCTAAAAACCCTAAAGAAGCCCTACTCGATGAACACTGGTTTTTGTCAATGCAGGAGGAACTTAATCAGTTCACTAGAAATGAGGTTTGGGACCTTGTCCCTCCTCCGCGAGATCATCGAGTAATCGGCACCCGATGGGTGTTTAGGAACAAGCTGGACGAAAACGGGGTAATAACCCGTAACAAGGCACGTTTAGTCGCGCAAGGGTATAACCAAGAGGAAGGCATCGACTATGAGGAAACTTATGCGCCGGTTGCCCGACTCGAGGCTATACGCCTTCTCCTTGCCTTCGCTTGTGCGAAAGACTTTAAACTATTCCAAATGGATGTTAAGAGTGCGTTCCTTAACGGTCACATAAATGAAGAGGTTTACGTCGCACAACCTCCGGGTTTCGAATCTCATGAGTATCCTGATCATGTTTATAAACTAAAAAGGGCGTTATATGGCCTCAAACAAGCTCCTAGAGCTTGGTATGAGCGACTAAGCAAATTTTTACTCGATCAAGGTTACTCAAGAGGAAAGGTTGACACAACTCTCTTCGTTAAACGTCAAGGAAAGCACTTGATATTAGTACAAATTTATGTAGATGATATTATATTTGGGTCTACTAACATGAATCTTGTGAGAGAGTTTTCAGACCTTATGCAGGGCGAATTCGAGATGAGTATGATGGGGGAGCTCACATACTTTCTCGGTTTGCAAATTAAACAGCTCAAAGAAGGAACTTTCGTGAGCCAAACAAAGTACTGTTTGGACCTTATCAAGAGATTTGACATGGCAAAAGCTAAGGCCATTGACACTGTAAGAACAAAAATAGTTCTACAATAGATTCCATGATTTTGATGATAACAAAGGATGAAACCAAAAGTGGCACCCTAACGAAAAGTTTCTAAGTGTGCAGGGTTCTAAAGAAAGAAGAAATAAATCTGATGATGTCATCAGATGCAAAACAAGATCAGATGCAAAATCTCAAGTATCAGAAGCATCTAAAGAGGAATCTCATTCAAGAAGCTCTAAACTCTGGACAAAACTGCAAGTATCAGAAGCATCTGAACAGGAAGTAAAGTCTAGAAGCTCTGACTCTGAACAAATGTCTTCTGCAAACTCTGAAGTTATCAGCGCCATCTGAACATTCAAGAAATAACATCAGAAGCAAATTTCTCCAGATACACAAAGACTCTAATCAGAATTGTTAATCATGATGAAGTAACGTTTAAACCAAGTTAAAGTTCTGCAAATGGATTTCCTCAATCAGAAAAGAGACGTTAATCTCCACTTCCAAGAGAGAAGTTACTAATTGTGGTAAGTAGTCACTTCTAAGTGAAAAAAGTCTACTGCAGAAGCTATAAATGGAATGGCGTAACTACATCTCAATATCCAATAGATTCAACGCTACTTCAACTCTACTTCAACTCCTATAAATAGAGAAGAAATCTCATTCAGTATATACGAAGAAATCACTAGCCAAAACTATACTGAAATTATATCACGCTCAAGAAAAACATCTTTGTTCTTCAAAGATTTTCACTAAGCTTTTGCTTATCAAGTGAAAAATTTGTTCTTAAGTTTGTAATATTTGCTTTCTTAGAAGCATTCTAGATTACACATCTTGTATCTATTTTTATTTGATTTCCTCAAGTGACTTGTTGTAGTCTGTAGACTTGAGAGGACTAAGAGATTTTCTTCTCTCTTAGGGGTTGTTTGTAATCTTTCAAGATTAGTGGATTAAGTCCTTGTTGAAGGCGAAATCACCTTGGCCGGGTGGACTGGAGTAGCTTTGTGTTATAAGCGAACCAGTATAAAATCATTGTGTGATTTCATTTTGCAAAAGCGCTTATTTTTCAAACAATTCAAACCCCCCCTTTCTTGTTTTTCTCACCTTCAATTGGTATCAGAGCTCCGGCTCTGTTATTGATTTTCAAATCAAACACTTAACCGTGTAGAGAGATCCAGTGCGAGAAAAACAAATGGCCCACTCAAATGAGAAAGATTCTTACAATGCCAAGCCTCCTGTTTTTGATGGAGAAAAGTTTGATTACTGGAAAGATAGAATCGAAAGTTTCTTTCTTGGTTATGATGCTGACCTCTGGGACATTGTCACAGATGGATACAAACCTCCAACCTTAAATGGAGCTGAAGTTCCCAGAAGCAAAATGTCAGAAGATCAAAAACGTGAGTTCAAAAATCATCACAAGGCCAGAACAATACTTCTAAATGCTATATCATACAACGAATACGAAAAGATCACCAACAGAGAGACGGCTAAAGATATACTTGACTCTCTGAAGATGACCCATGAAGGAAACTCCCAAGTCAAGGAGACGAAGGCTCTGGCGTTGATCCAGAAATATGAAGCCTTCAAGATGGAAGATGACGAAGCTATAGAAGCTATGTTTTCCAGATTCCAAACTCTTATTGCAGGTCTTAAAGTGCTAGACAAAGGATATACTACTGCAGATCATGTTAAGAAGATTGTCAGAAGTCTGCCAAAGAAATGGAGACCAATGGTTACTGCTCTGAAGTTATCAAAGGATCTGAACAACATCAGCCTTGAAGAACTTGTTAGCTCTCTCAGAAGTCATGAGATAGAACTAGAGGAGGATGAGCCTCAGAAAAGAAACAAGTCAGTGGCGCTGAAGTCCAGATCTGAAAGACGGAAGTCAGACAGAATCAAAGCTCTCCAGGCCGAAACTGCAGATACTGACGACTCTGAACCTGAAGACTCTGATGATGAAGAAGAACTGTCCTTACTAACCAGAAGAGTTAAGCAACTCTGGAAAAGAAGGAACAACAACAACTTCAGAAGATCAAGACCCAGAAGGGATAGATCAGAGTCAACTTCAAAAGGTAAACCTAATAAAGATATTACCTGTTTTGAATGTAAAGAAACAGGTCATTACAGAAATGAATGCCCCAAGCTGAAGAAAGATGACTCTAAGAAAGAAAGCTTCAAGAAAAATGCCTTCAGAACAAAGAAGGGATTAATGGCCACCTGGGACGATAGTGAATCAGGATCATCAGAATCTGACTCTGATGAACAAGCCAACGTAGCATTTATGGCTACCACATCCAGCAGCTCAGATGAAGAATCTGAAGAGGTATTTTCTGAACTTTCTAGATCTGACTTAGAATCATGTTTATCAGAAACTCTTACCTCTCTTCAGAAATTAAAACAAAAAGTTAAAAGCATTAAAGGTCTTCTTAAAGCAAAATCTGAAGAATGTAGTGAACTTGAGACAACAATTCTAGCACATGAAGATACAATCAAATCTTTAACGTTAGAAAGAGATGGAGCTAAAACAAAAAGCTTAAAATTAGAAGAAGTGTTGTCTCAAGCACCACAAACTTCAAATGAAATTATTTATAAGTATGAAGAAGCCTTTCAACAATTTCTGAAGAATGGGATAAATAGGAGTATTATGGCATCCATGATTTATGGAGTAGGTCAGAATAATAAAAGGGGAATTGGGTATGATTCTGATTCTGATAAAACTTCTACCAGTAACCAAATTAAATCACCTTTTTCATACCACTATACACACACACAAGAACACAAATTTAAAAATGCTAGAAGACCCAAAGTTGTAAGAAACTCTGGGAAAACTAATCTGAAAGGACCCAAGAGATTCTGGGTACCGAAAGATAAGATTATCTATGTTGCAGATATCCTATGCAGCAAAGTTCAGACACCAGTCATGGTACCTGGACTCTGGATGCTCGCGACATATGACGGGAAGAAAGTCTATGTTCCAAAGCCTGGAACTTAAAGACGCTGGCTTTGTAGGCTTCGGAGGAAATCAGAAAGGAAGGATCAGAGGCTCCGGAACTATTGGTAATGGTACTCTTCCCTCTATATCTGATGTTCTTTATGTAGAAGGTTTAATGCATAACCTGTTATCCATAAGTCAATTAAGTGATAACGGTTATGATGTAATCTTTAATCAAAAAACGTGTAAAGCCATTAATCAGAACGATGGCTCTGTCCTTTTCACAGGCAAGAGGAAAAACAACATTTATAAAATAAATCTTTCTGATTTAAAAGATCAAAATGTTAAATGTTTAATGTCAGTTCACGAAGAGCAATGGGTATGGCATAGACGCTTAGGCCACATTAGCATGAGGAAACTTTCTCAGCTAACTAAACTTGAGTTAGTCAGAGGCTTACCTAAACTGAAGTTTTCTTCAGATGCTCTGTGTGAAGCTTGTCAGAAAGGAAAGTTTTCAAAAACATCTTTTAAAAAGAAAAATGTTGTTTCTACCTCCAAGCCTCTGGAGCTTCTTCACATTGACTTATTTGGTCCTGTGAAAACAGCATCAGTCAATGGAAAGAAGTATGGACTAGTAATCGTTGATGATTACAGCCGCTGGACATGGGTAAAATTCCTAAAGCACAAGAGTGAGTCTCACTCTGTATTCACCAGTTTCTGTTCTAAAGTGCAAAAAGAATTTGACTCTAAAATTATTAGAGTCAGAAGTGATCATGGTGGAGAATTTGAAAATAAAGATTTTGAAGAATTATTTGATTCTAATGGAATATCCCATGATTTCTCCTGCCCTAGAACTCCACAACAAAATGGAGTTGTAGAGAGGAAGAATAGGACACTCCAAGAAATGGCCAGAACCATGATCAATGAAACAAATGTAGCAAAGCACTTTTGGGCAGAAGCTGTAAATACAGCGTGTTACATTCAGAATAGAATCTCTATTAGACCTATTCTGGATAAGACTCCCTATGAACTGTGTAAGGGAAGAAAACCCAACATTTCTTATTTTCATCCTTTTGGATGCATTTGTTTTATATTAAATACTAAAGAACATCTGAACAAGTTTGATTCCAAAGCACAGAAAGGTATTATGTTAGGATACTCAGAACGCTCTAAAGGCTACAGAGTATACAACACAGAAACCAAAATTGTGGAGGAATCAATTCATGTTAGATTTGATGATAAGCTTGACCCTGAAAAGTCAAAGCTAGTTGAAAAGTTTGCAGATTTAGAGATCACTCTGGTAGAATCTGAGAAAACTCCAGAAGCACCTGTCACTCCAGACTCTGAAGAAATTAAATCTCCAAAAATTCCAAGGAAAGTCAAGAGTCGTAGCAACGTATCTGAAGATTTGATTCTGGGAAACAAAGATGAACCTGTTAGAACCAGATCTACCTTCAGAACTTCTGAAGATATTCCTCTGGGACTAGTGTCTCTGATTGAGCCTACGTCCTGTGATGAAGCTCTTCAAGATAATGATTGGGTGGCAGCTATGCAAGAAGAGTTAGATCAATTCTCCAAGAATGATGTCTGGGATCTCGTTCCTAAACCCAGAGGCACTCATGTCATTGGAACCAGATGGGTTTTCAGAAACAAACTGAACGAGAAAGGAGAAGTTGTCAGAAACAAAGCACGACTGGTAGCTCAAGGTTATAGTCAACAAGAAGGTATTGATTATAATGAAACTTTTGCTCCAGTCGCAAGGTTAGAGTCTATTCGTCTTCTTGTATCATTTGCTATTAATCACTCTATAAAATTATACCAAATGGATGTCAAGAGTGCATTTCTAAATGGTTATATTTCAGAAGAAGTGTATGTAAATCAACCTCCTGGTTTTGAAAACTCAAATTTTCCAGAACATGTTTTCAAACTTAAGAAATCTTTATATGGACTTAAACAAGCTCCCAGAGCTTGGTATGAACGCTTAAGTAATTTTCTTCTGGAACAAAATTTTATCAGAGGGAAAGTTGATTCTACACTCTTCTGTAAAAATCATGAAAATAATCTCATGATATGCCAAATTTATGTTGATGACATTATTTTTGGTTCTGCTAATATCTCTGTTTGCCAAGAATTTTCTAAGTTAATGCAGGCAGAATTTGAAATGAGTCTAATGCAAGAACTAAAGTTCTTCCTGGGAATTCAAATCAATCAAACTCCAGAAGTCACGTACATTCATCAAAGCAAGTACATTAAAGACGTTCTGAAGAAGTTTGACATGACTGAATGCAATTCGGCAAAGACTCCCATGCATCCAACTTGCATTCTGGAGAAGGAAGAGGTAAGCAACAAGGTTTGTCAGAAGCTCTATCGAGGTATGATAGGCTCTCTTCTCTATCTGACTGCTACTCGTCCTGATATTCTCTTTAGCGTTTGTCTTTGTGCCAGATTCCAATCAGATCCTAGAGAATCTCATTTAACAGCTGTTAAGAGAATTCTTAAGTATCTGAAAGGTACCCCTAACCTGGGCCTGATGTATGAGAAAACATCAGAGTATAGGCTTTCTGGTTATTGTGATGCAGATTATGCAGGAGATAGAATAGAACGAAAAAGTACATCTGGAAATTGCCAGCTTCTGGGAAACAACTTAATCTCCTGGGCTAGCAAAAGACAGTCAACAATTGCTCTATCAACTGCAGAAGCAGAATATATCTCAGCGTCACTATGCACAACTCAGATGCTCTGGATGAAACATCAGCTAGAAGATCTACAAATCTTTGAGAGTAACATTCCTATCCTTTGTGATAATACTGCTGCTATTTGTTTAAGTAAGAATCCCATTCTACATTCCAGAGCCAAACACATAGAAATTAAACATCATTTTATTAGAGACTATGTTCAGAAAGGAATAGTAACGCTGAAGTTCATTGATACAGAACATCAATGGGCAGATATCTTTACTAAGCCTCTAGCTGAAGATAGATTTCGTTTCATCTTAGAAAATCTGAACATTAAAAATTGTCCTGAGTAAAATTTGGCTCTGAACATGTAAAATGAGACTCTGATAAAAACAAATATACTTCTGCCTCTGACTCTGATACTTCTACCAAGTTAAGAAGATATCTGAGTTAGAAATCTTCAGAAATCCTTTTGTATTCCTGAAGATCAGAAACATCAACACGTGGGGAACATGCGTCTAACCCTAGAACTTCTAGACAGCTGTCAAGAGAAATCAAAGGTCAGAACGCTTGAAATCTCCTCGAGCAGTGTGCTTACTGTTGGGATTAGACATTCATTAATGAGCTGTAATCATTTTTCCCCCAAACGTGCCATTTTGGTTTTTGTGCTAACGCTGGTATGTGTATCGTTTTGCATGTGTTTTTACCCTTAGGTATATAAACACTTTTCTCACATTTCACACACTTATCACTCTCACTCACTCTTAAACCCTAAACCCTCTCTCGAAGTTTTCTCTGCAACCTTCTCAGTTCTTCATCTTCTTCATCAATCTTCATCATGAATCCTCAAGAACAATCTGTTTTTGACTTCTCCCAACAAATGGAAGCTGCTTCTAACCCCCAAACCTCAAACACTCAAACACCCATGGTTGTAGATGTTACCACAACCCCGGTTTACAAAGAACCTCACATTTTGGAACGCGAACAACACATAAACCTTTCAACTCCCTTTGAAGGTTTGGATGTTCTATGTGAATCGCTGGTAGATTTTGAGAATTTGAGAAGAAATGGCGTTGATTTAACTGAAGATCTTCGCAAGCAAGGTTGGGAAAACTACTTCAACAGATTGTATGGTCCAATCTATCCTCTTCTGGTGAAAGAGTTCTGGAGATGTGCAGATGCTGATGATGAGTTCATTGTTTCTTTTGTTCTGGGAGTGAAGATCATCATCACAGAAGCATCTATTGCCTCTTTGCTGAACATGGAGAGAACTGGAGGTAAAAGGATTTACAACATTCCTCCAAGGTCCAAGCGCATCACAGAAGTCATTAACCCTACAATCTTCAAAGCAAATGTTGAAGGAAACCCCTCTAAGAACAAGGAGCTTCATCAGAACCTCCGAGTTTGGTTGAAGATTATTCTGGGAACAATCCATCATCGTCCAGCCTCCAACTCTTCAGATTATATAAATGCTGATCAGAAGTGCATCCTCTACTGTATTCAGAAGGGTATTCCAATCAACCTCCCTGTTCTTCTCTTCAGATATCTGAGGGATTCAGTCAGAGAAACAAGGAACAATATGAAGCCCAGATCCTACATCCCTCTGGGAAGATTGCTCTCTGACATCTTCATTGAGCATGGGCTGGTAGATGCTCTGGAGAAGACCAGATGTATGGATGATCTGGCAATTGACGTTGGAAAGCCTCTGAATGCCAGAAATCTGAGGAGTATGGGAATCATCAAAGACATCAGAGTCAAGCCCACTATGAATGTGACCTGGGAAGCTCTGAAGGATCAGAGGAAGATGCCTCATGGCCTTGAAAGGTTCTTCAAAAATGAACCCAGAGATGCCATTGCCATCTACCTTCAGGATCGTCTGGATGAAGGCATTGACGTTTCTGATTTCTGCCTTGAAGACTGTCTGGATTCTGTAGAAGATCTGGTCAGATACAAAAGAGGCCTTTCTGAGAAAAAGATAGCTGAGGAAGCAAGGAAGGCAAAGAAACCCAGAACTGGAGAATCCTCTGGAACCAAAGCTCCTCTGAAAGTCTCTTCTTCCTCTGGTAAGTCCATTCCTCCTGTCTCTTCTGAATCTGTAATGGCTTCCTCTAACCCTCTCTCCTCTCAACCAATTTTTACAACCTCAGAAATACCACCTTCTACCATTAGAACCTCTCAACCTCCACCTGTTCTAAAAATTGCCCGTACTTTTACAACCACCTCTGACCCTAATCAACTATATCACCACAGTTCTTCCTCATCCTCTGAGTATGAGTCACCACCTTACCTTTCCCCTTCTTCTAACCAAGAGTCCTCTGATCATGAGTCTTCTGATCAAGAACACTCTGACCCAAACTCCCCAACAATAGCTGAAATTTATGCTAAAAATTTCGCTCCACAAACTCAAACACAAACTGAAGTAACCTCTCCCCTCCGAACTTCCCTTCCACCACAAACAACCACCACACCCTCTGAAACTCAACCATCTGTAATTTGCCCATCTGAACCTTATATCACTCCACCATTAATTCCCGCTGTACCTAGCCCAGACTCTGACCCATTAGATGTAAACCCACTATATGCTTCATCCCCCAGTCTTCAACCAGACCCAGATTCTGAACTTCAACCAGAAGCAGAATCTGAACCCCAGCCAGAACCAGAAACTGAACCTCAACCTCTACATCTCAGCCCTCAAAACTCTCCACCTCATTCACCTGAACCTGAACCTGAACCTAAAATTATCACACCTACCCTTGAGGAGGCCATTATGCAGGTTGCAGAATCCTCAGTCCAGAAGATCAAGTCTCTGGCTAAAAATTCTGAAGTCAGTGATGATCCTAAATCTGTTAGGACACACTGGAACAGAGTTATTAGTTGGATGACCTCTGAGTCTTATAGGCTGAAGAGTATCTCTGAACAAGTCAGAAATGGCTACATCAGAGACTCTGAGGAAAGACTCCAGGAAAGACTGGCTAGAGAAGCTGAGGCTAGAAGATTAGAGGAAGAGAAACTGGCTAGAGAAGCTGAGGCCAAGAGATTGGAAGAAGAAAGATTGGCTAAGGAAGCTGAAGAAGAAGCTAAGAGGTTGGAAGAAGAACGCCTGGCAAAGGAAGCAGAACTTCTGAGAATTCAGGAAGCAGAAGCCAAGGCTAAGGCAGATGCAGAAGCCCAAGCTGCTGCTGAAGCTGAAACTCAGCAGGCTCTGATTCAGGGGGAATCTTCCTCTGCGATCCCTCTGATTCTTAACACTCTGAAGGAGATCAAGCAAGATCAGAAAGAGATCAAGCAAGATCAGAGTGAGCTCCGGGCAAGGATGGACAAACAAGACGCTCTGAATGAAAACCTCCAGAATATGTTTGCCATGCTACTACAGAGACTTCCTCCTCCTCCAAACCCTTAGGCACTTAGGATTTATTTTTGGTTGCCTAGTGTTTTTGCTTCTGTCTTTTCTTTTTTAGCTCTGATATTCTCTTGAATCTGTTGTTTTTGACTGCTGTTTGCCTTTGTGCTGTTTAATGAAGTGTTTTTCTCTCTATTTTTTATGTTTTATGCCTTTTTGATTATGCCAAAAAGGGGGAGAAATTATTAAATAGCTCTGATGAAAACTATGTCTAAAACCTTAAGCATTCTGCAACAATTGTAGAAATAGTTCTGATATAAATAGCTCTGATTAAATAATAGCTCTGATTAAATAACTCTAACTTTAAAGTTAAGCATTTGCAGAAAGTTTTCAGAAACCTAATTACTTGGAAAAGCTCTGGTAAGAACTTCTGAACTCCCTAGCGCTAACTCAGGGGGAGCTTTTGTCTATCTGATCTAATATTTTTCATGTTTCATCTGATAATTTTTATTTGTTTTGTCATCATCAAAAAGGGGGAGATTGTAAGAACAAAAATAGTTCTACAATAGATTCCATGATTTTGATGATAACAAAGGATGAAACCAAAAGTGGCACCCTAACGAAAAGTTTCTAAGTGTGCAGGGTTCTAAAGAAAGAAGAAATAAATCTGATGATGTCATCAGATGCAAAACAAGATCAGATGCAAAATCTCAAGTATCAGAAGCATCTAAAGAGGAATCTCATTCAAGAAGCTCTAAACTCTGGACAAAACTGCAAGTATCAGAAGCATCTGAACAGGAAGTAAAGTCTAGAAGCTCTGACTCTGAACAAATGTCTTCTGCAAACTCTGAAGTTATCAGCGCCATCTGAACATTCAAGAAATAACATCAGAAGCAAATTTCTCCAGATACACAAAGACTCTAATCAGAATTGTTAATCATGATGAAGTAACGTTTAAACCAAGTTAAAGTTCTGCAAATGGATTTCCTCAATCAGAAAAGAGACGTTAATCTCCACTTCCAAGAGAGAAGTTACTAATTGTGGTAAGTAGTCACTTCTAAGTGAAAAAAGTCTACTGCAGAAGCTATAAATGGAATGGCGTAACTACATCTCAATATCCAATAGATTCAACGCTACTTCAACTCTACTTCAACTCCTATAAATAGAGAAGAAATCTCATTCAGTATATACGAAGAAATCACTAGCCAAAACTATACTGAAATTATATCACGCTCAAGAAAAACATCTTTGTTCTTCAAAGATTTTCACTAAGCTTTTGCTTATCAAGTGAAAAATTTGTTCTTAAGTTTGTAATATTTGCTTTCTTAGAAGCATTCTAGATTACACATCTTGTATCTATTTTTATTTGATTTCCTCAAGTGACTTGTTGTAGTCTGTAGACTTGAGAGGACTAAGAGATTTTCTTCTCTCTTAGGGGTTGTTTGTAATCTTTCAAGATTAGTGGATTAAGTCCTTGTTGAAGGCGAAATCACCTTGGCCGGGTGGACTGGAGTAGCTTTGTGTTATAAGCGAACCAGTATAAAATCATTGTGTGATTTCATTTTGCAAAAGCGCTTATTTTTCAAACAATTCAAACCCCCCCTTTCTTGTTTTTCTCACCTTCAGACACCCCCATGCCAACTTGTACAAACTTGAACAAAGATGAAGACGGTAAGGACGTAGATGTAAAACGGTATAGAGGTATGATTGGATCACTTTTCTATCTTACTGCTTCTCGTCCCGATATTATGTTTAGTGTATGCATGTGCGCAAGATATCAATCATGTCCCAAGAAATCCCATCTAAAAGCTGTTAAACGAATACTTCGATACCTATCCGGTACTCCGAAGTATGGACTATGGTATTCCAAAGGTAATGATTGTTCATTGGTAGGGTTCTCCGATTCCGATTTTGCCGGTTGCAAATCGGATAGGAAAAGCACCAGTGGCACTTGTCACTTATTTTCAAATTCTTTGGTCAGTTGGCATAGCAAGAAACAGGTTTTAGTTGCTTTCTCAACCGCCGAAGCGGAATACGTTGCCGCCGGTAGTTTTTGTGCTCAAATCCTATGGATTAAGCAACAACTATTGGATTTTAACCTCAAACTCGAACGTATTCCCATTTTTTGTGACAATACAAGTGCCATTAATCTTACCAAGAATCCTATGTTGCATTCTCGCACCAAACATATCGAAATTCGACACCACTTTCTTCGGGATCATGTAGAGAAAGGTGATATTGTATTTGAACATGTTACTACTGAAAATCAACTAGCGGACATCTTCACAAAGCCGCTAGCTACTGAACCTTTCTTTCATATACGCCGAGAACTTGGTATTCTTGATATTTCGGAACGGGCATTATAAACTGCTGGTTTTACCTTATTCCATTTAAGACTATAATCTTGTACTTCTAACAAGTTGATGTTGTTGCAAGCACAAGTTTATTGTTCATCAAGTTACTCCGACATCGAGGTGATATTGTTCCCTTCTCTCTCTCTCTCTCTGCAAAATTTTATGGTTAAATAGCTACACTACATAATAATATTGTATATATATGCATGATGTATCTCTTTGGATGTTTATTGTTGTGTGGCATTCTAATTATGCATCAAACTTGTGAGCGTATGTGCAGAAAAGTGAAAAACTGGAAATTTTGCCTGTATGAGTCGACCGTAACAGGGCAATGGTCGACGCACACTTAATTTTTTTTTGTGATTTTTCAAAAATCAAACAGTATGCGTCGATGCATCGCTCAAAAATTCCGTTTTTCTGCAAAAAAAAAACCTTCAAACTTCTCATGCATCTACATTCTAAATCCTCATTAAGTGTGCATTTACATTACATTACATTTCAAACTTCCCACTACCTTATAAGTTGCATCTACCTAGTGTCTATTGTCCCTTGATCTTTCCTCTTCCCAAAACCCTAACTTCTCATCTACAAAAAGGGAAAACCTCTCTCTTGCAAAATCATTCTCAAAAACCCTCACCAAGCTTCACTCTCTACCCACACACACTAAGCTTCAAATCTGTTCAAATGGCTTCCACATCTTGCAGACCTACCGGTAAGAGATCCCGGGAATCATCCACCACATCTCTACCCATCTCCGATGTGTCACTAGTTCCACCGGCTCGCGTCGAATCCTTCAACAGAGATATTGGAAAAAGAGGAGTTGTGCGACAACATGCTTTCTACCAACTCACCGCAGAACGCATGCACCTCACAGAAATCATGGATCTGTTACAGCATCAAGGCATTGTCAAATTCTTGGAATGCAATGCTAAATACAGCGAAGACCTAGTCCGAGTGTTCTACGCCGGCCTTCATGACAAATTTCGCGGGCACAAGTTTCACTCCAGGATCGACACGACAAAGGTATCGTTTAAGTCAAATGTTTGGAGCAAATATTTTGATATGTCATTGGATGATGCTGAAAATCCTCTAGCTGAGGTAACTGACACTCACCAAATAGACGATTACGAGTTTAAGAGTGCGCTGAACGACATGCTGAAACGACCCTACCCTGATCATATTGTGAACAGTGATGCGTTCCCACGAACTGTCACTGCCGGCAAGCTGAAAACAGGAGAGCAGATTCTTCAGTGGATTGTCTCACGCATCCTGCGACCAAAGAAGGGTGGTCTCTCCAGAGTTGAACAGGCTGAGGTTCATCTCATGTACATTCTGAAGAATAAGCAGAAAATCAACTGGCCTTACTACATTGCCAGTAGGATGTTCAGTCTACGTGACTCCGGACGAGGAACGGCTCTTGCCTACGGATCTTTTATTCAAGAGGTCCTTACTGCAGCCGACGTCAATCATCCGTTCTTTCCCGTATACCTCCATCTCATCAGACAAAGAGTTCAGCCCAAAAAATCTGTCTATGATGGGATATTTTTGGTGTGATGAGCAGAGAATCTACAAGTTTGTTCGACGAGGGAATGTTCCTGCAACTGTTGTAGCAGATGATGACAGTGATGACAGTGAAGAAGAAGAAGATGAAGAGGAAAATGAAGAAGAGGGAGCAGGACAAGCCTTTGATCAGCATGGTGGAGATGACAGTCCTCCACAAGTTAACACTCACGACTACTCAGACTCCGCTTGGGTTCAGCATTCACATTCAACTGAAGAAGATGCCCAGGGTGGCTAGGGTGAATGGCAACATACGGGCTGGTCAACACAACGTCAATTCTACCAGCCGTATCACCATGATGATGAAGAATCTCCTCCGTCTCCTCCACAACATGCAAACTCTTCCGAACTGTTGGATATGATGTGAAATATGCAGCTCGCTCAACAATCATTCATGCAAACTCAGGATGAGCGCTATGCTCATATTAGCAGCCAAATTCAAGCGCAAAATGAGAGGCTTGATAACCTTTCTACAAGCATGAATGAATGGTATGTTGCATTTACCGAAACGTTTGAACGTCAGGAACGGTCGGTCGACGGGGGTATCAAGTAGCTAGGAGGTATTGCTGACCAAATATCGTCGCTGGCTGACCCCTACAAAAACCCGGATATCTGCTACCATCGAGGACGACACCATTAGGACATAGGACTGCATATGCATCTGAATTTATTTGTTGTTTGAATGTATTCAAGTCTCTGTAATGCTTGTTTGTGCAACATTAATTTTAATGTTTATCTTCTTTTAATTAATGATTATCGTTCAATAATGATATTTGGTGTGATATTATTATCTGATAGTGTTATTTCCTGTTGAATTTTATGTTACGTTGAATAATCATTCCTTGTCTCTTTTTGATGTTGTCAAAGGGGGAGAAGAGTACAAGCAGCCAAAAATGTTCAGCCAAAAATGTTCACCACAATTAACAGTCGGTTTTGCAGATAGCCTTAGATTACAAAAGAAAGGGGGACTGTGCATAATGTGTAAATACTGCATGTTGTTTGTCTCTTTGGCTTTGCACAGGTTGTCATCATCAAAAAGGGGGAGTATGTAAGGGCAAATTGTCAGACAACATACAATCATAAGTTTCGATGATGACAAATGACCATCATAGATGAATCGGCATTGTCGATTCCACAGCTACAAACAAATGCAACATATTACCTATCATATCCTTCGCTATGCTTATCTAAAACTGCTATATTTCATAAAACATATGTGGATAAAATGTGATCATGACGAAATGCATGAAAACCACAAAAATATGAATTTTTGCAGATTTGCAGGCTTTGAGTCGACCGCAAGGGTCAGCGCATGAGCCACGGGTCAGCGCATAACACAGACCAGTTGGTGACTGGTCAGCGCATGGTTGCTTGAGTCGACCACAGGTCGGCGCATGGCATAGTACAGTTGGCCACGGGTCAGCGCATGGAATACTTGAGTCGACCATAGGGGTCGGCGCATTTCCCACGGGTCAGCGCACGCCGACCTATGGTCGACCGCTCGTGCGTAAACTCAGTTTTTGAGTATTTTCCACTGTTTGAAAAGCTGTTATTTTTGGTCAGTAAGTTGGTTACTATAAATAGAAGTCAAATTACTTTTATCAACTAACATTTGTCAAATTGATTTCAAGTGTTCAAAGAAACAAGAAAAAGTGAAATAGGTGTCCAAGATTCATCATCTTCATCTTTAACATCTCACAACACATCAACTACACACAACTATTTTTGATGTACTTCGTGATCAGTTAAAGGTGATAAGGTTTGAAGCCGAGATTGGGGAATCCAGTTCGGGTTGAAGCTTGTGACAGGTTTTTTCTTGAATAAAACCGTTAGGGTTTTGTCCTCCAAGACCGGTTTGTGTTTGGGGGTTTTTGGACGTATTGCTTCATCATTTTTCAGCTGAGCGAAGGTGATTGAGAAGAGGAAGTCTTCATCAGTCTAGTAGCGGATTCGGTGATATTGAAGGGAAGAATTCGGGTTCGATTTGTTGTGGTTGAGATCATTCGGGCCGAGGGTTTGAAGAACGGAAGGTTATTCAACAAAGGGGCTGGAATCGGAGGTTTAGCAACAACAATCGAAGGGCTTGATTCATCTTGAATCAAGGAACAAGGAGTGGAAGCTACATTCAACATCTTGAGAGTTCTGATGTATATGTGCTTTGCAATCCTTGTATAAACGGTTAAATTCAACAGGTGATATCTATTAAATCATCTTAATTCTAGTTTTAGAATTGAGGGAAGACGTACCCCGAAGCGAGGACGGCGGGGGAACTGCCTCATCAAATCTTTGTCTTCTCTAATTTTTTGCATAATTGATTTTCAGCTTAAAAATTAAGTGATTTTAGTATAAACACTTTTACCAAACATTGATATTAATTGAGTAAGAGGTTAAAACTCAGTTTTTGAATCCAAAGTACAATAGGATATTGTACTAGATTAATTGGAATCACTTACTCAACACAAATATCACTTGGAGTGTTTTTGCACACCAAGTGTTTGATAATTTGCCTAAACCAAAATTATCTTAAGTGTATATCTAGTTTGATTTGGTATTTGAATCATTGGAACTAGGAATCCTAGTAAGTGAAACAAATCATTGATTGTGTAACTAGTGTAGTGATTCGCATTTTACTTAATCACTAATCCATTGGCTTGACGCATATCCGGTTTTCCAATAACGGTTCGTTTTAGACTATATTTTTCCTCGGCCGCTTCCGCACTTAAAACAAATTTTCAAAACCAATTTTAAATTGGTAGCGCCGACTCAAATTTTAATTGGGATCTATTCAACCCCCCCCCCCCCCCTTCTAGATCTGTGCCATAGTCTAACAATGTAGACTAATTGTTAAAACATAAAAAGAATTAGATCAAGAATGATGAATCAATGCATGGGGAAGTCATTAGCGCGTTGCTATAAGCCATTTGAGGCTCCACGATGCTCCCTCCTCGTAAATAATAATCGGCTTGGGAGAAGGGAGTTAGCACAATGTGCCAATGAGAGTCATAAATTACCTTTTTGAGATAAAAACACATCAATTTTAGGATATCATTCAAACAAAAGTGACATATAGGAAGGAGGTTAGAGCATTTAGGAGCAGACTTTTGTGATACATCTAGTGTTGGTTGTCGTGTATTGTGTCGCAACGCGAAAAACAACCGGTGGGGAAAATACAGATCCGCCACCGATGCTATTCATCCTATGACGGAAAGGGAGCGCAGGACTAACCTAAGAAAGGGAAAGGAACGGTCTTACGACCAGAGATTACAAGGTACGGGAGTCGGTTACGCAAGGAGAAGGATTAGCACCCCCTAACGTCCGCCGTACTCGACGGGATCCACGCTCAAAAGATAGCTCAAAGAAAAGGAAAGGGATGCTAATAAACTGCTCAAAGAAACTGCACAAACTGGAACGATAAACAGGTGGGGGAGAGAAAGAAGACGGAGGAAGTGGACTCGGCAGGATGTTGCATCCTGTGCCTACGTAGTTTTTCAGAAACAAACATCAGAGTCAACGTAGTTCGGGAAAAGGAGACATGCTCGCTAAGACATCGCATCCTATGCCTACGTATCTTCTCTATCCAGAGGAGAATCAAAGCACTCGTAGCTCGGCTAACTCACGCTGAAACAAGACACCAAAAGGGGATGCTGAGACGTCAAAAGAAACACCCAAAAGGAAACAGACTGCCAATACATGGACTTACACCCGACTCCCAACAATAACAAACGCTAACCAGCGAACACCAAAGAAAAAGGTTATCAGAAGGAACCCCAACAAAGTAACCAAATATCCAGAGTAAACTCCCGATATGTACAACCAGTCACCACAAATGTGTTGGAGAACTGCCATCCAAGGCGCAGCGGAATTTAAAAATTTCTCCATTTAGTGATCCTTACGAATGGGCATGATCAGTGATAGAATCGTTACCTCTTGTGGAGATTCAAACCTTTGGTGCAGATCTCTGATAATGATCAAAACCTTTGATACAGATCCACGGGGCGATCACGAACGTTGAACGATGACAACGTCTCTACTCAGTCCACACGAACGGATTCCTTCAATCGCAGTGCTAGCTGTTATGAATGAAGGCTTTGAGCGAGAGAAAGAGGGAAACAAAATTCCAAGTCTCTACTTGAATTTCTGTCTGAGTGGAGTGGAGTGACAATGCTTCTACCCAAGGGGTTCTATTTATAGAACCACTTGTGTGGGCTTCAAGCTAAAAAGCCCACTTAAGTGTATTTTGGCCCATATCTTATAATATGCCCAAAATCACTTAAGTATTTGGTACCTTACCATATTTCGTCTCCCACTTAAGTACACCGTACCTTACGGTGTTCCTTAGTTACTCTATCTCTTATCAATCCGTCCTTTGTGTGTGACCCTATAGGTTTTCGCGGTGTTGGCAATTATATTAAATCATGCATTTAACATAATAAACTGTGAGCGGTATCTAGCAACACATAACTGCTACCCAAGTCACGAAAATGTCATGTGATCTGACAAAACCTCCTGTGATAATAATTATGTGTATAATTACCCCTTTTCCCTTATGTCTATATTGAACACAAGGTATAGACCGTGTCACCCTTGTCCAGTTCAATATTGGGCCCATAGACATTTATCCTGTTACGCAGGATTGGCAAATTCCATCTAGGACACTCATGTCCCTCAGCATGCTTCGTGGAGTACCCATTAACTGTCTTTATGGTTATCCAGTTACGGACAACGTTGGATCAGCAATAAAGCACTCGACTCTACATCTAGGATCCATAGTGGTTTCAGGTCAAAGAGTGGTATACACCATTATCACCATGAGAATAACTTATGACACTTTGCATAACTTTCTATATAGTATTCTCATAGCGGGTCAATCCGGTATAAATATTACTCCTAATATTCATACCTATGTTTAAGACTTGATAACTCTTTATCCATGATCCATGAGATGTGATCATCAGTCTACAAACATAATAGTCTTAATGCTTTAATGTTATCCCACTTCACACTAAAGCTCGACTACGGATACTTTAAGAATAGTGTCCTTATGTTTAATGTGTTCTCATGATTAAGTCACACTTAATACATTAAACGGACTATCTATTCCAGGGACTTTATTAATCAACCATAATAAAGAAAATGCCTTTAAATAATTCGATACAAGTACCAAAAGTATTGGCCTCTAGGGCTTACACCAACAAAATGAACCCCAAAGATGAACCCTAAGTGAATCACAATCGTCATAAATGAGCCCCGAGATGAACCCCAAGTGAATAACAATCATCACAAATGAAACCCCGAAGATGAACCCCACTATGAACCCCAAATAATAACAGAAGAAATCCCCCAAGGTATGGACATACAACACACATACACGCTGAACAAACGGGTACTCACACCAAAGAAAACAAATGCCGGAAACAAAGGCACGAAACGGTAAACACAAATTGAGAATAAGGGTGAACAAATAGAGACTCAACAGTGGAAGAGGGAAGGAGGAAACAACACAAATACAAGAGAAAACAACTAAAGGGTGAACACACGTGAAAACAAAGAAAAGGGTGCCCAGAGAGATTTCCCTCAACCTTCTGCCTACGTATCTCATCTGGTATGAGAATCAGGACGACGTAGTTCCCCTCACCAGGGGTAAAACACTCTCCTAACCAGAGACCGGGGAAACAACAAACTAATAGGGAGACTAAGACTCGAGCCTAATAGTTGTCATGCAATCATTATCCCTAAGTTGAGGTCTCTAACAAGAACTTAACTCATCCTGGAAGTGAGTCAACTCAAGTCTAAACTCTAAGTACGTTCAACTTCCTCAGAAGTTAATCGTACGACTCCTACAGAAAAGGGGATGAGAAGAGAAAAGCAAATAAACACACCAATACAAGTAAACAAACATCAGACACTATATCCATACAAAAGGCTCAAACAATGGATGGGCTTTAGTCAAGAGGGAGTGCTCAACCTCGACAAATAAGCCAAACTGTAAGGGGTAATCTGTAGCTCTTAACCACTAACATTGAACGTCAGGGTGAAGCTGATCAAAGTTTAAATGAGGATGAGACCCCATGCTCTTAACCCTGGCCAGGGTGAGCTCATGACACAAAAAGCGTGGGGATCCAGAAAGTGGGATCCTTTTCCACTTGACAGACTCTGGACAAAAGATTCGGGGCACATGTTCAGAAGCATCAGCACGTAGTGCGAGCATAAAGAACGACACACTAGATAACGGGGAATCGGTTACAGATCCCTACCTTCCGTCAATTGCCTCTTCTCTTTGAGGTCTTATCAAATATAACACATGCCTCTTCTTGGAGGTCTTTGGGCACAATTTTAAACAAACACAAATAGAGCCTCTGAAGGAGGACTTGCCAGCAAAATGCCTGCCAAAAAGGTGACAGGACTCCAGACTACATGAAGTAAGAAGCTAACTACCTGAGTGGTGTGTCAACCACAATCCAATGCTCAAGCAAGAGCTAAAGCAAGTAAGCAACTAAGGTACCTGTACAAAGACTAAACAGTTGGTACTTCAGTCATAAAACCAGAAGACAAGCAGTGAAACCCTCTAACAGTTACACAATTCAATGCATAAGTGCCCTAGCACTCAAATGAGCTCATGAGCTCACCACATCAATTAAAACCCTCCAAAACAAAAATAGGTCAGAACTCAATGCATTTTGTATCTCAGAAGGTGAGAACAAACCCAATCATCAATGATGAGTATCCAAACCTGAAACAAGAGACAAAGTTAGTTTATGTACATCCAATCAACACAACAAAGCATAAACAAACAATGGCATGAGATGAATTGAATCAAGATAGCTCCAAGTCAGAAGTAGGGTCCTTCAAATGACCACCCAATAATCCATACTCCAATGATCCAAAATCTGTTAGACTATGGCACGGATCTAGAAGGGGGGGTTGAATAGATCCCAATTAAAAACTTGAGTCGGCGCTACCAATTTGAGAGAAAATTGGTTTTGAAAATTTGTTTTGAATGCGGAAGCGGCCGAGGAAAATTTTAGTCTAAAACGAACCGTTATTGGAAAACCGGATATGCGTTAAGCTAATGGATTAGAGATAAAATGAAATACTAATCACTACACTATTTGCACACTCAATTGATATATTTCACTAACTAGCAAGCCTAGTTCCAATGATCCAAAATACCAAATTAAACTTAGTGCAAACTTAAGACAACTTTGGCTTATGCAAATTCACAAACACTTGGTGTGCATACACTCCAAGAGATATTTGAGTTGAGTAAGGAATTCAAATTTATCTAGTACAATATACTATTGTACTTTGTATTCAAACAGTCAGTTTTAGTTTCTTACTCAACTTATATCAACGTTTGGTAAAAATGCTTAAACTAAAATCACTTAATTTTTAAGCTGAAAAGCACTTATGCAGAAAATTAAAGAAGACGGAGATTTGATGAGGCAGTTCCCCCGCCGTCCTCGCTTCGGGGTACGTCTGCCCTCAATTCTAAAAATAGAATTGAGATGATTAATTAGATATCACCTGTGAAATTTAATCGTTTATACAAGGATTGCAAAGCATGTAAACAACAGAACTTCCAATGTGTTGAATGATGCTTCCTATCCTTGCTCCTTGATTCAAGATGAATCAAGACCTTCGATCGTTGATGCTAGACCTCCGATTCCAGCCCCTTTGTTGAAGAATCTTCCGTTCTTCAAACCCTCGGCCCGGCTGATCTCAAACACAACGAGTCGAACCCGAATCCTTCACTTCAATGTCACCGAATCCGCTACTAGACTGATGAAGACTTCCTCTTCTCAATCACCTTCGCTCGGCTGAATATTGATGAAGCGATTCGTGCAAAAACCCCCAAACACAAACCCGTATTGGAGGACAAAACCCTAACGGTTTTATTCAAGAAAGAACCTGCCACAAGCTTCAACTCGAACTGGATTCTTCGATCACAGCTTCGAACCTTATCACCTTTACTCGATCACGAACCACATCAAAAGTAATTGTTTGTAGATGATGAGTTGTGAAATGTTGAAGATGAAGATGATGAGTCTTGGACACCTTTTTCACTCTTTCTTGTTTCCTTGAACACTTGAACTCAATTAGCAAATGTTAGTTAATAAAAGTGTTTTAACTTCTATATATAGTAACAGACAAAACCAATTAAAAATAACAGAATTTCAAACAGTGGAAATAACTCAGAAAACTGAGTTTACGCACGAGCGGTCGACCATAGGTCGGCGTGCGCTGAGCCGTGAGTGATGCGCCGACCCCTATGGTCGACCCATGGTTCCATGCGCTGACCCAGGATTACTTCATTAAGCCATGCGCTGACTTCTGGTCGACTCAAGGAATTTTTGCGCTAACCCGTGAGTTATGCGCCGACCCTTATGGTCGACGCAAAGGAGCATGCGCTGACCAATCTCAGTTCTGCTGAGCTTTGCACTGACCCGTGAGCTTTGAGCTGACCCCTATGGTCGACTCAAGGCCTTCAAATCTGCATAAAACTGTGTTTTGTGATTTTCATGCATTTCGTCATGATCACACTTTGTCCACATATGTTTTTGATCATTATAATAGGTTTAGACAAACGTAGAAAAGGATATGGTGGGTAATGTGTTTCATTTGTTTGTAGACGTGCATGATGATCTTTTGTCATCATCGAAACTTGCGATCGTATGTTGTCTGACTCTTTGTCTTTACAACCATAAACCCCTTGAAAACTCAAGTAGAACAAGCCTGCACTCAAAACTTGCTCACACCTCCTCAAATGGCCTCATAAACTCCTAAATGATGATCATCTCCTAAGTGAATTTGATCCGACTATCCCATCCTCCAAACAGCATCATATGTGACATATAAACCCCTTTTTCAACCTCTTACAATCATCAAACCTCATCCATGAACACCATGCATCAAAACTTCTCACCATGGCTTCATACCTCTTCAAACACTTCTTAAAGCCTCCAAAAGATGTGAGAACCCCAAATAAACTCCAACAAATGATCACAAGCCCCAAACAGAACCATATAAACCCCTAAACATCAATCACCAAGGCCAAAGATCCACCATACTTCAAATACCATTCAATTACTTCAAGAGCTCCAAAATAGGCCCAAATCACTTCAACAAGTCACCACAAGCCTCAAACCATTCCAAAGTTCACAAGTCAGTAGGATCATGCTTCTAAAATCATCTCTAATGAGTCACAAATTTAACTCATAAGCCCATCAATTCATCTCATACCAATAAGAACCTCCACTCCCTCAATACCTTATAAGTCTTCTTGAGAATTCACTTGTGTTCCCAACCTTCAAATAAGTACCAAATAATGTATGACTTGAATGAATGCGCCAATGAAATTACTCAAGACTCACAAATCAGGGATCAAACCAATGCAAAAGAGGCAAAGGCTCACACTACAAAGAAGACCCCAAACCAAGTCAAAGAATGGACCAAAAGCAAACCCAAAAATTGGGTCAAAACCCTAGTACAAAGACAAGACTCAAAACCTAACCAAATGACCAATCCAGGACCCATCCTTTTACACATCACACATTCAAACACTCCCTCCAATGTCCTCAAAAATACCACCATCAAATCAATGATCAAGTATCTCAACTTGCCTATGCAATCTAATGACCAAAGATATGCACAAAATGAACTTCCAACTTATAAAATTCATGTCAAATCAGAAATGCATGTAATGACTCTAGGATTTTTTTGTATAAGTTCCTTATGCCATGAATGTTCAATATGCAAAAGATCAAGTCCAAAATGATGCAAATGCTATGTGAACAAAAATCCACCAATTCAATGTCAAAAATGTGGCACAAATTGTCACATTTTTCTCTATGTGTCAAAAATGATGATAACATGTGAGAAAAAATCCAAACCAGTGACCAATAATTCATGCCATGTATGAATGTCATGTATGCAAAAGAGTGGATCAAAAGGTTCAAAATTGAGGATTTCATAATACATTGAATGCACTAGGTCAATTTGGCACAATATTGATTCAAAAATTCCCACATAAAGATCCAGACATCAAAAATTCTTGAATTTAACACCATAAAAAATTAGACACAAATACAAAACTATGAAAAAAAATTGGGACTCAATTGGACAATTTTTGGATTTTTTATGAATTAAACAAAATGACCAAAATAATTGAAATATAAAATAGAAAAAGGAGGGAAACGAATTATTTGAATTAAATCAGGGAAAACATGGACCACTGGATCTGGCGCGCATCTGAGATCAATGGTCCACATTCAAACCAGTGAAACGCACCATTTCACTAATTGAGTCACTCACCCCAGTCAGCATTCAACGCCTGCGTGTCCTTAGTCAAACAAATCTCATCCAATCAATCGTCCACGCGTTGAACCACATGGCACACACTCAGTAAAACCCTAGTTATAACACAGACGCCGGAGCTCCGCTCCGGTTGTCTTCCCCGGTGAGTTCTCGGTGGCTCCCACGGTGGCGCCACCCTAAAATTTTCCAGAAATTCATCAGACCAGTGTCATTCCACTCAGATTTCCACGCTGATTCCAAAAATCATATTAGATTTTCCTAATTCTTCCTAGGTTTTGCAATTCGAAGAGGAGAAGTTTTCAGATCCAAACTTCCAGTCACAATGAAATCCTTAATGTTCACTCAATCTCAATTCTAATCACATATTCATGACCTATACATCAAGATCTTCAATTCTATAACCTAAAAACAGCAAAAGAAGAGAGTGAAAATGGAGTCACCTGAAACTGGAGATCTCTGGAATCACGATCTCACGAGCTCTGTTGTTCAGGATTAACTCCTTTGAACTTCCTTTGAAGCTTTATGCAAAAAGAAATGGCTGAAACCTCTTGAATGCGCCTCAATTCCCAAATCCGATCATCATGATAATGCACTTGAACAACTTGATTTCTTGAGGAATAACACCAAACGATGGGTGATTCTTGATCAGTGAAGTGTGAGGATCAAAAATCTGCAACAATCTTTGAGATTTGTGTGAAGAAAAAGCAAATTCGAAGAGAGAAAGTTTGAGAGAGTTTTCTTGAATTCTAGATCTGAAATGGCAGTTATGAGGCTTGTGATTAGGATTTCCCTACTTATACTTCTTGCTAATAACACTGATAATCACTTTAGCCATTTACTAAGCATGATTAGTGAGTTGTTATGCAAATTGCAAAAAATGCAAATTGAGTTCCCATGGCCATAATGCACGTGCTCAGCCCTATGCTAGGGTTTGAATCCACTCAAGAGCAACCAAGGGTCAGGATTTGAAGGTTGTTTTGCTTGCATCTTAAGCCAAGAATGAATGGTGAAGATTTGCTTCATTTTGAACATGTGTGAAACAAGGAACATACACGCCTCTTTCATGCATGGCAAGGGCTCATTTTTACTCAAATATGGTCTATGAAGAAGGCTGAAGTGAAGCCTTGCCTTGGTTCTTTGTGAATCTTGATTTGCAGCATGATATCATCCTTTGAACAAATGTGAAATAATGTGAATTTTGAACATGATTCCTTGAGGCTTAGCTTGCACAATTGAGTCAAATGATGTCATTTTGAGATGCCTCGAACATGAGAAGCACTTTGCAAAAAGAATGAACCAATTTGAAGCATTATATCAAAAGTTATGCCATTTTGAATTTCCATGCACACTTTGTGATCAAATGACCATAACTCCTCAACCATTCATCATATGGACATGAATTAGGACTTTTTGGAAAGGGGAGACAAAGATCTACAATTTTCATGTTCACCGAAAATCCATTTGCAACTTCTTTGATATTGAAAAGTCAAGTTGAAAGTGGACCAAAAACTTGCCAAATTTGGAAACTTTGAATTATAGGTCATTTTCCATTTTTAGTAACTTTTGCCATGACCTTTGAATCTTCAAGATGGATGCTTAGAATGATGAATAGACCCCATTTGAACATGATTGAGGTGTCTCAACTCACTTCCCCACCTCATAGCCCTCAGCTGACTGCACAGTTGACTTTTGGTCCTCAGATGACCTTGAAATGTCTTGATCAACTTGAGCCTCTACCACTTGGTGAAATTGCTTCAAAATGAAACCCTAGCTCATGTAAGCTCCTTATAATAATCATGTGATCATCATCCCAAGAAAATACCTCATCTCTTTGAGAAACCCTAGTTGGAAGAACTGCATTAATTAGGGTTGACCAGAGGTCACAACCCTAATCCAGAGGAACTTGAGGATGAACTCTAAAACCCTTGATGATGATAGAACCATGATGATGGTGATATATCCTTGCAGATAAGATGATGCTCAAGACCCTTTGAAAAATCAAGAAACCCTAATTGGGGCCCATACCCTCAGATGGTTGATGATCAATTCATTGAGACCCTCAGGCTTGAATCACCTAACTCCCCCATCTTTTGAAAAGACTTTGGAGGATGACCTTCTCATTTTCATATGAGATGCAAAATGCAATGCCTAATGCCCTAAAACATGAAATGCAATGCCCCAAACTAGTCTCAAGAAGAGGAGGGCAAATTTTGAGGTGTTACACATTGCAATTTTTATGTACTTTTAATTCTATTTTTCTTGTGAAATTAAGTAATCAAATGTCAACTTTATTATACATATGAGATAAAGAACAATGGAAATCAACTAAATCCTTCCTTTATCCCCATATAGATTTAAGCCCTTGGACCATTTTAAGGTAGTTTTAGATGGAGAGTTGGTGAATGAAGAATGATTTATTTTCCTTTTTCCTTTTGGATTGTAATCTTGTTTACCCCTTTGGGGTTTTTGTAACCATTCTGGACAGTGGCGTCCTTTTGATGTATCCATCTTGTATTCCTCAAGTTTCACTCTTCTCTCTGTCTTACTCTCTCTGATGGTGTATCTTTCTCAATTTTTCAAAAGTTTTTCAACTGAATGTTTCTAGTTATAGTAGTTATGTCCTGCTGCTCTCACCTTGCAGGTCGTTCCCTCACCTAACGAGCAATGTTTCTTCACCCTGAAGTATCTACCACATCAGCTTCTCAAACCGCCTTGTCTCGCATGGTGAGCTTTCTCACTGCAGCCTCGCCAGGAGAGAATGAAACTTTTTGATTCTGGAAAGTTTCTGACTTGTGTCACCTGGTGCTCTTTGGAGCTTCGTTGGGTGAGATGGCTCGCTTAAGGCTCACCTGGCGAGAAGGAGGAGTTTTGCTTATGTTTCTTCATGCCTGAGCCTCAATGTTGGCTTGTCGGGCAAGCTTTCGCTTGAGTCTTGCTAGCTGCTCCCCTGGCGAACTTGCTGTAATACCCCAAAATTTACCCTTCATTTTTCCTGGAAAAAAAAACGAAAGAAAAAACAAAAAAAAAAAAACACGAAAAAAAAAACGAAAAAAAAAACGAAAAAAAAAAATTATTTAATTAATTAATTAATTAAATAAATAAATAAAATATAACAAATTATTTTGGACTTGGGTCTCCCTCATTTGAGCCCATTACCCACGAAAATCAGTCTATAAATACTGAAGTTTCAGTAGAGGAAAACACACTTGGAGTTACACTGAGAGATTCACTTGAGAAAAAGGGAGAGAAGCAAAATACTCTGAGGTTTCCTTGGAACAAAACCCCGAGGAAAAAGATAGTGAGAGAAGAACTAACAGAGTTCAGAGCAGCCTCCAAACCCTGAAGGGAAATCAACTTGTAAACCTCACGGGTGCAACTCAATTTCAATCAAGCTCTCCAATCAGGTTTGCCCTATATCCATCATCTTTATGCCTTTAATTTGAATGCTCTAAATGTATGAGGTATTATGGGTGAATTTGATACCTTTTTTGTGAGCCTTTTGTGAATTTTGATGGAATTATTCATGTGGTTACATTTTGATTTAGGGGCAACTCTGGGTTACCCTATTTTGTTTATTCCAACCTGTCTTGTGTTTCCATGGCATTGTTTTCTCTTGATTTCATCCTGCTGCTCTAACCCTTTATCGAGTTTTGTGAGGGCTCACATGGCTTTCGCAGAGACACTCGCGTGGTTTCCCACTTTATTTGTGGGATACCCCCTGGAGTTTTATTCTGATTATTCGTGTTGACTGATTTCCTTTGACGGTCCAGCTGGAGACATTTCAGGGTTTCTTGCCCCTTTAACTGCTATAGCTTCGGATCTTTATCCGTGTGGTAATTTTTTCCCTTTCTCATACTTTATCGCTTTCTTAGCTGGAAGACCTCGATAGGAGGCAATGTTTGAGCCCCTGGGTGGCATTTTACTTTGAGATACATGTTTTGTGTTTTGTATTCATATCCCCACATGTAGCGCGGTTCCTTCGTCAAGGACTGCCTGTTTGCCCTCGAGCATCCCAAACCCTAAAACCCAAAGCAACACGTTTACTCCTTCTACTACAGGCGAGTAAGTCTCCGAAGGTCGAGCATCCGGTAGATTGCGTAGTGACGTCGTTCGTCCAAAACCCAATCCATAACCCTGTAGTTATCCGAACTACGGCTTGCTCTGATTCTCATTCCAGATGAGATACGTAGGCATAAGACGCGATGTCTTAGCGAGCACACATCCCCTTAACCCATAGGTCAGCCGAGCTACGAAGACTCTGATTCTCATATTCATATGAGATACGTATGCAGTGGATGCGACATCCGCGCGAGTCATTTCTCTTAACCTTTTTAGTAAATAAACACATTAGGTAAACCCGCACCCTTTAGACAAAAAACTACAAAAGTGGATCCCGTAGAGTACTATGGATGCGCAGGGGTGCTAATACCTTCCCTTCGCATAACCGACTCCCGAACCCAAGATTTGGTTGCGAGACCCCGTCTTGTCCTTTCCTTTTTTCAGGTTTACTTCGAGCGTTTCCTTTCCCTCCTTTGGGATGAATAACGCACGGTGGCGACTCTCCTGTCATTCTCTTTTGCCGGTTGTTTTTTTTCGCGCACTGTATTTTTCAGGTTGCGACAGCTGGCGACTCTGCTGGGGACCCTAAGAAGTTGACCTCTTGCTGGTCCATCTTCCCTAAGCGAGTCCCTCCTAGCTTTTGTAGTTTGTTTGTGTATTGGGTGTTCATGCTTTTGTACAGTTATTTATTTACCTGGTTTACCTTATTACATTGTGTACATATCATTGTTGTATCTGTTGGTTGGCTATGGCTGCTTGGTGATCTTTGTGAGATGAGTTCTATACCCGAACTCGAGTGCACTTAAGATAGGAGAATGGCATAGTCCTGTCAACTTGTGTGGAGTATTCCTTAGCGAGTTGACTTGCAAGCCCATTCACTTGGTGGAGGTCATGTTGAGATCAATAATGTCACATAAGTAAGTTGTGGTTAGACATTACTTGTTCCAATATAGACCTAAGAAGCCAAGGACCTTAGTTTACCTAACCCATCTTGGCCTATTCGTAGGACGTAGTGCGAAAGTCGTTCAAGTGTAAGATTTGATACGATTGTTACGCGATACTACACTCATAAGAGTCTCTCTTGAGAATATTGTTGGAATACGAGTAGTCGTTCCTCTAATAATATCCGAAAGATGGGATTATGACTATGGGAACCTTTTGTAGAACATGTTTGGCAGGTTTAAACCTTAGTACACTCCTTTTGGGTGGTTCTTAACCTAAACTCCATGCTCGTGACTTGCGACAAACCCTTGATTCATGGTTGATCCGATCAGGTATCCTTAATATCAATGAAACTCGGGTGTTGATAAGGTGTAAACCATAATCCGCCGAAATGGGTGGTTGATATTAAGGATAACATGATCCATCCCATGACCTTTGTTTGGTGTGCTCTTGATTTCTCTCCAGACAGTGCAACCTGACAGATGTTCAAGCAGATACAGCAATCCTGATTGACATGCCACTGCATTGCATTCACATCATCACATCATTTGCATTCATATCATTTAACACATGTTTATCCTTTTCAAGGAGGTTTAAATCTTCTTCTTGATTCTAGTCGGGGTTTTCTTCTTACACTGTTTATCAAATGTGAGACTGGAATCAAGGGGGTAGAATACTTTTGGAATTGATAAACATGTCATTGCATTTGCATAGTCATCCGCATGTCTTGCATAACAGGTACCGCCACAGTGTTCTCAGTTTGTTTGGTGTCCCACTAGCAGGATAGCTGACTCAGGCATTCACCGATACGGTACCCGAAGGAATCAACAGAGAGCGATGGAGAGCCTACAAGCAGAGCTCGCCGAGATGAAGATTCGCATGAATCAATTCATGGATTTGGTTCAAGGGGTGGCTCAAGGACAGCAGGAGCTTAGATTGTTGGTACAAAGGGATCCCCCTATTACTCAACCGGAGACGTTGGCTGATCCTCCAGCTGGAGAGGCTAATGGTCCCAATGGACCGGGGCCTATCCCAATCCTACATGTCACCTCCGGTCAACAACCCATTCAGGATGGTCAGGATGATCAGTTCCCCTTGCTTCAGGAAGACTTTGGCATGGACCCCATGTTTAGAAGATTGGAAGAAAGGTTGAAGGCAGTGGAAGGACAAAATCCTCTGGGAGTAGATGTTGCTGACTTGGGGCTGGTCCCAGGTGTGAGAGTGCCACCGAAATTCAAGGTCCCGATATTTGACAAATACAATGGCAGCTCTTGCCCCAAAACTCACGTGCAAGCCTATTTCCGTAAAATGGTTGCATACTCTGATGACGAGAAGCTACTTATGTACTTCTTCCAGGATAGCCTAGCTGGGGCATCCTTGGAATGGTATATGAGGCTGGACAGAGCCCACATCCGTTGCTGGAGGGATTTGGCAGAGGCTTTCGTGAAGCAGTATCAGTATAATGCAGACATGGCTCCGGACAGAACTCAACTTCAGAATCTGTCTCTTAAAAGCAATGAGTGCTTCAGGGAATACGCTCAACGCTGGAGGGATACAGCTTCCCGTGTTCAGCCTCCTATGTTGGAAAAGGAAATGGCCAACATGTTCATGAATACGCTGCCTAAACCTTACTTGGAGCGTCGGGTAGGTTGCAATGCTTCCAACTTTGCTGATGTGGTCTCTACTGGAGAAAGGGTGGAGAATTACCTAAAGACATACAAGATCCAGAGTGGAGGTGGATCCTCATCAGGGGTGAAGAAGCCGTTCATTCAGGGACAGAAGAGAAGAGAAGGGGATGCAAATGCCATATCTTCTTATCAGAACAGGGATAACCAGAGGAATAATTTTCAGAATTATCATCAGCAACCGTATGTTGCGGCTGTGACCATTCCAGCTGCAGCACCACTACAACAACAACAATCACAACGTCAACCAGCTCAGTATCAACAGCAGCAACAACCGGGTAACAGACCCGCCTATCAACAGAGGCAAAGGATGATGGACCGGCGTTTCGACACCCTTCCAATGTCGTACGCCCAGTTGCTTTCTAGTCTTCAACAACTACAACTTGTGCAACTGCACACTCTGGCTCCTCCTGTTGGTAGACTTCCGGTGGGTTACGACGCCAACGCTAGGTGTAGCTTCCACTCTGGGGCACCTGGCCATGACATTGAGAACTGCAAAGCTTTTAAGCACGTAGTTCAGGACCTCATAGATTCAAAGGCCATCGACCTTGCACCAGCTCCGAATGTCGTCAACAATCCCATGCCCCAGCACGGTGGTGCGAACGTTAATTTGGTAGAGGGAGAAGCCAAGTCCATTAAGGATGTGTTGAAGTTGAAGACTCCATTGTTGGATATCAAAGGATGCTTGCTGAAGGCTGATGTCTTCCCCGGTTGTGGGAAGGGTTGTTTGGATTGTGCCACTCAGAGTGGAGGTTGTTTGAAACTACATCAGGGTATTCAGGCCTTGCTCGACAAAGGTATCCTCCAGGTTGAGGGTCTGTCTGTCCAAGAGTCTGCGGAAGGGGTTGAGGAAGAAGTGTTTGAAGATGCTACTGATGAATTCGCAGATGTTGTTCCTGTTAATTTTGTGATTCCCAGTGAGGTCTCTGCGGTCAACGAAGAAGATGGGGATAGTGATTGTGACATTGACAACTGGGTGCGTCCGAGGATCCCGGGTGAAGTCATCAACAATTGGTCTTCTGAAGAGATTATCCAAGTCACTCTTCTTGAAGAGTAATTTTCTTTGTTTATTCATGCATGTCCAAGTCTTACGTTCCGCCCAGGGCGTAATGACTCATTGTAGGGCCCATCTATGTGACACTTGCATTTTTTATCATAAATAAAGGACGTCTTTTTGCATTCAAATATTTCGTTCCCTGTCTTTCTATTTTTGCAGTTTTTCAAAATAAATAAATAAAAAATGGCAATGTTTTGTTTAGTTTTCACTTCTTGTTCACACTCATAAGCACATACCATCACTCATGCAGATGCACAACACCGGATCCTATTGATAACGGTTCTGCTATGGCTCGTTTCGACTTTGAAAATCCAATCTTTCAAGCTGAAGAAGAGGGTGATGAAGACTGTGAACTCCCTGAAGAACTTACCAGGTTATTAAAACAGGAAGAAAGGGTCATTCAACCGCATCAAGAGTCTGTTGAAGTGATTAATCTCGGCACCGAAGACGCCAAGAGAGAAATCAAAATAGGGGCTGCTTTGGAAGATAATGTGAAGAAAGGGATGATTGAATTGCTGCAAGAATACGTTGACATCTTCGCCTGGTCTTATCAGGACATGCCCGGGCTGGACACAAACATCGTGGTACACCGCTTGCCTCTCAAAGAAGGTTGTCCTCCGGTCAAGCAGAAGCTCAGAAGAACAAGACCAGAGATGGCTGTCAAGATAAAGGAAGAAGTGCAAAAGCAGTTGGATGCAGGGTTTCTAGCAGTCACCAATTATCCGCCATGGGTTGCAAACATCGTCCCAGTACCTAAGAAGGATGGAAAGGTACGGATGTGTGTCGACTATCGGGATCTGAACAGAGCTAGCCCTAAAGATGATTTCCCATTACCTCACATCGATGTTTTGGTGGATAATACAGCTCAGTTCTCGGTATTCTCCTTCATGGATGGCTTTTCTGGCTATAACCAAATCAAGATGGCACCAGAGGACATGGAAAAGACAACTTTCATAACCCCATGGGGCACCTTCTGCTACAAGGTGATGCCGTTTGGTCTGAAAAATGCCGGAGCAACATATCAGCGAGCAATGGTGACTCTGTTCCATGATATGATTCATCATGAAATCGAGGTTTATGTGGACGATATGATTGCCAAATCTCAGACAGAAGAAGAACATTTGTTGAATTTGCAGAAACTGTTTGAGCGTTTGAGGAAATTCAAACTGAGACTTAACCCGAAGAAGTGCACTTTCGGGGTGAGATCGGGAAAATTGCTGGGTTTTATCGTTAGCGGAAAAGGGATTGAGGTGGATCCCGACAAAGTAAAAGCGATACAGGAAATGCCAGAGCCAAGAACAGAGAAGCAAGTCCGTAGTTTCTTAGGGAGGTTGAACTACATTGCAAGGTTCATCTCTCACCTAACAACCACGTGTGAGCCAATTTTCAAATTGCTGAGGAAAGATCAGGCTATCAGGTGGAATGAAGATTGTCAAAGGGCTTTCGAGAAGATAAAAGAGTATCTACAGAAACCTCCAATCCTTATACCTCCAGTTCCTGGGAGACCTCTGATAATGTACCTGTCAGTGACCGAGAACTCGATGGGGTGTGTATTGGGACAGCATGACGAGTCTGGTCGAAAAGAGCATGCCATATACTACCTTAGCAAAAAGTTTACCGACTGTGAAATCAAATATTCGCAGCTTGAGAAAACTTGTTGTGCTTTGGCCTGGGCTGCTCGCCGACTGAGGCAGTATATGTTGAACCATACTACCTTGTTGATTTCTAAGATGGATCCAGTCAAATACATATTCGAGAAGCCAGCTCTCACCAGAAGGGTCGCTCGTTGGCAAATGATTTTAACAGAGTATGATATTCAGTACACGTCACAGAAGGCCATCAAAGGGAGTATTCTGTTAGACTACCTTGCCGAGCAACCGATTGATGATTATGAGCCAATGAAGTTTGAATTCCCTGATGAAGACATCATGTTCCTCAAGATAAAAGACTGTGAAGAGCCAGTTGTTGAGGAGGGACCTGATCCAAACGAAAAGTGGACTTTGTTGTTTGATGGGGCTGTCAATGCTAGAGGAAGTGGAATTGGCGCTGTCATTACTACTCCGAAGGGTGCCCACATGCCTTTCACCGCTCGTTTGACTTTTGAGTGCACAAATAATGAAGCTGAGTACGAGGCTTGTATCTTGGGTATTGAGCAAGCCATTGATCTGAGAATCAAGACTCTGGACATCTTCGGAGATTCAGCTCTGGTGATCAATCAAGTGAATGGTGATTGGAATACTCTCCAGCCCACTTTGGTCCCCTACAGAGATTACACGAGAAGACTTTTGACTTTCTTCACAATAGTAAAATTGTATCATATACCTCGTGATGAGAACCAGATGGCAGACGCACTTGCTACTCTATCCTCCATGATCAAGGTAATTCGTTGGAACCATGCTCCCAGGATCGATGTGATGCGCCTTGACAGGGCCGCGTATGTGTTTGCTGCTGAACTGGTAGTCGATGACAAGCCCTGGTATCACGATATCAAGTGCTTTCTGAAGAATCAAGAGTACCCTGCAGGGGCATCCAACAATGACAGAAAGACTTTGAGAAGATTGGCAGGCAGTTTCTTCTTGAACAAAGACGATGTGCTGTATAAGAGGAACTTCGACATGGTTTTGCTCAGATGTGTGGACAGACACGAGGCGGACATGTTAATGCAGGAAGTTCATGAAGGTTCCTTCGGTACTCATGCCGGCGGACATGCAATGGATAAGAAATTGTTGAGAGCGGGTTATTATTGGATGACCATGGAATCAGATTGTTTCAAGTATGCTCGGAAATGTCATAAATGCCAGATTTATGCTGATAAGGTGCATGTACCGCCGAATCCTCTGAATGTGATGTCTTCGTCGTGGCCGTTTGCCATGTGGGGCATTGACATGATTGGAAAGATTGAGCCGACTGCTTCCAATGGGCATCGCTTCATCCTTGTTGCCATCGACTATTTCACCAAGTGGGTCGAGGCAGCGTCGTTCGCGAATGTCACCAGACATGTGGTTGCCCGTTTCATCAAGAAAGAAATCATTTGTCGCTATGGGATTCCCGAAAGAATCATTACTGATAATGGTTCTAACCTCAACAACAAAATGATGAAGGAGTTGTGTCAGAACTTCAACATTCAGCATCATAATTCTTCCCCTTACCGCCCTAAGATGAACGGCATTGTTGAGGCGGCAAATAAGAACATAAAGAAGATTCTGCAGAACATGGTCGTCACGTACAGAGATTGGCATGAGATGCTACCCTTCGCCTTGCATGGGTACCGTACTTCAGTACGGACATCGACCGGGGCAACCCCTTACTCCCTGGTGTATGGTATGGAAGCAGTCCTACCTGTTGAAGTGGAGATTCCTTCTCTAAGAGTCATGTTGGATGTCAAGCTAGACGAAGCTGAATGGATTCGGACAAGGTTCAATGAGTTGAGTCTTATCGAAGAGAAGCGAATGGCAGCCATTTGTCATGGGCAGTTGTATCAGAGTCGGATGAAGAGAGCCTTTGATCAGAAAGTGCGTCCTCGTTGTTTCCAAGTCGGAGATTTAGTGTTGAAAAGGATCCTTCCTCCTCAGACAGATCACAGGGGCAAGTGGACTCCTAACTATGATGGACCGTATATTGTCACCAAGGTTTTTGATGGTGGGGCTTTAATGCTTGCAACTATGGATGGTGAAAACTTCACTTCCCCTGTGAACTCAGACGCAGTTAAAAAATACTTCGCATAAAATAGACCCGCTGGACAGTAAAAAGAATAGTCCAGGCAAAAAATGGGCATCCCGACGAACCAAGAAAATGAAAAGGTTCGGGCAAAAATTAGGGACAAAAATAAAAAAAAAAGATTGTACACCCGGTAAGTTGAAAACCTGAAAAGGCAACTTAGGCAAAAATGGGTATCCCGGTGGATTGAAAACCCGAAAAGGGCAATCCAGGCAAAAGTTAGGGATTAAGCGAATGACTGCGTTCTGAGTCGTTCTGAATCTCATCTCGTGCCAATGACTGGAAATTTTTGAAGGATAGGAAACAGTCCAATCACTCTTTCAGAAAGCTGATCATCTGGAGGATCTTGAAGACGAGCAAGTCATAGCAGAATTGGAACCCAATAGAAATCCATTTCACATTGCCATTAGATTAATTTCTGTTTTTATCTATTGTGTGATTACCTCTTTCCAGGGATTGCTTCTTAATGTAAATGCCTATTCAGAGGCCATTCAATCAATAAAATCATGTTATTCAGTATATCTCTGTTTTCATTTTCATTTTACTGTTTTGTTTGCAAAAATGACGTCCGAATTTTTGATAAACATTGCATCATGACACATAAGGGCTTTACAGGTACATGCTTAATAAACATTTAAAATTGTTGTAAATTTTAAGTGCTTTGGATCGTCTATTCAGAACAGGTACCCTCGGGGCATTTTCTTAAAATCCCCTGCAGATGATCGTGAATATCTTCCCCAGTGAAGTCACCAACAGACGAATTCGGTGTCTTATCCCTGCAGAGCTGATCAGAGCGTTGGATTCTTCAATCCCCAGCAGTTTCTCACCACTGTACTTCCCCAAGCGGTTGTTTCAGAACATACACTCCCCAGTAGAGTTGACAGTACCAGACTACATATCCCCAACGGGGTTGACAGTGCCAGACTTTATCTTCCCAGCAGAAGTGGCTGCTCCTTAGAGTTCGATGCCAGATTGATAATCCCAATGCCAGATCCATGGTTTCTTTCCTTGAAGCAGAACCTCGGTACCGTATCAGTGTTTGCTCCCCCTGCTGAGTCATCTCTCGCAAATCGTGGTTGCCAGAACCATTGTAGCTTTCCTCAGCAGCAGGCTTCCAATGCCATTCTTTCCCCGATCAGAGTCTCGGTATGGCCAGATCACCGCATGGCTAGTCATCTCCCCACAGAGTTCTTTGCGCTGTGCATCTCCAACAGCCTTGCCAGGGTCCAGAAGATGGTGATCATTTCCCCAGTAGATCCCCTTGCCTCAGCTTGGCATTCTACCCAGCATTTTGCATCCTTGCATGTAGAATCATATTGCATTGCATCCTTCCAAATCGCGTAGCATTTCCATTTTCATGGAGCATTACGCCATTGAAAAATTCAAACATACGCATGTAAGCATAAAACATTCTCGGTATCCCAAGTGATAAGCTAGAAGTTGTTTCCAGTACTCAGACTGAAGATTGTTCATGACTTACCTTTGTTATCCCCAGCAAGTGTCATTGGCCCATGCGCCGCCTCTATTATCATTCCCTATTTCTGCCAATGCTGACAGGCATGAAGTTTTCCGGTATCCAGACCGAAGTGGCATTCAGGCTAGTTTTCCGGTATCCAGACCGAAGTGGCATTCAGGCCAGTTTTCCGGTATCCAGACCGAAGTGGCATTCAGGCCAATTTTCCGATATTCAGATCGAAGTGGCATTCAGGCCAAGTCTTTCCGATGTTCAGATCGAAGAAGTTTCCGACGGTCAGGTCGATGCGACTTGTGGCGTTCAGGCCAGTTTTCCGATATTCATATCGAAGTGGCATTCGGGCCAGTTTTCCGGTATCCAGACCGAAGTGGTATTCAGGCCAATTTTCCGATATTCAGATCGAGGTGGCATTTAGGCCAAGTCTTTCCGATGTTCAGATCGAAGAAGTTTCCGACGTTCAGGTCGATGCGACTTGTGGCATTCAGGCCAAGTTTCCGATGTTCAGATCGAAATCCTTTCCAGTATTCAGACTGATGAGCGGCATTCAGGCCATGGTTATTTCTGTGTTACCATTTATTTTGGTATCCAGTTTAACATTCTTTTTCGATATTCAGACTGACTCTCACCGTACCAGACGAATTCTTCTTTCAAGACCACCTCTTTGCCGATTCTGACAGACATTGTTACTTCACTTCACTTCAGTGCAAATTTTTGGGCTTTTATTGTATTCAATCCCTTGATACCTCGAAAGCACGAAAGCAGCTGCCATCTTCTTTCCGGGTCTCCAGTTGATTGAATAGGGGCAGCTGTAATACCTCAAAATTTACCCTTCATTTTTCCTGGAAAAAAAAACGAAAAAAAAAACACGAAAAGAAAAAGAAAAAAAAAAGAAATTTTTATTTATTTATTTAATTAATTAATTAAATAAATAAATAAAATAAATAAAATAAATAAAATATAACAAATTATTTTGGACTTGGGTCTCCCTCATTTGAGCCCATTACCCACGAAAATCAGTCTATAAATACTGAAGTTTCAGTAGAGGAAAACACACTTGGAGTTACACTGGGAGATTCACTTGAGAAAAAGGGAGAGAAGCAAAATACTCTGAGGTTTCCTTGGAACAAAACCCCGAGGAAAAAGATAGTGAGAGAAGAATTAACAGAGTTCAGAGCAGCCTCCAAACCCTGAAGGGAAATCAACTTGTAAACCTCACGGGTGCAACTCAATTTCAATCAAGCTCTCCAATCAGGTTTGCCCTATATCCATCATCTTTATGCCTTTAATTTGAATGCTCTAAATGTATGAGGTATTATGGGTGAATTTGATACCTTTTTTGTGAGCCTTTTGTGAATTTTGATGGAATTATTCATGTGGTTACATTTTGATTTAGGGGCAACTTTGGGTTACCCTATTTTGTTTATTCCAACCTTTCTTGTGTTTCCATGGCATTGTTTTCTCTTGATTTCATCCTGCTGCTCTAACCCTTTGTCGAGTTTTGTGAGGGCTCACATGGCTTTCGCAGAGACACTCGCGTGGTTTCCCACTTTATTTGTGGGATACCCCCTGCAGTTTTATTCTGATTATTCGTGTTGACTGATTTCCTTTGACGGTCCAGCTGGAGACATTTCAGGGTTTCTTGCCCCTTTAACTGCTATAGCTTCGGATCTTTATCCGTGTGGTAATTTTTTCCCTTTCTCATACTTTATCGCTTTCTTAGCTGGAAGACCTCGATAGGAGGCAATGTTTGAGCCCCTGGGGGGCATTTTACTTTGAGATACATGTTTTGTGTTTTGTATTCATATCCCCACATGTAGCGCGGTTCCTTCGTCAAGGACTGCCTGTTTGCCCTCGAGCATCCCAAACCCTAAAACCCAAAGCAACACGTTTACTCCTTCTACTACAGGCGAGTAAGTCTCCGAAGGTCGAGCATCCGGTAGATTGCGTAGTGACGTCGTTCGTCCAAAACCCAATCCATAACCCCGTAGTTAGCCGAACTACGGCTTGCTCTGATTCTCATTCCAGATGAGATACGTAGGCATAAGACGCGATGTCTTAGCGGGCACACATCCCCTTAACCCATAGGTCAGCCGAGCTACGAAGACTCTGATTCTCATATTCAGATGAGATACGTATGCAGTGGATGCGACATCCGCGCGAGTCATTTCTCTTAACCTTTTTAGTAAATAAACACATTAGGTAAACCCGCACCCTTTAGACAAAAAACTACAAAAGTGGATCCCGTAGAGTACTATGGATGCGTAGGGGTGCTAATACCTTCCCTTCGCATAACCGACTCCCGAACCCAAGATTTGGTTGCGAGACCCCGTCTTGTCCTTTCCTTTTTTTCAGGTTTACTTCGAGCGTTTCCTTTCCCTCCTTTGGGATGAATAACGCACGGTGGCGACTCTCCTGTCATTCTCTTTCGCCGGTTATTTTTTTCGCGCACTGTATTTTTCAGGTTGCGACACTTGCAGATTCTTTTCTTTCTTGCTTTGTGTTCCAATCTTGGTCTAAGTGTAAAATTCTTGCACAATAGGAAAGAAATCAAAAGCACAACACTATCTCTTTTAAACTTAATCCTTTTCACAAATTGGGAGATTTAATGGTAAAAACGATAAACTGAGTCAATAAGTGCCAAGATTTAATATGATCAAATACCATATTTTGGCACTTATCGAACTCTTTCCGACTTAAATCTTTATTTATCCTCAATCAAATTCTTAAAACTTTTCAAAAGGCAAGAAGGTTTCACCAAGTTTCATGATCAACAATACTCTTCAAACAAATGAAGAAAATGTATGGCTCAAGTGTAGAATTCACATGTGAAGGTTATATTTATTACCATTCTAGACTCAAAACATGAATATAAAATAAGTTCGAAACACAAGTTTCATGTCATACATTCTAAATAAATAGCATAATCCTAATAGAATCACTCTAACACACTTCTTCATAAAATGGATGAAGAATTTAAATTCAACATGTGGGAAATGAACTCTCATCTAATAACCTTGTTAACATCTTGATTAATTCATGCATTCATCTAAGAAATTCATCTTGAAATCACAAAAGCATAGATCACGTAAATATTTTTCAAAGGTTGTAACCGAAGGAGAATTGCCATCCAAGGCGCAGCGGAATTTAAAAATTTCTCCATTTAGTGATCCTTACGAATGGGCATGATCAGTGATAGAATCATTACCTCTTGTGGCGATTCAAACCTTTGGTGCAGATCTCTTGTAACGATCAAAACCTTGGATACAAATCCACGGAGCGATCACGAACGTTGAACGATGACAACGTCTCTACTCAGTCCAGACGAACGGATTCCTTCAATCGCAGTGCTAGCTGTTATGAATGAAGGCTTTGAGTGAGGGAAAGAGAGATACGAAATTCCAACTCTTCAGTTGTGTTGTATTCCCATACAAATGCTTCTGCACAAGAGTTCTATTTATAGAACCACTTGTGTGGGCTTCAAGCCAAAAAGCCCACTTAAGTGTATTTTGGCCCATATCTCATAATATGCCAAAATCACTTAACTATTTGGTACCTTACCATACTTCGTATTCTACTTAAGTACACCGTACCTTACGATGTTCCTTAGTTACTCTATCTCTCATCAATCCGTCCTTTGTATGTGACCCTGTAGGTTTTCGCGACGTTGGCAATTATATTAAATCACACATTTAACATAATAAACAGTGAGCGGTATCTAGCAACACATCACTGCTACCCAAGACACGAAAATGTCATGTGATCTGACAAAACCTCTTGTGAAAATAATTATGTGTATAATTACCCCTTTGCCCTTATGTCTATATTGAACACAAGGTATAGACCGTGTCACCCTTGTCCAGTTCAATATTGGGCCCATAGACATTTATCCTGTTGCGCAGGATGGGCAAATTCCATCTAGGACACTCATGTCCCTCAACATGCTTTGTGGAGTACCCATCAACTGTCTTTATGGTTATCCAGTTACGGACAACGTTGGATCAGCAATAAAGCGCTCGACTCTATATCTAGGATCCATAGCAGTTTCAGGTCGAAGAGTGGTATACACTATTATCACCATGAGAATAACTTATGACACTTTGCATTACTTTCTATATAGTATTCTCATAGCGGGTCAATCCGGTATAAATATTACTCCTAAAATTCATACCTATGTTTAAGACTTGATAACTCTTTATCCATGATCCATGAGATGTGATCATCAGTCTACAAACATAATAGTCTTAATGCTTTAATGTTATCCCACTTCACACTAAAGCTCGACTACGGATACTTTAAGAATAGTGTCCTTATGTTTAATGTGCTCTCATGATTAAGTCACACTTAATACATTAAACAGACTATCTATTCCAGGGACTTTATTAATCAACCATAATAAACAAAATGCCTTTTATTATTAATAAATAATTCGATACAAGTACCAAAAGTATTGACCTCTAGGGCTTACACCAACAATCTCCCACTAGCACTAGAGCCAATCAGGCATACCCCTTATGCCCATTGATCTAGTATGGCCATCATGCTTCTGCTGCGCAAGAGGCTTTGTCAGTGGGTCAGCAATATTGTCAAGTGTAGGTACTTTACATATTTTCACATCTCCTCTATCTATTATCTCTCGAATGAGATGATAACGCCTAAGTATGTGTTTGGATCGTTGGTAAGATCTAGGCTCCTTAGCTTGTGCGATAGCACCATTGTTATCACAATAAAGACCAATGGGATCCACAACGTTAGGGACTATGCCAAGTTCACTAATGAACTTCCTGATCCAAACAGCTTCCTTTGCTGCACTTGAGGCAGCAATATACTCGGCGTCGGTTGTAGAATCAGCAACTGTATCTTGCTTTGAACTTTTCCAGCTCACAACGCCACCGTTCAAGCAAAACACATAACCAGATTGCGATCTAAAGTCATCCTTATCTGTCTGGAAGCTAGCATCCGTGTAACTAATTACAGCCAATTCTTCCTGACCTCCATATATCAAGAATGAGTCCTTAGTCCTTCTCAAGTACTTAAGGATATTCTTGACAGCTACCCAATGGGCATCACCAGGATCAGATTGGTACCTACTCGTTGCACTTAAAGCATACGAGACATTTGGTCGAGTACATAACATGGCATACATGATAGATCCTATTGCAGATGCATATGGAATCTTATTCATGCGTTCCCTTTCTACCTTAGTTGAAGGGGATTGTGTTTTTAATAGACACAAGCCATGTTGCATAGGTATGAATCCTTTCTTGGAATCATGCATATTAAAGCGTGTCAGCACTTTGTCTATGTATGTACTCTAACTTAGGCCAAACAGTTTTGTGATCTATCTCTATAGATTCTGATTCATAATATATAGGCTGCTTCACCTAGGTCCTTCATAGAAAAGAATTTCCCCAACCAAGACTTTACTTGTTGCAAGGTAGGGACATCGTTTCCAATGAGTAATATTTCATCTACATATAATACCAGGAAAACGATCATGCTCCCACTAACCTTCTTGTAGACACAAGGCTCATCTTCGTTCTTGATGAATCCATATTGTTTTACTGTTTCATCAAAACGAAGATTCCAGCTTCTGGAAGCTTGCTTCAATCCATAGATTGATCTTTGTAGCTTACATATCTTTTGGGCTTCTTATGGTATATCAAATCCTTCAGGCTGTGTCATGTACACATCCTCAAGAAGATTTCCACTAAGGAAAGCAGTTTTGACATCCATCTTCCATATTTCATAATCATGATATGCAGCGATAGCAAGTAAAATCCGAACAGATTTAAGCATTGCAACTGGTGAAAAGGTTTCATCATAGTCAACCCCATGAATTTGTTTATATCCTTTTGCAACCAGTCTTGCCTTGTAGGTATGTACCTTACCATCCATGTCAGTCTTCTTTTTGAAGACCCACTTGCATCCTATAGGGTTAACCCCTACAGGAGGCTCTACCAAGGTCCAAACTTGGTTTGTGTACATGGAATCTATTTCAGATTTCATGGCTTCTAGCCACTTCTCAGACTCGGGACCAGTTATGGCCTCTTGGTAGGTCACAGGCTCATCTTGATCCATGAGTAATACATCACCTTGATCTGTTATGAGATATCCATATCTCTCAGGTAGGTGACGTATCCTGCTTGACCTACGCTGGTCTTGTTCTACTTGAGCAGGTTGCTCTTCCACAACCACTTGTGTTTCCTGCTCTAATTCCTCCATAGGTGTATCGATGCTTTGTGATTCTTTAATTTCTTCAAGCTCTACTTTCCTCCCACTGATTCCTTTGGAAATAAAATCCTTTTCTAGGAAAACTCCAGTTTGAGCGACAAACACTTTGCCCTCAGAAGGATTGTAGAAGTAATACCCTCTTGTTTCTTTAGGATACCCCACAAATAAGCATTTGTCAGATTTGGGCTCAAGCTTAGTTGAAATTTGTCGTTTCACCTAAACTTCGCAACCCCAAATCTTCATGTAAGACATATGTGGTTCCTCACCACTCCATATCTCATATGGTGTCTTCTCAACCTTTTTGGATGGAACACGGTTAAGTGTGTAAGCTGATGTCAACAGTGCATGTCCCCAAAAGGATTTTGGAAGATCGGCGTGACTCATCATGGATCGGACCATGTCCAACAGGGTTCGATTTCTTCTTCTCAGATACACCATTCTATTGGGGTGTTCCAGGAGGAGTGAGTTGGGATAGGATCCCACACTCTTTCAGATGGTCATCAAACTCTAGGCTTAAATACTCACCACCTCGATCTGATCGAAGAGTTTTAATATTCTTACCTAGTTGGTTTTGTACTTCATTCTTGAATTCCTTTAACTTTTCAAAGGACTCTGATTTGTGTTTCATTAAATACACATAACCATATCTACTGAAATCATCAGTGAATGTGATGAAGTACTGAAAACCTCCTCTGGCTGGTATGTTCAGTGGTCCACAAACATCAGTATGTATGAGGGCCAAAAGATCATTAGCTCTTTCACCTTTTCCTGTGAATGGAGACTTTGTCATCTTTCCAATTAAACAAGATCTGCATGTCTCATATGATTCATAATCAAAAGAGTCTAACAGCCCATCTTTATGGAGTTTGGAAATGCGTTTCTCATTTATGTGGCCTAATCGACAATACCAAAGGTAAGTTTGATTTAACTCATTAGGTTTCATCCTTTTAGTATTAATGTTATAAACTGGCATTTCAAGATCAAGGACATATAATCCATTGTTCATTTGAGCAGTAACATAGAATATATCATTCAAATAAATTGAACAACAATTGTTCTTTATTATGAATGAAAAACCGAACTTGTCCAAACAAGAAACGGAAATAATATTCCTGCTAATTGCTGGTACATAATAACAGTGCTCTAACTGAATTATTAAACCACTAGGTAAAGTCAATTCATAAGTTCCTACGGCTAAAGCAACAACCTTTGCTCCATTGCCAACTCGTAGGTCGACTTCACCTTTTGCCAAATCTCTACTCCTTTTTAGTCCATGCACATTTGTACAAATGTGAGAACCGCATCCAGTATCTAATACCCATGATGCAGAAGTAGATAAATTAATTTCAATAACAAAAATACCAGAATTTGGAGTCTCTACTCCATTCTTCCTATCTTCTAGGTACTTTGGGCAGTTCCTCTTCTAGTGTGCGGTCTTACCGCAATAGAAGCAGGTGCCTTCTTTTTCTATGCTTCTACTAGGCTTCAAAGCAGAAATAGTGGGTTTGGGTTTGGCAATTTCCTTGCCTTTCCCTTTATCATGTTTGAGGACAATCCTCATGTTTCGGTACCAATCCAGAAAATTTGTCCCAGACAATTTTTCCTTCTCAAGGTTTGATCGTAATATGTTGTTAGAGGTGTTTGTTGTCATGCTTATCTACATAAGGATTAATGAAAATATAAGTATCATTGACATATTTAATTAGGATTTTAATTAAACATGCTCCCACTATTTTATTCAAAACAAATGACCCTCATCATTTGATTCGGAAAATCCCGTTGGAAGATTTTCTAGTGGGTCGAGATCCATATTTCACTTCGTTCTAAGTCCGCGTAGGCGGATTACACAAAACTAGGTTATTTAGGTAGGAACTCCTTCCAATTGTATCTCATACAACTCTCAAAAATTTCAGTTGGGTGAATAACTCCTTATTCCAATCCATCATATGGATCATTCCCAACTCTTGCTTCTAAATATATATATAATCTTATTATAATTTGTTTAGTTAAGTTTGACCCATTGTTTTAACAGTTGGATATTACAATTATCCCATCGCACCTTACTAATATAGAACATGCACCTCGCGTAGGCGAAACCTACATTATTCGATACTAGTCTTGATGAGTGTTAAAACTTGGAAAGCATAAACTTAATATTTATTTTGAGGGAATTGCAATTTTTCTGATCTCACCGGCTTGTTTATCATATAAACCGCCTCTCACATGCATCAACATACATTCACATGTATCAACATACATACAAACATAATGAAACAGTTATGGCCCCTAGCGCAATTATTCTCCCAAGCCAATGAGAGAACCTAAGCTAACCTAACAACGATCTAAGCTTCTACAAGCAAGATCTTCAAGGTTGTCCTCCTTTGGCACTGACTTCTTTGCTTTCTTCATATCATTACATTACATAAAAGAAACTCGTTTTACATACGAGGGAGTGAGATGAGAAAAGAGGTTACATTTGGGAGATTAAGAGAGAGGCACGACACGCAGGTCGTATTTTAAAACCCAAAACAAAATAAAGGAAGACTAAGGCCATAACCGATCACCACAAGACAATAATAAACATTTTATTATTATTATTATTAATTCCTTTAATTAATTAAAATCAAATTAAATCTCGACGACCGATCACCACATTTTAATGAACAATTCATTTAAAATCAATGTCGCTTTTCGCATCAACACTTGATACTTTTAAAGCACTGAGTTAGCCGAACGGGTGAATTTTGCCTTGCGTTAACCGGTTAACCATATGCGTTAACCGGTTAACACTGTTTGAAATCTGTTCAAAAAATTGTTTTCTGCCTCGCGTTAACCAGTTAACCAAATGCGTTAACCGGTTAACACTGTTTGAAAATGTCTTGGAAAACTGTTTTCCGTCTTGCGTTAACCAGTTAACCAAATGCGTTAACCGGTTAACACTGTTTGAAAAATTAAAAAAAAATTAATTTCGTATTGCGTTAACCGGTTAACCACATGCGTTAACCGGTTAACACTGTTCGGAAAAATGTTTAGAAAGCACAACTCTTGTGCAGTCACAACCCCAATCGCATAACTCTCTGACAACACAACCCGTGTGCCGTCACTAACCATGATGCACCAATTTCAGACCGTCAAACATATCTTGATTGTTGATTCAGTATGATTGATCAACACGTCATTGCTTCACCATACTAATGTCGGATCAAGAAGCAAATGACCATTGATCGCTCAAAAGAAAACAATCATTGAGTGTTTGAATGAACGAAACGAGAACACTATATCATATATAATGTATTTTGCTTCAGGATTACATATATCACATATATGACTTGATCAATCTCAATTTAATCTTTGATTCATTCTGTCTTTAATCATATTAATACAGAACAAAAACAGTTATCAGATTCATGGTTTCGTAAGTGGCTCTGATACCACTGAAGGAGAATTGCTATCCAAGGCGCAGCGGAATTTAAAAATTTCTCCATTTAGTGATCCTTACGAATGGGCATGATCAGTGATAGAATCGTTACCTCTTGTGGCGATTCAAACCTTTGGTGCAGATCTCTTGTAACGATCAAAACCTTGGATACAAATCCGCGGAGCGATCACAAACGTTGAATGATGACAACGTCTCTACTCAGTCCAGACGAACGGATTCCTTCAATCGTAGTGATAGCTGTTATGAATGAAGGCTTTGAGTGAGAGAAAGAGAGATAGGAAATTCCAACTCTTCAGTTGTGTTGTATTTCCATACAATGCTTCTGCACAAGAGTTCTATTTATAGAACCACTTGTGTGGGCTTCAAGCCAAAAAGCCCACTTAAGTGTATTTTGGCCCATATCTCATAGTATGCCAAAATCACTTAAGTATTTGGTACCTTACCATACTTCGTATTCTACTTAAGTACACCGTACCTTACGATGTTCCTTAGTTACTCTATCTCTCATCAATCCGTCCTTTGTGTGTGACCCTGTAGGTTTTCGCGACGTTGGCAATTATATTAAATCACACATTTAACATAATAAATAGTGAGAGGTATCTAGCAACACATCACTGCTACCCAAGACACGAAAATGTCATGTGATCTGACAAAACCTCTTGTGATAATAATTATGTGTATAATTACCCCTTTTCCCTTATGTCTATATTGAACACAAGGTATAGATCGTGTCACCCTTGTCCAGTTCAATATTGGACCCATAGACATTTATCCTGTTACGCAGGATGGGCAAATTCCATCTAGGATACTCATGTCCCTCAACATGCTTTGTGGAGTACCCATCAACTGTCTTTATGGTTATCCAGTTATGGACAATGTTGGATCAGCAATAAAGCACTCGACTCTACATCTAGGATCCATAGTTGTTTCAGGTCGGAGAGTGGTATACACTATTATCACCATGAGAATAACTTATGACACTTTGCATAACTTTATATATAGTATTCTCATAGCGGGTCAATCCGGTATAAATATTACTCCTAATATTCATACCTATGTTTAAGACTTGATAATTCTTTATCCATGATCCATGAGATGTGATCATCAGTATACAAACATAATAGTCTTAATGCTTTAATGTTATCCCACTTCACACTAAAGCTCGACTACAGATACTTTAAGAATAGTGTCTTTATGTTTAATGTGCTCTCATGATTAAGTCACACTTAATACATTAAACGGACTATCTATTCCAGGGACTTTATTAATCAACCATAATAAAGAAAATGCCTTTTATTATTAATAAATAATTTGATACAAGTACCAAAAGTATTGGCCTCTAGGGCTTACACCAACAGTAACTTGGTCGAGTTTCAAAAGAAAGGGTCATATATAAGAATATTGGAACAAGAATGGCCAAAGTTAATGAAGAGCATCACAAAAATTCACATTTTTCATACTTTCATTGTCTTATTTTATTTCCACCCCTCAAGATCTTTTGATGCACATATTTCATAATTCATTTTATTTTCTTTCCTTTCCTTTTATTTTTCTTCTTTTTCTTTTTCTTTAATCATTGCATCTTTTTTTCTTTCCTTTTTTTTTTTTTTTTTTTTTAGTTTTATTGTCCATGAAGCAACCTCTCCCCAACTTGAAGAATTCTCCCTTTCATTTTAAAAACACTCTTCATTCTTGGCAAGGAACATTAATCATGATTAATTTAAGGTTTTGTTTCCAAAGAAAAACTAGAATGGGTCAATTATGAACTTTTGATTTTTGGATAGAAGATAACAAATTCACCAAGTGATTTACTTAGTGATTTGTTTGAGTTCATAATTGATTCATTCATTAGTTTTTGGCTCAAAGGGGTTTACAAATGCTCAATCATTCATCAGGTATGATGAAGCTATTTTTAGTTTGGTGGTTTTGCTCAACATCAAAATTTTCCTTGATCCTTTCTATGCTTCCACATGTTTCAAAACAAATGCAAGAATTAGCACGAATCAAACGAGTTAAAACAAGAGTTATCAGTTACCCTGAGCATATTAGTGAACAATGGACGGTTTACTCACAATTTCTGGTTTATACCTAAATGATTCAAGCATGAAACATGTTTTTGTAAAATGATGCATGAAATAATTTTGCATAAAGCACAAAGTTCAAATTCATGATAACATTTTAAAAATCAATAAACATGTACCTTGCTTGTGTGCAATTCATCCAAAGTTCTTATCATCACCATTACATTTTGTTGATTTACTTGAAACTTTATTAAGTCTTCTTTGCCTCTCCAAGAAAATTAGACCAATCATGAAAGCAAACACACAAAATTTGTTGCACAATTTGGAAATTATACTACTTGCAATACTTAAAAAAACTAATTATAAATAACAAACATCCAAAAGTCATGGTGAAAACACCAACAAATATCCCACATCAAAATAAACAGTTTGATCATTATAAGATATAATGAATAGAAAACAATAAGCGCTATAATATAAATGACTGGAAACTTTTTTAAAGAATATCACTCGATCTTGTCTCTATTTCCTCAGATTCTTCTTCTTCATTACCAGGAGCTACTGCCTCCCCTTGGTAGAATGGCTTGTCCTCAGGCCAGTTAGTATGTGCTTAGAAAGCTCTTGGATCCATCACCTGATGGTTTTCTTCGTCATGTCTCCTCATCTGCAACTGAAGTCTAAAAATAGAATTTTCAATATAGATAAATGAAGGAGAATTGCGGTCCAAAACGCAGCGGAAATTAAAATAAATTTCTCCTTTAGAGATCCTTACGAATGGTCATGATCAGTGATAGAATATTTACCTCTTGTGACGGTTGAAACCTTTGGTGCAGATCTCTTGTGACGATCAAAACCTTTGATGCAAATCCACGAAGCGATCACGAACGTTGAACGATGACAACGTCTCTACTCAGTCCACACGAACGGGTTCCTTCAATCTCAGTGCTAGCTGGTACGAATGAAGGCTTTGAGTGAGAGAGAGAGAGAGTGAAAACGAAAAGAATGCAACCGCCAATTTTTGCTTCTGCACAAGGGTTCTATTTATAGAACCACTTGTGTGGGCTTCAAGCTAAAAGCCCACTTAAGTGTATTTTGGCCCATATCTTATAATATGCCCAAAATCACTTAAGCTCATGGTACCTTACCATATTTCGTATTCTACTCAAGTACACCGTACCTTACGATGTTCTATAACTCAGTTAAGGGCACCGTACCTTACGGTATTCCTTAGTTACTCTATCTCTCATCAATCCGTCCTTTGTGTGTGACCCTGTAGGTTTTCGTGACGTTGGCAATTATATTAAATCACGCATTTAACATAATAAACAATGAGCGGTATCTAGCAACACATCACTGCTACCCAAGACACGAAAATGTCAAGTGATCTGACAATTCCTTCTGTGATAATAATTATGTGTATAATTACCCTTTTGCCCTTATGTCTATATTGAACACAAGGCATAGACCGTGTCATCCTTGTCCAGTTCAATATTGGGTCCATAGACATTTATCCTGTTATGCAGGATGGGCAAATTCCATCTAGGTCACTCATGTCCCTCAGCATGCTTTGTGGAGTACCCATCAACTGCCTTTATGGTTATCCAGTTACGGATAACGTTGGATCAGCAATAAAGCACTCGACTCTACATCTAGGATCCATAGTGGTTTCAGGTCGAAGAGTGGAATACACTATTATCACCATGAGAATAACTTATGACACCTTGCATAACTTTCTATATAGTATTCTCATAGCGGGTCAATCCGGTATAAATATTACTCCTAATATTCATACCTATGTTTAAGACTTGATAACTCTTTATCCATGATCAATGAGATGTGATCATCAGTCTACAAACATAATAGTCTTAATGCTTTAATGTTATCCCACTTCACACTAAAGCTCGACTACGGATACTTTAGGAATAATGTCCTTATGTTTAATGTGTTCTCATGATTAAGTCACACTTAATACATTAAACGAACTATCTATTCCAGGGACTTTATTAATCAACCATAATAAAGAGAATGCCTTTTATTATTCGATACAAGTACCAAAATGTATTGGCCTCTAGGGCTTACACCAACAATCTCCCACTAGCACTAGAGCCAATCAGGTATACCTCTTATGCCCATTGATCTAGTATGGCCATCATGCTTCTGCTGCGCAAGAGGCTTTGTCAGTGGGTCAGCTATATTGTCAAGTGTAGGTACTCTACATATTCTCACACAACGTCTAAGTATGTGTTTGGATCGTCGGTGAGATCTAGGCTCCTTAGCTTATGCGATAGCACCATTGTTATCATAATAGAGACCAATGGGATCCACAATGCTAGGGACTATGCCAAGTTCACTAATGAACTTTTTGATCCAAACAACTTCCTTCGCTGCACTTGAGGCAGCAATATACTCGGCCTCGGTTGTAGATTCAGCAACTGTATCTTGCTTTGAACTTTTCAAGCTTACAGCGCCACCATTTCAGCAAAACACATAACCATTGGAATCATTCATATTAAAGCGTCTCAGCACCTTGTCTATGTACTCTGACTTAGGCCAAGCATTTTATGATCTATCTCTATAGATTCTGATTCCTAATATATAGGCTGCTTCACCTAGGTCCTTCATAGATAAGCATTTCCCCACCCAAGACTTTGCTTGTTGCAGGGTAGGGAAATCGTTTCCAATAAGTAATATGTCATCTACATATAATACCAGGAATACGATCATGCTCCCACTAACCTTCTTGTAGACACAAGGCTCATCTTCGTTCTTGATGAATCCATACAGTTTTACTGTTTCATCAAGGCGAAGATTCCATGAGTAGGTCACAGGCTCATCTTGATCCATGAGTAATACATCACGTTGATCAGATATCCATATATCTCAGGTAGGTGATGTATCCTGCCTGACCTACGCTGGTCTTGTTCTACTTGAGCAGGTTGCTCTTACACAACCACTTGTGTTTCCTGCTCTAATTCCTCCATAGGTGTATCGATAATTTGTGATTCTTGAATTTCTTCAAGTTCTACTTTCCTCCCACTGATTCCTTTGGAATTAAAATCCCTCTCTAGGAAAACTCAGGTTCGAGCGACAAACATTTTGCCCTCAGAAGGATTGTAGAAATAATATCCTCTTGTTTCTTTAGGATACCCCACAAATAAGCATTTGTCAGATTTGGGCTCAAACTTAGTTGAAACTTGTCATTTCACATAAACCTCGCAACCCCAAATCTTTATGTAAGACATATGTGGTTTCTTACCATTCCATATCTCATATGGTGTCTTCTCAACCTTTTGGATGGAACACGGTTAAGTGTGTAAGCTGTTGTCAATAGTGCATGTCCCCAAATGGAGTTTGGAAGATCGGCGTGACTCATCATGGATCGGACCATGTCTAACAGGGTTCGATTCCTTCTCTCAGACACACCATTCCATTGGGGTGTTCCAGGAGGAGTGAGTTGGGATAGGATCCCACACTCTTTCAGATGATCATCAAACTCTAGGCTTAAATATTCACCACCTCGATCTGATTGAAGTGTTTTAATATTCTTACCTAGTTGGTTTTGTACTTCATTCTTGAATTCCTTGAACTTTTCAAAGGACTCTGATTTGTGTTTCATTAAATACACATAACCATATCTACTGAAATCATCAGTAAATGTGATGAAGTACTGAAAACCTCCTCTGGCTGGAATGTTCAGTGGTCCACATACATCAGTATGTATGAGGGCCAAAAGATCATTAGCTCTTTCACCTTTTCCTGTGAATGGAGATTTTGTCATCTTCCAAGTACTTTGGGCAGTTTCTCTTCCAGTGTCCGGTCTTACCGCAATGGAAGCAGGTGCCTGCCTTTGTTATGCCTCCACTAGGCCTCAAAACAGTAACAGTGGGTCTGGGTTTGGCAACTTCCTTGCCCTTCCCTTTATCACCCTGCCTGGGGGGCCTTTTGTTCTGTCTCTTTCCATTTCCGATCATCAGAATGGACTTCCCTTTTGTCTTCAGATTCTGCTTGGCAATTCTTAACATGGCGAGCAGTTCAGGAAGAGATTTGTCCACATCAATCATATTGAAATTTAGGACAAATTGACTGAAACTATCTGGCAACGATTGCAAGACCAAATCAGTCGCAAGTTCCTTTCCGAGGGGAAAACTCAACCTTTCAAGCTTTTCCATATACCCAATCATCTTGAGCACATGGGGACTTATAGGGGCTCCCTCAGCTAACTTGCCTTAAAAAAAAAGGGTTTTGAAACTTCAAACCTCTCATGCCTTGCTTGCTCTTGATAGAGCATCTTCATGTGTTCGATCATATCGAACGCTGTCATGTTCTCATGTTGCTTTTGCAACTCTGAGTTCATGACATCCAGCATGAGATAAGCAGTTTCATTGGCATCATCGACATGCTTCTTATAAGCATTTCTTTCTGCCTTAGGTGCAGAACTAGGAGGTTCCTCTTCAGGAACAGGTGTCTCCAAGACATACAACTTTCTATTATGTTTGAGGACAATCCTCAGGTTTCGGTGTCAATCCAGAAAATTTGTCCCAGACAATTTTTCCTTATCAAGGATTGATCTCAAGATGTTGTTAGAGGTGTTTGCTGTCATGGTAATCTACCTAAGGATTAATGAAAATATAAGTATCATTGACATATTTAATCAGGCCTTTAATTAAATATGCTCCCACTACTTTACTCAAAACAAATGACCCTCATCATTTGATTCGGAAAATCCCGTTGGAAGATTTTCTAGTGGGTCGAGATCCATATTTCACTTCGTTCTAAGTCCGCGTAGGCGTATTACACAAAACTAGTTTATTTAGGTAGGAACTCCTTCCAGTTGTATCTCATACAACTCTCGAAAATTTCAGTTGGGTGAATAACTCCTTATTCCAATCCATCATATGGATTATTCCCAACTCTTGCTTCTAAACATATATATAATCTTATTATAATTTGTTCAGTTAAGTTTGACCCATTGTTTTAACAGTTGGATATTACAATTATCCCATCGCACCTTACTAATATATAGATCATGCACCTCGCGTAGGCGAAACCTACATTATCCATTACTAGTCTTGATGAGTGTTAAAACTTGGAAAGCATAAACTTAATATTTTAGTTTGAGGGAATTGCAATTGTTATGATCTCACCGGCTTATTTATCATATAAATCGTCTCTCACATGCATCAACATACATTCACATGCATCAACATACATACACAATGAAACAGTTATGGCCCCTAGCGCAATTGTTCTCCCAAGCCAATGAGAGAACCTAAGCTAACCTAATAACGATCTAAGCTTCTCCAAGCAAGATCTTCAAGGTTGTCCTCCTTTAGTATCAAATTCTTCTCTAAGCTTCTCCAAGCAAGATCTTCAAGGTTGTCCTCCTTTGATCTTGAATTCTTCTCTTTCTTCATAACATTGTCTTCTTCTCTTTCTTCACAGTATTACATTCCAGAAGAAACTCGTTTTACATACGAGGGTTTGAGATGAGAAAAGAAGTTACATTAAGAGATCAAAAGGAGAGGCACGACACGCAGGTCGTATTTAAAAAAAAAACCAAAACAAAGTAAAGAAAGACTAAGGCCATAACTGATCACCACAAGGCAATAATAATAAACACATTGTTATTATTAAATTTTAATTCCTTTAATTAATTAAAACCAAACTTAAATTTCGGCGACCGATCATTTGAAATGGACATTGTTTTTGCATCCACACAACTCTTGCGCATGCACAAAACAGAAACCCCAAAATTTTGACTCTGGGAGTGTGACGACCGTCACAGGCGTGTGACGACCGTCACAGGCAATGTGAGTGTGACGAGCGTCACAGGGTTGTTACGACCGTCACAGGTCAAAACAGAAATGCCTAAAATTCTGTGAGTCTGTTACGACCGTCACAGGTCAATCTATGGGTCTGTTACGAACGTCACGCGTCTTGTTACGACCGTTACGCATCCAATTTGTTACGTTGTTATGCTCGTCACACGAGCTTCACGCGGCCAATTAACAAATTTTGAAACAGTCAACACACGTGTTCCAAAAAACCCTAAATTGACAACTCCTTGACGGCACAACCCTTGCGCCGTCACCAACCCTAATGCGCCAATTTCAGACCGTCAAACACACCTCGATTGTTGATTCAGTATGATTGATCAACATGTCATTGCTTCACCATACTAATGTCGGATTCCGAAGCAAATGACCATTGATCGCTCAAAGGAAAACAATCATTTAGTGTTCGAATGAATGAAATAGAAATAGTATATCACATATACTGTACTTTGCATTAGGATTACTTATATCATATATAAGTTGATCGGTCTCAATTGCGTAACCTATGGACGATCGATGTATCGCTGCTTCACCATACTAATGTCGGATTCCGAAGCATAGTCAACATCAATCATCCAACTCGTACACTCATGATGCCAAATTTAATTACCCGTTTAATTAATTGATTCATTCTGTCTTTTAATCATATTAATACAGAAATTAAACACCTATCCGATTCATGGTTTCGTAAGTGGCTCTGATACCACTGAAGGAGAATTGCGGTCCAAAATGCAGCGGAAATTAAAATAAATTTCTCCTTTAGAGATCCTTACGAATGGTCATGATCAGTGATAGAATATTTACCTCTTGTGACGGTTGAAACCTTTGGTGCAGATCTCTTGTGACGATCAAAACCTTTGATGCAAATCCACGAAGCGATCACGAACGTTGAACGATGACAACGTCTCTACTCAGTCCACACGAACGGGTTCCTTCAATCTCAGTGCTAGCTGGTACGAATGAAGGCTTTGAGTGAGAGAGAGAGAGAGTGAAAACGAAAAGAATGCAACCGCCAATTTTTGCTTCTGCACAAGGGTTCTATTTATAGAACCACTTGTGTGGGCTTCAAGCTAAAAGCCCACTTAAGTGTATTTTGGCCCATATCTTATAATATGCCCAAAATCACTTAAGCTCATGGTACCTTACCATATTTCGTATTCTACTCAAGTACACCGTACCTTACGATGTTCTATAACTCAGTTAAGGGCACCGTACCTTACGGTATTCCTTAGTTACTCTATCTCTCATCAATCCGTCCTTTGTGTGTGACCCTGTAGGTTTTCGTGACGTTGGCAATTATATTAAATCACGCATTTAACATAATAAACAATGTGCGGTATCTAGCAACACATCACTGCTACCCAAGACACGAAAATGTCAAGTGATCTGACAATTCCTTCTGTGATAATAATTATGTGTATAATTACCCTTTTGCCCTTATGTCTATATTGAACACAAGGCATAGACCGTGTCATCCTTGTCCAGTTCAATATTGGGTCCATAGACATTTATCCTGTTATGCAGGATGGGCAAATTCCATCTAGGTCACTCATGTCCCTCAGCATGCTTTGTGGAGTACCCATCAACTGCCTTTATGGTTATCCAGTTACGGATAACGTTGGATCAGCAATAAAGCACTCGACTCTACATCTAGGATCCATAGTGGTTTCAGGTCGAAGAGTGGAATACACTATTATCACCATGAGAATAACTTATGACACCTTGCATAACTTTCTATATAGTATTCTCATAGCGGGTCAATCCGGTATAAATATTACTCCTAATATTCATACCTATGTTTAAGACTTGATAACTCTTTATCCATGATCCATGAGATGTGATCATCAGTCTACAAACATAATAGTCTTAATGCTTTAATGTTATCCCACTTCACACTAAAGCTCGACTACGGATACTTTAGGAATAATGTCCTTATGTTTAATGTGTTCTCATGATTAAGTCACACTTAATACATTAAACGAACTATCTATTCCAGGGACTTTATTAATCAACCATAATAAAGAGAATGCCTTTTATTATTCGATACAAGTACCAAAATGTATTGGCCTCTAGGGCTTACACCAACAATAAAAACTATGTGGTTGGACTCATTTTGGTCCCGAGTATGAGAAAAAACAGCTCTCATCCTTGGATCCTAATTACCAAAACCAATGTTAGTCGTGGTTATATGGTTTGAGGTGCCTTCCTGGTTCCTATGGTTCTCCTACGAATACAATACCTAGAGATATAAGCATCATTAATAGGTTATGTTATAGTCTCATGAATGTGAGGTGGTAAAATCATGTGTATGCTCATGCACAACCCCACGATTAAACCAGGGTATACTAGAGGGCATGAAGGTCTTCCTCTTTGTTGGCATCCATTTTACACTACCATTTTGAGTTCATTAGCTATAATACGAGCCACATCCACATGCCTTCCCTTAATAAGGTGTAAAATAAGGTTTGTAGTGTCCAAGGTGAATCTAAAAGTATGACTTCTAGGTCTGATGTTATACAGGATCAGAAGAAGAAGAACTTGGGCAACTTGAGATATGCCATCTCTCTAATATCTAATGGGCACTCCTAAAGTATTTAGATGAACACTTAGACCTTAAATAAAGATAGTTGCATATATTTCTTCAATGTTAAATGTCTTTTGGAGAGATTTATCATAAGGACATAAACCACCTTTCTTTACAATCAGAGGATTCCCCAAATATTACTAATTACGTCTATGTTGAAGTTAATGCTTCTGCCTCTCATCATTAATGTAAATGAGAAGGCTTCACCTTTAGACGATAAAACATTAGCATAAAATTCCCGAACTACACCATGATTCAAATTCTTGTGTGGATTGATCAAAGTCCCCACTTCCTCAATTATAATTGTTGAGGCAATAATCTGTGGTCTCCTTCTAGGTTTATAGAAAATATCTTTTCAGCCCAAATTATCCGACTTGCTAGTTCCCTAAACCTCCCCTCTTATTTAGCACCTAGGAACCTTGAGTCATTAAAAGGTACTTAGGTCCTAGAGGTGTTGGCTGCATTTGGCTTTGCTTATTTGCTAACACGTTCTTTTTTGGAGGCATTCCTCAATTGCAGACTTTGAATGAAACAAACTGAAAATTTAAAAGCTTAAAAGTGATATGTTGTAATGGGCATGCAATATGAGCTAGGATATGATTTAAATGAGGTCAAATGATCATTTTGAAAATTCCCACCTATTTTGCGGTGAAAAACGTGTGCACGGAAAAATAAAATGGGTGGATGGTGGTTGCTAGTAGTAAATGGCATTTGAATTAGTTAGTGAATCTGCAATGCTCGCCTGGAGAGACATAGTAAGTGATCAACGAGAACAAATAAAATTGTCTTGTCTGGCGAAGGAAATGCTCGCCTGGCGAGCTTGCCATATTTCAGTTATTCTGCAGGATTTTTCACATGAATTTTGTATGCCACTTCCACTCTTTTTAAACTTATTATGCAAGAAAAATTTAAATACTTACAAAGTTGGGTTGCCTCCCAACAAGTGAGTGTTTAACGTCGTTAGCTCGATGCCTGTTATTCGTTTCAAGGATCTGGTGGTAGAGTTGTTGTGGTGAATTGATCAAGCTCACCACCTAGACATTATTTTGACTTTTGTTCTTTGAAACTTTAATCCTCCTTTGAAGTTGATTCTTCCAAACTCTTTGCACCGCACAAATTCATTTTGGTAATCATGTTGCTTAATGACTAGGTAACTTTAGAGAACCCCTTGGTAACTTGCTTGGAGGATTTGGTTGGTTTATGTTTCAATTTTTCTAATGTAATTCTAAGAATATGAGCTTCTGTTGATGTGCCTTATTTATTCAAGCATTCCTCAATTTGTTGTTTCCTATGCTTGTTTTGGTGGATGCTTTTGCACATTCATGATTGTTTCATCAGCTGCATCCAGGTTAAAGCGAACTTCCTTTTCTTTCGAATTCTTCATTGCTTCAAACAGTTTAAACTTACTTCTTCATCTTGGACTCGAACCTTTATTATTCCATCATCAACATCAATCATCATTCTTGCGGTTTTCATGAATGGTCGATCCTAGATTAGATGAGCATAATCATTCTCTTAAATATCCATTACCTCAAAATCAATGGGAAACAAAACTTTATCCACCTTGACCAAAACATGTTCAGCTATGTCGAATGGGCGTGTGATGGATTTGTCGGTTATATGCAGTGTCATCTTTGTGTTCTTCATATCTAGATCACCTACTCGTTGGATTACTGATAATGGTATCAAATTTATACTTGAACCAAGATTAGTCAGTGTTTTTCCCACGTTCACGCTTCCTATGGTGATAGATATTGTGACACGACCATAATCTTTTTCCTTTTGTAGAAGGGCTCTCTGAATATTTGCACTACAACTTGCATCTAAATGAATGGTCTCTTCATCTGTATACCTTCTATTTTTCGTAAGAATCTCCTTCATGAACTTGGTGTATGTCAGAATCTATTACAAATCTTACACCAACGGAATATTGATTTGCAACCATTTGAAAATATCCATAAACCTATTAGGTTTTATGAGAGAGAGAGAGAGAGAGAGAGAGAGAGAGAGAATGGAAGAAGAAGGATCAATAGAATTGGTTAAAACTGCTTTACTATTCATTTACTTAATAAGTTTACTATTTATTTTTTATAAATTAAAAGACTAATTTTAACATTCTACAATATAAGCATACATTAATGAAGAACAAAACATAAAAATAATTACAATTTTTTCAAAAAATTGTTTCTCAAAAATAATTTTTATAAAAAGCTATTTCAAATAGCTTTAAAATTAAGTGATTTTTTAAAATTTTGATATCTAAAAAATTTCGATAAAATAATGAAACATTGAAAATAACATTTTAAGAATAACTATTCAAATCAATTTTTTATTTAAAGGTTTTATTAAAAATTTCTTTAAATTTTTTTACAAGGCCTATTGAATGTACCATGAGTTACACTAATAAACAGAAAAACTAGAAAATTTATCAACTCTGATAAAGGAATGAAATTCTAAAAGAGTCATTGTGTACTTGTAAATGGACAGAAAAATATTATTCGATCATAATCCTTGAAAAGAAGGATCAGAAAGGTAAGTTGTCATCTGAATGGTGCCATCGAGGAATTCGAATTTCATTTTCGAACCGAGAGCACGACACATAGATCACGCCCATGATTGGTAATTCGAGCCAGTGATGGATATAGATGAAGGACTGTCACTAGCGGAGCCATCCAAGGCAGCACCGCGAAGGGCGAAAGCAAATGTCTAAATCGGAATGGCCAATGATACCATATTAAGGAAATGAAAACTGCTATAAATCAACAAGAAGCTGTAACAATCTAACTGTTATTCATTGATGATTTTAGAAGAAAATACAATTCTATATATATAGGATAGAATCATGCTTGCTCACATAACAAACTAATTAGATGGAAAATTCAAATTACACTTTTCTGCTAAGGAATCAATGGCTATGATTGAATAATATGGCTTCAATAGAAAATAAAAAGAGCTTTACTAAATCTCAATTTATATAGGATAGAATAATATGCCAAACATATATGTTTAAGATTTCTTGAGGAAATTCTTGAACCAATTCGCCGAGAGTTTCGAGTGTCTCTTCAAATCGTCTTTAAAATCAACAAAAACAAGTCCAAATCGCAAGCTCATACCAGATTCCCATTCCATGTTATCCAATAATGACCATGCAAAATATCCCTTCACATTCACACCATCCCTGTAAAAGAACATGCGTAAAAATGAAAATATTACGAATCAATATTTACTATAAAACCTATTAACGAAAAAGTTTTACTTACTTGATTGCAGTTTGAAGATAATAAAGATGACGATAATAGTAATCAATTCTGTAAGTATCTATCAGAGATTCTTCAAGTGATAACGTTGGATCATTCAACTCATCACGACCTATTATACGATTTCATCAAACTCTCGTTACCTTTATTAATATTATCACAGTATTATGGATATAACAACATCTTGGAAAATAATAAGTATTACCATTTTCAGTAATGTAAATAACAGGGTTGTTGTAATGATTTTTGATGTAAAGCAATAGTTGTCGAAGTCCTTTAGGATAAATGCATAACCAGTTGGAAGCAGCCTGTGTATTGTATACAAATATTTTTTGGAACACAAAAGCTACAAATGAAAGCATTTATATGTAAGTTAGTTGTGAATGAAATGATGAAAATACATACCATTGGACCAAGGGGCTTGCCATCATGTTCAACTGTCATTGGAAAATGATAAACCATGCTTAGATATAAAGTTCATGTATAAATAACTACTTTTCATCCTTTTTATAAAAAATATTATAATTAAGTTAAGAATATAAACATCTGAGCCGTTTTTTAGGGCGTGCAAAGAGGATTGCCGCACCTCAGTCTAAAATTTGTTACAGTTAAACCATGATAAATAAGACCCTTATTTAACTTGCTATACTGAAAGAGTGGTTAACCTAGACAGAGACTTCCAAAAAGATAAGAACTTGGTAAGTATATGAAAAATTTGTTGATTACATGTAGTATTAACAAGAGAATCAGTTTGAATGTAGGGTCTGGCTTCGCGTAAATGAGGTGCATCAGCGGCGTAAGAGGATGAGTAATAGTTTAGGCCGAGAAAATCAAAGGACCCCTTAAGGTTATCGGATTCTTCTTTGGAGAATTTCGGTAATCGGTTTCCAACCAAAGTTTGCATGCTTTTTGGATAGTTTCCTTTTGTAATCGGATCCATATACCTATAAACACAAAAGCAGATACACTAGTGAGAGATTGTTAGGTTCAAGTGTGAGTGATAAGTTCTACGTTAATCTTTACCATCCAAACATGAAGTCAAGGGCACGTTGTGCAGCATCGCAGTCCGATTTCTCTTTAGTCACTGGCTCAAACCAGTGAGAGAGTAAGGTAATTCCAATTAAACCATTTTGAGATTCCTACATTTTTGTTATCCAGTTAGCAATAATTTCACACTAAAAATATGAAACATGATTTACCACTATAAACATAGGACCTGATATTTGGTCTTGTACAGTTTTACAGCAGCGGCGTGAGCGAGAAGTTGATAGTGTGCAGCGAAATATGGTTCTGTGCCTGAATCACCTCCTAAGCAATTCAGGTTCAACCAATCTGAACATCGACCCGGTGCAAATATTCCAATACCATAAGCTTTCATGCTCACACTCCATGGCTCATTCAAAGTAATCCAATGTTTCACCCTATCGCCAAATTCCTTGAAGCAAAGTTCAGCATAGTCCTTAAAATCATCTCTGCAAACTCATCAATTACATATGTTAATCAACTAGTTAGATTTACCGCAACCATTCCATAAATAGAAGCTCTCGATGGAAAATCGATGTCACTCACACAAGGCGAGGGCTTAAAAAACTTCCATACTCATCCTCTAAGGCTTGAGGAACATCCCAATGAAAAATGGTGACATATGGTTGCAAACCTGCATTAACAAGCACATGGATATGATTCTAATAGAATGTGAAATTAAAAACACGAAAGAATAAAAACATCGACGAATCTTTACCATTGGCCAATAGTTCGTTGATGAGATTGTTGTAATAGTTTATTCCCTCTTGGTTTACACCTCCACTAAGCTTTCCTTCTGCAAATAGTTAGGAAGAACTTTAGAATGGTTACTGTAAAAATTAACATACAGATAGTTAAATTAACGAAACTATGACTTACTCGGTAGCACTCTAGACCAAGAAATGGAAAATCTATAAGCATCCATATTCATGTCCTTCATGATTCCAATATCTTCCTAAAATACATACATTTGCAGACTATGATGACTCTAAACATGTTACATTTGTTGTTTACGTATATACCTTTAGAAAAAAAACAATATCGATCATACCTTGTATCGATGATACGAGTCTGCAGCTACATCTCCATTACTTCCGTCTCTTATTTTTTCTGCAAGTCATTTTATTAATGTATGAGGATTCAGGAATCTATATATGCTATGTAACTAGGCAATTTGATAGAAACCAGAAATTACATGTAATAAAAATGTATGATTAATTGCAAATTGTTGAGCTTAAAGTTCTTAGTACAATGGTGGAAAGGCATAAAAAGAAAAGTAAAACCATCGTTTTATGAACTCCTAAGTTAGAGAACATTCTAACTGACTTTTATTCTCACATGGAGTTGCAAATTTGATATTACTCGTTACCCCATGTTTTTCTGACAAAATGATATATTATTGGTGAATGTGACAGAAGAAACGACTCTTTTATAAACTTATGTATTTTCATTTGAATATATTTTTGGCCTTTATATAGACTCAGAAACTTTTGTTATTCTAGGAAACATAATAACTAGTAAATACTATTAATTTGGCCACTGTCTCTTGACCTTCCAAATCTCTCCATTAACCTATTAATAAAACCCATTAACTATAACATTAAAGTTTATTCAACAAAACTCCTCTGTAAACTTAAATGTTTCTTCTATTCATCATGCCTATCAATTTCTTGCCTCTGTCGAAGATTTCTTTTGATAGTGGTTTTGTGAAAACGTCTGTTGCTTGGTCCTTAGTTGCTACATGCTTCAATTCGACATTTCCTTCCTTCACGTGTTCTCGAATGAAGTGGAAGCGAACGTCAATGTGTATGCTCCTTTCATGGCTTACTGGATTCTTTGCTAACTCAATTGCTGACCTGTTGTCAACTTGTATTATTGTTGCATCTTTCTGTTCTAGCTTCATTTTACTCATCAATCTTCTGAGCCATATTGCATGACAAACGCACCAGGATGCTGCTACATATTCTGCTTCACATGTTGAAAGTGTTACTATTGGTTGCTTTTTAGAAAGCCAAGTGAATGCAGTATTTCCCATGAAGAATACATATCCAGAAGTGCTTTTTCGATCGTCTATGTCTCCGCGCCAATCACTGTCAGAGTAACCAACCAGCTTGTATTTGTCTGAATTCGAGTAAAACATCCCAAGTGACACTATTCCTTGGATGTACCTCAGAATTCGCTTCAATGCCTTCCAATGTGTGTAAACTGGCTCCTCCATGAATCGACTTACAATGCCTACACTTAATGAGATATCTGGTCTTGTACATGTGAGATAGCGAAGACTTCCTACCAAACTTCGATATTTTCCTGCTTCGACACGTTCTCCTCCATCAAATTTCGACAACTTTGTTCCTGGTTCCATTGGCGTCGAAGCCGGATTACAGCTTTCCATCTTATATCTTTTCAAGATTTCTTTTGCATATTTTTCTTGTGAGATGAAGATTCCTGTTTCTTCTTGTCGAACTTCCAGACCAAGAAAGAATCTCATCAGGCCTAAATCTGTCATCTTGAATTCACGTGTCATTGTGCTTTTGAATTCTTCTATCATCTGATCATTACTGCCAAGAAAAATAAGATCATCGACATAGAGAGCAACAAGTAATACATTCCTTCCATTTTTCTTCACATAGAGGGCATGTTCGTACGGACATTGCTCGAACCCGTTCTCCTTGAAATATGTGTCGATATGTGTGTTCCATGCCCGCGGTGCTTGCTTCAGCCCATATAGCGCTTTCTTCAATTTCAGTACCTTCTTCTCTTCTCCAGCTTTCATGTACCCGAGTGGTTGTTCAACATAGACTTCTTCTTCTAGTACACCATTCAGAAAAGTTGTTTTGACATCCATTTGAAATATTGACCATTTGAATTGAGCAGCTTGAGATATGAGTAATCGAATTGTCTCCATTCTTGCAACAGGTGCAAATACTTCATCATAATCAACTCTTGCTTTCTGTTTGTATCCCTTCGCAACAAGTCTCGCTTTGTATCGTTCTATTTCTCCTTGAGCGTTCATCTTTTTCTTGAATACCCACTTTACACCAATGGGTTGACTACCTTTTGGCAATTCAACTAGCTCCCAAGTGTTATTGTGGTTAATCGCCCTCATCTCTTCGTCCATGGCACTTTTCCACTTCTTGTCTCGTACTGCTTCTTCAAAACTGATGTTTTCAGCATCTGCCAAGAGACATACAAGGTGCACTTCACTTGTCGAATCATACAGATCTTGCAAACTTCGCATTCTGGGTTGTGTAGGTTCATCTTCATTGTCACAATCTTCAAGATTTGTTGAAATGTTTGATGGTACAGCGACAAATGATTCTTCAACTTCGACGATAGCTTCTGTCGAACTGTTCCAGTCCCACTTACTTGCTTCATTTATTCGAACGTCTCTACTCACTATCACCTTCTTTCTTATGGGATCAAATAGCTTGTGCCCTTTTGTTTTCTCATCATACCCAATGAGTATGTATTTCTGACTTTTGTCTTCAAGTTTCGTTCTTCGTTGATCTGGTACGTGTGCATAAGCCACACTTCCAAATACTTTGAGATGAGAAACTGTTGGCTTCTGTCCGCTCCACGCTTCTTGTGGTGTTTGATCTTCTAACTTCGAATGTGGACATTGATTCTGAACATAAATGGCACATTTTACAGCTTCTGCCCAAAATTCCTTTGGCATGTTCTTGCTTTTAAGCATTGAACGAACCATGTCAAGGACTGTTCGATTCTTCCTTTAAGCCACCCCATTTTGTTGAGGTGAGTATGTTGCAGTTAGAAATCTCCTTATACCCTTCTCTTCACAATACTTCATAAAGGCTGTCGAAGTATACTCACCACCTCTATCTGATCGAACTGCTTTAATATGTCTGTCAGTTTCCTTCTCCACCATTACTTTGAACCTTTTGAACACCTCGAATGCTTCAGACTTTTCTTTTAAGAAATAAACCCATGTCTTCCGTGAGTAATCGTCGATAAAGGAAATAAAGTATCTTTTGCTACTGAAAGATTCTGGCGTGATTGGCCCACATATGTCGGTGTGAATCAATTCAAGGATATGCTTAGCTTGATATTCTGCCTTCTTTTGAAATGAAGTTCTTGTTTGTTTGCTAAGCACACATTCTTCACAAAACTTTCCTTCATAATCCATATCTGGTAGTCCATGCACCATGTTCCTTTTCGCCAACCTTTTTGAACCAGCATGATGTAGATGACCAAAGCGTAGATGCCATAGTGACGCTTTGTCTTCGACACTTACTTGTAAACATTTTTCTCGAACGTTTATCAGATTCAGTTTGTACATTCGATTTCTCTCCATTTCGACACGAGCAATCAGATGTCCCAGCTTGTCCTTCAAATGCAGTATCCGTTCTTTCATAAGTATCGAATAACCTTTTTCTGTAAGTTGTCCCAAACTCAAGATGTTGGTTTTAAGATTTGGTACATAATAAACATCTTGAATTGATCCAATCAACCCATCCTTCTGCAAGTAACGAATCGTTCCTTTTCCTTCGACCTTCACTTTCGATGCATCTCCGAAAGACACATTGCCATCTTCAATCTTTCTCATTTCTTTAAACAGGTGTTTGTGACCACACATATGGTTACTTGCTCCTGAGTCAAGATACCAAACATTGTCATTTGTGTTGATCTCATTTTGAGCCATCAAGAGAAAACCTTCATTTGCTTCAGCTTCCAAAGTTAGATTGGTTGTTTCTTCTACCTTCTTTTCGATTCGACAATCTTTTGCAAGATGTCCCATTTTATCACAGTTATAGCATTTGAATGAGTTACAATCCTTCGCATAATGACCATACTTGCCACACTTGTAGCATTCAAAGTTGGAATGGTTCGACCTACCACCTCTTTGACCACGTCCTCTGCCACGCCAATTTTGCTGACTCGACTGTCCTCTCTCGAAGTTGTTGCCTCTACCACTTCGACCACTGTCACGTCCTCCACGACCACGTCCTCTTCCTCGAAAATTTTGAGAAAAGAGTACCTTTTCGTCTTTGATTTGCTCCTTGGTTTGATTTGCGTCCTCTACTCCTTCTTCCTTCTTTTTCATCTTTCGTTGTTCGTGTGCTTCGAGGGAACCAGCGAGCTCTTCGACTGCGAGCGTCGAAAGGTCCTTCGACTCTTTTATTGCACAAATAATATTCTCAAATTTATCTGCTAAAGATCTCAAAATCTTTTCGACAACTCGTGCATCAGTTACTGTTTCTCCATTTCTGGTGAGTTGGTTCACCACCTTTTGTACACGCGTGATGTAGTCAGATACATTTTCTGACTCCTTCATCTGCATCCTCTCCAATTCTCCACAAAGTGTTTGGAGTCGAACTTGCTTTACTCGATCTGCTCCTTTGAACACTTTCTCTAGCGTGTCCCACGCTTCTTTCGACGTAGTCGAACCGACAATCTTTTCGAAGCCTGATTCATCAACAGCCCTAAACAACATGTATAGTGCCGTTTTATCCTTCGATCGCGTCTCTTTCAACGCCTTGTTTTGAGCTTCCGTATATCCCTCAACATCTGTTGGTTCTTCAAACCCATCTTTGGTCACCTCCCACGCGTCTAGAGATCCAAGAAGAGCTTTCATTTGGATACTCCAGTTTTCGTAATTTAACTTTGTTAGCCGTGGCAACGACATTTGATTCATCATGTTTGCCATTAGCTCTGATGCCAATTTGACAGAAGAAACGACTGTTTTATAAACTTCTGTATTTTCATTTGAATACATTTTTGGCCTTTATACAGACTCAGAAACTTTTGTTATTCTAGGAAACATAATAACTAATAAATACTATTAATTTGGCCACTGTCTCTTGACATTCCAAATCTCTCCATTAACCTATTAATAAAACCCATTAACTATAACATTAAAGTTTATTCAACAGAATGACCATTCGTGATCAATAACACGACTTAGAGGATTAATAATGTGAATCTTCAAATGAATCTCGGGTTTGAGGTCTCCTACAAAATACTCCAAATATTGTTCTTTCGACAAACAACTCAACTGTGAAAATAAGTATTTAAACGTCGTAATATATTCCTCCATTCTTATGGTTTGCTTTTGTTGTGAAAAATGACGCACCAGTAATGACGAAATTCTATAAAAAAGACTTTCTTAAACAAACACAAGAAAACGATTTAGTTAAGAAAAAAGAGAAGACATAGTTGATTATAACAGTTTTTCTATTCATTTTCTCTAAAATTAGAGTTTACATATTACAAGTGAATAAGAATTTAACCATAACTATAACACACTAGAGTGCAACCTATATATAGACTCTTAGTATATGTATTTCATGTAACATGATAGCACCCTTTTATGACATACATAACTATTACATAATAAAGTATATAACTAACTTAAGTCATTTGCATGCTTGAACTGACTTCGACTACAACACGCACATCTTCGAATATTGCATGCTCGAACTTACTTTGACTATAGCATGCATAATTCAATTGAACCATGAAGCTTCCCCTGTCAAGACTAGAGTATGATCCAAAATACCATAAATCTCCATCTTGGAACAAACTCTAAAGTGTCAAGGGAACAAACTAACTATCATCATGCAACTTTATCAACTGCATACAGTGAAAGAACTTGCTACTGGGCAATGACTTGGTGATCATATCAACAACATTATTTTCAGTTGAAACCTTCAAAACTTTCACTTCTCCTACCTCGATTTTCTCCTTGACAAAATGCAACCTGACATCGATGTGCTTAGTTCTCTCATGATATGTTTAATTCTTCGACAAATGTATGACTCTTTGACTATCACATTTAACAATGATAACTTGACCTTGAAGTTTCAATTCTTTAGAAAATCCTTCAAGCCACAATGCTTCTTTCATAGCTTCAGTGAGGACAATGCATTCAACTTCAGTGGTTAATAAGGCAACAACCTTCTGAAGAGAAGCTTCCAACTGATAGTTATGCCAAACATTGTGAAAACACATCTAGAGAGAGATTTTCTTGTATACATACATCTTGCATAGTCAGAGTCGACACATCCTTTGACTTTGACTTTACCATCGTTCGTGACTTTACCATAAAACATTATCCTACTCAGGGGTCCTTTTATGTATCTCAAAATCCACTTCAAAGCTTGATAGTGTGTCTTCCTAGGATTGGTCATATACCTACTTACAAGAATTACTCTATATGCTATGTATGGCCTGGCCTCGTATAGACCATATCATACATCAAAGAACCTACTATACTAGCATACATAATGATATTCATTTATGTTATAGTGCATTTTTTCAGGGAGAAAATCGAGAACGGAGAAGTGAAAATGCTTAAGGATTCAACTGAAGATAATGTTGCTGATATGATCACCAAGTCAATCCCTAGTAGCAAGTATTTTCATTGTATGCAGTTGATAAAGTTGCATGATGATAGCTAGCATGTTCCCTTGATACTTTAGATTTTTGTTCCAAGGTGGATATTTGTGGTATTTTGGATCATACTCTAGTCTCGACAGAGGGAGGCTCATGATTCGATTGGATTATGCATGCTGTAGTTGTAGTCAGTTCAAGCATGCAATAGTCAAAGATGTACATGTTGTAGTCGAAGTCAATTCAAGAATGCAAATGACTTAAATTATTATTTACTTTGTTATGTAATAATTATGTATGTCGTGTATGGGTGATATCATCATACATGGCATACATATATTAGGAGTCTATATATAGATTGTACTCTAGTGTGTTAGAGTAGTGGTTAAGTATTTATTCACTGGTAATATATAAACCCTGATTTTAGAGAAAGTGAATAAAAAGACTGTTATAACCAACTTTGTTTTCTTCTCTCTCTCTCTCTCTCTCTCTCTCTCTCTCTCTCTTCGTAACTAAATTGGTTTCTTGTGTTTGTTTGAGAAAACCTCTCTTTCTCACAAGATTACTTCTTTACCGTTACATTGTTTGCAACAATATATTGAATTCTTCGAAAAATGTATGATACTTTGACTATCACATTTAACAGTGATAACATGACTTTGAAGTTTCAGTTCCTTAGCAAACCCTTTAAGCCACAATGCTTATTTCACAACTTCAATGAGGGCAATGTATTCAGCTTAAGTGGTTGATAAGGCAACAGCCTTTTGAAGAGAAGCTTTCCAACTGATATGTGTGACAAACATTGTGAAAACATATCCAGAAAAAGATTTTTTGATATCCATACATCTTGCATAGTCAGAGTCGACAAGTCCTTCGATTTCGACTTTACATTGTTCGTGGCTCCACCATAAATCAGGATCCTACTCAGGGATCATGTTATGTATCTCAGAATCAACTTCAAATCTTGCTATTGTTCCTTCCCAAGATTGACCATATACCTGCTTACAAGGCTCACTCCATACGATATGTGTGACCTCATACAAACTATAACATACATCAAAGAACCTACTATACTAGCACAAAAATGATATTCATATATGATCTTTCGACTTCATTATTAGGACTTTGAGTCATGCACAACCTGAATTGAGAATTTATCCGTATTACAACAGGCTTTGAATTTGACATATCAAACTTGACGAGAATCTTCTTCAGTTATGTCCTTTGAGATAAACATAATCTCGACTGCTTCTATCTCTCTGGATATCAATCCCAAGAATCTTGGTGGCAGCTCCAAGATCCTTTATGTCAAACTCCTTATCAAGTTCATCCTTCACCTTTACTACAACCTCAACCATGTTGCTTGTATGAGGATGTTATCCATATAAAGCAACAAAATAACTAGTGAATTTCCAAGTCGAAATATGAAATAAACATAGTGGTCGAACTGGCTCATAGTGAGGCTACGACGTCTCTCTGTGTATTTTTTTAATGCATATGTCATTATCGATGGTGTCTCTTCTTTGCAGTAATTTTTTTTTTAAATATGATTATTTTAGTGAATAATTTGAAATATTGATTATTTAAAATTTTAAATTGAAAAAATTGATTATTTAAAAAAATCCAGAAAACAATAGTTTTCTTTACATTAAAAAAAATCTCCTCCTATAATAACTTATTCATTTGTAAATTTAAATTTCAAACTACCTAACATTTTTCAATTATTAATATAATATTAAGGCAAATTCTAGATATCCTGTAAATTGGTTGGGTACCAATTCCCATCTTAAGTGGTGTAATTTAAGTTGTACAAGTGTTTAATATTTATTATAAAGTGTGATTACGAATTGAGATAGCAACTGTCAAGTCAAATTAATTTTAATTTTAAAAAAACAACACTAATTTAGGAACAGTTATTGTTGGATTCTTCCATTATTCTACAAAAGTACTAACATACTTCTCTTTTTCGTCTCGCTCAACAATGTTTTCGACGTCTAATTTGATAATAACATGTTATTATAAGCTTTAATTTCTTGAATATGATGAAAGAAACAATTAAATTATCCAAGTTTAAAAAAATGTGATTGCATTATCACCATATTTGGTAAAAGTTATATTCATAATTTATTTGTAACCAGATAACACGGAGTGTGATCGATAACATCAAAGTCAGTTTCATTTCTAAGTTATAAAAAAAGGGCAAATTTTTGAAATTGTAACCGGTTAATCTCAGGCAATAATCGATTACCACTAAATGTAGTTTAATTGTCTTGTTAGCTGTAATCGGTTAATCAACTGATGTAACCAGTTACAGGCACGAGTTTTGCTATTTTTTTATTATGCAATTGTTCGCTTTGGATCCCAATTATCATTCTGACCCTCAATCATCTCTCTCTCTCTCTCTCTCTCTCTCTCTCTCTCTCTCTCTCACTATTTGACATCAAGAGTTTGGTTGAAATCCACAAACACCTAGTGTGCAACATGAATTTTGTTTCCAATGAAAGAATCCATACAAACCTGTTTATCCTTGATGCAAAGAATTACGACAAATGGTGCAGGTAAATGAAAATGTTGTTTGGTTATCAAGATGCTCTTGAAGTGATCAAGAACAGGGTGAATCCTCTTGTCGCAGATGCAACGGATGCACAACAAGTAACACATAAGAAAGAGAAGAAAAAAGATTTCAAGGTGTTGCTTTTATCCATCAATGTGTGGATGGTGACAACTTTGAGAAAGTTGGTGATTGTGAATCGTCAAAGCAAGCATGTGGGATCTTAGAGAATGCATATGCATGGGCTGATAAGGTGAAGGTGGTGAGGTTACAAACTCACAACCGTTAACCTGAATTGATTCAAATGGAAGAAAAGGATAAAATCAACGATTTCATAACGAGAATCACTCGGTTGGTGAATCAAGTGAACTCGTGTGGAGAAACAGTCATAGAGCAGTATGTTGTCGCAAAAATCTTGTGTTCTTTAACACTAAGATTTGACAATGTAGTTGTAGCGATTGATGAATCGAAGGATCTAGTGACGATGAGCAAATAGGAGCTTCAAAGTTCTCTTGAGGCTCATGAGAAAATGATGAAGGAGCGAAATTCTGATAAGACAAAGGCGTAGATCGCTTTGCAAGCTCGCTTCAACAAGAAGGACAAGAGATCGAAAGGAAAATGGCGCATGAAGGGTAAATGGAATTTTCATAGTTTTGGTGGAAGAGAGTCCTAAAATTCCAAGAATTCGACTTGTCTAAGGGGTGAGAGTAGCTGCAACAAAATGGTGGTCAAGGAAACTTTAGACACTATAACAAAATAGATCTTTCGTAACACCCATTTTACAACGGCCTTCCTGTTAACCGTGGTAATAGTTCTTTTTGGGGCGTTTTTTTTCTCGTATTTACTAAAGGAAATTTCACAACGGTTATAGCTACCAACCATAGTGAATTGTACCTGGAGTGAAAGAGTTTGAATCCCAGCACCAATAATTTTTTATTTATCGTGACATAATGGGCTTGACCTTAACATTTCATCACGGTTCATATTGTCAACCTTGGTGAAAGGTGTTACTTATTTATATATAAGAAAATTTATCTCTCACTTCACTACATTACAATCCTCTCTCTCAAAACAAAACCCTAACATCTCTTTCACTCGTCTCTCCCAAAACAACCCTAATATCTCTGTCACTCGTTTCTCTCATATGGAAACCCCAAACTTATGCAGTCAACTCGTGTTCCTTGAAGGATACGTTTGTTGCGTCAAGTCTTAGAAAATGGATACTTTACAACTTCGTCTTCACTATAGTTTATGTTTCAAAATATGTTTATGTATTACTCTTTTTGTTCTAATAGCTTGTTTCATAATGTTTGAACTTTCTGCTTGTTTTGACTTGTAGGTAGAGATGTTTGTTTCAATAACGAGGAAAAAGCTAAAGTGAGTGTTGCAATTATGGGACTTTCATTGTGGATGCCATTATGGGACATCTACGTTTCTGAAATATTCTATGAGTTGATATGTTTGTTGTATCGTGTATGTTGTTTATGGTTTGTTGTTGATGAATGTTGTTAATGAATGTTGTTGATGAATGTTGTTGTTAATGTTTGCTTAAAAGATGAGTTTATTATGTCTTATGTGGTTTGAGTGTTTTTCTAATCCCATACCGAATATATAACTTTTCAGATTGCATTAGAAATTTATAATGTGATAGATAAAGTTATATATTAAAAAACAAGTACGCTTTCAATTCTAGACAAGAATTCTTCAACCCGTTATCTTATTGAAAGGTTATATGTTTAGTGATCATTGAAGAATTAAGCATTCCACATAATTTATAATAAAATCAGTGTATATATCACAACAATTGTTTATACCAACTGTTGTTAAATAGTATGCATTGAAGAATATCACAACGTTTGTTTAAAGTAACTGTTGTGGTAGATAACGTGTTACATAACTTATAATCACAGTCGCACAGCCGTGATGAAAAACATCATACATACAATCACACCTTACCTCAAAACATTTTGTATGGCGTGATGGTATCCCTTTTTCAACCATTGTGATATGTGTTTTCAGTAGTAGTGAGAGGTGAAAAGAAGAGGTTTGGCAAAAGCAAAGAGAAGTGCTTTAAGTGTCAAAGGTTATGTTATTTTAAAAGAGAGTGCAATTCAAACAAGAAGGAACTTCTAGGAGATGAAGTCAAGGTTGCAAGACAAGAATTTGATGAAGAGAATACACTTTTGGTCATGATCACGAAAGGAAATTGCAGCAACATCAGGCTGTGGGATATTAGCAGCAAAAATTATGGGAATGCAGTAAAAATAGGTTGTAACCAGTTACATGGTATGGTTAACTGGTTACATTCAGGGGAAAACGCCATGATGAGGATGAAAGGAGTTCAGTGCAGCGAGGAATGGTACTTGGACTCGAGTTGTTCTACTTATATGACGGGGATGAATGATTGATTTGTTAAAATCAATCGTGCCATGAAGAACAAAGTAAAGTTCACGGGTGATACCACTCTAGCCGCCGATGGGATCGTTGATGTATTCGGATGTGTGTGAGTCGATGCAAGTAGATTCCATTGGTGGCAATAGATACAATTTGCTAGGTTTTATCGATTCCATTTGGTGTGGAAATAAAGATGATCGAAAATCTATAACTGGATACATCTTTATGTTCGGTGGAACACCGATCTCATGGTGTTCGGATAGGGAATCAGTAGTTGCACTCTCATCTTATGTGGCTGATTACATTGTTGCTTCATTATGTGTGTGCCAAGTCGTATGCCTTATGAATCTATTGGAGGAGCTGGAAAGCAATGAGGGTATGGTTTTTACACTCCTGGTTGACAATGTTTCCGCGATTAATCTTGCTAAGAACCCAATTGCACATGGGATGAGCAAGTATATCGAGATGAGGTTTCACTATATGAGGGAACTTGTTAGTGAAGGAAGGTTACGATTGGGATATTGCATAAATGAAGGTCAAGTGGTTGGTTTGTTGACTAAGGGAGTCACAAATGATGTGTTCAGGAGATTGATAATGAACATGAGCATGTAAGATTTGGAGCACTTGAATTAAGGTGGTGTGTTAAAAGTTATATTTGTAATTAAAGTGCTATAACCGGTTAACATGGGGGTGTAACTGGTTACAGCAAAGTCAAGTTCACTTCTGAGTTACAGGAAAAGGAAATTTTTTGAAGTTGTAACCTGTTAACCTCATATGTTAATCGGATACCACCGAATGTAGTTTAATTCTCCTGTCAGCTGTAATTGGTTAACAAATGATGTAACTGATTACATGCCCGAGTTTTGCTATTTTTCTGTTATGCAATTGTTTGGTTTGAATCCTAATCAATTTATAACACTTGTATAAATGTGTTTGACGCATTCTCATCCAAGATTAATGCAAGTTATGATTCACACCCTTAATTATCTCTCCCGCCTTCAATTTTCCTCTTTCACTCTACACATTCTAGAATTTCCACAATTATTCATCAATCTTATGTCCAAAATTCCAACACATATATCCATCAAACTACCCGAGAAGTCATAGAATAATTCAAATTCAAATAGATTTTCAATCAATCTTAATTCTTAATTGTTGTGATTTTATATCTCAAAAATATTAATTAATCTCACATGACAATTTATAGTGGCACAACCGAAAAATTAATTTTATTTTCTGAAAGCATTGTTGCAGAAATGTTTGGATAGGAAGATAGTGTTGCTATAAATTAAGATTGGAAATGGATTTTTTCTTTAAAAAGAATACTCAATTTTTTTAATAAAGAAAAAACTTATATTTATTTTAAAATGCCATAAAAATAATAAATAATTGATTTACAATACCCACCTCAACTAATATACCGTTACCAAACAAACTGACCGGGTATCGAATTGTAGACCTAATATTAATTTTTTTAATAGTGTCATTTAACTAATGACAAATTCTTTAGAACTTATTAGTTTAATTTAGATATCCCTTTAATGTAAACTTTATAAAATTTTAATTTATCTAAAAATGAATATGCGCTGTTTGATGAAATTATACTATATAATTGATTGAGAATATTGATACTCAACTAAAAAGCTACCTTAGTACCATGGTATCCACCTTAATTAATACAATTATCACTACTTTTAATTTTTGTTTTATATTTACTAGCGTCCAGACGGGTCACAAATGTCCCCGTCTGTCCGCTTTTTTAATAAATATACGTGAAAATATATACGATATTATTTTATTTAATGTTATTTTTAATTGAAAATTATATAAAAAGTTAATAGTATAAAGTTATATGAAAGATGATAATAGTGATTTCAATAGAAGTTATTAGATAAGTTATCTAAGAATAAAATTGGTAGAAAAATAGATTACACAAAAACCAAATTTTTCCTTTATATATTGTTATACAATAATAGTGGTTTCAATAGAAGTTATTAGAAATTATTATGTAAGTTATCTAAGAATAAAATTGGTAGAAAAATAAGTTACATTAAAAATTAAGTTTTCCCTTTATATATTGTTATAAAATTTAATATTAATTTTAATTGGAAGTTATATAAGAAATTAATAATAGAAAGTTATGTGAAAGAAGATAATAATGATTTAATAGAAATTATTAGAAATTATTATGTAAGTTATTTAAGAGTAAAATTGATAGAAAAATAAGCTACATAAAAATCAAATTTTTCTCTTATAAATAATAAAGATGAACACAGCATTTATATAATAAGTCTTTTAGTAATTTTGTTTATATATATATCTTACTGAATTAAATAAATAAGAACCTGGGTTTGTATGGGTGAATGTGTCCCATATACTAGGTCCTTTTCCATCTTCCCTTGCTGCGCCTTCATACTATAAAATATTCAAAACAAAAATAAATCAAATCAGAACAAAAAATTTAATTTCTAATAATTCTTCTACAATGCACAATACTTTTATTATTAAAATAATAATAATAATAATAATAATAATAATAATAAAAATAAATTATTGTTGGTGCCTGGAATGCAGAAGAGGATGTTCCGAAAACAAAGTCTTTTGGGAAACTGCTTCTATTGAAATCAGAGAAGTCATGAAGACGAAGAGTTTTAACATGATCATCGATACGAGTAATGTTAGTAATGGATAAAAGAGAGAGTAATAGAAACACGTTCAAATCAAATGACGCCATTTTAGTTCTGGTTATTTACAAACTCAACATCTGCTCACTATGGCTTCGCTTTATAGGAGAAGGCAAATTATTTGTCAGTATTATAATATTTATTTTATACACTGTTTTTTTAAGTGTTTGAAATTCAACTCTTAAAATTTTATACACTGTTTTTGTTTTATATTTTCCTACCATTTGTTTTTGATACTTTTAATTTTTTAATATTAAAAATAATTGATTTTTTAATAAGAGTGGAAAGATTAATGTATAACAATGTCATTTTATATTAATGAAGGTAGAAGATTGATTTTGTTATCCACACAAAAGAATATCAATGTAGCTGGTTGTCCATTTCCCTTGTGTTTCTATATAATTTCAACTATAATAATCCCAAATTGTTAGTATGATAGAATTGTATTTGAGATTTTTACCTTTTATTATTAATAAAAAATTATTTTTTCATAACTATTAATTAATAATTAGGTTAATTTAATGAAAAAGCTATATAAAATTTTAATTGATATGCATTGCTCTACATGTCAATTTATTTTTTAGAATTTAATATAAATATGAGAAAAAATAAACCTACATTAAAATAAATATTATATTTACGTATAATGATGAATGATGAAGTAGTTCAATTATACATGATAATTGAATTAAATGGATGTAATTTGTTGATCCAAATTCAATCTCTAAGAGCAATATTTATTTATATTTATGTTTTAATATAAATAATTTTGTTAATATTTAGAAATCGAATCATTTTAAAAAAAATTATATATTATATCTATGTATTTTAGGCTTTTCAATTTTTTTTATGATTTGATATAAAATATTGATTATAATAAAAGTTAATTTCTTTATAATAATATTTTAAATTAGAGTTAATAGCTAATTTGTTCTATGCTAATTGGACGAAATTTGAAAGAAAAAAGATCTAATAAAAAAATATAGATTTTCACCCTAACATATAAAATATTCTTCTATCTTGACTTCTGATTGAATTTAATCAATATAATGGATGATGTGGCGCTTCCATTTATTTTTATTTTTATTTTTTATTACTGACGCAATTGACAATTAAAATTTATTTTACATATTTTTTTTAATTTTTAGTTTTCTTTTACTTTTAATTACAAGGTAATATATGTAATAGTGTTAAGTGTTAATTTAAATATTGTAATATATGTAATAGTATTTATTTAAATTATTTATGTATTAAATATATAAAACTGTTTTTTAAGGTAACTGTATTAATATATATATATATATATATATATATATATATATATATATATATATATATATATATATATATATATATATATATATATATATATAAGACTTCATCTATTATCTATTATGTTGACCAAATCTATTCAAAAATCAAAATAGAAGAATCTTTTTATAGTAGGATGAAAATCTATATCTTTTATACGGGGAGTTTTTCAAATTTTGCTCAAGTGACAGAAAATAAATTAGTTATTAACTATTTAAATTAAATATACTTGAGATAAAAGTTCATTAATAAGAGATTATCGTTATAAATTTAATGTGAGTTTGAATTTTGTTAGATATCGTTGTAAAATTATTATTATTATCACTTTAATTAATATATTTGTTAATTTAAAAAAAATCATAAAATAAATAAAGTATCAATTCTAACATGGTTTACTTAACAATTGTGGTTTGGTAAATGGTTTCGTGTAGAGTAGAACTCTAGAAGTGTTTGGGATTCGTAATTGTTTATGTAGTGTCAGATCAGAACCAGAGAAATTATTCTAAAACAGGTAAATTGTTTTGATGATCCAATCCTCATGTTTCACTCTTTTTTATTAACTTCTTTTTCGGTTTATAATCGGTGGAAAATATGAGAAGCACAATGAACAATGAGAAGCACATTGTCAATTATTAACTTCTTTTTCGGTTTATAATCGGTGGAAAATATGAGAAGCACAATGAACAATGAGAAGCACATTGTCAAAGGCGTGTTATGTATTCTTTCCTTTACGTATAAATTTTTCTTTTATATAGTGATATCTACTACTATATGAGTAGTGCTATTATCACATTATTGTATATACGTTTTTTAGTTTTGTTTTCTAATTTGTTAAATTTCGTATGGACTTCTATTAAATTATGTGGATTGCCTTTTGAATACGTAAGGTGCTTTAATATATAATTCTACAAGCGTTAAGTTATAAAAGTTGTAAATATGAATTTGAATTGTATGAAAAGTATTTGTCCGTTTTCTATGCGATGGTATCGTTTACATAGCGGTCTTGATATGCTATATACTTAAGCATATAAAGATTGTTTAATAGTCATCAAAGTAATTGTTTTTTTCTCACACCCATTATGATTATTAATCTACTTTGAATACATTGTCTATGATATTTCTTAATTCGAATATTCTCTCGACATTAATTACTGGGCGATCCGGTCGATTTGACTTGTTAATTGGTTTAACTCAGTTTTATCTCTATGGATGAATGGAGAATTAAGACACGCATTACCGATTATATGTTGATCCAATTTATCGGAATGTATATATTTTCTCAAGCATGAGGTTTTGTAAGAGCAAAGTATTTTACGTGAGAGATCGGGTGAGAAACCAAAATGCCCCAGGCTCCCTGATTTGATTATTCCCACCTTGTCAACTTTGGCCCTGAAATATATGATTGACATGTTAACTTGAACACATCTAACTTCCTTTTGTCGAGTTAATTAAGGGAGGGATACAAATCCGACCAAAAAGAGAGAAGATATGCACATTGTCCCTCAAGCATGAGGCGTGTAGGACTAAAGTACTTTGAGAGGAAGATCGGTTGGGTCGAGTAGGCTTTTTGAGGGGCGAGTTGACCTTCTAACTAAGGTAGTCCGCCTTTTCTATTTTATGCTGGGCTCTTCCAACCACGTCAGAAGATGCCTAGAGCGTGACTTATCTTTAGGGAGTGCTTTTGTCTTACTAATAAGTCTTTTTCCAAATTAGGCCTAAATTGTACACAAGCACATAGTCTCTCAAGCATGGGGCATGTATGACAAAATGCTTTAATTAACAAACTCCAACAATACACTCCTCCGACTCCGTTTTAGGTCACTCTGAGTCTGTCATCATTTATGTGGTATTCTCTAGGGTCTTTACATAACTCATGTTTAGAGGGATGGAATTAGGCGGGCTGTATGTTTTTGTAGATATACATACACAACGGTGGGCTCTTGTTACTTTAGGGTATACTCTTTCATCTTTGTCAAAAGCTTCCTAGAGCTAGACATATTTCTATAGCGTATTCTCCATCGTATTATTAAGCCCCTCTATAAAAAAACAGGCCCAAAAGGTCTAGCATATTGCTCCCGTAGGAGTCACAAGTAGACGCAAGGAGAGCCTAAAGGGTTCCTGCAAATCTCTCTTATAGAGGCCTTCGGTAGGCGCAAGCTCGATGGGTGGCGCATTATGATCCAAATGGAGTTTTAGATAAGCGAAATAAGAGTCCATTATGTTTTTTTATTGTGCTCTAGTTGGAGTATTAAATAAACGTAATGATGGTTGTGTGGGTTCCTACATTATGCTTTAATTGGAGTCTTGATAAGCATAAGGAGAGCTCAGTAGGTTCCTGTATTGTGATTCAATTGGAGTCTTAGATAAGCGCATGGATAACCATATGGGTCCCTACATGGTGCTCCAATTGGATTCTTAGATAAATGCATGAAGTGCTTAGTGTGTTTCTGCATTCTGCTATAGTTGGAGTCTTAGATAAGCGCAAGGAAAATCCAATCGATTCCTTAATTCTGCTCAAGTTGAAGTCTAGATAAGCGCAAGAGAGCCATGTGGGCTCCTGCATTGTGCTCCAATTGGTGTCTTAGATAACATAAGGAGAACTCAACGGGTTCCTACAATATGCTAAAGTTGAAGTCTTAAATAAGCTCAAGGACAGTCTAGTGGCTTCCTGCGTTATGCTCTAGTTAGAACCTCTACTAGATTTCATAATTGTACTAGTACAAAATATACCTTTGGTAACACTAAATCACAACGGTCTAATAGTTAACCGTGGTAATACCTCATTTTTGGATGCTTTTTTTTTATATATACGAAAAGACATTGTATTATGAGCAAAACATTTAATCGTTATTATATGTTCATGGAGTGACAAGGTTCGAATCCTAGCTCCAAAAAATTTATATATATATATATATATATATATATATATATATATATATATATATATATATATATATATATATATATATATATATATATATATATATATATATTAAAATTAAAATACATATCAGCACGGTTTGTAATTTCAACCGTTGTGAAAGACATTACATTTCGTCACAGTTTTTTAATAAGACCGTGGTGAAATTGTTTACTCATATATAAGCAAATTAACTCTTGCTTCTTGACAGTATCGTCCTATCTCTCAAAGAAAAACACTAGCATACTTTTTATCTCTCCTTCTTCGTTATTAGCTTTTATTCTATAATATAGTCGTCAATTTTGTTCTTCATACATAAAAGTATTTTTTTTCTTCCATATTCTCTCGTTTTTGTGTATGTTGTTGTTATGTTTCACATGATTTTCTTCTTGTTCGAGAGTTTATTTTTTTATTTTGTTGTATGTTGTTGTTGTTGATAAATGTAGATAAATGTTTGTTGACATGATTTTCATATTATTTACTTTGGTTTCACATGTTTAGTTGTTGGTTGTTGTTGTTGACAAATTCTTTTCCACAATCTCTCTTATTCATGTATGTTATTGTTATGTTGATGTTATTGCTATGTATGTTAATAAATTTTTGTTGGATTACAATGTCATTCTAGTTTATGTTAGCATGTTTTTTTTCATGGTGTTTGTAGGATTACAATTGATTTGTGTTGCAACGAAGAAAAATATAAGAGAGGATGAAGCTGAAGTGAAATATGCAAACTTGTGTGATAAATCTAGAATGACATTCATTCAAATTTAACACAAGTTTACAATTTTCTCCTCAGTTTCATCCTCCTTACATTTTTCAAGTTTGTATACTATGGTTGTGGTTCACATAATGTTTTTTCTTTATTTTCCCCGATTTTTTTAAATTAAAGGTATGTATGTTGTTGATAAATGTTGTTGTTGATGTTATTTTGTGTTATTTGTTAATAAATGGATTTTTATGTGCATCTAGCAAGTGGTTATTGTTCTTTACTTATCACTGATGTAGTTTGTTGTGTGAGCATGAAATATATAATCATGGTGAAATGTTATTTTTTATGCACTTTAGTTTGGTTGTAGTTGGGTATCGAATCCATGAACCTATATTTATTACAATGGTTATTTAAGTCAATTGTTGTTATAGGTGGCACGGTACATAGTTTATCACAACGGTCACACACCCGTGGTTGAAATCAATGAACTTACAACCACGCCCTACTTCACCACGATTGGTCATGCATGAAGGTATCCCTTTTCCAACCGTGGTGAAAAGGGTTTCCATAATAATGGCATAAGGAGAACCAAATGGGTTCCTGCATCGTGCTCTAGGTTGAGTCTAGATAAGCGCTTGAAGAGTCAGGTGAGTTCTTGTGTTGTGCTTCAGTTTGAGTCTTAGATAAGCTCAAGGAGAGCCTTGTGCATTTCTGCATTTATGTCCAAATATAGTCTTACATAATCACAAAAAGAGTTTGATGGACTCCCGTAGTGTGCTCTAGTTGGAGTCTTCAATAAATGCCAGGAGAGTCAGATGGGTTCATGCATTGTGATAATGTTGGATTCATATATAAGCGTAAGGAAATCCTAGTGAGTTCATGCATTGTGCTCCAATTGGAGTATTGGAGGTGGTGCCGGGTTCTGTGCCCGACTCATAGTGTAGATTTATGTTCTTGTAGGTGCAATTGTATGCAATCTTAGATGATATTGTTTGTTTTTAGGATAACAACACCTTATGTCAAACGACATTCAATGAAGTCTTTATATATCAAAAAAGAGTTAACAATCAAGATGTTCTTTGTGACCCCAAAATTCAAGCCACCTCAATGATGACCAAACCTTATGAAGAACAAAGTTTGGTGAAGTCTTTGGTGACAACTGTCTAAGAATTTATGATGATGGAATCCAATCTAGAAGTTTATCTCAAGCCTCATAAGTTAGAAGAGTTAAATTCCAGTTGAAATGATATGTCATCGATGAGTCTATTGGAAATGTGGCTTTATACATAACAGGGGTGAAATATGGAGGTTTAAAAATCGATGATTTAAAACAAAATCATTTGAAAAATCAAAGTTTAAAATGATTTTATAAACCAGTTGACAATATGCAACATTAAAATTAAAGTAAAAAAACAATAACTTAAAATAAAAGAGATAAGGGAATAGAAATAACACCAGAGATTTATACAAGTTCGTCCAAGAAGACCAACTCATATCCCCATGAATTCTTCTTAAAAGTACCTGTTGGAAAAAGGTTGGTTCTACATATACAATCCTTGAGTTTTACTGATAACAAAGTACAAAAGAACAATTTTATACTCTAATAGTGTTGTTAAGTTTACAGAATCTGAACAAGTCAGGTGCTGGATAAAGCAAGACTTTGAACAAGCCAGACGCTGAACAAAGTTGGACATCATCAAACTCTAGACTCTGGATAGAGAGACTCTGGACTTTGAATAAAGATACTATGGACTCTGGATGTTTTCACCTGTAGGCCTCTAGAATTATTGCACATGGATTTGTTTGTGCCAGTTAAAACAACTTCAATAATGGGTAAGAAGTATGGATTAGTCATTGTAGATGACTACAACAGATGGACATGGGTAAATTTCTTAAGGTACAAGGATGAGTCACATTTTGTGTTTACTACCTTCTGTTCTTAAATGCAAAATGAAAAAAAGGTTTAATAATTGTTAGAGTCAGAAGTGGTCATGGTGGTAAATTTAAAAATAAAGACTTTGAAAAACTTTTCAAAGATAATAGAATCTTTTATGATTTCTTCTGTCTTAGAGCTCATCGTCATAATGGAGTTGTTTAGTGGAAAAATCGTACTTTACAAGAGATAGCCAGAACAATGATCAATGAGACAAATATTGCAAAGAACTTATAGGCCGAAGTAGTGAATACTGCATGTCACATTCAAAATAAGATCTCTATAAGACCTAATCTGGGTAAGACTCCTTATGAATTGTGGAAGAACATAAAACCCAACATTTCTTATTTTCACTCATGTGGTTGTATATGTTTTATGCTTAATAATAAAGACAATATGAACTATAGCGGTAAATTCATAACCATTAAGTTATGGATAAACTTAACATCAATTAAACCAGAGTCGCCACCGCGCTTTTATTGTTTCCAAAGGAAAAGGGAAAAGTACGAACAAAACCCAAAGATAAGAAGTTTTCAAATCAAAACTAATAAAATGCCAGAGATTACAGGTAAGGGGGTTGGTTACACAGAGGGAAGGTGTTAGCACCCAAAGTGTCCTAGGTACTCCTAGGGAGCCCTTTTTTATGTGTGTATGTGTTTTTGGTATAAAATGATGTTTGCAACAAATAGAGTGTGGGGATTAGAAAAGAATTCATTAATTATATTTTTGTGTTTGACAAGACCTTCGGACTTGTGCCTATGTACCAACATAAAATGAGGGATCAAAACCTCGTAGTTCGTGGTATCAATTTCAAAGTGAGTGAATTGCTTTTAACAAAAATATTAAGTTTAAAAGAAACACAAAAGGCCTAAAAGAGTTTAAATGAGTGTTATTTCTTTTTGTCTTTTGAAATTTTTAGTCAAGTATGGTTAAGTTCGTTTACAAGTTTGAGTTAAGAAAAAGAAGTTTAAAAAATGCAATGGCATAAGGCCAAAGTTTCTAATTTTCAATAAAGTCAAAGTTTAAAAATCACAAGCAAAGAAGATTTTGAAAGAGGGGAGAGATTTTAAATTTAAGAAGTGGGAGGAGATGAAGAGACTAATCCTAAGCAAAAATTTAAAATTTAAGAGTTGAAAAGATCTGACCAATGGGATGCAATCCAATAGACAAGAATGCCATATAGAAACCCATTTTTCCTTTGGACTTTAAAATCAAGCAATATCAATACACAAGTAGCAAGATGAAGAGCGAGGCATCAAATAAAGATAGCCACATCCAAGTTAGCAACTTCATAGTCTTCTTCATAATCTTCCATGTATCAGATGACATACTCCTGGAATGGCTCAGAAATAGGCATTAGACATAGGTTCAAAGTAACATTTGCATCAAGACCATGTAGCATATGAACTCAAAAGGGATCTCAACACTTGCATCAGATGAAAGTTCACTTCACAATGACTTGGCTTCAGAAAAGTTGGCATTGGCCAAGTCCTTTTGCATAGGGAGTGTTGCCTAATTCTAAGTCCAAGTCTCAGATCAAATCCAACAGTCAACACAAACATTTTTTAAGGGTTTTTGTTGTTATTATGTACATTAAGGTCCTAAGACCACAAATACAAACAAAATACACAAACAAGTATATACAATCACAATATATTCACAATACATGGCTCAAGTGAGCAAAGTAAAAATGACATTAAAATAAACAATTTAAATGGTATGAATAATGGCAAATGATAAAAAGGGCTTGAATTTAAAGTGCATAAGGTAAATGCCTTGAAATTAAAAGTTAGTCAAATGTTAGTTGATTATATGTTAGTATTGTTTTTGCTTTTCAATTGTTTAAGTCATTCTTTGGAGAACACTCAACCCTCTATTCACAAGCATGAATCCTTGAACCAAGACATCTTCCAAAGGAAGGAAAAAAGGCCAAGTTTCCATACAATACCACGAAAGGGGGGTGACTTACAATCTCACTTACTATAATGTTATGCTTTTGGGTCAAAATTTAGCGCTACATTAAGCAATCGTAATTGGACTTATGTAGAAGTCACAACTATCTAAGGCGGGCAATAGAAATTTTAGTGTTAATGTATGTTAGAGATATGGTATAATGAACCATACTCCTAAAACATACCACACTTAAAAAAATGGCAAAAGGATGAACCTAATCTCATCCATACTTGTGTTGGTTTATGAACCAACTAGCCTTAGGATATAAAGATATCATTGGTCAATGGAATGGATGGGATATAATAGGATTGAAGATGAAGAGGGAGGGGAAATGAGACAAACACAAATTGGTCATGGGAGGAATTTTATCAAATTAAAATCATTCATTCATTTTGGGAGATGAAATGTACATTTCATCAATCCCCTAAATCCAATTATTTTAATTTAACAAAATCAATTCAACCTTGACCAAGGCCCAAACACAATAGTCAAACTTCACAAGTCAATAAAAATAGCTCAACACAATTTATTCACGATTAAACAATTAAAAATAAATTAAAAATGCATTAAATTAAATTATGTTTGATCAAAAACCTAAAACCTCTTCAAAAATACCAAATAAATGGCCAAGAGATTTATCATTGGTCAAACAAGGTTAAAGGACCTTGGAGAAAAAATTTCATTATTTTTGGAAAGTCAACAATATTTTTAAACAATTAAAAAATGCACAAAAATAATTAAATCATGAAAAATATTAATATTGATTCAAAAAATAATTTTAATTCAGAAAATGAAAGAGAAAAATATTTGAAATATTTTGGTGAAAGTCACATATTTTTTGGATCAATATTAAAATTAATATGAATTAATGAAATAAAGCAATTAAATTAAAAATAAAAAAATCAAAAAAACGTGGACCATCTGATCTCCCTCATTAATTGAGGTGGAAGATCAAATGGTCTAAAGCGCGCGTTCCATGTGGTCATCAGTCAACTGCGCAACACGCGTTGTAATCACAACCAACGCTTAAGATTAAAACAAATTAGATGAATCATGTGGTTCAGAAGCTTGCCAACACATCGCCGAAGCCAGAGCTCCGGTCTTTTTCTCCGGTGGATCTCACCGGACTGGTCCACCTTCAACGCTCACCAAAATGAAAAAGCAAGACATGGTTTTAAAGAAAAATTGCTCAGGAGCTCGAATCTGGCCTCAATTTTGTCTAACTCCATGTATATAGGAAGATAGGAGTTGAATTTTGAGGATCATGATCTGAGTTGTTTCGATTTGACCTTTAAGCAACTCAATCTTGTTGCCTACATTGGTAGGACTTCATACAACCAAAAATCAACAAGAATAATGGAGAAATAAGAGAGAATCGAATAGTGGAAAAATCTGGAAAATCACCTTCAATGGAGCTTTAGATTGGCCCGATCTTGCTCTCAATTATGCTTGGCCTTGCTTCAGATGCTTGATGGAATAGAAATGGATCAAGGAAAGGGATAGACTCTTGGAGTTTCAATCTCAAAACAGTTGGAGATTTGAAACTCATTTTTCCAAGAAAATCTTCAAGCTGTGCATGAGGTATTATTTATGAGCAAGAGAGCTTCTATTTATAGGCCAATGGGACTGATATTTGCACACTTTCATTTTTGGCAAAACTTGAAAATCTCTCTTGCATGCTTGCATGGGCGTGTAATAGGCCCATCAAGTAATGCACTTGGGTCCAAAATTGAGTGTAAGCCATGCTGAAATCATGTTGTCAAGCCATGCATTCGTGTATGAAAAGTGGAACTTGAAATTTTCCAAATGGTCCTTCAACTTTAACCCATAAACAAGTCATTCATCCTTTGTGCAAATGGGATGATTTTGGACTTTTTGGAAAGGTAAGATCAAGAGGAACAACTTTCATGTTGAATACTTTTTCATTTGAATCTTGGATCATGATGAATTTTGAGGTGGAAGTTTGGAAAATCAAACATATTAAAAAAAATTCTAAGTAGCAAGCCATATGTTCAATTCTTCCACCTTGAATAATTTTTCTATGGGTTTCAAATGAGAAAAGTTCCTTCATCAAAGATATATATCTTTCAAATCCCTTCAATTTGATCACAAATTTGTTCTCATTTGGATTTATCATGAAGGATTTATGCATTTTAGAAGTTGAGGAAAATCACTTGTTCAATGATATTGGCCCAAAATGACCTATAATGTTTCCTCTTGGCACATGCATTTGTAAGTTGAATTTTCACTTCCTCCAAACATCAAATTTTAAGTAGACATCTTTAATTTGATAATTCAATTTTGAATGGCTTCCATATCATACAAAATGAACAAGTTATGATCTTGAGAAGTTGACCTCCAAACTAGGGTTTAGACAAAATGACCTATAATCTTTCACCATAAAAAGTGACTTTCAAAGCAAAACTAGATTTTCACATCAACATAAAAGTTGTTTGGAATGTCATTTAGAGTAACGTTTCTCTTGGAATCATTTTCATATGACAAAAATTGTAGGAGATAGGGTTTAGGGAACCCCAGTTTTGACTAGTTGAATTCCTCTGGTCAACCACCATGAACCAACTTGCTAGATTGATATTCTCTTGACTTTTGGGACTCATGGGGGATCATATAAGCATAAGATGATTTGAAGTGAAGTATCCCTTGAAATATTTTACCAATTGGTGAAGAAACTTGTTGAAGAAGTCACACAAGACTCCAAGATGAATTAGGGCTTCCAAGGCAAACAAGCTTCAAATTCTTGATGATTTCTTGATCAAAATAACATGTGAAGATCATGGGGATCCATATATGATACTTAGAGCTATATTAAACCATTTATTGATTGAGATCCTTGCATTGAGGTCTTGAACCCTAGATATGAGCTTGATAGATCAAAGGTGAGCATACACACTACCTACAAAAGCAGTTAAACTATACAATGACATATTTTTGGTATTTTGGTTAGTAAATGATAAAAACAAAGTATGATACAATCAAATTGTGCTTGGTGATCTCTCCCCATGCCAACCCAATAAATGAGGGGTAAGGAGAATGCCAAGGTGTGATCCCAATGTCAATGCATATGATGAGATGACATGAGGGATCTTAGGGTCATAATTGGGGTCTTACAGTTGCCCCTATTTAAGGACGTTCTGGATGAGGCGATGAAGGTTAAAATCTTCAAATCAACTCAGTAGAATGGACTTAAATAATAACATATAGAAGCCAATTTTGATGCCTAAGAGACCTTATGATGCATATGATATGAAATGCTAAAATAATCTTTGTGAGGAAATGTTGCCACAAAGGAAAAGAATCCGGAGAGACCGAAAGTCCGCAGGAGTATAATGCATTCCGTAAGGAAAACTCACTGGGGAGACAGAGACTCTGGGGGATAAAAAGGTCATGCGTATGCCAGACTACGACTTTAAAACTGTCCGGGGACTCGAGGGATTCCACGAAATCAATCAATGGAAAGACTCAGCCGGAGAATAAAAGGAACATCTGCAGGGAAACTGGTAGATCAGATCAAAACTGAAATACTCGATTCAAACAGGAAAAGGCGATTTCACTGAGGAAATATGCACTCAGACTCAACTAGGGAAGAAATGATCTTCAACACAGGAGTAACAGAAGTATATTATCCACTACCGGTTACTGGGTAAAGGGATAACATAATCTGTCAGAGAGGATATCCATTACCGGTTAGGGTAAACATATCAAGGATGACTCGAAGGGAAAGAACCAAATCAAATAGGATTTACAACTACCGGATACCGGGCAGAAGACCACAAAGAAAGAGAATATCCGTCACTGGTTAAAGTGAACATATCAAGGATAGACTCAAAGGGAAAAATATTCGTCATCGGTTAAGATGAACATATCAAGGATAGACTCACCTGGGGACATTAGGAAGAATATCCGTTACCGGTTAGGGTAAACATATCAAGGATAAACTGTCTGAAAAAGTAGGAATTATATCTATCGGCTACTGGATAGAACACCGGAAAGAGAATATTCGTCATCGGTTAAGATGAACATATCAAGGATAGACTCCGAAGGGAGAAATATGAATTATATCTATCAGTTATTGGATAGAATACCGGAAAGATAATATCCGTCACCGGTTAAGATGAACATATCAAGGATAAACTCCGAGGGGAGAAATAGGAATTACATCTATCAGCTATTAGATAGAATACCGAAAAGAGAATATCCGTCATTGGTTAAGATGAACATATCGAGGATAGACTCTGCAAAAGGGGAAACAAGATTTACAACTACCGGTTACTGGGCAGAAGACTGCAAAGAAGAGGAAATTCGTCACCGGTTAGGATGAACATATCAAGGATTAACCTTCTGGGGAACAAAACAGGGATTACAACTACCTTTTTATTGGGTAGAATACCAAAACGAGAATATCCGTCATCGGTTAAGATGAACATATTAAGGATAAACTCAGAAGGGAAAGAGTATCCATCATCGGTTAAGATGAACATATCAAGGATAAGCTTCCTGGGAGACGTGGAAACGAATCCGCTGGGGAGAAAAAGGTTACTTTTGCCGGGTATTGGGGCAGAAACGAAATACTTGCAAATTGAGAAAAATATTACCAGTTACTGGGTAATAGACTCTCAGGGGACCAAAAGCATCTATCTAGGTAAGATCTAGAAAGAAACGGTCAATCAAAGGCTCAACCCCAATGAGGATATAACTCAGGGGGAGTGATTCCATCCAGACGATCAATTGGGGAGGAAACTGAAATAATGATCATCCACGAGGAAGTAACTCAATGGGGAATGAGAAAGATTAAATTCTTTCTGCGAAAGGGGCTGACACTCTATAATTGAAAGATGACAGACACACCAAACATGTGTGGGGGGAAAGGATACCACCGTAGCAGAGGATAAGAGAAATAGTGAATCACAGAGTGCATTATTAATGAAAATGATGAAATCTATGAATGTAAATGTATATGTGTATATGCTGATTATGCTGACAAAACGATCACAAAGGATACAAATGTCACTGGTCTGCATCACCAATACAATACTAATCCAATCCTCACAAGAGGGAAGCATCTGCTGGAGAAAAAAAGTTGCAAAGGAATGAACATGAATCATCCACCTCAAAGGCTCAACCCTGGCTGGGAAAAAGGAAAAAGTTTACCGAAAATCTGCACCATCAACTCTGTGGGGAATTGAGGGGAAACAAAATTTGCTGAATCTATACAACCTGCTGCGATAATGCGCCTACAACTCGAGGGAGGCAATTACGAACTGAGTTAGGGAAAACCATCAAAACTCAGATGAAGATTGAAAAGTTGTCGGGGAAGAAACAAAGATCACACTAACTGCTTGGGGATAACACCAATCAATGCTTTGCATTTTAGGGCTCATCTGGTCTTAGACCGCCATGGATTTTCCCGAAATCGATTGCTCTTAAAAAGTAATTGCTTTTATCATTTAAGAAAACATGATTTTTTTTATTTTAAAACTTTAATTTCAAAATGATCACAATAAAAATTTAATTCTATTTAGTTGAATAAATAAGAGTAGAAACAATTGGATAAAAATCCCGACTTTATTTAATAGGATGGTAGTTTGTAAATGACAAGACTCCATAGATCTTTACAAAAGTTGAAAAATGGTAAATTACATGGAAAATGGCTACATTGAATACAATGATCACTAATCCTTCTACCGCCTTCAATATCCACTGTGCTTTTGGATTTGGCTGAAGATGAATCAGAACCAATCATTGTGCTCAAGAAAGTCTTCAAGACTGGAGATCGGTAGCTTGCAGTTACTTGCCATAATCCCTAATTTTTGCATAAAATTTCCCCAAGGTGGGGTACTCAATTTATCGGGATAATTTTTCTGTTTTATGTCTCTAACTTTTGCTTGGATCGCCCTTTCGGGTTTTCAATCCACCAAGACGCTTATTTTTGCCTAAGCCGCCCTTTCGGGTTTTCAACTTAGCGAGCTGTTCTTTTCTTTTTAGGCGAAGTATTTCTTGATTGCATCGGCATTCACAAGACGTATAAACTATTCACCATCCATAGTTGTAAGAATCAAAACACTGCTTGAAAAGGCTCTCTTAACAACATATGAGCCTTCATAATTAGGAGTCCATTTGCCCCTAGAATCTGGTTTGAAAGATAAAATATTCTTGAGTATAAGGTCACCTTCTCTGAACACATGAGGTCTGGCCTTCTTATCAAATTCCTTCTTCATTATTTGCTGGTATAACTGACCATGACACATGGCAGTTAACCTCTTCTCTTGGATCTAATTCATCTGGTCATACCTGGTCTGACACCATTCAGCTTCTGTCAACCTGGATTCCATCAGCATGCACAATGATGGGATCTCAACCTCTACTGGGAGCATAGATTCCATGCCATAAACAAGTGAGAAAGGGGTTGCCCCTATTGAAGTGCGGATGGATGTACGATACCCATGCAAAACAAATGGGAGCATCTCATGTCAATCTTTGTACGTCATAACCATCTTCTGAATGATCTTCTTAATGTTCTTGTTTGCAGCTTCAACAACCCCATTCATCTTAGGTCTGTAGGGAGAAGAATTATGGTGTGCAATCTTGAAGTCTTTGCAAAGAGCTTCCACCATATTATTATTCAAGTTAGATCCATTATCAGTAATGATCTTACTTGACACACCATACTGACATATAATCTGATTCTTGATAAACCTCACAATAACTTGCTTGGTTACATTCGCATATGATACCGCTTTAACCCACTTTGTGAAGCAGTCAATAGCCACCAGAATGAAACGATGTCTGTTTGAAGCTTTAGGCTCAATCATGCCAATCATATCAATTCCCCACATGGAGAAGGTCCATGGAGAGGAAATGACATTCAACTGTGTCGGTGGAACATGAACCTTATCTGCATAGATTTGACACTTGTGGCATTTCTTCACAAACTTGCAACAGTTAGATTCCATTGTCAGCCAATAGTAATCTGCCTTCAACATCTTCATAGCCATAACATGTCCATTGGAGTGAGGACCAAAGGAACCTTCATGGACTTCAGTCATCAATAGATCTGCTTCGTGTCTATCCACGCATCTGAGTAGGACCATGTCATACCCCAAAATTCGCCCACTAATCTTATAAAACATTTTTCAAGACACTCTGACTTATTCTGCAAGGCACTGATCTTAAAGGAACAAAGGCCCAGCTCACAATAGGCCCAATCCAGAAAATGGCCCAAACTGGCCTGCTCGCTAGGCGAGCAATTCCTTCGCCTAGCGAACCCCTCGTTATGACACTCGCCCCAGCGAAGCGCCAGATCCAGTAAAAGCCCAAAATAGCTTGCTCGCTAGGCGAGCAATTCCTTCGCCTAGCGAAGCTTGCGAATATCAGAATTTCTGGGCTTCCTTCTGAGCCCATTAGGTCATAGCCAGAGCACTATAAATAGCCAAGCCTTCAGTCACGAAAGGAAAAAAGGAAAAAACGGAGACGGGAGAGCGGAAACGGAAAAAGGGGAGCCCTAGCAAGCAAACCCTGATACTCACTGGAGGCAAACCTTGAAGGAACTCGGCGGCACCAAGTTCTACCCCTGCCCAATTCAATCCGATTTTCCGATTCGAAGTCACAACTCAGCTGCTAACAGGTTTACATTGCTACTATTGTCTTATGTCCTTTTTTTTTGCATATGGCTTCATGATTAGATTTACGAAATATCTTAAGCTTGGCATGTAAACTTTGGTATATACCTGCATACCTTAAATGATTAATCATATAATTGCAGTAATGAGATCCATAAGGCATAAAATTGGTTGAGATTGTACTGATATCATGTTCAAAAACCAGCAGCCGCTCGCTAGTACATCGCTAAGCGAGCTAGTAGCGAGTACTCGCTAGACCTTCGCTAGGCGAAGCAGGGGCGAACGGGACAGTGGCTGTTTCATTTTTTTTGCTGTTCTATCTTATGTTTGTCTAATCATGAGTTATTATAATTCTGCATCATGTGGTCTGAGTTCATGATTGTTGTGTTTATTTTATGGTGCAACTTTCAATTATATTTTATCTCGATGCTCTAATCCGTGTGTTGAATTGTGTAAAGGTTTACATGTTTCCCAGGAAAAGATTGTTGTCTAGGTCTTCCACTTTATTTGTGGGATACCCTTGTGGAGTTTCACCCTAAATTACCTAATTAATTTTAATGTATTAATTTTAATGTATTAATTTTAATGTATTAATTTTAATGTGGAGATTCATCCTAATTACCTAATCGATTGTAAAATACGGCCTCTAAATGTGTGATCTTGGACCTCTCTTTTGCCTTACGATATTACGGTACCACGGTCATGTCCCGCGAATGTGGGGATACACTTAGCAATGGCCCTTCGATTAAATCATCATAAAATAAATCATAGTCCCTCGGATGTTGCCTTCGAATATATGATTTCGTCCCTCGATGACCCTTCGGTGTAGCCTACGGTTAAATGATGATCGTCCCTTCGAATGCTAAGGTATCCTTACAACTGTTGCCTTCAATGACCTATCGATGACCCTACGATGACTCTTAAACATCCAAAGGGTAAAATTACTTACTTCTCAATAGTAAGGACATTTTTACCCTCATAAGGGTAGGAAACGTTCATAACGACCTTAGGAAGGTATAACTCTCAATTGCTGGATCATAACCTAAAACATTTCCCACCCCTCACACTTTGCAAATCCTAGAAAATCACCACTTGGTATACATTCATACTAGAATCATTACCAAGTTACATTTTTCTAAACCGTTTTCAAAATCAAACGAGATAAATACTTTGTATACGTTCATACGAGAATCATTACAAAGTTGAACTCTCTTTTCGAAATATTTTTTTAACAATTCACGAACACTTTTCAGACAAAAATATAAGTGATCCAGCAATTAAGAGCCCATGGATAACCATGGATACAAAGGGTGCTAACACCTTCCCTTTGTATAATGTACCTCCCGAACCCAAAATCTATTGAGGTCTTTCCTGTTCTTTTCCACCTTTCCTTATTGGATAAAAGAAAAGTTCGGTGGCGACTCTTGCTATCCGCGACATTGCGATAAAAAGCAAAATACCCCAAGTCAGTTCACCGTATGACAGAACTGGCGACTCTGCTGGGGAGGATTACAAGAGAGGTTACCTTAAAAACAAGATCACTTATTCCAAATTGTCTGATTTACTTTTAAGGGATTGCTTGGGTTTTCTTGAGTGAAAGATCCTACACCCGGATCTAGTGTACCTTAGGTAAGTAGCAATAGATCATCGCGACTATCCGGCGTATACTGGAATGGTTAAAATGATGGCTACGGTTAATGTGACACTTTGGATGTCCTGATGTTCCTCATGTTCACTTGAGGAAAAATTTGGCTTCTGCGTGGTGTCATTAAAGCATTAACCAGACCTTTAGAACCCTAATTGACTCATCCTGGCCATTAGAAAGTAGTGAGATAACTGACTTCGGTTCCGACTGGGGTTGGTTGAGACTCGATACTACACTCTTTGAGATTGGACTTTAGGGAAGCTTCGGTCAACCACTTGGTGTTGCACTGAAGGGGACTTAAAGGAAGGTCGGTGATTTGAGATCCTTCTAGAACCCGGTTACTATTCTAGGACAGGTTGAACCAACTAAACTTCAGTGGGGAGGGTACTTACCTATGGAACTCATGCAAGCCTTAGAACCTAGGAATGATGGTTGTGTGACTTGCTTGCGCTTGTTATTTATTTAACCTCATAACATCATAACATCTTAACATCATAACATCATGACATCATAACATTGTACTAACCATTTCAAGGACTTAGGGATTTAACCTTGCTCTGTTTTGTAAGGCTATGGCTCCCAGGAAGACCATCCGGATCAATTTTGTAGCAATCGCTCCTCAACTCAAGAACTTAGTGTCAGAACTTTCCAATCATGCGCAGTTCATCAAGAAACACGGTTCTCTCCTCAATTTGGTTACCACTGGTTTCAAAGAAGATATGATGAGAGTTTTATTCCAGTTCTTCAATCCTAAACATCATTGCTTCACATTCTCGGATTATCAGTTGGTACCTACACTGGAAGAATTCTCCAGACTGCTTGGGATACCTATCCTTGATCAAATACCTTTCAGTGGTTTAGAAAAGGTTCCGAAGTCTGAAGAAGTTGCCGCAGTTTTACACATGACGAAGTCCGACATTGAAGCTAATTGGGTAACAAGAAGTGGAGTTAAGGGTTTACTTGCCAAATTCCTGACAAATAAGGCCCGAGAATTCTTAAAAGTTATGAATGTCCGTGCTTTCGAAGACATCCTGGCATTGCTAATCTATGGCTTGGTGTTATTCCCTAATCCAGACCAATTCATAGACATGAATGCTATTAAGATATTTCTCACTCATAACCCTGTACCTACCTTGCTGGGAGACATTTTGCATTCCCTCCACACTCGTACCATGAAGAAGCAAGGGAATCTCATGTGCTGCATACCTTTGTTGTCTAGGTGGTTTATTTCGCACCTTCCTCAATCGGTCTTGAAGAATGAGCAGAATTTGAAATGGTCTCGAAGGATAATGTCGCTCTCCCACCCAGACATTTGTTGGTGTCTTCAGTTCAAGGAAAATGTTACCATCATTGACCGTTGTGGCGAGTTCCCTAATGTACCACTCCTAGGAATAAGAGGAGGTATTACTTATAATCCTGCTTTAGCTCTGCGACAGTTTGGTTGTGCTCGAAGAGATGGTCCACATGAAATGATCATCGAAGGCATTGTGTTCGACTATGACAATGATTCCCAAGGCCTCCGTCAAAGATTTGTACGAGCTTGGAGCATGGTGAAGAGAGGTACGTTAGGACAGAAAAATTCTATTCCTATGGAACCTTATCTCAGATGGGTACGCGCCAGAGCTCGTGAACTTGTCATGCCATATCTCGCAATCGGACCTCAGATTGTCGAACCTGAAGCTGAAGGAGGTGCTCCTCAGATCATTCCTTATCCAGATATGCCTACCAATGTTGAGGAACTAAAGAGATCCTGGATCTAGTTGAGAGAAGAAAGGGATACTTTCGAGACTCAGTTCGTCGCAGAAAGGAAGAAAGTGTTAGAACTTACCAGTCAGCTTAATGAGGAACGAAGACTCAATGCGTATCTTCGCCCAAAAAGAAGTCGCCCCTGGGAGACTTGAGCTTTCATTGTATTTTTATTATTATTCCCTTTGTAATGAACATCGATCAAAGAAATTAGCAATAAACATTCCTCTCTTGTTGGTGATTTACGCAAAGTTAAATTCCAAAAGTCCTTGAAAACATTTCATGCATTGCATAACATAACATAACACTGCATAACAGGTATTCTACAAGTTCAATGTTCTCACGGTCTTCATTACAAACAGAAAAATGGATCTCGAACAAACTGTCAAAGATCTCCAGACTCAGAATGCTCAATTCAAGGAGATGATGCTAAGCTTATCCAAGGGGAAGGAGGAACTGAAGGCTCTTTTGCTCGAAAAGAAGAAAGACAAGAAAGCTGTGAGTTTCATTAACCCGGGAAGAAGGCGTAAAGGACAGGCCGCAGGAGTCAAGTTTGGGATCCCGAATGGTCCAGAAGAGGAGACAGAGAATGATTCAGAAGAGGAGAATGTCGATCTCTTCAACCCTGAGGACGACGATGAAGATTATGAAAATGAACAGTACTCTCCAAGAGATGATAAGTACAAGTTGCTGGAAGAACGTATGCTAACTATGGAGGGTCAGAAGGCGCCCGGTCTGGATTTCGAAAGTTTGGGTCTGGTCTCCGATGTGACCATTCCTCGCAAATTCAAAATCCCCACTTTCACTAAGTACGATGGTGCGTCCTGTCCTCAGATGCATCTGAGAGCTTATGTGAGAAAGATTCAGCCGCATACCACTGACAGGAAGCTATGGATCCATTTCTTCCAAGAGAGCCTGTCTGGCACATAGTTGGAATGGTATTATCAGCTCGAGAGCTCTGACATCCGCACCTGGACTGATTTAGCAACAACTTTCTATAAACAGTACCAATATAACTCTGAACTAGCGCCTACCCGGCTACAGCTGCAGAATATGACTATGGGATCTAAAGAAAGCTTTAAAGAATATGCTCAAAAGTGGAGAGATTTGGCTGGCAGAGTCAAACCCCCTATGAATGACAGAGAATTGGTGGACATGTTCATGGGCACACTGACCGGCCCATTCTACAGCCATCTACTGGGAAGTTCTTCATCAGGTTTCACTGAACTTATATTAACAGGTGAACGTGTTGAAAGCGGCATCCGAAGTGGAAAGGTACAGGCGGCTACCTCTGCAAGCACCAAAAGGTCCTATCAGGGGAGGAACGAATCAAATGCTGTGTACGGTCAAAAGGGTCGTAACAAGAAAAACCGTGACCACGACATTGGAGCAGTTACGATTGCAGCACCACCATCTCAAAACTTCCAGCCCAAACAAGACAGGCCAAGAAGGCAGTTCACCAGGATCAATATGACCTTGGCACAGGCACTGCAGGGAATGCTAAAGGCAAATTTGATCACCCTTAGAGATCCTCCTACAAATCCCAACACTACCTCTTCTCGTTATAATCCCAATGCCAGGTGTGCATATCACTCCGATAGCCCCGGGCATGATACAAACGATTGCTGGTCATTGAAGAATAAGATTCAGGATATGATCGAAGCTGGAGAAATTGAGTTTGAGCCTCCGGAGACTCCTAATGTCATCACTGCTCCTATGCCTAACCATGACAAGACTGTTAATGCTATGGATGACGATTCTCACATTTCCAATGTGGCGGACTTAACATCTCCTCTCCCGATCATAAAGAGGAATTTATTGCAAGCTGGTTTATTTCCAGGTTGTGCTGAAGATTGCAATCTCTGCATACTCCGGCCCGATGATTGTTGGGAATTGAAGAATGGTATTCAACGGCTGATGGATGATCGTACAGTTCTCTTCGAAAAGATTCCTAAGGCGGAAAACCCTATTGAAGAAATATCTGTGATTGCTAGGTCCAAAGTTCCAGTGAAGATTACCGCTACTAGGGCGCCTGTGAAGATTACTGTTGAGCCCAGGGTAGCTCCCCTAATCATTATTGCACCTGGCCTGATCCCGTATTCCTCAAGCAAAGCTATTCCGTGGAATTATGGCGGTGATGTTTACGTCCATGGCGTAAAGCAAATTGACAATTCTACTGATCCTAATGGCATCGTTGGGACTAGTAAAATTACTCGAAGTGGAAGGATCTTCTCTCCAGAAATCTCACCTCCTGTCCTTGAAACTCGAGGAAAGGAACCAGTCAATCCTTCTCGGTCAGAGACACCGGTCGAAGTTACTCCCGAAGATGTTGCCAAACAGGAAATGGAAGAAGTGCTGAAAATCATCCGCAAGAGTGATTTCGATGTGGTAGAACAGTTGGGGCATACCCCGTCTAAGATCTCGATGTTATCCTTGCTGTTATCTTCTGAATCTCATGCCAATGCATTGATAAAATTCTTGAAGACTGCTCATGTGCCTCAAGAAACATTTGTCGATCAGTTCGAAAATTATGTTGCTCACTTGGCTGTTGACAATGGCCTAGGCTTTTCCGATGCTGACCTGACACCAGCGGGAAAGAATCACAATAAAGCCATGTATATCTCCATTGAGTGTAGGGGAATCACTTTGTCTCATGTGTTGATCGATAATGGCTCTTCCTTGAATGTGCTGCCGACAGCTGTGCTGGATAAGCTGGATTGTAAAAGCATTGAACTGAAACTTAGTGACATTGTGGTACGTGCTTACGATGGTGCGAAGAGTGTTGTCCATGGTGAAGTAGTCCTTCCTATCAAGATAGGACCTCAAGTCTTCAACACTACCTTCCATGTAATGAACATTCGTCCTGCCTATTCCTGCTTACTGGGACGCCCTTGGATTCATGGGGCAGGCGCTGTAGCCTCGTCTCTCCATCAAAAGTTGAGGTATCCCACAAAGGGCAAAATTGTCACCGTGTGTGGAGAAGAAGAGTACATTGTCAGTAGTGTGCATACCTCCAGATACGTCGAGATGGATGGTGAATTCATTGAGACTCCTTGTCAGTCATTTGAAGTAGTTCCTCCGACCAATCCTGTCCTTAAGTCAACTTCCTGTGTACCCAAGGTTATTCGTGCTCCTCCTGCTATGATTTCTCTGAAGGACGCTCAAGCCGTGGTTGAAGATGGTGGTCGTACTGGCTGGGGTCAATTGATCGACGTACCGTACAAGTCTGACAAATTTGGCCTGGGGTTCAGCTCTGACAAGAGTCAAATTAATGCTGTAGAAGATGCTGACAGCGATTGCGACCTGGATAGCTGGATTTTCCCAACAATTGGTGACGGACTCAATAATTGGAAGGCTGAAGACACTATCCCGATTTCCTTTAGTCAGGAGTAATTGTTATTGTCTATTTTAGTGTTGCAAATTTTTGTTTTTTTTACAATTGAACTTCTCCAAGCGTTGTGTCTATGCCCGGGGCACAATAGCTAATTTGTTAAGGGTTTTGTCATCTTCATAAGCATATTCATATTCAATAAATCAATGGACTTTTTGCATTCAAATATTACGCTCTTTATCTTTTCTGTCATCTTCCAAACGAGCTATGTTTTCTTACACACACTCACGTAACGAATTGCAGATCCATACCCACTCTGGATCCTGTTGACAATAGTTCTACTACTGTTCATTATGACTTTGAAAATCCGATCTACCAAGCCGAGGATGGAAGTGAGGAAGATTGTGAAGTACCTGGAGAACTTGCCAGACTGTTACTGCAGGAAGAAAGGACTATACAGCCACACGAGGAGTCAGTTGAGACTGTAAATCAGGGTACTGAAGTAAACAAGAAAGAAGTCAAAATAGGAGCAGGCTTGGAAAACAGTGTCAAGAGAAGGTTGATTCAGATGTTGCATGACTATGTAGAGATTTTTGCTTGGTCTTATGAAGACATGCCAGGACTGGATACCGATATAGTAGTGCATCGACTGCCAACGAGGGAAGAATGTCGTCCTGTTAAGCAAAAGGTTCGTCGCATGCGTCCTGAAATGTCTGAGAAAATCAAAGCCGAGGTGATGAAACAATTTGATGCAGGTTTTCTGGCTGTTACTTCTTATCCTCAATGGGTTACTAATGTGGTACCAGTGCCAAAGAAGGATGGTAAGGTGCGAATGTGTGTAGATTACCGAGACCTGAATAAAGCGAGTCCCAAGGATGACTTTCCACTCCCGCACATTGATGTTCTGGTAGATAACACCGCTCAACACAAGGTGTTCTCATTCATGGATGGATTCTCAGGTTACAACCAGATTAAGATGGCGCCTGAGGACATGGAGAAAACTACGTTTGTGACGCAATGGGGCACGTTCTGTTATAAAGTAATGCCATTTGGTTTAAAGAATGCAGGGGCAACGTACCAGCGTGCTATGGTGGTTTTGTTCCATGATATGATCCATCATGAAATAGAAGTATATGTGGATGACATGATAGCCAGATCTCATACTGAGGAGGAACATCTCAATCATTTATACAAACTGTTCGAGAGGTTGAAGAAATACAAGTTGAGGTTGAACCCGAACAAATGCACCTTTGGGGTAAGGTCCGGCAAACTCCTGGGCTTTATTGTCAGTGGTAAAGGGATTGAAGTTGACCCGGCCAAGGTGAGAGCTATTCAAGAAATGCCAGTTCCCAGTACAGATAAAGAAGTCCGAGGTTTCTTGGGACGCTTGAATTACATTGCCCGATTTATCTCCCATTTGACCGCCACCTGCAAACCCCTCTTCAAACTACTAAGGAAGAATCAAGAGATGATATAGAATGACGAATGTCAAGAAGCTTTTGACAAAATCAAGAAGTATCTCCAGGAACCTCCGATCCTGATACCACCAGTTGAAGGAAGACCTCTAATCATGTATTTGACCGTGTTAGAAAATTCAATGGAGTGTGTGTTGGGGCAACATGACGAGTTTGGTCGAAAAGAGCATGCCATATACTATCTTAGCAAAAAGTTTACCGACTGTGAAACAAGATACTCACTGCTCGAGAGAACTTGCTGTGCTTTGGCTTGGGCTGCTCGCCGACTAAGACAGTATATGTTGAATCATACCACTTTGTTGATTTCTAAGATGGATCCCATCAAATACATATTTGAGAAACCTGCCCTCTCCGGAAGAATAGCGAGATGGCAGATGATTTTAACAGAGTATGATATCCAGTATACTACCCAGAAAGCAATCAAAGGAAGCGTGCTAGCCGATCATTTGGCTCATCAAGCAGTGGATGATTACCAATCTATGAATTTTGAGTTCCCAGATGAGGATGTCATGCTTGTTACTAATTATGAAGAACCGGGACCGGATGAAGGACCCGAACCGGGATCCCGATGGACTATGGTTTTCGATGGATCTTCTAATGCGTTGGGTAATGGCGTTGGTGTTGTAATTATTTCTCCCAAGGGTTGCCATACGCCTTTCACTGCTAGACTATGTTTCGACTGTACCAACAATATGGCCGAGTATGAAGCATGTATTTTGGGACTCAGAGCTGCTATAGACCTGAGAATCAAGTTTTTAAGCGTATACGGAGACTCAGCCTTAGTAATCAGTCAGATCAAAGGAGAATGGGACACTAAACATCCTAATCTCATCCCTTATCGAGAGAAGGTGTTGTCACTAATCCCATACTTTGGAGAGATTACATTCGAACATATCCCACGAGAAGAGAATCAGTTGGCAGACGCATTGGCTACCATGTCATCTATGTTCAGAGTCAGATGGGATAATGAAGCTCCCATGATCACCATTGAGCGATTGGATGAACCAGCACATTGTTATGAGCTTAATACTGATGAAGTGGAAGAGAAACCTTGGTTCCACGAAGTAAAAAGATATTTAGAAACTCAGGAGTACCCTGAGGGGGCATCTATCAATGATAGAAAATTCCTGAGGAAGTTCTCTGCTAAATTCTTTTTGAGTAATGGAGTATTATACAAACGTAACCACGATTCGACTTTGCTTCGCTGTGTGGATAAAAAGGAAGCAAAAAAGATTATGGGAGATATGCACGACGGTATTTTTGGGACTCATTCTAGTGGACATACGATGGCCAAGAAGATTATGAGATCAGGGTATTATTGGTCCACCATGGAAGCTGATTGCCGCCATCACTCCAGAACCTGTCACAAGTGCCAGATATATGCGGATAAAGTACATGCACCTCCTGCTCCATTGAACGTGTTGACCGCACCTTGGCCCTTTGCAATGTGGGGCATTGATATGATTGGGGAGATTAAACCTACTGCCTCTAACGGACATCGTTTCATCCTTGTTGCTATTGATTACTTTACAAAGTGGGTAGAGGCGGCCTCATTTGCTTCTGTCACCAAGAATGTGGTGGCACGGTTCATCAAGAATAGTCTCATTTGTCGGTATGGCATCCCTGAAAGAATTATCACTGACAATGGTACTAATTTGAACAACAAGATGATTACTGAACTCTGCACGCAGTTCAACGTAAAGCACCATAACTCTTCTCCGTACCGACCAAAGATGAATGGCGCTGTAGAAGCTGCTAATAAGAATATCAAGAAGATCATACAAAAGATGACGGTGACGTACAAAGACTGGCATGAGATGTTACCGTTTGCTCTTCACGGTTATCGCACTTCAGTACGCACTTCGACAGGAGCAACTCCTTTCTCTTTAGTCTACGGAATGGAAGCCGTTTTACCAGTGGAAGTTCAGATTCCCTCTCTAAGAATCATGAAAGAGGCGGGCTTAGATGAAGAGGAATGGATTCAGACTCGACTCGATCAGATAAACTTGATTGATGAGAAGAGACTTGCGGCTGTTTGTCATGGACAGATATATCAGAAACGCATGACCCAGGCATTTAACAAAAGAGTCAAGAGACAGGTGTATCAAATTGGCGACTTGGTAATAAAGCGTATCATTCTACCACAAGGTGATCCCAGGGGCAAATGGACTCCCACGTACGAAGGGCCGTTTGTAGTTAAGAAGGTATTCTCTGGTGGAGCCATGATACTAGCTACAATGGACGGCGAAGACTTCCCGCATCCCGTGAACGCAGACATAGTCAAAAAATACTACGCATAAAAGAGACCTGCTAGGTCGACGTACCTAGGCAAAAGTAAGGGCATCCCGGCGAACCAAAAAGGTTCGGGCAAAAATTAGGGATAAACATAAAAAAAATATGCACCCGGCAAGTCGAAAACCTGAAAAGGCGGCTTGGGCAAAAAGGGGTATCCTGGTGGATTGAAAACCTGAAAAGGCGGCTTGGGCAAAAAGGGGTATCCTGGTGGATTGAAAACCTGAAAAGGCGGTCCAGGCAAAAATTAGGGATTAAAGCGTATGACTATGTCCCGTTCTCAGACAGCTTCATCCAAGTTCAAAGGACTGAACAAGCTAATCACTTCTATCCGACAGCAGGAGATGAGAGGCTTGAAGACATAATGGCAGTAGGGGAATTAAAGTCAATAGGACGTTTTCGGCATAGCTTTCTCTTTGTTTTCTTGACAATTTCCTCTTACTAGGATTTTTGTCTCCTTGTACACAAATTGCCTGTTTATAGGCCCTCTTTCGAAATCAATATAATTTTAGTTTCAAAAAAAAATGCTCTTGTTTTACTTTCTCTGTTTTGTTTGCATAAACGTCCATTGATTTAATTCGAATTAATATATGCATTTGGATATGATCGATGTTTACCAAAAATGCGTGCATAAAATAGAAATAGCGATTACTACTAGGCTTCAGGATCGAGGAGAAGGTCTAATCATGCTTTCCAATGAATCCGTTGCTAATCCTATTCCCCAGCAAAGCCAGTCATTCCCAGAAGAGAGTGGCATTACTAGGCAAATGGGTCATCTTTTCCACCCCCAGCCAGGCTTCTGTCGAACATTTCTACCATCAGACAGAAATCAAGCATCCCCGGCTAAGAAAGGGTCATCGATACCAGTATCTCCCAACCAGAAGATTGAGATTTGTTTTCCCTAGTAGAATCCTCTGGAAGAACTTTTCAGATGCATAATTCATTCATTACATCATTTCACAGCATACGCATGCATACATCGTTCGCAGTTATTTTCAAAAGCATAAAACATCTCATGCATCATGACATGGCATGAAGCTAACTTTATTTTTCAGGTTAATTATTCCCCTGATACAGTCAAAACAAAGGTCCATTCAGACGGACATCCTCATCAATTACGTTCAGGATTCAACTACATCTTTCAGATACACTCCATGTCAACCTTCATTCTGACATCCTCCTAACGATGGCATCTATAAGCCCATCCCAGACATTTATTGCAAATACAACATATACAAATACTATCAGATATAGCCTAGCGTACGGTTCATTCTGATTCAGCTCAACATATGACTCTTTCAACTCAGATGCGATCTAACGTACGATCCATTCCGACCTTCAACAACTCCAATACGGTCTAACATACGACCCATTTGGACCTTCAAGGCCTCAAATGCTACCTAGCGTACGGTACATTCTGAAGTGTAGTCTGGCGTATGACTACCCCCTTCATCATCAGGTACAGCCTAACAGACGGCTCAGTCTACAACTCAGATACGATCTAGCATACGATCCATTCTGATCCTTCACCCCCAGTAACGATACAGCCTAACGGACGGCTCATTCCGCAACTCAGATACGATCTAGCGTACGATCCATTCTGATCCTTTATCCCTAGCAGTGTATGACTCATTCGGATTCTTATCTCATTTTGATTCGGCACAACATATTACTCCTCCAACAATACGGTCTAGCGTACGACCCATTCAGATCTTCATTCCTCAGATACTACCTAGCGTACGGTACATCCCGAGGTGTAGTCTAGCGTACGACTACTTTTCGTTAGATACAGCCTAACAGACGGCCCATTCTGCAACTCAGATACGATCTAGCGTATGATCCATTCTGATCTGTTATCCCCAGCGGCGTATGACCCATTCTAACTCCCCAGTGAAGTCGACGGCCTAATGAATGACTCACTATACGGTCTAGCGTATGACCCAGTGACACCCATGACTTCAGATATCGTCTAATGTACGACGCACTCTGAAGCTCTCATCATCAAACTTCCTGGATGGCATCTTTAAACCCATCTCCACCAAGACTAATTGACAAATGCCAATTTTTGGGGCATTCTAGTGTTCAATAATCTTCCACCTCCAGACCACGAATGTCATACTTGCCATCCTAACTCTCTCGGTTCAAGAATATTGAACAGGGGCAGCTGTCATACCCCAAAATTCGCCCACTAATCTTATAAAACATTTTTCAAGACACTCTGACTTATTCTGCAAGGCACTGATCTTAAAGGAACAAAGGCCCAGCTCACAATAGGCCCAATCCAGAAAATGGCCCAAACTGGCCTGCTCGCTAGGCGAGCAATTCCTTCGCCTAGCGAACCCCTCGTTATGACACTCGCCCCAGCGAAGCGCCAGATCCAGTAAAAGCCCAAAATAGCTTGCTCGCTAGGCGAGCAATTCCTTCGCCTAGCGAAGCTTGCGAATATCAGAATTTCTGGGCTTCCTTCTGAGCCCATTAGGTCATAGCCAGAGCACTATAAATAGCCAAGCCTTCAGTCACGAAAGGAAAAAAGGAAAAAACAGAGACGGGAGAGCGGAAACGGAAAAAGGGGAGCCCTAGCAAGCAAACCCTGATACTCACTGGAGGCAAACCTTGAAGGAACTCGGCGGCACCAAGTTCTACCCCTGCCCAATTCAATCCGATTTGCCGATTCGAAGTCATAACTCAGCTGCTAACAGGTTTACATTGCTACTATTGTCTTATGTCCTTTTTTTTTTGCATATGGCTTCATGATTAGATTTACGAAATATCTTAAGCTTGGCATGTAAACTTTGGTATATACCTGCATACCTTAAATGATTAATCATATAATTGCAGTAATGAGATCCATAAGGCATAAAATTGGTTGAGATTGTACTGATATCATGTTCAAAAACCAGCAGCCGCTCGCTAGTACATCGCTAAGCGAGCCAGTAGCGAGTACTCGCTAGACCTTCGCTAGGCGAAGCAGGGGCGAACGGGACAGTGGCTGTTTCATTTTTTTTGCTGTTCTATCTTATGTTTGTCTAATCATGAGTTATTATAATTCTGCATCATGTGGTCTGAGTTCATGATTGTTGTGTTTATTTTATGGTGCAACTTTCAATTATATTTTATCTCGATGCTCTAATCCGTGTGTTGAATTGTGTAAAGGTTTACATGTTTCCCAGGAAAAGATTGCTGTCTAGGTCTTCCACTTTATTTGTGGGATACCCTTGTGGAGTTTCACCCTAAATTACCTAATTAATTTTAATGTATTAATTTTAATGTATTAATTTTAATGTGGAGATTCATCCTAATTACCTAATCGATTGTAAAATACGGCCTCTAAATGTGTGATCTTGGACCTCTCTTTTGCCTTACGATATTACGGTACCACGGTCATGTCCCGCGAATGTGGGGATACACTTAGCAATGGCCCTTCGATTAAATCATCATAAAATAAATCATAGTCCCTCGGATGTTGCCTTCGAATATATGATTTCGTCCCTCGATGACCCTTCGGTGTAGCCTACGGTTAAATGATGATCGTCCCTTCGAATGCTAAGGTATCCTTACAACTGTTGCCTTCAATGACCTATCGATGACCCTACGATGACTCTTAAACATCCAAAGGGTAAAATTACTTACTTCTCAATAGTAAGGACAGTTTTACCCTCATAAGGGTAGGAAACGTTTATAACGACCTTAGGAAGGTATAACTCTCAATTGCTGGATCATAACCTAAAACATTTCCCACCCCTCACACTTTGCAAATCCTAGAAAATCACCACTTGGCATACATTCATACTAGAATCATTACCAAGTTACATTTTTCTAAACCGTTTTCAAAATCAAACGAGATAAATACTTTGTATACGTTCATACGAGAATCATTACAAAGTTGAACTCTCTTTTAGAAATATTTTTTTAACAATTCACGAACACTTTTCAGACAAAAATATAAGTGATCCAGCAATTAAGAGCCCATGGATAACCATGGATACAAAGGGTGCTAACACCTTCCCTTTGTATAATGTACCTCCCGAACCCAAAATCTATTGAGGTCTTTCCTGTTCGTTTCCACCTTTCCTTATTGGATAAAAGAAAAGTCGGTGGCGACTCTTGCTATCCGCGACATTGCGATAAAAAGCAAAATACCCCAAGTCAGTTCACCGTATGACATACCATATCGAAGTTTCTCTTGTACAACACATCACCATTCAGGTAGAAGTTGTTGGCTAATCTCCTCAATGTCTTCTTATCTTTCAGAGATGCTCTAGACGGGTAAATCTGACTTTGGAGGAAACACTTGATATCAAAATACCACGACTTCACATCCTTGATTTCTTCAACAGCAAACACATGAGTTGGCCTATCAAGACGCATCACAGTCAAATTAGGCACTTCATTCCAATACTTCACCACAATCATTAAAGCCAACATTTCCAGAGCATCTTCCATCCAGTTTTCATCTCGAGGGATATGATGAAACTCAACCTTTGTAAAGAAAGTTAAAATCCTCCTCGCATAATCTCTATATGGTATCAAACCAGGTTGATTCGTCTCCCATTCACCTTTGATCTGATTCACGACCAAAGTTGAATCTCCATAGAAGTCCAAATACTTGATTCTGAGATCAATGGCCTCTTCAAGCCCTATAATGCAAGCTTCATACTCAGCCATATTGTTTGTACACTTGAAATTCAATCTAGGTATAAAATGCGTGCCTTGAGGAGTAATAACCACTGCCCCAATGCCATTACCATACTGATTAATAGCTCCATCAAATTCCATGCCACAACGGGAACCAGGCTCTGGACCTTCTTCAAGTAATGGTTCATCACAATCCTTCATCTTCAAGTACAAGATCTCTTCATCAGGAAAATCATATTGCACTGACTGATAATCTTCAATCGGTTGGTGAGCCAAATGGTCAGCCAAGACACTACCCTTAATCGCTTTATGAGATCGGTATTCAATATCATACTCTGATAACAACATTTGCCAACGGGCAATCCTCCCAGTTAAAGTAGGGTTCTCAAAAATATACTTGATTGGATCCATTTTGGATATCAACCAAGTGGTATGGTTCAACATATATTGACGCAGACGCTTAGCAGCCCAAGCCAATGCGCAACAAGTCTTTTCAAGCATAGAATACCGAGTCTCACAGTCAGAGAACTTCTTACACAGGTAGTATATATCATATTCTTTCTTTCCAGTTTCATCTTGCTGACCAAGAACACAACCCATGCTTTCCTCAAGCACAGTCAGATATATGATCAACGGTCTTCCTTCAACAGGTGGAGACAGAATCAGAGGCTCAAGCAGATACTCTTTGATACTGTCAAAAGCTTTCTGGAAATCTTAGGTCCAATCACAAGATTGATCTTTCCGAAGAAGCTTGAATATAGGTGCACATGTGGCAGTCATATGCGAAATGAATCTTGAGATATAATTCAAGCGGTCAAGAAAACCTTTGACTTGCTTCTCAGTTTTGGGCGCATGCATCTCTTGTATTGCTTTGACCTTGGCAGGATCAACTTCAATACGTTTCTCACTGACAATAAAGCCCAACAACTTACCAGAGCAAACACCGAAAGTACACTTATTGGGATTCAAGCTGAGTTTATACTTCCTCAAACGCTGGAATAGCTTCAACAAATGCTCGACATGTTCTTCCTCATTACTGGATTTAGAAATCATATCATCAACATAGACCTCAATCTCTTTGTGCATCATATCATGAAAAAGAGTGGGCATTGCTCTCTGGTAAGTTGCACCAGCATTCTTTAGACCGAAAGACATCACTCTATAACAAAATGTTCCCTAGGGTGTAATGAATGTGGTCTTCTCCATATCCTCGGGTGCCATCTTAATCTGATTATAACTGGAAAATCCGTCCATAAATGAAAAGACTTTGAATTTAGCTATATTGTCTACCAACATATCAATATGTGGTAGGGGAAAATCATCTTTTGGACTAGCTTTGTTCAAATCTCAATAATCAACACACATACGAACTTTTCCATCCTTCTTCGGAACATGCACAATGTTGGCCACCCATTACGGATACTCAACAGTAACAAGGAAACCATCATCAATCTGCTTCTACACTTCTTCTTTGATTTTTATTGCCATATCAGGATGAGTTCTCCTTAATTTCTGCTTGACTTCCGGGCATCCTAGCTTCAACGGCAATTTATGCTCCACAATCTCAGAATCCAAACCAGGCATGTCTTGATAGGACCAAACAAACACATCTGAATACTCTCGAAGAAGATAAATCAACCCCTTCTTAGCCTCTGGACACAGTTGCGACCCAATCTTGACTTCCTTCAAATCATCCTCGGAACCCAAGTTGACCAACTCAATCTGCTCTTTGAATGACTGAATGGCTTTTTCCTCGTGCTCAAGTAGACGTGACAATTCATCGGACACTTCTTCATCACTTTCTTCCTCAACCTCAAACACAGGGAATTTAAAGTTTGGAGAAGGAGTAAGATCATTGTATTCAATGGGTTTAGAAACCAACCTGCATAATGATTTGATATTTTGATTTTAGAGAAGTGAATTGTGACCAAATATTATGCAGATGGATGATTATTATTTATTTATGTTTTTTTTGTGATTACCATTTTCAGAAAAATAAAAAAGTAAAAATAAAATCATCATAGATGTGGATGAACATAATTGCATTTTATTAATGATCAAATTGAAAGATGTCTGACAATGTTCACTTCTCCCTTAGGCATAGGAGAAAGATAAAAAATAATAAAACAATTACTTAGAGCGATGAACAATAACAGGAACATCGACAACGATCCAATTGTTGCAAGCTTTTCCACGCGTCACAAAATTGGTGCAGTCTTCATCTTCATCATTCTCAATTACTGCAGCTGAGTGTTGTTCATTACCATGGGTGAACCCTCCGTTACGGAAACTAGGTTGCACATATTCAACTTTGATTATAGACGACCCTTGCTGAAATCCCAAACCAACACGATTATTGTTCTCGGCGACCTATACCATCCGGCCCCACTGATCAGAACTACCATCTTCAACAATCTTCTGAGCGTCTTTAAAAGAAGACATATGTGCCCCAACTTTCATCTCTTCAGGAATAGATAGAGATTGGAACGGAGTTCCAATCTCATCCTCAGCTTCCACATATGAGAAAGACGACAAATGACTTACCAACAGAGGTTTCTCCCCACCCATAATGACGAGCTTACCATTCTTCACAAATTTCAATTTCTGATGCAGAGTGGACATCTCAGCTCCTGCCTCATGTATCCATGGCCTTCCTAACAAGCAACTATAGGCCGGGTGGATATCCATTACCTGGAAAGTAATTTGGAAATCACTCGGACCTATCTTCACTAGAAGGTCCACCTCACCAATGACAGTCTTGCGGGAATCATCAAAAGCTTTGACAATCACGCCACTGTATCTCATTGGAGCTCATTGGTAGGATAATCTTGACATAGTTGACTTGGGGAGTACATTCAAAGAAGAGCCGGTATCAACCAATACATTGGATAACTCATCCTCCTTGCAATTCATTGATATGTGCAGTGTTAGGTTGTGATTCCTACCCTCCTCGGGGAGTTCTTCGTCACAGAAGCTCAGATTGTTGCAGGAAGTGATGTTAGCCACAATGTGGTCAAACTGATCCACTATCACATCATGTTCCACATAAGCTTGCTCCAATACCTTTTTCAATGCTTCTCTGTGCGCTTCAGAGTTCATGAGCAGAGAAAACACTAAAATCTTGGAAGGAGTCTGGAGCAGCTGCTCCACCATATTGAATTCACTCTTCTTAATCAAACGAAGCACCTCATCATCATCATTAGGCTTCAAATGACTGGATTCACCAGACTGACACTTTGGAGCACTAATCGGATTTGCTACAGGCCCCTCAACCTTCTTACCAACATCCTCTACCTCTTTCGGGAAAATAGGACCAAACACACGACCGCTACGGGTCACCTTCACAATATCAGCAATGTTCACAACAGAATTAGCCATAGGCAACGGGACCTCTTGACCATTCTCCACCATTGTTGCATTATACTTATAGGGAACAACTCTATCGGATGCATACGGGACATGGCCTGCTAACCGTATCACTAATGGTGATACCGATCTGTTAATGTTGTTACTGTTACTGCTGTCGAACTAAATTACCACCCGCTCAGGGGTATTAAAGACTGATACTATCACGTTGACATCATCTATATCCCTTGACTGTTGAATCTGGATTACATTCTCATCCATCAACATCTGGATATCTTTCTTGACAACCGAACACCCATGGGGGTTCACACTGCAAATTGCATAACTGTCGTGGTCGTGTTCACAATCACTAATCGTACATAGGGTCTTATGCATTTCCACCAAGGATCGACGAATATGTCATACATCAAACACTCGGAAACTTCCCGGACATCCATCTACCATATTAACAGAGGAATTACCATGAGAAGGAAATGGGTTAGCTTTAACATTCAGCGCACAGTCCTCAAAGGACACCATCCCACTCTTTTTACTAGCTTTTGGACTTCATACTTTAAAGGGTAGCAATTCTCGATATCATGACCATGAGCCCCTTGATGAAAGGCACAACGAAGTTCTGGCTTATACCACCATGGAAATGGCTCTGGAATTTGTGGCAGATTTCTTGGTTGGAGAAGGTTCTTGAGAACCAAAGACGGATATAACTCAGCATAGGTCACAGGAATAGGGTCAAAAGAGACCTTCTTCCTCTCAAAGTTCTGTTATTGTTGTTGATTATTGTTGTAGTTGTTGTAGTTGTTTGTTCTTTGTTGTGGTTGTTGTTGATGTTGTTGTTGATGTTGTTGTTGAACTGGTACTGATTGATTATTTGAAAATACTGGAATAACGGATGAAACTTGATGATGATGTTGACGTAGTTGCAGATTTCTTCTGACATGAGGCCTCCTCTGCCTCCCTGTTGACACTACATTGGTTTCACCTTCCTTCTTTCTAGCAAAACTGTTACCATACTTCTTGCTCGAAGATACCTCTTCCTTAGACAAACGTCCCTCACGGACACCCTCTTCTAATCTTATCCCCATATTTACCATTTCGGTAAAATCACTAGGGGCACTAGCAATCATTCGTTCGTAATAAAACGAACTCAGGGTCTTAAGGAAAATCTTGGTCATCTCTTTTTCTTCCAACGAAGGGTTGATCTGAGCAGCAAGCTCTATCCACCTCTGGGCGTACTCTTTGAATGTCTCTTTGTCCTTCTGAGACATCGACCTCACCTGGTCCCTATCTGGCGCCATATCAACATTGTACTTGTACTTTTTGACAAAGGCTTCACCCAAATCATTGAACGTGCGAACACTGGCACTATCCAATCCCATGTACCACCTCAGAGCGGCACCAGTCAGTCTGTCCTGAAAGTAGTGAATTAATAACTGATCGTTATCAGTTTGCGTCGACATTTTTTTGGCATACATGACGAGATGGCTAAGCGGACATGCATTTCCCTTATACTTTTCAAAGTCAGGGACTTTGAACTTCATCGGGATCTTGACGTTTGGCACTAAGCAGAGTTCAACAACACTCTTACCGAATAGATCTTTTCCCCTCAAGGTCTTCAACTCCTTTCGTAGCTCAAGGAATTGGTCTTTCATCTCATCCATCTTCTCATAAACATCCGGACCCTCAAATAGCTCGGAATGGTAGATGGTGTCCTCAACACGAGGCAGAGTGTGAACCACTGGGAGCAGCATAGACATGACCGGGCTAGATGCCGACATGGAAGCAAAGGTAGGCGCAAAACCTTTGGGCACAAAGTTCGACGACATTCCCCATGGGAATCCGGCAGGCATAGTAGGTGCAAACTGAGTGCCATGCACGGTTGAAGTAACAACCTCAAAAATGACAATCCTCTGAGGAGGAGGAGTTGCAGGCGTTGGAGAAGACTGACTCTGAGCAGCTAGAACAGACAACACCATGGAAGTCAAGCAATCAATATCTTCCTTCAACTCTCAGTTCTATTGTTCCAAGTGTTCCATGTGTTGGTGTAAGCCCTAGAGGCCAATACTTTTGGTACTTGTATCGAATTATTTATTAATAATAAAAGGCTTTTTCTTTATTACGTTTGTTTAATAAAGTCCCTAGAATAGTTAGTCTGTTTAATGTATCAAGTATGACTTAATCATGAGGTCACATTAAACACAAAGGACATTATTCTTAAAGTATCCGTAGTCGAGCTTTAGTGTGAAGTGGGATAACATTAAAGCATTAAGACTATTATGTTTGTAGACTGATGATCACATCTCATGGATCATGGATAAAGAGTTATCAAGTCTTAAACATAGGTATGAATATTAGGAGTAATATTTATACCGGATTGACCCACTATGAGGATACTATATAGAAAGTTATGCAAGGTGTCATAAGTTATTCTCATGGTGATAATAGTGTATTCCACTCTTCGACCTGAAACCACTATGGATCCTAGATGTAGAGTCGAGTGCTTTATTGCTGATCCAACGTTGTCCGTAACTGGATAACCATAAAGACAGTTAATGGGTACTCCACAAAGCATGCTGAGGGACATGAGTGTCCTAGATGGAATTTGCCCATCCTGCGTAGCAGGATAAATGTCTATGGGCCCAATATTGAACTAGACAAGGATGACACGGTCTATACCTTGTGTTCAATATAGACATAAGGGCAAAAGGGTAATTATACACATAATTATTATCACAGAAGGAATTGTCAGATCACTTGACATTTTCGTGTCTTGGGTAGCAGTGATGTGTTGCTAGATACCGCTCACTGTTTATTATGTTAAATGCGTGATTTAATATAATTGCCAACGTCACGAAAACCTACAGGGTCACACACAAAGGACGGATTGATGAGAGATAGAGTAACTAAGGAATACCGTAAGGTACGGTGCCCTTAACTGAGTTATAGAACATCGTAAGGTACGGTGTACTTGAGTAGAATACGAAATATGGTAAGGTACCATGAGCTTAAGTGATTTTGGGCATATTATAAGATATGGGCCAAAATACACTTAAGTGGGCTTTTAGCTTGAAGCCCACACAAGTGGTTCTATAAATAGAACCCTTGTGCAGAAGCAAAAATTGGCGGTTGCATTATTTTCATTTTCTATCACTCTCTCTCTCTTACTCAAAGCCTTCATTCGTACCAGCTAGCACTGAGATTGAAGGAACCCGTTCGTGTGGACTGAGTAGAGACGTTGTCATCGTTCAACGTTCGTGATCGCTTCGTGGATTTGCATCAAAGGTTTTGATCGTCAGAAGAGATCTGCACCAAAGGTTTCAACCGTCACAAGAGGTAAATATTCTATCACTGATCATGACCATTCGTAAGGATCTCTAAAGGAGAAAATTTTAAATTTCCGCTGCGCTTTGGGTCGCAATTCTCCTTCAGTGGTATCAGAGCCACTTACGAAACCATGAATCGGATAGGTGTTTAATTTCTGTATTAATATGATTAAAAGACAGAATGAATCAATTAATTAAACGGGCAATTAAATTTGGCATCATGAGTGTACGAGTTGGATGATTGATGTTGACTATGCTTCGGAATCCGACATTAGTATGGTGAAGCAGCGATACATCGATCGTCCATAGGTTACACAATTGAGACCGATCAACTTATATATGATATAAGTAATCCTAATGCAAAGTACGGTATGTGTGATATACTGTTTCTGTTTCATTCACTCGAACATTAAATGATTGTTTTCCTTTGAGCGATCAATGGTCATTTGCTTCGGAATCCGACATTAGTATGGTGAAGCAATGACCTGTTGATCAATCATACTGAATCAACAATCGAGGTGTGTTTGACGGTCTGAAATTGGCGCATTAGGGTTGGTGACGGCGCAAGGGTTGTGCCGTCAAAGAGTTGTGAATTAGGGCTTTTGGAAAGCGTGTTGACTGTTTCAAAGTTTGTTACTTTGGCTGCGTGAAGCTCGTGTGACGAGCGTGTTGACTGTTTCAAAGTTTGTTACTTTGGCTGCGTGAAGCTCGTGTGACGAGCGTAACAGGCGTAACAAACTAGATGTGTGACGGTCGTAACACACCCATGACGGTCGTCACACTCACATTTCCTGTGACGGTCGTCACACTCCTGTGACGGTCGTCACACTCCCAGAGTCAAAATTTTTTGGGGTTCCTGTTTTGTGACTACGCAAGGGTTGTGTTCATGCAAAACAATGTCCATTTCAAATGAATTGTTCATTAAAAATAATTCAATTAAAGGAATTAAGATTAATAATAATAATAATAATGTGTTTATTATTGTTGCCTTGTTGTGATCAGTTATGGCCTTAGTCTTCCTTTATTTTGTTTTGGGTTTTTAAATACGACCTGCGTGTCGTGCCTCTCCTTTTGATCTCTTAATGTAAATTCTTTTCTCATCTCAATCCCTCGTATGTAAAACGAGTTTCTTCTGTAATGTAATGATATGAAGAAAGAGAAGAATTCAATATCAAAGGAGAATAATGATGTGAAGAAAGAGAAGAATTCAAGATCAAAGGAGGACAACCTTGAAGATCTTGCTTGGAGAAGCTTAGAGAAGAATTCAATACTAAAGGAGGACAACCTTGAAGATCTTGCTTGGAGAAGCTTAGATCGTTATTAGGTTAGCTTAGGTTCTCTCATTGGCTTGGGAGAACAATTGCGCTAGGGGCCATAACTGTTTCATTGTGTATGTATGTTGATGCATGTGAATGTATGTTGATGCATGTGAGAGACGATTTATATGATAAACAAGCCGGTGAGATCATAACAATTGCAAATCCCTCAAACTAAAATATTAAGTTTATGCTTTCCAAGTTTTAGCACTCATCAAGACTAGTATCGAATAATGTAGGTTTCGCCAAAGCGAGGTGCATGTTCTATATTGGTAAGGTGCGATGGGATAATTGTAATATCCAACTGCTAAAACAATGGGTCAAACTTAACTAAACAAATTATGATATATGTTTGCTTTCCAAGTTTTAGCACTCATCAAGACTAGTATCGGATAATGTAGGTTTCGCCAAAGCGAGGTGCATGTTCTATATTAGTAAGGTGCGATGGGATAATTGTAATATCCAACTGCTAAGACAATGGGTCAAACTTGATTATAATAATATCATATATGTTTTAGAAGCAAGAGTTGGGAATGATCCATATGATGGATTGGAATAAGGAGTTATTCACCCAACTGAAATTTTCGAGAGTTGTATGAGATACAATTGGAAGGAGTTCCTACCTAAATAACCTAGTTTTGTGTAATCCGCCTACGCGGACTTAGAACGAAGTGAAATATGGATCTCGACCCACTAGAAAATCTTCCAACGGGATTTTCCGAATCAAATGATGAGGGTCATTTGTTTTGAGTAAAATAGTGGGAGCATATTTGATTAAAGGCCTAATTAAATATGTCAATGATACTAATATTTTCTTAATCCTTATGTAGATAACCATGACAACAAACACCTCTAACAACATCTTGCGATCAATCCTTGACAAGGAAAAATTGTCTGGGACAAATTTTCTGGATTGGCACCGAAACCTGAGGATTGTCCTCAAACATGATAAAAAGCTGTATGTCTTGGAGACTCCTGTTCCTGAAGAGGAACCTCCTAGTTCTGCACCTAAGGCAGAAAGAGATGCTTATAAGAAGCATGTTGATGATGCCAATGAAACTGCTTGTCTCATGCTAGCTACCATGAACTCAGAATTGCAAAAGCAACATGAGAACATGTCAGCGTTCGATATGATCGAACACCTGAAGTTGCTCTATCAAGAGCAAGCAAGGCATGAGAGGTTTGAAGTTTCAAAAGCCCTTTTTCAAAGCAAGTTAGCTGAGGGAGCCCCTGTAAGTCCCCATGTGCTCAAGATGATTGGGTATGTGGAAAACCTTGAAAGGTTGGGTTTTCCCCTCGGAAAGGAACTTGCGACTGATTTGATCTTGCAATCGTTGCCAGATAGATTCAGTCAATTTGTCCTAAATTTCAATATGAATGATATGGATAAATCTCTTCCTGGACTGCTAGGCATGTTAAGAACAGCTGAACAGAATCTGAAGACAAAAGGGAAGTCCATTCTGATGATCAGAAATGGAAAGAGACAGAACAAAAGGCCCACCAAGCAGGGTGATAAAGGGAAAGGCAAGGAAGTTGCCAAACCCAGACCCACTGTTGCTGCTTTGAAGCCTACTGGAGGCATAGCAAAGGCAGGCACCTGCTTCCATTGCGGTAAGACCGGACACTGGAAGAGAAACTGCCCAAAGTACCTGGAAGATACGAAGAATGGAGTAGAGACTTCAACTTCAGGTATTTTTGTTATTGAAATAAATTTATCTACTTCTGCATCATGGATATTAGATACTGGATGCGGTTCTCACATTTGTACAAATGTGCAGGGGCTAAAAAGAAGTAGAGATTTGGCAAAAGGTGAAGTTGACCTACGAGTTGGCAATGGAGCAAAGGTTGCTGCTTTAGCCGTAGGAACTTATGTATTAACTTTACCTAGTGGTTTAATAATTCAGTTAGAGAACTGTTATTATGTACCTGCAATTATCAGGAATATTATTTCCATTTCTTGTTTGGACAAGTTTGGTTTTTCATTTATAATAAAGAACAATTGTTGCTCAATTTATTTGAATGACATATTCTATGCTACTGCACAAATGAGCAATGGACTGTATGTCCTTGATCTCGAAATGCCTATATATAACATTAATACTAAAAGGATGAAACCTAACGAGTTAAATCCAACTTACCTTTGGCATTGTCGATTAGGCCACATAAATGAGAAACGCATTTCCAAACTCCATAAAGATGGACTCTTGGACTCTTTTGATTATGAATCATATGAGACATGCAGATCTTGTTTAATTGGAAAGATGACAAAATCTCCATTCACAGGAAAAGGTGAAAGAGCTAATGATCTTTTGGCCCTCATACATACTGATGTATGTGGACCACTGAACATACCATCCAGAGGAGGTTTTCAGTACTTCATCACATTCACTGATGATTTCAGTAGATATGGTTATGTGTATTTAATGAAACACAAATCAGAGTCCTTTGAAAAGTTCAAGGAATTCAAGAATGAAGTACAAAACCAACTAGGTAAGAATATTAAAACTCTTCGATCAGATCGAGGTGGTGAGTATTTAAGCCTAGAGTTTGATGACCATCTGAAAGAGTGTGGGATCCTATCCCAACTTACTCCTCCTGGAACACCCCAATGGAATGGTGTATCTGAGAGAAGAAATCGAACCCTGTTAGACATGGTCCGATCCATGATGAGTCACGCCGATCTTCCAAACTCCTTTTGGGGACATGCACTATTGACAGCAGCTTACACACTTAACCGTGTTCCATCCAAGAAGGTTGACAAGACACCATATGAAATATGGAGTGGTAAGAAACCACATATGTCTTACATGAAGATTTGGGGTTGCGAAGTTTATGTGAAACGACAAATTTCAACTAAGCTTGAGCCCAAATCTGACAAATGCTTATTTGTGGGGTATCCTAAAGAAACAAAGGGGTATTACTTCTACAATCCTTCTGAGGGCAAAGTGTTTGTCGCTCGAACTGGAGTTTTCCTAGAAAAGGATTTTATTTCCAAAGGAACCAGTGGGAGGAAAGTAGAGCTTGAAGAAATTCAAGAATCACAAAGCATAGATACACCTATGGAGGAATTAGAGCAGGAAACACAAGAAGTTGTGGAAGAGCAACCTGCTCAAGTAGAACAAAACCAGCGTAGGTCAAGCAGGATACGTCAACTACCTGAGAGATATGGATATCTCATAACTGATCAAGGTGATGTATTACTCATGGATCAAGATGAGCCTGTGACCTACCAAGAGGCCATAACTGGTCCCGAGTCTGAGAAGTGGCTAGAAGCCATGAAATCTGAAATGGATTCCATGTACACAAACCAAGTTTGGACCTTGGTAGAGCCTCCTGTAGGAATTAACCCTATAGGATGCAAGTGGGTCTTCAAAAAGAAGACTGACATGGATGGTAAGGTACATACCTATAAGGCAAGACTGGTTGCAAAAGGATATAAACAAATTCATGGGATTGACTATGATGAAACCTTTTCACCAGTTGCAATGCTTAAATCTGTTCGGATTTTACTTGCTATCGCTGCATATCATGATTATGAAATATGGCAGATGGATGTCAAAACTGCTTTCCTTAATGGAAATCTTCTTGAGGATGTGTACATGACACAGCCTGAAGGATTTGACATACCAGAGGAAGCCCAAAAGATATGTAAGTTACAAAGATCAATCTATGGATTGAAGCAAGCTTCCAGAAGCTGGAATCTTCGTTTTGATGAAACAGTAAAACAATATGGATTCATCAAGAACGAAGATGAGCCTTGTGTCTACAAGAAGGTTAGTGGGAGCATGATCGTTTTCCTGGTATTATATGTAGATGACATATTACTCATTGGAAACGATATCCCTACCCTACAACAAGTAAAGTCTTGGTTAGGGAAATGCTTTTCTATGAAGGACCTAGGTGAAGTAGCCTATATATTAGGAATCAGAATCTATAGAGATAGATCACAAAAACTGCTTGGCCTAAGTCAGAGTACATACATAGACAAAGTGTTGAGACGCTTTAATATGCATGATTCCAAGAAAGGATTCATACCTATGCAACATGGCCTGTGTCTATCAAAAACACAATCCCCTTTAACTAAGGAAGAAAGGGATCGCATGAATAAGATTCCATATGCATCTGCAATAGGATCTATCATGTATGCCATGTTATGTACTCGACCAGATGTCTCGTATGCTTTAAGTGCAACGAGTAGGTACCAATCTGATCCTGGTGATGCTCACTGGGTAGCTGTCAAGAATATCCTTAAGTATTTAAGAAGGACTAAGGACTCATTCTTGATATATGGAGGTCAGGAAGAGTTGGCTGTAATTGGATACACCGATGCTAGCTTCCAGACAGATAAGGATGACTTTAGATCGCAATCTGGTTATGTGTTTTGCTTAAACGGTGGCGCTGTGAGCTGGAAAAGTTCAAAGCAAGATACAGTTGCTGATTCTACAACCGAGGCCGAGTATATTGCTGCCTCAAGTGCAGCGAAGGAAGCTGTTTGGATCAAAAAGTTCATTAGTGAACTTGGCATAGTCCCTAGCATTGTGGATCCCATTGATCTCTACTGTGATAACAATGGTGCTATCGCACAAGCCAAGGAGCCTAGATCTCACCAACGATCCAAACACATACTTAGGCGTTATCATCTCATTCGAGAGATAATAGATAGAGGAGATGTGAAAATATGCAGAGTACCTACACTTGACAATATTGCTGACCCACTGACAAAGCCTCTTGCGCAGCAGAAGCATGATGGCCATACTAGATCTATGGGTATTAAGGGTATGCCTGATTGGCTCTAGTGCTAGTGGGAGATTGTTGGTGTAAGCCCTAGAGGCCAATACTTTTGGTACTTGTATCGAATTATTTATTAATAATAAAAGGCTTTTTCTTTATTACGTTTGTTTAATAAAGTCCCTAGAATAGTTAGTCTGTTTAATGTATCAAGTATGACTTAATCATGAGGTCACATTAAACACAAAGGACATTATTCTTAAAGTATCCGTAGTCGAGCTTTAGTGTGAAGTGGGATAACATTAAAGCATTAAGACTATTATGTTTGTAGACTGATGATCACATCTCATGGATCATGGATAAAGAGTTATCAAGTCTTAAACATAGGTATGAATATTAGGAGTAATATTTATACCGGATTGACCCACTATGAGGATACTATATAGAAAGTTATGCAAGGTGTCATAAGTTATTCTCATGGTGATAATAGTGTATTCCACTCTTCGACCTGAAACCACTATGGATCCTAGATGTAGAGTCGAGTGCTTTATTGCTGATCCAACATTGTCCGTAACTGGATAACCATAAAGACAGTTAATGGGTACTCCACAAAGCATGCTGAGGGACATGAGTGTCCTAGATGGAATTTGCCCATCCTGCGTAGCAGGATAAATGTCTATGGGCCCAATATTGAACTAGACAAGGATGACACGGTCTATACCTTGTGTTCAATATAGACATAAGGGCAAAAGGGTAATTATACACATAATTATTATCACAGAAGGAATTGTCAGATCACTTGACATTTTCGTGTCTTGGGTAGCAGTGATGTGTTGCTAGATACCACTCACTGTTTATTATGTTAAATGCGTGATTTAATATAATTGCCAACGTCACGAAAACCTACAGGGTCACACACAAAGGACGGATTGATGAGAGATAGAGTAACTAAGGAATACCGTAAGGTACGGTGCCCTTAACTGAGTTATAGAACATCGTAAGGTACGGTGTACTTGAGTAGAATACGAAATATGGTAAGGTACCATGAGCTTAAGTGATTTTGGGCATATTATAAGATATGGGCCAAAATACACTTAAGTGGGCTTTTAGCTTGAAGCCCACACAAGTGGTTCTATAAATAGAACCCTTGTGCAGAAGCAAAAATTGGCGGTTGCATTATTTTCGTTTTCTATCACTCTCTCTCTCTTACTCAAAGCCTTCATTCGTACCAGCTAGCACTGAGATTGAAGGAACCCGTTCGTGTGGACTGAGTAGAGACGTTGTCATCGTTCAACGTTCGTGATCGCTTCGTGGATTTGCATCAAAGGTTTTGATCGTCAGAAGAGATCTGCACCAAAGGTTTCAACCGTCACAAGAGGTAAATATTCTATCACTGATCATGACCATTCGTAAGGATCTCTAAAGGAGAAAATTTTAAATTTCCGCTGCGCTTTGGGTCGCAATTCTCCTTCACCATGATTCTCGGATGATTGGCGCGAGTATTGTATCAATGAGTCAACTTGACTGAAGCACAGAAGAATAACCAATAAGACATCTGGCGGAAGAAAAACCTGTTATGCAAATGATGCATGAAATGAAATGTTTTGATTGTTTTTATTTTCAAGGAACATACTATCTTATTTGCAAGTATATAATAACAATTATAATAATTTGATTTCCCATTAAAATCTCTTTTATTCATATAATTTGAAAGGATTACACTGAGTACAGTTTCAGAAACCAAAATACAAATACAAGAGAAAAGGAAACTAGTCATCCTAAGGATCCCCTAACAACGGTGTCGGATGATCCGACTGCAGGCGTATACTTCCTTCGAATGCGTCGGATCTCGGACTCAAAAGAAGTTTTCATCTGAGCCTTCTCAAGGACAAGCTGATCAACAATCTTCTTCCAAGCACCGGAAGGCTGAGGCATACTAGAGGAAGATGGACCCCCTGGTTCTCTCTGTCTCTTCACTGCTCGTTCTTCAAGAAGTTCAATAAGCGCATCTTTGTCCTTAGACTCAAGTTGTAACTCCTCATGCTTTCGGCTCAAAGCATGGAACCGCTCTTCCCACATATCCTTCTCTTGCTTCATCTTGGCGAGTGCATCTTCCAACTCCTCTACATCTTGGTTAGGGAGAGTTGATGGCTCAACCATAACCATAGACATAGGTCTCTCATAACCATAAGGTATCTTCAATTTCAAAGCTCTCTTCTTCATCCAAAGAGTGTAAGCTTCCAAAGCTACACAGTTGCATGGACCAAGCTCAGAGCTTCCTTTCCTATGCACATTATGCCAAGCGTGAATCATCTTCTGCTTTAAAATTTGGGGATCTTTACCCTCTTGATAGAAAAGACCTTCTAACTGAATGTTCTTAGGTTTGTCTCTCAAGGGGAACCCAAGTTGATGACGAGGCAAAGCAGGGTTATAGTTAATTCCTCCTTGTGTACCAATGAGAGGCACATTAGAGAATTCACCACAACTATCAGTAATCTCCAAGCTACCCAATGAAGAATCATACCAAACTATATCATCATTAGTGAGAGACATAAGTCTCTGAGACCACCGTAGACATTGTTTGTTCTCCACAAAAGCAGGCGTCTGAGGCAAAGAGGAACACAACACACAATAGTTCCACCACCTTTAGAATTTCTTAAATGCAAAGAGAAGTACGTATCACCCAACAAAGTAGGCACATCATTCCCAATCAAGAAGATTCTAATGGCATTAACATCAACAAAACCGTCAATGTTAGGGAACAAAGCTAAACCATAGATGAGCAACACAAAGATGGCTTCAAAAGCATCCACACTACCGGCTTGAGCAAAGGCAGTAGCTTTCCCTATAAGGAACTCATAAGTTAACCCAAACATTCCTCCTTTCTTCATCCAATGAGCCTCAATCTCAGACTTCTTCAGATGAAGAGCTTCATCTATGATATGAGATCCGGGAATCTCCTCCAATCCACTAAAAGGAACTTTGTCAGAAACAGGCATTCCCAAGAGATGGGCATACTCCTCCAACGTAGGCACGAGCTGATAATTGAGAAAAGTGAAGCAACTGTAGAGAGGATCATAAAACTGAAGCAACACACTCAAAAGTCCTTCGACTATATTAGTAGATAACATAGATAGACGCTTCCCATGGCGCTTCTTGAAGTCTAAGGGATCTAATACAAAAGATGATAGCTTCCTTAACTCTTTCAAATCCGGACATATGAAACTGTACTTCTTAGTGTTCCTTTATCCACAATCCATGGTCTGAAAATATTTGCAAATAAAACCTCAGTTCCTTGAAGTTATTTTTCGTGTGATGAATGTTATGATGTGCATGAATGCATGAATGCAACAATCACAAGTAAGGGATCACACACAAGGCAAACAAACAAAGGTCAAGGGATGAATCAAGTCAATGTCAAGATCAATCATCCATTTTGGTGGATTATTGTTTTCACCTTATCAACACCCAAGTTCCATTGATATTGACAAGACTTGATTGAATCAACCAAGAATCAAGGGTTTGTTGTGAGTCACGAGCATGGAGTCAGGTTAAGAACCACCCCAAAGGAGTGTGCTAAGGATAAAACCTGTAGATCATGTTCTAAAAAGTTCCCAGAGTCTTAATTCCATCTATCAGATATTATAGGTTAGGATGATTGACTGATTAACCCATAATATTCTCAAGAGAAACTCGTCTGAGTGTAGTATCGTGTAACAAATGTTATCAAGTCTACACCTGAACAGTCTCCGCACTACGTCCTAAATATGCCAAGTTGGGTTAAATGTTCTACGGTCCTCAGCTTCTCGGACCCCAAATCAGAGAAAGTAATGCCTAACCACAAATAACTTGTATGACATCAATAGCTCAAAAAGGGTCTCCACTGAGTAGATGGGTCTCAAGCCAACTTGTTAAGGACTACTCCACACAAGTCGAACATAACTATACCATCCTCCTATCTTAATTGCACTCAAGTTCGGGTTAGAACTTATCTCACCACTCAGAGATCACCAAGCACAACAGACATATTATATCACACAAACAAATATACAAACATCAAATACACAAGTATTTACACATAAAAAAGTAGGCTAAACCCACTGAGGACTACTCCCCAGCAGAGTCGCCACTTAATTTCTGTAGCAGTAAGTTCATGACCATTAAGCTATGGATAAACTTAACGTCAAATAAACCAGAGTCGCCACCGCGCTTTTATTATTTCTAAAGGAAAAGGTAAAAGTACGAACAAAACCCAAAGATAATAAGTTTTCAAATCAAAACTAATAAAATGCCAAAGATTACAGGTAAGGGGGTTGGTTACACAGAGGGAAGGTGTTAGCACCCAAAGTATCCTGGGTACTCCTAGGGAGCCCTTTTTTATATGGTATGTATTTTTGGTATAAAATGATGTTTGCAACAAATAGAGTGTGGGGATGAGAAAAGAATTCATTAATTATATTTTTGTGTTTGACAAGACCTTCGGACTTGTGCCTACGTACCAACATAAAATGAGGGATCAAAACCTCGTAGTTCGTGGTATCAATTTCAAAGTGAGTGAATTGCTTTTAACAAAAAAATTAAGTTTAAAAGAGGCACAAAAGGCCTAAAAGAGTTTGAATGAATGTTAGTTCTTTTTGTCTTTTGAAATTTTAAGTCAAGTATGGTTAAGTTCGTTTACAAGTTTGAGTTAAGAAAAAGAAGTTTAAAAAATGCAATGGCATAAGGCCAAAGTTTCTAATTTTCAATAAAGTCAAAGTTTAAAAATAACAATCAAAGACGATTTTGAAAGAGGGGAGAGATTTTAAATTTAAGAAGTGAGAGGAGATGAAGAGACTAATCCTAAGCAAAAAATTAAAAGTTAAGAGTTGAAAAGATCTGACCAATGGGATGCAATCCAATAGACAAGAATGTCATATAGAAAACCATTTTTCCTTTGGACTTTAAAATCAAGCAATATTAATACACAAGTAGGAATATGAAGATCAAGGCATCAAATAAAGATATCCACATCCAAGTTAGCAACTCCATAGTCTTCTTCATAATCTTCCATGTATCAGATGACATACTCCTTGAATGGCTCAGAAATAGGCATTAGACACAGGTTCAAAGTAACAGTTGTATCAAGACCATGTAGCAGATGAACTCAAAAGGGATCTCAATACTTGCATCAGATGAGAATTCACTTCACAATGACTTTGCTTCAGAAAAGTTGGCATTGGCCAAGTCCTTTTGCATAGGGAGTGTTGCCTAATTCTAAGTCCAAGTCTCAGATCAAATCCAACAGTCAACACAAACATTTTTTAAGGGTTTTTGTTGTTATTATGTACATTAAGGTCCTAAGACCACAAATACAAACAAAATACACAAACAAGTATATACAATCACAATATATTCACAATACATGGCTCAAGTGAGCAAAGTAAAAATGACATTAAAATAAACAATTTAAATGGTATGAATAATGGCAAATGATAAAAAGGGCTTGAATTTAAAGTGCATAAGGTAAATGCCTTGAAATTAAAAGTTAGTCAAATGTTAGTTGATTATATGTTAGTATTGTTTTTGCTTTTCAATTGTTTAAGTCATTCTTTGGAGAACACTCAACCCTCTATTCACAAGCATGAATCCTTGAACCAAGACATCTTCCAAAGGAAGGAAAAAAGGCCAAGTTTCCATACAATACCACGAAAGGGGGGTGACTTACAATCTCACTTACTATAATGTTATGCTTTTGGGTCAAAATTTAGCGCTACATTAAGCAATCGTAATTGGACTTATGTAGAAGTCACAACTATCTAAGGCGGGCAATAGAAATTTTAGTGTTAATGTATGTTAGAGATATGGTATAATGAACCATACTCCTAAAACATACCACACTTAAACAAAATGGCAAAAGGATGAACCTAATCTCATCCATACTTGTGTTGCTTTATGAACCAACTAGCCTTAGGATATAAAGATATCATTGGTCAATGGAATGGATGAGACATAATAGGATTGAAGATGAAGAGGGAGGGGAAATGAGACAAACACAAATTGGTCATGGGAGGAATTTTATCAAATTAAAATTATTCATTCATTTTGGGAGATGAAATGTACATTTCATCAATCCCCTAAATCCAATGATTTTAATTCAGCAAAATCAAATCAACCTTGACCAAGGCCCAAACACAATAGTCAAACTTCACAAGTCAATAAAAATAGCTCAACACAATTTATGCACAATTAAACAATTAAAAATCAATTAAAAATGCATTAAATTAAATTATGTTTGATCAAAAACCCAAAACCTCTTCAAAACACCAAATAAATGGTCAAGAGATATATCATAGGTCAAACAAGGTCAAAGGACCTTGGAGATTTTTTTTTTATTTTTGGAAAGTCAAAATTATTTTTAAACAATTAAAAAATACGCACAAAAACAATTAAATCATGAAAAATATTTATATTGATCCAAAAAATAATTTTAATTCAGAAAATGAAAGAGAAATATATTTGAATTTTTTTGGTGAAAGTCACATATTTTTTGGATCAATATTAAATTTAATATGAATTAATGAAAATAAAGCAATTAAAATGAAAATCAGAAAATCAGAAAAACGTGGATCATCTGATCTCCCTCATTAATTGAGGTGGCAGATTAAATGGTTCAAATCGTGCGTTCCATGTGGTCATCAGTTAACTATGCAACACACGTCGTAATCACAACCAATGATCAAGATTAAAACAAATTGGATGGATCATGTGGTTCAGAAGCTTGCTAACACATCGCCGGAGTCAGAGCTCCGGTCTTCTTCTCCGGTGGACCCCAGCGAACTGGTCCACCTTCAACCCTCACCAAAATGAAAAAGCAAGACATGAATTTAAAGAAAAAATGCTCAAGAGCTCGAATCTGGCCTCAAATTTGTCTAACTCCAAGTATATAGGAAGATACATGGAGTTGAATTTTGAGGATCATAATCTGAGTTGTTTCGATTTGACCTCTAAGAAACTCAATCTTGTTGCCTACATTGGTAGGACTTCAGACAACCAAAAATCAACAAGAATAGTGGAGAAATAAGAGAGAATCAAATAGTGAAAAAATCTGGAAAATCACCTTCAATGGAGCTTCAGATTGGCCCGATCTTGCTCTCAATTATGCTTGGCCTTGCTTCAGATGCTTGATGGAATATAAAATGGATCAAGGAAAGGGATGGACTCTTGGAGTTTCAATCTCAAAACAGTTGGAGATTTGAAACTCGATTTTCAAAGAAAATCTTCAAGCTTATCCTTTAATGGTGAGGGTTTAAAGTTGCTGAATCAAAGCTTGCGCATGACGTCCCTATTTCTGAGCAAGAGAGCTTCTATTTATAGGCCAATGGGACTGATATTTACACACTTCCATTTTTGGCAAAACTTGAAAATCTCTCTTGCATGCTTGCATAGGCGTGTGATAGGCCCATCAAGTGATACACTCGGGGCGAAAATTGAGTGTAAGCCATGCTGAAATCATGTTGTCAAGCCATGCATTCGTGTATGAAAGGTGGAACTTGAAATTATCCAAATGGTCCTTCAATTTTAACCCATGTGCAAGTTATTCATACTTTGTCCAAATGAGATGATCAAGAGGAACAACTTTCATGTTGAACACTTTTTCATTTGAATCTCGGATCATGATGAATTTTGAGGTGTAAGTTTGGAAAATCAAACATATCAAAAAAAATTCTAAGTACCAAGCCATATGTTCACTTCTTCCACCTTGAATAATATTTTCTATGGGCTTCAAATGAGAAAAGTTCCTTCATCAAAGTTGTAGCTATTTCAAATCCCTTAAATTTAGTCACAATTTTGATCTCATTTGCATTTATCATGAAGTAGTTATGCATTTTAGAAGTTGAGGAAAATCACTTGTTCAATAATATTGACCCAAAATGACCTATAATCTTTCCTCTTGGAACATGCATTTGTAAGTTGAATTTGCACTTCCTCCAAACATCAAAGTTGAAGTAGACATATTTAATTTTATCATGAAATTTGAATGGCTTACATCTCATAGAAAATGAGAAAGTTATGATATTGGGAAGTTGACCTCCAAACTAGGGTTTAGACAAAATGAACTATAGTCTTTCACCATAAAAAGTGACTTTCCAAGCAAACCTAGCTCTTGACCTCAACATGAAAGTTGTAGGGAATGTAACTTGGAGTAACATTCATTTTGGAATCATTTTTATATGACAAAAATTGTAGGAGATAGGGTCTAGGGAACCCCAATTTTGACCAGTTGAATTCCTCTGGTCAACCACCATGAACCAACTTGCTAGCTTGATATTCTCTTGACTTTTGGGACTCATGGGGGATCATATATGCAAAATATGATGTGATGTGAAATATCCCTTGAAATATTTGACCAATTTGTGAAGAAACTTGTTGAAGAAGTCACACAAGACACCCAAATGAATTAGGGCTTCCAAGGCAAACAAGCTTCAAACTCTTGATGATTTCTTGATCAAAATAACATGTGAAAATCATGGGGATCCATATATGATACTTAAAGCCATAGTAAACCATTTCTTGATTGAGCTCCTTGCATTTAGGGTCTTAAACTCTAGATATGAGTTTGATAGATCAAAGGTGAGCATACACACTACCTACAAAAGCAGTTAAACTATGCAATGACATATTTTTGGTATTTTGGTTAGTAAATGATAAAACAAAGTATGATACAATAAAATTGTTCTTGGTGATCTCTCCCCATGCAAACCCAATGAATGAGGGGTAAGGAGGATGCCAAGGTGTGATCCCAATGTCAATGCATATGATGAGATGACATGAGGGATCTTAGGGTCAAAATTGCGGTCTTACATGAACAAGTTTGATTCTAAAGATCAAAAGTGTATCATGTTAGGATATTCTGAATGCTCAAAAGGCTATAAAGTATATAACATTAAAACCAATATTATTGAGGAATCAATTCATGTTAAGTTTTATGATAAGCTTAACTCTGAAAAGTCAAAGCAAATTGAAAAGTTTGCAGATCTGGAAATCATCTATTCAAACTATAAAGGAAATAAATTTGAGGTTAAATACTTTGGAAGTGCACAACATGAACTGATCATTCAGAACTAGAACTTTCTAATACACCAACACCTCTGAAGAAGTAGAAGCAAAGACTATCTCATTCTTAAGATCTGATTTTGGGTGAAAGGGCAGAACCTATCAGAACTAGATCAACATTCATACAAGATAAAGAGACACTTTTAGTCCTGGTGTCTATCTTAGAATCAATATCCATTGATGAATCTCTAATAGACTCAGAATGGATATTGGCTATGTAAGAAGAATTGAATCAATTCATAAGAAATTATATGTGGGGTCTGGCGTCAAGACCCAAAGGGAAACACATCATTGGAACCAATGGGTTTTCAGAAACAAGGTAAATAAGAAGGGAGAAGTGGTAAGAAATAAGGTCATATTGGTTGCACAAGGCTATAGTCAACAAGAATGAATTAACTATACTAAAACCTTTGCACCAGTGGCCAGGTTAGAATCCATTCGTCTCTTAATTTCTTTTGCATTTAACTATGATATTATTCTATATCTAATAGACGTTAAAAGTAAATTTATGAATGGATACATAACAGAAGAAATGTATGTCATCAACCTCATGGGTTTGAAATTCATAAAAATCCCGATTTTGTCTACAAACTTAAGAAATCTTTATATGGTCTGAAACATGCTCCCATAACTTGATATGGAAGACTCAACAATTTCTTCTGAAAAATGGATTTACTAGAGGAAAGGTTGACATAAATGTGTTATAAAAATCATACGAAAATAATATTTTAATACTTCAGATTTATGTTGATGACATTATATTCAACTCTACTAATGTTATTCTTTGCCAATATTTTTTCAGTATATGAAGGCAGAATTTGAAATGAGCATGATGGGCGAATTAAAATACCTTTTGTAAATTTAAACCAATCAAGGTACAGAAGGAAATTACATTCATCAGAGAAAGTACACAAAAGAACTTTTGAAGAAGTTTGATTTGACTAAAAGCAAACCAACAAAGACTCCAATGCACCCAACTTGAACTCTGGGTAAGGATGAAGAAAGTAAAAAGGTAAAGAAAACGGTATACAGATGTATGATTACTTCTATCATATACTTAACTTCTTGTAGACCTGATATCTTGTTCAGTGTATGTTTGTGTGCCAGATTCCAATAAGATCCTTTAGAATCCCACTTAACAACTGTTAAGAGGATCTTTAAATATTTGAAAGGAACTACCAACCTTGGCTTATTTTATAAGAAATAGGAAGATTACAAGTTAGTAGGTTATTGTGATGTTGATTATGTGGGAGATAGGCTTGAAAGAAAAAGCACCAATGGAAGCTGTCAGTTCCTGGGTGACAATTTAATCTCATGTTCTAGCAAAAGACAATAAAATATTGCAATATCAAGAGTAAAAGCTAAGTTTATTACAATAGCTGGTTGTATCTGTTTACTGTGGAAATTGGTAAACAACCGATGGTCTTCCCTAGGCCTTAAAACTAAGGGTTACTTGCAGGATCGACCAGTTGATCCTAAGACATGTGCTAGTGCAAGTGTGACTTATTCAATTCGACAAATAATTGACTTTGTGAGAAACGGCTCCTGACAAAGTATTGAACAATCACAAGTTTTTTTCCACACGAAATGATAATGATGCTATAGCCTATGGGTGACTCGTGACCGACATCACTACAACAATTAAAAGACGTACACGACGAACACGCTTTTGGTGAATTCTATTATCATAATAGAATCAGTGTCGACAATATAGACGACAACGTAAAGTGATAACTCAAAAGCAAATGAAATTAAGATAAAGTGTTCAACGGGAACAATTGAAAAATAAGGAAGTTGCATTGAAATAAATGTGGTGATTCACGTACATAGCACTCTTAAAAACTCTTGCTTCCTCGTGCTGGGAATGAGAAGTTTTTTACAAGTGATTTTGGTACAAAGTGAACACCCCGAGCCCCTCGTGGGATATCCTATTTATACTAAACTAAAGAAACTGCCTACAGGCGAAAAACTCCTAAAAAATAGTAGACGTCGTGCCACACGATCTGCAAACTGCTCTATACACGTTCTGCAAACTGCTCCATATTCAGGCGCTTATTCTTCTTGTAACTGCTAGTCATTTTTAATTTCAAACTTCTCCCGCCCAGGTATTTAGGTCGACCCTGTCTTCGATGTGTTTGACACAACTAGAAATTCCTTAAGTCCTAGTCTTCAGTTCAGTCGACATAATGGATTTTCGACCAACATGATTCTTCAGTCGGTTTCGTCTCTTAGTGACTTATGCTTTTCTCAACTCTTGCTTTATCTTAGGCACATCTCCACCCCTTGATGGGGTATAAACCTTACATTCATAAGGCACTTTCATTGATTACTCTTCCTTTGCTTAGGGTTTAACTCTTATAAAACCCTTGTTCCTTCTTCTTCTTTCCTTTTTTCTCCCTTTGCTTCAGTAAACGATAATCACCTGCACTTTGTTTTAGTAAAAAGAACAATATTTATTCTCCAAACCTTCAACCTCCTCCATGGCTATCTCAAGTAAAAGCAAAACACTTCCCTCCGCTGCGAAGCTCGCACAACCACTCACCATTGATGGCAAGGAGTACATTCCTGAACCTCCATTTATAGAAGAGAAAGCAAAAATTTGGCGTTCCCAGGTATTGATCCCTTTTTCCTTGGCTGATGAACCTTTAGCATTTCTAGGTCCACTTCCAGAAAATCGTCGTCCTGAGATAACCAAAACAAATTCCTTTTTTCCCACCAGCCATCTCTCTGAACCTTTGGTTTCTTCCCAAAAACCTTTTTCCCTTCGTTATGTCGACAAGAACTTTAGGACTGCTCCTCCCAAGAACTGCCCTAAGTTTTGCGCCTGGATGGATCGCTTAGAAACAGAGAAAACCGACCATTGGAAACGGACAAGTATCTATACCCTTCTGCAGATTGCCGGTTGTGGCCCTCCTCAATCTTGTGGAATGTTACTGGCTACCCTCCAATTTTGGGATAGTTCGACCAATTCTTTCCATACCAAGTGTGGCATGATTGTGCCGACACTCTTGGATATTGCTTCCATCACCGACTTAAAACCGATTGGCGAAGTTTTCGACTGTGAAGCCATAGCACCAATCTCTCTGCGGTTTGACGTTGGTGACTCTCGCAAGCCGACATACAACAATTTTATCGATCACCATGCCACCTCTTTAGGCCCTGTGACCACTGAAGAACATGTGGCTTTCCTGACTCTTTGGCTATCTCGTTTTGTTTTCTGCTCTAGATCTATGCAGATAACCAAACATTTTGCTCTTCTGGCAACCCAGCTGCACCAAGAGCGTGACATCGCTCTGGGCCAATTAATCTTGGCCTCTCTTTATGAATCTCTGTCTGATTGTCTGTCAAATCAAACTCTTTGACCCTGAGAACTTAAAGAAGAAAAATGTTTTGGTCCATGGACCTTTTTGGTTCTTACAATTGTGGCTCAACGACACTTTCTCTAAAGACATAGCACCCTATGGGATGAGAAGGGTTACATGTCCCCCAAAAGACCGACACCTTTTTTGGAAGCGACTGATCCCTTTGGCGCCCATCGACAAAACTTTTCCTGACGTCAAGGTGTTTCGCCTCTTGTTCACCATCATGCTGACCCGTGCCGACTTTCACCCTTCTATGGCCCCTTTCAGCCGTCGAATTGAAGGTCCTGAATGGCTCACCAGGGCTTTTCCTCCAACTGAAGATGAGCATAAAAATGAAACCTTCCTTATCTGGAGACGTCTTTTGGTCCCCCGATTTCTGTCGGCTGTAACCTCCGGCAGCAACCCTGGCCTAGTTGCTTACCAACCCAACTTGGTAGCCAGACAATTTTGCCTTTGTCAATTTATTCCCAAGTCCCTGTATTCTTCTCCCGACTTACTCACAAACATCCTTTGTGATCAACCCTAGAGTACAATCCAAGAAGATCTTGAGACCCTTTGGAAAAAACGACCAAAGCTCCATCCCACTCCTTTTCAACCAGCCTTCTTCTGCACCAAAGAGTGTGATGATTGGTGGCAGTCGTATCTTGCTATTTACATTGGCGCTCCTGAGGCCAAAATATATGAACTAACTCAGGTTCTTGTTTATTTGCAGGCGAAATCGACCAAGTGTAAGGCTCTCCATGTCAAACAAATCCGCGCTTTTCAGAACTATTTCCAAGTTGTGTATCGACCTGATAATCTTCGTCGGACCATCTTTGAGGCCGCGTCCGAATTAAAGGAGAAGGTAACCGACAGGCTCCCAAAACTTAAAATCCCTGGTTACGCGAAAGACATGTATCTTTACGCCCTTCATTTTGGAAATATTAAGTTCCCTCCTTTGCCATCTAGCCCATTGGCTTTGGCCTTTGGCAATTCGGTTCCAGAGTGGTATTATTGTCCCTTTCACACATACAAAATGCTTATAAGAAAAAGGTCGACAGAGTGGTACCGACGAAGCATTATCTGCCTTACTACTCAGGGCCACTTCATATTGATCCTCAATATGTTAGTGTGTTCGAATCCACACAAATTGGTAACACTTTTCTGGAAAGCTAACACCTCCTTTTAGTTGGTTTTCATCGCTTACTTGCTTTTTATGTCTCTTTACAGCGATCCCCCTAGACCCTGTGGATCACGTTCCTGCCAATGAACCCACTCTTTCGACACAAGAGACTCAGGTTCGACTCTGGCTGATTTTTCGTTTTCTTTTACCTCGATTTTTCTTGTCGGCTTATCTGATCTTCTGACTAGAATATCTGCTTATAACCTCTCTTCATATCTTCAGCCGACTCCCCAGCCGACTCAACCGTCTTCTCAGCACTCCCACGAATCCAAAGGCCATTAGGGCCATAAGAGGAAGAAGCATGACTCTCCCTCTAGGAGTGGTGAAGCCAAGAAAAAGAAACATCACAAAGTGCTCACTCCAGAGGCTCCTTCTCTAGACGCCAACACTATTGTGGTTGACACGTCCCTCCTCAATAAAGTCCCTGATCCAGCTGTGGGGGATTCGCAGTCGACCAGCATCCCCGCTGCTGCTGTTTTGGGGGAAGAGAATCCAGATGTCGTTTCCCCTACACCGACACAGGTAATCACTTGTTTTGCTATCTTTTCCCTTGAGTTATTGGATTTTTCTTACAAACATCTTTTTCTCTTACAACAGGATGATGCTTCTGGTGAGCCATCTCACCCTGTCTCCGACTACACTCCCTCGTCACCGGCTTCTTCTCCAACTCACCAAGCACCCTCTATCGACACTACTGGTGAGTTCATTGGCTTCCCTATCCAGATTAGTGATAGTGACTCTGATTCTGTCACTAGCCCTGCAACGCACACGGATTCCAGTTCGACTAGTTCTGACTCTAGTCTTTCTTCAGCTTCCTTGCCTTTGCAAGATTCAGGGGGGCCAAGGGATATCATCACCACAAAAAGCCAACCTTCTCAAACTACTCTTCTATCAACTACTTCTCCTTCATCTTCCCATGGGCTGGCCATAAAGCCTTCTGCTCTAGAAGCAATTGCTAGGCTTCGTAGCCTAGTAAGGTCACGTGATGCTTCTTCAGATTCTGAGCAGCTTCACCATTCTGGTAAGATGGGTTCTGAGGCGACGAAAATCAAATCTCTAATGGACAAGGTTCGTTTTCACGCCTTGAATCCTGACCTCCCTCATGTGCTTATGAATGAACCTGCTGTCAGCCCAGAGATCTTGCATGTGCTTGCCCAACTCAAAGAGCTTCAGCTTTTAGAATATGCTAAGTGTGCAACGGCCGCTTTAGAAAAACTTCTGGTTCCCATGCTGTGTCATCTCGACAGCGTTAGGAAGAATGAACGCCAGATTGTAACTACTGAGGCCTTTGTGAAGGAAAAATGGGAGTTGGTGATGAATGCCGACGCAGAGGTCACCAAATTGTTGGGGACGATTGAGGAGAAGAAAAAGGAATTGGCCTCCAAACAAGCAAGGGCTGCTGAGGTACACCAGCAAATTGATGACCTTCGGTGTTAAATTGCTGCTTTTGACAGTGAGTTGGAGTCAATAACTGAGGAGGAGTCGTGCATTGTCGACAAGGCCATAAAGCCTGCCTAAGACACTGCGGAGCAGACCACCAGCGATGCCTTGGCTGTAGCTGAAGAACTTTCCACTATTGAAAATAAGCTTGAACAACTTAAAGTCCAGGCCGACACCTTGGAACCTATGTCTCTCCACTACAACTTTGAGCTTCAAGCCTTTTGATCTAAATTCGGCCAACTTTGACCGATTTTATTTTTTGTAATATCTGAACAATGGCTTTTTGCCAATTTTTATGTCATTATTTTATTTTTTAGCACTGTGTAACTTTAGTTTTCTGTGCCTTTATAGCTGGTTTCAAACATAGTTTTCTCCAACCTAGTTTATTCGACAGCCATTTAGTCTGTCAAAATCTTGACCTCTTGAAGGAGAGGCCTATACTTTTTTAAGTATTTTCCATTTACCCTCAAGATTCGCCTATCTGGTGTAGACTCTTCGACCTCGTAGGCATTATTAGAGAAAACCTGCAAAACCTTAAACGGTCCTTCCCTATTTGGAGACCATTTACCCAAAACTCTATCATTCATATCCATAGGCAAGATCACTCTCCAAACTAAATCGTCGACAACAAACATTTTTCCTTTCACCTTCTTATTGTAGGCTCTGACGACTTTTTCTTTCTGCCTTTATAGTGAATCCAAGGCTAACATCCTCTCCTCATCTAAATCGACTAGTTCGTCTGCCATCATGCTCCAATAATCTTCAGAAGTTCATATTGCCTTTGGGTTCTGACTGCCTGAACCTGAATCTCTACTGGTAACACTGCATCGTGCCCATATACCAGTCGAAATGGAGTTGTTCCGGTTGCTTCTTTTGGCGACGTTCGACATGCCCACAAAGCTTGATCTAACGTCTTATGCCAATTTCTTGGCTTCTTGCCTATATGTTTCTTTATTAGGCTAATGATCACCTTATTGGCCGCTTCGACTTGGCCATTTGCCTGTGCGTAATATGGGGTAGAAGTCAATAATTTGATTCCCATTTCTTCTGTAAAATCTTCCACTTTTTGACTAGTAAAGACTGACCCTTTGTCGGTTGTAATTGTTTCTGGGATACCAAATTTGCAAATGATGTGACTTTGGATAAAGTCTATCACAACTTCTTGATCTACATTCGTCAATGCTACGAATTCGACCCATTTTGTGAAATAGTCGATACCGACCAAAAAATACCTTTGTTGTTTTGACGAAGCTGGTTTTATTTCTCCAATCACATCCAATGCCCACCCTCTAAAAGGCCAGGGCTTCACAATTGTATGTAACTCGCTTGCAGGCACATGCTGTATACCTCCATGCAATTGGCATTCCTGGCAGCTTTTAGCAAATTCAATGCAAACTTTCAACATTGAAGGCTAATAAACTCCTAAGTGCATCAAAAGCCATTTTATCTTCAGTCTCGCTTGATGCGCCCCACACGCTCTGTAACACCCCGATAAAATATGATAATTATTTAAATTAAGTTAATAGTATATTTATTAATTTAATTAAATAATTGGATTATTATTGGAATTATTATTATTATTGGAATAAAATAAATTGGAATTGGAATTGGAATATATATATAAAGAGTTCCATTTGGTAAAGAGAGTTTTCATGTGAAAGCAGAGAAGCGACCAAAAGTGGAGAAAGGGCGAAGAGGAAGAGCAAGAGCGCAAGGGTTGAAGAAGGGAAAAGTTTGAAGCTATAGGAATTGCCGGATTAACTCAGGTAAGGGGGGTTTATCGTCGTTTAATGGGTATTATGGGTTAACATGTAATGGGTAGTGATAAGCTGTTGAATTGACCCTAATTCGGATTATGAATGCTGAAAATTGTGATGGATGAGTTATGTTAAAAACTGTAATTGAATCGATAGTTGTGTGAGTCGTAATTTGCTGGACGTGGAGCTTTTTACGGAATCGAAATCGGAGGTCCGGAGGTCCTCCGACGGCGAAAAATGCGGAGAATTCTGCATTTTGTTCGTGTTAGCGCAGGAACAGCTTTCTGTCTTGCGTTAACCGGTTAACCCAGGGTGTTAACCGGTTAACACTGTTATGAATTGTGAAAAATTGCTGTTTTCCTTGCGTTAACCGGTTAACCCAGGGTGTTAACCGGTTAACACTATTGTGAAAATTAAAAAGATTAATTTCTGTTTTGCGTTAACGGGTTAACCCAGGGCGTTAACGGGTTAACGCTGTTATAATTTGCCAAAAGTGTATTCTGTCTTGCGTTAACAAGTTAACCCAGAGCGTTAACAGGTTAACGCTGTTGAAATACTGTTAGAATTGCATTCTGTCTTGCGTTAACAGGTTAACCCAGGGCGTTAACCGGTTAACACTGTTAAAAATGGTTAAATTTGTATTCTGTCTTACGTTAACAGGTTAACCCAGGGCGTTAACCGGTTAACACTGTTGAAAAACTGAAAAATTGTATTCTGTCTTGCGTTAACGGGTTAACCCAGGGCGTTAACGGGTTAACGCTGTTGGAAAAATGAAAAATTGATATTTAAATATTGTGGACATTTTTGAAGATTGGCCTATATTGGCGTATGATATAATAGGGATCATTTCCCGTTGTTTTGAGCAGTAGGGGTATTAGTAGAGCGTGCTAATACTGTGATTGATTATGTGGCATGATATGATTATGTGATAAATATGTTGATGATGTATGATTGTATGCATAATGCTGTGGATGTATCTATTATGTATGCAATTGTGAATGGACTGTTTATGGCTTAGAGTGTGAGCATATGTCCATTGTGGATGATTGTTGATGTTTGCATGACTAAGTGATTTAGCTTGCATATTGTGGCCTCTATGGTGGTAGCTAATTCCCATGGTGAGGAATTAGTGAGTGAGTTACTGTGGATTGTTGTTGATGTTTGCATGCTAGGTGATTTAGCGTGCATAATGTGGCCTTTATGGTGGTAGCTAATTCCCATGGTAAGGAATTAGTGAGTGAATCATTGTGGATTGTTGTTGATGTTTGCATGCTAGGTGATTAGCGTGCATAGCATAGCCCTTGGGGTGGTAGCTAATTCCCATGGTGAGGAATTAGTGAGTGAGTCACTAGGTCTCAAATGAGTGGGACTAGTGAGCTTGGTAGCCGTATCTGGGTTTGATCGGTGAGGTTGAACTATGTGTTCACGAATAGTCGGTACCGCATGCATGGAGTCTCATTGCATAATGTATGTATGGCGTATAATATGAATGGATGTATTCCAATATTATACGTGTGTTTTGTGGTTGTGTTGAGTATGAGTATGAGTATGAGTATGATTATGAGTTGATGTTGCCGTTGCTGAATGTGTGATCTGATTAGGGTGATTAATGTGTTAAATTACTTAACATGACATGATATTTTATAATGCTTATTATATCGATTGAGGAACTCACCCTTACAACTATGTTTTCAGGTAACGAGCAGTGATTGAGTAGAAGCTAGTCCTTGGAGTCTAGTGTAGTTCCTTAGTGGGTCATGCTCTGGTAGATGTAACATCGGGACGGGATGTTTTACTTGTTTTTCATTGGTGATTGTTGAACAAGTTTACATGTAACGTGTTACATGTTTTGCATGTTGTTGTTAATTTCTATCCGCTGCGAATTATGCAAATGTTTATTTTGATGAATAAATGAGCATGACGAGTTAAATTGGAACATGGTGTGAAGTGTCAAGTGTGACACCCTTAAATTGCATATATATACTCTGATTTATGTTTGGTTGTTTTAATTATTTATTGGGGTTTTTTTTTGAAGGGTGTTACATTAGTGGTATCAGAGCATAGTCGGTCGAGTCGAGTCGTAATTATTCTGTTTCCCTGTACGTGATAGGTGTTGTGTAACCCTATCAGTACTTATTGTTTTAGCTTGTTGGATTTTCTCAGAATAGAGATGGCGGGAAGAGGTAGAGACGATGCTGCGATTGCTGAGGCTCTGGGTATGCTAGCTGGAGTACTTGGAGGGAATCCGAATGTTGTGGGAATGGGAGCTGCTCGTCAACTGAGTGAGTTCCAGAAGAACAATCCTCCAATGTTCAAGGGAGCATACGATCCAGATGGTGCTCAGAAGTGGTTGAAGGAGATCGAGAGGATCTTCCGAGTGACTGAGTGTGCCGATAACCAGAAGGTCAGGTTCGGTACGCATATGCTGTCAGAGGAAGCAGATGATTGGTGGGTTGCTACCCGCACTGAGTTGGAAGCTGCTGGGAATGCTGAGATCACTTGGGCGGTGTTCAGAGAGAGATTCCTGAGGAAGTACTTTCCAGAGGATGTCAGAGGAAAGAAAGAGATAGAGTTCTTAGAATTGAAGCAGGGCAACCGGTCTGTTACTGAGTATGCTGCTAAGTTCACAGAGCTGTCGAAGTATTACACTCCCTATGATGAGGCCACTGGGGAATTTTCGAAATGTGTGAAGTTTGAGAACGGGTTACGTCCCGAGATCAAGCAGGCTATTGGGTATCAGCGGATTAGAGTGTTTTCCGATTTGGTTGATTGTTGCAGGATTTTTGAACAGGATACCAAGGCTAGAGCAGAGAGCTATCAGCAAAGGGTTGATAGGAAAGGCAAGAATCAGAATGATCGTGGGAAACCGTATGCAGTTGGCAAAGGTTTCCAGAGACAGAGTGGGATGAAGAGGCCTAGTGGGGGAGACTCCAGTGCCCCTGCTAAGTGTTACAGATGTGGTCAGGCTGGACATCGTATCCATGAGTGTACCAGTAATGAGAAGAAGTGTTTCAAGTGTGGTAAAGGTGGTCACTTGGCTGCAGAGTGCCGGTTGAGGACTGTGACTTGTTTCAACTGTGGAGAGATGGGTCATATTAGCCCACAATGTCCTAAGCCGAAGAAAGAGAACCAGTCGGGAGGCAAGGTCTTTGCTTTATCGGGTTCTGAGACTTCTGCAGATGATCGTTTGATCCGAGGTACGTGTTATATTAATGGCTTTCCTCTTGTAGCTATTATTGACACAGGTGCGACTCATTCCTTTATATCTTTGGATTGTGCTGTGAAACTTAAATTAGAGATATCTGAGATGCATGGAAGTATGGTGATTGATACTCCTGCGAAGGGTTCAGTGACTACTACTTCCGTTTGTTTAAATTGTCCTTTGAGTATTTTTGGTAGAGACTTTGGGATGGACCTCGTGTGTCTTCCACTAGTGCAGATTGATGTTATCCTGGGTATGAACTGGTTGGTGTTTAACCGAGTTTATATCAACTGTTTTGATAAGACTGTGATCTTTCCTGAGATTGAGGAAGGGAAGAGTTTGTTTCTATCTGCAAGGCAGGTGAATGAGGCAGTAGCAGATGGGGCAGAGTTGTTTATGCTGTTAGCGACTGTGGAGGCTAAAGATAAACTGGTGATTTGCGATCTAGCCGTGGTGTGTGACTTTCCTGATGTGTTTCCTGAAGAAGTGAATGAATTACCGCCAGAGCGTGAAGTTGAGTTCTCGATTGATTTGGTACCTGATACTAGGCCGATGTCGATGGCTCCGTACCGTATGTCTGCTGTTGAGTTAACTGAATTGAAGAGTCAGTTGGAAGATCTGTTGGATAAGAAATTTATTCGTCCGAGTGTGTCGCCGTGGGGCGCACCAGTGTTATTGGTTAAGAAGAAAGAAGGTACTATGAGGTTGTGTGTGGACTACAGGCAACTGAATAAAGTGACGATCAAGAATCGATATCCTTTGCCGAGGATTGATGATTTGATGGATCAGTTGGTTGGTGCGAGTGTGTTTAGCAAAATAGATTTGAGATCGGGGTATCATCAGATACGTGTGAAAACTGAGGATATTCAGAAGACTGCTTTCAGAACAAGGTATGGACATTATGAGTATTCTGTAATGCCTTTTGGTGTGACTAATGCGCCTGGAGTATTTATGGAGTATATGAATAGGATTTTCCATCCGTATCTAGACAAGTTTGTTGTGGTGTTTATTGACGATATTTTGGTGTATTCGAAATCGGAAGAAGAGCATGCTGAGCATTTGAGTATGGTTTTAGGAGTTCTACGAGAAAAGAAGTTATTTGCTAAGCTGTCTAAGTGTGAATTTTGGTTAGAAGAAGTTAGTTTTCTTGGTCATGTGATTTCAAGAGGTGGTATTGTTGTTGATCCTTCTAAGATAGACGCAGTATCTAAGTGGGAAGCTCCGAAGTCAGTTTCTGAGATAAGGAGTTTTCTTGGACTTGCAGGTTATTATAGGAAATTCATTGAGGGATTTTCTAAGTTGGCGTTACCGTTGACGATGTTGACTAGAAAGGGGCAAGCGTTTGTTTGGGACTCAAAATGTGAGGAAGGTTTCCAAGAGTTAAAGAGAAGGTTAACTATTGCTCCTATTCTGATATTACCGAGTCCGTCAGAACTATTTGAGGTTTACTGTGATGCTTCATTGTTGGGTTTAGGTGGTGTGTTAATGCAGAATAAGAAGGCTGTGACTTATGCTTCGAGACAACTGAAGGTTCATGAGAGGAACTATCCGACACACGATTTAGAGTTGGTAGCTGTGGTATTTGTTCTGAAGTTATGGAGGCATTACTTGTACGGGTCAAGATTTGAGGTTTTCAGTGACCATAAAAGTTTAAAGTATTTGTTTGATCAGAAAGAGCTGAATATGAGACAGAGGAGATGGTTAGAGTTTCTGAAGGATTATGACTTTGGGTTGAATTACCATCCGGGTAAAGCAAACGTAGTAGCTGATGCATTGAGTCGGAAATCATTGCATATGTCTATGTTAATGGTTAAGGAATTGGATTTAATTGAGCAGTTTAGAGACTTGAGTTTGGTGTGTGAGAGTACTCACAATAGTGTTAAATTGGGAATGTTGAAGTTAACGAGTGGTATTCTGGATGAGATTAGAGAGGGTCAGAAATCCGATGTGCTTTTGGTTGATAAGTTGACTCTAGTGAATCAAGGTCAAGGTGGTGAATTCAGAATTGATGAGAATGGTGTTTTGAAATTTGGTAATCGGGTGTGTATTCCGGATGTTATCGAACTTAAGAAGAGTATTCTTGAGGAAGGACATCGTAGTGGCCTGAGTATTCATCCTGGAGCTACGAAGATGTATCATGATTTGAAAAGGTTATTTTGGTGGCCGGGAATGAAAAAAGAAATTGCGAGTTTTGTTTATTCTTGTTTGACTTGTCAAAAGTCAAAGATTGAGCATCAGAAGCCGTCTGGGCTAATGCAACCGTTGGCTATTCCAGAGTGGAAGTGGGACAGTATCAGTATGGATTTTGTTTCTGGTTTACCGAGGACAAGTAAGAATTTTGAAGCCATTTGGGTGATTGTTGACAGATTGACAAAATCGGCTCATTTCATTCCGATCAGAATGGATTATCCGTTAGAGAGATTAACTGAGTTGTATATTGAGAAAATCGTAAGTTTGCATGGTATTCCGTCGAGTATTGTTTCGGACAGAGATCCTAGATTTACATCGAAGTTCTGGGAAGGTTTGCAGAGGGCTTTGGGAACTAAGCTGAGATTGAGTTCTGCATATCATCCGCAGACTGATGGTCAGACTGAGAGGACGATTCAGTCACTGGAGGATCTTTTGAGGGCTTGTGTTTTGGAAAAGGGAGGTGCTTAGGATAGTTATTTACCTTTGATTGAGTTTACCTACAATAATAGTTTTCATTCGAGCATTGGTATGGCACCGTTTGAAGCTTTGTATGGTAGGAGATGTCGGACACCTTTATGTTGGTATGAGTCCGGTGAGAGTACTGTGGTTGGACCGGAGATTGTTCAACAAACTACGGAAAAGATTAAGATGATTCAGGAGAAGATGAGGATTGCTCAGAGTCGTCAGAAGAGTTATCACGACAAGAGGAGGAAGTCACTTGAGTTTCAAGAGGGAGATCATGTGTTTCTTCGTGTTACTCCGATAACTGGGGTTGGTCGAGCTTTGAAGTCGAAGAAGTTGACACCTCGATTTATTTGTCCTTATCAGATTTTGGAAAGGATAGGGGAGGTAGCCTATCGTATCGCTTTACCGCCGTCACTTGCGAATTTGCATGAGGTTTTTCATGTGTCTCAGTTGAGGAGGTACATTTCTGATCCGTCGCATGTAGTCCAAGTAGATGATGTACAGGTGAGAGATAACCTGACTGTTGAAACATCACCTATGAGGATAGAGGATCGAGAGTTGAAGCAGTTGCGGGGTAAAGAGATTGCTTTGGTAAAGGTAGCTTGGGGAGGACCAGCAGGTGGCAATGTGACTTGGGAACTTGAGAGTCAGATGAAGGAGTCTTATCCAGAGTTATTCGCTTGAGGTATGTTTTCGAGGACGAAAACTCTTTTAGTGGGGGAGAGTTGTAACACCCCGATAAAATATGATAATTATTTAAATTAAGTTAATAATATATTTATTAATTTAATTAAATAATTGGATTATTATTGGAATTTTTATTATTATTGGAATAAAATAAATTGGAATTGGAATTGGAATATATATATAAAGAGTTCCATTTGGTAAAGAGAGTTTTCACGTGAAAGCAGAGAAGCGACCAAAAGTGGAGAAAGGGCGAAGAGGAAGAGCAAGAGCGCAAGGGTTGAAGAAGGGAAAAGCTTGAAGCTATAGGAATTGCCGGATTAACTCAGGTAAGGGGGGTTTATCGTCGTTTAATGGGTATTATGGGTTAACATGTAATGGGTAGTGATAAGCTGTTGAATTGACCCTAATTCGGATTATGAATGCTGAAAATTGTGATGGATGAGTTATGTTAAAAACTGTAATTGAATCGATAGTTGTGTGAGTCGTAATTTGCTGGACGTGGAGCTTTTTACGGAATCGAGATCGGTGAGGTTGAACTATGTGTTCACGAATAGTCGGTACCGCATGCATGGAGTCTCATTGCATAATGTATGTATGGCGTATAATATGAATGGATGTATTCCAATATTATACGTGTGTTTTGTGGTTGTTTTGAGTATGAGTATGAGTATGAGTATGATTATGAGTTGATGTTGCCGTTGCTGAATGTGTGATCTGATTAGGGTGATTAATGTGTTAAATTACTTAACATGACATGATATTTTATAATGCTTATTATATCGATTGAGGAACTCACCCTTACAACTATGTTTTCAGGTAACGAGCAGTGATTGAGTAGAAGCTAGTCCTTGGAGTCTAGTGTAGTTCCTTAGTGGGTCATGCTCTGGTAGATGTAACATCGGGACGGGATGTTTTACTTGTTTTTCGTTGATGATTGTTGAACAAGTTTACATGTAATGTGTTACATGTTTTGCATGTTGTTGTTAATTTCTATCCGCTGCGAATTATGCAAATGTTTATTTTGATGAATAAATGAGCATGACGAGTTAAATTGGAACATGGTGTGAAGTGTCAAGTGTGACACCCTTAAATTGCATATATATACTCTGATTTATGTTTGGTTGTTTTAATTATTTATTGGGGGTTTTTTTTGAAGGGTGTTACACGCTCCACTATGTACACTAGACACAGCCACATATGCCTCACTTTCTCCTAGGCATTTTAGTAAAACTCCTTCAGCTGTCTTTTTGAACAATTCATCATTCACCAGGACATAGCTGAGGGCCCTATATTTTACCTTTCGATATGTCGACCATATAGGATTACGTAAATAATTGACTAACGGTTTACGCCAATCACTTTCTCCCTCGTCGTCGACGGTCAGAATTTCAAAATGGTATTTATCTACAGCTCCCAACTTTATAATCGACAAATCTGATGGTGATAACAATGTCGCTCGTATCTTCTCTCTCACTTGGACCTCTTCTTCACCCTGGTCTTTCGATGCTTTGTACCCTGAGGCTTCCTGCGCCAAATCGTTTGCTCTCTGGTTCTCTTTCCGTGGTATTTGCTGGAGGCTTACTTGCTCAAACCTCTTGAGTAATCTGATGGTAACCACAAAATACATGATTAAATTTTCTTTAATACACCTGTATTCTTTTCATACTTGCTTAATCACTAACTCAGAATCTCCCATAATTTCGACATTTCTTGCCCCCAATTCTAGCAGAAGTTCAAGTCCTGTAATCAACGATTCATATTCTGCTTCATTGTTTCTACATACTCCTTCAATTCTGTATTTGAACTCTGCTGGAATTCCATCTGGAGAAATTATGACTCCCCCTATCCCAGATCCGTTCTTATGCCTTGAACCGTCGAAGTATAGTCTCCATGGCACTATGTCTACGTAATTTTGCGCCATTTCGACCATTGAATGGTCGACAAGGAAATCTGCCACCACCTGCCCTTTCATCGCTTTTAAAGGCACGCACGTCAGAGAATACTCAGTTAACGCTAAAGCCCATTTACCAATTCGACTATGCAAAATTGGTTTGGATAACATGTGCTTAATAATATCAAAGTGAGAAGACACATACACATCAACAAGCTTAATATATTGCTTTAGTTTCATACAAGAAAAATACAGGCATAGACATAGTTTTTCTATATCACTATACCTAGTTTTAGGATCATTTAGCATTCGACTAAGGTAATACACATGTCTTTTGACACATTTTTCATCCTCTTGGACTAACATACTACCTATAGTCGATTCTGAGGCTACAACATACAACCTCATTGGCCTATTCCTAACAGGAGGGACCAGTACTGGAGGCTTAGTCAAATATTTTTTAATTTTGTCGAAAGCCTCTTGGTGCTCTTCCTGCCACTTAAAGTCCTCATTCTTCAGTCGAAGGAGTGGTGAAAATGCTTTAGTCTTGCCACTTAAATTTGATATAAATCTTCTAAGAAAATTTATTTTGCCCAACAAAGATTGCAGTTCCTTTTTGGTCGACGGAGGTTTGACGTCCATAATGGCTTTTGTTTTGCTTTGGTTTACTTCAATACCTTTTTTATGCACCACAAAGCCAAGGAAATCACCCGCCTGCACACAAAAAGCACACTTTAATGGATTCTTTTTCAATCCATATTTCCTCATCCTTAAAAAGGCCTTTCGGAGATGTTCGACGTGAGTAAGTCGACCATTTGATTTTATCACAATATCATCAATGTATACTTGCATGAAATCTTCAATAAAATCATGGAACATTGAGTTCATTACCCTCTGATATGTGGCTCCGGCATTTTTCAGGCCGAATGGCATGACAACCCACTCATATGTTCCCCAGGCTCCTGGGCATCGAAACGCCGTCTTCGGCACATCTTGTTCTGCAATAAAAATTTGGTTATATCCAGCATAACCATCTAGCATAGTTAAATATTCAAAACTAGCGGCCGAATCGACCAACATTTCTGCTATGGGCATGGCATACTCATCTTTGGGGGTACCAGCATTTAGATCTCTAAAATTAATACATACTCTTAAAGACCCATTTTTCTTAATTACTGGCACAATATTGGCCAACCATTCGACATACCTTGCAGTTTGTATAAACTTGCTTTTTAGGAGCCTTTCTACCTCAACTTTTATCTTTGCCATGATCTCTGGTGCGAAACGCCTAGGCGTCTGCTTTACTGGCTTTCTTCTAGTTTTCATTGGCAGTTTTAGTTCGACCAAATCCCTACTTAAACCAGGCATTTCGTTATAATCCCAAGCAAAACAATCTTTAAATTCTTTAAGTAAAGATACTACCTCAGATTTTAACTCTTTGTCGATGTTAGCGCTGATGTATGTTGGCCTTTTGTCGCCAATTTCTCCAAGGTCGACTTCTTCTAAGGGGTCTTTTGGTCGCATCTTCTCTGGCGCCTTTGGGTCTTTTTCAAACCCTAAAGGTTCATCGTCATAAATACAGTCCAAATGCTGCATGTTGACGTTTCCTTTATCCAAAACTGGCTTATCTGGAGGTTCTGGCTCAATAGCCAAATTACCTTCTTTCTTTAACACATAGGCTTCGACAACCATGTTTTCTTCAGCCTCTAGAGCCGATTTTATTTTTTTCTCGACAACGTATGCCGAAATCCTTTTCAGAGCTTCTAGCTCAGTCATCATCAGTGACATCCCCCCAGCCTATCGGCCGGATACCTGTATAGGGTGGATCATCTAAACGTTCCACATCCCAAATGAAGCCATGAGTCTTGTGTAGAGTTAGAGAAACAAAAGCTTCACTCAGAATAGCATACACATCCTCAGCTGGAAAACAAGGAGAAATGTTGGCCAACTTTCTCTCGAATTCCTTCTTGTCGACATTGTTCACATCAACCATGAAGTACCCTTGGTCAGCTTCGATATTTTCGACCACTCCATCTTCTCTCCAAATCACCAATCTTTGATGTGCTGAAGATGGTACCGCTCCGACACCATGGAGCCATTCTCTACCGAATAGCAAGTTGTAGCTTGGCTTGGCATCTATCACTATAAACAGTGTCGGTCTAGTTATTGAACCAACCGTGATATTCACCATGATCACACCCATGGTGCTTTTTGTCTTGCCCCCATAGTCAGACAAGACCACATTGTTGGATCTAATGTCAGTATCGTACTTGCCAATCTTCCTCAGAATATGGTGTGGCATGATGTTGAAAGTGGCGCCACAAGCTACCAACACTTTGTTGATAGTCACACCTTCCACTTTGGCCCTAATCAACAACGGTTTCAAATGGGTTTTCATAGTCATCGCGGGCCTTTCAAAAACTGCTTCTTGGCTCTCAGCAGAGCCATCATTCAACACAAAGTAGCATCTTGGCTAGTGTAAAGCCATTTCTTCAGTGTCGGCATCATCTACCGACTTATCCACCTCAGTCACACAATTATATTCTTGTGGTAGAATTGACACCACGTTGACTAAGATGTCCAGACTTGCTTCAGATTCTAAATTGAAGTCATCAGTAACTTCATCAGAACATTTCTCAGTAGGTCGACGGACATACTCCCTGATCCGTTCTTTTGCTACTGTGTCGACCTTCACAACAACTTTCTTTCCAGCATTCGCCCCACTGGCCATGCCTTTTCCAGCTATTCCTTTAGCAGCCTCTCTTTCGGCCTGCTTACGCCTCTAAAAGCGTCTCCATTGAGTCCTCGACATAGGGTTCTTCCCTAAATAATTTTCAGAGACATGAGTCCTTTTCTCAGACTTGAACTCACGCCTATAATTAATTGCTAGACCTCTTCTAGCAGCATCAGCCCCTTGTGGGGTTTCTTGTTTATCCTAAGGCTTGACCCAAGTGCCTCTAGGAACACCTGCCGACGGTACGAAGCTCCTAGGCCTCGCCTGAGCACTTTCTACAGCCTTCTTTGGGCCTCTTTTATTCTGGCGCTCTCTGTTCAACCCATTTCTTTTGCTTTTGCCCAATTGTAGCTTCTGGAAATTTTCAGCAACTATCTTGTTGGTGACAGCACCACATCTAGGGCACAGGCAAACTTGTGAACCCTTATTCTTGCAGCGATACATGAAATCTACCAAGTCTTCATCAGCCCTTGGGTAAACTTCAGCTATGACGATATCTGGGCTTTCACCAGTTTGCTCCAGCATGTCGGCCTCATCGTATTCGGTGATCTCGACCATGTTGATCTCAACTGGCTCCACGAATAGAGCTTCCTCCTGGTGGAGAGGGTCAGCGTCGATCTTCATTCTGCGGCCAGTAAATTTCAGCCTGCCTTCTTGAATCGCTTTCTGAACCAGATCCCTGAAAAGGTAACAATTAGAGGTATTATGACCAAGATAATTATGATACTTAGAAAATCCTCTTTTCTGTCTTTGTTCTAATGGTGGTATTTTAGTACCAGGTGGCACCACCATTTGGCCATCTTTAACTAACAAATCAAAAATTTCCTCACACTTTGTCACATCAAAAGTATAAGTTTTCAAAGGGAATATTGGATTGTTTTCGACAGGATTTTTCCCTTGCGCAGGGAGTAATGATCGACACTCATAGGCGGATCCTGGCTTTAACTCAGCCACGTCAATTTATAATTCGGTCGATGAGGGATAGTCAGCCTCGTATATTGGATTCGTCGCATCATAGTTGACGAATGCTACTTTTTCTTTCTTAGCCTTATTGTGTCTAACCTTTTCTAACCTTAGCCGTTCGAGATGTCGAACTCTCTCAGCCAATTGTGGCATACTCTTCATAAAAGTTGGGTCTATTTTCTTTGTAATGGAATAATCTAACCCCCCAGCAGCCATCTGAACAAGTTCATGTTCTGGTACTTGCGTAAAGCACCTGGCCTTTAATGATCTGAATCGATTCAGATAATCATTGATGCTCTCAGCAAACCTTCACTTGATACTAGACAATTATGCCAAACTAATTTTGGAGTGTCCTTCGTAAAATTGTTCATGGAACTTCTTTTCTAACTTGGCCCACGAATCAATCGAACTTGGGGCCAAAGAAGTGAACCATGTGAAGGCAGCCTTAGTCAGAGAGGAAGGAAAGTTTTTTACTCTCAAACACTCTTTATGAGCTAAATCTCCTGACTCTATTAGATATCTGACAATATGCTCTATTGTCGACTCACCAGATTCTCCCCCAAACTTAGTGTACTTAGGCACTTTCATTCCTCTAGATGCCTCGGTTTGGAGAATAAATTCAGCCAACGGGGAAGCATATAATGACCTTTGCAATGTAGCACTCATACCATTCCTAGCCATAATCCTTTCAACAATAGTTGTCAAATTATTTTCTATTACTAAGTCTTCTTGTTGATGTTGATCGACAATTTGATCAGCGTCTTGGTGTCGATTAACCAACACCATTTGGTTACGTCCTGCTACTCCTGATTCAACGCCTTGATTTTGCTTGGGGTCTAAGGATTTGTCCCTCGTGGACTGTCTCATCTTCTGCTGCCCCTATCTCCATCTGAACAGGAACGGTTTGTCTAACCACTTGTGCCATCTGTCGAGCCGGTGCCCCTAGAAAATTATACAAGCGCGTCAATTGATTCGCCACCTGCCTGTTTGTTTCAGCAGATTCCTGTATCACAGGATTAAAAACTGTACCCATTTGATTAGTTAACATATTAACCAACTAATGGTTACTATCATCCATTTGCTGCCTCGACACCGCTATTGAAGTGTTCGACAACAACATGGTTCTATTTTGAGTGTTATTCCTATTCTGAGCATTGCCCCCTTGCGCCGATCCTTGCAAGGAGGGATTAGTATTTTGGGCGTTGTCTGAAAACAATGTTGCACTCGATGTCGACTGATATCCTGGCATTAAGGAATACGACATTCCATAAAGAGGATCTGTGGTGCCAAAGCGAGGCACATAAGGTCTGAACGTCGTTATCGTTGATCCTGAACCTCCCGGTGGAGGTAAAGGAATTGATGCTCCAACCGCACCCGTAGTCGACATTGTTGAGGTTGCACTTGTCATCGGAGGCAAATTGGCAACCTGTGAGATCACTGTTTCCGTAGTGGATAAAGTCCCTTGTGGCACTTCATCTGTATTGGAGTTTGACATTTTCAAAGTTTCTTGTGGCTTACTATATAGTTTGTGTCATACCCCAAAATTCGCCCACTAATCTTATAAAACATTTTTCAAGACACTCTGACTTATTCTGCAAGGCACTGATCTTAAAGGAACAAAGGCCCAGCTCACAATAGGCCCAATCCAGAAAATGGCCCAAACTGGCCTGCTCGCTAGGCGAGCAATTCCTTCGCCTAGCGAACCCCTCGTTATGACACTCGCCCCAGCGAAGCGCCAGATCCAGTAAAAGCCCAAAATAGCTTGCTCGCTAGGCGAGCAATTTCTTCGCCTAGCGAAGCTTGCGAATATCAGAATTTCTGGGCTTCCTTCTGAGCCCATTAGGTCATAGCCAGAGCACTATAAATAGCCAAGCCTTCAGTCACGAAAGGAAAAAAGGAAAAAACGGAGACGGGAGAGCGGAAACGGAAAAAGGGGAGCCCTAGCAAGCAAACCCTGATACTCACTGGAGGCAAACCTTGAAGGAACTCGGCGGCACCAAGTTCTACCCCTGCCCAATTCAATCCGATTTGCCGATTCGAAGTCACAACTCAGCTGCTAACAGGTTTACATTGCTACTATTGTCTTATGTCCTTTTTTTTGCATATGGCTTCATGATTAGATTTACGAAATATCTTAAGCTTGGCATGTAAACTTTGGTATATACCTGCATACCTTAAATGATTAATCATATAATTGCAGTAATGAGATCCATAAGGCATAAAATTGGTTGAGATTGTACTGATATCATGTTCAAAAACCAGCAGCCGCTCGCTAGTACATCGCTAAGCGAGCCAGTAGCGAGTACTCGCTAGACCTTCGCTAGGCGAAGCAGGGGCGAACGGGACAGTGGCCGTTTCATTTTTTGCTGTTCTATCTTATGTTTGTCTAATCATGAGTTATTATAATTCTGCATCATGTGGTCTGAGTTCATGATTGTTGTGTTTATTTTATGGTGCAACTTTCAATTATATTTTATCTCGATGCTCTAATCCGTGTGTTGAATTGTGTAAAGGTTTACATGTTTCCCAGGAAAAGATTGCTGTCTAGGTCTTCCACTTTATTTGTGGGATACCCTTGTGGAGTTTCACCCTAAATTACCTAATTAATTTTAATGTATTAATTTTAATGTATTAATTTTAATGTGGAGATTCATCCTAATTACCTAATCGATTGTAAAATACGGCCTCTAAATATGTGATCTTGGACCTCTCTTTTGCCTTACGATATTACGGTACCACGGTCATGTCCCGCGAATGTAGGGATACACTTAGCAAAGACCCTTCGGTTAAATCATCATAAAATAAATCATGGTCCCTCGGATGTTGCCTTCAAAAGTACGATTTTGTCCCTCGATGACCCTTCGGTGTAGCCTACGGTTAAATGATGATCGTCCCTTCGAATGCTAAGATATCCTTACAACTGTTGCCTTCAATGACCTATCGATGACCCTACGATGACCCTTAAACATCCAAAGGGTAAAATTACTTACTTCTCAATAGTAAGGACAGTTTTACCCTCATAAGGATAGGAAACGTTCATAACGACCTTAGGAAGGTATAACTCTCAATTGCTGGATCATAACCTAAAACATTTTCCACCCCTCACACTTTGCAAGTCCTAGAAAATCACCACTTGGTATACATTCATACTAGAATCATTACCAAGTTATATTTTTCTAAACTGTTTTTTCAAAATCAAACGAGATAAATACTTTGTATACATTCATACGAGAATCATTACAAAGTTAAACTCTCTTTTCGAAACATTTTTAAACAATTCACCAACACTTTTCAGACAAAAATATAAGTGATCCAGCAATTAAGAGCCCATGGATAACCATGGATACAAAGGGTGCTAATACCTTCCCTTTGTATAATGTACCTCCCGAACCCAAAATCTATTGAGGTCTTTCCTGTTCTTTTCCACCTTTCCTTATTGGATAAAAGAAAAGTCGGTGGCGACTCTTGCTATCCGCGACATTGCGATAAAAAGCAAAATACCCCAAGTCAGTTCACCGTATGACAGAACTAGCGACTCTGCTGGGGAGGATTACAAGAGAGGTTACCTTAAAAACAAGATCACTTATTCCAAATTGTCTGATTTACTTTTAAGGGATTGCTTGGGTTTTCTTGAGTGAAAGATCCTACACCCGGATCTAGTGTACCTTAGGTAAGTAGCAATAGATCATCGCGACTATCCGGCGTATACTGGAATGGTTAAAATGATGGCTACGGTTAATGTGACACTTTGGATGTCCTGATGTTCCTCATGTTCACTTGAGGAAAAATTTGGCTTCCGCGTGGTGTCATTAAAGCATTAACCAGACCTTTAGAACCCTAATTGACTCATCCTGGCCATTAGAAAGTAGTGAGATAACTGACTTCGGTTCCGACTGGGGTTGGTTGAGACTCGATACTACACTCTTTGAGATTGGACTTTAGGGAAGCTTCGGTCAACCACTTGGTGTTGCACTGAAGTGGACTTAAAGGAAGGTCGGTGATTTGAGATCCTTCTAGAACCCGGTTACTATTCTAGGACAGGTTGAACCAACTAAACTTCAGTGGGGAGGGTACTTACCTATGGAACTCATGCAAGCCTTAAAACCTAGGAATGATGGTTGTGTGACTTGCTTGCGCTTGTTATTTATTTAACCTCATAACATCATAACATCTTAACATCATAACATCATGACATCATAACATTGTACTAACCATTTCAAGGACTTAGGGATTTAACCTTGCTCTGTTTTGTAAGGCTATGGCTCCCAGGAAGACCATCCGGATCAATTTTGTAGCAATCGCTCCTCAACTCAAGAACTTAGTGTCAGAACTTTCCAATCATGCGCAGTTCATCAAGAAACACGGTTCTCTCCTCAATTTGGTTACCACTGGTTTCAAAGAAGATATGATGAGAGTTTTATTCCAGTTCTTCGACCCTAAACATCATTGCTTCACATTCCCGGATTATCAGTTGGTACCTACACTGGAAGAATTCTCCAGACTGCTTGGGATACCTATCCTTGATCAAATACCTTTCAGTGGTTTAGAAAAGGTTCCGAAGTCTGAAGAAGTTGCCGCAGCTTTACACATGACGAAGTCCGACATTGAAGCTAATTGGGTAACAAGGAGTGGAGTTAAGGGTTTACTTTCCAAATTCCTGACAAATAAGGCCCGAGAATTCTTAAAAGTTATGAATGTTTGTGCTTTCGAAGACATCCTGACATTGCTAATCTATGGCTTGGTGTTATTCCCTAATCCAGACCAATTCATAGACATGAATGCTATTAAGATATTTCTCACTCATAACCCTGTACCTACCTTGCTGGGAGACATTTTGCATTCCCTCCACACTCGTACCATGAAGAAGTAAGGGACTCTCATGTGCTGCATACCTTTGTTGTCTAGGTGGTTTATTTCGCACCTTCCTCAATCGGTCTTGAAGAACGAGCAGAATTTGAAATGGTCTCGAAGGATAATGTCGCTCTCCCACCCAGACATTTGTTGGTGTCCTCAGTTCGAGGAAAATGTTACCATCATTGACCGTTGTGGCGAGTTCCCTAATGTACCACTCCTAGGAATAAGAGGAGGTATTACTTATAATCCTGCTTTAGCTCTGCGACAGTTTGGTTGTGCTCGAAGAGATGGTCCACATGAAATGATCATCGAAGGCATTGTGTTCGACTATGACAACGATTCCCAAGGCCTCCGTCAAAGATTTGTACGAGCTTGGAGCATGGTGAAGAGAGGTACGTTAGGACGGAAAAATTCTATTCCTATGGAACCTTATCTCAGATGGGTACGCGCCAGAGCTCGTGAACTTGTCATGCCATATCTCGCAATCGGACCTCAGATTGTCGAACCTGAAGCTGAAGGAGGTGCTCCTCAGATCATTCCTTATCCAGATATGCCTACCAATATTGAGGAACTAAAGAGATCCTGGATCCAGTTGAGAGAAGAAAGGGAGAAAGTGTTAGAACTTACCAGTCAACTTAATGAGGAACGAAGACTCAATGCGTATCTTCGCCCAAAAAGAAGTCGCCCCTGGGAGACTTGAGCTTTCATTGTATTTTTATTATTATTCCCTTTGTAATGAACATCGATCAAAGAAATTAGCAATAAACATTCCTCTCTTGTTGGTGATTTACGCAAAGTTAAATTCCAAAAGTCCTTGAAAACATTTCATGCATTGCATAACATAACATAACACTGCATAACAGGTATTCTACAAGTTCAATGTTCTCACGGTCTTCATTACAAACAGAAAAATGGATCTCGAACAAACTGTCAAAGATCTCCAGACTCAGAATGCTCAATTCAAGGAGATGATGCTAAGCTTATCCAAGGGGCAGGAGGAACTGAAGGCTCTTTTGCTCGAAAAGAAGAAAGACAAGAAAGTTGTGAGTTTCATTAACCCGGGAAGAAGGCGTAAAGGACAGGCCGCAGGAGTCAAGTTTGGGATCCCGAATGGTCCAGAAGAGGAGACAGAGAATGATTCAGAAGAGGAGAATGTCGATCTCTTCAACCCTGAGGACGACGATGAAGATTATGAAAATGAACAGTACTCTCCAAGAGATGATAAGTACAAGTTGCTGGAAGAACGTATGCTAGCTATGGAGGGTCAGAAGGCGCCCGGTCTGGATTTCGAAAGTTTGGGTTTGGTCTCCGATGTGACCATTCCTCGCAAATTCAAAATCCCCACTTTCACTAAGTACGATGGTGCGTCCTGTCCTCAGATGCATCTGAGAGCTTATGTGAGAAAGATTCAGCCGCATACCACTGACAGGAAGCTATGGATCCATTTCTTCCAAGAGAGCCTGTCTGGCACACAGTTGGAATGGTATTATCAGCTCGAGAGCTCTGACATCCGCACCTGGACTGATTTAGCAATAGCTTTCTATAAATAGTACCAGTATAACTCTGAACTAGCGCCTACCCGGCTACAGCTGCAGAATATGACTATGGGATCTAAAGAAAGCTTTAAAGAATATGCTCAAAAGTGGAGAGATTTGGCTGGCAGAGTCAAACCCCCTATGACTGACAGAGAATTGGTGGACATGTTCATGGGCACACTGACCGGCCCATTCTACAGCCATCTACTGGGAAGTTCTTCATCAGGTTTCACTGAACTTATATTAACAGGTGAACGTGTTGAAAGCGGCATCCGAAGTGGAAAGATACAGGCGGCTACCTCTGCAAGCACCAAAAGGTCCTATCAGGGGAGGAACGAATCAAATGCTGTGTACGGTCAAAAGGGTCGTAACAAGAAAAACCGTGACCACGACATTGGAGCAGTTACGATTGCAGCACCACCATCTCAAAACTTCCAGCCCAAACAAGACAGGCCAAGAAGGCAGTTCACCAGGATCAATATGACCTTGGCACAGGCACTGCAGGGAATGCTAAAGGCAAATTTGATCACCCTTAGAGATCCTCCTACAAATCCCAACACTACCTCTTCTCGTTATAATCCCAATGCCAGGTGTGCATATCACTCCGATAGCCCCGGGCATGATACAAACGATTGCTGGTCATTGAAGAATAAGATTCAGGATATGATCGAAGCTGGAGAAATTGAGTTTGAGCCTCCGGAGACTCCTAATGTCATCACTGCTCCTATGCCTAACCATGACAAGACTGTTAATGCTATGGATGACGATTCTCACATTTCCAATGTGGCGGACTTAACATCTCCTCTCCCGATCATAAAGAGGAATTTATTGCAAGCTGGTTTATTTCCAGGTTGTGCTGAAGATTGCAATCTCTGCATACTCCGGCCCGATGATTGTTGGGAATTGAAGAATGGTATTCAACGGCTGATGGATGATCGTACAGTTCTCTTCGAAAAGATTCCTAAGGCGGAAAACCCTATTGAAGAAATATCTGTGATTGCTAGGTCCAAAGTTCCAGTGAAGATTACCGCTACTAGGGCGCCTGTAAAGATTACTATTGAGCCCAGGGTAGCTCCCCTAATCATTACTGCACCTGGCCCGATCCCGTATTCCTCAAGCAAAGCTATTCCGTGGAATTATGGCGGTGATGTTTACGTCCATGGCGTAAAGCAAATTGACAATTCTACTAATCCTAATGGCATCGTTGGGACTAGTAAAATTACTCGAAGTGGAAGGATCTTCTCTCCAGAAATCTCACCTCCTGTCCTTGAAACTCGAGGAAAGGAACCAGTCAATCCTTCTCGGTCAGAGACACCGGTCGAAGTTACTCCCGAAGATGTTGCCAAACAGGAAATGGAAGAAGTGCTGAAAATCATCCGCAAGAGTGATTTCGATGTGGTAGAACAGTTGGGGCATACCCCGTCTAAGATCTCGATGTTATCCTTGCTGTTATCTTCTGAATCTCATGCCAATGCATTGATAAAATTCTTGAAGACTGCTCATGTGCCTCAGGAAACATTTGTCGATCAGTTCGAAAATTATGTTGCTCACTTGGCTGTTGACAATGGCCTAGGCTTTTCCGATGCTGACCTGACACCAGCGGGAAAGAATCACAATAAAGCCCTGCATATCTCCATTGAGTGTAGGGGAATCACTTTGTCTCATGTGTTGATCGATAATGGCTCTTCCTTGAATGTGCTGCCAACAGCTGTGCTGGATAAGCTGGACTGTAAAAGCATTGAACTGAAACCTAGTGACATTGTGGTACGTGCTTACGATGGTGCGAAGAGTGTTATCCATGGCGAAGTAGTCCTCCCTATCAAGATAGGACCTCAAGTCTTCAATACTACCTTCCATGTAATGAACATTCGTCCTGCCTATTCCTGCTTACTGGGACGCCCTTGGATTCATGGGTCAGGTGCTGTAGCTTCGTCTCTCCATCAAAAGCTGAGGTATCCCACAGAGGGCAAAATTGTCACCGTGTGTGGAGAAGAAGAGTACATTGTCGGTAGTGTGCATGCCTTCAGATACGTCGAGATGGATGGAGAATTCATTGAGACTCCTTGTCAGTCATTTGAAGTAGTTCCTCCGACCAATCCTGTCCTTAAGCCAACTTCCGGTGTGCCCAAGGTTATTCGGACTCCTCCTGCTATGATTTCCCTGAAGGACGCTCAAGCTGTGGTTGAAGATGGTGGCTGTACTGGCTGGGGTCAACTGATCGACGTACCGTACAAGTCTGACAAATTTGGCCTGGGGTTTAGCTCTGAGAAGGTAGCCAAGAGTCAAATTAATGCTGTAGAAGACGCTGACAGCGATTGCGACCTGGATAGCTGGATTTTCCCAACAATTGGCGACGGACTCAATAATTGGAAGGCTGAAGACACTATCACGATTTCCTTTAGTCAGGAGTAATTGTTATTGTCTATTTTGGTGTTGCAAATTTTTGTTTTTTTACAATTGAACTTCTCCAAGCGTTGTGTCTATGCCCGGGGCACAATAGCTAATTTGTTAAGGGTTTTGTCATCTTCATAAGCATATTCATATTCAATAAATCAATGGACTTTTTGCATTCAAATATTGCGCTCTTTATCTTTTCTGTCATCTTCCAAACGAGCTATGTTTTCTTACACACACTCACGTAACGAATTGCAGATCCATACCCACTCTGGATCCTGTTGACAATAGTTCTACTACTGTTCATTATGACTTTGAAAATCCGATCTACCAAGCCGAGGATGGAAGTGAGGAAGATTGTGAAGTACCTGGAGAACTTGCCAGACTGTTACTGCAGGAAGAAAGGACTATACAGCCACACGAGGAGTCAGTGGAGACTGTAAATCTGGGTACTGAAGTAGACAAGAAAGAGGTCAAAATAGGAGCAGGCTTGGAAAACAGTGTCAAGAGAAGGTTGATTCAGATGTTGCATGACTATGTAGAGATTTTTGCTTGGTCTTATGACGACATGCCAGGACTGGATACTGATATAGTAGTACATCGGCTGCCAACGAGGGAAGATTGTCGTCCTGTTAAGCAAAAGGTTCGTCGCATGCGTCCTGAAATGTCTGAGAAAATCAAAGCCGAGGTTATGAAACAATTCAATGCCGGTTTTCTAGCCGTTACTTCTTATCCTCAATGGGTTGCTAATGTGGTACCAGTGCCGAAGAAGGATGGTAAGGTACGAATGTGCGTAGATTATAGAGATTTGAACAAAGCGAGTCCCAAGGATGACTTTCCACTCCCGCACATTGATGTTCTGGTAGATAACACCGCTCAACACAAGGTGTTCTCATTCATGGATGGATTCTCAGGTTACAACCAGATTAAGATGGCGCCTGAGGACATGGAGAAAACTACGTTTGTGACGCAATGGGGCACGTTCTGTTATAAAGTAATGCCATTTGGTTTAAAGAATGCAGGGGCAACGTACCAGCGTGCTATGGTGGTTTTGTTCCATGATATGATCCATCATGAAATAGAAGTATATGTGGATGACATGATAGCCAGATCTCATACTGAGGAGGAACATCTCAATCATTTATACAAACTGTTCGAGAGGTTGAAGAAATACAAGTTGAGGTTGAACCCGAACAAATGCACCTTTGGGGTAAGGTCCGGCAAACTCCTGGGCTTTATTGTCAGTGGTAAAGGGATTGAAGTTGACCCGGCCAAGGTGAGAGCTATTCAAGAAATGCCAGTTCCCAGTACAGATAAAGAAGTCCGAGGTTTCTTGGGACGCTTGAATTACATTGCCCGATTTATCTCCCATTTGACCGCCACCTGCAAACCCCTCTTCAAACTACTAAGGAAGAATCAAGAGATGATATGGAATGACGAATGTCAAGAAGCTTTTGACAAAATCAAGAAGTATCTCCAGGAACCTCCGATCCTGATACCACCAGTTGAAGGAAGACCTTTAATCATGTATTTGACCGTGTTAGAAAATTCAATGGGGTGTGTGTTGGGGCAACATGACGAGTTTGGTCGAAAAGAGCATGCCATATACTACCTTAGCAAAAAGTTTACCGACTGTGAAACAAGATACTCACTGCTCGAGAGAACTTGCTGTGCTTTGGCTTGGGCTGCTCGCCGACTAAGACAGTATATGTTGAATCATACCACTTTGTTGATTTCTAAGATGGATCCCATCAAATACATATTTGAGAAACCTGCCCTCTCCGGAAGAATAGCGAGATGGCAGATGATTTTAACAGAGTATGATATCCAGTATACTACCCAGAAAGCAATCAAAGGAAGCGTGCTAGCCGATCATTTGGCTCATCAAGCAGTGGATGATTACCAATCTATGAATTTTGAGTTCCCAGATGAGGATGTCATGCTTGTTACTGATTATGAAGAACCGGGACCGGATGAAGGACCCGAACCGGGATCCCGATGGACTATGGTTTTCGATGGATCTTCTAATGCGTTGGGTAATGGCGTTGGTGTTGTAATTATTTCTCCCAAGGGTTGCCATACGCCTTTCACTGCTAGACTATGTTTCGACTGTACCAACAATATGGCCGAGTATGAAGCATGTATTTTGGGACTCAGAGCTGCTATAGACCTGAGAATCAAGTTTTTAAGCGTATACGGAGACTCAACCTTAGTAATCAGTCAGATCAAAGGAGAATGTGACACTAAACATCCGAATCTCATCCCTTATCGAGAGAAGGTGTTGTCACTAATCCCATACTTTGGAGAGATTACATTCGAACATATCCCACGAGAAGAGAATCAGTTGGCAGACGCATTGGCTACCATGTCATCTATGTTCAGAGTCAGATGGGACAATGAAGCTCCCATGATCACCATTGAGCGATTGGATGAACCAGCACATTGTTATGAGCTTAATACTGATGAAGTGGAAGAGAAACCTTGGTTCCACGAAGTAAAAAGATATTTAGAAACTCAGGAGTACCCTGAGGGGGCATCTATCAATGATAGAAAATTCCTGAGGAAGTTCTCTGCTAAATTCTTTTTGAGTAATGGAGTATTATACAAACGTAACCACGATTCGACTTTGCTTCGCTGTGTGGATAAAAAGGAAGCAGAAAAGATTATGGGAGATATGCACGACGGTATTTTTGGGACTCATTCTAGTGGACATACGATGGCCAAGAAGATTATGAGATCAGGGTATTATTGGTCCACCATGGAAGCTGATTGCCGCCATCACTCCAGAACCTGTCACAAGTGCCAGATATATGCGGATAAAGTACATGCACCTCCTGCTCCATTGAACGTGTTGACCGCACCTTGGCCCTTTGCAATGTGGGGCATTGATATGATTGGGGAGATTAAACCTACTGCCTCTAACGGACATCGTTTCATCCTTGTTGCTATTGATTACTTTACAAAGTGGGTAGAGGCGGCCTCATTTGCTTCTGTCACCAAGAATGTGGTGGCACGGTTCATCAAGAATAGTCTCATTTGTCGGTATGGCATCCCTGAAAGAATTATCACTGACAATGGTACTAATTTGAACAACAAGATGATTACTGAACTCTGCACGCAGTTCAACGTAAAGCACCATAACTCTTCTCCGTACCGACCAAAGATGAATGGCGCTGTAGAAGCTGCTAATAAGAATATCAAGAAGATCATACAAAAGATGACGGTGACGTACAAAGACTGGCATGAGATGTTACCGTTTGCTCTTCACGGTTATCGCACTTCAGTACGCACTTCGACAGGAGCAACTCCGTTCTCTTTAATCTACGGAATGGAAGCCGTTTTACCAGTGGAAGTTCAGATTCCCTCTCTAAGAATCATGAAAGAGGCGGGCTTAGATGAAGAGGAATGGATTCAGACTCGACTCGATCAGATAAACTTGATTGATGAGAAGAGACTTGCGGTTGTTTGTCATGGACAGATATATCAGAAACGCATGCCCCAGGCATTTAACAAAAGAGTCAAGAGACAGGTGTATCAAATTGGCGACTTGGTAATAAAGCGTATCATTCTACCACAAGGTGATCCCAGGGGCAAATGGACTCCCACGTACGAAGGGCCGTTTGTAGTTAAGAAGGTATTCTCTGGTGGAGCCATGATACTAGCTACAATGGACGGCGAAGACTTCCCGCATCCCGTGAACGCAGACATAGTAACAAAATACTACGCATAAAAGAGACCTGCTAGGTCGACGTACCTAGGCAAAAGTAAGGGCATCCCGGCGAACCAAAAAGGTTCGGGCAAAAATTAGGGATAAACATAAAAAAAATATGCACCCGGCAAGTCGAAAACCTGAAAAGGCGGCTTGGGCAAAAAGGGGTATCCTGGTGGATTGAAAACCTGAAAAGGCGGCTTGGGCAAAAAGGGGTATCCTGGTGGATTGAAAACCTGAAAAGGCGGTCCAGGCAAAAATTAGGGATTAAAGCGTATGACTATGTCCCGTTCTCAGACAACTTCATCCAAGTTCAAAGGACTGAACAAGCTAATCACTTCTATCCGACAGCAGTAGATGAGAGGCTTGAAGACATAATGGCAGTAGGGGAATTAAAGTCAATAGGACGTTTTCGGCATAGCTTTCTCTTTGTTTTCTTGACAATTTCCTCTTACTAGGATTTTTGTCTCCTTGTACACAAATTGCCTGTTTATAGGCCCTCTTTCGAAATCAATATAATTTTAGTTTCAAAAAAAATGCTCTTGTTTTACTTTCTCTGTTTTGTTTGCATAAACGTCCATTGATTTAATTCGAATTAATATATGCATTTGGATATGATCGATGTTTACCAAAAATGCGTGCATAAAATAGAAATAGCGATTACTACTAGGCTTCAGGATCGAGGAGAAGGTCTAATCATGCTTTCCAATGAATCCGTTGCTAATCCTATTCCCCAGCAAAGCCAGTCATTCCCAGAAGAGAGTGGCATTATTAGGCAAATGGGTCATCTCTTCCACCCCCAGCCAGGCTTCTGTCGAACATTTCTACCATCAGACAGAAATCAAGCATCCCCGGCTAAGAAAGGGTCATCGATACCAGTATCTCCCAACCAGAAGATTGAGATTTGCTTTCCCTAGTAGAATCCTCTGGAAGAACTTTTCAGATGCATAATTCATTCATTACATCATTTCACAGCATACACATGCATACATCGTTCGCAGTTATTTTCAAAAGCATAAAACATCTCATGCATCATGACATGGCATGAAGCTAACTTTATTTTTAAGGTTAATTATTCCCCTGATACAATCAAAACAAAGGTCCATTCAGACGGACATCCTCATCAATTACGTTCAGGATTCAACTACATCTTTCAGATACACTCCATGTCAACCTTCATTCTGACATCCTCCTAACGATGGCATCTATAAGCCCATCCCAGACATTTATTGCAAATACAACATATACAAATACTATCAGATATAGCCTAGCGTACGGTTCATTCTGATTCAGCTCAACATATGACTCTTTCAACTCAGATGCGATCTAACGTACGATCCATTCCGACCTTCAACAACTCCAATACGGTCTAACATACGACCCATTTGGACCTTCAAGGCCTCAAATGCTACCTAGCGTACGGTACATTCTGAAGTGTAGTCTGGCGTATGACTACCCCCTTCATCATCAGGTACAGCCTAACGGACGGCTCAGTCTACAACTCAGATACGATCTAGCATACGATCCATTCTGATCCTTCACCCCCAGTAACGATACAGCCTAACGGACGACTCGTTCCGCAACTCAGATACGATCTAGCGTACGATCCATTCTGATCCTTTATCCCCAGCAGTGTATGACTCATTCGGATTCTTATCTCATTTTGATTCGACACAACATATTACTCCTCCAACAATACGGTCTAGCGTACGACCCATTCGGATCTTCATTCCTCAGATACTACCTAGCGTACGGTACATCCCGAGGTGTAGTCTAGCGTACGACTACTTTTCGTCAGATACAGCCTAACAGACGGCCCATTCTGCAACTCAGATACGATCTAGCGTATGATCCATTCTGATCTGTTATCCCCAGCGGCGTATGACCCATTCTAACTCCCCAGTGAAGTCGACGACCTAATGAATGACTCACTATACGGTCTAGCGTATGACCCAGTGACACCCATGACTTCAGATATCGTCTAATGTACGACACACTCTGAAGCTCTCATCATCAAACTTCCTGGATGGCATCTTTAAAACCATCTCCACCAAGACTAATTGACAAATGCCAATTTTTGGGGCATTCTAGTGTTCAATAATCTTCCACCTCCAGACCACGAATGTCATACTTGCCATCCTAACTCTCTCGGTTCAAGAATATTGAACAGGGGCAGCTGTCATACCCCAAAATTCGCCCACTAATCTTATAAAACATTTTTCAAGACACTATGACTTATTCTGCAAGGCACTGATCTTAAAGGAACAAAGACCCAGCTCACAATAGGCCCAATCCAGAAAATGGCCCAAACTGGCCTGCTCGCTAGGCGAGCAATTCCTTCGCCTAGCGAACCCCTCGTTATGACACTCGCCCCAACGAAGCGCCAGATCCAGTAAAAGCCCAAAATAGCTTGCTCGCTAGGCGAGCAATTCCTTCGCCTAGCGAAGCTTGCGAATATCAGAATTTCTGGGCTTCCTTCTGAGCCCATTAGGTCATAGCCAGAGCACTATAAATAGCCAAGCCTTCAGTCACGAAAGGAAAAAAGGAAAAAACGGAGACGGGAGAGCGGAAACGGAAAAAGGGGAGCCCTAGCAAGCAAACCCTGATACTCACTGGAGGCAAACCTTGAAGGAACTCGGCGGCACCAAGTTCTACCCCTGCCCAATTCAATCCGATTTGCCGATTCAAAGTCACAACTCAGCTGCTAACAGGTTTACATTGCTACTATTGTCTTATGTCCTTTTTTTTTGCATATGGCTTCATGATTAGATTTACGAAATATCTTAAGCTTGGCATGTAAACTTTGGTATATACCTGCATACCTTAAATGATTAATCATATAATTGCAGTAATGAGATCCATAAGGCATAAAATTGGTTGAGATTGTACTGATATCATGTTCAAAAACCAGCAGCCGCTCGCTAGTACATCGCTAAGCGAGCCAGTAGCGAGTACTCGCTAGACCTTCGCTAGGAGAAGCAGGGGCGAACGGGACAGTGGCCGTTTCATTTTTTGCTGTTCTATCTTATGTTTGTCTAATCATGAGTTATTATAATTCTGCATCATGTGGTCTGAGTTCATGATTGTTGTGTTTATTTTATGGTGCAACTTTCAATTATATTTTATCTCGATGCTCTAATCCGTGTGTTGAATTGTGTAAAGGTTTACATGTTTCCCAGGAAAAGATTGCTGTCTAGGTCTTCCACTTTATTTGTGGGATACCCTTGTGGAGTTTCACCCTAAATTACCTAATTAATTTTAATGTATTAATTTTAATGTATTAATTTTAATGTATTAATTTTAATGTATTAATTTTAATGTATTAATTTTAATGTATTAATTTTAATGTGGAGATTCATCCTAATTACCTAATCGATTGTAAAATACGGCCTCTAAATATGTGATCTTGGACCTCTCTTTTGCCTTACGATATTACGGTACCACGGTCATGTCCCGCGAATGTAGGGATACACTTAGCAAAGACCCTTCGGTTAAATCATCATAAAATAAATCATGGTCCCTCGGATGTTGCCTTCGAAAGTACGATTTTGTCCCTCGATGACCCTTCGGTGTAGCCTACGGTTAAATGATGATCGTCCCTTCGAATGCTAAGATATCCTTACAACTGTTGCCTTCAATGACCTATCGATGACCCTACGATGACCCTTAAACATCCAAAGGGTAAAATTACTTACTTCTCAATAGTAAGGACAGTTTTACCCTCATAAGGATAGAAAACGTTCATAACGACCTTAGGAAGGTATAACTCTCAATTGCTGGATCATAACCTAAAACATTTTCCACCCCTCACACTTTGCAAGTCCTAGAAAATCACCACTTGGTATACATTCATACTAGAATCATTACCAAGTTATATTTTTCTAAACTGTTTTTTCAAAATCAAACGAGATAAATACTTTGTATACATTCATACGAGAATCATTACAAAGTTAAACTCTCTTTTCGAAACATTTTTAAACAATTCACCAACACTTTTCAGACAAAAATATAAGTGATCCAGCAATTAAGAGCCCATGGATAACCATGGATACAAAGGGTGCTAATACCTTCCCTTTGTATAATGTACCTCCCGAACCCAAAATCTATTGAGGTCTTTCCTGTTCTTTTCCACCTTTCCTTATTGGATAAAAGAAAAGCCGGTGGCGACTCTTGCTATCCGCGACATTGTGATAAAAAGGAAAATACCCCAAGTCAGTTCACCGTATGACAGTTTGCCACTTCTAAGTTTCATGCAATTTCGTAATTGCACTAGCACCGTCCCACTGGGCGTGCCATTTTGTTTACTGTGGAAATTGGTAAACAACCGCTGGTCTTCCTTAGGCCTTAAAACTAAGAGTTACTTGTAGGGTCGACCAGTTGATCCTAAGATGTGTGCTAGTGCAAGTGTGACTTATTCAATTCGACAGATAATTAACTTTGTGAGAAACGGATCCTGACAAAGTATTGAAGAAGCACAGGTTTTTTTCCACACGAAATGATAATGATGCTATAGCCTATGGGTGACTCGTTACCGACAGCACTACAACAATTAAAAGACGTACACGACGAACACGCTTTTGGTGAATTCTATTATCGTAATAGAATCAGTGTCGACAACGTAGACGATAACGTAAAGTGATAACTCAAAAGTAAATGAAATTAAGATAAAGTGTTCAACGGGAACAATTGAAAAATAAGGAAGTTGCATTGAAATAAATGTGGTGATTCACGTACATAGCACTTTTAAAAACTCTTGCTTCCTCGTGCTGGGAATGAGAAGTTTTTTACAAGTGATTTTGGTACAAAGTGAACACCCCGAGCCCCTCGTGGGATATCCTATTTATACTAAACTAAAGAAACTGCCTACAGGCCAAAAACTCCTAAAAAATAGTAGACGTCGTGCCACACGATCTGCAAACTACTTTATACACGTTCTGCAAACTGCTCCATATTCAGGCGCTTATTCTTCTTGTAACTGCTAGTCATTTTCAATTTCAAACTTCTCCCGCCCAGGTATTTAGGTCGACCCTGTCTTCTATGTGTTTGACACAACTAGAAATTCCTTAAGTCCCAGTCTTCAGTTCAGTCGACATAATGGATTTTCGACCAACATGATTCTTCTGTCGGTTTCGTCTCTTAGTGACTTATGTTTTTCTCAACTCTTGCTTTATCTTAGGCACATCTCCACCCTTTGACGGGGTATAAACCTTACATTCATAAGGCACTTTCATTGATTACACCTTCAACATGCCTTATAGATTTCTTGTGGTAACAGTATCACACATATTCTTTGGATGGAGAGTAAACTAGAAGATTATCTACTAAAAGAGAGTAACATTCCTATCTTGTGTGATAACACCTCTGCTATTTTTTATCCAAGAATCCCGTTTTAAACTCTAGGGATAAACACATTGAGATTAAAACATCACTTCATCAGAGACTATGTTCAAAAGGGAATCTTATATTTAAAATTGATTGATACATACCATCAATGGGATGATATCTTTATAAAACCCCTTGTGAATATATATTTGTCTTTATTTTGAAAATTTTGAAAATGGAAACTTGTCTTGATTAAATAAAACACCTCAAAATGTGTAGCCTTTGGAGAGTCAAAATGAGAATTTGAGGAAACATGACTTTGAACCAGTTAACCCTTTAAAGTGAGAAGGTTCTCTAGGTCAGAAGGTGTCGCATCACGCGAAAAACCGGCGGGAAAACAAGAACAACAGAGCCGCCACCGTGCGTTATTTATCCCGAAAGAGGGAAAGGAAACGCTCGAAGTAAACCTAGGAAAGAACATGGTCTCGCGACCAAAGAGAATGGGTTCGGGAGTCGGTTATGCGAAGGGAAGGTATTAGCACCCCTACGCATCCGTCGTACTCGACGGGATCCACGCACAAAAGGAAGGAAAGTGGTTGCTAAAACACTGCTCAAACACACACAAACTGGCTGAAAGAGACACAAGAAACTGACTGAAACTGACTCGGCAGGATGTCGCATCCTGGGTCTACTTAGTCTATCAGGCATAGACATCAGAGTCGAAGTAGTTCGGACTGGGGAAACGACACATGCTCGCTAGGATATCGCATCCTATGCATACGTATCTCCTTTGGACGAAGGAGAATCAGAGCATTCGTAGCTCGGCTAACACGCACACAAACAAACACAGACAAAGGCAAACGTGGAGCCTGAATGCCAATCGCTGGACTTACATCAGCATCCGAACCAACAAACCCACACTGGAACCCAAATGCCACTCGATGGACTTACATCAGCTTCCAAGCACACAACAAGACAAAACAAAGACACAGGCGCCCGGAGAGATCTGCTCATCTCCTGCCTACGTACCTCATCTGGTATGAGGATCAGGGCGACGTAGTTCCCCTACAGAGGGAAAAAGGACTAGCCTAACCAGATAACAGAGGGAGACACAACACTAGGGAGACTACGACTCGAGCCTAGATGTTGTCATGCAAAATCAACCCTAAGTTAAGGTTTCTAGCTAACTGGCACAGGGAGCCAGCCTATCCTAGTCATGACTTGCACAGGAAGCAAGCCACACACACACTTAACTTGCACAGGAAGCAAGCCAAACAAAACCTAACTTGCACAGGAAGCAAGTCTAAACTAACCCTAACTTGCACAGGAAGCAAGTCAAACAAACATACAAGCACAAGTAGCACACACTATACACAAGCAAGTGGCTCAAACAAGGGTTAGGTTTTAGTCGAGGGGTCATATCAACCTCAACAAACAAACCTCTGGAACTGGGTGAATGTGCTCTTAACCTTGCCATTGAGGGGCTAAGGTGAAGCAGATGAAAGGTGAGTGAAGATAAGACTTCACAGCTCTTATCCCTGGCCTGGGAGAGCTTAAGACAAGAATGTGTGGGTTCAGAAAGTGGGAACCCTTCTACACATTTGATACTGACTCAACTGTACGATTGTACAAGATCTTGGGTTTGTATCTGCAATGCATCAACACAGTGGTGTGAGCAAAGCAGATGACACACAGAATAGCAGGGGATAGGTTGCTTATCCCTTGGGTCTGCCAATGCCTCTTCACTTAGGAGGACTTTGGATATGTACACGGACAAATGTAAACAGTCACAAACATTGCCTCTTAAGGAGGACTTCAGACAGTTGCCTGGCCAAGTAACAGGCCAGGTCTTCCAGACTACATGAAGATTAGAAATATACCTCAATGCAAATTGCTTATATAAGCAAAGCAAAGCAAAAGTTCACAAGGAACTGAGCAACTAAAAGCACCTGAAATAGTCAAGCAGACATTAGTATACAACCTCAAACAAAGCAAAAGGAAACAGAAGTCAACAGTCAGTCAGAAGCAAATGAATGTGCAAGGCACAAGGCTTAAGGCATGTGAGCCAAGCAACCTACAAAACAAAGAGGTTAGCTCATGATAATCATATGAACTCAATCAAATTGTAATGATCTCTTTGAAGCATTTGTGGATTAACCTGAAAACATGAACTCAAACATAAGCCACAGGACCACTAGGACAAGCCTAGGGTCAAAAATGAATGAGAAAGTCAAAACAGCAAGCAATGTCCAATCAAGATCAAATTCAAACATTTAGGAAGCAACCCAATTGGTTTCATGTTTATATCATGCATCATCATCATTTCATAAGCAAAAGAAGTCAAAGCATGGCAAATGAGAGCTCATAGAAGTCAACAGCAAGACTTAGCTCAAAAGCAATCTTAAACATTTCCAAAAATCATCAAATAAATCACGATCAATCCTAACACATAGCATGGTAAGCATGTCAAATTTCATCTCATTTGGACAAGTGGAAGGCAGTCAATGAAAATCAGAAAGGCAAGGCAATTTTGAACATGCTCAAAGAAGTCAACCAATCATGCATCAACTTGAAAAAATCATAAATCAGTGATAGCATATGAGAAATGAATGGGATCAAAACCATGGCAAAGCTTAAGATGTCTACTAATCACATATGAAACTTCATGTCCATCTAATAAAGTATGAGAATTTCACAAATGAAATGGGAACATGTGTCACAAAAAGTCAACATATGACTAAACAGGGGAGAAAATCTCAAACAATTAGGAAATGCCACAAATAAAACCAAGAAAATTCACATGTAAACTAGACATCCAAGAGTACATTCATGCAAAAAATCAATTCATTTGGAGGTCAAGAAGCATGGATACAAAAATCATGAAGTTAGACATCATTGGTGTGACACAAATTGTCACACCCTAATTCAAAAAATCATATCTCACAAACCAGCAATGATAAATTCACAAACTCTACATCAAAATCACCATGAGTGTGTCTAGTTTAAGCACAAAAAATTTGGGAGCCATTGGATAAAGTATCACCATTTCACAAATGTTTTGGCAAAAGGTACAAAATATGAGCACATGTCACAAACCCTAATACCAATTAAAATCCACTCATCAAAAAAATCTGGAAAAATCATGATAAAAAACTAGAGATTGTGATGAACATGATGCAAAAAATCCCATGAAATTTGGATTAAAATTGGATGCGCCATGATTTTTGTAAGATGATGTATCAAATTGAAATAAAAATGGAAAAACAACATGACTTAATGGGACATGGGGGCACGGCCATGGCATTTTTGTAAATAAACCATCCACTTAATCAAACGGCCGCGTTTTGGACGCTGGAAAGAAATGTTTTCATTGGCTGGCATGGGGAAACAGTAACATGCGTACGTGATGTTCCAATTTTCTGGGCGTGGCTTGAAGATTTCTAGGGTTTCTGGGCACAGTATGCATGTTCATCATTCCAAATTCGAGCTCATCAAAATTTTTCCAGAATTCTCAATTGAACACACACAAATGATCATCAAGGCATGGCAAACACGAATCCATCATCACTTTTCATTAAAACATCACACACATCATGAATCGAGTACAAACAAGTTTTATCATCAAACTTCAAGACAACATAACTTCAGAAATAAACAACCATTTTCAAAAACAAAAGCATCATGAAGCTCAGCATGGATAGACCTTTCTAAAGCATGTATCTATTTTAAGAAACAAGGAAGTCGAAATTTTACCAAAGTGGAAAGGCAGATGAGATTCAGTTGTTATTTGGTGTTTTTGGCCTGAAACAGGTGTCCCAAAGATCTTCAAATGATGAATGATGAAGAAGGTTTGGCTTGAAATGGCTTGGTTTGGATGCAAACAACTTCTGCCATTGATGATGCTTTGCAAAAACAGTCCACAAAACCCTCTTACAGATGTGGAATGATAGCTGAAATGTGTTCACAAGGTTGCTTGGATGATGGATAAACAATGTCCAGATCGTGGCCTTTGAAGTTTTTGGAAGAATTTGAAAAATGTTAAGAAAATGGATTTTTGAGAGAATGAATGAGTTTCTGTGTTTGGAGGCTGCAGCTAGGGTTTTTCTCAGCAGAAAAAGAGATGAATATATATGTTGTTTACTGGTGCTAATGAATGCTAATCATGGTTCATGAAAATGTGGAGTAGAGTTGGTAAAAGTGTACTTTCTTTCCAATTTTCAAGCAAGTTGGCATGGGTGTGTGTACTGCATGAGAATGGGCTTGCAACAAGTCATAAACAATGTATCTGAACATATTTGAATGGCAAAAATGGTTGGAAATGATTAAATCAAAAGTTCACTTTTTCACCTCACTTAAAATTAATTCAAGTAGGTTCAAAAATGCCATTTTGATCCATAAAGTTTTGGTACATGAAAGTTACATTTTTGGAAAGAGGGTCAAATGTGACTTGTAGGAAAAAACCCCACCCAAATTGGCCAAATGGTTTGAGAGATATGGCCTTTTGAAGTTCAAGAATTTTTGAAAATGAATTGATCATAACTTGCCAACCATACATGGGAATTGAGTGTTCTTGGACTTTTTGGAAATGGGAGAACAAGATCTTCAACTTTCATGTTGGGCAAAAATTCATTTGAAGCTTGTATCATGATGTAAGTTTGAGGATCAAGACTTTCCATTTTGGGCAGGTTTCAATTACAGGTCCAGTTTCCATTTTTGGAAATTTCTGATCTGGCTTCAAATTCTTCCATGATGGTGTTTGACATGATATATGAGGACTATATGGACATGAATGAGACCTCTCAAACCAATTTCCATCATCAAATCACTGATTAAATGGACAGTTGACCAAGTTTGACTTTTTAGGGTTTCTGACTGACTGTGCATTGACTGATGACTTCTGAACATCCAATCCTTGACCTAAACACTTCAAATGGATCCCCAAGTCATGTGAACATGTTGGACCAACCCTAGGGCCTTGGCTCCTTGAGAAACACCCTTGCTTGCTTGGTTGACTGATCTCCTGATCAGTTTGACCTAATTTCTTGATTGGCTTGCACTTGAGCAAAAGGGACAATGCAATGCTATGCAGTGGACCATGTTATGTTATGACCTAATATGAGAATGTATGTACAATGATAGGTGCAAATTTGAGGTGCTACAGCTGCCCCTATTCAATCAGCTGGGAACCCGAATGGATGAGAGCAACGGCTGTCAGACTTTCAGGGTAAACGGGGATTGAATACCAAAGAACCGTAGAAATTTGCACTCTGCCGGATATGATACAAGAAGAACCACGTCATTTACTGATGACGCCTGCAATTGACAACTTCAGAAAAGCAAAACCATTTACCGATGGTTAGAAACTGGTAACTTGATATTTACCGATATCAACTTCAGCTCGACCATTTACCGACGGCTGCTGGGAAACAACTTCTGATGTAAAAGGAAGCAAAACCATTTACCGATGGTGGCTTCAAAGAAAACTTGACATTTACCGATATCAACTTCAACTTGACCATTTACCGATGGCTACTGCAACTGGGGATCTGATATTTACCGATATCGAAGAAAACGGGGCCATTTACCGATGGCGGATAAAACGGGGCATTCAATATTTACCGATATTGAAGCATACAGGGCCATTTACCGATGGCGTCTCCACTTGGGGAGGAACAAAATCTTTGTGGTGTAATCAGACAAGACGTTTACTGACGACTTCTGGGGATCTTGATTTTATCAACAAGGAAACAAAGCATGACCAGACATTTACCGATGACTGGGATGAGACTCGACGTTTACCGACATCGAAAGATGATGTTTACCGACATCCAAAAACGACCAGACATTTACCGATGACTGGGGAACACTTCACTAAGGGAAAGAGAACAAATATTTGCAACTGAAAACCAGATAGGACATTTACCGATGACTCTACTGGGGATCTCCAGCTGGGGATTATCAGACATTTACCGATGACTGCAGAAAAGACTTGATGTTTACCGACATCGAAAGATGATGTTTACCGACATCAAAAAATGACCAGGCATTTACCGATGACTGGGTGCGACTCGATGTTTACCGACACCGAAACAATGGTGTTTACCGACACCAAAAATGATGACCAGACATTTACTGATGACTGGGGAGAATACTCGATGTTTACAGACACCGAAACAATGGTGTTTACCGACACCAAACAAAGAAACACACGCGGGTGCTAGCATGACACTTACCGGTATCACAAGAACGACTTTTTAGATATGTCAAGGCAAGGTTGACCACTTGCTGGGGGTCTCACTGGGGAGAAACAAACTTTCTGTCACCAACGGGTGAGGTAATAAACCTCTGTGGGGATATCAATCCTGAGTGCCGTCAAGAGCAACTGTAGCAGACTTGCTGCGCTGATGTTGAATGAAATGATCCGCCTCTGCCGGGGATACGGTCTGGTGAGGTTAACACATGAATGCATATGTTTGAATTTTTCTATGGCGTAATGCTCCATACTGAATGGAAATGCTACGCAGTTTGAGGATGCAATGATCACTAAAAATGCAAAAAATGCAAAAATGATGAAAAACTCCGGCTGGGGAGCCAAAACTGATCGGGTACTCCAACTCTGCGGGGAGACTCTGCAGGGAGAGCAACGACTTCTCACTCATGTTGGAGAATAGCACTGCTGCTGGGGGAAGGTAAACTCCGCTGGGGATATCCTTCAGTCCACAGATAGGATAAATGTTGGAGATAAATTTCAATGAACCTGCCTCACTCGGGGAGGAAATCGGCAAATATAGGCCTGCTGGGGATAGGCAAACCTTAGATCTGCTGGGGAATAGAAGGCACTATCCACAGACGTCTCCGCAGGGGAACATAGCTCTGATAGCTTCCAAACTTGCTTGGGGAAAATATCTGCTGAGGAAACGTCCTCACAGATGCCAACCTGAAAAACAGCACAACAAAATGCCCCCAGGGGATACATGGACAAGATACGCTCAAGTGTCCTCAACATTCAAAATGATTTTCAAATGTTTTGTCATCCTGCAAGCTATTGTTTAGCCTTCATGTTTTTATATGCAATGCTTATCAAAAAATCGGACATTTTTGCAAACAAAACAGTAAAAATAAAAACAAGAGAGCCATTTATCTGAATAACGACTTTTATTGATTGAAAATGTGCCTGAAGAGGCAAATACATTGGGAAGCAATTCCTAGAAAGAGGTAATTGCGCACAAAAGGAAAAATCTATCCTAATGGCAACGTGAACACGGCATCCACTATTTCTCAATTCTGTTATAACTCACAGATCATCAGTTTTCCTCCCAACTCCTTGCTTTCTGAGAAGAATGACTGGACGGATCACATCTTTCGAGATGGCAGACGACAAAGCTTGATGAAATACAGACAACTCAGACTGTAGTCTTCGCTTTAATCCCTCTTTTGCCTGGATCGCCCTTTCGGGTTTTCAATCCACCGGGATACCCATTTTTGCCTAAGCCGCCCTTGCGGGTTTTCGACTTACCGGGTGTACAAATTCTTTTTCATTTTATCCCTAATTTTTGCCCGAACCTTTTCTTTCTGTTTTTGGTTCGCCGGGATGCCCCTTTTTTGCCTGGACTCTTTTTTTCTTTTTGTCCAGCGGGTCAATTTATGCGAAGTATTTTTTGACTACATCTGAGTTAACACGAGACGGAAAGTCTTCACCATCCATAGTTGTAAGCATCAAGGCTCCACCGGAGAATACCTTTTTCACAACATACGGACCTTCATAATTAGGAGTCCACTTGCCCCTGTTATCTGCACCAGGAGGGAGGATCCTCTTCAAAACTAGATCACCGATCTGATAGCTTCGAGGATGCACTTTCTGATCAAAGGCTCTCTTCATCCTTCTCTGATACAACTGTCCATGGCATACAGCTGCTAACCGTCTCTCCTCGATAAGGCTCAACTCGTTAAACCTTGTTCGAATCCACTCGGCTTCGTCCAGCTTGACATCCAATAAAACTCTCAGAGAAGGAATCTCCACTTCAACAGGTAGGACGGCTTCCATACCATACACAAGGGAGTAAGGGGTTGCCCCGGTCGACGTACGTACTGAGGTACGGTACCCATGCAAAGCGAAAGGCAGCATCTCATGCCAATCCTTGTACGTAACAACCATCTTCTGCACAATCTTCTTGATATTCTTGTTCGCCGCTTCTACAGCACCATTCATCTTCGGTCTGTAAGGAGAAGAATTGTGATGTTCAATCTTGAAATCTTTACAAAGCTCTTTCATCATCTTGTTATTGAGATTCGAACCATTGTCAGTGATGATTCTCTCAGGAACTCCATAACGACAGATGATTTCTTTCTTGATGAACCGGGTAACCACTTGTTTGGTAACGTTAGCATAGGAAGCTGCTTCCACCCATTTGGTGAAATAGTCAATTGCTACCAAAATGAAGCGATGTCCATTCGAAGCAGTAGGCTCAATCTTCCCAATCATATCAATGCCCCACATGGCAAACGACCAAGGCGAATTCATGACATTCAGAGGGCTTGGTGGTACATGCACCTTATCAGCATAAATTTGACACTTATGGCACTTCCGAGCATACTTGAAACAATCGGATTCCATAGTCATCCAGTAATAACCCGCTCTCAACAACTTCTTAGCCATTGCATGTCCGCCGGCATGAGTACCGAAGGAACCTTCATGAACTTCCTGCATTAACATGTCCGCCTCGGGTCTGTCCACGCATCTGAGCAAGACCATGTCAAAGTTTCTCTTATACAGCACATCATCCTGATTCAAATAGAAGCTTCCAGCTAGCCTCCTCAGGGTTTTCTTGTCATTCTTAGACGCACCTTCAGGATACTCCTGAGTCTTGAGGAAGTTCTTGATGTCATAATACCACGGCTTCTCATCACTCACAACAGACTCGGCTGCAAACACATACGCAGGCCTCTCAAGTCGATTCACCGCAACATGTGGCACATGATTCCACCAATGAACTTTGATCATTGACGACAAAGTAGCCAAGGCATCAGCCATTTGATTCTCATCCCGGGGGACATGATACAACTTCACCTTCTTGAAGAACGTCAGTATTCTTCTGGTATAATCTCTATACGGAATCAAATGCGGCTGGTTCGTATTCCAATCTCCATTGACTTGATTGACCACTAGAGCTGAATCTCCAAATATATCAAGAGTTTTGATCCTCAAATCAATGGCTTCTTCTATCCCCATGATACAAGCCTCATACTCAGCTTCGTTGTTGGTGACGTCAAACGTCAATCTGGCAGAAAAAGGTATATGAGCACTTTTAGGATTGATCAATACTGCCCCAACACCGTTACCATTCATATTCACAGCCCCATCAAACATCAGTGTCCATTTGTCATCCGGATCCGGTCCTTCCTCGACAAGAGGCTCTTCGCAATCTTTCATCTTCAGATACATGATGTCTTCATCAGGGAACTCAAACATCATAGGCTGATAATCTTCAATCGGTTGCTCGGCGAGGTAGTCTGACAGAATACTACCTTTGATGGCCTTTTGTGATGTGTACTGAATATCATATTCTGTTAGAATCATCTGCCAACGAGCAACACGTCCGGTGAGAGCTGGTTTCTCAAAGATGTACTTCACTGGATCCATCTTAGAAATCAATAAGGTAGTATGGTTCAACATATACTGCCTCAGTCGGCGAGCAGCCCAGGCCAAAGCACAACAAGTTTTCTCGAGCAGTGAATATCTTGTTTCACAGTCGGTAAACTTTTTGCTAAGGTAGTATATGGCATGCTCTTTTCGACCAGACTCGTCATGCTGTCCCAATACACACCCCATCGAATTCTCAGTCACTGACAGGTACATTATCAGAGGTCTCCCTGGAACTGGAGGTATAAGGATTGGAGGTTCCTGTAAATACTCTTTAATCTTGTCAAAAGCTTTCTGACAATCATCATTCCACTTGATCGCTTGATTCTTTCTTAGCAATTTGAAGATTGGTTCACACGTGGCTGTTAGATGAGATATGAACCTTGCAATGTAGTTCAATCTCCCTAAAAACCCACGGACTTGCTTCTCCGTTTCCGGTTCAGGCATCTCTTGAATAGCTTTGACTTTTGCTGGATCAACCTCAATCCCTTTCTCACTGACAATGAAGCCTAACAGCTTCCCTGATCTCACCCCAAACGTGCACTTGTTCGGATTCAACCTCAGCTTGAACTTTCTCAACCGATCAAACAGCTTCTGCAAATTAACCAAGTGCTCCTCTTCTGTCTGCGACTTCGCAATCATATCATCTACGTATACTTCAATTTCTTTATGCATCATGTCATGAAAAAGAGTCGTCATTGCCCTCTGATAGGTAGCACCAGCATTCTTTAGCCCAAATGGCATTACCTTATAGCAGAACGTGCCCCAAGGTGTAATGAATGTCGTCTTTTCCATGTCCTCTGGCGCCATCTTGATCTGATTATATCCAGAGAAACCATCCATGAAAGAGAATACCGAGGATTGAGCCGTATTATCAACCAATACATCAATGTGAGGTAAAGGGAAATCATCTTTCGGACTCGCTCTATTCAAATCTCGGTAATCGACACACATTCTGACTTTGCCATCCTTCTTCGGCACAGGAACGATGTTGGCCACCCATGGGGGATAACTTGTAACAGCCAAAAAACCTGCATCCCATTGCTTCTGAACCTCTTCCTTGATTTTAGTTGCCATGTCAGGACTCGTTCTACGAAGCTTCTGCTTGACCGAAGGACATCCTTCTCTAAGAGGTAATCGATGCACCACAATGTCTGTATCTAACCCAGGCATATCTTGATATGACCAGGCGAATATCTCCACATATTCTCTCAGCATCTCAATCAGCCTCCTCTTGACAGAGTCCTCTAAAGCAGCCCCAATCTTGATTTCTCTTTTGGCGTCCTCAGTACCCAAATTAACAACCTCCAACTCCTCCTGATGAGGTTGGATGACCCTTTCCTCCTGCTTCAGCAATCTGACCAATTCTGCAGGGAGTTCACAGTCTTCCTCACTCTCCTCTTCAGCTTGGTAGATGGGATTGTCGAAATCATACTGAGCCATAACAGAACTGTTCATAGTGAATGCCATAAGATCGCTTCTGCATGTTTAATGCTTTGTTTTAGAAAAAGAGTTCAATAAAGTCACAAAAAACAAAAACATTGCCATTTTTATTGTTTTGAAAAAAAATGAAAACAAAAAATAGAAAGACAGGGATCACAAAGTTTGATTTCAAAAAATGTCCTTCATTAATGATAATCATTAAAACATGATGAGGCCCTACAATGAATCACTACGCCTTGGGCAGATCGTAGGATTTTCATGCAAAATGAAAAAACAACAGAAAATTACTCTGTCAGAAGAGTAACTTGAACCACTTCTTCAGCCGTCCAGTTGTTGATAGACCCCCCTGGTGCACACGGGCGAACCCAGTTGTCCAGATCACAATCACTGTCACAGTCTTCACTACCGGTTGCAGAGACGTCGCCATGATTCATCAGCCCAGCGCTGGTAAAGGTACTCGGACCCGCTTGACCATTCTGCTCTGCTTGGAGAGGCTCGTAACCAACGCCAAATTTGTCTTCTTTGACAGGCAAATCCACCATCTTGCCCCAACCTTCAGCTTTGCCAGAATCAACAACCTGCTTAGCCTGCTTGTAAGAAGTAATTGAAGCACCTGGCTTCCTCTGCTCAGCGTACGCCACTTTCTCAAGAGCCACAGTCTCAAACGCCTGGCATAAGGTTTCGTGGATCTCGCCATCCACCTCAACATACTTGAACGAGGATAGATGACTCACCAGAATCTCTTCTTCACCGCACACAGTCACAATCTGACCGTTTCAGACATACTTGAGCTTTTGATGGAGAGTCGACGAGACTGCCCCTGCTGCATGAATCCATGGACGCCCCAATAAACAACTATAGGCGGGCTGGATGTCCATAACATAGAAGATGATATCGAATACCTCATGACCTATCTTCACCGGCAAGGTAACTTCCCCACACACAGAACGTTTGGAGCCGTCGAAAGCACGAACGATCAGGTCACTGGGAGTAAGCACAAACCCTTCCACATCAATCTTCTTCAGAATCTGCTTAGGCAGCACATTCAGCGACGACCCGGTGTCTACCAATACGTGAGACAACACTGCCCCCTTGCACTCCATGGTGATGTGCAAGGCTTTGTTATGGTTCCGCCCTTCAGGCGGTAAGTCCAGGTTGGTGAATCCTACACCATGTCTGGTGCTCACATTGGCCATCACGCCCTCTAGTTGATTGACAGAAATCTCCTGAGGCACGTAAGCCAGGTTCAACATCTTCAGCAAGGCATTACGGTGTGCCTCAGAGCACAACAACAGTGAAAGTATAGAAATCTTGGACGGAGTTTGGTTCAACTGATCTACAATCTTGTAGTCACTCTTCTTGATTATTTTCATAAACTCCTCCACGTCCTTCTCAAATGTCCCCTCGGGCGCTTCCTTCTGGACAGGTTCTTCCTCAACCACAGCTTGCTTACCCTTTGCTTTGGCGAGAGCCTCAGCATTATTGTCCCTCAAAGGCTGCGGTGCGAACAGACGACCGCTTCTGGTAAAACCTCCTGGACCCCCTACATTGTCCACAGCCGGACCAACAGTTGCAGGAACTCTATTCGGTAAACCAATTGTCACTGGAGTCTGATTCACTGGTCTCGTCTGACTTTCAGCCCTTCTGTTACTGCGGTGAGCATTATCATACTTCCACGGCACGGATCTACTATTCTCAACAGCCCTCCTTCCAGACGCGGCGATAGTAGTTGGAGCACTGATGGTTACAGGCACGGAAATGGTAACTGGGGTACCATTCGTTGCAGGTGCACTAACGACCCTTTGTCCACGTCCTTCAGACGGTTTAAAGTAAATGGTGATAGTTGACACTGTTCCACGATCTTTTACAGCCCTACTGAATTGCAAACAACCCTCATCCATCATACCCTGGATACCGGCCTTTAGCTGGTCGCAACCATTCTCAAATTCTGCACAGCCCAAACAATCCTCATCACAGCCCGAGTAGACACCCCCATTCAGCAGACGGCCCTTCACAACTAACAGAGAAGTCTGAACATCATCAACATTAACAACCAGATCTTCAGCTTCCTTCCCCTCAATATTGTTCACTCTATGCCCACTATGCTGAGGCATAGGGTTGTTTACGACGTTAGGCACTGGAGCGAAGTTGATCGCCTTGGCATCGATCAAATCTTGGACCTTGTGCTGGAGAGCCCGACACTTCTCAGTATGATGTCCTGGTGCCCTAGAGTGAAAGTCACAACGGACGTTGGCGTCGTACCCAGGAGGCAATACTGTAGGCGGAGCCATTGTACGCAACTCAACCATCCCCAACCTGAGTAATTCGGGCAGCAGTTCGGCGTACGACATGGGTAGCGAATCAAAACGTCGATCAGGCATCCTCTGTCTGGGCTGATACGGACGTTGCTGTTGTTGTTGTTGTTGTTGCGGTTGTTGAACTCTTTGTTGTTGTTGTTGACGAGGTTGAGGTGCCGGAATGGTCACTGCAGCAACCTGACAGCGTTGACTTCTGTTCTGATCTCTGCGGTATTGAACAGCATTAGTTTCACCCTCTCTTCGACGAGGTGCCCCAGCAAACGGCTTCTTAGAAGAAGAGGAACCAGCATCTTGGATCTTCCCAGTTTTAATCAAGCTCTCAGTCCTCTCTCCACAAATGACAACATCAGAAAAACTACCGAACGGGCAGCTCCCCATCCGGTCCATAAACACACCTTGAAGAGTACCGATAAACATATCTGTCAACTCCCTCTCCAGCATAGGGGGTTGAACTCTAGCAGCCAGTTCACGCCACCTCTGGGCGTACTCCTTGAAGCTTTCATTGGATTTCTGACAAAGACTCTGCAGCTGAGTCCGGCTCGGTGCCATGTCCATGTTGTGTTTGTATTGCCTCAAAAAGGCCTCACCCAGATCCCTCCAGCATCGGATCGAATCTCTCTTCAATTCCATGTACCAGTCCAAAGAAGCCCCAGATAGACTATCTTGGAAAAAATACATCCACATCTTTTCATCATCGGTATACGCAGAGATTTTTCGATAATAAGCCTGCACATGGGTGCGAGGGCAAGAAGTACCATTGTATTTATCGAAGGACGGTGCTTTGAACTTGTAAGGGATTCTCAAACCTTCCACCAACCCCATATTGGTAACATCAAAACCGAGAGAATTCTGACATTCCATAGCTCTAATTTTCTCAGCAAGGGTATCAACTTTACGATCCCTCTCATCAACCCTTCCCAGAACATCTTCGTCTTCACTGAGCAGAGTGAACATATCCTCTTGTCTGTCAACAATCGGAACAGGATTACGGGCCGGGGCACGGACTCCTCTGGCATTAGTGGCATCTGGAGCAATGGGTTGACCGTTGATTCGAATTCCCCCCAACTCATCACCTGTAGCATAGTTGTTGATGGGTACAGCAACAGCAACATTGTTATCATTGATTGGGCCTCCCTCTGGCGGAGCATGGTTGACCGGTGGAATTGCAGCCTCTTGTCTCTGAACCATGGCTCGAAGTTCTTCTTGACCTTGTGCAACCCCTTGCATCATATTCATGAACTGGGCCATGTTAGCCTTCATCTCAGCCAACTCAGCTTGAACTTGATCCATACCTCTCTGTTGATTCAGTCTTGTTGAGTAGCGGTGCGGACGTTGATCAGCTATCCTGCCTGAACAGGAACCAAGAGTGAGAAGTCACGACCAAGAACACCTGTTATGCAAAATGATATGAGTATGGTGCTAATGATGCGTATGATGCACATGATATGTTCATTCCTCAGGCATTCAAAGAGCCTGAGTCATCCTCAAAAGATGGCAACCTGCAGCAAGAACAACATAGAAGCACAGAAACAACATACACAAGAGTGATGAGTACAAGGTGAAACCAACAACCTCATCAATATGAGTAACAGGATCATACAACAAAGTCGACAAAGAAAATCCAAACAATCGGAGTACAACAATGAATCCCATCCAACAAGCCTGGAGGTGATTCTCAACATACACATCAAAGATACAAGCTAAGACAAACGGCCTCCCGGAATGAGAGTCTTCAAGTACTGACACTGGTCTATCAACAGGTCACATTCTGAACATTCTGGCAAAAGAGTGATCTTCTCCTTCAGTTGTCGTCTAAGCTCTACCACTTCTCCTCCAAGGTGGTTCTCTGATGCCTGTCTCAAGTCTACTTCCTTCTTCAACTGGATGTCTTTATCTCTGAGTTGCTTCTCCAAGTCTCTGATCTTCTTCTGATAGCTGGCCTCAGCTCTCTGCAGCCTCAAGCACTCCCGGTGTTCTGCATCTAACATGCTCTCCACCTCCTCGTAGGATCTCTTCTTGCTTCTCAGTCTGCTAGCATCTTCTTTTCGCACTCCTCTGAGTTGATGAGCCAAGTTCAAACTATCAGCTTTGGCTTTGTACAGCTCCATCTGGGTATCTTGCTCCTTCCCTCTCAAACGGCGATTCTCCATCAGGGCTTGCTTGTAGTGCTCCGCAGGCACACTCTCAGCAAGGATCAAAGGTGGTTGCTCCTGCAACGGCTTCATCCTATCATAGGGTAACAACAAAGTTTCTACTCTCTCCTTGACCCAATCAGTGTAATCAGGCATAGCAACAGCAAACTTCTTCCCTAAGACAGATCCATCCTTCACACCAATAGACTTCCAAGCTCTCCCTATCTGCTCCAATCTGGCCGGGTCACTCTGCTTCTCAAAATACACACTTTCAGCTACCTCAGCCTCAAGCGGTCTTCCCTTCATCACAAACCCCAACTGGCGAAGAGAAAGAACCGGGTTGTAATTGATGCAACCCCTAGTCCCTATGAGTGGCACATTACGGAATCCTCCACAGCTCATAATGACGTTACGCACATCCATCCGGTAAGATTGCCACCTGATGTCATAGGAGGTAAGAGACATAACCCTCTGAGTCCACTTATGCGTGCTCTGAGCATCCACAAAAGGTCCACTGACTGGCAGAAGAGACAAGAACCATCTGAGCAAAAGCGGGAGACAACACCTGATAGCTCCACCCTTACCATGCCTACTGTGAATAGCATAGTAAGTGTCAGCTAATAGAGTAGGAACTGGATTTCCTCCAATGAAAATACTGACTGCAGCATAGTCAACAAAATTGGGCATACTCGGAAACAGGACGATCCCATAGATCATGACGGCCAACTGAGCATGAAAGGCTTCCCAGCTTCCCTTCTCTGCTTCTTCTCTAGCTACCCTCAACAGAAACTTCAAAGGCAATCCTACAACATCCCCACTGGACTTCCAACTATCACTGACTTCTTTGATACCCAAATGGAGAGCTCTGGCGACAACTCTGAAATCAACCTCCTTGGGCACATCCAAGAAAGGAACCTGATACCGGACCGGGACACTCAGCAGAATGGAGTACTCCTCAAGAGTAGGCGCCAACTGATAATCTTGAAAGGTGAAACAATGAAGCTCTGGGTCGTAGAACTGTAGAAGAGTCTGCAACGGCACCGGATCGACTACCATCTTCAACAGGGTCAGAATATCTCCATACTGGTCAACAAACCCCTTCTGGTTACCACTGGTCATAAAGTTGCTCAACTCAATCAGAGACGTCAAAGGTTCACGGTGAAAGCTGTAGGAACAAGTCTTCCGCTTCAACTCTGGGACTGTTGCCATCTCTATCAGTGAACAAGCTCTGGAATGTACCTGAGAAATGATATGCATGCAGGGATTAGTTTTTTTTTTGTTTTTTTTTTCTTTTTTCTTTTTTTTGTATCTTTTTTTATTGCGTTTCTTTTGAAAAATAAATATGCTATGATGCAAATGATGCAGACACGACTGGTTGGCTGTGTCTCTCAGAACACAGGATCAAAGCTTCGGCTTGAACTCGGAACCACAAATTCATCTGAAACCCAAAGTCATCTGAGACCCCAAAATTCTGAACCAATAGTCACCAACAGGATCACAAGTCACCAACAAGTCACCAACTGTACCTGTAATAATGATCATTCCCTCCCCACTCACGGGTGTCATCTAGGCCAGGGTAAGGTCGAGAGAAACGCAGCATAAATAACCTTTCGCAGAACATCATCATATACACACCCGAAGTATGTAACGATAATATCCCACCAGGGTCTGAACTGCTCGTGATATCAATGTTCTGCTAAGTGGCGCAATACCACCCGCTTCCCATGAATCACTCTATTCCTAAGTATCCTAGATTTCACTCATGGCCTGGGTATTGGGCCTTTTACCTCATGTAACTCCCACCCCAACAGAGAGAAACAGACAACCAGCCAGATGAATAATGAATGTGAATGCAAACATTAATGCAAACAATAAATGCAAACAGTAAATGCAAATATATACAAATGAATGCAATAAATACAACAACAAACAGCAACCAAAACCCTAACCTAGAGAGCGCTAGGAGAGACTCGCTCAGGGAAGATGGACCAGCACAGGTCAACTTCTCTATGTCCCCAGCAGAGTCGCCAGCTGTCGCATCACGCGAAAAACCGGCGGGAAAACAAGAACAACAGAGCCGCCACCGTGCGTTATTTATCCCGAAAGAGGGAAAGGAAACGCTCGAAGTAAACCTAGGAAAGAACATGGTCTCGCGACCAAAGAGAATGGGTTCGGGAGTCGGTTATGCGAAGGGAAGGTATTAGCACCCCTACGCATCCGTCGTACTCGACGGGATCCACGCACAAAAGGAAGGAAAATGGTTGCTAAAACACTGCTCAAACACACACAAACTGGCTGAAAGAGACACAAGAAACTGACTGAAACTGACTCGGCAGGATGTCGCATCCTGGGCCTACTTAGTCTATCAGGCATAGACATCAGAGTCGAAGTAGTTAGGACTGGGGAAACGACACATGCTCGCTAGGATATCGCATCCTATGCATACGTATCTCCTTTGGACGAAGGAGAATCAGAGCATTCGTAGCTCGGCTAACACGCACACAAACAAACACAGACAAAGGCAAACGTGGAGCCTGAATGCCAATCGCTGGACTTACATCAGCATCCGAACCAACAAACCCACACTGGAACCCAAATGCCACTCGATGGACTTACATCAGCTTCCAAGCACACAACAAGACAAAACAAAGACACAGGCGCCCGGAGAGATCTGCCCATCTCCTGCCTACGTACCTCATCTGGTATGAGGATCAGGGCGACGTAGTTCCCCTACAGAGGGAAAAAGGACTAGCCTAACCAGATAACAGAGGGAGACACAACACTAGGGAGACTACGACTCGAGCCTAGATGTTGTCATGCAAAATCAACCCTAAGTTAAGGTTTCTAGCTAACTGGCACAGGGAGCCAGCCTATCCTAGTCATGACTTGCACAGGAAGCAAGCCACACACACACTTAACTTGCACAGGAAGCAAGCCAAGCAAAACCTAACTTGCACAGGAAGCAAGTCTAAACTAACCCTAACTTGCACAGGAAGCAAGTGAAACAAACATACAAGCACAAGTAGCACACACTATACACAAGCAAGTGGCTCAAACAAGGGTTAGGTTTTAGTCGAGGGGTCATATCAACCTCAACAAACAAACCTCTGGAACTGGGTGAATGTGCTCTTAACCTTGCCATTGAGGGGCTAAGGTGAAGCAGATGAAAGGTGAGTGAAGATAAGACTTCACAGCTCTTATCCCTGGCCTGGGAGAGCTTAAGACAAGAATGTGTGGGTTCAGAAAGTGGGAACCCTTCTACACATTTGATACTGACTCAACTGTACGATTGTACAAGATCTTGGGTTTGTATCTGCAATGCATCAACACAGTGGTGTGAGCAAAGCAGATGACACACAGAATAGCAGGGGATAGGTTGCTTATCCCTTGGGTCTGCCAATGCCTCTTCACTTAGGAGGACTTTGGATATGTACACGGACAAATGTAAACAGTCACAAACATTGCCTCTTAAGGAGGACTTCAGACAGTTGCCTGGCCAAGTAACAGGCCAGGTCTTCCAGACTACATGAAGATTAGAAATATACCTCAATGCAAATTGCTTATATAAGCAAAGCAAAGCAAAAGTTCACAAGGAACTGAGCAACTAAAAGCACCTGAAATAGTCAAGCAGACATTAGTATACAACCTCAAACAAAGCAAAAGGAAACAGAAGTCAACAGTCAGTCAGAAGCAAATAAATGTGCAAGGCACAAGGCTTAAGGCATGTGAGCCAAGCAACCTACAAAACAAAGAGGTTATCTCATGATAATCAGATGAACTCAATCAAATTGTAATGATCTCTTTGAAGCATTTGTGGATTAACCTGAAAACATGAACTCAAACATAAGCCACAGGACCACTAGGACAAGCCTAGGGTCAAAAATGAATGAGAAAGTCAAAACAGCAAGCAATGTCCAATCAAGATCAAATTCAAACATTTAGGAAGCAACCCAATTTGTTTCATGTTTATATCATGCATCATCATCATTTCATAAGCAAAAGAAGTCAAAGCATGGCAAATGAGAGCTCATAGAAGTCAACAGCAAGACTTAGCTCAAAAGCAATCTTAAACATTTCCAAAAATCATCAAATAAATCACGATCAATCCTAACACATAGCATGGTAAGCATGTCAAATTTCATCTCATTTGGACAAGTGGAAGGCAGTCAATGAAAATCAGAAAGGCAAGGCAATTTTGAACATGCTCAAAGAAGTCAACCAATCATGCATCAACTTGAAAAAATCATAAATCAGTGATAGCATATGAGAAATGAATGGGATCAAAACCATGGCAAAGCTTAAGATGTCTACTAATCACATATGAAACTTCATGTCCATCTAATAAAGTATGAGAATTTCACAAATGAAATGGGAACATGTGTCACAAAAAGTCAACATATGACTAAACAGGGGAGAAAATCTCAAACAATTAGGAAATGCCACAAATAAAACCAAGAAAATTCACATGTAAACTGGACATCCAAGAGTACATTCATGCAAAAAATCAATTCATTTGGAGGTCAAGAAGCATGGATACAAAAATCATGAAGTTAGACATCATTGGTGTGACACAAATTGTCACACCCTAATTCAAAAAATCATATCTCACAAACCAGCAATGATAAATTCACAAACTCTACACCAAAATCACCATGAGTGTGTCTAGTTTAAGCACAAAAAATTTGGGAGCCATTGGATAAAGTATCACCATTTCACAAATGTTTTGGCAAAAGGTACAAAATATGAGCACATGTCACAAACCCTAATACCAATTAAAATCCACTCATCAAAAAAATCTGGAAAAATCATGATAAAAAACTAGAGATTGTGATGAACATGATGCAAAAAATCCTATGAAATTTGGATTAAAATTGGATGCGCCATGATTTTTGTAAGATGATGTATCAAATTGAAATAAAAATGGAAAAACAACATGACTTAATGGGACATGGGGGCACGGCCATGGCATTTTTGTAAATAAACCATCCACTTAATCAAACGGCCGCGTTTTGGACGCTGGAAAGAAATGTTTTCATTGGCTGGCATGGGGAAACAGTAACATGCGTACGTGATGTTCCAATTTTCTGGGCGTGGCTTGAAGATTTCTAGGGTTTCTGGGCACAGTATGCATGTTCATCATTCCAAATTCGAGCTCATCAAAATTTTTCCAGAATTCTCAATTGAACACACACAAATGATCATCAAGGCATGGCAAACACGAATCCATCATCACTTTTCATTAAAACATCACACACATCATGAATCGAGTACAAACAAGTTTTATCATCAAACTTCAAGACAACATAACTTCAGAAATAAACAACCATTTTCAAAAACAAAAGCATCATGAAGCTCAGCATGGATAGACCTTTCTAAAGCATGTATCTATTTTAAGAAACAAGGAAGTCGAAATTTTACCAAAGTGGAAAGGCAGATGAGATTCAGTTGTTATTTGGTGTTTTTGGCCTGAAACAGGTGTCCCAAAGATCTTCAAATGATGAATGATGAAGAAGGTTTGGCTTGAAATGGCTTGGTTTGGATGCAAACAACTTCTGCCATTGATGATGCTTTGCAAAAACAGTCCACAAAACCCTCTTACAGATGTGGAATGATAGCTGAAATGTGTTCACAAGGTTGCTTGGATGATGGATAAACAATGTCCAGATCGTGGCCTTTGAAGTTTTTGGAAGAATTTGAAAAATGTTAAGAAAATGGATTTTTGAGAGAATGAATGAGTTTCTGTGTTTGGAGGCTGCAGCTAGGGTTTTTCTCAGCAGAAAAAGAGATGAATATATATGTTGTTTACTGGTGCTAATGAATGCTAATCATGGTTCATGAAAATGTGGAGTAGAGTTGGTAAAAGTGTACTTTCTTTCCAATTTTCAAGCAAGTTGGCATGGGTGTGTGTACTGCATGAGAATGGGCTTGCAACAAGTCATAAACAATGTATCTGAACATATTTGAATGGCAAAAATGGTTGGAAATGATTAAATCCAAAGTTCACTTTTTCACCTCACTTAAAATTAATTCAAGTAGGTTCAAAAATGCCATTTTGATCCATAAAGTTTTGGTACATGAAAGTTACATTTTTGGAAAGAGGGTCAAATGTGACTTGTAGGAAAAAACCCCACCCAAATTGGCCAAATGGTTTGAGAGATATGGCCTTTTGAAGTTCAAGAATTTTTGAAAATGAATTGATCATAACTTGCCAACCATACATGGGAATTGAGTGTTCTTGGACTTTTTGGAAATGGGAGAACAAGATCTTCAACTTTCATGTTGGGCAAAAAATTCATTTGAAGCTTGTATCATGATGTAAGTTTGAGGATCAAGACTTTCCATTTTGGGCAGGTTTCAATTACAGGTCCAGTTTCCATTTTTGGAAATTTCTGATCTGGCTTCAAATTCTTCCATGATGGTGTTTGACATGATATATGAGGACTATATGGACATGAATGAGACCTCTCAAACCAATTTCCATCATCAAATCACTGATTAAATGGACAGTTGACCAAGTTTGACTTTTTAGGGTTTCTGACTGACTGTGCATTGACTGATGACTTCTGAACATCCAATCCTTGACCTAAACACTTCAAATGGATCCCCAAGTCATGTGAACATGTTGGACCAACCCTAGGGCCTTGGCTCCTTGAGAAACACCCTTGCTTGCTTGGTTGACTGATCTCTTGATCAGTTTGACCTAATTTCTTGATTGGCTTGCACTTGAGCAAAAGGGACAATGCAATGCTATGCAGTGGACCATGTTATGTTATGACCTAATATGAGAATGTATGTACAATGATAGGTGCAAATTTGAGGTGCTACAGAAGGTCCTAAGTTAGAATCCCTCTGGGAATTTCTGTATTCTGGACTCTGAATGTTATTAATGTTTTAATACATGCGCTTTCATTGTGGCTAAGAACTTTGTTGACACATGTATAACTAAGTCTTACAGTAGAAAAACACTTGAATAAACCTTGGGAGTAATTATTATTTTACTCGGATAAAATAAAATCATGCCTTTCACCCTCTAGGTCATCATTACTTGTCTTTTCAAATGTTTGTATGTTTAAAACAATTTTCAAAACTCACCATATCACTCTTTTGATACACAATGCAATTCTCACTACTCACACTTGAATCTTTTCAACCCTAATGGATATTCAACAAAACCCGACTGAAATGGTTGAAAACTTCTCTAGAACATATATATATCAACACCGATGACTCACTCGGAGGATGTTAGTGGCAAGATAATCATAATCAAAATAAATGAGAAAAGGATCAGTTATTATTGCTCAAAAACTATTACATATCCATAATCAATTATAAAAGTAAATAGAAGCACTACAAAAGGTTACCGTTTTCACACTTGGTTGGCAGTCTAACCACTTAACATGATGAAGGTCCTTCAATCCTCATTAGTGTCTGATCCACTGTCATTAGTTTCCATCTTCATCTTGAGGTTTTTCATCCTTGACACATAATTCCTTCCTAACATAGATGTTTCAGCAGATGTGCCAGCTTGTGTTCTTGCACCTTCAGAGCAATTGAACCTATCATCTTTGAGTTTCCCAATGGCCTAGCTAACTTTCTTGGAGCAGCCCTTCTTAGATTTATCAGATGATTTACTCATATTGTCGGATATGAGAAGAGATATATGGAAAAGAGAGGAATGTGACCTTGCTAGTAACGAAACCTCACTTGTATAGAGAGATTGGGATAAAGAAAAATCGTCTTTATTTAATGTGAACCAATGGACATAAAAGAGAGAAATACTTTTGGTCTTCAAGAACATCTCCCAAGCTTTGTCTCTTACTGATTCTCTAAAATGCTCAGTTGTCAGAACAAGATTGAACTAACTCAAGAATTGAAGAGTTAACAACCATTCTATCCAGATTACCACCGCCATCCTAAAATCTTTTTTGCTAGATTTATTATGTATTTATCATTTTTTAGTGTCACTTTCAAAAATCAATTTTAATGTCTTTAAATGATATCTTTTTTTTATTGATGACAAAGGGGGAGAAATGATATGATTTTGATTCATTTTTATTCCAATATAAATCCCACACATTTTTACAATTTATTAGATAAATTATGAGACTATTTGTGTTGATTGAAAATAAATTTTTTTCTAAGTTTTAAACTCAAGGGAGCTTGCAAACCCGATTTTGTGAACTTAAGCTAAGAAAAATTTGAAGGTCTAAAACTCAGGGGGAGCTTACAAACCTAAATATGATTTTTAGCTGATTATTTATTAAGTAAAAATTGTTCATCAAAATTATAATAATTGTCATCTTCAAAAAGGGGGAGATTGTTGGAACAAGTTTGGTTCTACATCTACAATCCTTGAGTTTTGATGATAACAAAGTATAAAGAACAATTTTACACTCTATAGTTTTGTTAAGTGTGCAGAATGTAAACAAGCCAGATATTGGATAAAGCAAGACGCTGAACAAAGTTGAACATCATCAAGAATGCATTTGTCTCCTTGTATAACGGTTTGCATAATAGGAGGAAAAATGGTACAATAGTATTGTCCTTAGCCCACAAAATCAGCGTAATGGAGGGAAGGCTATCTTGTACTATGTACTATTTTCCTAACACAAAACCTTTTGATCTTATCTTTTAATCTTTAGAGGCTTATGAATAAATGATGTTGAAGCATGCTTAGAAGGATCAAGAGACTAGTTGAGAGAATCTTTAGAACCTTGGTCTTCAGAGTCTTGACACAGTTCCTCAGAACCTGGTCTTCAGAATATTTAGATATTGTTCTTAAGAGTCTTTAGAACTTGAGAGCGTAAAATCTTAAAGGCTTGACACACCTTCAGAGGCTCTTCTATCAGAATCACAATCAAAAGCTTTAGCATAAACGTTCATCAAAATCGTCCTCTAAGAGCTTTCTAGAACTTGATAAAACCTTGTAGAGCTCGTTTGTATCTCTTCAGTGTCCGAGTGTGTTGAGTTCAGAATCTGAAGACGTCACATATCAATTCTTCAGAGTCAGAACCTGTTAACAAAATCTACACACTAGAGAAAAGCATTAGGTTACAAAACTATTCTCTAAGAAACAATGTATTGTTATCATCAAAATTAAAGTCCAAATGCAGAACCAAATCTTGTTTTTAAAATAACATGAAAAATTAAATTTTATTTGAAGAAACAACTTACACTAATCAATGTTTTTCGAGCATTATGTAACTCAATATCCATCCCTCGTTCTTTGACGGTTAAAATTTCTTTCAATTCTTTTAGTTTTCATTCAAGTCTTTCCTTTATACTTGTTCATTTTGTAAAGCATCAAATTTTAAGCTTTGAAGAATGAATTAGTCGAGAAATAAGTGTTAAATGAAGAACTTGAAACATTGAGCGAAATTCTAACCGTCAAAGAATGAGAGATGGTTAATAAGTTACAGAATGCCCAAAAATCATTGGTTCGTGCAAGTTGTTATTCAAATATAACATAATTTTTCATATAATTATTTTATAAATCAACTTGAAATGTTATATGTTCAGTTAGGGTTTTGCTGAACTAAGAATCCACACTAGTTATAATAAAATAAACTGTATATTTGCCCTTAGTTAAAATCTACCACCGAGGAGAAATATGCTTTTTGCCATTTAAAAATTCTAAAATGTTGTGTTGGGGATCGAAATCGAGGAGAAAAGTGGCAAGTTTTCATGACGCCCTTCTTTACCTCGAACATGAAATCGAGGTAAAACCCCTTTTCCAGCCAAGGTAAAAGGGGGTTTTCACAGTAGTGAAGTATTATATGTCAAGATAGAGGTCGATATATATTTTCTAATCCTCTTTTCCTTCTCATCAAGGTAGTGTTTTCGGAATCTTCATTTGTTTCTTTAAAGTTTCATATTTATGTTTGTGTTTATTCAAACATTCTCGGTCTGACAATGGTTTCCCTCAGGAGAGGTATTGAGTAAAGTACACAAATATCCTAGTGGGTTCCATAGCCTCCCCCAAGGGAGGACATAAGTTAAATTCTTTTTACTTCCCAGTGGGTTCCATGGTCTCCCCCATCAGAGGAAATGGGTTAAATTCACATTCATAAAGATCCTAGTGGATTCCTTGGCCGCCTCTAGTGAAGAACTTGGGCTAAATTCATAGAGAGCCCAATGGATTCCATGGTCGCCCCCAGTTGAGGACTTGGGATAAATTTATATTTACAGAGACCACAATAAATTTCATGTCCACCTCTAGTGAATCGACAAGGCTAGATGGATATGATATATTTCTAGATCAAGAAATCGATGTAGATGGTGACTTCACAGAAGAAGGGAAAGTGATGGATAAATCAGAACCAATTGATCTGGATCAAGACATGGATTATTCAAATTGGTTGGCAGTCATACAAGAAGAACTCAGAGAAATCGATAAGAACAAGACATGTGAGCTTATAGGAAAGTCGATCAAGAATCCAATTGATGTGAAATGGTTCTACAAGTTGAAACTAAGGTAAATGGAGAAATTGCCAAGCACATGCAAGACTGGTAGTGAGAGGTTTTCTACAAAAACTCGGTATTAACTTTGACGAAGTCTATGCACATGTTACAACACTAGAAACCATCAAAATTATTGTGTCGATCATAACATACAAAGGACGAAAGATACATCAATTAGATGTAAAGTCATCATTTCTGAATGGACCATTGGAAGAAGAGGTATATGTCTGTGAACCACCAGGATTCGAAATCAGAGGACATGAACATAAGATGTACATATTAAGGAAGGCTCTATATGGTTTGAAGAAAGTCCCGAGGACTTGGAATAAGAGAATAGATGACTTCATAATCAAGGAAAATTTCACAAAATATGTCTCAGAACATGGAGTGTATGTCAACAACGCAAGCAGACTCAGTCGAGTCATTATATGCTTGTATATGGATGACTTGCTAATTACAGGTGCAAATGAAACATAAATAAAAAGGGTCAAGTTAAAACTGATGTTGGAATTTGAAATGCATGATCCTAGGGAACTTGTCGTATTTCTTAGGGATGGAGTTTAAAGACACAAGTGAAAGATTGTTTCTGCATTAGACGAAGTATGTCCAAGATATCTTGAAAGGATTCAAGATGAGTAACAGTAATGCAACAATCACACCATTGGAGACTGGAGAAAAATTGAGAAACAAGACAAATGATGAGTTTGGAAGTACAACACTATAAAAGAAAATAATTTGATCCTTAAGGTATTTATGCAACACCAGGCTAAATGTTTGTCAAAGTGTCGGTTGTTAAGCAAATTCATGGAGAAGTCACAAGAATGACATCTCACTGTAGTCAAGAGAGTGTTGAGATACATAAAAGGTACAATTGATCATGGTGTACTGATGCCAAGGCAAAAGAATAACAACACAGATGCTGAAGTACATGGTTAGGTCGACTTAGACTATAGTGGAGATCAAGATGAGAAGAAGAGTACTACATGCTACGTATTCATGATTGGAGGTGCTCCGATCTCTCGGAGCTCAAGAAAACAAAACATTATGGCTTTGTCATATTGTGAAGTTGAGTACGTATCTATATCGTATACAATGTGTCAAGTAATATGGATAAAGATGTTGCTCAAAGGGCTCAAGATCTTGGAATCTAATAAACTGAAGTTGTTTTTTGATGACAAGTCAACTATCAACCTGACAAATTATCCTATGTGTCCTGGTGAAAATAAGCACGTAGAGATGAGGTATCATTTCCTTAAGGATCAAGTAAACAAAGAGAAACATGAACTTGAGCATTGCAAGTCAGAATGGAAACTAGCTGATATACTCACCAAACCTCTGAAGAAAGTCAGGTTTGATGAGTTGAAGAGAAGCATTCTGAACTTGAGCATTACAAGTCAAAATGGAAACTAGTTGATATACTCAATGTTTTAGTAGGAATGTTATATTCGATATAGTCGTGTTAAACGTCATAGTCGAAATAAGCTAAATAAAAGTAAGTTATTTTTGACGGGGGTCGAATACTGTCGTTATTGAATTGTGTTTTGGTTGCATATATTTACAAGTGAAGATGTAAATCTAAATACAACAATTTTCACTACAATACATTTTCCCATGTTATCAATATAGTCTCTCTCCCTCCCGCCTTCCCTCTCTCTCCTCTTGAAAACCCTAATTGTTCCAAGAATCTTTACCATATTATTTGCACAATTATTAGAATAATTCTATCAAAAATAGATTAACCGAAGACTTCACCAACCTGCCAATAGTAAATAATATTTGCTGCATCGTATTGCATTGCATTAGATTAGAGCATATTAAGAACATCATTCAGGAAATTAGTGTACATATGCTTAAATATTTACAAATTACTAGCGAACCAAACAAATGGCATTTCAAGAACAACGGGGTAAATCTTAGTCAGCACATGGGCTATAAGATGTCACATCAAAACAATGAAGCGATAAGAATTACTAACCGAACCACACAAATGGCTTTTCAAGGATGACAACTGTTTCTTAATTCAACTTGAGCAAGCACCAACAAATTGTCTTCCAAAAATATGTCGGACATTTCAGAGGACTACAAAGCTTGTACTAGCCTGAGTTATCAAATATGGCTTGCAATATTTGTTAAATTTTATGGATTTATTTTAATTAACTATTAAATAAAATCTAATTATTATATTAATTATTAATTTAAATAAATAAAAATGAATATTATATTGGACTTAATTGTTGAATAATCTGTAATGGATTGGATCATTCCTGTTGGGAGTTCTCTTCTCTCAACTTTTTGTTATATATTCAGACTATCTCATTAGTTTAGAAATTAACTATCGCTTTTCCATGAGAAAGAATGCAGTAGTATTCTTAATTTATTGTATTTATACTTATCAAATAGATTTAATCATGCAGTAGTATTCTTAGTTTATTGTATTTATACTTATCAAATAGATTTAATCATGACAGGTAAATGTTTATCGCATTATTTATACTTCTTCATGTGGTACAATTATAACTATGATTTTAGTTATACCGTGAATACTTCAAAAATATCTTCTTTATCAGGCCTTTACACATCAACTCACAATGCTTAGGCAGAGACTGTGATTCTCTTCCATATTTCAACAATTTTTTTTTATGTTTTCTTAGCTTCCTCGAGCGGAATAACACTACCATCTACGAAGACCGACCAATAACGAAGCTACCAACAAGTTTCGGATTGGCTCAACCTCCATTAATTCCTTCCTGAACAAAAACAACAACTATAGCAAGTCTAGTCGCAACGAGAAAGAAATAGTTATTCGACTTACATGTGATCCTTTCTTTTACTTTTCTTCCGATCATGCCGCTTATGTTGGAATATTTTAGATTTAAATATTATATTCTAATAATTATTAGATGGACATATGGATTTAGATTAACTATATTAGTTATTTATCAAATTAAGAGATTTATTGATTAAGTGATTAACTAAAGAAAGTTAGCGGATACAAGAGCCATGATGCACATTTCATGATGCATTACTTGCTTCAAGTGGCTGTGAGAAGTACAATGTCAAACCAGGTTGCACACCCATTAATTCGTCTTTGTTCATTTTTTCGTTGTTTGTGTCAGAAGGTGATTGAGGTGGAAGATTTAAATATCTTGCAATCTGAGATTGTAGAGACACTTTGCCAATTCGAGACAATTTTCCCCCCGAGTTTCTTTGATATAATGGTTCATTTGCCAATACATTTAGTGAATGAGGTGAGAATGGGAGGACCTGTTCAATTTCGGTGGATGTATTTTCCAGAAAAATATCTAGGAAAATTGAAGGGTTATGTTCGTAATAAAAGTCGCCCTGAAGGTTCTATTGCTGAGGGTTATTTGGTTGAAGAATGCTTGACATTTTGCTCTAGGTATTTTCATAGTGGTGTTGAAACAAGGTTCACTAGAATAACAAGGAATAACGATATATGTGATCCTCCTGAACGTGAAAGTTCAAGCTCTTGTCTCAACGTTGGTCATCCTATTGGAGGAAAGAGAAAGGGTGAAGCAATTTCTTTGGATTGCAAATCCAGGAGTTTAGCCCATCGTTACATCTTATTCAATCATGAAGATGTCCAAAAATTTATACGGTAAGTGAATATACTTGTAGATTTCAATTGCATAAAAGAATTGTTTTACAATAACTTTAACAGTGTAGTTTTAATTGTAGTGAGCATGAAAATAAAAATCCCAATAAGAGAAAGGGATGGAGCAAAGCAAAGAGTCAAGGTTTAGATTTTGTTGAATGGTTTAAGAAGCGTGCATTGTTAAGTGATGTATCTGAAAACCTTAGGAAGCTATCCAGAGGACCAAATGAAATTGCACGATGTTTTTCTGGTTATGTAATTAATGGATATAGGTTTCATACAAAACAACGTGATGCTAAACGTAAAACACAAAATAGTGGTGTGACACTAGCGGCAATAACTGAAAGTTTTTCAAGTACCAAAGATGAAAATCCAATAACACAGTCAATAACTTACTATGGATTAATTACAGAAATAATTGAGGTAGACTATTATGGTAAGTTGAAGTTTGTGTTATTTAGATGTGACTGGTTTGAAGTTGAAGAGGAAAAATATGGGATGACTTGTGTTTACTTCAACAAGAGATGTTACGTGGATGATCCTTTTGTATTGGCTTCTCAAGTTCACCAATGCTTCTACATTCAAGATCCCTCTGATGCAAATAAACACTATGTTATGAAATCTATTCCGAGGGATTTTTTAACATGAATGAACAATCAGATTCAAATCTCCATCAATCATATGATTGTGATCTATCAGATCATGCAGTGAATCTAGCTTCAAACGATGAAATTTGTGAAGTTGAATTTGTTAGGAATGACATTCCACCAACCATTGTTGATAATTTTGTACCTGTGTCAGATCTAATAGAATCTGATGACGATTCAAATTTATGATAATTTTTTATCTATGTTTTGTGAATTTCATTTTGAAATAGTATATATATGTTGTGGATTTTATTTTTGCACTTTCCTATTATTATAGTATTTAGGCACAAAGTTGAGACCATTAATTTCACAGACTGTTATTAAGATTGAGTTTTTTTTATTCTAACAATTCTGAAAAATGTGTGCTAGAATCAATTTAATTTAGTTTGTGAATCAATTTAATTAGTTTTATTCTAAATATTATAGTATTTAGGCCTAATAAGTTGCTTTTTATTTCATATTTACTATCCGCATATAAAATGGATTTTATTGATTTTTGCTGATTGCTATATAATATACTCAGATGACATGCAGATCTAATACTCAACAAGCAACACATAGATGCACGACTTGAGCAATTTTTCCCTCTTGAACTAATTCTTAGAATTGAGCTGGGTCTAGTCAATTTTCAATCATAATAAAATAATGAAAAACATATTGTTTAATTGTTTCTGTTGCAGGATAATGACAAACAAGAATGATTTTGTGTTTGATTTCCAAGCTAAGTCTAGTACAGATTTAAGGTGGAAGATGAAAATCAAGGTTGAAACTGAAAAAGCTTTAAAAGACAGCCCAACAAATCAAGGAAGCATTCATATAAACACCAATGTTGAAAACATTCAAAAGCTAAACCATCAAAAGCAATCAAAAGTAGAAGTCTCTAAGAAAATGGTTAAGCCATGCATGGTTTCTATTCAGAACAATAATAAGAATCGGTTGGATGTAGAATCCTCCAAGAAAACTATCGAACCAAGAAAAGTATCTGTACATAACAGTAACACTAGGAGCCAATCAGAAGTAGAAGTTGTCAAGCCGAGAAAAGTGTCTGTTCTGAATAATAATAAGAGACAACTTGAAGTAAAAGCCACAAAGGAAAGTATTGAGCCAAAAAAAGTGTTTGTTCTGAACAATAATACTACGAAGAAATTGAAGTCTACGGTGGATCATCAAATTAAAGGTTCGATTGAATCACAAGTCTTAAAGAACAACAATGAGCAAACCAAAGAGGTAATATTTAGTAATTTCTAATTCAATCCTAATAATAAAAATGGGGACAAAACCACTTATAGTAATTTATTATTTTATTAAATGGATTTTTAATTATTATTTGTTAATATCAAATTCATTAAAAATCACTTATAGTAATTTATTATTTTATTAAATGGATTTTTAATTACTATTTGTTAATATCAAATTCATTATTCTTTTACATTCAGATTCTGCAAAGCCTCAACAATACAATGAACAAGTCTTAAGAAGCATTTGAGAAGAAAAAAAGTATTCCAAAGTGTATATCCATGCCACTTACTGAATGTCTAGATAAAAATAAAGAACAAAATGGAGTTGAGGAATTTGACGATTATGATATAGAAGAAAATGAAATGGAAGAATATACAGATAATAGTAGAAACCATGATAGTGAGGAAGTTGAGGGAACATGTGCAAATAAAGCTGAAGGTAATAGCTTAGGTGCTTCATCCTCGGGACTAATAAGAAAATGAGGAAAGACTTTATGTCGGAAAATTCATGCACGAGAATTCAAAGATAGACAAGAGATCACCTTGAATGAAGAAGGACAACCAATTGGGCCAGGTGAAAAAACAGTGTCTGAACTCAGTAGTTTTTTAGGGACAATAGGAAGAAGTTCAGATTTATGTCCTCTCACTTTCACTAGTTGGATTGCTTTGGTTAAGTTTTGGGAGCAACACAATATAGATCCTGTGTGGGATTATGTCAATGTAATTAATTTTTTTATTTGATTTTGTGTTTGTTAGCATACTTTAATGTATACATCTATCTAAATATATATTTTTGCAGGAAAAATACAATGTTCCAAAGGAAGGAAGGAAGGATGTATTTGCTATTATAAATGATGCTTGGAGACGATACAAATGTTTTCTTAAAAGGAATCATTTTAGTAAGTATAAAATCTTACGCGAGCAGCTAAAAAATCGTCCACAAGAGGTACTAGAAGAAGATTTTAGAAAATTATTGGATTATTGGAGAGATAAAAAAACTCAAGTAAGATATATTCATATTTATGTTTTACAATGCTGAATTATGTACTGAATTAAAATCACTTTTGGGTTCTAGCAGAAGTTTCAAATGAATTATATACTGAATCTGATAAGTAACATTTCTTACGGACTTTAGTCATAACTGTTGGAATAAATTTAAATGCGTATGGGGGAGTTCAAAAGTTTATTCTCTTGGGTAATCAAACTATCCTAGGGACCTGATAGTATTCATTACTGCATTTAATTACTTGTCCTTTCTTGTCTGGCCCTATCTCTATATAAGGACCAGACCTCTTTGTAAAACATTAAGACATTTGAATATAAGTGAAGATTGTAGAGAAAAGTCTGTTCCTCCTCCCTCCGTCTAAAACCCTATATCTTGTGTCTTCAAATTGGTATCAGAGCTCATGGCGAGCCTGACCAGTCAAATGCCGTTGCCACGGCTGACGAAGTCCAATTATGAGAATTGGAGCATCCAGATGAAAGCGTTGCTGGGCTCATTGGATGCGTGGGAAGTCACCAATGATGGCTTTGAAGATCCAGGTAACACAACAGGTCTCAATGCCGCCCAGACGAAGGCGTTGAAAGAGACGCGGTCGAAAGACAAAACAGCATTATACATGCTGTTCAGAGCAGTGGACGAATCAGCATTCGAGAAGATTGTTGGTTCAACCACGTCGAAGGGGGCCTGGGACACTTTAGAGAAAGCGTACAGAGGAGCAGACAGAGTGAAGCAAGTTAGATTGCAAACTCTTCGAGGGGAGATGGAGAGGATGAAGATGAAGAAGACAGAGTCCGTAGCGGACTATATTACGCGCGTGCAGACAGTGGCGAATCAGATGAGTCGAAATGGAGAGGCAATGACAGAGGGCCGAATTGTCGAAAAGATTCTAAGATCTTTAACGGACAAGTTCGAAAACATTGTGTGCGCTATAGAGGAAGCAAAGGACCTTTCGACAATCACTGTCGAAGAGGTTGCTGGGTCGCTCGAAGCACATGAGCAGCGAATAATGAAAAAGAAAGAAGAGGCAATCGAAGAGGCAGATTCGAGCAGAGATGAAAAGGCACTTTTCTCTCAAAACTGGAGAGGGAGAGGACGTGGTCATGGAGGACGTGATGGCGGTCGAAGCTACCAAAACTATAGTTTCGACAGAGGACAATCTAGCCAACAAAACTGGCATGGTAGAGGTCGAAATCAAAGAGGTGGAAGAACAAATTACAACAGTATCGAATGCTATAAGTGCAACAAACAGGGGCATTACGCGAAGGATTGCAATTCCTACAGTTGCCACAACTGTGGAAAGATGGGACATCTTGCTAGAGACTGTCGATCGAGGAGGAGAGTTGAAGAAACGTCTAACTTTGCCCTAGAATCAGAATCGAATGAAGGATTCTTGTTAATGGCGCAGAAGGAAGAAGATGCAGAGAGTGACACAATGTGGTACCTCGACTCAGGTGCAAGCAATCACATGTGTGGTCACAAACACCTGTTCAAAGAATTAAAGACTGTCGAAGATGGACACGTCTCATTTGGAGATGCCTCGAAGGTGAAGGTCGAAGGAAAAGGAACTATATGTTTCTTACAGAAAAAAGGTGTAGTAGGATCAATCGAAGGAGTCTACTATGTACCAAATCTCAAAGCAAATATCTTGAGTTTGGGACAACTAACAGAGAAGGGGTATTCGATACTCATGGAGGATCGAAACCTGCAGCTGAAGGACAAGACAGGACGTCTAGTTGCCTTAGTCGAAATGGGGAAGAATCGAATGTATAAGCTGAACCTGAAGAGCATTCGAGAGAAATGCTTGCATGTTAATGTCGAAGAACAAGCATCCCTATGGCACTTGCGTTTTGGACACTTACATCAGGCTGGACTAAGAAGACTGTCGAAGAAGAATATGGTGCATGGACTACCAGACGTGGAGTTCGATGAAAAATTCTGTGAAGACTGTGTTTTTGGCAAGCAAACCAGAACATCCTTTCAAAAGAAGGCAGAATATCAGGCAAAGAAAATTCTGGAACTAATCCACACTGACATATGTGGACCAATCACTCCAGAATCATTCAGTGGCAAGAAATACTTCATTTCTTTCATCGATGACTATTCGAGAAAGACTTGGGTGTATTTTCTGAAGGAGAAGTCTGAAGCATTCGAGACATTTAGAAAGTTTAAAGTGATGGTTGAAAATGCAACTGACAGACGCATCAAGGCGCTTCGATCAGACAGAGGAGGAGAATATACTTCGACAGCATTCATGAAGTACTGTGAGGAACAAGGCATAAGAAGATTTCTGACCACAGCATACTCACCTCAACAAAATGGAGTAGCTGAGAGGAAGAATCGAACAGTGCTTGATATGGTTCGATCAATGCTGAAGAGCAAGAACATGTCGAAGGAATTTTGGGCAGAAGCTGTACAATGTGCAGTTTATGTCCAGAATAGATGTCCTCACTCGAAGCTTGGAGACATAACACCTCAAGAAGCCTGGAGTGGACAGAAGCCAACTGTGTCTCACTTTAGAATTTTTGGAAGCGTGGCTTATGCACATGTGCCTGATCAAAGGAGAACGAAGCTGGAGGATAAGAGTCAGAAGTATATACTTATTGGGTATGATGAGAAATCGAAAGGCTATAGGCTTTTCGACCCAATAAACAAAAAGGTGATTGTAAGCAGGGACGTTCGAGTAAATGAAGCAAGCAGATGGGACTGGAGCAGTTCGATTGAAGCTCTCGTCGAAGAAGAAGCAGCAGCACCAGTTGTTGTGCCAACAGACACTTCGATAGAACCTGAAGATTCCGATGATGAAAATGAGCCTTCACAACCCAGATTAAGAAGTCTGCAAGATTTGTATGAAAACACAGAAGAGGTACACCTTGTATGCTTGCTGGCAGATACTGAAGATGTAAGTTTCGAAGAAGCTATGAGAAATCGAAACTGGAAGAATGCAATGGATGAAGAAATCAAAGCCATCGAAAAGAACAATACTTGGGAACTAGCAGAGTTACCAAAAGGAAGTCAGACTATTGGCGTGAAGTGGGTATTTAAGAAGAAGATGAATGCTGAAGGCGAGATCGAAAGATACAAAGCAAGGCTGGTAGCGAAAGGCTATAAGCAGAAAGCAGGAATTGATTATGATGAAGTGTTTGCGCCTGTTGCCAGAATGGAAACTATTCGATTACTCATTTCACATGCAGCTCAATACAAATGGCCAATACAACAGATGGATGTCAAGTCAGCGTTCCTGAATGGTGTGCTCAAAGAAGAAGTGTACGTCGAACAGCCACCAGGATATATGAAGATCGAAAGCGAAGGAAAAGTGCTGAAATTAAAGAAAGCACTCTATGGGCTGAAGCAAGCGCCAAGAGCGTGGAATACTCGAATAGACACGTACTTCAAAGAAAATGGCTTTCAGCAATGTCCTTATGAACATGCTGTATATGTAAAGAAGGCTGGAGAAAGATTGCTGCTTGTTGCCCTCTACGTCGATGACCTGATTTTTCTGGGCAACAACAAACAGTTAATTGAAGAATTCAAAAGAGAAATGACACAGGAATTCGAGATGACAGACTTAGGTCTGATGAAATATTTTCTTGGACTGGAGGTTCGACAAGAAGAAGATGGCATTTTTGTCTCTCAGGAAAAGTATGCCAAAGATATTCTGAAGAGGTTCAACATGGATAGCTGCAATCCAATCTCGACACCAATGGAACCTGGAGCAAAGCTTTCGAAATTTGATGGGGGAGAACGCGTCGAAGCGAACAAATTTCGAAGCTTGGTTGGAAGCCTCCGATACCTTACTTGCACAAGGCCTGACCTCTCACTAAGTGTGGGAATTGTGAGTAGATTCATGGAGGAACCAATCTATGCTCACTGGAAAGCTTTAAAGAGAATTCTTCGATACGTCCAAGGAACTGTGTCACTTGGAATGTTTTATTCGAAGGCAGAAGAGTACAAGCTGACTGGATACTCAGATAGTGATTGGTGCGGGGATGTTGATGATCGAAAGAGCACCTCAGGCTATGTTTTCTTCATGGGAAACACTGCTTTCACATGGCTTTCGAGGAAGCAGCCAATTGTGACTCTCTCGACGTGTGAAGCTGAATACGTTGCAGCATCTTGGTGCGTGTGTCATGCAATTTGGCTAAGGAGATTGCTAAACAAAATAGAATCGAAACAGGAAGACGCAACATTGATAAGAGTTGATAACAAATCTGCTATCGAACTGGCGAAGAATCCAGTAAATCACGAAAGGAGCAAGCACATTGACGTCCGCTTCCATTTCATTCGAGAACACGTGAAGGAAGGAAGTGTCGAACTTAAACATGTTGCAAGCAAGGACCAAGCAGCAGACATTTTGACCAAACCACTATCGAAGGAGCTGTTCGATAGAGGCAAGAAGATGTTGGGCATGATTGATCGGAAGAGCATTTAAATTTATGGGGGAGTTTTGTTGGAATAAATTTAAATGTGTATGGGGGAGTTCAAAAGTTTATTCTCTTGGGTAATCAAACTATCCTAGGGACCTGATAGTATTCATTACTGCATTTAATTACTTGTCCTTTCTTGTCTGGCCCTATCTCTATATAAGGACCAGACCTCTTTGTAAAACATTAAGACATTTGAATATAAGTGAAGATTGTAGAGAAAAGTCTGTTCCTCCTCCCTCCATCTAAAACCCTATATCTTGTGTCTTCAATAACATCTTACTACTATGTGACTTTTGAATATCCATAAAAGCTTGACTGAACTTGTACATATAACTGTTGTCCATCATCCTGATACACACTTCACAATAAACACAAATGAATGTAGGAAGTCAGTCATCAAAATGCCGAAAATATAACTCAACTAAAATGGAGACATCGAGTGGGGAATAAAGCCTTTGTTGTTATAAGAGAAAAAATGGTATTATTTTTTAAATTATTCTCATTGAATATTAAATTATATTATTGTATTAATATTCTCATAATCTTGTTTTACTTGGTTTAGCGTGAAAGTAATGAAGATAAAGAACCTCCAATGCAGGCTGAAATGTTCATTGCTACTCGACAAAGTAGAAAAGGAAAGAAGTTGGATCAAGAAATTAACCATGCAATAGTAAGTTACCGTTGTTAAATGTTATTATTATTGTTAAGAGTTGTTGTGCATAACCTTGTGTTATATTAGTTACATGTGAAAAACAATAGTTCAGGTTAGAAATAATAGGTTTAAGGTTGGAATATGTAAATATGTGAATAAGACACTTGTAGTAATGCCTTTGATCTGTAATAAATAAGAATTCGCTGCAACATAGGAATGGGAATGAAGTAGTCAAATGTGATACCTTTAATCTCTTGAGAATGGTCAGGGAATTCAGGTAATTGAGAGGAATTTGTTTCTTCTAGGAGTTTAATAATCATCTTGTTGCCACTATTAATTGCAGAAAATCCATTAGAGTAACACATGTATATATTCAAAAAACAAGGAGTCTAGCTAAATCAACACATGAATATTCACAAGTAACCGATGAGTACAAAAAGTTCCAATGATTTTTCATGAAAGAATCCAAAAATTTCATCCTATTAATAATAATCAATCATTCCTTTTTCTCAATAATTTTTTTTGTTAGTCTTTTAATTAATCATACCTAGAAAAAATCTGATTTATCCTCCACGGTATTTTGATTAATTAATCATGTCTTAATCTTTTAATTAATCTAAGAGTAAGCTTTTTTATTTCTTAAAGTTGTGATATTTTGATTGTTCTGTCTTGTACTTTGCATTTCATTCACTACTACTATATTATGTATATGCTAGATAAAGCTTCAAGACTTGATTGAAAATCATGGGCAACCTTCTTCAGAAGCTTTTGAAAGTATATTTGGCAAACAAAAACCTGGAAGAATGTGTTGCCATGGAAGAACCACAACACCGACTCTCTTGAAAAGAAATGAAGAAATTGCCAAACTAAAAAAAGAGCATGCGGATGAGGTTAGACAATTTAATGATAAGATACAAGAAATTGAGGAGAAACGTCTTCAAGATAAGGAAGAAATGGAAAGAAAAATGCAACTACTTCTTAAGACCATTTTGAATCAAAACACCTCAGAGTTGAATATAGAGGCTCTCGCGGCTCTGATATCAGCTCCTGCAGCCGATGCTAACAGTGCCTTATGTTCTTCTGCATCAACACATGCTCCGACTAATGATCAAGTAATTAAGATTGAATTGTCTTATGCTTTACATTATAGTTTTAGAGCTTTATAATAATCTTATTTTCATTTTATTACTTTTATTTTGCAAATCATGAATGATAATATCAATGAAGATTTTCAGTCATTTGATGATGAAGAGACGTAGATATGGAGATGTAGATGTAGATGTTTAAGTTTACTTTTATAGGTTAAAGGTGTTATTTTCATTATGAACAATGATTGACAATATGAAATGTATATTGAAGATGTTTTGTTGATTATATATTTTAAATTGAAAGATCATTTTAAAATTTGTATATGAATATTGGTATGTATAAAAAATTATGAATAATTATCAGGTTTATAAAACAAAATGGTTTCACATTAAAAAAAATCATTTGTTACAACTGTTATAAAGTATTGTCGTAGTATAAAATCGTTGCAATAGCTTTTGAAGAAGAAATTTGGATATGGATCTACTAGAACGGTTTCAAATGAACAACAGCTACGAACCGTTGTTATATCAAATGAAACAGCCGTTCCCCAAAACACCAGAAAGTCAACGGTTTTAATATGAGAACGAAGTACAACTGTTGCTATTGGTAGCCGTTCTCTAAGGAATACTAAAAAAACGGTTATGTACGGGGTGTTGCCATTGGACACAATAACCGTTGCAATAGGTTAGAGCAACGCCTTAGTTTGACACGGTCTGAAAACCGTTCTAATAGAGAAAGGCAACGGATTTGTAAGTTTTTGCAACGGTTTTGTTGCGATGTTGTAGAGTCAAAATGTTGTAGTGAATCCTAATTGATCATCACCATATATATATATAGATTACTGTAACACTCACATATAATACACATCTAAAAATTATATTATACATAGTGTAATACTGATACACATAGGTGCCTATCGACATCATTGTATACATGTCCAAAAGAATAATGTACAATATGACACATGATAAACAAAGGTGTCTAAACAAAACTAAGATCTATGTACAATATCCACATAAGCACATAAACCACAATGGATGATCGCGAGCACAAAATTCTTCAAAACATCATCAAATAAGCTTATCATTGCCTTTAACTTTCTCAGAACTACCTGAAAAACAACAATAATAATTGGGTGAGATAATAATCTCAGTAGGTTCCCTATCTTATTGATCCATTCAGCATTCTCATAATGGAACAATTTAATTAAGTGATTACTTGCCCACGGTATACACCGAGGTACCTTTGCGTTCAAGCATCACTGCCTAAGTTATTTATTATAACCTAAGTCATTCTTGCTAATTCATTCACCTATTTACAACCCTAGGTTTAACTCACTCATTATCATAAGTTTTCTTCAATTATTATACATTCAACATAAGCAATAACTCATAGTATAGTTCATGGCATAAACATGATAGTTTATCATTAATCATCAAGCATTAATTAGATTACATGCACGATTTAACTTCACTAATAGAGAGAGGATTAAACTAGTTTCCCAAAGCTTCCAGCCTCGTGTCAATCAGAGTTATAGTTCCCGTTTAATAGTGAAAACATGAACAATAAACATTTTTCAAAGTATCAGAACCTTTGCTTAGTGAGCTCGAGGCGAGGCATAAATTTGAATGTTCAGAATTTACCCTGTTTCACTTTGCGAGCTCCTAACGAGACTCAGGCGAGGCCATGAAAAATGATATTTTTCCTCAAAATAAGTTGTCCCACATAAAGAGATTTACTTTCAACTAGCGAGGATAACAAAATATTTTCTACATCAAGCCACTGATTTGCTCGCCTAGCGAGACTTGCAGAACTCAGCCAGCAACAAATCACACAAAACAATACCAAAAACGTGGATTATCACAAGTAAACATAGAAGACAACTAGAACATCATGTATTAACACAAATTTCATGATCCTAACAAAACACACACAAAGCCCTAATCCCTTTTTATGAAAACTCCCCCAAAAGCTAGAACTACCTAGAATCCACCTCTAGTAGATGAAAATGATAGAGGTTTGAGATGAAATCTTGGTAATTCAAGCTCTTGGGTATCACTTCTAAGCTTTCCTCTTATTTCTCTTCTCTTATTTCTCTTGTTACTAACAAAATAAGGGCTTGAAAAGGAAAGAGGGATAAGAAAATATCTTAAATGACATTTTTCTTCTAGAGGATAATTGATCATTCATTAATAATACAAAAAGTTTCCTTTCTTTAATTAATAAACAAGGTCGATTGAATAGAATAAGAATTAAGCTCATACGATTTCACTAATTACTTTATTTGTTTCAACTGACAAGTAATAGAGCACATAGGAACTAAGTTTGTCCCAATTGACAAAGATTAAAGTGTTTTAGAGGATATATGATATTACAATCTCCCCCCCCCCTAAATAAAAATTTGTCCTCGAATTTTAAAGATTTACTTGAAAGAGATGAGGATAAGCTTCTCGCATCTCGGACTCTTGACAATTCTTAAAGTGTGTTCGAGTCCCGTGGAGAATCCGAATTCATAGTGTAAATCGAATCATGATACAAGGATTCGTGACTCGTGTCCTTTTACCTAGACGTAGGCCTATTCGGAGAAAGATGCTTTGTTACATTTCCGAATAGTGATTTATTGAGTTGTGTGAACTCAAGTTTACATGTTTTGTATACAATGTGAAAATCCCTTAGGTACTTAAACTTTGATATATTGTGTAAGTGTATACAAGCATTTCAAGTTGAGGAGATTAAGTTATGGAATCAGATATAGAGCCACGTAGATTCGAGTGGACCCATAAGATAAGGAACCTATTGAGATTATTATCACACCCCATTATTATTGTTATTTTCCAGGAAGTTCTGAGTAGGTTAAAGGCAAGGGTAAGCTTTTATGATGATGTTTCAAAAAAAATTGTGCTCGTAATCTTCCATTGGGGCTTATGTGCATATGTGGATATTGTGCATAGATATTAATTTTGTTTAGGCACCTTTGTATATCATATGCCACACTGTGTATTATTCTTTTGGACATGTATACAATGATGTCGATATGCACTTATGTGTATCAGTATCAATATTACATTATGTATAATAAATTTTATTGATCTGTATTATGTTTGGGTGTTAAAATTGGTATGATAGAAGGTCAATTATCGACGCATCCATGAAGCATCATAAGTGAATTAAGTTCTACCTCATATGTCTAATTGTCGTCGTTGTCCTTAATGTCATATGTTATAACATTGAGCCTGAGCAACTTAATTCTATTGGTATAGAACTTAGGAGCATGACTGACAAACGCAAAGGTCCTAGAAGGCCCAGAACCCGTAATGAAGAATTAGAGCCAACGATTGAAGATAATGGGACTCAGTGGTCGCCTCAGTTCTTATAGATGTTGCAACATGTGATGCAATTAGCAAATGTTGGTCCTCAACCATCAGTTGTTCCGCAAGTTGCCCCAAATGTAAATTTTAAGGACTTCTCTCGGATGAATTCTCCTAAATTCATAGGTATCTTAGATACATTGAAAGCTCATGATTGGCTGTCTAATATGGAAAGGTTGTTTCAGATTGTACTTTGTAGTGAAGGGAACAAGGTGACTTTCTCATCGCACATGTTGAAGGGTTCTTCCACAAGATGGTGGGAAAGTGCTTCTACTCTTATGAGATCACCAGGTAATTCCAAAAGATTAGGAACACTTTAAGACCACTTTTATAGGCAAGCATTTTTTGAGTAGTTTGAGGACTCAGATACAATTTTAATTTCAACAGCTCAAACAAGGTAACATGCCAGTGACTAAGTATGCCAAAAAAATTGAGAACATGGTTGCCATTTCAAGTTTGGATAATCGTTTTCCTCCTAAAATATATCTAACACATTAAACCTAATTTCTCACCCCCGTGCGATCAACCATTAGACTATTTTCAAAAGAACATTGTTTAGTCTGTTCTAATGTGAATACAAACTAGCGCTTAAGCCTCCACCGCGAGCGAACAAGTCAATGCTTAACCCTTAGAACGCGATCTAAACACTCGTTCATTAAAAAACACAAACAAACAAACCGTAGCTCCCTGAACTATGAAGCATTAAGTTCCTCATTGTACTAGAGGGTATGTAGGAGCGAGACCCACAATCTCGTCAAGCACCCTAATTAACACATTTTCGTGACCCCTTTTCCTTTTACACTTTCAATAAATCGAAGAAAAAAATTAACATAAGCTAATATTCAATTGAAAGTTTAACTAAAAGGTTCATGTTGAGTACAACAGACGTGGGGGGTGCTAATACATTCCCCTTGTGTAATCGACTCCCGAACTCTGAATTTGGTTACGACAATCATTTTCTTTTTCTTTTTTTTTCCCGATATTTTCTCTTTCCTCTTTTAGAATAAATAAAGTTAAGTGGCGAATCTGTTTGAATCCATCTTTTCCACGACCATCATGAAGGATCATATTTTTTGAGATGCGATAGTTGGCTACTCTGCTAGTGACATTATGCTTAATGCAAGAGAGAGTCAAACCTAACTTAGTTCAATTTGCAATAAATGTTAACTTTATTTACTTGTTTTCTTCTATTTTTTTCTTTATCTCATTGTATTGTTGCTATTTGTTGTTGGTTCTCATGATACTGTGGGGAATTTCTAATTATTGGCTTCATTAGATAGGCTCTATATCAGAGTCTGAGAAAAATTATAGGATTAGGAAAGTGGTAGTGTTTGAACTGTGAGACTTATAACTCATTAGTTGACACGAGAACCCACTCAAATGAGATCCCTTGAAAGTATTATTATCTTACAATTAATCGTTTTGAAGGTAATACTTTCAACCTCGATCCATAATTCTGAGGACCTTTTTAGAACCTTGAAGTCGATGGTTGAGTAGTATGGGCCATCGAGACTTAGGACTCATTGGGTTGATACGAAGACCTCACTCAAAGTAGATTCTCTTGGGAATTTGATTGTCCAACGATTAGTCTTTACAGAGACTATATCCCTAAGAAGATTCCATGACTCTGGGAACCTGCCACCTTAGAGCATACCCTTGGGAATTTCAATAATTAGATATACCTATACTTTCTCCTGCTATTACCATGACTTACATGATATACTTGTGATCTTAAATCATGCATTAAATTTCCATTATCATAACATTTATCATTTGCATTTTTCAAGGAATCTATAGAAGGGACGGTTGTTACGAGCATTCAAAGATATGGGTTCAGAAAGAAAAACTACATGCTTGTTCAAGTACAAAACTCCTAAACTTAAAGGGCTGAAAGAATTAAGTTCCAGAATACCCCTATCAGCAGAAATAACTTCAGGGACAAGTGTGGAAACCTCTTGGCTTTGCTCAACACATAAATTGATCCTTGGGTTCTTCCAATTCTATCCCAGTTTTATGATCCTCCCCTTAGGTGTTTTACCTTCCAGGATTACCAATTGGCACCGACATTGGAAGAAGTTGAACATATCCTGGATATCCCGATGAAGGGCAAGTATATGTTCCTTAGTTTGGAAGAGCTTCCTAAATCGAAGGTGGTGGCTGTCGCTTTACACATGACCAAGCAAGATGTGAAGGAAAATGTATGGCCCAAAGGCAATACTGTGGGTTTCACTAGCAAGTTCTTAATGGAAAAAGAAACAATCTTGGCAGATGAAGGAAATTTGGATGCCTTCAAGTCAGTGTTGGCATTACTCATTTATGGGATCATCCTGTTTCCCAACATTGATGAATTTGTTGACATACTAGATATTCATGTATTCCTGACTTAGAATCCGACATCAACATTATTGGCAGATATCTACTACTCCATTACCCTCAGTCATGAGAAAAAAGGTGGGAGATTCTTGTGTTGTGCTCTATTAATATACAAATGGTTCCTATCCCATTTGCCAAAAGAAGAAGCCTTTATGGAGAACAAAGTTAAACTAAAGTGGTCACAAAGGGTGATTATCACTACGAGAAAAATGCTCAAAGCACAGAGTCGCCACCAGATTTTGTTTATTCCAAAAAAAGAGGAAAGGGAAAATAATCAAAAAAACCCTCTAAATAAAAAGAAAATTCGTCTCGTAACAAAATTAAGGTTCGGAAGCCGGTTATGCAAGGGGAAGGTATTAGCACCCGTCACAACCATTGTACCAATGGGAACCATCTAAGTTATATACGTGAAATGCGTGTTTATCTATCTTAATGCTTACATACTATTGGAGAAAAAATGGAAATGGTTGGTTTTTTATTATTGTGCTCGCCAAGGATTGGGTCCCTTGTGCCTACGTATCATCATCGTGGGATGAAGAATCAGAGGTCCATAGTTCGGAGTAGAAAATGCTTGTTTGTTGGTAGTTTTTAGTGAATAGTTTTAGCGTTCATGTAGTAACGATTAAACGTTCCTTGTATGCTCGCGGATGGGAGACTTAAGAATTTGTTTATTTGCGGTAGAAAGGACGCGCTTGAGTCGTATTCTAGCAGTTAAATATTTACTTGTATGCTCGCGCATGAGAGGATTTGTACCACGGTAGAACGGAAGAAACATGTCCTTTTGTGGAAAAAAGGTTTTTGTGGAATGATGCCCTAAGGTGGAAAAAGAGTTTGATGAGTTAATGTTGATTTTGGGTTTTGAAAAGAGATTGTTTTTTATTAGAATTGCACTAAAGACTATGGGAATAGGTGAATATTTCAGACAAACAAGACAAGTGTCTTGTTTCCAAAATACTTAGAGTGAGGGTGGGAAAGGTCCATTATCATTCCTTCTCTACCACTTAAAGCTCGTGGCACACAATTTTAATCATATTTTTATTGCATTTTGAATTTGATTAAGAAAATGCCGCTTGATGTTGGATCAAGAGTTTATTGCTTATTGGTTTTAAAATGGTGAAGTACACATATATTTACAAGGAAATAATGCAAGAAATAAAGGGTATTATTGTAAGGTATCCCAAGAGAAAGCCTTGTGCGTGCAAAGTGACCTAAGCTAACAAGTGGTTAATGGGCTCAAAACATGTCTCCCTAGGGTAGTGTCACGAATGTCATTCTTACAATAAAAGAGTACAAGTCACTGATGAAACTCCAAGTCAAAGCAATTGGTCAAGAATCATGATCCAAGACCCAAGTGCAAGGTTCCTAATGAGTCATCTAAGTCCAACAAAAGGTCACAAATGATACATCTTTTTAGTCTTTTCATTTTATTATGTTTTTGTTATTTTTGATTATGCAAAGCAATAAAGAAATGAAAAGAAATAAAATGGCATAAAATAAAGGGCGTATGAGGTGAGTGGATTGTAATAAACATAAATAGAAAGGGCTTGAAATAAAATGAGAAATACAAATAAATCACGGAAAGTAAATTGCGAGAATTTAAATAACGAGGAAATAAAGTGCAATAATGTTAGAGTTAGAAGTTAATAGTTAGTGACAAAGTTACAAAAGGTGATCACCTAGGGATTTTCTATCCACAAGTTAAAGGACTCAAAATATGGCGCAATAAGGGATAACCTATCATTGATTCAAAGTGTCAAAAATAATACAATGATCATTTATCGACATGTTTGAATCAAAGAAGATTGAATCGACCAAAACGTAAATCTATCGATGATTTGAAATGTGGAAGATCTATCAATTGAGTAACCACAAATAAAATCAAATGAGATAAAAGTTAAACACTAAATTCCAAATGTCAGTGGTTAATGATCAAAGGAAAGATTTTACTCGAGTTGTGACACCTTAGCACTATGTTAAGCAATCGTAAGTGGACTTATGTAGAAGCCACACCTATCTGAGGCCGATCAATAAAAATGTATGTGCTAGACATGTTAGAGGACTAACACAAAGTTAGCCTCTTGAAACAATGCAACACAACAAAAATGGAAATCCAAAGCTCAAGCAACAAAAGGTCTCATATATCTGATAACGCGAAAACACATCAGATAATTGCCTATACTTACACTCAGAAATCACATCATTTCGATTAATATCCCGATTTTTGCGCAAGTATTCGTGTTGTTTTTGCAGGTATTTAAATCTCCATGCATTAAAGAGCAAAATGAAGAAAAGGAAGAAAAAGAAGAAGAAACAAGTAAAAAAAGCATAGAAAAACCAGAAGAATAGAAAAAGCAGATTCTGCTGATGTGACGATCGCCACACATTCATGACGCTCGTCACGGCCCAGACTGTGACGACCGTCACAGGCCCATGATGAGCGTCACACGGCCACAAACTGCGCTTTGAAGCAGTCAGCAACAGGCACCCAAAAGTGCCTATATTTCCTCCAACAAACTTTTCCCACGATTTCCTCTCTCAAGACCAAGTGTTCCTTGAATTCCTCAACTACCAAGACCTAATGGACACTATATAAAGGACTCAATTGGGGAAAATTGGGAACGCCTACTTTGATTTGATGCTCTGCAATTTAATTTCTAGTTTTTAGCATTCAACATTTTTTACTTTCTTTCGAGCAACCTTGTTTCCATTGCCTTATTGTATTCACCATTCTTTTCATAGTTTCCCTTTTCTAGTTAGTTTTCTAGTTAGCCATAGTAGTAGTTTCCTACACTGGGGAACTACTACACTTTATTTAATTTTAAGTAGTAATTTGTATTGAAGAAGTAAAGCCTACCGACTTGTGGAGGACTGCTCAAGTGCTCCAAGAATCGCTATACTCTGTACTTCGATCTCCAGGTTTTTATTGAATTATTATTATTATTTCCTATTTATTGTTATAAGCATGTTTGCCGCTGAGTTAAGCTGTTTATGCCTTGCGATTGCTTTAATTAATATGTCCGGCTAAACTACCGGTATCGATATGTAGCAACTTAATTTGATGGGATTTAATAATAACCGGTGAAAACCCTTTTTCTCAAATAACCTTTTAGGCTGAAGTTTTTAATATGAATTTAATTAACTTTATCACAAAAGCGTCAAAAGCTATTTAATACGATTTTGCCACGAGAGTGGGAAATTAACTAAGGTGAAAACCAACAATCGCGAGAGCGTGAGGCTCGAGCTGGATAGTAAAAATTAGGCATTGGGTTTAAAAACAGCGAGAGCACTTTAAAAACAATTAGAATTTATTTATTTTCAAAAAGTAATTTTGACTTCAAATGGGACAGCGAGAGCGTACATTCTGACTTAAAGTTATAGGCCAAATCAACAACCACGAGAGTGTGAGATAAAGTCTTTTAAATAAACATTTTCTACTGAGAGATATTTGACATTTAAACTATTCACCGGTGACTTATCGAATCCCTGACGATTAATGCGCTGCATACTGATTCCTTCCTTTAATTCTTTCTTAAAACCGAAAATTTCCCTTAGATTTACTATATTACCCCCGAACTCTTACTAATCAATTCCCTTAGCTAAACATAGTGACGTTAGCAACACTAATTTGACCATAGGTCCCTGTGGGATCGATATCTTTTAAAACTAAAGCGACTAGACTGTGCACTTGCAGTCAAGTACCCGACAGACTATATTTTATATGTAGCCAGACGAACCATCAAGTTTTTGGCGCCGTTGCCGGTGACCTGTTTTAGTCGAATAGTGCGATTCTTCTGTTGCACGGTATAGACTAAGGTAAAAATAAAAACTTATCTTCTCTCCTTTTCTTTCCCTGATTGTATGCCAAGTACTCGCTCACAAGGCGATAACTTAGCACCACCAATCCCTGAATTAGAGCGTTTCCTATACGTGAGACGCCGAATACACGAATATCAACAAAAGTATGGTATTCCCGATATCTCATTTCCTCTTAATTCAGAAAAAAAAACCAAACATGGCTGACGAAGTACCACAGAATCGTCCTCTCAAATTCTACGCTACCCCATCTCAACAAGAACCTCACAACAGCATTGCTGCCCCCACTATTAATCGAAACGATTTCGAGCTGAAACCCTCACTCTTATCAGCCGTCCAACAACATCAAATTGCTGGAAATCCAACAGAAGATCCTAATGAACACCTGACCAAGTTTGTGCAGTACGCAGATACTGTAAAAGCGAATGGTGTATCTCAAGATGCGATAAGACTGCGCCTTTTTCCCTTTTCTCTAAGAGACAAAGCTTGGGCTTGGTTGCAATCCTTGCCCTCCAACTCCGTTACAACATGGGAGGAGCTGAAGAACGTCTTCTTATCCCGATACTTTCCGCCGAGCAAAACTGCTATGCTGAGAGCTCAAATCAACGGATTCAGGCAAAAAAATGTGGAATCTTTCTACGAAGCGTGGGAGAGATACAAGGACATGATGAGGATATGTCCACATCACGGTCTAGAAGACTGGGTGATCATTCACACGTTTTATAAAGGGCTTCTGTACAACACAAGACTTACAATAGATGCTACCGCGGGCGGTGCGCTTATGGATAAGCCATACACCGAAGCCTATCAACTCATTGAAAACATGGCCCAAAACCATTGCCAATGGGGAGGTGAACGAACTCCAGTGGAAAAGTCCTAGACTAAGGGTGGAATGTACGAAATCAGTAGCCTTGACCATGTTCATGCAAAGGTAGATGCCCTTGTCCAAAAATTAGATAACTTGACCATACCACCTGCAGCCACCGTGGCTGCTGTAACTCCAAACTGTGAGTTATGTGGAAACCCTGGACACACTACGCAAGAATATCAAATATTAGCAGGAGTCCCAACAGATCAAGTGAACTACACACAAGGAAATCCCTATTCAAATACTTACAACCCTGGTTGGAAAAACCATCCAAATTTCTCGTGTAAGAATAACAATGCCCTTTATGCACCTGGCCAAACACCAGTTGTTCCGCCTGGATATCAAAAGCCAGCTAATAATGCTCCTAACATGCCTAGGAAGTCAAATCTCGAGTTAATGATGGAAAGCTTCATAGCTACTCAAGCTCAAACAAACAAGGACTTCTTGAACCAAAACATACATACTAGCGAGCAACTGAAACAACTAGCGAATAAAGTAGACGCCTTAGCCACCCACAATAAAATGCTTGAAACACAGATTTCACAAGTGGCTCAACATCAAGCATCTATAGCCGCTCCAGCTAGAACATTTCCTGGACAACCGCAACCTAATCCGAAGGGACGTGCAAATGCCGTTATACTGAGAAGTGGAAAAGAAGTAGATGGACCCGTAGATCCGAGACTCCAAAACCCTGCCATGTACCAATAACCAGATAAAACCTCAACTGAGCAGGTGAATGAACCAAAGGAAACAGAAGATAATACCCAGGAGGCCGAAGAGAAAGAGAAACCTTATGTGCCTCCACCTCCTTATAAACCACCCATTCTGTATCCTCAAAGACTCAAAAGTTCTAAAACTGCGAATCAATTTAGGAAATTTGTTGAGCTTTTGAAGCAATTAAACATTACGATACCCTTTACAGAAGCCATCACACAAATGCCCTCCTATGCCAAATTTCTTAAGGAAATCCTATCCAATAAGAAAAAGATTTCTAAAAAATAACCAAGCCACTTACAGAATTATTAATGAAGGACGCTGACTTCATATTTGATGAAAAATGCTTAACAATGTTCAACCAACTGAAAACATCTTTAATCACCGCACCCATAATGCAACCACATGACTGGAGATTACCATTTGAAGACATGTGCGATGCAAGTGATTACGCAGTGGACGCAGTACTAGGACAAAGGAAGGATAAGAAGCTTCATGCTATTTACTATGCGAGTAGAACGCTTGATTCTGCCCAAATGAACTACGCCACCACTGAAAAAGAACTTCTAGCTGTCGTGTTCGCATTGGACAAATTCTGTTCCTACCTGGTGGGGGCAAAAATTATCATCTGTACCGACCACGCTGCTATTAGATATTTGTTAAGTAAGAAGGATGTCAAACCAAGACTTTTAAGATGGATCCTGCTCTTACAAGAATTTGATTTAGAAATAAAAGATAAGAAAGGTACTGAGAACGTAGTAGTATACCACTTATCTCGTATCGAAGGGAACAAGCCTGAACAAACCCCAATTAATGACGATTTCCCTTACGAACGACTCATAGCCCAAATGGAAAGTGATATGTCTGAACTGACATTAAGCGATACAGAAATAGAAGAATCTGTGGAAGAAGTACACGCGAATGCAACTCTGCCATGGTACGCTGACTTCGTAAACTACCTAGTCGTCGGAGTACTTCCGCCGGACCTATCTTATCAACAAAAGAAAAAGTTCTTTCATGACCTAATACAGTATTACTGGGATGAACCCCTTCTTTTCAAAAGAGGGACCGACGGTATTTTCCGTCGATGTGTTCCTGAGGATGAAATTGAAGATATAATCTCTAATTGCCATTCCGCCCCCTATGGAGGGCATGCAAGCACCTCAAAGACCTGCACTAAGATCTTGCAATCCGGCCTATTTTGGCCTACCCTATGGAAAGACGTCCATAAACGCGGTTATAAAATGCGACCGGTGCCAACGCACTGGCAACATCTCAAGACGCGATGAAATGCCACAAACAGGAATCTTAGAAGTCGAAGTCTTTGACGTATGGGGGATTGACTTCATGGGACCATTCCCAGGTTCTTTTGGCAATAAATGCATACTCGTTGTTGTCGACTATGTCTCAAAATGGATCGAGGCTGTAGCCTCTCCAACAAATGACACACGAGTAGTAATCAAGCTATTCAAAAATATTATCTTTCCCAGATTCGGTGTGCCGAGACTAGTAGTTAGTGACGGTGGCTCCCACTTCATATTGAATATATTTGGAAAACTCCTTCTGAAGTATGGAGTCCGACACCACGTAACAACACCGTATCATCCACAAACTAGCGGGCAAGTCGAAGTCTCGAATCGAGAAATAAAACAAATTCTTGAGAAAACCGTAGGAATATCCAGAAAAGACTGGTCATCCAAGCTAAACGAAGCTTTGTGGGCCTACAGGACGGCTTACAAGACCCCGATAGGAACCACACCCTTCAAACTAGTTTATGGTAAATCTTGCCACCTCCCTGTGGAACTGGAACACAAAGCATATTGGGCAATTAAAACCCTTAACATCAACCACACTTCCGCAGGAGAGAAACGGACTGGACATCCACGAACTAGAAGAGCTCAGATTGGACGCTTACGAGAACGCCAGGATCTACAAAGAACGAACCAAAAGATGGCATGACAAACGCATCTCTAGGAAGGAGTTCAAAGTCGGCGATGTAGTGCTGCTATTTAATTCATGACTTAAACTCTTTCCAGGAAAACTCAAATCTCGCTGGTCTGGCCCTTTGGAGATCACCAAGGTTCTCACTAATGGTGCGATAGAAATAAAAGGTAGAAATAGTGACCCTTTCATAGTAATCGGGAAGCGCTTAAAGCATTATCATAATATAGAAAACAGAGACTATTCGAACAGTCTCAGATTCATAGAGTTGCCCGCTCAACCCCAAACCTAGTACAACGCGACACTACTGTCGAACTTCCGACATTAAACAAAGTGCTTAATGGGAGACAACCCACCTTATTTCTTTTCGTTATTTTTCTTACTATCTAGTTTCTCATTTCTTTAATTTTCTTCGTTATTTTTGTTTGCTCCCCCTTCTTGATTCTTTGCAGTCACTCTTGTTGTTTCTAGTAACTAACTTAGATATATTGGATACTGACTAACAGGATAATTACTAATTAGTTAGTTAATTACATTCATCATGCAACAACCAGAGACAGTTTTCAGAGGCCGAGTTCAACGCAGGCAGTATGATTATCTAGCCAGGAAGAATATGGCATTGACCATATATTATGATGGACTGACCATGGATAAATTAGGCATCCGAGATAGCATCCTATATATGTTTAACCAGCTGGGGTGGGAGAACGCAGCCATTAAGAGACGGTTTGTCACGTACCGTGAGCTAACCTTAGAATTCCTGAGTTCCCTTGTATACATCCCTGAACATGGTTACAGACTTAACAAAGGGTTAATATCCTTTAGGTTATTTAGCATGGACTTCACCTACACCCGTCGAGACCTTGCTGACCTCTTAGGATTCCCTAGCGGCCCTTTCGTCTTTACTACCCGCAAGGAGGACCTTATCGATGACATCAATCTCGATGACTTTTGGGGTTGCATATACGAAGAATCCAACCCAAACCCGAATGAGATGCACTCACAAAAGATCCATAACCCTGCTATCCGCTATTTTCATAAAATACTAGCCCACGCCTTATTTGGTAAGGAAGAGAATAACACATTAGTGTCCCGAGATGAACTCTTCATCCTGCTGTGTGTCGATCAAGGTCGCCACGTCAATATAGTATCATTCATGATGGAAAGATTTGTCCACCTTGCTAAGAATAACTGTACCCCACTAATCATAGGAGGCCTAGTTACTATGATAGCAGACGCTATAGGACTTGTACGCCCACTTTATGAGCTTATACCTTTTGGAAACATCCGCCCAATGGATATCGACTTTTGCTTTAATCGCAGAATCATAAGTAACATTGGGACGAATACCTTTGATTATCTAATCAGTAATGAAGTGGTTCGACTTTTCACCTTGCCTAACCATGAGAAAATGAGTGTTCATAACCGAGATAACTGGCTCTATGACTTAGAGGAACACCCTATCGACCCACCTTCACCTCCCGCTACACCGCCCAAATATGAGTGTGTTAATGACCCTATCCTTAAGGAAGAATCTAACCCTGAAACACCTCCCAACTATTATAACATTGCTGAACCGGTTCCTCCATCTTGTGATGATAATCATGCCATGCTCATCACCCGTCTGAATACTTTCCAAGCTGACATCACCATTGTGAAAGAAGAGATAAAGCTCATACGTTTTGATGTCCTAGGCCGGATGGATATAGCCGTTGAGCAGTTTCATTATCTGAACGAAGTTGTTGCTGCATTGGGGCAAAAACGTGGCTGAAACTACTGACCACTGATTTCTCCTACTCGCATTAAGCAATGAGGACACTGCTTTGTTTTGTGTGGGGAGGGAGTTGTTATACGGTGAACTGACTTTTGTGTTTTGCTTTGAAAAGCAATGTCGCGGATAGCAAGAGTCGCCACCGACTTTTCTTTTATCCAATAAGGAAAGGCGGAAAAGAACAGGAAAGACCTTGACTAGATTTTGGGTTCGGGAGGTACATTATACAAAGGGAAGGTGTTAGCACCCTTAGTATCCATGGTTATCCATGGGCTCTTAATTGCTTAACTCACTTATGTTTTCCTCGTTTGAGAAAGTGTTTGAGAAATGTGGTGTGTTTAGAAAATATTTTGAAAAGAGAGTTTAACTTTATAATGATTCTTGTACGAATGTGTACAAAGTGTTTATCTCGTTTGATTTTTAAAGATGTTTAGAAAAATATAACTCGGCGATGATTCTGGTGCGAATGTATACCAAGTGGTGATTTTCTAAAAGATATTTTGAAAAGTGGGAGGTGAGAAAAGTATTTTAAGCTGCAAGCAAGCATTTAAGAGTTATACTTAACCAAGGTCTTTATAGGTGTTTCCTATCCTTAGGAGGGTAAAACTGTCCTTACTATTGAGAAGTAAGTAGTCTTATCCTTTGGATGTAAGAGGACGTCGTGGGGTCGTCGATCGGTCATTGAAGGCAACATTTGTAAGGATACCTTAGCATTCGAAGGGACGATCATCATTTAACCGTAGGCTACCACGAAGGGTCATCGAGGGACAAAGTCATGTATTCGAAGGCAACATTCGAGGGACTATGATGATTTAACCGAAGGGTCTTTGCTAAGGGTATCCTTACATTCGCGGGACATGGCCGTAATATCGTAAGGAAACAAAGAGAGGGCCCAAATCATATGTTCGAAGGCAATGTAATCAGTCAAGTAATTAAAATGAATCTTCACAAGGGTATCCCACAAATAAAGTGGAATACCTAGCAAACTGTCTCTTCAGGAGTATGTGAACCCTCACAAAAATTCGACAAACGGGTTAGAATACGAAGTTAGGATGCAACCAAGAGTTGCACCAAACAAAAGAATCACAACAATAATAGTGTCAGGCAAACAGCGTATAGATGCAATAGAAGACATGTCAATCAAGTACAAAACAGATTAGAATGCAAACGAAGAAACGAATACTGTCATGTTCGCTACTGCCTCGCCTAGCGAAGGCTTAGCGAACCCTCGCTACATGTTCGCTCAGCGAAGTGCTAGCGAACGGCTGCGGGTTCTGGGTTCTTCTTTGATAACAGTGCGATTTCAGGAACCCCAAACCCTATGGCATTCATTACAGAAATTACATGGTTAAACATTCAAGATATCGTGTTACACATTCATGCATACTTAAACCCATATGCAAAACCTAATGATATATTTAGAAATTCAATCATAATGCCTCATGTATTTGAAGATGTCAAATTAGGAGCATAAAATAGTGGGGGTGTGGCAAACCTGTTTGCAATTGCAATTGCACCGTCGGACTTGCAGATCACTCTTATGGTTTGTACCAGATTGAGTTGGGCGGAGGTAACCTTTGTGCAGATGAGTTTCCTTCGGGGTATCCGGGGGTTACTCTGAATTCTGTTCGTTAGCCTCCAGGGTTTTTCCGGTTTCCTCTGTTAGGGTTTGCTTGTTCCCTCTATGTCCTCCGTCTCCTTATCTCTGTGTGAAGTTCTGGTATTTATAATAATTGTCTTGGTGGGCTCAGAATTAAGCCCAAATTTTTTTGGTATTTCGTGAGCTCGCTAGGCGAGTGAGATAGCGAAGGGTTCGCTAGGCGAGCAGCTAGCGAAGGATTCCAGTAGCTAATTCATCAAAACTCGCTGGAGCGAGGAATGACGCGTGGGCTTCGCCTAGCGAAGGGTTTGCTCGCCTAGCGAGCATGCCAGTTTAGGTCATCTTCTGGATTTGGTAACCTGTGCGCTAGACCCTTGTTCCTTTAACATTAATGTCTTGAAAATGGATTAGAATGTCTTGAAAAATGTCCTGAACACTTAACGGGCAAATTTTGGGGTATGACAGCTGCCCCTGTTCGATATTCATAAACCGAGAGAGTTAGAATGGTATGTATGCCATTCGTGATCTGGAGGTGGAAGATTATTGAACACTTAGAATACCCCAAAAATTTGCGCTTGTTAATTAAAAGTTAGTCTTGATGGAGATGGGCTTAAAGATGCCATCCAGGAAGTTTGATGATGAAAGATCAGAATGGATCGTACGCTAGATCGTATCTGAATAGCAGAATGAGTCGTTCGTTAGGCTGTATCTGGAGAAATAAAGATCAGAATGGATCGTATGCTAGATCGTATCTGAATAGCAGAATGAGTCGTCTGTTAGGCTGGCGACTTCACTGGGGATGAAAGATCAGAATGGATCATACGCTAGATCGTATCTGAGTTGCAGAATGAGCCGTCCATCAGGATGTATCTGAGGATGAAAGGGTAGTCGTATGCTAGACCACATTTCAGAATGTACCGTACGCTAGGCAGTATCTGAGTAGCAGAATGAGTCGTCCGTTAAGCTGTATCTGGAGAAATAAAGATCAGAATGGATCGTACGCTAGATCGTATCTGAATAGCAGAATGAGTCGTCCGTTAGGCTGTATCTGATGATAAAAGGGGTAGTCATACGCTAGACTACATTTCAGAATGTACCGTACGCTAGGCAGTATTTGAGGGGATGAATATTCAAATGGGTCGTACGCTAGACCGTATTGGAATAGTTGAAGGAACCATACGTTAGGCCGAATCAGAATGAACCATACGTTAGGCTATATTTGATAATATTTGTATATGTTGTATTTGCAATAAATGTCTGGGATGGGCTTAAAGATGCCATCACTAGGAGGATGTCAGAATGCTTGTCAGAATGAACATTCATATGGATTATATATGAAAGATGCATCTGAATCTCGAATGTAACCGATGAGGGTGTCCGTCTGAATGAACCTTTATTTTTACTGTATCGGGAGGATAATTAACCTGAAAAAAGTTAGCCTCATGCCAGGTCATGATGCATGAGATGTTTTATGCTTTTGAAAATAAATGTGAACATTGCATGCATGTATATGATGTGAAATGATGCATGAATGAATTATGCGTCTGAAAATTTTTACCAGGGGAAAATAAATCCCCATATTCTGGTTGGAGATATTTGTATTGATGACCCCTTCTTAGCTGGGGATATTTGATTTCTTATCTGATGGTAGAAATATTCAACAGGACCTGGCTGGGGGATAAAAGAGATGACCAGTCTGTCTAGTAATGCCAATTTCTTCTGGGAAATAACTGGTTTTGCTGGGGAATAAGATTAGCAACCGGATTCATCGGAAAGCATGGTGACTTTATCCTCGACCCTAAAGTCTTTTAGTAACTGCTATTTCTATTTTGTGCATGTATTTTCGGTAAATATCAATCATGTTCAAATGCATATATCAATTCGAATTAAATCAATGGACGTTTATGCAAACAAAACAGAGAAAGTAAAACAAAAGCATCTTTTTGGAAATAAAATTGTATTGATTTTGAAAGAGGGCCTATAAATAGGCAATTTGAGTACAAGGAGACAGAAATCCTAGTAAGAGGAATTTGTCAAGAAAACAAGGAAAAAGTTATGAAGAAAAAGTCCTATTGATTTTAATTCCACTACTGTCATTATGTCTTCAAGCCTCTCATCTCCTGCTGTCGGATAGAAGTGATCGGCTTGTTCAGTCCCTTTGACTTGGGTGAAGCTGACCGAGAACGGGACATAGTCATACGCTTTAATCCCTAATTTTTGCCTGGACCGCCTTTTCAGGTTTTCAGTCCACCAGGATACCCTTTTTTGCCCAAGCCGCCTTTTCAGGTTTTCGACTTGCCGGGTGTACATTTTTATATGTTTATCCCTAATTTTTGCCCGAACCCTTTTGGTTCGCCGGGATGCCCTTACTTTTGCCTAGATACGTCGACCTAGCGGGTCTCTTTTATGCGTAGTATTTTTTAACTATGTTTGCGTTCACGGGATGTGGGAAGTCTTCGCCATCCATTGTAGCAAGCATCATGGCTCCACCAGAGAATACCTTCTTAACTACAAATGGCCCTTTGTATGTGGGAGTCCATTTGCCTCTAGAATCACCTTGTGGTAGAATGATACGCTTTATTACCAAGTCGCCAATTTGATATACCTGTCTCTTGACTTTTTTATTAAACGCCTGGGTCATGCGCTTCTGATATATCTGCCCATGACAAACAGCCGCAAGTCTCTTTTCATCAATCAAATTTATCTGATCGAGTCGAGTCTGAATCCATTCCTCTTCATCTAAGCCTGCATCTTTCATAATTCTTAGAGAGGGAATCTGAACTTCCACTGGTAAAATGGCTTCCATTCTGTAGACTAAAGAGAAAGGAGTTGCCCCTGTCGAAGTGCGCACTGAAGTGCGATAACCATGAAGAGCAAAGGGTAACATTTCATGCCAGTCTTTGTATGTTACTGTCATCTTTTGTATGATCTTCTTAATATTCTTATTAGCAGCTTCTACGGCGCCATTCATCTTTGGCCGGTACGGAGAAGAGTTATGGTGTTTTATTTTGAACTGCGCACAGAGTTCAGTAATCATCTTGTTGTTCAAATTAGTACCATTATCAGTGATAACTCTTTCAGGGATGCCATACCGCCAAATGAGACTATTCTTGATGAACCGTGCCACCACATTCTTGGTGACAGAAGCAAATGAGGCAGCCTCTACCCACTTCGTAAAATAATCAATAGCAACAAGAATGAAACGATGTCCATTAGAAGTAGTAGGTTTAATCTCTCCAATCATATCAATGCCCCACATTGCAAAGGGCCAAGGTGCTGTCAACACGTTCAATGGAGCAGGAGGTACATGTACTTTGTCCGCATAGATCTGGCACTTGTGATAAATTCTGGAGTGATGGTGGCAATCAGCTTCCATGGTAGACCAATAATACCCTAATCTCAGAATCTTCTTGGCCATCGTATGTCCACTAGAATGAGTCCCAAAAACACCGTCATGTATGTCTTCCATAATCTTTTCTGCTTCCCTTTTATCCACACAGCGCAGCAAAGTCGAATCATGATTACGTTTGTATAATACTCCATTACTCAAAAAGAATTTAGCGGAGAACCTCCTCAGAAATTTTCTGTCATTGATGGATGCCCCTTCAGGGTATTCCTGAGTTTCTAAATATCTTTTTACTTCGTGGAACCAAGGTTTCTCTTCTACTTCATCGGTATTAAGTTCATAACAATATGCTGGTTCATCTAATCGTTCAACGGTGATCATGGGAGCTTCATCATCCCATCTGACTCTGAACATAGATGACATGGTGGCCAATGCGTCTGCCAACTGATTCTCTTCTCGTGGAATATGTTCGAATGTAATCTCTTCAAAGTATGGGATTAATGTCAACACCCGCTCTCGATAAGGGATGAGATTCGGATGTTTAGTGTCCCATTCCCCTTTGATCTGACTGATTACTAAGGCTGAGTCTCCGTACACACTCAAAAACTTGATTCTCAGGTCTATAGCAGCCTTGAGTCCCAAAATACATGCTTCATACTCAGCCATATTGTTGGTACAGTCAAAGCATAGTCTAGCAGTGAAAGGCGTATGGCAACCCCTGGGAGAAATAATTACAACACCAACACCATTGCCCAATGCATTAGAAGATCCGTCAAAAACCATAGTCCATCGGGATCCCAGTTCGGGTCCTTCATCTGGTCCAGGTTCTTCATAATCAGTAACAAGCATGACATCCTCATCTGGGAACTCAAAATTCATAGATTGGTAATCATCAACTGCTTGATGAGCCAAATGATCAGCTAACACGCTTCCTTTGATTGCTTTCTGAGTAGTATATTGGATGTCGTACTCTGTTAAAATCATCTGCCATCTTGCTATTCTTCCGGAGAGGGCAGGTTTCTCAAATATATATTTGATAGGATCCATCTTAGAAATCAATAAAGTGGTATGATTCAACATATACTGTCTTAATCGGCGAGCAGCCCAAGCCAAAGCACAGCAAGTTTTCTCGAGCAATGAGTATCTTGTTTCACAGTCGGTAAACTTTTTGCTAAGGTAGTATATGGCATGCTCTTTTCGACCAGACTCGTCATGTTGCCCCAACACACACCCCATTGAATTTTCTAACACGGTCAAATACATGATTAGAGGTCTTCCTTCAACTGGTGGCATCAGAATTGGAGGTTCTTGGAGATACTTCTTGATTTTGTCAAAAGCTTCTTGACATTCTTCATTCCATATCATCTCTTGATTTTTCCTCAGTAATTTGAAGATGGGTTTGCAGGTAGCAGTCAAATGGGAAACCTCTGACTTCTTTATCTGTACGGGGAACTGGCATTTCTTGAATAGCTCTCACCTTAGTCGGGTCAACCTCAATTCCTTTACCACTGACAATAAAGCCCAAGAGTTTATCGGATCTTACTCCAAAGGTGCATTTGTTCGGGTTCAATCTCAACTTGTACCTCTTCAACCTCTCAAACAGTTTGTATAAATGATCGAGATGTTCTTCTTCAGTATGAGATCTGGCTATCATGTCATCCACATATACCTCTATTTCATGATGGATCATATCATGGAACAAAACCACCATAGCACGCTGGTATGTTGCCCCCGCATTTTTTAAACCGAATGGCATTACTTTGTAACAGAAAGTGCCCCATTGCGTCACAAACGTAGTTTTCTCCATGTCTTCAGGTGCCATCTTAATTTGGTTATAACCTGAGAATCCATCCATGAATGAGAATACCTCGTGTTGAGCGGTGTTATCTACCAGAACATCAATGTGCGGAAGTGGAAAGTCGTCTTTGGGACTCGCTTTATTCAAATCTCTGTAATCTACACACATTCACACCTTACCATCCTTCTTTGGCACTGGTACCACATTAGCAACCCATTGAGGATAAGAAGTAACAGCCAGAAAACCTACATCAAATTGTTTCATAACCTCGGCTTTGATTTTCTCAGACATTTCAGGACGCATGTGATGAACCTTTTGCTTAACAGGATGACAATCCTCCTTCATTGGAAAATGATGCACTACTATATCAGTATCCAGTCCTGGCATGTCTTCATAAGACCAAGCAAAAATCTCTATATAGTCATGTAACATCTGAATCAATCTTTCTTTGACACTGTTTTCCAAGCCTGCTCCTATTTTGACTTCTTTCTTGTCTACTTTGTCGCATTACGCGAAAAACCGGTGGGAAAACAAGAACAACAGAGCCGCCACCGTGCGTTATTTATCCCAAAAGAGGGAAAGGAAACGCTCAGAGTAAACCTGGAAAAAGCATGGTCTCGCGACCAAAGAGAATGGGATCGGGAGTCGGTTATGCGAAGGGAAGGTATTAGCACCCCTACGTATCCGTCGTACTCAACGGGATCCACGCACAAAAGGAAGGAAAATGGTTGCTAAAACACTGCTCACACACACACACTGGCTGAAAGAGACACAAGAAAACAGACTGAAACTGACTCGGCAGGAGATCGCATCCTGGGCCTACTTAGTCTATCAGGCATAGACATCAGAGTCAAAGTAGTTCGGACTGGGGAAACGACACATGCTCGCTAGGATGTCGCATCCTATGCATACGTATCTCCTTTGGACGAAGGAGAATCAGAGCATTCGTAGCTCGGCTAACACGCACACAAACAAACACAGGCAAAGGCAAACATGGAGCCTGAATGCCAATCACTGGACTTACATCAGCATCCGAACCAACAAACACACATAAACACTGGAACCCGAATGCCACTCGATGGACTTACATCAGCTTCCAAGCACACAACAACACAAAACAAAGACACAGGCGCCCGGAGAGATCTGCTCATCTCCTGCCTACGTACCTCATCTGGTATGAGGATCAGGGCGACGTAGTTCCCCTACGGAGGGATACAGGACTAGCCTAACCAGATAACAGAGGGAGACACAACTAGGGAGACTACGACTCGAGCCTAGATGTTATCATGCAAAATCATCCCTAAGTTAAGGTTTCTAGCTAACTTGCACAGGAAGCAAGCCTATCCTAAACATGACATGCACAGGAAGCAAGCCACACCTAACCTAACTTGCACAGGAAGCAAGCTAAACTAAACCTAACTTGCACAGGAAGCTAGTCAAACAAACACACAAGCACAAGTAGCACACACTATATGCAAACAATGGGCTCAATCAAGGTTATGTTTTAGTCGAGGGGTCATATCAACCTCAACAAACAAACCACTGGAACTGGATAGTGTTAGCTCTTAACCTTGCCATTGAGGGGCTAAGGTGAAGCTGATGAAAGGTGAGTGAAGATGAGACTTCACAGCTCTTATCCCTGGCCTGGGAGAGTTCAAGACAAGAATGTGTGGGTTCAGAAAGTGGGAACCCTTCTACACATTTGATACTGACTCAACTGTACAATGTTACAAGATCTTGGGTTTGTATCTGCAATGCATCAACACAGTGGTGTGAGCAAAGCAGATGACACACAGAATAGCAGGGGATAGATTGCATATCCCTTGGGTTCTGCCAATTGCCTCTTCACTTAGGAGGTCTTTGACTCTATACAAGGACAAATGTAAACAGTCACAAACATTGCCTCTTAAGGAGGACTTCAGACAGTTGCCTGGCCAAGTAACAGGCCAGGTCTTCCAGACTACATGAAGATAAGAAGTTATACCTCAATGCAAATTGCTCTTAAGCAAAGCAAAGCAAAGTTCACAAGGAACTAAAAGCAACTAAAGGTACCTGAAACCAGTCAAACAGAATCAGTACACAACTCAAAGTTAAATCAAAATGAGATAGAGATCAACAGTCAACACAATCAGTTAAATGTGCAATGCACAAGGCTCAAAGCATGTGAGCCAAGCAACCTACAAAACAAACAAGTTAGTCATGATAATCAAATCAAACTCATTCAACTTGTATAAGTTTCTTTGGGCAATTGCTTCTTAACCTGAAAAAATGAACTCAAACATGAGCAACAAGACCCCTAGGACAAGCCTAGGGTCAAAAGGGGATGAGAAAGTCAAAACAGCAAGTGGAATCCAATCAAAATCATATTCAAACAATCAAGAAGCAAACTCAAGTGGTTCCATGTTCATATCATTCATCATTATGATTTCATAAGCAAATTAGGTCAAGGCATGGCATATAGAAGCTCAAAGGAGTCAACAGAAATATGCAACTCAAATCCAATCATAAACAATTCTATAAATCATCAAATAATTCATGTTCAAACATCAACCATAACATGACAAGCACACCAAAAATCAGCTCAATTGGATCATGGGAAGTAGGGAAATGAAAATCAGAAAGGCAGGGCAAGTTCAAACATGCTTAAAGAAGTCAACCAAACATGCACCAACTTCAATAAATCATAAATCAGTGACAACATATGAGAAATGAATGGGATTAGAACCATGATAAACCTTAAGATGTCTACTAATTACATGTCAAATTTCATGTCCATCCAATAATGTATGAGAATTTCACAAATCATATGGCATCATGTGTCACAAAAGTCAACATTTTGGTCTAACAGGGGGAGAAATTATCAATCAAATATAAAATGCACTCCAAAATTCCAGAAAAATTCATACACATTCTCCATATCTATAAGCATGTTCATGCAAAAAAATCAGACCAATTTGAGTTCATTAGGCAAGGTAATTAAAATCATGAAGTTGGACATCAATGGTGTGACACAAATTGTCACACCCTAATTCAACAAATCATAACTCACAATACAGCAATGATAAATTCACAAACTCTACACCAAAATCACCATGAATGTGTCTAGTTTAAGCACAAAAAGTTTTGGAGTCATTGGATAAGGTATCATCATTTCACAATTGATTTGGTAAGACATACACAAAATGGACACATATGACAAACCCTAGCACAATTTAAAATCCACTCATGCAAAAAATCTGGAAAAATCATGATAAAAAACTAGGGATCAAGATGAACATTTAGCAGAAAATCCCATGAATTTTGGATAAGAAATGAGTGTGCTATGATTTTTGTAAGATTGGTGATCAAGATGAAATAAAAATTAAGAAATAAAATGATTTAATTGAAATTGTAACACGGCAGTGGAATTTTTGAAATTATCTGGAACTTAAATGGAACGCTGCGTTCCACTTAGCCCGCGTGTCACTCGGCTAACTGTCACATGGCAATGGAATAGTGTTCTCATGAAAAACAGAAAAATCAAAAAGACCAAACACGATTTCCTGGGTTTATGCATTAGGGTTTCGAGCTACAGTGTTCATCATCATCCATGGAAGAACAATTTTCACACATCGAATTTCAACTCAGCATAACTTCTACAATACTTGACCATTTTCAATGATTCAAAGCTCAAAGTGTTCAGTGTGAAGAGATCTATACAAAGCATGGCATGATTTTGAGAAATGGGAGAGTCGAATTCTTACCAAATTTGGAGCACAGTTGTGATTTGATGGTTGTTAGGCTGTAAATGGTTGAAGCAGATGCACTAATATGCTTTAGATGATGAATGGAGAAGGAACTTTGGCTTAGCAACCTGGATTCGAGCTCCAAACAAAATCTGCCATGGAAGGAGCTTTAAGGTGACAGTCACGATTCTTTGCTTACAGTTGTGCTTTGATGCTTGAAAATGCTCCACAGATGTTGGTAGATGATGACACAAAGGACCAACGCTCGAGCTCTTTGAAGTTTTACCAAGAAATTCCCAAAATGAAGAATTGAATATTTTAGAGCAAAATGGATTTTTGGTCTCTTTAGAAAGTTGTGGCTAGGGCTTTTCAGAATGAAAATGAATAATATATAGTCTGTTTAAGGTTGGTTAAGCTTGGTTAGTCAAATGATAATCACAATTGCTTAAAATGAGTGTTTTTGACCAATTGCTAAAAATCACTCCAACTTGCATGGGGTGCATGTATATACACGAATTGGGCCTTGAACAAACTCTAAATATCATTTCTGAACTTTGGCAAGTGGTATAATGCATAACAAAGGCTTAATTTGAAAACTCAATTTTTCACCTCACTTAATTAATTCAAGTCAACTAAAAAAATGCCATTTTGCTTGGTTGAGTTTTGGTAAAATGTGATGAAAGATTTGGAAAGAGGGCATCAAATATGACTTGTAGCAAAAAACCCCACCCAATTTGGCCAAATGGTTTGGAAGATATGCCACTTTGAAGTTCAAAAATTCTTGAGAATGATTTGATCATAACTTGCCAACCATAAATGATAAATGAGTGTTCTTGGACTTTTTGGAAAGGTGAGAGCAAGATCTTCAACTTTCATGTTGGGAAAAAATTCATTTGAAGCTTATATCATGATTTAATTTTGAGGATCAAGACTTTCCATTTTTGGCAAATTCCAATTACAGGTCAACTTTCTATTTTTGGAAATTTCTTGTTTGACTTCAAATTTTTCAATGATGATGCTTGACATGTTATATGAGGCTTATATGGACATAAATGAGACCTCTCAAACCAATTCCCACCATCAAATCCCTGATTAAATGCACAGTTGACCAACAGTTGACTTTCTAGGGTTTCTGGTGGACTACACACTGACTGATGACTTCTGAGCAATCAAACCTTGACCAAATCACTTCAAAAGGACCCCTAGGTCATGTGAACATGTTGGACCAACCCTAGGGCCTTGTCTCAATGGAAATTGCACTGGCTTGCTTGACTGACTGATCTCCTGACCAGTTTGACCTAATTCTTCTGAATGGTTTGCACTTGGGCAAAGGGACAATGCAATGTTATGCAGTGGACCATGTTAATGCTATGACCTAATATGAGAATGTATGTACAAGAGGTAGGTGCAAATTTGAGGTGCTACAACTGCCCCTATTCAATCAGCTGGGAACCTGAACGGATGATAGCAACGGCTGTCAGACTTTCAGAGTAAACAGGGATTGAATACCAAAGAACCGTAGAAATTTGCACCCTGATGGATAAGATACAAGAAGAACCACGTCATTTACCGATGACTGCTGCATGACAACTTCAGAAAGCAAAACCATTTACCGATGGTTGGAAACTGGAAACTTGATATTTACCGATATCAACTTCAGCGAGACCATTTACCGATGGTTGCTGGGAAACAACTTGATGTAAAAGGAAGCAAGACCATTTACCGATGGTGGCTTCAAAGAAACTTGACATTTACCGATATCAACTTCAACAAGACCATTTACCGATGGCTACTGCAACTGGGAATTCGATATTTACCAATATCGAAGAAAACGGGGCCATTTACTGATGGCATCTCTGCTTGGGGAGACATAAAATGTTCTTGTAATGGAATCAGACAAGACGTGTACTGATGACTCTGGGGATCTTGATTTTATTAATAAGAAAGTAACACACGACCAGACATTTACCGATGACTGGGATGAGACTTGATGTTTACCGACATCGAAAGATGATGTTTACCGACATCCAAAAATGACCAGACATTTACCGATGACTGGTGAAAAATTTACTGGGAAGAGAAAAACAAATATTCGCAACCGGAAACCGGATAGGACATTTACCGATGACTCTACTGGGGATCTCTAGCTGGGGAATTATCAGACATTTACCGATGACTGAGGAAAAGACTCGATGTTTACCGACATCGAAAGATGATGTTTACTGACATCCAACAAAGACGACCAGACATTTACTGATGACTGGAGTGAGACTCGATGTTTACCGACACCGAAACAATGGTGTTTACTGACACCAAAAAATGACCAGACATTTACTGATGACTGGGGTGAGACTCGATGTTTACCGACACCGAAACAATGGTGTTTACCGACACCAAAAAGGGAAACACACGCGGGTGCTGACACGACACTTACCGGTATCACAAGAATGACATCTTAAATATGCCAAGGCAAGGCTGATCACTTGCTGGGGATCTCACTGGGGAGAAACAAACTTTCTGTCACCAACGGGTGAGGAAATAAACCTCTGTGGGGATATCAATTGTAGCAGACGTGTTGTACCGATGTTCGAACAAAATGATCCGCCTCTGCCGGGGATATAGTCTGACTGGGTTTCGAACACATGAATGCATATGTTTGAGTTTTTCTATGGCGTAATGCTCCATATGGAATGGGAATGCTACGCAATTTGAGGATGCAATGCTCACTACATGCAAGATGCAAAATGATGAAAATTCCGCCGGGGAATACACAGGACGACTGTGCTGAGAAAGAATCAATACAATTCCGCTAGGGGAAAACAAGGCAACTCGCTGGGGAGTGATAAAGCAATTTGTTACGGACAAACCGGCAACTCACTGGGGGAAGCCCAACCAAACCACAAGTAGGATGAATTCTGCTCTGGGAAGTAACTGCTGGGGAATGCTCAACAGATGACGATCTGCAAAACAGAACAACAAATGCCCCCAGGGGATACATGGACAAGATACGCTCAAGTGTCCTCAACATTCAAAATGATTTTCAAATGTTTTGATCTTTTGCACGTTATTGTTTAGCCTTCATGTTTTTATATGCAATGCTTATCAAAAATTCGGACGTTTTTGCAAACAAAACAGTAAAAATAAGAACAAGAGAGCTATTTATCTGAATAACGACTTTTATTGATTGAAAATGTGCCTGAAAAGGCGAATACATTGGGAAGCAATTCCTAGAAAGAGGTAATTGCGCACAAAAGGAAAATAAACTATCCTAATGGCAATGTGAACACGGCATCCACTGTTTCCCAACTCTGTTATAACTCATAGATCATCAGTTTTTCTCCCAACTCCTTGCTTTCTGAGAAGAATGACTGGACCGATCACATCTTTCGAGATGGCAACTGACGAAGCGCGATGAAGTACAGATAACTCAGACTGTAGTCTTCGCTCTAATCCCTCTTTTGGCTGGATCGCCCTTTCGGGTTTTCAATCCACTGGGATGCCCATTTTTGCCTAAGCCGCCCTTGCGGGTTTTCGACTTACCGGGTGTACAAATTCTTTTCATTCTTATCCCTAATTTTTGCCCGAACCTTTTCTTTCTGTTTTTTGGTTCGCCGGGATGCCCTTTTTTGCCTGGACTCTTTTATTCTTTTTGTCCAGCGGGTCAATTTATGCGAAGTATTTTTTGACTACATCTGAGTTAACAGGGGACGGAAAATCTTCACCATCCATCGTTGTAAGCATCAAGGCTCCACCGGAGAAGACCTTCTTCACAACATATGGACCTTCGTAATTAGGAGTCCACTTGCCCCTGTTATCTGTACCGGGAGGAAGGATCCTCTTCAAAACTAGATCCCCAATCTGGTAGCTCCGAGGACGCACTTTCTGATCAAAGGCTCGCTTCATCCTTCTCTGATATAACTTCCCGTGGCACACAGCTGCTAGCCGTCTCTCTTTGATAAGGCTCAACTCATTAAACCTTGTTTGAATCCACTCGGCTTCGTCCAGCTTGACATCCAATAATACCCTCAGAGAAGGGATCTCCACTTCAACAGGTAGGACTGCTTCCATACCATACACAAGGGAGTAGGGGGTTGCCCCGGTCGACGTACGCACTGAGGTACGGTACCCATGCAAAGCGAAAGGCAGCATCGCATGCCAATCTTTGTACGTTACGACCATCTTCTGCACAATCTTCTTGATATTCTTGTTTGCCGCCTCTACAGCACCATTCATCTTCGGTCTGTAAGGAGAAGAATTGTGATGTTCAATCTTGAAATCTCTGCATAGTTCTTTCATCATCTTGTTGTTGAGATTTGAACCATTGTCAGTGATGATTCTCTCAGGGACTCCATAACGACAGATGATTTCTTTTTTGATGAACCGGGCAACCACTTGTTTGGTGACGCTGACAAAGGAAGCTGCTTCCACCCATTTGGTGAAGTAATCGATCGCGACCAAGATGAAACGATGTCCATTAGAAGCAGTAGGCTCGATCTTCCCAATCATGTCAATGCCCCACATGGAAAACGGCCAAGGCGAATTCATGACATTCAAAGGGCTTGGTGGCACATGCACCTTATCAGCATAAATTTGACACTTATGGCACTTCCGAGCGTATTTGAAGCAATCGGATTCCATAGTCATCCAGTAATATCCGGCTCTCAACAGTTTCTTTGACATTGCATGACCACCAGCATGGGTACCAAACGAACCCTCGTGCACTTCTTGCATCAACATGTCTGCTTCGTGTCTATCCACGCATCTGAGCAAGACCATGTCAAAGTTCCTCTTGTACAACACGTCATCCTGATTCAAATAAAAGCTTCCAGCTAGCCTTCTCAGGGTCTTCTTGTCATTCTTCGACGCACCTTCAGGATACTCTTGAGTCTTGAGGAAGTTCTCGATGTCGTAATACCACGGTTTCTCATCAATCGCAACAGACTCGGCTGCAAACACATACGCAGGCCTCTCGAGTCGATTTACCGCAACATGTGGCACATGATTCCACCAATGAACTTTTATCATGGAAGATAAAGTAGCTAAGGCATCAGCCATCTGATTCTCATCCCGGGGGACATGATACAACTTTACTTTCTTGAAGAACGTCAGTATTCTTCTGGTGTAATCTCTATACGGAATCAGATGCGGCTGGTTCGTATTCCAATCTCCATTGACCTGATTGATCACTAGAGCAGAATCTCCAAAAATGTCAAGAGTTTTGATCCTCAGATCAATGGCTTCTTCTATCCCCATGATACAAGCCTCATACTCAGCTTCATTGTTGGTGACGTCGAAAGTCAATCTGGCAGAGAAAGGTATATGAGCACCTTTGGGATTGATCAACACTGCCCCAACACCATTACCATTCATATTCACAGCCCCATCGAACATCAGTGTCCACTTGTCATCAGGATCTGGTCCTTCCTCGACAAGCGGCTCTTCACAATCTTTTATCTTTAGATACATGATGTCTTCATCAGGGAATTCAAACATCATCGGCTGATAGTCATCAATTGGTTGCTCGGCAAGATAGTCTGACAGGATACTACCCTTGATAGCCTTCTGTGATGTGTATTGAATGTCGTATTCTGTTAAGATCATCTGCCATCGAGCAACGCGCCCGGTGAGAGCCGGCTTCTCAAAGATGTATTTCACTGGATCCATCTTAGAAATCAACAAGGTAGTATGGTTCAACATATACTGCCTTAGTCGGCGAGCAGCCCAAGCCAAAGCACAGCAAGTTTTCTCGAGCAGTGAATATCTTGTTTCACAGTCGGTAAACTTTTTGCTAAGGTAGTATATGGCATGCTCTTTTCGACCAGACTCGTCATGCTGCCCCAATACACACCCCATAGAGTTCTCGGTAACTGATAGGTACATTATCAATGGCCTCCCAGGAACTGGAGGAATTAGGATTGGAGGTTTTTGTAAATATTCTTTGATCTTGTCAAAAGCTTTCTGACAGTCATCATTCCACCTGATCGCCTGATTCTTTCTAAGCAATTTGAAAATTGGTTCACACGTGGCAGTTAGGTGAGATATGAACCTTGCAATGTAGTTCAACCTCCCTAAAAACCCACGGACTTGCTTTTCCGTCTTCGGTTCAGGCATCTCCTGAATAGCTTTGACTTTAGCTGGATCAACCTCAATCCCTTTTTCACTGACAATGAAGCCTAACAGCTTCCCTGATCTCACCCCAAACGTACACTTGTTCGGATTCAGCCTCAGCTTGAACTTGACCAATCTGTCAAACAACTTCTGCAAATTAACCAGGTGCTCCTCTTTTGTCTGCGACTTCGCAATCATATCATCCACGTACACTTCAATTTCTTTGTGCATAATGTCATGAAAGAGAGTCGTCATTGCCCTCTGATAGGTAGCACCGGCATTCTTCAGCCAAAATGGCATCACTTTGTAGCAGAACGTGCCCCAAGGTGTAATGAATGTCGTCTTTTCCATGTCTTCTGGCGCCATCTTGATCTTATTATAGCCCGAGAAACCGTCCATGAAAGAGAATACCGAGGACTGAGCCGTGTTATCAACCAATACATCGATGTGAGGTAATGGGAAATCGTCTTTCGGACTCGCTCTGTTCAAATCCCGGTAGTCGACACACATTCTGACTTTGCCATCCTTCTTCGGCACAGGAACAATGTTGGCCACCCACGGTGGATAACTGGTAACAGCCAGAAAACCTGCATCCCACTGCTTCTGAACCTCTTCCTTGATTTTTACAGCCATATCAGGACTTGTTCTGCGAAGCTTCTGCTTGACCGAAGGACACTCTTCTCTAAGAGGTAACCGATGCACTACGATGTCTGTATCCAAACCAGGCATATCTTGATATGACCAGGCGAATATTTCCACATATTCTTTCAGCATCTCAACCAGCCTCTTCTTGACAGAGTCCTCTAAAGCAGCCCCAATCTTGATCTCTCTTCTGGCGTCCTCAGTACCCAGATTAACAATCTCCAACTCCTCCTGATGAGGTTGGATGACCCTTTCCTCCTGCTTCAGCAATCTGACCAATTCTGCGGGGAGTTCACAGCCTTCCTCACTCTCCTCTTCAGCTTGGTAGATGAGATTATCAAAATCATACTGAGCCATAACAGAATTGTTCACAGTGGATGCCAAAAGATCACTTCTGCATGTTAATGCCTTATTTTAGAAAAGAGTTCAAAAAAGTCACAAAAAACAAAAACATTGCCATTTTATTGTTGTTTTTTTTTTCTTCAGAAAAAGTGAAAACAAAAAATAGAAAGATAAAGATCACAAAATTTGATTGCAAAACGTCCTTTATTTATAATAATCATTAAAACATGATGAGGCCCTACAATGAACCACTACGTCTTGGGCAGAACGTAGGGTTTTCATGCAAAATGAAAAAACAAAGGAAAATTACTCTGTCAGAAGAGTAACTTGGACCACTTCTTCAGCCGTCCAATTGTTGATAGACTCCCCTGGTGCACATGGGCGAATCCAGATGTCCAGATCACAATCATTGTCACGGTCTTCACTAGTTGCAAAGACGTCGCCATGATTCATCAGCCCGACGCTGGTAAAGGTACTTGGACCCGCACTTTGCTCTGCTTGGAGAGGCTCATAACCGATACCGAACTTGTCCTCCTTGACAGGCAAGTCTACCATCTTGCCCCAGCCCTCAGCTTTGCCGGAGTCCACAACCTCCTTGGCTTGCTTGTACGAAGCAATCGAAGCACCCGGCTTCCTCTGATCAGCATAGGCTACCTTCTCAAGCGCCACGGTCTCAAATGCCTGGCATAATGTTTCGTGGATCTCGCCATCTACCTCAACATACTTGAACGAGGATAGGTGACTCACCAGAATCTCTTCTTCGCCACACACGGTCACAATTTGGCCGTTCCAGACATACTTGAGTTTTTGATGGAGAGTTGACGAGACTGCTCCTGCTGCGTGAATCCAAGGACGTCCCAACAGACAGCTGTAGGCGGGTTGAATGTCCATAACATAGAAAATGATGTCAAAAACCTCTAGACCTATTTTCACCGGCAAGGTAACTTCACCAAACACAGAACGTTTGGATCCATCAAAAGCGCGCACAATAAGGTCACTAGGAGTGAGCACAACTCCCTCAACATCAATCTTCTTCAGAATCTGTTTGGGCAAGACATTCAAGGACGACCCGGTGTCTACCAACACGTGAGACAGAACTTCCCCCTTACATTCCATAGTGATATGCAAGGCTTTGTTATGATTGCGACCCTCAGGCGTTAAGTCTAGGTCAGTGAAACCTACACCATGCCTGGTGCTCACGTTGGCCAACACACCCTCCAGTTGGTTGACGGAAATCTCTTGCGGTACATATGCCATGTTCAGCATCTTCAGCAAAGCATCACGATGTGCCTCAGAGCACAGCAGCAAAGAGAGAATTGAAATTTTGGACGGAGTCTGGTTGAGCTGATTTACGATCTTGTAGTCACTCTTCTTTATAATCTTCATGAATTCTTCCACGTCCTTTTCAAATGAACCCTCAGCCTCCTTCTAAGCCGGTTCTTCGTCAACAACAACCTGTTTGCCTTTCGCCCTAGCAGACGCCTCAGCATTAGCATCTCTCAACGGCTGAGGAGCAAACAGTCGTCCACTCCGGGTAAAACCTCCTGGTCCACCAACGTTGTCCACCACAGGACTTACAACCACAGGAGTTTTAACCGGTGCACTGATAATCACAGGCGCTTGACTTGCTGGCCTCACCTGATTATCAGCCCTTCGATTGCTGCGATAGGCATTATCATACCTCCAAGGGACAACCCTACTATTCTCAACTGGTCTTCTTTCAGACGCCACTATAGTAGTCGGAGCACTGATGGTTACCGGAGCGGAAATGGTAACTGGGGTACCACTTGCTGCAGATGAACTAACAACCCCTTGTCCTCGCCCTTCAGCCGGTTTAAAGTAGATGGTGACAGTTGACACCGACCCATTATCTTTGACAGCCCGACTGAACTGAACACGACCTTCATCAATCAACTTTTGAACACCAGCCCTCAACTGGTCACAACCATTAACAGCTTCAACACAGCCCAAACAACCCTCATTACAGTCCGGGTAGACACCCCCCTTCAGCAGACGGCCCTTTACAGTCAACAAAGGAGTCTGAATCTCATCCTCTCTGACAACAAAATCTTCAGCTTCAGCCCCTTCAACACAATTCACCCTATGTCCTCCATGCTGAGGCATAGGATTGTTCACTACATTAGGTACCGGAGCAAAGTTGATCGCTTTGGAGTCAATCAAATCCTGGACCTTGTGCTGGAAAGCCCGGCATTTCTCAGTATGGTGCCCTGGTGCCCCAGAATGAAAGTCACAGCAGACGTTGGCGTCGTACCCAGGTGGCAATACCGTTGGCGGAGCCATTGTACGCAGCTCAACAAACCCTAACCGGAGTAGTTCGGGCAATAGTTCGGCGTACGACATTGGCAGCGGATCAAAACGTCGATCAGCCATTCTCTGCCTGGGCTGATACGGACGTTGTTGCTGTTGTTGTTGTTGCGGTTGTTGAACCCTTTGTTGTTGTTGACGAGGTGGTGGTGCAGGAATGGTCACTGCAGCAACCGGGCGATACTGATCTCTGTTTACACTTCCTCTGTACATATTCCCTCGGTGTTGTACAGCATTGGTCTCTCCTTCTCTACGGCGAGGTGCCCCAGAGAAGGGTTTCTTCGATGACGAAGAAGAACCCACATCATGAATCCTACCGGCCTTGATTAAACTTTCTGTTCTCTCGCCACAGATGACGACATCAGAAAAACTACCGAACGGGCAGCTTCCCATCCGGTCCATGAACACACCTTGAAGAGTGCCGATGAACATGTCTGTCAACTCCCTTTCCAGCATAGGGGGTTGAACTCTCGCAGCAAGCTCGCGCCATCTCTGGGCGTACTCTTTAAAGCTCTCATTGTTTTTCTGACACAAACTCTGCAGCTGAGTCCGGGTCGGCGCCATATCCATATTATGTTTGTATTGTCTGAGGAACGCTTCACCCAAATCCCTCCAGCATCTGATCGAATCTCTTTTCAACTCCATATACCAGTCCAAAGATGCCCCAGATAGGCTATCTTGGAAAAAGTACATCCACATTTTCTCGTCGTCAGTATACGCCGAGACCTTTCGATAGTATGCTTGCACATGAGTGCGAGGGCAAGAAGTGTCGTTGTATTTGTCGAAGGTGGGTGCTTTGAACTTGTGTGGGATTCTCAGACCTTCCACTAATCCCATATTAGTTACGTCAAAACCAAGAGAGTTTTGACACTCCATAGCACGGATCTTTTCAGCGAGGGCCTCAACTTTGCGGTCTCTCTCATCAACCCTTCCCAAGATGTCTTCGTCTTCACTGAGCAGAGTGAACATATCCTCCTGTCTGTCAACAATCGGAGCCTGATTACGGGCCGGAGCACGGACTACTCTGGCATTAGCAGTATCTGGAGCAATAGGCTGACCGTTGATTCGAATACCCCTTAACTCTTCACCTACAGCATAGTTGTTGATGGGCACAGTAGCAGTAGGGTTATCATTGATCGGGCCTCCCTCAGGCAGAGGTGGATTGACCGGTGGAATTACATCTTCTTGCCTCTGAACTAGAGCTCGGAGTTCTTCTTGTCCTTGCGCAACCCCTTGCATCATGTGCATGAACTGGGCCATGTTAGCCCTCATCTCTGCTAACTCAGCTTGTACTTGATCCATGTTCCTTTGATGGTTGAGTCTCGTTGAGTAGCGATGCGGCCTCTGATCAGCTATCCTGCCTGAACACAGGAACCAAAGTGAGAAGTCGGCACAAGAACACCTGTTATGCAAATGAGATGAGTATGATGTTTAATGATGCGTATGATGCACATGATATGCTCATTTCTCAGGCATTCAAAGAGCCTGATCCATCCTCAAAAGATGGCAACCTGCAGCAACAAGGAAACAACAAAGTACAAGGCAAATGAAAACAACAGGGAAATACCAACAACCTTATCTATAAATAAGGGCAAAAAAGATCATACAACCGAGTCAACAAATATTCGAATAAACAGAGTACAAAGAAATGAATCCCATCCAACAAGCCTGGAGGTGATTCTCAACATAAACAAAAAAGGTACAATCTAAGATAAACGGTCTTCCGGAATGAGGGTCTTCAGGTACTGGCACTGGTCTATCAACAGTGTGCATTCTGAACATTCTGGTAGAGGGGTAATCTTCTCCTTCAATTGTCTTCTAAGCTCCATGACTTCTCCTCCAAGATAATCCTCTGATGCCTGTCTCAAATCCACCTCTTTCTTCAACTGGACGTCTTTGTCTCTGAGTTGCTTCTCTAGGTCTCTGATCTTCTTCTGATAGTTGGCTTCGGCTCTCTGTAGTCTCAAACACTCCCGGTGTTCTGCATCCAACATGGATTCCATCTCCTCGTAAGATCTCTTCTTGTTTCTTGCTCTGCTAGCATCCTCTCCTTGCACTTCCCTGACTTGATGGTCCAAGTGCAACCTATCAGCTTTGGCTTTGTAGAGCTCCATCTGGGTATCTTGCTCTTTCTCCCTCAACCGACGATTCTCCATCATAGCTTGCTTATAGTGCTCAGCAGGCACACTCTCAACAAGGATCAAAGGCAGTTTCTCTTGCAACGGCTCCATCCTATCGTAGGATAGCAACAAAGTTTCCACTCTCTTCTTTACCCAATCAGTGTAATCAGGCATAGCAATGGCAAACTTCTTCCCTAAGACAGATCCATCCTTCACTCCAACAGACTTCCAAGCTCTTCCTATCTGCTCCAATCTAGTCGGGTCACTCTGCTTCTCAAAGTATACACTTTCAGCTACCTCAGCCTCAAGTGGTCTTCCTTTCATCACAAACCCTAACTGACGAAGAGAAAGAACTGGATTATAATTTATGCAACCTTTGGTCCCCACAAGTGGCACATTCCGGAATTCTCCACAACTCATAATAACATTCTTCACATCCATCCGGTAAGATTGCCATCTGATGTCGTAGGAGGTGAGCGACATGACCCTCTGAGTCCACTTAAGAGTGCTCTAAGTATCCATAAAGGGTCCACTGGCTGGCAGAAGGGACATGAACCATCTGAGTAGGAGAGGTAGACAACATCTGATAGCTCCACCCTTACCATGCCTACTGTGGATGGCATAATAAGTGTCAGCTAATAGAGTGGGAACTGGATTTCCTCCAATGAAGATACTGACGGCAGCATGGTCAATGAAATTGGGCATGCTCGGGAATAGGACGATCCCATAAATCATAACAGCAAGCTGGGCATGAAAAGCTTCCCAATTCCCCTTCTCGGCTTCATCTCTGGCAACCCTCAAGAGAAACTTCAACGGCAGACCCACAACTCCCCCACTGGGCTTCCAATTATCACAGACTTCTTTGACACTCAACCGGAGAGCTCTGGCAACAACTCTGAAATCAATTTCCTTCGGTACGTCCAAGAAAGGAACCTGATGCTGGATTGGAACACTCAACAGAATAGAATACTCCTCGAGAGTAGGTGCCAACTGATAGTTTTGAAAAGTAAAACATCTAAGCTCCGGGTCGTAGAACTGAAGAAGAGTCTGCAGCGGTACCGGATCAACTACCGTCTTCAACAGCGTCAGAATATCCCCAAACTGGTCAACAAATCCCTTCAGACGATCACTAGTCACAAAGCTACCCAACTCTATCAATGAAGTCAACGGCTCACGATAAAAGCTGTAGGAACAGGTCTTCCGCTTCAGCTCTGGGATTGTTGCCATCTCTATCAGTGAACAAGCTCTGGAATGTACCTGAGAAATGATATGCATGCAGAGATTAGTTTTTTTTTCCTTTTTTTTTCATTTTTCTTTTCTTCCTTTTTTTTATTGCGTATCTTTTGAAATTAAATATGCTATGATGCACATGATGCAGACGGGACTGGCTGGCAGTGCATCTCTGATCACAAGGTCGAAGCTTCGGTCTAAACTCAGAACCCAAATCCAACTTGAAACCCAAGGTCAACTGAGACACTGTCGTCTGAACCCAAAGTCACCAACAGAACCACAAGTCACCAACGGTACCTATAATAATGATCAAACCCTTCCCCACTCACGGGTGTCGTCTAGGCCAGGGTAAGGTCGAGAGAAACACAGCATAAATAACCTTTCGCAGAATACCATCATATACACACCTGAAGTATGCAACGACAATATCCCACCAGGGTCTGAACTGCTCGTGATATCAATGTTCCGCTAAGTGGCGCAATACCACCCGCTTCCCATGAATCACTCTATTCCTAAGCATCCTAGATTTCACTCATGGTCTGGGTATTGGACCTTTTACCTCAAGTGACTCCCACCCCAACAGAGAGAAACAAACAACCAGCCAGATGAATAATGAATGTGAATGAATGCAAACATAAGTGCAAACATAAATGCAAACAATAAATAATGAATGCAAACAATAAATAATGAATGAAATAACAAAACAGCAAACAGCAACCCAAAACCCTAACCTAGAGAGCGCTAGGAGAGACTCGCTTAGGGAAGATGGACCAGCACAGGTCAACTTCTCTAGGTCCCCAGCAGAGTCGCCAGCTGTCGCATTACGCGAAAAACCGGCGGGAAAACAAGAACAACAGAGCCGCCACCGTGCGTTATTTATCCCAAAAGAGGGAAAGGAAACGCTCAGAGTAAACCTGGAAAAAGCATGGTCTCGCGACCAAAGAGAATGGGATCGGGAGTCGGTTATGCGAACGGAAGGTATTAGCACCCCTACGCATCCGTCGTACTCGACGGGATCCACGCACAAAAGGAAGGAAAATGGTTGCTAAAACACTGCTCACACAAACACACTGGCTGAAAGAGACACAAGAAAACAGACTGAAACTGACTCGGCAGGAGATCGCATCCTGGGCCTACTTAGTCTATCAGGCATAGACATCAGAGTCAAAGTAGTTCGGACTGGGGAAACGACACATGCTCGCTAGGATGTCGCATCCTATGCATACGTATCTCCTTTGGACGAAGGAGAATCAGAGCATTCGTAGCTCGGCTAACACGCACACAAACAAACACAAGCAAAGGCAAACATGGAGCCTGAATGCCAATCACTGGACTTACATCAGCATCCGAACCAACAAACACACACAAACACTGGAACCCGAATGCCACTCGATGGACTTACATCAGCTTCCAAGCACACAACAACACAAAACAAAGACACAGGCGCCCGGAGAGATCTGCTCATCTCCTGCCTACGTACCTCATCTGGTATGAGGATCAGGGCGACGTAGTTCCCCTACGGAGGGACACAGGACTAGCCTAACCAGATAACAGAGGGAGACACAACTAGGGAGACTACGACTCGAGCCTAGATGTTATCATGCAAAATCATCCCTAAGTTAAGGTTTCTAGCTAACTTGCACAGGAAGCAAGCCTATCCTAAACATGACTTGCACAGGAAGCAAGCCACACCTAACCTAACTTGCACAGGAAGCAAGCTAAACTAAACCTAACTTGCACAGGAAGCAAGTCAAACAAACACACAAGCACAAGTAGCACACACTATATGCAAACAATGGGCTCAATCAAGGTTAGGTTTTAGTCGAGGGGTCATATCAACCTCAACAAACAAACCACTGGAACTGGGTAGTGTTAGCTCTTAACCTTGCCATTGAGGGGATAAGGTGAAGCTGATGAAAGGTGAGTGAAGATGAGACTTCACAGCTCTTATCCCTGGCCTGGGAGAGCTCAAGACAAGAATGTGTGGGTTCAGAAAGTGGGAACCCTTCTACACATTCGATTTTGACTCAACTGTACAATGTTACAAGATCTTGGGTTTGTATCTGCAATGCATTAACACAGTGGTGTGAGCAAAGCAGATGACACACAGAATAGCAGGGGATAGATTGCATATCCCTTGGGTTCTGCCAATTGCCTCTTCACTTAGGAGGTCTTTGACTCTATACAAGGACAAATGTAAACAGTCACAAACATTGCCTCTTAAGGAGGACTTCAGACAGTTGTCTGGCCAAGTAACAGGCCAGGTCTTCCAGACTACATGAAGATAAGAAGTTATACCTCAATGCAAATTGCTCTTAAGCAAAGCAAAGCAAAGTTCACAAGGAACTAAAATCAACTAAAGGTACCTGAAACCAGTCAAACAGAATCAGTACACAACTCAAAGTTAAATCAAAATGAGATAGAGATCAACAGTCAACACAATCAGTTAAATGTGCAATGCACAAGGCTCAAAGCATGTGAGCCAAGCAACCTACAAAACAAACAAGTTAGTCATGATAATAAAATCAAACTCATTCAACTTGTATAAGTTTCTTTGGGCAATTGCTTCTTAACCTGAAAAAATGAACTCAAACATGAGCAACAAGACCCCTAGGACAAGCCTAGGGTCAAAAGGGGATGCGAAAGTCAAAACAGCAAGTGGAATCCAATCAAAATCATATTCAAACAATCAAGAAGCAAATTCAAGTGGTTCCATGTTCATATCATTCATCATTATGATTTCATAAGCAAATTAGGTCAAGGCATGGCATATAGAAGCTCAAAGGAATCAACAGAAATATGCAACTCAAATACAATCATAAACAATTCAATAAATCATCAAATAATTCATGTTCAAACATAAACCATAACATGACAAGCACACCAAATTTCAGCTCAATTGGATCATGGGAAGTAGGGAAATGAAAATCAGAAATGCAGGGCAAGTTCAAACATGCTCAAAGAAGTCAACCAAACATGCACCAAATTCAATAAATCATAAATCAGTGACAACATATGAGAAATGAATGGGATTAGAACCATGATAAACCATAAGATGTCTACTTATTACATGTCAAATTTCATGTCCATCCAATAATGTATGAGAATTTCACAAATCATATGGCATCATGTGTCACAAAAGTCAACATTTTGGTCTAACAGGGGAGAAATTATCAATAAAATAGAAAATGCACTCCAAAATTCCAGAAAAATTCATACACATTCTCAATATCTATAAGCATGTTCATGCAAAAAATCAGACCAATTTGAGTTCATTAGGCAAGGTAATTAAAATCATGAAGTTGGACATCAATGGTGTGACACAAATTGTCACACCCTAATTCAAAAAATCATAACTCACAAGACAGCAATGATAAATTCACAAACTCTACACCAAAATCACCATGAATGTGTCTAGTTTAAGCACAAAAAATTTGGGAGTCATTGCATAAGGTATCATCATTTCACAATTGAGTTGGTAAGACATACACAAAATGGACACATATGACAAACCCTAGCACAATTTAAAATCCACTCATGCAAAAAATCTGGAAAAATCATGATAAAAAACTAGGGATCAAGATGAACATTTAGCAAAAAATCCCATGAATTTTGGATAAGAAATGAGTGTGCTATGATTTTTGTAAGATTGGTGATCAAGATGAAATAAAAATTAAGAAATAAAATGATTTAATTGAAATTGTAACACGGCAATGGCATTTTTGAAATTATCTGGAACTTAAATGGAACGCTGCGTTCCATTTAGCCTGCGTGTCACTCGGCTAACGGTCACATGGCAATGGAATAGTGTTCTCATGCAAAACAGAAAAATCAAAAAGACCAAACACGATTTCCTGGGTTTATGCATTAGGGTTTCGAGCTACAGTGTTCATCATCATCCATGGAAGAACAATTTTCCTAGAAACTTGAATCAAGCATACCAAACGACTCGTCTAACAACCTACAAACCAAATCTAACCCTAATTTTGATTGAATCGAGCTAAACAACATGAACCAAGCACAAACATGTTCACACATCGAATTTCAACTCAGCATAACTTCTACAATACTTGACCATTTTCAATGATTCAAAGCTCAAAGTGTTCAGTGTGAAGAGATCTATACAAAGCATGGCATGATTTTGAGAAATGGGAGAGTCGAATTCTTACCAAATTTGGAGCACAGTTGTGATTTGATGGTTGTTAGGCTGTAAATGGTTGAAGCAGATGCACTAATATGCTTTAGATGATGAATGGAGAAGGAACTTTGGCTTAGCAACCTGGATTCGAGCTCCAAACAAAATCTGCCATGGAAGGAGCTTTAAGGTGACAGTCACGATTCTTTGCTTACAGTTGTGCTTTGATGCTTGAAAATGCTCCACAGATGTTGGTAGATGATGACACAAAGGACCAAGGCTCGAGCTCTTTGAAGTTTTACCAAGAAATTCCCAAAATGAAGAATTGAATATTTTAGAGCAAAATGGATTTTTGGTCTCTTTAGAAAGTTGTGGCTAGGGCTTTTCAGAATGAAAATGAATAATATATAGTCTGTTTAAGGTTGGTTAAGCTTGGTTAGTCAAATGATAATCACAATTGCTTAAAATGAGTGTTTTTGACCAATTGCTAAAAATCACTCCAACTTGCATGGGGTGCATGTACATACACGAATTGGGCCTTGAACAAACTCTAAATATCATTTATGAACTTTGGCAAGTGGTATAATGCATAGCAAAGGCTTAATTTGAAAACTCAATTTTTCACCTCACTTACTTAATTCAAGTCAACTAAAAAAATGCCATTTTGCTTGGTTGAGTTTTGGTAAAATGTGATGAAAGATTTGGAAATAGGGCATCAAATATGACTTGTAGCAAAAAACCCCACCCAATTTGGCCAAATGGTTTGGAAGATATGCCACTTTGAAGTTCAAAAATTCTTGAGAATGATTTGATCATAACTTGCCAACCATAAACGATAAATGAGTGTTCTTGGACTTTTTGGAAAGGTGAGAGCAAGATCTTCAACTTTCATGTTGGGCAAAAATTCATTTGAAGCTTGTATCATGATGTAATTTTGAGGATCAAGACTTTCCATTTTTGGCAAATTCCAATTACGGGTCAACTTTCTATTTTTGGAAATTTCTTGTTTGACTTCAAATTCTTCAATGATGATGCTTGAAATGTTATATGAGGCTTATATGGACATAAATGAGACCTCTCAAACCAATTCCCACCATCAAATCCCTGATTAAATGCACAGTTGACCAACAGTTGACTTTCTAGGGTTTCTGGTGGACTGCACACTGATTGATGACTTCTGAGCAATCAAACCTTGACCAAATCACTTCAAAAGGACCCCTAGGTCATGTGAACATGTTGGACCAACCCTAGGGCCTTGTCTCAATGGAAATTGCACTGGCTTGCTTGACTGACTGATCTCCTGACCAGTTTGACCTAATTCTTCTAAATGGCTTGCACTTGGGCAAAGGGACAATGCAATGTTATGTAGTGGACCATGTTAATGCTATGACCTAATATGAGAATGTATGTACAAGAGGTAGGTGCAAATTTGAGGTGCTACATACTTCAGTACCCAGATTTACAGTTTCAATTGATTCCTCATGCGGTTGTATAGTCTTTTCTTCTTGCAGTAACAGTCTGGCAAGCTCTCCAGGTACTTCACAATCTTCCTCGCTTCCATCCTCGGCTTGGTAGATCGGATTTTCAAAGTCATAATGAACAGTAGCAGAATTATTATCAACAGGATCCAGAGTGGATATGGATCTGCAATTTGTTACGTGAGTGTGTGTAAGAAATCATAGCTTGTTTAAAAGATGACAGGAAAGATAAAGAGCGCAATATTTGAATGCAAAAAGTCCATTGATTTATTGAATATGGATATGCTTATGAAAATGACAAAACCCTTAACAAATTAACTATTTGTGCCCCAGGCATAGACACAATGCTTTAAGAAGTTCAATTGTAAAAATTAAAAATTTGCAACACTAAAATAGGCAATAACAATTACTCCTGACTAAACGAAATCAAGATAGTGTCTTCAGCCTTCCAATTATTGAGTCCGTCACCAATTGTTGGGAAAATCCAGCTATCCCAGTCGCAATCGCTATCAGCATCTTCTACAACATTAATCTGATTTTTGACCACCTTTTCAGAGCTAAATCCCAGGCCAAATCTATCAGACTTATACGGTACATCGATCAGTTGACCCCAGCCAGTACGACCACCATCTTCGACCACGGCTTGAGCGTCTTTCAGAGAAGTCATAGCAGGAGGAGCATGAATGACCTTGGGCACACGGGAAGTTGGTTTAAGGACAGGACTGGTCGGAGGAACTACTTCAAATGACTGAGAAGGAGTCTCAAAGAATTCACCATCCATCTCGACGTATCTGAAGGCATGCACACTACTGACAATATAGTCTTCTTCTCCACACACAGTGACAATCTTACCCTCTATTGGATACCTCAGCTTTTGATGGAGAGACGAAGCTACAACACTTGCCCCATGAATCCAAGGGCGTCCCAGCAAGCAGGAATAGGCAGGACGAATGTTCATTATGTGAAAGGTAGTGTTGAAGACTTGAGGTCCTATCTTGATAGGGAGAACTACTTCACCATGGACAACACTTTTCGCACCATCGTAAGCACGTACCACAACGTCACTAGGTTTCAGTTCAATGCTTTTACAGTCAAGTTTATCGAGCACAGCTTTCGGTAGCACATTCAAAGAAGAGCCATTATCGATCAACACATGAGACAAGGTGATCCCCTTACACTCAATGGAGATATGCAGAGCTTTATTGTGATTCTTTCCTGCTGGTGTCAGGTCAGCATCGGAAAAGCCTAGGCCATTGTCAACAGCCAAGTTAGCAACATAATTTTCGAATTGATCGACAGATGTCTCCTGAGGCACATGAGCGGTCTTCAAGAATTTTATCAATGCATTGGCATGAGATTCAGAAGATAACAACAAGGATAACATCGAAATTTTAGACGGAGTATGCCCCAACTGTTCTACCACATCAAAATCACTCTTGCGGATGATTTTCAGCATTTCTTCCATTTCCTGTTTGGCAACATCTTCGGTAGTAACTTCGACTGGTGTCCTTGACTGAGAAGGATTGATTACTGGTTCCTTTCCTCGAGTTTCAGGGACGGGAGGTAAGATTTCTGGAGAAAATATCCTTCCGCTTCGAGTAATTTTACTAGTCCCAACAATGTCAACGTCATTAGGATTAGCAGAATTATCATCTTGCTTTATGCCGTGGATGTAAACATCACCTCCATAATTCCACGGAATGGCTTTGCTTGAGGAATACGGTACTGGGCTAGGTGCAGTAATAATTAGGGGAGCTACCTTGGGCTCAGCAGTAATCTTCACAGGCACTCTAGTAGCGGTAATCTTCATTGGAACTTTGGACCTAGCAATCACAGATATTTCTTCAATAGGGTTTTCCACCTTAGGAATCTTTTCAAAGAGAATTGTACGATCATCCATCAGCTGTTGAATACCATTCCTCAACTTCAAACAATCATTGGGTCGGAGTATACAAAGATCGCAATTTTCAGCACAACCTGGAAATAAACCAGCTTGCAATAAATTCTTCTTGATGATCAGGAGAGGAGATGCTAAGTCAGCTACATTAGAAATGTGAGAATCGTCATCCACAGCGTTAACAGTCTTGTCATGATTAGGCATAGGAGCAGTGATGACATTAGGAGTCTCCGGAGGATCAAATTCAATTTCTCCAGCGTCGATCATATCCTGAATCTTATTCTTCAACAACCAACAATCGTTTGTATCATGCCCGGGGCTATCGGAGTGATATGCACACCTGGCATTGGGATTATAACAAGGAGAAGTAGTGTTGGGATTTGCAGGAGGATCTCTGAGGGTAATTAAATTTGCTTTTAGCATACCCTGCAGTGCTTGTGCTAAAGTCATATTGATCTTCGTAAACTGTCTTCTTGGCCTGTCTTGTCTGTGTTGGAAGTTTTGAGATGGCGGTGTTGTAATCGTAACTGCTCCGACAGCATGGTCACGATTTTTCTTGTTATGACCCCTTTGACCGTACACAGCATTTGATTCGTTCCTCCCCTGATAGGACTTTTTGGTGCTTGCAGAGGTAGCCACCTGTATCTTTCCACTTCGAATGCCACTTTCAACACGTTCACCTGTTAATATAAGTTCAGTGAAACCCGATGAGGAACTTCCCAATAGATGGCTGTAGAATGGGCCAGGCAGTGTACCCATGAACATGTCCACTAATTCTCGATCAGTCATAGGGGGTTTGACTCTGCCAGCCAAATCTCTCCATTTTTGAGCATATTCTTTGAAACTTTCTTTAGATCCCATAGTCATATTCTGCAACTGTAGCCGAGTAGGCGCCAATTCAGAATTATACTGGTAGTGCTTGTAGAAAGCTGTCGCTAAATCAGTCCAGGTGCGGATGTTAGAGCTCTCGAGCTGATAATACCACTCTAACTGTGTGCCAGACAGACTCTCTTGAAAGAAATGGATCTATAGCTTCCTATCAGTGGTATACGACTGAATCTTTCTCACATAAGCTCTCAGATGCATCTGAGGACAAGACGCACCATCATACTTAGTGAAAGCGGGGACCTTGAATTTGCGGGGAATGACCACATTAGAGACCAGACCTAAGCCTTCGAAATCCAGACCGGGCGCCTTCTGACCCTCCATAGCTAACATGCGTTCTTCCAGCAACTTATACTTATCATCTTTTGGAGAGTACTGTTCATTTTCATAATCTTCATCATCGTCCTCAGGGTGGAAGGGATCAACATTCTTCTCTTCCGAATCATTTTTTGTCTCCTCTTCTTGATCCTTCGGAATTCTAATCTTGACTCCTGCGGCCTGTCCTTTAAGCCTTCTTCCCGGGTTAATGTAACTCACAGCTTTCTTGTCTTTCTTCTTCTCGAGCAAGAGAGCCTTCAGCTCCTCCTGCCCCTTGGATAAGTTCAAGATCATCTCCTGGAATTGAGCATTCTGAGCCTGGAGATCTTTGACAGTTTGTTCGAGAGCCATCTTTCTGTTTAGAAGGAAGACCGTGAGAACATTGGTCCTTTAGAATACATGTTATGCAATGTTATGTTATGTTATGCAATGTATGAAATGTTTTCAAGGACTTTTGGAATTTAACTTTGCGTAAACCACCAAAAAGGGGAACTTTTATTAATAATTTCTTTAATCAATATTCATTACAAAAAATATTAAAAATACAATGAAAGCTCAAGTCTCCCAGGGACGGCTTCTTTTTGGGCGGAGATATGCATTGAGTCTTCGTTCCTCATTAAGCTGGCTGGTGAGCTCTAATACTTTCTTCCTTTCTGCACCGAACTGAGTTTCAAAAGTATCCCTTTCCTCTCTCAACTGGATCCAGGATTTCTTCAATTCTTCAATATTGGTAGGCATATCTGGATAAGGAATGATCTGAGGGGCACCTCCTTCAACTTTTGGTTCGACAATCAGAGGTCCGATTGCAAGATATGGCATGGTAAGCTCACGAGCTCTGGCGCGTACCCATCTGAGATAAGGTTCCATAGGAATAGAGTTTTTCTGTCCTAAAGTACTTCTTTTCACCATGCCCCAAGCTCGTACAAACCTTTGACGGAGACCTTGAGAGTCGTTGTCATAGTCAAACACAGTGCCTTGAATAATTATTTCATGTGGACCATCTCTTCGAGCATAACCAAACTGACGTAGGGCTAAAGTTGGGTTATAAGTAATACCTCCTCTTATCCCCAGAAGTGGTACGTTAGAGAATTCTCCACAATGGTCAATGATGATAACATTTTCTTTGGGTTGGGGACACCAATGGATGTCTGAATGTGAGAGCGACATTATCCTTTGAGACCATTTCAAATTTTGCTCATTCTTCAAGACTGATTGAGGAAGGTGCGAAATAAACCACCTAGATAATAAAGGTACGCAACACATGAGAGTCCCTTGCCTTTTCATAGTACGAGTGTGAAGGGAATGCAAAATGTCTCCAAGCAAGGTGGGCACAGGGTTATGAGTGAGAAATATCTTAATAGCATTCATGTCTATGAATTGATCCGGATTAGGAAATAGCACCAAACCATAGATTAGTAATGCTAGAAGATCTTCGAAAGCGTGGACACTCATAGCTTTTAGGAATTCTCGGGCCTTATTTATCATAAATTTGGCAAGTAAACCCTTAACTTCACTTCTTGTTACCCAATTAATTTCAATGTCGGACTTTGTCATGTGTAAAGCCGCGGAAACTTCTTCAGACTTCGGAATCTTTTCTAAACCACTGAAAGGTATTTGATCAAGGATAGGTATCCCAAGCAGCCTGGAAAATTCTTCTAATGTGGGTACCAACTGATAATCTGGGAAGGTGAAGCAATGATGTTTAGGATCGAAGAACTGGAATAGAACTCTCATCATATCTTCCTTGAAACCGGTGGTAACTAAATTGAGGAGATAACCACGTTTCTTGATGAACTGAGCATGATCGGGAAGTTCTGACACTAAATTATTGAGTTGAGGAGAGGTCACTACAAAATTGATCCGGATGGTCTTCCTAGAAGCCATAGCCCTACAAAACAGAGCAAAGTTAAATCCCTAAGTCCTCGAAATGGTTAGTACTCTGCCACGATGTCATGATGTTATGATGTTATGATGTCAAGTAAGTAACAAGCACAAACAAGTCACACCACAATCATTCCTAGGTTTTAAGGCTTGCATGAGTTCCATAGGTAAATACCCTCCCCATTGAAGTTTGGTTGGTTCAACCTGTCCTAGAATAGTAACCGGGTTCTAGAAGGATCTCAAATCATTGACCTTTCCTTAAGTCCACTTCAGTGCAACACCAAGCGGTTGACCAAAATTTCCCTAAAGTCCAATCTCAAAGAGTGTAGTATCGAGTATCAACCAACCCCAGTCGGAACCGAAGTCAGTTATCTCACTACTTTCTAATGGCTAGGATGAGTCAATTAGGGTTCTAAAGGTCTGGTTAATGCTTTGATGACACCACGCAGACGCCAGGACATCCAAAGTGTCACATTAACCGTAGCCATCATTTTAACCATTCCAGTATACGCCGGACAGTCGCGATGATCTCTTGCTACTTACCTAAGGTACACTACATCCGGGTGTAGGATCTTTCACTCAAGCATATAATACCTAAACAATCCCTTAAAAGTAAATCAGACAAAGAAACAATTCGAAAACATAAATGACCTTTTTTTTTTTTTTTTTTTTTTTTTTTTAAGGTAACCTCTCTTTTTAAGTTCCCCAGCAGAGTCACCAGTTCTGTTATACGGTGAACTGACTTTTGTGTTTTGCTTTGAAAAGCAATGTCGCGGATAGCAAGAGTCGCCACCGACTTTTCTTTTATCCAATAAGGAAAGGCGGAAAAGAACAGGAAAGACCTTGATTAGATTTTGGGTTCGGGAGGTACATTATACAAAGGGAAGGTGTTAGCACCCTTTGTATCCATGGTTATCCATGGGCTCTTAATTGCTTAACTCACTTATGTTTTCCTCGTTTGAGAAAGTGTTTGAGAAATGTGGTGTGTTTAGAAAATATTTTGAAAAGAGAGTTTAACTTTATAATGATTCTTGTACGAATGTGTACAAAGTGTTTATCTCGTTTGATTTTGAAAGATGTTTAGAAAAATATAACTCGGCGATGATTCTGGTGCGAATGTATACCAAGTGGTGATTTTCTAAAAGATGTTTTGAAAAGTGGGAGGTGTGAAAAGTATTTTAAGCTGCGAGAAAGCATTTAAGAGTTATACTTAACCAAGGTCTTTATAGGTGTTTCCTATCCTTAGGAGGGTAAAACTGTCCTTACTATTGAGAAGTAAGTAGTCTTATCCTTTGGATGTAAGAGGACTTCGTGGGGTCGTCGATCGGTCATTGAAGGCAACATTTGTAAGGATACCTTAGCATTCGAAGGGACGATCATCATTTAACCGTAGGCTACCACGAAGGGTCATCGAGGGACAAAGTCATGTATTCGAAGGCAACATTCGAGGGACTATGATGATTTAACCGAAGGGTCTTTGCTAAGGGTATCCTTACATTCGCGGGACATGGCCGTAATATCGTAAGGCAACAAAGAGAGGGCCCAAATCATATGTTCGAAGGCAATGTAATCAGTCAAGTAATTAAAATGAATCTTCACAAGGGTATCCCACAAATAAAGTGGAATACCTAGCAAACTGTCTCTTCAGGAGTATGTGAACCCTCACAAAAATTCGACAAACGGGTTAGAATACGAAGCTAGGATGCAACCAAGAGTTGCACCAAACAAAAGAATCACAGCAATAATAGTGTCAGGCAAACAGCGTATAGATGCAATAGAAGACATGTCAATCAAGTACAGAACAGATTAGAATGCAAACGAAGAAACAAATACTGTCATGTTCGCTACTGCCTCGCCTAGCGAAGGCTTAGCGAACCCTCGCTACATGTTCGCTCAGCGAAGTGCTAGCGAACGACTGCGGGTTCTGGGTTCTTCTTTGATAACAGTGCGATTTCAGGAACCCCAAACCCTATGGCATTCATTACAGAAATTACATGGTTAAACATTCAAGATATCATGTTACACATTCATGCATACTTAAACCCATATGCAAAACCTAATGATATATTTAGAAATTCAATCATAATGCCTCATGTATTTGAAGATGTCAAATTAGGAGCATAAAATAGTGGGGGTGTGGCAAACCTGTTTGCAATTGCAATTGCACCGTCGGACTTGCAGATCACTCTTATGGTTTGTACCAGATTGAGTTGGGCGGAGGTAACCTTTGTGCAGATGAGTTTCCTTCGGGGTATCTGGGGGTTACTCTGAATTCTCTTCGTTAGCCTCCAGGGTTTTTCCGGTTGCCTCTGTTAGGGTTTGCTTGTTCCCTCTCTGTCCTCCGTCTCCTTATCTCTGTGTGAAGTTCTGGTATTTATAATAATTGTCTTGGTGGGCTCAGAATTAAGCCCAAATTTTTTTGGTATTTCGTGAGCTCGCTAGGCGAGTGAGGTAGCGAAGGGTTCGCTAGGCGAGCAGCTAGCGAAGGATTCCAGTAGCTAATTCATCAAAACTCGCTGGAGCGAGGAATGACGCGTGGGCTTCGCCTAGCGAAGGGTTTGCTCACCTAGCGAGCATGCCAGTTCAGGTCATCTTCTGGATTTGGTAACCTGTGCGCTGGACCCTTGTTCCTTTAACATTAATGTCTTGAAAATGGATTAGAATGTCTTGAAAAATGTCCTGAACAGTTAACGGGCAAATTTTGGGGTATGACAGGAGCACTTTTATTTATTGCATTACTTTTGTTCTATTGTTTTCATTTGCTATGTTATCGCTACATTTTTTTTCTATGATACATCCAATTTCAATTTACTAATTCAATTGCTATTTATTTAATTAAGCTTATTTCATCTATTTATTCATTTCTGCATTTATGTTGTTAAATTCATCTTGCTTAGCTATTATTTATGCTGCTATTCTGCTGTGTTTTGCTGTGTTGAGAATTTTTTTGAATTTAGCGCGTGACAACCGTCACGAATCTGGAACGATCGTCACACACATGAAAGTGACCGTTACGAGCAAGTGACCATTGCAGACGACCGTTACGCATTCGTTGCTCGTGACGACCGTCACACCCCTGTGACAACCGTCACGAATTCCAGAGAGCTCGCCTATAAAAGCAAGCGCTCTTTCTCCCTTTTCTCCTCACCAATATTCACTCTCCTATATTCTGATCATCATCTATTCAATTCTTCACTATTTTTCTGCGAGCGCATAACTCACAAACCTTCCACCTCATCCACCAACACCAAAAGTTACATCCAACTCATCAAATGGCCCGTCAAGAAAGAGGCACTCCCGACCTATCAATCGTCACATTCCACGATGGAGAAGTCGACGAATGCCAAAGGAGCAACTCCCTCAAATTCTATCAACGCTCCGTTCAAGCCACGAGGTATGTGGATCACGAATGCCTAAGGGAGTTAGGACTTTTGGAGGGTGTAGAATGGATGCTAGCTGCCTCTAGCTTGACGCAACTCTGTACCACACCGCAGCCAACCTACAAAGCGCTGACCCTGGAATTTCTAAGTTCCTACTCTTACATCACTCCACCTGGCGCTACCCAATATCTCACCGGTGTAGCCACATTTAGAATGTTTGGCACCGAGTATTCCCTTAATCAAACCTTGATTGCAAGAATGCTTGGTTTCCGACATGGAGAAGGAATCCACTACTGCATCCCAGAAGGATGGTCAGATATAGCATTCCAAGTTTGGCACAACCTCACCCACATGAACGCAACGAGCTGGGATACACTTAACGCAACATATATCCACAACCCAACCATTAGATACTTTCACCGAGTCCTGGGGCACACAGTTTTTGGAAGAGTCAGCAACCACAAGGTAAACTCTAAGGAACTTTTCCTTCTCCACTGTGTGTTTCCCCAAATTGCATTCAATGTTACTCCGTTCCTACTAGCCAACATCCAGGCTGCTTTCATGAGAGGCAGCCAGGCATTTTGTTGTGGGGGAATTATCACCTCCATAGCATTGGGCTTGAACCTGGGAGATAGGCTAGCCAACTTGCCAGCCCTGGAAGCAGAATTCCTCGACATCGACTACTGTCGTGCCTCACACCTAATCAAAGCAAGAGATGATGGGAAGTAGCATCCTATTGTCAGAAACAAGCCAGTAAAGAGCATCATCATGCCCAACAAGAACCGCACAGATCCAAGAGAAATGACAAATTGGACTTTTGATCTAGAGGCCCCCGAACCAACTGATGGAAATCCTGGTAATGGTACAAATGAAGTCGAAGAAGAGCTTGACAGAGGCATGCCCCAACCTTCTCAAGAGCACGCTGCAGAGACCTCCTCCCGAGGATAAAGAAGAAGCGAACGAAGACCCGCCTCCATGGAAAACATCTACACCGAGATGTTGATACACAACCAAATAATGGAAGACCGCCAAACAGAAATGATGCAAGCGATCCAGCAAATGCAGTGGGATCAACACGATTATGCTCACTGGCATGATCAGGGGATGGCGGAACTTCCAGACCAGATGAGTGCCCTGACTTATCGCGTAGATGCCATCCAGGAGTACACTCAGCACGTAGGATTGGATCCTACCCAGCGAGGACAAGGTGAGCGCCCAAGAGCCAAGAGCCAGAGCACAAAGAAGTCAACCGCGTAATGGTGAGCAGTGATTTTTTGTTTCTTTTCCTTTCTACTTCTGTATACTGTCGCATTGAGGATAATGCAAATTTTTAAATGTGGGAGGAAATCCTTATCACTCCTCTACTTGTTTCTATTGCTAATATTTTCAGCCAATACAAAAAATTTTGCTTGTCCTTTTTCAATCATGTACACATATTTTGGCATAACAAAAATTTTCCTTAAGATTAAATGCATACCCTACGAGTACATAGGTTATCCCGAGGAGGCTTTGTCAGGAAAACCGAGAAAGATCTAACAAGATTGATACCGTCCCGACACCCTAGACCCCTTATTTCTACGAGATCAGTTTGAATAACCATTATACCGACACCTTAAGTCTCCATTCTAGAGTAACCCTTAGTAGTTTATACTAGCAGTCAGCACCGTCTCAAGCGCAAACCACGTGGAGAGCCGATGAATATAAGTGTTTGATGCCTACAAATCAAGAAACTCCTTCATACTGTTGCTATCAAGAAATTGATAAAAAGAACCATACAAAAGGTTGCAAAGTTATGCAAAAAGAAGGAATAAAAACCCCAGTCGGTTGGTCCAGAGGTACCTAGTACTGGACTCGATAGGGCGAACTACGGTTCGATCCCCCACAACCTTCAAATGGGATATATAAAGGGGTACCACACTAGTGTACCAGACCCCCGTGCTAAGAAAAGGATCAAAGTCACCAACCGGCTACTTCACTAAGTGCGTGTGGAGGCAAAGGGCTTAATGTGATTGCGCTAGAATGAAACCGGGTGAAATAGAAACAGAGACACTAGGTCGAGCTATAATAGCATGATTCGAACTGGCTTGTGTAAAGGAGAGATCTATGATAAAGCTGAAAGCTCGTGTCATCACAGTATCTTTGGTGTTTCGCTCAATATCGGACATCCTAACAATCCACCTGACAACCACGTACGAACAGGTAATGTATCCGCGTTTAAATTCTATTTTTCAAATTGTGTTTGCTTGAGGACAAGCAAAGATTCAAGTTTAGGGGAGTTTGATAACACGAAAACACATCAGATAATTGCCTTTACTTACACTCAGAAATCACATCATTTCGATTAATATCCCGATTTTTGCGCAAGTATTCATGTTGTTTTTGCAGGTATTTAAATCTCCATACATTAAAGAGCAAAATGAGGAAAAGGAAGAAAAAGAAGAAGAAACAAGTAAAAAAAGCATAGAAAAACCAGAAGAACAGAAAAAACAGATTTTGCTGATGTGACGATCGCCACACATTCATGACGCTCGTCACGGCCCAGATTGTGACGACCGTCACTGGCCCATGACGAGCGTCACACGGCCACAAACTGCGCTTTGAAGCAGTCAGCAATAGGCACCCAAAAGTGCCTATATTTCCTCCAACAAACTTTTCCCACGATTTCCTCTCTCAAGACCAAGTGTTCCTTGAGTTCCTCAACTACTAAGACCTAATGGACACTATATAAAGGACTCAATTGGGAAAAATTGAGAACGCCTACTTTGATTTGACGCTCTGCAATTTAATTTCCAGTTTTTAGCATTCAACATTTTTTTCTTTCTTTCCAGCAACCTTTTTTCCGTTGTTTTATTGTATTCGCCATTCTTTTCATAGTTTCCCTTTTCCAGTTAGCCATAGTAGTAGTTTCCTACACTGGGGAACTACTACGCTTTATTTAATTTTAAGTAGTAATCTGTATTGAAGAAGCAAAGCCTACCGACTTGTGGAGGACTGCTCAAATGCTCCAAGAATCGCTATACTTTGTACTTCGATCTCCAGGTTTTTATTGAATTATTATTATTATTGCCCATTTATTGTTATAAGCATGTTTGTCACTGAGTTAATCTGTTTATGCCTTGCGATTGCTTTAATTAATATGTCCGGCTAAACTACCGGTATCAGTATGTAGCAACTTAATTTGATGGAGTTTAATAATAACCGGTGAAAACCCTTTTTCTCAAATAACCTTTTAGGCTGAAATTTTTAATATGAATTTAATTAACTTTATCACAAAAGCGTGAAAAGCTATTTAATACGATTTTGCCACGAGAGTGGGAAATTAACTAAGGTGAGAACCAACAATCGCGAGAGCGTGAGGCTCGAGCTGGATAGTAAAAATTAGGCATTGGGTTTAAAAACAGTGAGAGCACTTTAAAAACAATTAGAATTTATTTATTTTCAAAAAGTAATTTTGACTTCAAATGGGACAGCGAGAGCGTACATTCTGACTTAAAGTTATAGGCCAAATCAACAACCACGAGAGTGTGAGATAAAGTCTTTTAAATAAACATTTTCTACTGAGAGATATTTGACATTTAAACTATTCACCGGTGACTTATCGAATCCCTGACGATTAATGCGCTGCATATTGATTCCTTCCTTTAATTCTTTCTTAAAACCGAAAATTTCCCTTAGATTTACTATATTACCCCCGAACTCTTACTAATCAATTCCCTTAGCTAAACATAGTGACGTTAGCAGCACTAATTTGACCATAGGTCCCTGTGGGATCGATATCTTTTAAAACTAAAGCGACTAGATTGTGCACTTGCAGTCAAGTACCCGACAGACTATATTTTATATGTAGCCAGACGAACCATCAATATCATCAAGAGATTCAACAATATGATCAACTAAGAGTAACCTATAAACACCTCAAAGTGTTAAGAATGACCCCTTGATCATTCATCAACATGTTTGAAGTGTTGAAGATTCAATCAACCTTTGGATCAATAATCAAAGATGTTCAAGATTGTCATCAACCAATATAATCATAAACAAAGGGGTAAAATAAAAATAAATAATAATAATAATAATAATAATAATTATAATGATGATGTAATTATATTAAATAGAAATTAATTAAAATGTGAAAAGAAAGAAAAATAAAAAGTTTGATTTAAATGCTAAGTAAAATAAAATAAAATAAAAGAAGAAACAAAAATGAAAAGAAAATCGACATGACATATTTCTTCATGAACACAAACCATTGTTTAATCATCTTCCTCATATTGCAAATGGAGGAAAAACTCCAAACCTCAATCCAAACATAACACCATTTTTTAGAGTTGTTGTGCTTTGTCTTGAGGTAGTATATGGTTGTTGTGGTAGAAAAATGGAGGAGAAGGAAGTTGTATGTTTACATGGTGGTGGTGAATTGTTATGTGGATGAAGGTTGCAGGCTTGCTACTGATGTTGTTGTATGAAGAGGGTGGATTTTTACATGGTGGTTGGGTGGTTCAAAGAAGAAAGGGGGATTGAGTGAGTTTGGGTTTTTAGGTTAAAAGAGGAGAGCTTGAATGTGATTTTGGAAGAGTTTTAGTGGCTGCTAGCTTAGAAAAATGAGAGGAAATGGTGTTCTATTTATAGGGGAAGCATATGGGTTGAAGTGTGTGAGGTTAGGATTCACTTTGTGTAAAAACATGAAAGTTACTACGATTGTCCGCACAAGTGTAATCAGTACCAGGATTTGGGTAATCGGTTACCCTTAATTTGGATAACCGGTTACCAGTGCATAAAATGCCCCTGGACGCTTCTTTAAAAGATGGTGTAACCGGTTACCATAATTTGGGTAACCAGTTACTAGAATCCAAATTTGGATTTTTTGCTATGTTATGTTTTTTTTCTTGGAAGGATTGGAATGTTAATGCTTATATTGATGAAATTATAACTGTATGCATATATAGTATGGTAAATTTTGGGGTATGACAGTGATGTCCCTCAAATACGCAACCTCAATATCGCCCTTTATAACTCAGAAGCTCAAGTAGAGCAAGATGCCGACTCAAAGAAGGAGCTATGGAAGCTTCTCAAGTTACACCTAGGAGTTGGGACAAGAAGTGTCAAGAGGCAAAGGACACCAAAGAGTATGCTAAGAATTGGAAAGACATATTTAAGGCCTTGCATCGGGATAACTCGGTATGACTGAGAGAAAGTGAGCATGTGATTGAGGACTTCGAAGCCTTCGAGAAAACCATTCACTTTCTGCACAAAGATAGGGACGAATACCGTGCAAAACTCAAGGGTCTGGTGGAGTTCTGTAACTGGTTAGCCAGAGACATGCCATGGAAATTGAGGGATGCTATCGAGGAATTGGACAGAGTCAAAACCCACCCTTCTATGGTCAGATTCATTTTGCTCTGTGAAGAAATGATGAAGAGATTCAAATAGGAGTTAAAGGAACTCAAAGCACAGAATCATGTAGTTTTACCTTTGCTTTTGTACTTATAGGCTTTATAGAGAAATTTAGTATTTGAGTTGTATTCGCTTAATCTTTTATGCTTTTGTACTATCTACTTGATTGGAATGAATGATTGAAAAGTTTGGCTTTCTTTTATTTCCTATTCTCGTGCTCTTTTGAATGCTTTCTAATAACAACCTTTATAAATGGTTCCCTAAAGCAAAAAAAACATAAAAAAAAGCATTTTTTGCATCCAAATACATTCAATGCACATCATGCATTTCATTTAAAGAAAATAAAAAACTTACACAACTTTATACCCTTTATTCAGCAAGACTGACTAATCAGCACCGGTACGAGACGCGCCATAATTACCGAATGATGCTTGAGAAAGTTAAGGCCAACCATGCTATAATGAGAACAAATATTAATGCTATTCGTGAGAAGATAGACCAGTTGCTCGAGACCATGCTGACATTGGCTTAGAAAGAAAGAGTGGCTGAAATAGAGGCTAAAGCCAAAAGGATTGCTAGTCAGGTTGGTACTTTGGGGAGGTCAACCTCGATGATAACTTTGTTTATCCTAAAGGAGGCTCCATCCTCGTTCATATACCTGTGGTAAATATGGAACCCCCAGAGCATTCTTCGGCGTCTGGTCAACATGGATCTGTGATCAATATTATGCTTTTTATATCCATGTGTCAATAGGACTTGCTGTTAGAACTCTTCCAGACCCCGCTGTGGAAAGGCTTCGTGCCCTGGGGAAAAAGTTCAAGGCCATAGAGGGAAACAACATGTTCGGTTCAACAGCTATGAGCATGCGCTTAGTTTTCAATTTACTCATCCTTAATTTAGTCATACAAAGGCCAAACTTGTCCAAGAAGTCATTGGGTAATGTATTTTCGAAAGATTGATGCTTAAACCGAAAATGCCAAACTGCTCATACACTATTACCAAGAGAATTTGAATGGGGTATCATTGAGGTGGTACATGAGCCTGGAGCAGAGTCGGATCCAAAGCTAGGAAGATTTGGCTGATGCTTCCCTCTGATAGTACAAGTATAACCTTGACATGGAACCTGATCGTACACAACTACAAGGCCTGGCAAGGAAAGAAAAAGAGTCATTTAAAGAGTATGCTCAGAGGTCGAGAGAGCTAGCCGCTCAAGTGGAACCCACATTGTCTGAAAAAGAGATGACTGGAATATTCATAAACACTTTGAAAGATCCTATCTTTGATAAGCTATTGAGCATCGAGGCTCTTGGATTTGCCAATCTAGTTACAATTGGAGATTAAGTTGAGAAAGGTCTGAAGGATGGTAAAATTTAAAGCAACGTTGAGGCACCCATCATACCAAGGAAGTATTCTGGAGGCTTCCAGAAGAAAAAAGAAGGTAAAACTAATGCCATCATGGGAGGACACAGGGGCATGAAAATTTCCTTATCATCAAGTCGCCGTCATTGCACCTATTCCGTACCAGTAACAAATACAATAACAACAAAAATAACATGCTTATCAACAACAACCTCCACCACAACATCAACAAAATGCCACATCCACAACGACAATTCAAACAGAGGGAACTCAGAAGACATTTTGACCCTCTGCATGTACCTTATAGCCAGATATTCCCGTATCTGTATAAAGGTGGATTGTTGACTCTGAGGGAGCTAAGATCGACTATTTTCCCTTATCCATTAGGCTATGACGCTAACGTTGATTGTGAGTTTCATGTGGGTGCGCCTGGACACACTATAGAGAATTGCTATGCTTTTCAAAATCGTGTGCAAGATCTGAATGAGGCTAAGGTTGTTACCTTTACACAGACAAGACCAAACATGAAAACCAATCCAATTCCAACACATGGGGGAGCATCTGTCAGTGCCATAGAAGAGGTTGATGAGTAGGAATTGGTCAGGAAGGTAGCAGAAATTGAAATCCCTATTATTGTGATAAGGCAGAATTAATGAAGCATGGCTTAATCCCAGTAAACCATGGTGTAGAAAATGGTAATGCTTATTATGTAAACACCAATGAAGGTCTGGAAAGCTGCATCTAACAATTGATTGATCAAGGTACGATTCAAATCGGACGCTATGACAATAAGAAAAAAAAGAAAGGGAAAATAATCGTTGTAATAAACATTCCCTATGAAGCATCGAACATGCAAATCCCTGTCACCCCATTGATTATTCAGTTTCCAGCTTTCTTATGAGAATGAGAAAGTCCTTCCATGGATTTTTGAGCCCAGAGCTTTTAAGCTCAACCTCCAGTAATCAATGAACCAAATGTAACATCTATTGTGGGACCTAGGGGAATGACTCGCAGTGGCCAGGTATTCTCTCCAAGAACTGTTGAAACTACTGCCAAAGCCAAAGGAAAGGAAATTGCCACAATGTTCAAATTCCTACTACCAATACTGAATCACAAGAAGAACCATTGTCTCATAAAGCTGCAAGAACTCAGAAGGAAGCTGAAGAATTCATGAGGATGATCAAGAAGAGCGACTACAAAGTAGTTTACCAACTAAAACATACTCCTTCTAAGATATCCATGTTGCCACTGTTGCTTAGCTCTGAAGCACATAGAAATTCGATGGTGAAAGTCTTAAGTGTTGCCCACATTACAAAATATATCACAGTGGATCAATTTGATGAGGTGATAGCAAGTGTTACTGTTGGAAATTTCTTGGGATTCAATGATAAAGAGCTACACTCTAAAGGGAAAGATCACAACAAAGCTCTTAATATCTCTCTAAGATGAGTGGATACCATGCTATTGAGAGTTCTATTAGATACATGTTCTTCCTTGAACGTCACCCCTAGAACTACTTTAGTGAAGTTACCCTTAGAGGGAGTGCAAATGAAGCCTAACACTTTAATAGTGAAGGAATTTGATGGTTCAAGATGAGCAGTGATAGGGGAGGTAGACCTACCAATTAAAATTGGTCCAACTACTTTCACTATTAAATTCCAAGTAATGGATATTCACCCTGGTTACAGTTTCTTGCTTGGAAGACCTTGGATCCATATTGTAGGCACAATTACCTCAACGTTACATCAAAAATTGAAGTTCATTAAGAATGACAAGATGATTGTGATTAGAGGTGAAGAAGAAATTTTGGTTAGCCACCTGGCATCTTTCAGGTACATTAATGTCGAAGGAGAAATTACTGAAACACCCTTCCAGTCTTTGGAAGTGGTGAACATGTTGATAGTTCAACAGACATTAGAGGCACTAAAACTCGAGTTATTAATGGCCTCTTGGCAAGGAGATTAAGCCATCATAGAAAATAGGAATGCCCAAGGTTTGGGAAAGATGATAGAGGTGCATGAAAAGAAGAACATATTTGGGCTAGGATATGAGCCATCCTTGGTTAAAGAAAATGATCAATCTGACAAAAAGAAAATTCCTCCTATGACAGAAACATTTACCAGTGCCTACCATGACTTTGGTGGTCATGTTTCAATGATCAGTGATGAAGATGACTGTGAAGTTGCGTCTAGTTGAATACGTCATGCAAATCCTGGTGAAGAGCTGAAGAATTGGAAGACTGTGGAGATTCCCCAATTCTTTCATTATGACAATTAATTTTACTATTTTAGTTAAAACCTTGTGCTCTGCCCAAGGTATAATGGCATGTTGTAAGGCCTCCTTGTTTTAAAACTTTGATTATCATCAATAAAGTGACAATTTGCATTCAATCATGTTCCTTTTCTTTCACATTTTTCTTTATACAATAAAATGACAATATTTTTACGCATGCATTTTCTGAATAAACTACATAAATCATAACATGCAGAAACACCACCCAAACCATTGATAACAATACATTTATGATCTTGTATGGCTTTTATTGTCCAATTAACCAAGCTGAAGATGAAGGCGAGGAATATTATAAACTCCCCAAAGAGCTAGCCAGACAACTCAGGCAGGAAAAGAAGGTCATTTAACCGCACCAGGAGGATATCGAAGTTATTAACCTTGGAACAATGGAGGACAAAAAATAAGTGAAGATAGTCATTTCCCTTTAAGATGTAGTAAAGAAAAGGCTGATAGAGATCCTTCATGAGTACACCAACGTATTTTCTTGGTCATATCAAGATATGTATGGGTTAAATACAGACATCGTTGTACACAAGTTTCCGCTCAAAGAAGAATGTCCTACTGTCAAGCAGAAACTAAGAAGAACTTGCCCAAATATGGCCCTCAAGGTTAGAGAGGAAGTACGAAAGCAGTTCGATGCCAAATTCTTAGCAGTTGCCAAGTACCCATAGTGGGTTGCTAACACTATGCCAATACCAAAGAAGGACGAAAAAGTCATAATGTGCGTTGACTACTGAGACTTGAACATAGCAAGTCTAAAAGACGATTTTCCCATTACCTCACATTAATGTATTGGTTGATAACTTAGCTTAGTTCTCAGTATTTTCCTTTATGGATGATTTCTCCAGATATAACCAGATTCAAATGGACCCAGAATGGAAAAAACTACATTCATCACCCCTTGGGGGACCTTCCCCTACAAGGTGATGTCTTTCGGATTGAAGAATGCTAGGGCAACATATCAACATGCAATGGTGACTCTCTTTTATGATTTGATTTATAAAAACATCGAAGTATATGTTGATGATATGATTGAAAAATTCCAAACTGAAGCGGATCACATAACCAATCTGCAAAAGTTGTTTGCTCGATTGAGGAAACTTATGCTAAGGCTTAACCCCAACAAATGAACATTTAGGGTTATATCCAAAAAATTATTAGGTTTCGTTGTAAGACAAAGAGGAATTGAGGTGGATCCTGAAAAAAGTAAGATCCATTCAGAACATGCAAGCGTCAAAGACAGAGAAAGATGTTTATGGTTTCTTTGTGAGATTAAACTACATTTCCTGATTCATTTCACATCTCACCGCTACATGTAACCCATTAGTCAATCTTCTGAGGAAAGATCAAGTGATCGAGTGGATGAATGACTGCCAAGAAGCATTTGACAAATTCAAAGAATATTTAAAAGAACCACCTATCTTGATACGTACTACTCAGGGAAGACCTATCATAATGTACTTGGCAGTACTCAATGAATCTATGGGCCATGTGACAGGGCAGCAAGACGAAACTAGAAAAAAAGAGCATCCCATTTATTACTTGAGCAAGAAGTTCAACAACTATGAGACCAGATACCCGCTGCTAGAAAATAATTGTTGCACACTTACATGGGCTGCTAAACATCTTAGACAATACATGCTAACTCACACAAAAGGCTAATCTCCAAGATGGATCCAATTAAATACATATTTGAGAAACCAACTCTCACCAAAGAATTTCCCGATGGAAAATGCTATTATCAAAGTACGACATCCAATATGTCACTCATAAGGCCATCAGGGGTAGTGTGTTGGTAGCCCTTGAAGTTTCATTTCCCAGACGAGGATATTATGGTCATCAAAGACTATGAAATCCATAGTGTTGATGAAGGACCTGAACCAGGGAAACGATGTACTCTTATATTTGATGGTGCTTCAAACTCTACAGGTCATGGAATTGGGACAGTGTTGATGTCTCCCAAGAATTTTCATATACCATTCACAACAAAACTCTACTTGACTGCACAAATAACATGGTTGAATATGAAGCATGCATAATAGGACTAGAGGAGGCTATTGACTTAAGGATCGAAGTCCTTGAAGTATATGGAGACTCCTCTCTAGTGATACATCAAATTAAAGGTGATGGGAAATTAGACATGCTAACTTGATTCCATATCAGGATTATATTCTAAATCTACTCCCAAAGTTTGACAATATCACTTTCTCCCATGTTCCTTGAGAAGAAAAATCAGATGGCAGATGCTCTAGAAACCCTATCATCCATGTGCCATACCCCAAAATTTGCCCTACCCTTTCATTTTTATCTAACCTTTTGGTTTGAGGTTTATCTACATTTATGAACATCCATATCATCTAATATTCTAACATCATCATAGATTCAAAGGTTTGAGCTTGATTTCACCTAACAAAAGCCTATTGTTTTCCCAAGGATCAAGTCCTAGGGATTGGGGTGTTGCAGTCAATATGGAAGTATATTCTTAGACCAATTCTTGAAACCCTAGTTGGTGATTCATGGTTGTTTGGTTTGTGACCATTAACTTTCTTGATTTGCATCTTAATCATTGGATTTGGATTGAAATCCTAGCTCATATAAAGGGTTTGATTGTTCATTATGATTTGCATCATGTTATTGCCATTGAAATCAGTCATTAAGTTCATCTGATGACCATTGTTTCATAACTTTGATTGCTCAAGTTCTCATATTGGTTCATTCAATATTCATGCGTTGGGGTGAAGATCATGGTGCATTCAAGTTCCATTGATTTAAGTTTCATGGTCCATTGACTTAAAGTTCACAGTTTCATTCATGGCCCATTTGGTCAAGCTTTATGGTCCATTTGTTTAAGGTTCATCCTAAGGTACATGGATCCAATTTCATAAAGCATTCATTATCCATTGATCCATGTGTTATGGTGCATACAAGATCATGGTTTCATCTTGATTTCTAAACATGACTTTTGGAAGAATGGCCAGTTGAATGTAAAGCATGCCTCATTAATTATAAGACCTTTTCTCAGGCATAAAGCTTTCATTTTATTCATTCAAGTATCATTTACATTTTCCATACAAAAGAAATGTCAAAAAATGCATTTTTTACAAAAGTTAACTTTTGGTCAACCAGTTGACCAAAGTCAACTATCACATTTTTTTCAACTCCTAAACCCTAATGCTATTAGTATCAACATTCTTGCATGATTTCATGAGATCCCATCATCATTTTTCTTCATGAACAAGCTACATCATTTTTTTCCTTGAATGCTCTTGGTCATGCCTTGAACTTTGCCATGCCTTGCCTTTCTTTGCCTTGAAACCATGTCATTACAAACATTAATTCAAGCAGCCACAATTCATCCACAACCAATTCATTTAACAAGACTAACTGCCTCAACATATTAACAACAATATCAACTAGCAAAACAAATTTCTAGCATCTAACAAAGTAGCTTCATAACTGAACTAATCTAACAACAAAACTTTCTAACATAAATTCATTCACTAACCACATTCATCCAAACAAACTAACCTAATGTTAAAACTAACAATTAAATCTAACTACAATTATACTAACCTACACATCACATAACTAACAGAACTGCAACAAATAACTTTTAACAGATTAACTGACTCACTTGAATTCCAATTCATGAATATAACATTCTAACTTACCTCTTCAACTAACAGTGACTAACCGATTGCAACCAACCTTAACAGTTTTCACAAAAAACCAATAACTAAGCATAACTGCATGAACAATTCACTAACGGTCTAGCCGAATTTCTCATATAAGCTAACCTAACAGAAACTGAAATCCACACTTAACTCTAACTAATTTACACTATCTAATCATAACTAAAAACTAACTATGTGATCTAACCTCCAATCGATTTTCATTAGAATCAGTTAATAGAGTTAACATTCTATTAACTCCCTCCTATAAATTTTATTCACTTCATGATATTCAAGTATCACGCTCAACTTTATAGAGATTCATTCAACACTTCACATACAAACTCTCCCCCTCTCGAACTCTCACACACACGAACTCACACTTCATTCACGAATTTGGAGGACTCTCATAGTTCACAGCAAAAGTAACAGAAATTGCAGAGAAGAAGAGAACTGTATCCAGATTTTGTTTCCATAATTTATCAAAGACTCAAAGAGTTTTGCACGGTTCATAACATCAAGGTTGGAAGAATAACAAAAGGCGTGAGGAAAAACAATAGATATCGAAACCAATGAGGGAGCAGATTCGTTACCTCTTTGTAGCTTTGATCTGGTAAGTTCTTTCTCTAAATACAATTCCATTTCGATCCCGCGTGTAAGACCCCAATTTTGACCCTAAGATCCCTCATGCTATCTCGTCATGTGCATTAGCACTGGGATCATACCTTGGCATCCTCCTTACCCTTCATCCATTGTGTTTGTTTTGGGAGAGATCACCAAGCACTATGTGATTGTATCATACTTGTTAGTTTACTAACTAAAATACCAAAAATATGTCTTTGCATTTGTCTAACTCCTTTGTAGGTAGGGCACTTGATCACCTTTGGTCTATCAAGAACACATATAGGGTTTAAGACCCTCTTTACTAAGAGCTCAACCAATAAATGATCCATAATGTCTCTAGGCATAGTATATGAGTCCCTATGATATTGTTATATTGTTTTGATCAAGAATTCTTCAAGAGTTTGGAATTGGTTTGCCTTGGAAACCCTAGTTCATCTGGGTATCTTGTGTAACTTCTTCAACAAGTTTTTTCAACAATTGGTCAAATATTTCAAGGGACACTTAAAATTCCATCATCTTGTGCATATATGATCTCCCATGAGCCCCAAAAGTCAAGATAATTTCAAGTTTGCAAGATGGTTGATGATGGTTGACCAGAGGAATTCTTCTGATCAAAACTGGGGTTCCCTAGACCCTATCTCCTACACTTTTTGTCATAAGGAAATGATTCCAAGCGTAAAGTTACTCTAAATGACATTCCAAACAACTTTCATGTTTATGTCTAGAGCTAGTTTTGCTTGGAAAGACATTTTTTATTATGAAAGATTATAGGTCATTTTTTCTAAACCCTAATTTGGAGGTCAACTTCCCAAGGCCATAACTTGCTCAATTTTTATGATATGAAATATTTACAAGTTTCATAATAAAATTCAAGGTTTCTACTTCAACTTTTAAGTTTGGAGGAAAATCTAATTCAACATTTATGAGCATGTGATATGAGGATACATTATAGGTCATTTTGGACCAATACCATTGAACAAGTGATTTTCCTCAACTTCAAAAATGAATAACTCATTCATCCTAAATCCAAATGAGGTCATATTTGTGACCATTTTGAAGGTTTTTTAAAGATATACAACTTTGATGAAGACACGTTTCTCATTTGAAGCTCACATCAAAAGTTAGCCAAGGTGGAATAATTGAACATATGGCTTGACACTTAGAAATTTTTTTGACATGTTGAAATTTCCAAATTTCCACCTCAAAATTCATCATGATACAAGCTTAAAATGGAAAAGTGTTCAATATGAGAGTTGTTCCTCTTGATCTAACCTTTCCAAAAAGTCCAATTTCATCCATTTTTGACAAGGTTTGAGTGGTCTGCACATGGTCTGAACATGGTTGCATCATTTGGCAAGGATCAAACTTCAAACAACTGCACACTTTTGCCTTGCATTCCAATTCACTTTCAGACTCAATTGCACTTGCTTATGGAGTTAATTGAGTAGCTTCATGGGCCTGTACCCGCCCATGCAAGCATGCATCACTCAATTGCCAAATTTGGAAACAACTTGGAAGGTGCAAATAACACTTGAATTTTCTATAAATAAGAGCCTCTTGCATAAGAAATGAGGACCCTTGCGCGCCAGCTTTGTCTCCACACTTCAAACCCTCACCATTGAAAGGAAAACCTAAGAATTTTCATTTGAATATTGAGTTCGAATCTCACTATTTGGAGATTCAAAACTCCAGGGATCCAAAGCTTTGTTTCAATCCTAAGCCACTCCTGCAAACTTTTTGAGTGAGATCAAGCAAGAATTAAAGCAAGAAAGATCGAGTTCTGCACAACATTGAAGGTATTTTCCAGATTTTTTCTTCTCTTCGATTCTCTCTCAATTCTCATCAATTCTCTTGGATCCTTGGTTGTCTGAAGTCCTACCAATGTAGGCAAGAAGATTGAGTTGCTTTCAGGTCAAATTGAAGCAACTCAATTCATGTACCTCAAATTTCAACTCCATGTATCTCTCAATATACTTGGAGTTAGGATGAATTGAGGCCAGATTCATGATCAGTGCCATTTTTACTTTAAGATCATGTCCTTCTTTTTCCTTTTTGTGATGGTGATGCGAGAACCAATCCCGCCAAGGTCGCCTGAGAAGACGACTGATGGTTTGCTCCGGCGATGAGCTGGATAGGTTCTGAGCCACTGGATAAAGTTAGTTTGTTTTAATCATGAGTGTTCATTTTGAATACCAATTATGTGGCGCGCTGACTTGAGTGCACGATGGAACACGTGATTTGGTCCACTTGATCTGCCACCTCAATTAATGAGGGAGATCAAGTGGACCACGTTTTTTCAGATTATTTGATTTTCATTTTATTTGTTTGATTTTCATTAATTCATATTGAATTTAATATTGATCCCAAAAATATGAGAGTTTCACCAAAAAAATTTAAATAAAATACTCTTTCATTTTCTGAATGAAAATTATTTCTGGATCATTATTAATATTTTTCATGATTTAATTGATTTTGTGAATATTTTTAATTGTTTAAAAATAATTTTAAGTGTCGAAAAATTATGAAATATTTTCTCCAAGGTCCTTTGACCTTGTTTGACCTATGATAAATCTCATGGCCATTTCTTTGGTGTTTTGATGAGGTTTTGGGAATTTGACCAACCATAATTTAATTTAATACAAATTTTTATTATTTTTAATTGTTTAAATGCCAAATTAATTGTGTAGAGCCATTTTAATTGACTTTGTGAGTTTGACTTGTGTTGTTGGGCCTTGGTCAAGGTTGGAATGTACATTCCATCTCCCAAAATGAATGAATGATCTTAATTTGGTAAAAGTCCTCCCTTGACCAATTTGTGTTGAATCCATTCCCCCTCCCTCTTCATCTCGTTCCCCTTCTTTATCCATTCATGTCATGAACCTATGATATCTCTATATCCTAAGGCTAGTTGATTGCAAGTTTAACATAAGTATGGATGAGATTAGGTCCCCCATTTTGCATATTCTTTTTGTGTGTGGCATGTTTCATGAGCATAGTTCATCATACTATGTCTCTAACATGTATTAACACCAAAGTTCTATTGCCCGACCTCAAATAGTTGTGACTTCTACATAAGTCCAATTACGATTGCTTAACATAGCGCTAAATTTGTGACACAAAATGCACAACATTCTAGTTAGTGAGATTGTAAGTCTCCCCTCTTTCATGGTATAGTGTGGAAACTTGGCATTTTTTCCTTCCTTTGGAAGATGTCTTGGTTCAAGGATCCATGTTTGTGATAAGTGGGTTGAGTGTTATCCAAAGAATGGCTTAAACAAAATCAAAGCAAAAGCAATACTAACTTCTAATCAACTAACATTTAATTTCAAGTCATTTACTTTTAATGCACTTTAATTTTTAAGCTTTATCCATTTGCCATTATTCATACCATTCAAGTTATTTACTTTAATGTCATTTTCCCTTTGTCCACTTGGACCATATTTTATGATATATTATGTTTATATATACTTGTGTATTTGTGTGGTCTTTTTACCTTAATGTACATAATAAGAACAAAAACCCTAAAAAATATTTTGTGTGGACTGTTGGTTTGATCTGAGACTATTGGACTTAGAATTTAGGCAACATTCCCTATGCAAAGGACTTGGCCAATGCCAACTTTCATGAAACCAAGTGCTTGTGAAGTGAACTTTCATTTGATACAAAATGGAATATCTATTTGACTTCATCTGAAACATGATCATTGTGAAGCTGTTATTTTGAACCTGTGTCTTATGCCATCTTTGAGGTCATCTGATACATGGGGAATTATGAAGAAGATCATGGAGTTGCTAAGCTTCGATGTGGCTATCTTTTTTTGATGTCTTTCTCTTCAACTTGCTATTTGTATATTGATTGTTGCTTGATTCTAAAGTACAAGGGAAATTTGGGTTTCTGTATGACATTCTTGTTTATTGGATTGCAGCCCATTGGTCAGATCTTTTCAACTCTCAACTTTTAAATTCATGCTTAGGATTAGTCTCTTCATCTCCTCCCCACTTATTTAATTTCAAAATATCTCCCCCTTTTTTAAAAACCTTCTTTGCTTGTGCTTTTTTTTCTAAACTTAGACCATATTGCAAATTAGAAACTTTGGCCTTATGCCATTGCATTTTCAAACTTCTTTTCTTAAATAAACTTGTAAATAAACTTAACTATACTTGACTTACAATTTTCAAAAGACAAAAAGAACTAACACTAATCCAAACCTTTTTAGGATTTTTGTGCCTCTTTCAAACTTAAATTTTGTTAAAAGCAACTCACTCATCTTCAAATTGATACCACGAACTACAAGGTTTTGATCCCTCATTTTATGTTGGTACGTAGGCACAAGTCCGAAGGTCTTGTTAAACACAAAAATATAATTAATGAATTATTTTTCTCATCCCCCCACTCTATTTATTGCAAATATCATTTTGTACAAAAACATATATGCACACAAAAAAGGGCTCCCTAGGAGTACCTAGGACACTTTGGATGCTTACACCTTCCATATGTATAACCAACCCCCTTACCTGCAATCTCTGGCATTTTATCAGTTTTGATTTGAAAACTTCTTATCTTTTGGGTTTTGTTCGTACTTTCCCTTTTCCCTTGGAAACAATAAAAGCGTGGTGACGACTTTGGTTTAATGGACGTCTAGCTTATCCATAGCTTGATGGTCATGAATTTACCGCTACATAATTAAGTGGCGACTTTGATGGGGAGTAGTCTCCAGTGGGTTTAGCCTACTTTTTTGTATGTATATAATTGTATATTTGCTTGTATGATATAATCTGCTTGTTGTGCTTGGGTATCTCTGAGTGGTGAGATAAGTTCTAACCCAAACTTGAGTGTAATTAAGATAGGAGGATGGTATAGTCATGTTCGACTTGTGTGGAGTAGTCCTTAACAAGTTTGCTTGAGACCCATCTACGCAGTGGAGACCCTTTTGGAGTTAGGCATGTCACACAAGTTATTTGTGGTTAGGCATTACTATCTCTGATTTGGGGTCCGAGAAGCTGAGGACCGTAGAAGATGTAACTCCTCTTGGCCAATCTAGGACGTAGTGCGGAGATTGTTCAAGTGTAGACTTGATAACAATTGTTACGTGATACTACACTCATACGAGTTTCTCTTATTATGGGTTGATGAGTCAGTCATCCTAACCTATAATATCCGATAGATGGACTTGAGACTCTGGGAACTTTTTAGAACATGATCTATATGTTTTTATCCTTAGTTCACTCCTTTGGGATGGTTCTTACCCAAACTCCATGCTCGTGACTCACAACAAACCTTTGATTCTTGGTTGATCAAATCAAGTCTTGTCAATATCAATGGAACTTGGGTGTTAATAAGGTGTAAACCATAATCCACCAAAATGGATGATTGATCTTGACAATGACTTGATTCATCCCTTGATCTTTGTTTGTTTGCCTTGTGTGTGATCCCTTATTTGTGATTGTTGCATTCATGCATTCATGAGCATCATAACATGCATCATACGAAAATTTCAAGGAATTGAGGTCTTATTTGCAAATATTTTCAGACCATGGATTGTGGACAAAGGAATACTAAGAAGTACAGTTTCAGATGTCCAGACTTGAAAGAGTTAAGGAAGCTAGCATCTTTTGTATTAGATCTCTTGGACTTCAAGCAAAGTCATGGGAAGCTTCTGTCTATTTTATCTGCTGATGAGGTTGAAGGACTTCTGAGTCTATTGGTTCAGTGTTATGATCCTCTCTACCGTTGCTTCACTTTTCCTGATTATCAGCTTGTGCCTACGTTGGAGGAGTATGCCCATCTCTTGGGAATACCTGTTTCTAACAAATTTCCATTTAGTGTATTGGAAGAGATTCCCATATCTCATCTTATTGATGAAGCCCTTCACTTGAAGAAGTCTGAGATAGAGGCTCATTGGGTGAAGAAAGGAGTTTTGTTTGGGTTGACTTCTGAGTTCCTCATCAAGGAAGCTACTGCCTTTGCTCAAGCCGGTAGTGTGGATGCTTTCGAAGCTATCTTTGTGTTGCTCATCTATGGTTTAGCCTTGTTCCCTAACATTGACTGTTTTTTTGATGTTAAAGCCATTAGAATTTTCTGGATTGGGAATCCTGTGCCTACTCTGTTAGGAGATATGTACTTCTCTTTGCATCTAAGGAATTCTAAGGGTGGTGGAACGATTGTGTGTTGTGTTCCTCTTATGTACAAGTGGTTTATTTCGCACTTACCTCAAACGCCTGCTTTTGTAGAGAACAAACAATGTCTACAGTGGTCGCAGAGACTTATGTCTCTCACTAATGATGATATAGTTTGGTATGATCCTTCATTAAGAAGTTTGGATATTATTGATTGTTGTGGTGAATTCTATAATGTGCCTCTCATTGGTACACAAGGAAGAATCAACTACAACCTTTCTTTGGCTCGTCGTCAACTTGGGTTCCTCTTGAGAGACAAACCTAATAACACTTTGTTAGAAGGTCTTTTCTATCAAGAGGGTAAAGATCCCCAACATTTGAAGCAGAAGATTGTGCATGCTTGGCATAATGTGCATAGGAATGGAAGATCCGAGCTTGGTCCGTGCAATTGTGTAGCTTTGGAAGCTTACACTCTTTGGGTGAAGAAGAGAGCTTTGGAATTGAAGATGCCTTATGCTTGCGAAAGACCTATGTCTATGGTTGTGATTGAGCCATTAACTCTCCCTAACCAAGATGTAGAGGAGTTGGAAGACGCGCTCGCCAAGATGAAGCAAGAGAAGGATAGGTGGGAAGAGTGTTTCCATGCTTTGAGCAGAAAGCATGAGAAGTTGCAACTTGAGTCGAAAGACAAAGATGCACTTATTGAGCTACTTGAAGACCGAGTAACGAAGAAACAGAGAGAACCAGAGGTTTCATCTGTCGCGGCCTAAAAAATATAGTATGCGAAGAAACAATCGGCGAAAAAGAAATGATAGAAGAGTCGCCAGCGTGCGTTATTTATCCCAAAGGAGGGAAAGGAAACGCTCGAAGTAAACCTGGAGAAAGGAAAGGAAAAGACAAGGTCTCGCAACCAAATCTTGGGTTCGGGAGTCGATTATGTGAAGGGAAGGTATTAGCACCCCTACGCATCCGTAGTACTCTACGGGATCCACTCTTGTTGTTCTTGTCTAAAGGGTGTGGGCTTATCTAATGTACTATTTACTAAAAGAGGGGTCAAAAGAAAATGACTCGCACGGATGTCGCATCCACTGCATACGTATCTCATATGAATATGAGAATCAGAGTCTTCGTAGCTCGGCTACCTATGGGGTTAAAGAGGAGTGTGCTCGCTAAGACGTCGCGTCTTATGCCTACGTATCTCATCTGGAATGAGAATCAGAGCAAGCCGTAGTTCGGCTACCTACGGGTTTGTTTTGTGTTTTTTAGATGAACGACGTTACTACGCAATCTACCAGATGCTCGACCTTTGGAGACTTACTCGCCTGTAGTAGAAGGAGTTAACGTGTTCTTAGGAGAAGAAAAATCAATGAGTTTGTTTGCGTTTCAGGATGCTCATGCAAAAAGGAAGTCCTAGAAAAAGGAACAGTGCTACCTTAATTGACATGCAGACGAGACTATACGAAGCCTAGCAATCCTATGGGGAGACGATCATACCACACAAAACATGTATCAAAAAATAAACATACCAATAAGGGGGCTCAAACATACATGGGTAGGGCTTTAGTCAAGAGGGGTCATATCAACCTCGACAAACAAGCCCTGGGAAGGTAATCAAATGGGCTCTTAACCACTGACATTGAACGTCAGGGTGAGCAGATCAAAAGGGTAATGAGGATAAGACCTCATAGCTCTTAACCCTGGACAGGATGAGCTCATGACAAAGCGTGGGGGTTCAGAAAGATAGAACCCTCTCCACTAACTGACCGGACAAAAGATCTTGGGCTTTTGTTCTAGAGCATCGACACGTAGTGTGAGCTTAAAGAACGACACACTGAATAACGGGGGATTGACTACTAATCCCTTTTATCCGTCAATTGCCTCTTCATGGAGGTCTTCAATACTGGTGCCTCTTCTTGGAGGTCTTTGGGCACAAAAGTAAACACATAAAAACATTGCCTCCTATCGAGGTCTTCCAGGTAAGAAAGCAGTAAAATGCTGAAAAGATGTAAAAGGGATCACGAGATCTACCACACGGATAAAGATCCGAAGTAACAACAACTCAAGAGATAAGAAACCCAGAGGTCTCTCAAGCTAACATCATCAAAGAAAGCAAGTCAGCAAGGTAATCAGAATAAATCTCCCAATGGTATCCCACAAATAAAGTGGAACACCAAGCAAGCTATCCCTACAAGAGTCATGTGAGCCCTCACAAAAACTCAACAAACAGGTTAGAAAAAAAACAAGATGGGGTGCAATCAAGAGTTGCACCAAATCAAAATGTAACCACATGAATCATGCCATTAAAGTTCACAAACAAAAGTTCCCAAAAACACCCAAGGATAGGAAGCCTAAGCCTCTTGTCAAACTAATGCATCAAAAGGGTATCAAAACTCAAAATCAAGGGCAAGGATCCACACCTCAAGACATGACATACATACTAAAACAGGTGCCCGGAGGCAATAGAAAACATGTCATAACAAAGCATGAAACAGATTGGAAAGCAAACAAAAAAATCAGCTACTGTCGCGATCGCTACTGCTTCGCCTAGCGAAGGCTTAGCGAAGCTTCGCTGCAGGCTCGCCTAGCGATGTGGCTAGCGAATGCCTGCGGGTTCTGAGTTCTTCATTGATAACAGTACGATTTCAAAAATTAAGTGGTCAAACATTCAAGGCATTGTTTTACACATTCATGCACATCTAAACCCACATGCAAAACCTAACGATACCCACTCTTCCAAATTCAACCATAATACCTCATACATCCAAAGAATTCAAATTGAAAGCATAGGGTAATGGACATAGGGAAAACCTGATTGGAGAGATCGACTGAAATTGAATTGCCTGGTTGGGTTTGCAGAACAATCTTAGGGTTTATATAAGATAGAATAGGTTCTCTGCAGATGAGTTCCCTTCAGTCTCTGGAGGCTGCTCTGAATTCTATTAGCTCTTCTCTTCTGCCAACCTCTCTCTCTTTTTTGTGCGTCTGCTTTTTTTGGGAGATGGAAGTCTAGAATTTATAACCTGATTTTCGTGGCTTTGTGGGCTCAAATGTGAGAGGCCCAAGTCCAAGATTTTTCTGCTATATTTTAAAATGTGTGCGCTTCGCCTAGCGAAGGATCTGCTCGCCTAACGAGCATGACAGTTCAGATTCGCTAAGCGAACCACACTGCTCGCCTAGCGAGCATGACAGCTCAGGCACAAACTTTTCCTCGTTTTGAATGATGAATAAACCCCATTGGAAGTAACTCAAGTCATTCCCTTGTGTTGACTGATCACCCAGATAGAACCCACAAAGTGTCTTAGATGATATTCAAGCTTCTTGGATCTAATTCTGATTGGCATGATGAAATGCAATATGAAATGTTAAATGACCTAAAAATGAATGCATGAATGAGGGGGGCAAATTTGAGGTGCAACAGTTTCCCCTATTCAATCCACTAGAGACCCGAAAAGAAGATAGCAGCGGCTTTCGCCCTTTCGAGGTGTCAAGGGATTGAATACAATAAAAGCCCGAAAATTGACACTAAAGTGAAAATGAAGTAACAATGCCTGTCAGAATCGGCAAAGAGGTGGTCTTGAAAGAAGAATCCGTCTGGTACAGTGGGAGTCGGTCTGAATACCGAAAAAGAATGTTAACCTGGATACCAAAATAAATGGTAACACAGAAATAACCATGGCCTAAATGCCGCTCATCAGTCTGAATACTGGAAATGACTTCGATCTGAGCATTGGAAGATATGAGATTATCAATATCGATCTGAACATCGGAAAACTGGCCTAAATGCCATTTCGGTCTGAATACCGGAAACACTGGCCTGAATGCCACAAGTTGCGTTGACCTGAACTTCGGAAACTTCTTCGATCTGAACATCGGAAAATTGGCCTGAATGCCACTTCGGTCTGAATACCGGAAAACTGGCCTGAATGCCACAAGTTGCGTCGACCTGAACGTCGGAAACTTCTTCGATCTGAATATCGGAAAATTGGCCTGAATGCCACTTCGGTCTGAATACCGGAAACACTGGCCTGAATGCCACAAGTTGTGTTGACCTGAACGTCGGAAACTTCTTCGATCTGAACATCGGAAAATTGGCCTGAATGCCACTTCGGTCTGAATACCGAAAAACTAGCCTGAATGCCACAAGTTGCGTCGGCCTGAACGTCGGAAAATTCTTCGATCTGAACATCGGAAAGTTGGCCTGAATGCCACTTCGGTCTGAATACCGGAAACCTGGCCTGAATGCCACTTCGGTCTGAATACCGGAAAATTGGCCTGAATGCCAGAAAATTTCATGCTTGTCAACTTCGGCAGAAATAGGGAAAATGATAATTAAGGCGGCATGTGGGCCAACGACCTATGCCCGGGATAATAAGTCATGAACAACCTTCAGTCTGAATACTGGAAACAAGCTTCTGGTTTATCACTTGGGATACCGAGAATGTCTTATGCTTTACATGCATATGTTTGAATTTTTCAATGGCGTAATGCTCCATGGAAATGGAAATGCTATGCGATTTGGGAGGATGCAATGCGATATGATTCTACATGCAGGGATGCGAAATGCTGGGGAGAATGCCAAGCCGAGGCAAGGAATTCTAATGGGGAAATGATCTCCATCTTCTAGACCCTGGCAGGGCTGTTGGAGATGCGCAGCATAAAGAACTCTATGGGGAAATGACCCGCCACACGGTGTTCTGGCAAATAAAATACCGAGGCTCTGACTGAGGAGAGAACGGCACTGAACTTGCTACTGAGGAAAGCGACAGTGGTTCTGGCAACCATAATTTGCGAGAGAGACGACTCGGCAGGGGAAGCACACACCGATACGGTACCAAGATTCTGCTTCAGGGAAAGAGACCATGGGTCTGGCATCGGGATTATCGATCTGGCATCGAACTCTGAGGAGCAGCCGTTTCTGCTGGGAAGATACAGTCTGTCACTGTCAACTCCACTGGGGAGGTACAGTGGTGAGAACCTGCTGGGGATTGAAGAATCCAACGCTCGGACCAGCTCTGCAGGGATAAGATACCGAATTCCAACTGTTGAGGAAAAACATCCGCGATCATCTGCTGGGAACCTCAAGGAAATGCCCCGAGTGTACCTGTTCTGAATAGACGGTCCAAAGTACTTAAAATTTACAACAATTTTCAATGTTTATTGAGCACGTACCTGTAAAGCTCTTATGTTTCATGATGCAATGTTTATCCAAAATTCGGACGTCATTTTTGCAAACAAAATAGTAATATGAAAATGAAAACAAAGATATACTGAATAACATGGTTTTATTGATTGAATGGCCTCTGAATAGGCATTTACATCAGGAAGCAATCCCTGGAAAGAGGTAATTGAAATTCTGGCGTAGTCAGTATTCAGATGTTCTACTTCAAGTCACGACATCTGATCTAACATTTTACTTATTATAGCAAGACAGTTATTACACTCTGTACTAATGTGCACCCTTTCACAGTGTCACATCCTCTCCTTCTATGTCATCCTAGAATGGAGGAACACTTAGTTATGTGCACCATAACATTCACTACTGTTGTTTTCCTACACAGTTATCAGCACGATGTTTCAATCCTGTTTTGGACATCATCTGTTACATTGTTCCAGTTTGTTGGTCATGTACTTGTATTTCCTAGATTAAAGGTTGTAACAAGTTAAACTAATCTCCACTTATTAAGGAGCTAACAAATAGATTATTTGTTAGGTTCATTAATTGTAGCTTAGTTGTTAGTTTCCTAGATTTTAGATCAGCTGGTGGATTCCTGAAGAATAGCCTGAGAAAAATCCTGAAACAGAAAAACTAACCATCCAACAATATAGCATATGCTGTCAGGAATGAATGTCACACCATTCCGTCTGACATCTAAGCCCAGAACCATATGCTAAGTCTGCTTGGTTCCTGAACACAGACTGCTAAATTTGCTGTACTGTAAAAGACCACCCAGTCTCTACTTCTGTATCAGCTTACTGGAAGAACTGTCAAGACATCCAGTTTGACAATTTCACACTGCTCTTTTGGCCAGGTCTGATATGTTGTTTAAAACCAGACTTCACTACATACTGAACTGAATTCATCAGCTTATTAAACAGTATGTGCTGTTGTTGATGAATGTCAAAACATTCTGATTGACATTCCAACAGAAGGCTATGTATCAGGTTTGTTATTAACTTGATTGGCAGACTGTAACACAACCTGAATTATGGCAGACATGATTATAACATGCAGTAGGTAAACAAACACAGGAAATTGTTAACCCAGTTCAGTCCAACATGACCTACATCTGGGGGCTACCAAGCCAGGAAGAAGATCCACTATTAGTAGTATCAATTCAGAGTTAAACTCCCCCGTTTACAACTCCTCACTTAATCCCTACCCAATGCAATCTATACCTAGGAACTCCTAGATAAAAACCTCCAGTTTCCATTCCTATCACTACAAATACAATGTAATGTGCAAACACCTTGAACTTGCTTCACAGCTTCATTCAAGAACATAATTATTCTTGCCTACAGGCTTTGAGTAACAAACACTCTCAGGTTTACCACTGAGAAACACATGGTAACCTTCCCACAGATTGGGAGGTTTACCTTAGACACACCCTTAAAAATTCATTCTAAGAGGCTTACAAAAACTAGATTACAATCAGCTATTTATAACCTAATCACCCAACTGGATTTGGGCCTTCAGAAAGTTGCAGCAGACTTGTTCTTTGCTGTTGCAACTTCAGCAGAAAAATTCTGCTACAAACAAGGTCTTCAAGTTCCTAAACTCTCTCCATATATATCTCCATATTTTGAGCCTATATATCTTCTGATTTAGTCTTCAAGACCTCCACCTGGGAGTTAGGATATTCACCAGATATCCTTGCTGATCCCAGAACATATACTGAATTAATTAATTCAGTTTCCTACACATGTGCGATGTCACAGACCTGATGTCGTGACATCGTACATGACATGTTGGTCCAGATGTTGAATTTCTTCAACCCAACATATTAAAACAACAGAGATGATTACATTATTTGTTTTCTAAAATTACTGTCAATCCTAAGGAATCAACAGTAATCGCACAAAAGATAAAAACAGAAATTAATCTAATGGCAATGTGAAATGGATTCCTATCGGGTTCCAATCCTGCTATGACTCGCTCGTCTTCAAGATCCTCCAGATGATCAACTTTCTGAAAAAGGTGATTGGATTGTTTCCTACCTTTCGAAAGTTTCCAGTTATCGACATGGGATGAGGTTCAAAACTACTCAGAACGCATTCATTCGCTTAATCCCTAACTTTTGCCTGGATCGCCCTTTTCGGGTTTTCAATCCACCGGGATACCCATTTTTGCCTAAGTTGCCCTTTCAGGTTTTCAACTTACCGGGTGTACAATCTTTTCATTTTTGATCCCTAATTTTTGCCTGAACCTTTTCATTTTCTTGGTTTGTCGGGATGCCCATTTTTTGCCTGGACTATTCTTTTTATTGTCCAGCGGGTCTATTTTATGCGAAGTATTTTTTTACTACGTCTGAGTTCATAGGGGAAGTGAAGTTTTCACCATCCATAGTTGCAAGCATTAAGGCCCCACCATCGAAAACCTTGGTGACAATATACGGTCCATCATAGTTAGGAGTCCACTTGCCCCTGTGATCTGTCTGAGGAGGAAGGATCCTTTTCAACACTAAATCTCCAACTTGGAAACACCGAGGACGCACTTTCCGATCAAAGGCTCTCTTCATCCGACTTTGATACCACTGCCCATGACAAATGACTGCCATTCGCTTCTCTTCGATAAGACTCAACTCATTGAACCTTGTCCGAATCCATTCAGCTTCGTCCAGCTTGACATCCAACAGGACTCTTAGAGAAGGAATCTCCACTTCAACGGGAAGGACTGCTTCCATGCCATACATGAGGAAGTAAGGGGTTGCCCCGATCGATGTACGCACTGAAGTACGGTACCCATGCAAGGCAAATGGTAGCATCTCATGCCAATCTCTGTACGTGACGACCATCTTCTGCACAATCTTCTTTATGTTCTTATTTGCTGCCTCAGCAGCACCGTTCATCTTAGGGCGATAAGGGGAAGAATTGTGATGCTGAATGTTGAAGTTCTGGCACAACTCCTTCATCATTTTGTTATTGAGATTAGAACCATTATCAGTAATGATTCTTTCGGGAACCCCATAACGACAAATGATTTCTTTCTTAATGAATCGGACAACCACATGTCTGGTGACATTCGCATACGACGCTGCTTCGACCCACTTGGTGAAATAGTCGATGGCAACAAGGATGAAGCGATGCCCATTGGAAGCAGTCGGCTCAATCTTTCCAATCATAGCAATGCCCCACATAGCAAAAGGCCATGGCGAAGACATCACATTCAAAGGATTTGGCGGCACATGTACCTTATCAGCATAAATCTGGCATTTATGACACTTCCGAGCATATTTGAAACAATCAGATTCCATGGTCATCCAGTAATAACCTGCTCTTAACAATTTCTTAGCCATTGTATGTCCCCCGGCATGAGTACCGAAGGAGCCTTCATGAACTTCCTGCATTAACATGTATGCTTCGTGTCTATCCACGCATCTGAGCAAAACCATGTCGAAGTTCCTCTTATACAGAACATCGTCCTTGTTCAAGAAGAAACTGCCTGCCAATCTTCTCAAAGTCTTTCTATCATTGTTGGATGCCCCTGCAGGGTACTCTTGATTCTTCAGAAAGCACTTGATGTCGTGATACCAGGGTTTGTCATCAGCTACCAGTTCAGCAGCAAACACATACGCGGCCCTATCAAGGCGCATAACATCGATTCTGGGAGCATAGTTCCACCTAATCACCTTGATCATGGAGGATAGAGTGGCAAGAGCATCTGCCATCTGATTCTCATCACGAGGTATATGATACAGCTTTACTGTTGTGAAGAAAGTCAACAATCTTCTCGTGTAATCTCTGTAAGGGACCAGATTGGGCTGGAGAGTATTCCAATCACCATTCACTTGATTGATCACTAGAGCTGAATCTCCGAAGATGTCCAGAGTCTTGATTCTCAAATCAATGGCTTGCTCAATACCCAAGATACAGGCTTCATACTCAGCTTCATTATTGGTGCACTCAAAATTCAGACGAGCGGTGAAAGGCATGTGGGCACCTTTCGGAGTAGTAATGACAGCACCAATTCCACTTCCTCTGGCATTGACAGCCCCATCAAACAACAAAGTCCACTTTTCGTCTGGATCAGGTCCCTCCTTAACGACTGGCTCTTCGCAGTCTTTCATCTTGAGGAACATGATATCTTCATCTGGAAAATCAAACTTCATCGGCTCATAACCATCAATCGGCTGTTGAGTAAGATAGTCTGACAGAATACTCCCTTTGATGGCTTTCTGGGATGTATATTGGATATCGTACTCTGTCAGTACCATTTGCCAACGAGCAACCCTTCCGGTGAGAGCTGGCTTCTCGAATATATACTTGACTGGATCCATCTTGGAGATCAGTAAGGTCGTGTGAGTCAGCATGTATTGTCTCAATCGCGTAGCAGCCCATGCAAGTGCACAACATGTCTTTTCAAGCATTGAGTATCTCGACTCGCAATTTGTGAATTTTTTACTCAGGTAGTAGATGGCATGCTCTTTCCTACCTGTCTCGTCGTGTTGACCGAGAACACAACCCATGGAATTGTCTAGTACTGTCAAGTACATAATCAGCGGTCTCCCTGGGACTAGAGGCATGAGGATAGGAGGATTCTGCAAATACTCTTTTATCTTCTCGAAAGCCCTTTGGCAATCATCATTCCACCTGATGGCCTGATCTTTTCTCAACAATTTGAATATTGGCTCACACGTGGCTGTTAGGTGAGAGATGAACCTTGTAATGTAGTTCAACCTTCCTAAGAAACCACAGACTTGTTTTTCTGTTCTTGGCTCAGGCATTTCCTGTATCGCTTTTACTTTGTCAGGATCCACCTCAATTCCTTTTTCGCTAACAATGAAACCCAGCAGCTTTCCAGATCTCACCCCGAAAGTACACTTGTTCGGATTAAGCCTCAGCTTGAATTTTCTCAAACACTCAAACAGTTTCTGCAGATTCACCAAATGTTCTTCTTCTGTCTGAGATTTGGCAATCATATCATCCACATAAACCTCGATTTCATGATGAATCATATCATGGAAAAGAGTCACCATAGCTCGTTGATATGTTGCCCCAGCATTTTTCAGGCCAAACGGCATCACCTTGTAGCAGAAGGTGCCCCATGGGGTTATGAAAGTTGTCTTCTCCATGTCTTCGGGTGCCATCTTGATTTGATTATAGCCAGAAAAGCCATCCATGAAGGAGAATACTGAGAACTGAGCTGTGTTATCCACCAAAACATCAATGTGAGGTAATGGGAAATCATCCTTAGGGCTAGCTCTGTTCAGATCCCGGTAGTCGACACACATCCGTACCTTTCCATCCTTCTTAGGTACTGGGACGATGTTTGCAACCCATGGCGGATAATGGGTGACTGCTAGAGACCCTGCATCCAACTGTTTTTGCACTTCTTCCTTTATCTTGACAGCCATCTCTGGTCTTGTTCTTCTGAGCTTCTGCTTGACCGGAGGACAATCCTCTTTGAGAGGCAAACGGTGTACCACAATGCCTGTGTCAAGCCCTGGCATGTCCTAATAAGACCAGGAGAAGATGTCAACATACTCTTGCAGCAATCCAATCAGCCCCTTCTTCACATTATCTTCCAAAGTAGCCCATATCTTGATTTCTCTCTTGACGTCCTCGGTGCCGAGATTAATCACTTCAACAGACTCTTGATGCGGTTGAATGACCCTTTCCTCCTGTTTTAATAACCTGGCAAGTTCTTCAGGGAGTTCACAGTCTTCATCACCCTCTTCTTCAGCTTGAAAGATTGGATTTTCAAAGTCGACGCGAGCCATAGCAGAACTGTTATCAATAGGATCCGGTGACGTGCATCTGCATGAGTGATGGTATGTGCTTATGAGTGTGAACAAGAAGTGGAAACTAAACAAAACATTGCCAAATGTATTTATTTTTATTTTTGAAAACTGCAAAAATAGAAAGACAGTGAACAATATATTTGAGTGCAAAAAGACGTCCTTTATTGATGATAAAAAATGCAGGTATTTGCATAGATGAGCCCTACAATGAGTCATTACGCCCTGGGCGGAGCGTAAGACTTGGATATGCATGAATAAACAAAGAAAATTACTCTTTCAGAAAAGTAACTTGGACAATCTCCTCAGAAGACCAATTGTTGATGACTTCACCCGGGATCCTCGGACGCACCCAGTTATCGATGTCGCAATCACTATCCCCATCTTCATCGTTGACCGCAGAGACCTGGCCATATTGGATGACGCCAGCACTGGAGAAAGCAATCGGCCCCTGACGAGTCTGAAATGTTGAAGTCAGAGTTGGCTGATACCCAATCCCGAACTTGTCTTCTTTCATTGGTAACTCCAACAGACGTCCCCAACCGGGAGCAACACCTGAATCTACCAAAGCCTGTGCCTGCTTGAAGGATGAGATAGAGGCACCCGCTTTAACTCCTTCCACCGGAGTTGCGTCCTTGATCTGAACTGCCTCAAAGGCCTGGCATAGGGTCTCATGAAATTCACCTTCTACCTCTACATACTTGAATGTAGACAGGTTACTAACCAGAATATCCTCCTCACCACAGACGGTGATAATCCTTCCATTGGCTGAGAATTTAATCTTCTGATGTAAAGTTGAAGAGACTGCCCCGGCATTATGGATCCAAGGACGACCCAGCAGGCAACTATAGGAAGGACTGATATCCATCACATAGAAGACGGTGTTGAAGGTTTGTGATCCAATCTGAATTGGCAATTCTACCTCTCCGAACACCGACCTTTTAGAACCGTCAAAGGCTCTCACAATAAGATCTGAAGGCTTCAGGACCAAACCCTCTACTTCTAACCTTGACAGGGCTCTCTTGGGTAGCATATTGAGAGAGGAACCTGTATCTACCAAAACATGAGATAACACGGTGTCTCTGCATTCCATCGAGATGTGCAAAGCCTTGTTATGGTTGCGTCCAGCTGGTGTTAAGTCAGAATCCGTAAAACCTAACTCGTTGCTTGCATGAACATTTGCGACGATTTCTTCCAGTTGGTTTACCGAGATCTCTTGAGGTACATAAGCAGCATTAAGAACCTTCAGAAGTGCCTCCCTGTGTGCCTCCGAACACAACAGGAGTGAGAGAATGGATATCTTGGACTACGTCTGAATCAACTGATCGACTACCTTGTAGTCACTTTTCCTTATAATTCTCAAAAGCTCGTCCACATCCTTCGCAAAAGTGGGCTCAGAACCAGCCTGGGGTGTAGAGGCACCCTCATTCACAACTTGCTTGCCTTTGGCTTTTGCCGCAGCATCGGCACTATCAGCTTGAGTAGCGGGTGGTGAGAACAGTCTACCACTCCTGGTGAAATGCCCGATTCCACCAACATTGTCCACTGCGGGACCTTCATCTTCAAGTTCAGGCTTCTGACCCTCTTCCACCTTCAATGGCCGTTCCACCCCATGATCGTGCGTGTACATATTCCCCCCATAATGCCAAGGAATGGCCCTTTCGCTGGTGAAAGGTAAAGGACCAGGGGTCGTGATAGTCATAGTGGACGGTCGCGCTGGTGGCACCGGTTGCGCTTTTGGTACACTGATCTGATTAGTTGGGTAGAAAATGGTGATAGTAGTAACATCATAGTCATGCTTTAAAATCTCATTCATTGAAACATAAACATCCGAATCAACCATATTGGAAAAATTAAATACATCATCATGGATTACAGAATCAGTAGGAACAACATCTGCGAATTCATCAGTAGCGTCTTCAAACACCTCTTCCTCAACCCCTTCCACAGACTCTTGGACAGACAAATCTTCAACCTGGAGGATACCTTTGTCGAGCAAGGCCTGGATACCCTGCTGTAGCTTCAAACAACCTCCACTCTGAGTAGCACAATCCAAACAACGCTTCCCACAACCTGGGAAAACATCGGCCTTCAACAAGTAGCCCTTGATATCCAACAACGGAGTCTTCAGCTTCAACACATCTTTGACGGATCTAGCTTCCCCTTCCATCATATTAACATTCGCACTACCATGCTGTGGCATGGGATTGTTGACGACATTAGGAGCCGGTGCAAGGTCGATGGCCTTTGAATCTATGAGGTCCTGAACTACATGCTTAAAAGCTTTGCAGTTCTCAATATTATGGACAGGTGCCCCAGAGTGGAAGCTACACCTAGCGTTGGCGTCGTAACCCACCGGAAGCCTACCAACAGGAGGAGCCAGAGTGTGTAACTGCACAAGTTGTAGTTGTTGAAGACTAGAAAGCAATTGAGCGTACGACATTGGAAGAGTGTCGAAACGTCGGTTCATCATCCTTTGCCTCTGTTGATAGGCGGGTCTGTTACCCGGTTGTTGTTGTTGGTACTGAGCTGGTTGACACTGGGGTGGTTGTTGTTGTAGTGGTGCTGCAGCCGGAATGGTCACAGCCGCAACATACGGTTGTTGATGATAGTTCTGAAAGTTATTCCTCTAGTTACCTCTGTTCTGATAAGAAGATAAGGCATTTGCATCCCCTTCTCTCCTCTTTTGTCCTTGAATGAACGGCTTCTTCACCCCTGATGAAGATCCACCTCCACTCTGTATCTTGTATGTCTTCAGGTAATTCTCCACCCTCTCTCCGGTAGAGACTACATCAGCTAAGTTGGAGGCATTGCAACCCACTATGCCCTCCAAGTAAGGTCCGGGCATAGTGTTCATGAACATGTTAGCCATTTTCTTTTCCAGCATAGGGGGTTGAACACGGGAAGCTGTCTCTCTCCAGCATTGAGCGTATTCCCTGAAGCACTCATTGCTTTTAAGAGACAGATTCTGAAGTTGAGTTCTGTCCGGAGCCATGTCTGCATTATACTGATACTGCTTCACGAAAGCCTTAGCCAAATCCCTCCAGCATCGGATGTGGGCTCTGTCCAGCCTCATATACCATTCCAAGGATGCCCCAGCTAGGCTATCCTAGAAAAAGTACATAAGCAACTTTTCATCGTCAGAGTATGCAACCATCTTACGGAAATAGGCTTGCACATGGGTCTTTGGGCAAGAGTTGCCACTGTATTTGTCAAATATCGGAACTTTGAATTTCGGTGGCACCCTCACACCTGAGACCAGCCCCAAATCAGCAACATTGACCCCCAGAGGGTTATGTCCTTCCACTGCCTTCAACCTTTCTTCCAGTCTCCGAAACATAGGGTCCATACCATGACTCATACCAAAGTCCTCCTGAAGCAAGGGGAACTGATCCTCCTGGTCATCATGGACGGGTTGTTGACCGGAGGTGACATGTAGGATCGGGGTAGGCCCCGGTCCACTGGGTCCGTTAACCTCTCCAGCTGGAGGATCAGTCAACGTCTCTGGTAGAGTAGTGGCGGGATTCCTCTGCATCATCTGTCTGAGCTCTTGCTGTCCCTGAGCCACCCCTTGAACCACATCCATGAACTGATTCATGCGAATCTTCATCTCGGCGAGCTCTGCTTGTAGGCTTTCCATTGCTCTCTGGTGGTTTTTGCGGGTACCATACCAGTGAATGCTTGAGTCAGCTATCCTGCTAGTGGAACACCCAATAAAATGAGAACACCGCGGCGGTACCTGTTATGCAAGATATGCAAATGAAGATGTAAATGCAATGACATGTTTATCAATTCCAACGGGTATTCTACCCCCTTGATTCCAGTCTCTCGTCAGATAAAAAGTGCAAGAAAAACCCCGACTAGAATCAAGAAGAAGATGTAAACCCTTAGAAATAGATAAACATGTGTTAAATGATATGAATGCAAATGATGTGATGCAATGCAGTGACATGCAAATCAGGATTGTTGTATCTGCTTGAACATCTGTCGGGTTGCACTGTCTGAGGAGAAACCCACTGAGGAATATAATACAAGATCAAAACTCTACTCCAGAAAACCGGGTTGGTTGAAGGTTAAGGTTTCCTGAATTTAGCCCGCCCCTCACTAGTAGGTTCTAAGAACAGAAGTTCGTCAACTTCGGCCCTTCAGTCGGGAATAATACGTTTACCACTGAAGGTTTGGCATTATTATGGGATAAAAGACCTCCACTGACTCCCCTCAACAGGATATCCTAAAGCAAGTTCCCAGCCTCGGGGTCCTCGGGTTTAGCAGCGAGAATGCGCCCACCAGAGCTAACATAAACGCGTCTCAGAGGAGAGGCCTCGACTGAGTTCTCGGGAAATGGTCACCAGAGTCGACGATTTTTTGAAGGAATATTTGTCGTTACGGAACACCCGTAGGACAGAATATATCCAAAAGAAACCTCGTCTGGAATGTGGGTCTTCATGAGCGACTTAACGTAGCAACATGCCACGCAAGCCTTATGACTATCCACTCTAAAACCTGTGAGTACGCTCAAGCCTGGGTAGTGGGCTTATCTCTCATAGAACATCCCACCCCAAAAAACAAACAAACCACAAAGCCAGCAGACACAGCAATGATATGTACATGAATGCAATAAAGTAATGCCGGTAAATAAGTAACTGTACAAAAGAATAAACACCCAACACACAAGAAAACTACAAAAGCTAGGAGGGACTCGCTTAGGGAAACATAGTCCCCAGCAGAGTCGCCAGCTGTCGCAGCCTAAAAAATATAGTATGCGAAGAAACAACCGGCGAAAAAGAAATGACAGAAGAGTCGCCGCCGTGCGTTATTTATCCCAAAGGAGGGAAAGGAAACGCTCGAAGTAAACCTGGAGAAAGGAAAGGAAAAGACAAGGTATCGCAACCAAATCTTGGGTTCAAGAGTCGATTATGCGAAGGGAAGGTATTAGCACCCCTACGCATCCGTAGTACTCTACGGGATCCACTCTTATTATTCTTGTCTAAAGGGTGTGGGCTTATCTAATGTACTATTTACTAAAAGAGGGGTCAAAAGAAAATGACTCGCACGGATGTCGCATCCACTGCATACGTATCTCATCTGAATATGAGAATCTGAGTCTTTGTAGCTCAGCTACCTATGGGGTTAAAGAGGAGTGTGCTCGCTAAGACATCGCATCTTATGCCTATGTATCTCATCTGGAATGAGAATCAGAGCAAGCCGTAGTTCGGCTACCTACGGGTTTGTTTTATGTTTTTTAGATGAACGACGTTACTACGCAATCTACCGGATGGTCGACCTTTGGAGACTTACTCTCCTGTAGTAGAAGGAGTTAACGTGTTCTTAGGAGAAGAAAAATCAATGAGTTTGTTTGCGTTTCAGGATGCTCATGTAAAAAGGAAGTCCTAGACGAAGGAACGGTGCTACCTTAATTGACATGCAGACGAGACTATACGAAGCCTAGCAATCCTATGGGGAGACGATCACACCACATAAAACATGTATCATAAAATAAACATACCAACAAGGGGGCTCAAACATACATGGGTAGGGCTTTAGTCAAGAGGGGTCATATCAACCTCGACAAACAAGCCCTGGGAAGGTAATCAAATGGGCTCTTAACCATTGACATTGAACGTCAGGGTGAGTAGATCAAAAGGGAAATGAGGATAAGACCTCATAGCTCTTAACCCTGGACAGGATTAGCTCATGACAAAGCGTGGGGGTTCAGAAAGATGGAACCCTCTTCACTGACTGACCGGACAAAAGATCTTGGGCTTTTGTTCTGGAGCATCGACACGTAGTGTGAGCTTAAAGAACGACACACTGAATAATGGGGGATTGACTACTAATCCCTTTTATCCGTCAATTGCCTCTTCATGGAGGTCTTCAATACTGGTGCCTCTTCTTGGAGGTCTTTGGGCACAAAAGTAAACACACAAAAACATTGCCTCCTATCGAGGTCTTCCAGGTAAGAAAGCAGTAAAATGCTGAAAAGATGTAAAAGGGATCAAGAGATCTACCACACGGATAAAGATCCAAAGTAACAACAACTCAAGAGATAAGAAACCCAGAGGTCTCTCAAGCTAACATCATCAAAGAAAGCAAGTCAGCAAGGTAATCAGAATAAATCTCCCAATGGTATCCCACATATAAAGTGGAACACCAAGCAAGCTATCCCTGCAAGAGTCATGTGAGCCCTCACAAAAACTCAACAAATAGGTTAGAAAAAAAAACAAGATGGGGTGCAATCAAGAGTTGCACCAAATCAAAATGTAACCACATGAATCATGCCATTAAAGTTCACAAACAAAAGTTCCCAAAAACACCCAAGGATAGGAGGCCTAAGCCTCTTGTCAAACAAATGCATCAAAAGGGTATCGAAACTCAAAATCAGGGGCAAGGATTCACACCTCAAGACATGACATACATACTAAAACAGGTGCCCGGAGGCAATAGAAAACATGTCATAACAAAGCATGAAACAGATTGGAAAGCAAACAAAAAAAATCAGCTACTGTCACAATTGTTACTGCTTCGCCTAGCGAAGGCTTAGCAAAGCTTCGCTGCAGGCTCGCCTAGCGATGCGGCTAGCGAATCTGAGTTCTTCATTGATAACAATACGATTTCAAAAATTAAGTGGTCAAACATTCAAGGCATTGTTTTACACATTCATGCACATCTAAACCCACATGCAAAACCTAACGATACCCACTCTTCCAAATTCAACCATAATACCTCATACATCCAGAGAATTCAAATTGAAAGCATAGGATAATGGACATAGGGCAAACCTGATTGGAGAGATTGAATGAAATTGAATTGCCTAGTTGGGTTTACAGAATAATCTTAGGGTTTATATGAGATAGAATAGGTTCTCTGCAGATGAGTTCCCTTCAGTCTCTGGAGGCTGCTCTGAATTCTGTTAGCTCTTCTCTTCTGCCAGCCTCTCTCTCTTTTTTCTGTGTCTGCTTTTTTTGGGAGATGGAAGTCTAGAATTTATAACCTAATTTTCGTGGCTTTGTGGGCTCAAATGAGAGAGGCCCAAGTCCAAGATTTTTCTACTATATTTTAAAACGCATGCGCTTCGCCTAGCGAAGGATCTGCTCGCCTAGCGAGCATGACAGTTCAGATTCGCTAAGCGAACCACGCTGCTCGACTAGCGAGCATGACAGCTCAGGCACAAACTTTTCCTTATTTTGAATGATGAATAGACCCCATTGGAAGTAACTCAAGTCATTCCCTTGTGTTGACTGATCACCCAGATAGAACCCACAAAGTGTCTTGGATGATATTCAAGCTTCTTGGATCTAATTCTGATTGGCATGATGAAATGCAATATGAAATGTTAAATGACCTAAAAATGAATGCGTGAATGAGGGGGCAAATTTGAGGTCCTACATCATCTTCCTCTAGTATGCTTCAGCCTTCCGTTGCTTGGAAGAAGATTGTTAACCGGCCTGTCCTCTAGAAGACTCGGATGAAGGCTTCTTTTGAGACCGAGATCCGACGCATTTGAAGGAAGTACGCGCCTGCCGCCAGATCTTCTGATGTTGTTGTTAGGGATCCTTAGGATGACTAGTCTCCTTTTCTCTTGTATTTTTCATTTGGCTTCTGAAATTATACTCAGTGTAATCCTTCCAATTATATAAATAAAAGAGATTTTTATGGTCATATCAAATTGTTGCAATTATTGTTGAATATATATATATATATATATATATATATATATATATATATATATATATATATATATATATATATATATATATATATATATATATATATATATATATATATATTTGCAAATAATATAGTAAGTTCCTTGAAAATAAAAACAATCAGGCATTGCATTTCATGCATCATTTGATACAATACCCGCGCCAATCACTCTTTCGCTAGATGTCTTATTGGTATTTCTTCTATGCTTCATCCAAGCTAACTCATCGATACAATACCCGCGCCAATCACTCAAAAATTATGGAGTATCTAGAGCAAGAGAACAGAGACTTGAAGGATGAGCTCACCCGTCTGGCTGCCATGATGGAGTCAGTGTTAGTCGCTCAGAGCCAATCTTCTCCAATGCCTACCACTCATCCTCCTCAGAAGACTATTATTTCCGAGGTTGCTACCTTTACCATTCCTGCAACTGCTGCTCAGTTTGCATCCCACATGCCTGCCGGATTCCCATGGGGAATACTGCCTAATTTTGTGCCTGAAGGCTTTGCGCCTACATTTGTTTCTATATCGACATCTAGCCCGGTCATATCTGTGCCACCGCCTATTGTGCATACTTTACCCCGTATGGAAGACACCATCTATCATTCTGATCCGTCTGAAGGCCCTGATGTGTATGAGAAGATGGACGAGATGAAGGACCAATTCCTTGAGTTGTGTAAGGAGTTGAAAACTTTGAGGGGTAAAGATATGTTTGGAAAGAGTGTTGTGGAACTTTGTTTGGTTCCAAATGTGAAGATCCCGGTGAAGTTCAAAGTTCCTGACTTTGAAAAGTACAAGGGGAATACCTTTCCACTTAGTCATCTTGTGATGTATGCTAGAAATATGTCTACTCAAACCGATAATGATCAGTTGTTGATCCATTATTTTCAAGACAGTTTGACCGGTACCATTCTGAGGTGGTACATGGGATTGGATAGTGCGAGCATCCGCACGTTCAATGATTTGGGCAAAGCATTCGTGAAACAGTACAAATATAATGTTGATATGGCTCCAGATAGGGACCGGTTGAGGTCGTTGTCTCAGAAGGAAAAGGAGACGTTTAAAGAGTATGCGCAAAGATGCAGGGAGCTTGCTGCTCAGATTACCCCTCCTTTGGAAGAGAAGGAGATGACCAAAAATTTTCTCAAGACCCTGAGCTCATTTTATTATGAGCGGATGATTGCCAGTGCCCCCATTGATTTTACCGAAATGGTAAACATGGGGATGAGGCTAGAAGAAGGTGTTCGAGAGGGACGATTATCTAAGGAGGAAACGTCATCCATCAAGAGGTATGGTAATAGTTTTGGTAAGAAGGAAGCAGAGACTAATGCAGTGTCTGTTGGGAGGCAGAGGAGGCCTCATGTAAGAAGAAGTCAACCACCCCGTCAACACCATCATCAACTATCATATATAATCCCAGTATTTTGAACCAATCAGTCAACACCAATTCAACAACTGTAGGTGTTTAATTGGCTGCATTATATGGTAAAACACTAGCTGGATTCTAATGTCTTGACTGATGTCATGACATGGTGTGTATGTGTGACTGCATTGTAGGTTAGAATATCTAACTGTACTCTGATGTCTTGACTGATGTCATGACACACTTGAGTAGTTACTGCAGGATTAGCTAATACAAGATTTATTGAATGTCAAACTGGAGACTGTGACATTCATCCCTGTCAGCAGCTACTGAGGAATAGAACAGTTGGTGTTCTGTTAGAGCTCAGTATTCATTTGCAGTCTGGTTATGAAGGAAGAACCAGACCTGGCATAAGGCCTACTGTATGAATGTCAAACTGGATGTTATGACATTCATCATGGACAGTATATACTGAATAATAGACAGAGTGGTGTTCTGCTACACTTCAGTATGTTTCTTAGTTTGTTCTTCAAGAGGATAACAGAACTAACTTAAGGCCAAATGTGTAAATGTCAAATTGGATACTTTGACATTTATTAATGTAAGCTGTTACTGTATCATGGTCTTTTTGGTCATGTACAGGTCAGCAAAATTGTACAGTCTGTTTTCTGGAAAAACAGACTCAGCATATGATCCTTGATGTCAAGCTGAATGTCATGACATTCATTCCTGACAGCATATGCTATATTGTAGGTTGTTCAGTTTTCTGTTTCAGCTTTTTCTCAGGCTATTCTTCAGGGATTCAACAGCTTAAAGAAAAACCAGGAAATCAACAACCAAGCTACATTTAATGAACCTAACAAATAGTCTATTTGTTAGTAACCTAGATATTGAATTTATGGGAACTCGCGTGACCTTAAATTTAGGAGAATACAAGTGCAAAAGCCCAGGTACTGCAATATAAAAGGAAGTCGTTCCTTCATTCAGTTTCGGGGATTTTTGAGGCGTGAAGATTAAGTGTGTCCATCATACTTCACTGTTGTATTTTTGTGAGTCTTGTATTAGACATATCTTGTAAGCCAAGCCATTATCACGTTGATGATTGTTTTGGTATAGGGTGTTCATTGAGTTGTAAGTGTTGTGTCGCTCAAAGCTTTTAAGCGTGAGTGCTGTGTATCTTGATTAAAGCTGTTAAGCACAATCAAGAGTTGTTTGAAGTGTGACTTCAAAAGTGTCTTTAATATTGATTAAAGGTAGTAATCACTGAGGTGATTGAGGGGGAGTGAGTAGGAACTCTGATCTTAGAGTAAGATTGAAATTGCATTGGGTAGGGATTAAGTGACAAGTTGTAAACGGGTGAGTTTAGCTTTGAATTAATACTACTGATAATGGATTTCCTCCCTGGCTTGGTAGCCCCCAGATGTAGGTCATGTTGGAATAAAGCGTTTCACATTCCGTCGCTTCAAACACCATTCGTGCAAACCCTCTTCCAAAGAAACGGTTCAACTTCCCTCTGAGATATTCAGCATGGCACACCAATCCGATACCACCTCCTACACTACCGTGTCCGATTCTCACAGCACGGAGTTTGGCAACCCCAACCGGGAGGAAGTTAGTGTCAACGCTGCAACGTCCTCCCATGCAAGAAGACCAAAAGAAACGGTCTCCAGAATCTCCTCAGCTATCGCTCTGGACAACCCTTCCAAGGAAGGATCGAGGTATGTGCACAATGCCATTGCCTCTATGGTCACTAAGATTCTGTCCGGTGATCGGAATGTTCCTGGGGTTTCCGTTCCCTTGAACACTATCGTTCCCGATGATGTTGCATGTCGTGAAACCGCAGTTGTGTTAAGGGAGAATGTGTCTGGATTACCTGAAGAGGGTCCTAAGAATGATAAACATGTAAGCAAGGTGAGAGGTGAGAAGGTAAGTGTCCCTCAAGATGTTGAGGCCAACCCTAGAGCTGACACAGTCAACCTGGAAGAGTTCTCTGATAACGAACTGTTGGACTCAGTTATCCCTAGCATAGCCAAGAGGGTCAGGACTAGGAGAGGGAAAAAGACAGTGATGCAAAGGTCTCCATCCAAGGAAGTTGATGAGACAACTTCTCCCAAGCAAACAGTGACAGAAAGTACACGCAAGAGAAAAGGACATGGACCTGTTAAATCTTGGAGCAAAGAGGTGCCCAAGAAAATGAAGACCAAGGCAGTTGTGGTGGAGTCTGATTCGGATGTTCCATGTGATGTCACAACATCCCTGTCCAAGAAGAAGCCAACCTCTAGCAAGTTGGCTGCTAGTGTTCCAGAGGTTCCCATTGACAATGTGTCCTTCCACTTTGCCTCGAGTGTGAACAGGTGGAAGTATGTCTACCACAAAAGACTGGCCTTGGAGAGGGAATTGGCTCAGAATGCCTTGGAATGTAAGGAAATTGTGGAGCTGATTAAAGAAGCAGGGCTAATGAGGACTGTGACTCAACTCCCAAAGTGTTATGAGACCTTGGTGAAGGAGTTCATTGTCAATCTATCTGAGGAATGTGCAGATGGAAAGTCCCATGAATTTAGAAAGGTCTATGTGCGTGGCAAGTGTGTGACCTTTTCCCCCTCAGTAATCAATTTGTATTTGGGAAGAGCAGATGAAGTGCGCCCAGAGCTTGAAGTGACTGACAACAGAATCTGTCAAGTCATCACTGCAAATCAGGTCAGGAAGTGACCTCTTAAAGGGAAGCTGGTGGCTAGTCAACTCAGTGTGAAATATGCCATGTTACACAAAGTTGGAGCTGCAAACTGGGTCCCAACGAATCACAAGTCAACTGTGTCTGTGATGTTAGGAAAGTTCATCTATGTTGTTGGTACCAAGGCAAAGGTGGACTATGGTACTTACATCTTTGATCAGACCATGAAACATGCAGGAAGTTTCAGTGTGAAGGGACCTATAGCCTTCCCGTCCCTCATTTGTGGCATTGTGTTGAACCAATTCCCAAACATCTTGACAGACAATGACTTTGTGCAAAGAAGAGAAAGCCCATTGGCCTTCAGCTACAAACTCTTTCTGGGAAAGCATGTTCCTGACATTGCCATGACATCTGGAGAAACATCCAATGTTGGCAACCATCCAGACAAGGCTGCTGTCATTGCTGTGCTCAGAGAGACATGCAAAGAACTGGAGGTTAGGAAGCTCACCTTGGAAAAGCTGATCCTTCAATTGGAGATGTCTGCTGAGGATACAGATGGAGCTGCAAGGCAGAGCTCAGAGGGTGAGGAGGAGGCTAGTTCTGAGGAGGAGGCGGATGATGAAGCTGAGGAGTAAATACGTGTCGTTTTGTGTTTTCTGTCGTTTGTGTGTAATTCTGCTTACTATTTGTGGATCTGTAACTTAAAGTGTTGCTTTGGCAACATTTTTGACAAAAAGGGGGAGTGACAAGTGATACCCCAAGACAACAGAATTTTATTATTTTGTTAAAACAGGTTCATGACAGATTCAAGTTTTCCTCTCCTGCAGCTGACGTGTGATGAAGTTTGTATTTAACTTCTGTTTGTATGCTGTTGTGTGTGTGAAGTTTTTATTTAACTTCCCCCTCCCCCTGCAGCAGCTGATGTGTGTTGAAGTTTTTATCTAACTTCTGTATGTGTGCTGCTTTGTGAAGTTCTTATTTAACTTCCATGTATGTGAGTGTGCTGCCACTCTGAGTGTATTAGCTAGGTTTATTTCCTGCTAGATGTGTGATTCCGCTGCTATGAACTCTGTTATGGGGATCAAAGTGTTTTAGCCAAAAATTTGCCAAAGGGGGAGTTTGTAGGTGTTTAATTGGCTGCATTATATGGTAAAACACTAGCTGGATTCTAATGTCTTGACTGATGTCATGACATGGTGTGTATGTGTGACTGCATTGTAGGTTAGAATATCTAACTATACTCTGATGTCTTGACTGATGTCATGACACACTTGAGTAGTTACTGCAGGATTAGCTAATACAGGATTTATTGAATGTCAAACTGGAGACTGTGACATTCATCCCTGTCAGCAGCTACTGAGGAATAGAACAGTTGGTGTTCTGTTAGAGCTCAGTATTCATTTGCAGTCTGGTTATCAAGGAAGAACCAGACCTGGCATAAGGCCTACTGTATGAATGTCAAACTGGATGTTATGACATTCATCATGGACAGTATATACTGAATAATAGACAGAGTGGTGTTCTGTTACACTTCAGTATGTTTCTTAGTTTGTTCTTCAAGAGGATAACAGAACTAACTTAAGGCCAAATGTGTAAATGTCAAATTGGATACTTTGACATGTATTAATGTAAGCTGTTACTGTATCATGGTCTTTTTGGTCATGTACAGGTCAGCAAAATTGTACAGTCTGTTTTCTAGAAAAACAGACTCAGCATATGATCCTTGATGTCAAGTTGAATGTCGTGACATTCATTCCTGACAGCATATGCTATATTGTAGGTTGTTCAGTTTTCTGTTTCAGCTTTTTCTCAGGCTATTCTTCAGGGATTCAACAGCTTAAAGAAAAACCAGGAAATCAACAACCAAGCTACATTTAATGAACCTAACAAATAGCCTATTTGTTAGTAACCTAGATATTGAATTTATGGGAACTCGCGTGACCTTAAATTCAGGAGAATACAAGTGCAATAGCCCAGGTACTGCAATATAAAAGGAAGTCGTTCCTTCATTCAGTTTCGGGGATTTTTGAGGCGTGAAGATTAAGTTTGTCCATCATACTTCACTGTTGTATTTTTGTGAGTCTTGTATTAGACATATCTTGTAAGCCAAGCCATTATCACGTTGATGATTGTTTTGGTATAGGGTGTTCATTGAGTTGTAAGTGTTGTGTCGCTCAAAGCTTTTAAGCGTGAGTGCTGTGTATCTTGATTAAAGCTGTTAAGCACAATCAAGAGTTGTTTGAAGTGTGACTTCAAAAGTGTCTTTAATATTGATTAAAGGTAGTAATCACTGAGGTGATTGAGGGGGAGTGAGTAGGAACTCTGATCTTAGAGTAAGATTGAAATTGCATTGGGTAGGGATTAAGTGACAAGTTGTAAACGGGTGAGTTTAGCTTTGAATTAATACTACTGATAGTGGATTTCCTCCCTGGCTTGGTAGCCCCCAGATGTAGGTCATGTTGGACTGAACTGGGTAAACAATTACTTGTGTTATTTACTGCACTTACTGTTAAGTTCTGCATAATTCTTGTCTGTGCAGAATTGGATGTCATAACAACCCGTGTGACATCTAAAGTCTGATAACTAGAATTTCAATTGGCATCAGAGCAGGCACCCTGCTTGTGAATTTCTGGGTGAGATCTAGGGAAGTTACTTTCTAGTACCATGGACAAGGATATAGGACACTCAAATAGGCCACCCATGTTGGATGACTCTAATTATGATGACTGGAAGCCTCGTATGATAGCCTTCTTAAGGTCTCTAGATAGCAAAGTCTGGAGAGTTGTCAACAAAGGATAGGAACATCCAATGAGGACAGGTGAAGATGGAGTCAGTGTGCAGATTCCTGAAGAAGAGTGGGACAAGGAGCAAGAGGCATTAGCTCTTGGAAATTCCAAGGCCTTGAATGCATTGTTCAATGGAATCAGTAAGAACATCTTCAGGCTGGTGCACCACTGTGAACTAGCTAAGGAAGTTTGGGATACCCTCAAGGTAACTCATGAAGGTACTTCCAAAGTGAAGATGTCCAAACTTCAGATGCTGACCACCAAGTTTGAAAATCTGAGGATGAAAGAGGATGAGACTATTCATGACTTTCACATGAATATTCTTGAAATTGCAAACACCTCTGGTGGACTAGGTGAGAAAATGGCTAAAGAGAAACTTGTAAGAAAGATTCTCAGGTCCTTGCCTAAGAGATTTGCTATGAAGGTCACAGCCATAGAGGAGGCACAGGACATCTGCATTATGAAGGTGGATGAGCTCATTGGTTCTCTTCAAACCTTTGAAATGGGCTTGTGTGAGAATGCTGAAAAGAAGAACAAAAGCGTAGCTTTTGTATCTAATGCTGAAGAGGAGTCAGAAGCAGGATATACTGAAGGTGATGAAAGTATATCAGAAGCCTTAGCCATGCTTGGGAGACAGTTCAACAAGCTCATAAAGAAATTTGATCAACAGGGTAGACCTAATGTCAAGAACATCCCGTCTGACATAAGGAAAAGACCAACTTCTAAAGAAAAGTTCAACCAAGGCAAGGGAATCCAGTGCCATGGATGTGAAGGATATGGTCATATTAAGGCTGACTGCCCTACCTTTCTCATGATGCAAAGGAAAGGGCTATCTGTCACCTGGTCAGAAGAAGACACTGAGAGTGAATCTGAAGGAGAATCTGCCAAACATGTCACTGCTCTGACCAGTGTATGTGCCTCAGAGGATAACTCAAGTGGAGATGAGCTCACCTTGGATGAACTTGCTGCCTCATATAAAGAACTATGTGTTAAAAGTGCAGAAGTTTGTATCCAAGGAGAAAAGCAGAAGAAACTCATCAAAGAGCTAGAAGCTGAGAAACTAGAGCAGCTGAAAGTCATAGAGGGTCTGAAGGGTAAGATTTCCTTGCTGACCTCTAAGCTAGACCAAATGACCAAATCCATCAAAATGTTGAATAAAGGATCTGACTCCTTGGAAGCAATCCTAAAGGTGGGACAGAAGTCAGGACTCATGTCTGACTTAGGAAGCACTAAGTACTCTGCATCTGAACTCAAAAAGCCTAAGGCTGTATTTCAGAAATTCAAGCAGAAGTCACATCCAATGTCGCAACATCGAAGAACCAGAATGAGCAATCATCATAAGAAGAAATTTAAGAGATGGAGATGTCATTACTGTGGTAGATTCGCTCACATAAAACCCTTCTGCTATGGGCTGCATGGTTACCCAAACCAGACCTCGCAAGGTAGGCCTAAGAAGGAGGTGTCTAAGCATAATGTCCCCATTAAGAAACAAACATGGGAGGCTAAGCAGACATCTCAGGTCAATCCTAAGCAGCAGGAATCTAAGCTTCACTCCTATCCTGAGAATCAACAATGTGTTGCTAACCTTGCTCACACATTTTCAAGGGCACATATCAGACAAGACTGGTACCTTGATAGTGGCTGCTCAAGGCATATGACTGGGATGAGCAACCTAGTGGTGAATCTACATCCTCCTACCACCAAGTTTGTGACATTTGGTGATGGAACTAAAAGAGAAGTCGAGGGTGTTGGTAAGCTGGACTGTCCTGAAGCTCCAAAATTGAGTGGTGTATTGTTAGTAAAAGGACTAACTGTGAACCTCATAAGCATAAGCCAGCTATGTGACCAAGGATGCAAGGTGGAATTTACTAAGGGAGGATGTGTGGTGTTGAATGGGTGCAATCAAGAAGTGATGAGAGGAGACAGATCCAGAGATAATTGCTATCTATGGAAATCTAAAGACGCTCTCAACTTTCCCAAGTGTCCTTTAGCCAAGGGAGATCAGGAAGGGAAGCTGGGACATGGAAGACTTGATCACCTTCAGGTACAAGGAATGAAGAAGAGCAGTTCCAAGAGAACTATGAGAAGAGTCTCATATCTGTCTTTAGATAAAAAGACAGACTGTGGAAAATGTCTGATTGAAAGTAATGAGCCATTGGCACCGATAGGTCAGCATACAAAGGATATGACAGCAAGGGATAGACAGAGGTGTGTATTATTGTCGTCTGCAGAATCTCAACACCTAGCGTGTGGTAGCAGGTGGTCAACCCTAGTATGGAGGAACCTGATGCAGACAGAGTACAATGTCACCCGGAATTTCATGACATTGTACGCTGCTAAGTGTGACAATAGTAAGGGCAAAGAGGGAATGCGTACGTCTGAAAATTTAAAGCAACTAATGAAGTTAGTTAGCTACTGTTTAGTAAGTCAAATTATTAAACAACAAATAGTGAGCTCTGAGTGGTCAAAGTCTAATAGACCTCACTCTTGCATAAAGCGTTTCACATTCCGTCGCTTCAAACACCATTCGTGCAAACCCTCTTCCAAAGAAACGGTTCAACTTCCCTCTGAGATATTCAGCATGGCACACCAATCCGATACCACCTCCTACACTACCGTGTCCGATTCTCACAGCACGGAGTTTGGCAACCCCAACCGGGAGGAAGTTAGTGTCAACGCTGCAACGTCCTCCCATGCAAGAAGACCAAAAGAAACGGTCTCCAGAATCTCCTCAGCTATCGCTCTGGACAACCCTTCCAAGGAAGGATCGAGGTATGTGCACAATGCCATTGCCTCTATGGTCACTAAGATTCTGTCCGGTGATCGGAATGTTCCTGGGGTTTCCGTTCCCTTGAACACTATCGTTCCCGATGATGTTGCATGTCGTGAAACCGCAGTTGTGTTAAGGGAGAATGTGTCTGGATTACCTGAAGAGGGTCCTAAGAATGATAAACATGTAAGCAAGGTGAGAGGTGAGAAGGTAAGTGTCCCTCAAGATGTTGAGGCCAACCCTAGAGCTGACACAGTCAACCTGGAAGAGTTCTCTGATAACGAACTGTTGGACTCAGTTATCCCTAGCATAGCCAAGAGGGTCAGGACTAGGAGAGGGAAAAAGACAGTGATGCAAAGGTCTCCATCCAAGGAAGTTGATGAGACAACTTCTCCCAAGCAAACAGTGACAGAAAGTACACGCAAGAGAAAAGGACATGGACCTGTTAAATCTTGGAGCAAAGAGGTGCCCAAGAAAATGAAGACCAAGGCAGTTGTGGTGGAGTCTGATTCGGATGTTCCATGTGATGTCACAACATCCCTGTCCAAGAAGAAGCCAACCTCTAGCAAGTTGGCTGCTAGTGTTCCAGAGGTTCCCATTGACAATGTGTCCTTCCACTTTGCCTCGAGTGTGAACAGGTGGAAGTATGTCTACCACAAAAGACTGGCCTTGGAGAGGGAATTGGCTCAGAATGCCTTGGAATGTAAGGAAATTGTGGAGCTGATTAAAGAAGCAGGGCTAATGAGGACTGTGACTCAACTCCCAAAGTGTTATGAGACCTTGGTGAAGGAGTTCATTGTCAATCTATCTGAGGAATGTGCAGATGGAAAGTCCCATGAATTTAGAAAGGTCTATGTGCGTGGCAAGTGTGTGACCTTTTCCCCCTCAGTAATCAATTTGTATTTGGGAAGAGCAGATGAAGTGCGCCCAGAGCTTGAAGTGACTGACAACAGAATCTGTCAAGTCATCACTGCAAATCAGGTCAGGAAGTGACCTCTTAAAGGGAAGCTGGTGGCTAGTCAACTCAGTGTGAAATATGCCATGTTACACAAAGTTGGAGCTGCAAACTGGGTCCCAACGAATCACAAGTCAACTGTGTCTGTGATGTTAGGAAAGTTCATCTATGTTGTTGGTACCAAGGCAAAGGTGGACTATGGTACTTACATCTTTGATCAGACCATGAAACATGCAGGAAGTTTCAGTGTGAAGGGACCTATAGCCTTCCCGTCCCTCATTTGTGGCATTGTGTTGAACCAATTCCCAAACATCTTGACAGACAATGACTTTGTGCAAAGAAGAGAAAGCCCATTGGCCTTCAGCTACAAACTCTTTCTGGGAAAGCATGTTCCTGACATTGCCATGACATCTGGAGAAACATCCAATGTTGGCAACCATCCAGACAAGGCTGCTGTCATTGCTGTGCTCAGAGAGACATGCAAAGAACTGGAGGTTAGGAAGCTCACCTTGGAAAAGCTGATCCTTCAATTGGAGATGTCTGCTGAGGATACAGATGGAGCTGCAAGGCAGAGCTCAGAGGGTGAGGAGGAGGCTAGTTCTGAGGAGGAGGCGGATGATGAAGCTGAGGAGTAAATACGTGTCGTTTTGTGTTTTCTGTCGTTTGTGTGTAATTCTGCTTACTATTTGTGGATCTGTAACTTAAAGTGTTGCTTTGGCAACATTTTTGACAAAAAGGGGGAGTGACAAGTGATACCCCAAGACAACAGAATTTTATTATTTTGTTAAAACAGGTTCATGACAGATTCAAGTTTTCCTCTCCTGCAGCTGACGTGTGATGAAGTTTGTATTTAACTTCTGTTTGTATGCTGTTGTGTGTGTGAAGTTTTTATTTAACTTCCCCCTCCCCCTGCAGCAGCTGATGTGTGTTGAAGTTTTTATCTAACTTCTGTATGTGTGCTGCTTTGTGAAGTTCTTATTTAACTTCCATGTATGTGAGTGTGCTGCCACTCTGAGTGTATTAGCTAGGTTTATTTCCTGCTAGATGTGTGATTCCGCTGCTATGAACTCTGTTATGGGGATCAAAGTGTTTTAGCCAAAAATTTGCCAAAGGGGGAGTTTGTAGGTGTTTAATTGGCTGCATTATATGGTAAAACACTAGCTGGATTCTAATGTCTTGACTGATGTCATGACATGGTGTGTATGTGTGACTGCATTGTAGGTTAGAATATCTAATTGTACTCTGATGTCTTGACTGATGTCATGACACACTTGAGTAGTTAATGCGGGATTAGCTAATACAGGATTTATTGAATGTCAAACTGGAGATTGTGACATTCATCCCTGTCAGCAGCTACTGAGGAATAGAACAGTTGGTGTTCTGTTAGAGCTCAGTATTCATTTGCAGTTTGGTTATCAAGGAAGAACCAGACCTGGCATAAGGCCTACTGTATGAATGTCAAACTGGATGTTATGACATTCATCATGGACAGTATATACTGAATAATAGACAGAGTGGTGTTCTGCTACACTTCAGTATGTTTCTTAGTTTGTTCTTCAAGAGGATAACAGAACTAACTTAAGGCCAAATGTGTAAATATCAAATTGGATACTTTGACATTTATTAATGTAAGTTGTTACTGTATCATGGTCTTTTTGGTCATGTACAGGTCAGCAAAATTGTACAGTCTGTTTTCTAGAAAAACAGACTCAGCATATGATCCTTGATGTCAAGCTGAATGTCGTGACATTCATTCCTGACAGCATATGCTATATTGTAGGTTGTTCAGTTTTCTGTTTCAGCTTTTTCTCAGGCTATTCTTCAGGGATTCAACAGCTTAAAGAAAAACCAGGAAATCAACAACCAAGCTACATTTAATGAACCTAACAAATAGCCTATTTGTTAGTAACCTAGATATTAAATTTATGGGAACTCGCGTGACCTTAAATTCAGGAGAATACAAGTGCAAAAGCCCAGGTACTGTAATATAAAAGGAAGTCGTTCCTTCATTCAGTTTCGGGGGTTTTTGAGGCGTGAAGATTAAGTGTGTCCATCATACTTCACTGCTGTATTTTTGTGAGTCTTGTATTAGACATATCTTGTAAGTCAAGCCATTATCACGTTGATGATTGTTTTGGTATAGGGTGTTCATTGAGTTGTAAGTGTTGTGTCGCTCAAAGCTTTTAAGCGTGAGTCCTGTGTATCTTGATTAAAGCTGTTAAGCACAATCAAGAGTTGTTTGAAGTGTGACTTCAAAAGTGTCTTTAATATTGATTAAAGGTAGTAATCACTGAGGTGATTGAGGGGGAGTGAGTAGGAACTCTGATCTTAGAGTAAGATTGAAATTGCATTGGGTAGGGATTAAGTGACAAGTTGTAAACGGGTGAGTTTAGCTTTGAATAAATACTACTGATAGTGGATTTCCTCCCTGGCTTGGTAGCCCCCAGATGTAGGTCATGTTGGACTGAACTGGGTAAACAATTACTTGTGTTATTTACTGCACTTACTGTTAAGTTCTGCATAATTCTTGTCTGTGCAGAATTGGATGTCATAACAACCCGTGTGACATCTAAAGTCTGATAACTAGAATTTCAACAACAACAACGTCAACAACAACAGCCACCGCAACGAACAAACACCTACAACAACAACAATATCAACAATCACAACAACCACAAAACTTTGAGAGGAAGAAGGTCTCTTTTGACCCGATTCCTATGACTTATGATGAATTGTATCCATCGTTGGTTCTCAAGAACCTTTTACAACCAAGGAATCCACCTCAAATCCCCGAACCACTTCCATGGTGCTACAAATCGGAACTCCATTGTGCCTTTCACCAAGGAGCTCCCAGTCATGATATTGAGAATTGTTACCCCCTGAAGTACGAAGTCCCAAAGTCGGTTAAGAATGGAATGGTGTCCTTTGAGGACCGTGCGCCAAACGTCAAAGCTAACCCACTGCATGCCCATGGAAATTCATATGTTAATATGGTTGACGATTGTCCTGGTGAGTTCAAGGTATTTGATGTATGCTTCATTAGAAGGTCCTTAGTGAGGATGAACAAGGATATTTGCTTGGTTAGTGATTGTGAGCATGACCATGATGGTTGTGCTATTTGCAGTGTCAATCCTAGAGGTTGTATAGTTGTGAAGAGAGACATCCAGAGGTTGATGGATGAAAGTTTAATTCAGATTGTTCAGTCCCGTCATGTAGATGACGATGTCAACGTTATAGTCTCGATTTTCAAAACTCCTGAGAGAGTGGTGATTCAGTACGACAGCATCAGTAGTAACAACGTCAGTAACAGATCGGTATCGTCGTTGGTTATAAGGTTAGCGAGCCCCGTCCCGTATGTATCCGATAAGGCTGCCACATATCAGTATAATGCTACCATGTTGGAGAATGGTCAAAAGGTTCCTTTGCCTACAACCAGTTCTGTTGCGAGCATATCTGATGTTACTAAGGTGACCTGTAGCGGTCGTGTCTTTGGGCCGGTGTTCCCAAAGAATGTGGAAGATTTGTTTGTTAGCAAGAAGGTTGAGGCATCTATGGTAGATACTGTTAGCGCTCCAAAGTGTCAGTCTGGTGAATCCAGCGGTTTGAAGCCTAGCGATGATGATGAGTGTCATACCCTAAATTTTGTCCCTCCTAACTCATCTGTGTTCACTCATTTGTGAACCATTTGTTTGTATTCATGATTTATTGGTGTCCCAATTTTGCATAACTCCCTATGACCATTATATTTGGTCATGGAGATCTTTCCATGCATAAGTTTAACGATCAAGGGTGAGTAGCATTGGTTTGTGCATATTTTTTCTAAATTCAACTCATTCTTAGAATCGTTGAGATAACATGATTCTTGTGGATATCCTTTTTGTTTATCTAAAATCTTGATTTTGGATCATGATTACTTATAGTTATTTATGTTTTTGTGTTTTGCTCATGCATGCACCTATCACATATTATTCATACATTTGTTTTTACAATTTTTCTATCAATGCACCACATTGGCACTTGTTGCATTATATGAGTTTTTGAAGGTTTAGAAACTTTGCCATTAAAGGTTTAATTTAATTAAGTAGAGTTGTATTTCATTTCAAAAATACATTAGGTATTATTTGGGTTTCTTTTGTTAATTTTTTGTTATTAAACCTTAACAAAGGTATTTATTTTTACTTTTATTTTTTGTGTGTTGTTTGAAAGTAGTATCAATAATAATTAGCTTTATTTATCATTTTAAATTAATACAAAATTCTATAAAAATAAATGAAAAATATATTTTGTTCCTTTTATTTACATTCAAATAAAAATTTATTGTCACATTTATGTTTAGATTTTTTTTATTCTTATCATTCTACTTTAAATTTCAAAACAAAAATATATTTTTATTTTATTCTTTTTCTTGTCTCCGTTATAAAACCAACAAAATTAGTTTAAAAAAATATATTTTAAAGAAAATCAATAAATATATAGTTACATTGTAACAATAACTAGAATTATCAAGGCAAAAAGTTATATATAAGTAAAATTACAATATACTTACAAGGCATATCCAATATGTTTACATTGTTAATGTAACTAGAATTGTTGTCCTTCAAATGCATTAGTTACCTATATACTAGTTATATATATCCGTTCAAATTCTACAAAACCCCAAAAATGTCCTGCCACTTTGTCCTGCCACTTCTTTCTACTCTCCTTGGACAGTTATTTTGTCTTGTTGCAGCAGTGATAACAGAACACAACAGTTAGTATTTTCTTAAGTAAAACTTATTTTAAAAGGTCAATTGTAAAAAGGATAGAGCAGAGTATCATCATTTGAGCAATTAAGCAGGAATTTCATCAGAAATTAAATTGAATCAAAATCAAAAATATTTTTATATTCAAACAATCCTAATTTATTTATTTTTAATATAAATAAGAAGTAACAGAAAGTATGAAGGGGGATCTGAGGGTGGCCATCGTATTGATTCAACCACATAACATAAATCAACAAACCTTCACATAACAGCAACATCACTTTTCATCTTTTTCTTCACATAAAATAAACTTTCACCTTACTACATCTACAACTCACAAATATCAACATAACAATAATAAAATAAAAATGAAAAAATAGAAGCAAAAAGAATAAGATAGATAATCATCAAATCCATTGCTCACCGTCATCCCACTAGTGCAATTGCTCCCTCTCGTCGGATCTGCCACCGTCAGATCTACGAGTATCGCCGGTAATCCTCACTTTTTATATATTTTATTCAAAGCTTTCCTTGTGATTTTATTTGGTTTATGTATGTTGTGTTTTCATTTGAGAAAGTAAAGGAATTTAAAATAGAGAGTGAGGTTGAGACAACTTATGAGATTTGTTCGTTTTTCTGTGAGAGTGTAGAAGCAGAGAGATGAGAAACATTGAGAAAGAGAGTGAAATATGCTTTTAATTTGTGCTTTTCTGATTTTGTTTTGTTTATTTTATTTTATATTCCTCGCCACATGTCCTTTTATTATTAGTTGTTTGGTTAATTTTGAAAAGTCAATATCTCATTTAACTCATTTATTATTAGCTTTTAAATTTTGGTAAAAAAAATGAATGTATAACCGTTAGAGAGAGAGAGAGATTGATTAAGTTTATTTTAATTTTTTTTTCTTCTGGAAATGTTGGTTTTAGCCGAAAACATGATAAAGACATTTTGTTGTTTACAAAAGAGACTAAAAAAAAATTAGTTCATAATATTAGAAGTTTGAAAAGGTCAACATAATTTTTTTGTTTTAATTTTTTATATTATTATCACTTAAGTTTGTAACCTTTTCTTTCTCTAGTGTCTTTGAAAAATATCTCAACTCTACACCATAAGTTACAGTAATTTAGAACGTATAAATGCTATACAATTAAAATTAACCTTTTCTTTTATTTATTTAAGAATTAATTTGATGATAATAAGAGAAAAAATATTGCTTGGCTTAATGACCCTGGTTTCATGCATCTACTGCGGAAGTTTCGGTTCTATATTTTTCTTTTTCTTTTTCTTTTTTATGTTTTATTTATTATTCTTATTACTGTTACTATTATTATTTATTATTTGTTATTGTTAGTTTTAATATTTGTTTGTGATTTAAGCTTAAAATAAGTTCTGGATTGGGCTTTAGATCCTACTTGCTCATGCCCATCCCTATTTGCATCCTTTTTTTATTTTATTTTTTATTTTCTTAGTTAATTATTTAATTTAGATTAATAATTAATAAATTGATTATTTTTTATTTGTTTAATTGATTATATTTTAATTAATTAATTACTTTTAATTATTAAGTGGATTATTTGATGAATTGTTAATTAGTCTCATTTTGATAACTCATTTATTTAGGTATTTTTTTCTTTTAATCCATGTCCATATTATGGTACATGTAAATATCCACACTTGATATTTCCCATAAATTCAATTTCAATAACATCTCTTTCGATTTCAAAATCAATTACAACTATCCACAATTTCAAGATTCATTTCAAAATAAATACAATTCATTTTCAACAATTTCACAAATAAAAAATAGTATTAAAACTCTTTTCCAAATGAACCACAAAAGAAGTGGACTATTGGAATCTAGCATTCTTGTAGGAACCCTTGAATGATCGGTCTTGAACCACACGTTTTGGATTAACTGTTCATTCTTTTTAAAACACATTAATTAACTTGGACAAATAAGGGCCGTTGGGATCTCGCATTCTGATGTAACCCTTTGAGCAATTGATTCTTATCAAGCGTTCGTTGTCCATCAAACAAATTTCTCAACTAATTCGAATGAAAAAGGACCATTGAAATCTAGCATTCCGGTGGAACCCCGAGTGATTGATCCCGAGGCTCATGTCTCGTTCTCATCAAATATTCGTCGTTCACCCATAAAATACATTCAATGCATCAAACTCTTTTCTCGCCGCCGTGCAATTAATCTGAAAAAACCTTTTCATAAACAAAAGACATATTGTCTTAAGATGATGTGAAATAATGCTTTGTCCATAATTGTTGAGTTGAGATAAATGACGTTTTTCCGAATGTTGATTTGTAAATCCATTTGATGTGTGGTATACGTCTGCTCCTCATCTGTTTTGGGTAAAACAATGTTTTTCATCGATTAATACAATATAGCTTTCGCTAAAATCGACCAACAAATAAACATTTTCTACCCAGAACTACGTAAGCCTTGAGTTCTCTATTGAGATACGTAGGAGCAGGATTGCGAAATCTTGTCAGGCTCATTAATAAAAAACTTAGGTTTAGTCCCTTTCGTTGCAAAAATTCAAAAAGCATTTCTCTTCTCTCTCTTTCCCTATCCCAAATGAGTAAAAGATTAGAAACTAACAACATGCTAACATTCATCGAAACTAACTAAATGGTTCCCGTTGAGTACAACGGACGTGAGGGGTGCTAATACCTTCCCCTTGCGTAACCGACTCCCGAACCCTGATTTGGTTACGATGACCATACATTATCCTTTCTCTTAGGGGTTTTATCGATATTTTCCCTTTCCCTTTGTGGGAATAAATAAAGTTCGGTGGCGACTCTGTTTAGTCCATCATGCGAGCGTGCGATTACGCTTCGCTAGGTCGCGTTCTCATTTTTCGGGGTGTTGGAATTTTGAATAAAGCTCTACACCCGAGCTTTGGAAAAAGAAGAGAGAACAAATAAGTTTAGAATTGGAAGTTGTATAGTGTTAGTCCCCAAGGGCCACTCCTTGTGTGTCTAGCATGAAGACTCCCATAGAGTAGACCTGTTTGTAGATCTCGTTATAAGATAACTAGCATGTTGCATGACGTTGATTCATGAAGGTTCCATGACTCTAGGAGCCCTTCTTAGAACCAGTTTCTGCTTTGGTGGTTGCGTAATGTTGGACTCCAAGGGCCTCTCCTTGTTGCACCCAACATGAAAACCCCGCTCAGAAGAGACCTTTCGTCACTCTTGTCATAAAGCGGCTAGCCTGTTGCATGATGTTGATACAATTATGGTCCATGACTCTAGGAACCTTACCAAAAACGTAGAAACTATCCTGTGAGTGGGTTTTAGGGGTAACCAACTTAGAACTATCTATTAAGAAGCCTACCAAATGGGGTGTTTTGAGTTACCTTATGACATCCCAAAACCAAATACCATGCACTCATGATCATTTGCATAACATCATGACACTCATACAAAATTTTGTTTTCAGGGAATTTTTGAATACGCAGTTGCTAGCACAAAAAGTTTGTAATGGGTTCAGAAAGAAGGAAAGCATTACCATTCAAAGCCAAAATGTCAAATATTGCCAACATATCAAAACTTTTAAATGAACTTCCTGCATGCTTCAGGGTTACTTTGCAAGGAAAGTTTGGCCATATTTTGGATCTCCTCTCAGTAGATGTTCAAACACCAGCCATCACCGCTTTGGCTCAGTTCTATGATCCTCCGCTTCGAAGTTTCTTATTCCAAGACTTTCAGTTGACTCCAACCTTAGAGGAATTCGACCGGCTCTTGGGATTTTCTATGAAAGGAAGGACACCGTATAATAGAATTGGTCAAGTACCTGAGGTAGAGATGCTAGCCCTTGCACTCCACATCCCCATATCTGATGCATTGGCTAATTGGAAGAAAAGGGAGAATCTCTTTGGTTTTTGGAGGGCTTACCTAGAAGAAGAAGCAGAAAGGTTGTTTGTGATACATCATTGGGATGCATTGGAAAATATACTAGCTCTTCTCATATATGGGCTAGTATTGTTCCTAACCCATGAAGGTTTTATAGATTCAGCTGCCATAAGTATCTTTTGGACCGTTTGGAAGGATAAACAAAGTTTGGTTCCTCCACTACTAGCTGACACTTTTCATACTTTGCATACTCGACATCAAAAGAAGAATGGAATATTGATATGTTGCCTTCCATTGCTCTATAATTGGCTTATCTCATATGTGTTCAAGCCTAATGCTCACATCAGTGAAATGTCCAATGGGGAGTGGGCAAGAACTCTGGTGTCTTTGTCTAGTAAGGATATCATTTGGTACCAACACATGCTGAATGTTGAAGAAATCATTATCAGTTGTGGTAGTTTCCCAAATGTACCACTAATAGGATCTAAAGGTTGCATCAGCTACAACCCCATGTTAGCTTTGTGACAGTTTGGATACCCTATGCGTGGGAAGCCCGATGATAAAGAGTTAGAAGAGATGGTTTTGAATGATATGGGAACCAATGATCCTTTTCTCCTCCGTAAGATCATTCAATCTTGGGAAAAGGTGCATACCAAAGGAACATAATTAGTAAAGAAGAATGATGCATCAAGGGTTCCTTATCAGCAATGGGTCTCGGAGAGGATCAAAGTTGTGAAGCTCCCTTTTTCTATAGAGATTCCTCTAAAGTCTACTTCACCAGAACCAGTCCCTGTTTCTCTTGAAGAGGTGGAAGAACTTCGAGCCATGGTAGCTAAACTTGGAAAGGAGAAAGAGGATCTGCAATCTGAACTCTACAAAGAAACTGGGGAAAATATGATCCACAAGAGGAAGAGTAACCAAAGGAAGGAACTTTTGGAGGAGAGTCGTAAGAAGAACAGAATTGAGCAAGATCTTAAGGAAAGAGTCTTGGAGTGCCTAGATCAGGTTGACAGTGGATTAGGTTCACTCCGTGATGAGTTAGCTAAGGCTAAAAGAGATGGACAAGAGTGGAAGCGTTGGTGGGACCTAGCCACTAAGCAAAAGAAGGAGGTAAGGGAGGAGCTTGAAGCCCAAATCCAAGAACTGAAGGAGAAACTTCGAAGCTCCGAAGCTGAAGTGGTGCGTGAAAGACGTCTTAAGGAACGAGCCCAAAGAGCCTCTCAAATATGTCCTAAAGCCTGGGAAGAGAAGTGTGATGAGTTGAATACCAACAAGGAGCTAGCTAGTTATTGGAAGGAACAATATGAGTCTCTGAAGAGCCAAATCATGGGTTGGCTAAATCATAGGAAGTATCTGAATGAGATATTGGATGAGTATTAATGCACCATCAACCTTCTGCGGCCAAGTGTTGATGCATACCATACGAAGTTGGCTAACCTCATAGAGTTTTGTAATGGCGTGGCCATAGACTTACCATGGAAATTAGAAAATGCTCTAGAGGGCATGGATGAAAATAACACTCATCCTTCGGCTCGTGACCTTGTTTTTCTTTTCGAAAGAATGATGCGAAGATTCAAAGAAGAATTGAAGGCCCACAAAGAGCGAGTTGCTAAGAAGACTCTTTAAGTTGTTTGCTTCGTGTTATTTCCAATTTTTGTATTTAGCTTAATGTTTTGTACCCACTTTGACTGTATACTTCGTACTCTTTGGCTTCATTGAATGAATGGGTATTGAATTTTTGCATCAGCTTCTGACTATTGTTTTCTGTTTCTGTTCACATTACTTTCAAAGTGCGTGCTCAACAACTGCAAAGTTTATAAGAATCCCTAAAAATAAATAAACATAAAATGCATTCATACATACATTCATGCATTCTCCATATAAATAAATAAAAACTCATTCCGTTTTCCCTATTTAGTTGTTACACACTGAGTCCTCAACACCACTACAACACAAGAGCCAGCACTCGTCAAAGAATGGCAGATCAAGAACAAGAATTGGAGAGAGTAAGCTCAGAACTTGAGGACCTACGAGGAAACATGGGTCAAGTCATGGAAATACTACAAGTCATTAAGGCCAAGTTAGACACCCAAACGACAGTCGTTTCAGAAATCACTGGTCCTATGATTGAACCCCAACCTGCAATGACAGTGCCTACTACTTGGCCAGTCTTCGATTTACCTCCCGGCTTTACACCTCCAATTGAAGGTGCCCCTGGCGTTGTACAATCCACTCAGCAAACAGTCCCTCTACCAACCATCAATGAAGCTCATCCCGTGGTCCACACATTTGCACCACCCCTTGTCCACGCACATGTGCAACCTTATTTTGAAGATCAACAATATGCTCCGGATTTTTCTGACGAAGATGATGAAAGGCACGAAGACATAAGAGGAATGAAGGAGAGTTTTCAGATTCTTGAGAAAAGGTTAAGGGTTATGGAAGGTGACCAAGTCTTTGGTGCTGCTGCTAGGGAGATGTGCCTAGTGTCTGGTCTCGTGATTCCTGCAAAATTCAAGACCCCAGATTTCGATAGGTACGAGGGCCACTCATGTCCTAAAAGTCACCTCATTATGTACTATTGAAAAATGGCGGCGCACGTGGAGGATGATAAACTTATGATACATTGCTTCCAAGACAGCTTGAGGGGTGCTCCCTCTAAGTGGTACTTAAGCCTTGATCAAAGTAGAATTCGTTGTTTCCAAGACTTATCTGATGCTTTCATCCAGCATTATAAGTATAACATGGATATGGCCCCGGATAGGAGGCAATTGCTCAGCATGTCCCAGAAAGATAACGAGTCTTTTAAGGAATATGCACAACGATGGAGGGAAGTGGCCTCACAAGTCGAACCACCCCTTGTTGAGAAGGAGTTAGGAGATTGGTTCATGGATACAGTAAAGCCCATGTTCTATGAAAGGATGGTGAGTAGTGTATCAGCAAGTTTCTCTGACTTGGTCGCCGTGGGCATAAAAGTCGAGCTTGGATTGAAGAATGGAAAAATGATAACCACCACTGAAACATCTGGTAATAATGTCAAAAAGTTTTCCAGAGGTTTTCAAAGAAAGAAAGAGGGTGAAACAAACGCAGTGTCAACCAGTCAAAGAAGGAGTCATTCATGGAAGAAGCAACATCAATTTGCTCAGCAACAACCAACTTATCCAGTGCAGTATATTCAACAACCGTATGTGGCAGCAGTCACACCAAATTTCAACCAATCACAAGCTCCTGTCTATCAACCTATTCAACAAGCACCAGTATACCAGCAAGCACCCATGCCACCCGCTTATCAACAACCGAGGGCACAGGCTCCACGTCCACAAAATCTTCCATATCAAAATAGGGTACAAAGAGGTAGACCTCCTTTCGCTTCAATCCCTATGACGTACACTGAGTTATACCCATCGTTACTGCATAAAGGGTTGGTGACTCCCAGACCTTTGGGTCCTCCACCATGGTACAATCAAGATGCCCATTGTCCTTTCCATGAGGGTGCCCCTGGGCATGATCTAGAGGGATGTTATGCTTTGAAGCATATTGTGCGAGAGCTGGTTGAGAAGAAGATCCTTTCATTCCGAGATGTTGGACCCAACGTAAAAAGTAACCCTCTGTCGGCGCATGGTGGTGTTAATGCCATTGAGGATGTTTCTGATGTTTGTACAATCAAAAATGTTGAAGATGTTAAAACCCCGTTGCTAGCACTCCATGCAATATTAGTGGGAGCTAGTTTGATTGATACATGTCACGACAACTGTGAAAAATGTGCCATTTATCCAAGGGGATGTAATGTGGTACGAACTGATATTCAAAACTTGATGGATCAAGGTGTTTTACAAGTTTGTGGTCCTGCAACAAACGAGGAAATTTCAGTCATTGAACCCTTTTTTAATCTACCAGAACATGTTGAGATAACTTATCTAAGAAAAGATGTTGTTCATCCATCACCCGTGGTAGTTTGTATGCCTACCCCCTTTCCCTTTGAAAGCACCAAGGCGGTACCTTGGAAATATGACATAACTGTGGTAGATGGAGTGATAGATGAAGAACCCAAAGATGTTGAAGGTGAGAAAAAGCTTGGAGAATGTTGACACCAATATCACTAACATCGCAGGGATGAGCAGGATGACCCGCAGCGGTCGGATTTATACTCCTGATGTCAATATAATCCCTCAAGAACCAACAAGGGAAGCTACAACTGCAAATCCTGCCCCAAAGTATGGAGGGGTACAGTCGGCAGTGCAAGCAGATGAAGCGATTGAATTTCTAAAAATGATAAAGAAAAGCGACTACAAGATAGTCGATCAGTTACATCAAACACCGTCAAAAATATCTATCTTGTCCTTGCTTCTGAATTCCCAAGCTCATAGGGAGGCTCTACTGAAAGTGCTTGCTCAAGCTCATGTTACCCAAGATATAACGGTTGGCCAATTTGATGGGGTGGTCGCCAATATCACAGCCTACAACACTCTAAGTTTCAGCAATGAAGAGCTACTCAAGGAAGGGAAGAATCACAACCGCGCCTTACATGTATCCATAAAGTGCCAAGAAGATGCTCTGGCCAGGGTCTTAGTTGACACTGGATCGTCCCTCAATGTTCTACCAAAGAGGGCACTTGCTAAATTATCTTACCAAGGTTCGGAAATGAAACCTAGTGCACTTGTGGTAAAAGCATTTGATGGTTCTCGGAGGACAGTAGTTTGGGAGGTAGAGCTACCAATCCAAATCGGACCACACGTATTCCCCATCAATTTCCAAGTCATGGACATAAATCCCGCTTATAGCTGCCTTTTGGGACGTCCATGGATACATGTTGTTGGGGCAGTGACTTCTACTTTGCATCAGAAAATGAAGTTTGTCGTCGATGACAAGCTCGTCATTGTCTCGGGTGAAGGAGATTTTATCATTAGTCAACTCTCCTCTTTCCGTTATATCGAGGCTGATGAAGATGCCTTAGAGACCTCTTTCCAAGCACTTGAAATATCCAATGCCACACTTGGAGAAGTAAAGGATCCTATTGAGAAAATCAGTTTGTCGTTCGCCTCTTTGAATAGTGCAAGGTCAGCAATTGAAAGTGGAGGTCCTACAGGTTGGGGGAAAGTCATCAATGTCAGCGAGAAAAATGATCGTTTTGGTTTGGGGTACAAGCCTTCTGCTAAGGAAGGAGCCCTGGTCCCTGCAAAGGACCGCATACGGAGCCTACAAGAAGTTTTCCTAAGCATAGGATTTATCCATGGGGATCAAGTTGGTGCAGTTGAAGATGACACTGAAGATGGAGAAGCATCAAATTTGATATACCGGTGTGAAGCAGCCTTAACAAATTGGGAAGCAGTTGAGATTCCAGAAGTTTTTCCTGTGGCAAAGTAATTGTGTTTTCCTTTGTTTTTTGAAAATCCTTAGCTCTGCCCAAGGCTAACGGATCATTTGTAGGGCCACTTTAAATTTCAAAATCATTATGACAAATAAAGAGCATTTTGTTCAAATTCTTATCGTTCATTTATTTGTTTTTCTTTCCTTAAAATGGCAATCCTTTCAAAAACTACAAAAATATTTTTAATTCTTTTGCAATTTATTTCCACTTTTCTAAAAAACCATCATTTAAAAAAACATGCAGAATAAACAATAAACCAGTTGAATTCGATGACCCCACTACTTCCTATAACTTTGAACTCCCCATCTACCAAGCGGAAGAGGATAGTGAAGAAGATTGTGATTTCCTAAAGAATTGGAAAGGTTGCTCGAGCATGAGTCAAAGGCCCTTCAGCCGTATCAAGAACCATTGGATACAATCAACCTTGGCACTGAGGAAGACAAGAAAGAGGTCAAAGTTGGGACTACACTTGGAGAAAGCATCAAAGAAAGATTGATCAAGTTGCTACAAGAATATGTAGATGTATTTTCTTGGTTGTATCAGGATATGCCAGGTTTAGATACTGATATTGTTGTCCACAAGCTACCACTACAGCCAGATTACCCGCCAGGGAAGCAGAAGCTCCGAAGAGCAAGACCCGACATGGCTCTAAAGATTTGTGACGAGGTGAAACGCCAATTTGATGTCGGTTTTCTAGCAGTTGCGAAGTACCCTCAATGGGTAGCTAATATTGTACCAGTACCCAAAAAGGATGGCAAGGTCAGGATGTGTGTTGATTACAGGGATCTAAACAAAGCTAGTCCAAATGATGATTTCCCCCTGCCACATATTGACACTCTGGTAGACAACACTGCTAAGTTCGCGGTCTTTTCCTTTATGGATGGATTCTCGGGTTATAATCAAATTAAGATGGATCCAGAAGACATGGAAAAGACCACATTCATCACCCCTTGGGGAACATTTTGCTACAATGTAATGCCATTTGGTCTCAAAAATGCCGGGGCAACTTACCAAAGAGCAATGGTCACTCTTTTCCATGATATGATGCACAAGGAAATTGAGGTTTATGTAGATGATATGATTGCAAAATCCCAAAGTGAAGAGGATCATATAGATCACTTGCAAAAGCTATTTGAGCGTCTTCGGAAATTTCAACTACGGCTGAATCCTGCTCAATGCACCTTCGGTGTCCGATCTAGAAAGTTGCTTAGTTTCATTGTTAGTCAACGAGGAATTGAGGTAGATCCAGACAAGGTTAGAGCAATACAAGAAATTCCTGCTCCACGTACAGAGAAAGAAGTTAGAGGATTCCTGGGACGTTTGAACTATATCTCTAGGTTTATATCTCATATGACTGCTACGTGTGAACCTATATTCAAGTTGCTTAGAAAAGATCAAGCAGTTGAATGGAACTCTAACTGCCAAAGGGCTTTTGAGAAGATCAGACAATACCTGCAAGAGCCCCTTATTCTAATTCCACCTGTTCAGGGGAAACCACTCTTTATGTACTTAACTGTGCTTGAAAAGTCAATGGGATGCGTGCTGGGACAACATGATGAAACCGGTCGAAAAGAACATGCCATCTACTATCTGAGCAAGAAGTTTACCGATTGTGAAACCCGGTATTCACTCTTGGAGAAAACTTGTTGTGCTTTAGCATGGGCCGCTCGCCGTCTAAGACAATACATGATTTATCACACTACTTTGTTGATCTCAAAAATGGATCCAATAAAATATATCTTTGAAAAGCCTGCTTTAACTGGAAGACTCGCCCGTTGGCAGATATTGTTGTCAAAGTATGATATCCAGTATGTATCCCAGAAAGCCATTAAAGGAAGCGTGTTGTCTGATTACCTGGCACACCAGCCTGTTGAAGACTACCAGTCATTGGAATTCGACTTTCCTGATGAAGACATTATGGTAGTAAAAGATTGTGAAATCCCAGGACTTGATGAAGGACCTGAACCCAGATCTCGGTGGAAGCTCATGTTCGATGGTTCCTCCAACTACATGGGGCATGGCGTAGGAGTTGTTCTATTAAATCCAAATGGTGGATACACTCCTTTCACAGCAAGGTTGTGTTTTGATTGCACAAACAATATAGAAGAATATGAGGCGTGCATCCTAGGCATTGAAGCAGCAGTTGACCTCTGAATCAAAATCCTCGAAGTATGTGGTGAAGGAGAATTGCGGTCCAAAACGCAGCGGAAACTAAAATTTTCTCCTTTAGAGATCCTTACGAATGGTCATGATCAGTGATAGAATATTTACCTCTTGTGACGATTGAAACCTTTGGTGCAGATCTCTTGTAACGATCAAAACCTTTGATGCAGATCCACGAAGCGATCACGAACGTTGAACGATGACAACATCTCTACTCAGTCCACACGAACGGATTCCTTCAATCTCAGTGCTAGCTGGTACGAGTGAAGGCTTTGAGTGAGAGAGAGAGAGAGAAAACGAAAATAATGCAACCGCCCTTAAAGCTTCTGCACAAGGGTTCTATTTATAGAACCACTTGTGTGGGCTTCAAGCTAAAAAGCCCACTTAAGTGTATTTTGGCCCATATCTTATAATATGCCCAAAATCACTTAAGCCCATGGTACCTTACCATATTTCGTATTCTACTCAAGTACACCATACCTTACGATATTCTATAATTCACTTAAGGGCATCGTACCTTACGGTATTCCTTATTTACTCTATCTCTCATCAATCCGTCCTTTGTGTGTGACCCTGTAGGTTTTCGTGACGTTGGCAATTATATTAAATCACGCATTTAACATACTAAACAGTGAGCGGTATCTAGCAACACATCACTGCTACCCAAGACACGAAAATGTCATGTGATCTGACAAAACCTTCTGTGATAATACTTATGTGTATAATTACCCTTTTGCCCTTATGTCTATATTGAACACAAGGCATAGACCGTGTCATCCTTGTCCAGTTCAATATTGGGCCCATAGACATTTATCCTATTATACAAGATGGGCAAATTCCATCTAGGTCACTCATGTCCCTCAGCATGCTTCGTGGAGTACCCATCAACTGTCTTTATGGTTATCCAGTTACGGACAATGTTTGATCAGCAATAAAGCACTCGACTCTACATCTAGGGTCCATAGTGGTTTCAGGTCGAAGAGTGGCATACACCATTATCACCATGAGAATAACTTATGACACTTTGCATAACTTTCTATATAGTATTCTCATAGCGGGTCAATCCGGTATAAATATTACTCCTAATATCCATACCTATGTTTAAGACTTGATAACTCTTTATCCATGATCCATGAGATGTGATCATCAGTCTACAAACATAATAGTCTTAATACTTTAATGTTATCCCACTTCACACTAAAGATCGACTACGGATACTTTAAGAATAATGTCCTTATGTTTAATGTGATCTCATGATTAAGTCATACTTAATACATTAAACAAACTAGCTATTCTAGGGACTTTATTAAACAAACGTAATAAAGAAAAAGCCTTTTATTATTAATAAATAATTCGATACAAGTACCAAAAGTATTGGCCTCTAGGGCTTACACTAACAATCTCCCACTAGCACTAGAGCCAATCAGGAATACCCTTAATACCCATAGATCTAGTATGGCCATCATGCTTCTTCTGCGCAAGAGGCTTTGTCAGTGGGTCAGCAATATTGTCAAGTGTAGGTACTCTGCATATTTTCACATCTCCTCTATCTATTATCTCTCGAATGAGATGATAACGCCTAAGTATGTGTTTGGATCGTTGGTGAGATCTAGGCTCCTTGGCTTGTGCGATAGCACCATTGTTATCATAGTAGAGACCAATGGGATCCACAATGCTAGGAACTATGCCAAGTTCACTAATGAACTTTTTGATCCAAACAGCTTCCTTTGCTGCACTTGAGGCAGCAATATACTCGGCCTCGGTTGTAGAATCAACAACTGTATCTTGCTTTGAACTTATCCAGCTCACAGCGCCACCGTTTAAGCAAAACACATAACCAGATTGCGATCTAAAGTCATCCTTATCTGTCTGGAAGCTAGCATCGGTGTATCCAATTACAACCAACTCTTCCTGACCTCCATATATCAAGAATGAGTCCTTAGTCCTTCTTAAATACTTAAGGATATTCTTGACAGCTACCCAGTGAGCATCACCAGGATCAGATTGGTACCTACTCGTTGCACTTAAAGCATACGAGACATCTGGTCGAGTGCATAACATGGCATACATGATGGATCCTATTGCAGATGCATATGGAATCTTATTCATGCGATCCCTTTCTTCCTTAGTTAAAGGGGATTGTGTTTTTGATAGACACATGCCATGTTGCATAGGTATGAATCCTTTCTTGGAATCATGCATATTAAAGCGTCTCAACACTTTGTCTATGTATGTACTCTGACTTAGGCCAAGCAGTTTTTGTGATCTATCTCTATAGATTCTGATTCCTAATATATAGGCTGCTTCACCTAGGTCCTTCATAGAAAAGCATTTCCCCAACCAAGACTTTACTTGTTGTAGGGTAGGGATATCGTTTCCAATGAGTAATATGTCATCTACATATAATACCAGGAAAACGATCATGCTCCCACTAACCTTCTTGTAGACACAAGGTTCATCTTCGTTCTTGATGAATCCATATTGTTTTACTGTTTCATCAAAACGAAGATTCCAGCTTCTGGAAGCTTGCTTCAATCCATAGATTGATCTTTGTAACTTACATATCTTTTGGGCTTCCTCTGGTATGTCAAATCCTTCAGGATGTGTCATGTACACATCCTCAAGAAGATTTCCATTAAGGAAAGCAGTTTTGACATCCATCTGCCATATTTCATAATCATGATATGCAGCGATAGCAAGTAAAATCCGAACAGATTTAAGCATTGCAACTGGTGAAAAGGTTTCATCATAGTCAATCCCATGAATTTGTTTATATCCTTTTGCAACCAGTCTTACCTTATAGGTATGTACCTTACCATCCATGTCAGTCTTCCTTTTGAAGACCCACTTGCATCCTATAGGGTTAACTCCTACAAGAGGCTCTACCAGGGTCCAAACTTGGTTTGTGTACATGGAATCCATTTCAGATTTCATGGCTTCTAGCCACTTCTCAGACTCGGGACCAGTTATGGCCTCTTGGTAGGTCACAGGCTCATCTTGATCCATGAGTAATACATCACCTTGATCAGTTATGAGATATCCATATCTCTCAGGTAGTTGACGTATCCTGCTTGACCTACGCTGGTCTTGTTCTACTTGAGCAGGTTGCTCTTCCACAACTTCTTGTGTTTCCTGCTCTAATTCCTCCATAGGTGTATCTATGCTTTGTGATTCTTGAATTTCTTCAAGCTCTACTTTCCTCCCACTGGTTCCTTTGGAAATAAAATCCTTTTCTAGGAAAACTCCAGTTCGAGCGACAAACACTTTGCCCTCAGAAGGATTATAGAAGTAATACCCTCTTGTTTCTTTAGGATACCCCACAAATAAGCATTTGTCAGATTTAGGCTCAAGCTTAGTTGAAATTTGTCGTTTCACATAAACCTCGCAACCCCAAATCTTTATGTAAGACATATGTGGTTTCTTACCACTCCATATCTCATATGGTGTCTTCTCAACCTTTTTGGATGGAACACGGTTAAGTGTGTAAGCTGCTGTCAATAGTGCATGTCCCCAAAAGGAGTTTGGAAGATCGGCGTGACTCATCATGGATCGGACCATGTCTAACAGGGTTCGATTTCTTCTCTCAGATACACCATTCCATTGGGGTGTTCCAGGAGGAGTAAGTTGGGATAGGATCCCACACTCTTTCAGATGGTCATCAAACTCTAGGCTTAAATACTCACCACCTCGATCTGATCGAAGAGTTTTAATATTCTTACCTAGTTGGTTTTGTACTTCATTCTTGAATTCCTTGAACTTTTCAAAGGACTCTGATTTGTGTTTCATTAAATACACATAACCATATCTACTGAAATCATCAGTAAATGTGATGAAGTATTGAAAACCTCCTCTGGCTGGTATGTTCAGTGGTCCACATACATCAGTATGTATTAGGCCCAAAAGATCATTCGCTCTTTCACCTTTTCCTGTGAATGGAGACTTTGTCATCTTTCCAATTAAACAAGATCTGCATGTCTCATATGATTCATAATCAAAAGAGTCCAAGAGTCCATCTTTATGGAGTTTGGAAATGCGTTTCTCATTTATGTGGCCTAATTGACAATGCCAAAGGTAAGTTGGATTTAACTCGTTAGGTTTCATCCTTTTAGTATTAATGTTATATATAGGCATTTCGAGATCAAGGACATACAGTCCATTGCTCATTTGTGCAGTAGCATAGAATATATCATTCAAATAAATTGAGCAACAATTGTTCTTTATTATAAATGAAAAACCAAACTTGTCCAAACAAGAAATGGAAATAATATTCCTGCTAATTGCAGGTACATAATAACAGTTCTCTAACTGAATTATTAAACCACTAGGTAAAGTTAATACATAAGTTCCTACGGCTAAAGCAGCAACCTTTGCTCCATTGCCAACTCGTAGGTCAACTTCACCTTTTGCCAAATCTCTACTTCTTTTTAGCCCCTGCACATTTGTACAAATGTGAGAACCGCATCCAGTATCTAATACCCATGATGCAGAAGTAGATAAATTTATTTCAATAACAAAAATACCTGAAGTTGAAGTCTCTACTCCATTCTTCGTATCTTCCAGGTACTTTGGACAGTTTCTCTTCCAGTGTCCGGTCTTACCGCAATGGAAGCAGGTGCCTTCCTTTGCTATGCCTCCACTAGGCTTCAAAGCAGCAACAGTGGGTCTGGGTTTGGCAACTTCCTTGCCTTTCCCTTTATCACCCTGCTTGGTGGGCCTTTTGTTCTGTCTCTTTCCATTTCCGATCATCAGAATGGACTTCCCTTTTGTCTTCAGATTCTGCTCAGCTGTTCTTAACATGCCTAGCAGTTCAGGAAGAGATTTATCCATATCATTCATGTTGAAATTTAGGACAAATTGACTGAATCTATCTGGCAATGATTGCAAGATCAAATCAGTCGCAAGTTCCTTTCCAAGCGGAAAACCCAACCTTTCAAGGTTTTCCACATACCCAATCATCTTGAGCACATGGGGACTTACAGGGGCTCCCTCAGCTAACTTGCTTTGAAAAAGGGCTTTTGAAACTTCAAACCTCTCATGCCTTGCTTGCTCTTGATAGAGCATCTTCAAGTGTTCGATCATATCGAACGCTGCCATGTTCTCATGTTGCTTTTGTAATTCTGAGTTCATGGTAGCTAGCATGAGACAAGCAGTTTCATTGGCATCATCGACATGCTTCTTATAAGCATCTCTTTCTGCCTTAGGTGCAGAACTAGGAGGTTCCTCTTCAGGAACAGGAGTCTCCAAGACATACAGCTTTTTATCATGTTTGAGGACAATCCTTAGGTTTCGGTGCCAATCCAGGAAATTTGTCCCAGACAATTTTTCTTTGTCAAGGATTGATCGCAAGATGTTGTTAGAGGTGTTTGTTGTCATGGTAATCTACATAAGAATTAATGAAAATATAAGTATCAATAACATATTTAATTAGGCCTTTAATTAAATATGCTCCCACTATTTTACTCAAAATAAATGACCCTCATCATTTGATTCGGAAAATCCCGTTGGAAGATTTTCTAGTGGGTCGAGATCCACATTTCACTTCGTTCTAAGTCCGCGTAGGCGGATTACACAAAACTAGGTTATTTAGGTAGGAACTCCTTCCAGTTGTATCTCATACAACTCTCGAAAGTTTCAGTTGGGTGAATAACTCCTTATTCCAATCCATCATATGGATCATTTCCAACTCTTGCTTCTAAACATATATAAGAAAATTATAATTAAGTTTGACTCATCGTTTTAGCAGTTGGATATTACAATTATCCCATCGCACCTTAACTAATACAAAACATGCACCTCGCGTAGGCGAAACCTACATTATTCGATACCAGTCTTGATGAGTGCTAAAACTTGGAAAGCAAACATATATAATATTCTCATTATTTGTTTAGTTAAGTTTGACCCATTGTTTTAACAGTTGGATATTACAATTATCCCATTGCACCTTACTAATATAGAACATGCACCTCGCGTAGGCGAAACCTACATTATCCGATACTAGTCTTGATGAGTGCTAAAACTTGGAAAGCATAAACTTAATATTTAATTTGAGGGAATTGTAATTGTTATGATCTCACCGGCTTATTTATCATATAAATCGTCTCTCACATGCATCAACATATATTCACATGCATCAACATACATACACATGCATCAACATACATAATGAAACAGTTATGGCCCCTAGCGCAATTGTTCTCCCAAGCCAATGAGAGAACCTAAGCTAACCTAACAACGATCTAAGCTTCTCCAAGCAAGATCTTCAAGTCTGTCCTCCTTTGATCTTCAAGGTTGTCCTCCTTTGATATTGAAATCTTCTCTTTCTTCATAACATTGTCTTCTTCTCTTTCTTCATAACATTACATTACAGAAGAAACTCGTTTTACATACGAGGGATTGAGATGAGAAAAGAAGTTACATTAAGAGATTATAAGGAGAGGCACGACACGCATGTCGTATTTTAAAACCCAAAACAAGATAAAGGATAACTAAGGCCATAACTGATCACAATAGGGCAATAATAACAAACACATTATTATTATCAATTTTTAATTCCTTTAATTAATTAAAACCAAATTAAATTTCGGCGACCGATCACACTACGCAGAGTTAGCCGGGGGTCCGCTGCCCGGACAGCGGGAACGGGTGTTTCGCTGCCCGGTCACAAAACAGAAACCCCGAGAATTCTGACCCTGTGAGTGTGACGACCGTCACCCAGCCCATGACGAACGTCATGCCCAGCGTGTTACGACCGTCACAGGCTTGTTACGACCGTCACGCGGCCAAAAACAGAAACGCCTATAATTCTGGACTTGTGAATGTGACGACCGTCACAAAGCACGTGACGACCGTCACGTCCAGCTTGTTACGATCGTTACAAGCTTGTCACGAGCGTCACGGCCAAAATAACAAACTTTGAAACAGTCTACAGACCTGTTCCAAAAAGCCCTAAATTCACAAATCTTTGACGGCACAACCCTTGCGCCGTCATCAACCCTAATGCACCAATTTCAGACCGTCAAACACACCTCGATTGTTGATTCAGTATGATTGATCAACAGGTCATTGCTTCACCATACTAATGTCGGATTCCGAAGCAAATGACCATTGATCGCTCAAAGGAAAACAACCATTTAGTGTTTGAATGAACGAAACAGAAACAGTATATCATATATACCGTACTTTGCATTAGGATTACTTATATCATATATAAGTTGATCGGTCTCAATTGCGTAACATATGGACGATCGATGTATCGCTGCTTCACCATACTAATGTCGGTACCGAAGCATAGTCAACATCAATCATCCAACTCGTACACTCATGATGCCAAATTTAATTACCCATTTAATTAATTGATTCATTCTGTCTTTTAATCATATTAATACAGAAATTAAACAGCTATCCGATTCATGGTTTCGTAAGTGGCTCTGATACCACTTAAGGAGAATTGCGGTCCAAAACGCAGCGGAAATTATAATTTTCTCCTTTAGAGATCCTTACGAATGGTCATGATCAGTGATAGAATATTTACCTCTTGTGACGATTGAAACCTTTGGTGCAGATCTCTTGTGACGATCAAAACCTTTGATGCAGATCCACGAAGCGATCACGAACATTGAACGATGACAACATCTCTACTCAGTCCACACGAACGGATTCCTTCAATCTCAGTGCTAGCTGGTACGAGTGAAAGCTTTGAGTGAGAGAGAGAGAGAAAACGAAAATAATGCAACCGCCCTTAATGCTTCTGCACAAGGGTTCTATTTATAGAACCACTTGTGTGGGCTTCAAGCTAAAAAGCCCACTTAAGTGTATTTTGGCCCATATCTTATAATATGCCCAAAATCACTTAAGCCCATGGTACCTTACCATATTTCATATTCTACTCAAGTACACCGTACCTTACGATATTCTATAATTCACTTAAGGGCACCGTACCTTACGGTATTCCTTAGTTACTCTATCTCTCATCAATCCGTCCTTTGTGTGTGACCCTATAGGTTTTCGTGACGTTGGCAATTATATTAAATCACGCATTCAACATAATAAACAGTGAGCGGTATCTAGCAACACATCACTGCTACCCAAGACACGAAAATGTCATGTGATCTGACAAAACCTTCTGTGATAATACTTATGTGTATAATTACCCTTTTGCCCTTATGTCTATATTGAACACAAGGCATAGACCGTGTCATCCTTGTCCAGTTCAATATTGGGCCCATAGACATTTATCCTATTATACAGGATGGGCAAATTCCATCTAGGTCACTCATGTCCCTCAGCATGCTTCGTGGAGTACCCATCAACTGTCTTTATGGTTATCCAGTTACGGACAATGTTTGATCAGCAATGAAGCACTCGACTCTACATCTAGGATCCATAGTGGTTTCAGGTCGAAGAGTGGCATACACCATTATCACCATGAGAATAACTTATGACACTTTGCATAACTTTCTATATAGTATTCTCATAGCGGGTCAATCCGGTATAAATATTACTCCTAATATTCATACCTATGTTTAAGACTTGATAACTCTTTATCCATGATCCATGAGATGTGATCATCAGTCTACAAACATAATAGTCTTAATGCTTTAATGTTATCCCACTTCACACTAAAGCTCGACTACAGATACTTTAAGAATAGTGTCCTTATGTTTAATGTGATCTCATGATTAAGTCATACTTGATACATTAAACAAACTAGCTATTCTAGGGACTTTATTAAACAAACGTAATAAAGAAAAAGCCTTTTATTATTAATAAATAATTCGATACAAGTACCAAAAGTATTGGCCTCTAGAGCTTACACCAACATGTGGAGACTCATCCTTGGTGATATACCAAGTCAAAGGCGAATGGGAAACTCGTGATACCAAGTTGATCCCATATCGTGCCTATGTCGTGGAACTAATAAAATACTTTGACGAAATTACTTTCCGTCATATTCCGAGAACTGAGAACCAAATTGTTAATGCTTTGGCTATGTTGGCTTCAATGTACCAAGTTAGATTCCATAATGAAGCGCCTCTCATTCAAATAGAGCGGAAAGTTGAGCCTGCCTACTGCCAGTCAGTTGAAGAGGAAGCCGATGGTAAACCTTGGTTTCACGACATCAACTGCTTTTTGCAAAACCAAGAATGTCCAACAGATGCAACAACCCTTGACAAGAAGACATTGAGGAAGTTAGCATACAAATTCTTCTTAAGTAATGGTGTGTTATACAAGAGAAACCACGACATGATTCTGCTCAGATGCGTGGATAGACATGAAGCGGACCTGTTGATCAAGGAGATTCATGAAGGATCCTTTGGAACTCATGCTAATGGGCATGCCATGGCCAAGAAGATTTTGAGAGCTGGTTATTACTGGTTGACCATGGAATCCGATTGCTTCAATTATGCTAGAAAATGTCATAAATGCCAAATATATGCTGACAAGGTACACGTGCCTCCGACCCTACTAAATGTTTTGACGTTGCCTTGGCCTTTCTCAATGTGGGGCATCGACATGATTGGCGCCATCGAGCCTAAAGCTTCCAATGGTCACCGCTTCATCCTGGTTGCCATTGATTACTTTACCAAATGGGTAGAAGCCGCCTCTTATGCTAATGTGACAAAACAAGTGGTTGCACGGTTCCTCAAGAAAGAGATTATTTGCCGTTATGGAGTACCAAGCCGGATCGTTACAGATAATGGGACGAATCTGAACAATAAGACCATGAAAGAATTATGCGAAAGCTTCAAGATTGAGCACCATAACTCTTCACCATATCGTCCAAAGATGAATGGCACTGTTGAAGCCGCTAATAAAAACATCAAGAAGATCCTACAGAAAATGGTGAAAACCTATAAGGATTGGCACGAAATGCTACCCTTTGCACTGCATGGATACCGGACTTCCGTCCGCACTTCAATAGGGGCAACCCCATTCTCTTTGGTATATGGGATGGAAGCGGTTCTCCCAATTGAAGTGGAGATACCTTCAATGAGAATCTTGATGGAGACCAAGCTAGAAGAGGCTGAATGGATTCAAAACAGATTTGATCAGTTAAACCTCATAGATGAGAAGCGAATGACTTCTTTGTGCCATGGACAGTTATACCAGAAACGGCTCAAGAGGGCTTTTGACAAGAAAGTACGTGTTCGGGAATTCAGAGAAGGAGATCTCGTGCTCAAGAAGATCTTGCCACTACACAAGGACTCACGTGGGAAGTGGACTCCCAATTATGAAGGCCCATATGTTGTGAAGAAAGCCTTCTCCGGAGGTGCCTTGATTCTCACGACTATGGATGATGAAGAGCTTTCACACCCCGTGAACTCTGATGTAGTTAAAAAATACTATGCCTAATAAAAACCCGCTAAGTCGAAAACCTAAAAGGGCGATTTAGGCACACACACAAAAAAGGTATCCCGGTGGATCAAAAACCTGAAGGGGCGATCCAGGCAGAAGTTAGGGATGAATAAAAAATGATAGCTCGCTAAGTTGAAAACCTGAAAGGGCAACTTAGGCAAAAAAAGAGCTTCCCGGTGGATTGAAAACCCGAAAGGCCGATCCAGGAAAAAATTAGGGGCAAAAGGCATAAACTACATCAGTTGTTACTGATTGACACAGAAGAATCAGAGGTGGAAGATCAATGAAGTTACTCCCTTTAGAAGCAAGGTTTTGGGGAGTCATAGTTATTAGGGATATTAGTGGTCATTGAATTCAACATAAACCTTTCCTTATTGCCATTTTCAAAATTGTAACACTCCATGGAGCTACGCCATTTGTGTGCTACCATCCTTGAATAAAATACAAGTTTGGCCTATCAATCATTGTTAATTGTGTTCTTCTATGCTTTTTGTTATGCAAAGTGTCATTTATTTGTTAATAATGAAATTTTGAAACTTGAAAAGAATTTGAAATTTAGTGAAAGGAACAAAATTACTTTGATATATGTGAAAATCAAGAGAAAATCATTTGTTTTTCCGGAAATCTCAAGGTTGCAGAAGCACTCCTAAATCACCAACAAGAATCTCCATGGAGCACAACCTATTAATCCTATGGAAGGATGACCCTTTGGTTAGTTATAACTGTCAATCTTAATAGATTCTCCTCTGAATACGCCTATTACTTGTACTGATTGGAGTTATTGGTGTTGAGGAATCAGAATCTCTATAAACAGTCCCTACAAACTCCCAATCTGCCTATCGTCAGCATTACATATCATGATCATTCATATATTATGCATAAAACAAAAAAATCAAATCATGCATGGTTCAAAATGTACTTTGTACTCATTTGCATTGCCCATTTGGTCTCGTCGTTGATCATTATCCCTTGACCCAAAGTCCAGTTGTCTTGGCACTTCATCCAAAGTTCAATCATAATGGGAATCCTGAAGAATTCAGTTGTCACTGGTGTTATCTCCAATCCGATTGTTGTGGGTATGTCTAGTTCAGTTTTCATTAATATCTTGTTGGAAATCCAATTGTCATTTGGTACCCTTAAAATCTAGTTGTTACTAGTATCATTTCAAGAGCTCAATTATCATTGGAGTCTCTGGAATTCAGTTGTTACTGGCGTTATCTTCAAAAAAATCTAGTTATTACTAGTATCATTTCAGAATCTAATTGTCATCGATATCTATTTAAAGTCCAGTCGTAACTGGCGTTTTATTCTTAAAATCCAATTGTTGTTGGCTTTCTCAAAAAAGTCCATATATAACTGGCACTCCGTTTGAAAATCCAATTGTGATTGGTACTTGAAGTTTGGCTATCGCCAACATCATTTAAAGTCCAGTTGAAACTATCTCTAATCCGTTATAAGTTGGTTGTAATCCATTGCCTACGGTCCAAGTCCAATCATCGTTGGCATATATAGAGAGTTTGATTACCCTGTCTTTCCTGATGGTTCCTATAAAGTCATGTATGACTCATCGTTTTAAGGAATTCCCAGAAGCTTGGATGTTATTTTGGTTAGAAATAACTTCAATGATGTTTCCCTTGGCTGATTTCTTGATAAAGAGTCATCTTATCCTTTTACGTGGATGATTTTCTCGTAAGAAGACTCTTAATCTGTTTTGTATGGATGATTTTCTAAGTAAGAAAACTCCAAAGTGTTCTGTGGATAATTTTCTGGTAAGAAAACGCCACTATGTTGCATGGATAATCTTCTTATAAGAAGACTCTCGTCTATTCTTGTCTTGGATGAATTTCATGTTAGGAGTCTCCAAAATCTTTGATCGAATGAATTTCTTATGAGAAATCTCCAAAATTGTCAGATACATTCTAAAGTGTCGGGTCATGTCTGAACCTATTGATAAAATCATACTTTGAATATTTCCGAACATCTTTTCCCCAACAATTTGTCATCCCTAGTATGTCTTCACCCATTGGCCTTTGTCATTTTTCCTAAGGATCACCAATGTTGTATTCCCAATATTTTCCACAAGTCTGCTTATCATCCATCATAAAAAAAATCATGTTAGGGCTCATCATATCCCCAGCAAACCAAAAAGAAGTCTTTCAACTTATAGCATAATATGTCATCACATCTAGGGGCAAAATTCGGGTCTTTTGTATTTAAATACCTTTCACTTTGGATACCAGGAGGATTATCATCACTCATACCATCTGGTAAAGATATTTAAATAGGGGCAACTGTCATACCCTAAATTTTGTCCCTCCTAACTCATTTGTGTTCACTCATTTGTGAACCATTTGTTTGTATTCATGATTTATTGGTGTCTCAATTTTGCATAACTCCCTATGACCATTATATTTGATCATGGAGATCTTTCCATGCATAAGTTTAACGATCAAGGGTGAGTAGCATTGGTTTGTGCATATTTTTTCTAAATTCAACTCATTCTTAGAATCGTTGAGATAACATGATTCTTGTGGATATCCTTTTTGTTTATCTAAAAGCTTGATTTTGGATCATGATTACTTATAGTTATTTATGTTTTTGTGTTTTGCTCATGCATGCACCTATCACATATTATTCATACATTTGTTTTTACAATTTTTCTATCAATGCACCACATTGGCACTTGTTGCATTATATGAGTTTTTGAAGGTTTAGAAACTTTGCCATTAAAGGTTTAATTTAATTAAGTAGAGTTGTATTTCATTTCAAAAATACATTAGGTATTATTTGGGTTTCTCTTGTTAATTTTTTGTTATTAAACCTTAACAAAGGTATTTATTTTTACTTTTATTTTTGGTGTGTTGTTTGAAAGTAGTATCAATAATAATTAGCTTTATTTATCATTTTAAATTAATACAAAATTCTATAAAAATAAATGACAAATATATTTTGTTCCTTTTATTTACATTCAAATAAAAATTTATTGTCACATGTTTAGATTTTTTCTATTCTTATCATTCTACTTTAAATTTCAAAACAAATTTTTTTTTTCTTTTCTGGTCTACGTTATAAAACCAACAAAATTAGTTTAAAAAAATATATTTTAAAGAAAATCAATAAATATATAGTTACATTGTAACAATAACTAGAATTATCAAGGCAAAAAGTTACATATAAGTAAAATTAAAATATGTTTACAAGGCATATCCAATATGTTTACATTGTTACAGTAACTAGAATTGTTGTCCTTCAAATGCATTAGTTACCTATATACTAGTTACATATATCCGTTCAAATTCTATAGAACCCCAAAAATGTCCTGCCACTTTGTCCTGCCACTTCTTTCTACTCTCCTTGGACAGTTATTTTGTCTTGTTGCAGCAGTGATAACAGAACACAAGTTAGTATTTTCTTAAGTAAAACTTATTTTAAAAGGTCAATTGTAAAAAGGATAGAGCAGAGTATAATCATTTGAGCAATTAAGCAGGAATTTCATCAGAAATTAAATTGAATCAAAATCAAAAATATTTTTATATTCAAACAATCCTAATTTATTTTCTTCAATATAAATAAGAAGTAACAAAAAGTATGAAGGGGGATCTGAGGGTGACCATCGTATTGGTTCAACCACATAACTTAAATCAACAAACCTTCACATAACAGCAACATCACTTTTCATCTTTTTCTTCACATAAAATAAACTTTCATCTTACTACCTCTACAACTCACAAATATCAATATAACAATAATAAAATAAAAATGAAAAAATAGAAGCAAAAAGAAGAAGATAGATAATCATCATATCCATTACTCACCGTCATCCCACTAGTGCAACTGATCCCTCTCGTCGGATCCGCCACCGTCAGATCTACGAGTATCGCCGGTAATCCTCACTTTTTATATATTTATTTCAAAGCTTTCCTTGTGATTTTATTTGGTTTATGTATGTTGTATTTTCATTTGAGAAAGTAAAGGAATTTAAAATAGAGAGTGAGGTTGAGACAACTTATGAGATTTGTTCGTTTTTCTGTGAGAGTGTAGAAGCAGAGAGATGAGAAACATTGAGAAAGAGAGAGCGAAACATGCTTTTAATTTGTGCTTTTCTGATTTTGTTTTATTTATTTTATTTTATATTCCTCGCCACATGTCCTGTTATTATTAGTTGTTTGATTAATTTTGAAAAGTCAATATCTCATTTAATTCATTTATTATTAGCTTTTAAATTTTGATAAAAAAAATGAAAATATAACCGTTAGAGAGAGAGAGATTGATTAAGTTTATTTTAATTTTTTTTTCTTCTGGAAATGTTGGTTTTAGCCGGAAACATGATAAAGACATTTTGTTGTTCACAAAAGAGACTAAAAAAAATTAGTTCATAATATTAGAAGTTTGAAAAGGTCAACATAACTTTTTTGTTTTAATTTTTTATATTATTATCACTTAAGTTTGCAACCTTTTCTTTCTCGAGTGTCTTTGAAAAATATCTAAATTCTACACCATAAGTTACAGCAATTTGGAACTTATAAATGCTATACAAATAAAATTAACCTTTTCTTTTATTTATTTAAGAATTAATTTTATGATAATAAGAGAAAAAATATTGATTGGCTTAATGACCCTGGTTTCATGCATCTACCGCGGAAGTTTCGGTTCTATATTTTTCCTTTTGTTTTTTATGTTTTATTTATTATTCTTATTACTGTTACTATTATTATTTATTATTTGTTATTGTTAGTTTTAATATTTGTTTGTGATTTAAGCTTAAAATAAGTTTTGGATTGGGCTTTAGATCCTACTTGCTCATGCCCATCTCTATTGGCATCCTTTTTTATTTTATTTTTTATTTTCTTAATTAATTATTTAATTTAGATTAATAATTAATAAATTGATTAATTTTTATTTGTTTAATTGATTATATTTTAATTAATTAATTACTTTTAATTATTAAGTGGATTATTTGATGAATTGTTAATTAGTCTCATTTTGATAACTCATTTATTTAGGTATTTTTTTCTTTTAATCGATGTCCATATTATGGTACATTTAAATATCCGCACTTGATTTTTTCCATAAATTCAATTTCAATAACATCTCTTTCGATTTCAAAATCAATTACAACTATCCACAATTTCAAGATTCATTTCAAAATAAATACAATTCATTTTCAACCATTTCACAAATAAAAAATAGTATTAAAACTCTTTTCCAAATAAACCACAAAAGAAGTGGACTATTGGAATCTAGAATTCCTGTAGGAACCCTTGAATGATCGGTCTTGAACCACACATTTTGGATTAACTGTTCATTCTTTTTAAAAAACATTAATTAACTTGGACAAATAAGGGCCGTTGGGATCTCGCATTCTAATGTAACCCTTTGAGCAATTGATTCTTATCAAGCGTTCGTTGTCCATCAAACAAATTTCTCAACTAATTTGAATGAAAAAGGACCATTGGAATCTAGCATTCCGGTGGAACCCCGAGTGATTGATCCCGAGGCTCATGTCTCGTTCTCATCAAATATTTGTCGTTCACCCATAAATACATCCAACGCATCAAACTCTTTTCTCGCCGCCGTGCAATTAATCTGAAAAAACCTTTTCATAAATAAAAGACATATTGTCTTAAGATGATGTGAAATAATGCTTCATCCATAATTGTTGAGTTGAGATAAATGACGTTTTTCCGAATGTTGATTTGTAAATCCATTTGATGTGTGGTATACGTCTGCTCCTCATCTGTTTTGGGTAAAACAATGTTTTTTCATCGATTAATACAATATAGCTTTCGCTAAAATCGACCAACAAATAAACATTTTCTACCCAGAACTACGTAAGCCTTGAGTTCTCTATTGAGATACGTAGGAGCAGGATTTTGAAATCTTGTCAGGCTCATTAATAAAAAGCTTAGGTTTAGTCCCTTTCGTTGCAAAAATCAAAAAAACATTTCCCTTCTCTCTCTTTCCCTATCCCAAATGAGTAGAAGATTAGAAACTAACAACACGCTAACATTCATCGAAACTAACTAAATGGTTCCCGTTGAGTACAACGGACGTGAGGGGTGCTAATACCTTCCCCTTGCGTAACCGACTCCCGAACCCTGATTTGGTTACGATGACCATACATTATCCTTTCTCTTAGGGGTTTTATCGATATTTTCCCTTTCCCTTTGTGGGAATAAATAAAGTTCGGTGGTGACTCTGATTAGTCCATCATGCGAGCGTGCGATTACGCTTCGCTAGGTCGCGTTCTCATTTTTCGAGGTGCGACAATGAGGTAATCAGATTAATCAAGAAAAGCGAGTTCAATATGGTGTAGCAGTTGCTCCAAACTCCCTCCAAGAATTCAGTATTGTCTCTGTTAATGAATTCAGAAGCGCGCTGAGAAGCACTGCAAAAAGTTCTAGAGCAAGCTTACGTGGAACATGATGTTACGGTGAATCAGTTTGATCATATTGTGGCTAACATCACTTCCTGCAACAACCTCAACTTTTGTGATGAAGAACTCCCCGAGGAGGGTAGAAATCATAATTTGGCTTTGCACATTTCGATGAATTGCAAAGATGACACTTTGTCCAATGTATTGGTAGACACTGAATCTTCTTTGAACGTACTTCAGAAGTTAACTCTTTCCAGGTTGTCATACCAAGGATCTCCTATGAGATATAGTAACGTGATCGTCAAAGCTTTTGACGGTTTGCGCAAGACTGTAATTGGTGAAGTGGACCTTCCTGTGAAGATAGGTCCGAGTGACTTCCAAATTATTTTCCAAGTAATGGATATCCACTCGGCCTATAGCTGCTTATTGGGAAGGCCATGGATTCATGAGGCAGGAGCAGTTACTTCAACGTTGCACCAGAAGCTCAAATTTGTCAAGAATGGTAAGATGGTTATTATTGGTGGGGAGAAGGCGTTGTTGGTCAACCACTTGTCATCTTTCTCTTATGTAGAAGCTGAGGAAGAGGTTGGAACTCCGTTCCAAGCCTTATCTATTGCTGAAGAAAAGAGATTTGGGGCACCCATGTCCTCATTCAAAGATGCAAAGAAGATTATTGAGGATGGTTAGTCTGATCAATGGGGACAGATGGTAGAGGTCTCCGATAACAAAAGCAGAGCCGGTTTGGGTTTCCAACAAGGTTCATCGGTGATTAGATCTGAAGATGCGCAACCCAGTTTCCGTAGCGGAGGGTTCATTCATGGTAATGAACAACACTTAGCTGTGGTGCTAGAAGGTGATGAAGATGAAGACAACACCAATTTTGTGACGCATTGAAAAGCTTGCAGTAATTGGACTGCTGTTGACATTCCTGCTATTATGCATCAATCTAAGTAATTTCTTTTATTTTGTTTTTGAAAATCCTTCTCTTATGCCTAAGGGAGAAGTGAACATTGTTTGGGAATTTTCAAATTTGATCATCAATAAAATATAATTCTATTCATCCACATCTATGATGTTTTATTTTTTACTTTTTGTTTTTTTTAAATGGTAATCACAAAAAACATAAATAAATAATATAATTGTCCATCTGCATAATATTTGGTCACAATTCCCTTATCTAAAATCAAATATCAAATCATTATGCAGGTTGGGTTCTAACCCCATTGAATACAATGATCCTTCTCCTTCTCCAAATTTTGAATTCCCTGTGTTTGAGGCTGAGGAGGAAAGTGATGAAGAAGTAAGTGATAGATTGTCTCGTCTTCTTGAGCACGAGGAAAAAGCAATTCAGACCTTCGAAGAGCAGATTGAGTTAGTCAACTTGGGTTCCGAGGATGATGTGAAGGAAGTCAAGATTGGGTCTTGACTGTGTCTTGATGTTAAGAAGGGGTTGGTTGATCTTCTCTGAGAGTATTCAGATGTGTTTGCTTGGTCCTATCAAGACATGCCTGGGTTGGATTCTGAGATTGTGGAGCATAGATAACCGTTGAATCCAAAATGCCCGCCAGTCAAGCAGAAGTTGAGGAGAACTCATCCTGATATAGAAGTGAAGATCAAAGAAGAAGTGCAGAAGCAGATTGATGTCGGTTTCCTTGTGACCGTTGAGTATCTGCATTGGGTGGCCAATATTGTGCCTGTTCTGAAGAAGGATGGAAAAATTCGTATGTGTGTTGATTATAGAGATTTGAATAAAGCCAGTCCAAAAGATGATTTCCCTTTGCCGCACATTGGTATGTTATAGAGTGATTCCTTTAGGTTTAAAGAATGTTGGTGTAACTTACCAAAGAGCAATGACTACTCTTTTTCATGATATGATGCATAAAGAGATTGAAGTCTATGTTGATGATATGATTACTAAATCTATTAATGAAGAAGAACATGTTAAGCATTTGTTGAAGCTATTCTAGCATTTGAGGAAGTATAAACTCTGCTTGAATCCCAATAAGTGTACTTTTGGTGTTCGTTCTGGTGAGTTGTTAGGCTTTATTGTCAGCGAGAAGGGTATTAAAGTTAATCTTGCCAAGGTCAAAGCAATAAAAGAGATGCCTGCGACCAAAACTGAGAAGCAAGTTAGAGGTTTTCTCGGCCGCTTGAATTATATCTCAAGATGCATTTCACACATGACTGCCACATGTGCGCCTATATTCAAGCTTCTTAGGAAAGATCAGTCTTGTGATTGGACCAAAGATTTCCAGAAAGCTTTTTATAGTATCAAGGAATATCTGCTTGAACCTCTGATTCTGTCTCCGCCTGTGGAAGGAAGATCATATCATGAAAAAGAGTAGTCATTGCTCTTTGACTGTGCTTGAAGAGAGTATGTGTTGTGTTCTTGGTCAGCAAGACGAAACTGGAAAGAAAGAATATGCTATTTACTACCTCAGTAAGAAGTTCACTGATTGTGAGACTCGGTATTCTATGCTAGAGAAGACTTGTTGCGCATTGGCTTGGGTTGCTAAGCGTCTGCGTCAATATATGTTGAATCATACCACTTGGTTGATATCCAAAATGGATCCAATCAAGTATATTTTTGAGATGCTTGCTTTAACTGGGAGGATTGCCCGTTGGCAGATGTTGTTATTAGAGTATGATATTGAATACCGATCTCAGAAAGCAATCAAAGGTAGGGTCTTGGCTGGCCATTTGGCTCACCAACCAATTGAAGATTATCAGTCAGTGCAGTATGACTTTCCTGATGAAGAGATCTTGTACTTGAAAATGAAAGATTGTGATGAACCATTGCTTGAAGAAGGGCTAGAGGTTGGTTCCCGTTGGGGCATGGTATTTGATGGAGTTGTTAATCAGTATGGTAATGGCATTGGGGCAGTAATTATTACTCCTCAAGGCACGCATTTTCCATTTATAGCTAGATTGACTTTCAAGTGTACAAATGATATGGCAGAGTACGAGGCTTGCATTATGGGGCTTGAAGAGGCCATTGATCTCAGAATCAAGCATTTGGACGTCTATGGAGATTCAGCTTTGGTTGTGAATCAAATCAAAGGGGAATGGGAGACGAATCAACCCGGTTTGATACCATATAGAGATTATGCAAGGAGGATTTCAACTTTATTTACAAAGGTTGAGTTTCATCATATCCCTCGAGATGAAATCCGGATGGCAGATGCTCTTGCAATGTTGGCTTCAATGATTGTAGTGAAGTATTGGAATGAGGTTCCCAACTTGACTGTAATGCGTCTTGATAGGCCATCTCATATATTTTCTATTGAAGAAATCAAAGATGAGAAGCCGTGGTATTTTGACATCAAGTTCTTCCTCCAAAGTCAGATTTACCCACCTGGGACATCTTTGAAAGATAAGAAGACTTTGAGAAGATTAGCCGACAATTTCTACCTGAATGGTGATGTGCTATATAAGAGAAATTTCAATATGGTTTTGCTCAGATGCATGGATAGACACGAAGCAGACCTGTTGATGACTGAAGTCCATGAAGGTTCCTTTGGTACTCATTCCAATGGACATGCATTAACGAAGAAGATGTTTCGAGCAGGTTACTATTGGCTGACAATGGAATCTGACTGTTGTAAGTTTATGAAGAAATGCCACAAGTGTCAAATTTACGCAGATGAGATTCATGTTCCTCCTACACTATTGAATGTCATTTCTTCCCCAAGGCCCTTCTCCATGTGGGGAATTGACATGATTGGCATGATTAATCCCAAAGCTTCAAATGGACATCGTTTCATTTTGGTGGCTATTGACTACTTCACAAAATGGGTTAAAGCGGCATCGTATGCGAATGTAACCAAGCAACTTGTTGTAAGGTTTATCAAGAATCAAATCATATGTCATTATGGTGTGCCAAGTAAGATCATTACTGATAATGGATCAAACTTGAATAACAATATGGTGGAAGCTCTTTGCAAGGACTTCAAGATTGCACATCATAATTCTTCTCCCACAGACCTAAGATGAATGGGGCTGTTGAAGCTGCAAATAAGAACATCAAGAAGATCATTCAGAAGATGGTTGTAACGTATAAGGATTGGCATGAGATGCTCCCATTTGCTTTGCACGTGTATCGTACATCCATCCGCACTTCAACAGGGGCAGCCCCTTTCTCACTTGTTTATGGTATGGAAGTTGTGCTTCCGGTACAGGTTGAGATCCCATCATTGTGTGTGCTCATGGAAGCCAAGTTGACTGAGGCTGAATGGTGTCAAACAAGGTATGACCAGCTGAATTTGATTGAAGAGAAGAGGTTGACTGCCATGTGTCATGGTCAGTTATACCAATAGAGAATGAAGAAAGCTTTTGACAAGAAGGTCAGACCTCGTGTGTTTAGAGAAGGGGGCTTTGTGCTCAAGAATAATTTATCTTTCAAACCAGATTCTAGGGGAAAATGGACTCCTAATTATGAAGGCCCATATGTTATTAAGAGAGCTTTTTCAGGTGGTGCTTTGATTCTTACAACTATGGATGGTGAAGAGTTCACTTGTCCTGTGAACGCAGATGCAGTTAAGAAATACTTCACCTAAAAAAAGAAAAGAACATCTCGCTAAGTTGAAAACCCTAAAGGGAAGATTAGGCAAAAATGAGCGTCTCAGTGGATTGAAAACCTGAAAGGGCGGTCCAGGAAAAAGTTAGAGACATAAAACAGAAAGAATTATCCCGATAAATTGAGCACCCCACCTTGGGGGAATTTATGAAAAAATTAGGGATTACGGCAAGTAACTGCATCCTGCTGATCTTCAATTTTGAAGACATTTTTGAGCAAGTTGGCCAGTTCTGGTTCATCATCTCCAAGTGGCAGCCCTGAGCATAAGGGATATCAAGAGATGGTAGAAGGATTAGTGATCGTTGTATTCAATGTAGTCCCTTTCCCTGTAAATTACCATTTTCAATTTTTGTAGAGATCTATGGAGTCTTGTCATTTACAGACTACCATTCTATTTAAATAAAGTTGAGCTTTTATCCAATTCTTTCTACTCTTATTTAATTCAGCCAAATAGTTTTAAATTTTATTATGATCATTTTTGAAATTAAAATTTTAATCAAAAACCATATTTTCTTAAACATATAAAAGCATTAAATCTAAGCAATCGATTTCATTTTAAAGGAATATCAAGAGTGGTCTGAAAGTAGTAAGCCCTAAGTATGGAACATTATTGGTTCTCCCCGAGAAGTAGGAGTGATTCCTCTTTCATCCCCGACAACATGTTTAGCACCCGGTGTTTGTTGATTCCCCATCTGTTAATTCGTCGTTGTCTCCAGCTGATTTGTGGTTGTTTCCTAGTCGAGTGTGGGCATTTCGTTATAGCAGTTTGCATCAGTTCCGGCAGAACTTTGGTTTCCCTGCAAGTCGCCATCAGATTCACTCCTAGTCAGAATTCTTTCCTGGTTTCTGAGCAGCTATTTGTGTCTTATCCCCCTGCAGGGTTGTCTCCCATTTGATATGGTGTTGACCTAAAATTCCCCGCCGAGTTGGTAGCAATTTCCTCAGCATATCTCCTCTCTTCTTCCCCAACTAGGGTCAAGCCTTTGGGATGTTGATCTCTTTTTTCTCCAGCAGTTGTTTCCCTCTTGTGAGGATTGGCCGAGAATTGTATCGATGATTCAAATTGGTGACATTTTGGTATCTTTTGCAATCGTTGTCAGCATAATCATCATATATACATATGCATATACATATACTCATATAATTTCATTAATGCATCGTCACACTTTGAGATTCTTGTAATTCTTATCTCTTGCTATGGTGGTACTTTATCCCCATTCAGGTTTGGTGTGTCTGTCCTCCTTCAATTATAGAGTGTCATCCCCTTAAGTAGAAAGACTTTAACCTTTTTCCTTTCCCCACCGAGTTGTTTCCTCGTGGATGATTATTATTTCAGTTTCCTCCCCAGTTGACCATCTGGATGGAATCACTCCCCTTGAGTTATATCCTCATTGGGTTGAGTCTTGATTGACCGTTTCTTTCTAGATCTTACCTAGATAGATATTTTTGGTGGCCTAAGAGTCTATTACCCAGTAGCAGGTAATATTCTTCTTAGTTTGAAATTTGTTACTTCTCGCCCAATACCCGGGAAAAGTAACCTCTTTTTTCCCCAGCGGTTTCGTTTTCACGTCTCCCTGGAAGTATATTGTTGATATGTTCATCCTAACTGGTGACAAATATTTTCTTCCCCTACTTTGAGTTCATCCTTGATATGTTCATCCTAACCGATGACACATATTCTCATCTTTGGTATTCTACCCAGTAAAAAGGTAGTTGTAATCCCTATTTGTTTCCTAGAAAGTTAATCCTTGATATGTTCATCCTAACCGATGACAGGTTTCCTTCTCTTTACGATCTTCTGCCCAGCAACCGGTAGTTGTAAATCCTGCTTTTTCTTCCCTTGAAGAGTTTATCCTCGATATGTTCATCCTAACCGGTGACGGATATCCTCTTTACGGTATTCTATCCAGTAACTGATAAGTGTAATCCCTATTCTTCCCCTCGGAGTCTATCCTTGATATGTTCATCTTAACCGGTGAAGGATATTCTCTTTGATGGTATTCTATCCAGCATTCGATAGATGTAATTCCTATTCTTTTTGTTCAGGTGGTTTATCCATGATATGTTCATCCTAACCGATGACGGGTATCCTCCTTAACATCCCCAGGCAAGTCTATCCTTGATATGTTCATCTTAACTGATGACGGATTTTCTTTCCTTTGAGTCTATCCTTGATATGTTCACTTTAACTAGTGATGGACATTCTCTCCTTTTTGGTTTTCTGTTCAGTAACCGGTAGTTATAAATCCTATTTTCATCTTTTCCCCGGCAAGACTATTCTTACCCAGTAACCGGTAATGAATTCACCTCCTGACGGCCCTTAGTGAGCCATCCTTGATATGTTTACCCTAACCGGTAACAGATGTTCTCCATGTCAGATTTTTATTATCTCCTTACCCAGTGACAGGTAGGGGATAATATGTTTTCCACTCCTCCTGTGTTTGAAATTTGTTTCTTCCCCAGTTGAGTTGAGTGTGTATTTCCTTAGTGGAATCACTTTTCCTGCATGGTTCGAGTATTTCAACTTTTGTTCTGATTTATCCGTTTCCCTGCATATGTTCTTTCCCCCCAGCTGTCTTTCCATTTTCGTGGAATTCCTCACATCCCCTAGTAGTTTTGAAGTCGTAGCCTAGCCTACGCACATCCCTTTATTCCCCAGAGTCTCTGTCTCCCTAGTGGGTTTTCCTTACAGAATGCATTACGCTCTTGCGGACCTTCAATCTCTCTGAATTCTTTTCCTCTGTGGCAACATTTCCCCGCAGAGATTTATTTTAACATTCATAGCATATACATCATGAGGTCTCTTAGGGACCAAAATTTGTTTCTATATGTTGTTATTTAAGCCCATTCTACTGAGTCGATATGAAGATTTTAACCTTCACCTCCTCAGTTAGAATGTCCTTAAATAGGGGCAGTTGTAAGACCCCAATTTTGACCCTAAGATCCCTCATGTTATCTCATCATATGCATTAGCACTGGGATCATACCTTGGCATCCTCCTTACCCCTCATCCATTGGGTTTGTTTTGGGAGAGATCACCAAGCACTATGTGATTGTATCATACTTTTTATTTTACTAACTAAAATACCAAAAATATGTTTTTGCATTTGTCTAACTCTTTTGTAGGTAGGGCACTTGATCACCTTTGGTCTATCAAGCACACATCTAGGGTTTAAGATCCTCTTTACTAAGAGCTCAATCAATAAATGACCCACAGTGGCTCTAGGCTTCATATATGAGTCCCATGATCTTTGTATGTTGTTTTGATCAAGAATTCTTCAAAAGTTTGGAATTGGTTTGCCTTGGAAACCCTAGTTCATCTGGGTATCTTGTGTAACTTCTTCAACAAGCTTCTTCAACAATTGATCAAATATTTCAAGGTACACTTCAAATTTCATAATCTTATGCATATATGATCTCCCATTATCCCTAAAAGTCAAGAGAATTGCATGTTTGCAATTTGGTTGATGATGGTTGACCAGAGGAATTCATCTAATCGAAACTAGGGTTCCCTAGACCTTATCGCCTACAATTTTTGTCGTAGGAAAATTATTTCAAGAGAAACTTTACTCTAAATGCCATTAAAAACAACTTTAATGTTGAGGTCTAGAGCTAGTTTTGCTTGGAAAGTCATTTTTTAGGATGAAAGATTATAGGTCATTTTTTCTAAACCCTAATATGGAGGTCAAATTCCCAAGGCCATAACTTGATCAATGTTTATGAGATGAAAGATTTCCAAGTTTCAAAATCAAATTCAATGTGTCTATTTCAACTTTTATGTTTGGAGGAAAAGCTAATTTAACTTTTATGTGCATGTTACATGAGGATACATTATAGGTCATTTTCGACCAATACCATTGAATAAGTGATTTTCCTCAACTTCAAAAATTCATAACTCACTCATCCCAAATCCAAATGAGGTCACATTTGTGACCATTTTGAAGGATTTTGAAAGAGCTACAACTTTGATGAAGACACCTTTCTCATTTGAAGCTCACATAAAATGTTAGCCAAGGTAGAATAATTGAACATATGGCTTGACACTTAGAAATTTTTTTGACATGTTGAAATTTCCAAACTTCCACCTCAAAATTCATCATGATACAAGCTTCAAATGGAAAAGTGCTTAACATGATAGTTGTTCCTCTTGATCTAACATTTCCAAAAAGTTCAATTTCATCCATTTTGGATAAGGTTTGAGTGGTCTGCGCATGGTCTGAACATGGTTGCATCATTTGGCAAGGATCAAACTTTAAACAACTGCACACTTTTGCCTTTCATTCCAATTCACTTTCAGACTCAATTGCACTTGCTTATGGACTTAATTGAGTAGCTTCATGGGCTTGTACACGCCCATGCAAGCATGTATCACTCAATTTCCAAATTTGGAAACAACTTGGAAGGTGCAAATGACACTTGAATTTGCTATAAATAAGAGCCTCTAGATTCAGAAATGAGGACCCTTGCACACCAATTTGGCCTCCACACTTTAAACCCTCACCATTGAAAGGAAAACTTGAGAATTTTCATTTGACAATTGAGTTTGAATCTCAATGTTTGGAGATTCAAAACTCCAGGGATCCAAAGATTTGTTTCAATCCTAAGCCACTCCTACAAGCTTTCTGAGTGAGATCAAGCAAGAATTGAAGCAAAAGAGATCCAGTTCTACACAGCATTGAAGGTATTTTCTAGATTTTTTTATTCTCTTCGATTCTCTCTCAATTCTCATCAATTCTCTTGGATCCTTGGTTGTATGAAGTCCTACCAATGTAGGCAGGAAGATTGAGTTGCTTTGAGGTCAAATCGAAACAACTCAGTTCATGTACCTCAAATTTTAACTCCATGTATCTCTCAATATACTTGGAGTTAGGATGAATTAAGGCCAGATTCGTGATCAGTGCCATTTTTACTTTAAGATCATGTCCTTCTTTTTCATTTTTATGATGGTGATAAGAGAACCAGTTCGGCCAAGGTCACCTGAGAAGACGACCGATGGTTTGCTCCGGCGACGAGCTGAATAGGTTCTGAGCCACATGATCAAGTTATTTTGTTTTAATCATGAGCGTTCATTTTGAATACCAACTGTGTGGCGCGTTGACTTGAGTGCATGATGGAATGCGTGATTTGGTCCACTTGATCTGCCACCTCAATTAATGAGGGAGATCAAGTGGACCACGTTTTTTCAGATTTTTTGATTTTCATTTTATTTGTTTGATTTTCATTAATTCATATTAATTTTAATATTGATCCAAAAAAATATGAGAGTTTCACCAAAAAATTTAAAATCAAATAATCTTTCATTTTCTGAATTAAAATTATTTTTTGGATCATTATTAATATTTTTCATAATTTAATTGATTTTATTAATATTTTTAATTGTTTAAAAATACTTTTAAGTCTTTAAAAATTCTGAAAATTTTTCTCCAAGGTCCTTTGACCTTGTTTGACCTATGATAAATCTCATGGCCATTTCTTTGGTGTTTTGATGAGGTTTTAGGAATTTGACCAACCATAATTTAATTTAATGCATATTTTTATTATTTTTAATTGTTTAAATGCCAAATTAATTGTGTAGAGCCATTTTAATTGACTTTGTGAGTTTGACTTGTGCTGTTGGGCCTTGGTCAAGGTTGATTTGACTTTGTTAGGTTAAGATAATTGGATTTAGGGGATTGATGGAATGTACATTCCATCTCCCAAAATGAATGAATGATCTTAATTTGGTAAAAGTCCTTCCTTGACCAATTTGTGTTGAATCCATTCCCCCTCCCTCTTCATCTCGTTCCCCTTCTTTATCCATTCATGTCATGGACCTATGATATCTTTATATCCTAAGGCTAGTTGATTGCAAAATCAACATAAGTATGGATGAGATTAGGTCCCCCATTTTGCATATTCTTTTTGTGTGTGGCATGTTTCATGAACATAGTTCATCATACTGTGTCTCTAACATGTATTAACACCAAAATTCTATTGCCCGACCTCAAATAGTTATGACTTCTACATAAGTCCAATTACGATTGCTTAACATAACGCTAAATTTGTGACGCAAAAGGCATAGCATTGTAGTTAGTGAGATTGTAAGTCTCCCCCCTTTTATGGTATTGTGTGGAAACTTGGCCTTTTTTCCTTTCTTTGGAAGATGTCTTGGTTCAAGGATCCATGCTTGTGATAAATGGGTTGAGTGTTCTCCAAAGAATGACTTAAACAAAAACAAAGCAAAAGAAATACTAACTTTTAATCAACCAACTAACATTTAATTTCAAGTCATTTACTTTTAATGCACTTTAATTTTTAAGCTTTATCCATTTCTAGTTTAATGTCATTTTCCCTTTGTCCACTTGGACCATATTTTGTGATATATTATGTTTATATATACTTGTGTATTTGTGTGGTCTTTTGACCTTAATGTACATAATAAGAACAAAAACTCAAAATAACATTTTGTGTGGACTGTTGGTTTGATCTGAGACTATTGGACTTAAAATTTAGGCAACATTCCCTATGCAAAGGACTTGGCTAATGCTAACTTTCATGAAAACAAGTGCTTGTGAAGTGAACTTTCATCTGATACAAAATGGAAGATCTATTTGAGTTCATCTGAAACATGATCATTGTGAAGCTGTTATTTTGAACCTGTGTCTTATGTCATCTTTAAAGTCATCTGATACATGGGGAATTATGAAGAAGATCATGGAGTTGCTAAGCTTCGATGTGGCTATCTTTATTTGATGCCTTTCTCTTCAACTTGCTATTTGTATATTATTTGTTGCTTGATTCTAAAGTCCATGGGAAATTTGGGTTTTTGTATGACATTCTTGTCTATTGGATTGCAGCCCATTGGTCAGATCTTTTCAACTCTCAACTTTTAAATTCATGCTTAGGATTAGTCTCTTCATCTCCTCCCCACTTCTTTAATTTCAAAATCTCTCCCCCTTTTTTAAAAACCTTCTTTGCTTGTGCTTGTTTTCTAAACTTAGACCATATTGCAAATTAGAAACTTTGGCCTTATGCCATTGCATTTTCAAACTTCTTTTCTTAAATAAACTTGTAAATAAACTTAACTATACTTGACTTAAAATTTTCAAAAGACAAATAGAACTAATAGTCATCCAAACCTTTTTAGGTCTTTTGTGCCTCTTTCGAACTTAAATTTTGTTAAAAGCAACTCACTCATCTTCAAATTGATACCACGAACTACGAGGTTTTGATCCCTCATTTTATGTTGGTACTTAGGCACAAGTCCAAAGGTCTTGCAAAATACACAAATATAATTAATGAATTCTTTTTCTCATCCCTCTACTCTATTTATTGCAAACATCATTTTGTACAAAAACACATATTCATACAAAAAAGGGCTCCCTAGGAGTACCTAAGACACTTTGGGTGCTTACACCTTCCCTCTATGTAACCAACCCCCTTACCTGCAATCTCTGGCATTTTATTAGTTTTGATTTGAAAACTTCTTATCTTTTGGGTTTTGTTCGTACTTTTCCCTTTTCCCTTGGAAATAATAAAAGCGCGGTGGCGACTCTGGTTTAATTGATGTCTAGCTTATCCATAGCTTGATGGTCATGAATTTACCGCTACACCGCGCGGGTCGTAATTTGATATTGAATGATGGTTGTTGAACTTCGATCTAGAAATTGACGTCAAAGTTGGCTGCTTCATCGTATTTTCGTTCCAAAATATGTATTCGAGAGAGAAGACGCAAGGCAATGGAAAACAAGAAAGGAGATGCGCTTGGACTCGGTTTCGACCGGTTGAAGGATAATAGTTGTTTTCGCATTTTGAATTTGGAAGTCGCCGTGTATGTCGCTTCTTCGCCGGATTCATCATAGTTAAGTGTAATTGTTGCATATGAAAGAATAAGATTCGACATGTCATGATGAAGTTTTGTGTGCGCCATGAACGTGAGTAAATGACCATCATGAAGGTTAAGAGGAACAAAGTTAAATGTTGGACTCGGGTAAAACCATACGGTTTTGAACCTTGGATCTGGTTTGGGCTTAAGGCCAAAACGGATTTTCCACTCTTCACCCCCAGAATTGGGCCTGTACCCATTTCTTCTTTACCAAGGCCCGCATTTTTTGGGGTGATATTTTCTAATTTTTTTGTCGTTAATTAGTTTTGATTGGAATGGTATATTAGGTTTAGTAATTAGAAACATTAGGATAATTAGGGTTTAATCTTGATGAATTTTTAGAATATTAGAACTTTAGAATTAATTAGGTTTTAGGATAATTAGCTTAATTAAATTAAAAATGGATTAGTAATAGATTCTTAGAAATATCATACTTTAGTTATTTTTAGTTTTAATTAGTTTTTAGAATTAGGGCTAGTTAGATATTTTTTAGGATTTAGAACAATTGGAATAGTTTAAAATTTAGAATCGATTTCAATTAAATTTTCATGTTTAGAAATTAATCCATGATTTGTGAATTGACTGTTTTGCCCCTAAGTTTAGAAATAGTCTAATCTCGCATGCTCCCCTAGTTTTAGAACTTAGAGATATTCTAACTATCAATTAACCATTTAGGTTGATGCATATTCATTTTCAACTGATTTTTCCCTGACTGATTAAGTTGATCAAAGTTTGCTTTGATAAACTAAATCCTTTTATTGTGGTCCATTCCCCAATCCTAGTCAAGTGATCAAAAGACACTTGATCACTTGATAGGGAAAGTCCCTGTGTTCAAGTTGTACTAGATACCAGATTTCTAAACTTCAATCAAGATTCAAAGATCAAAGATCAAGACTTCAAGAATTCAAATCAGCACAAGACATGACTACTATTCAAGCACTACAAAGGTCAAATTCATCACTTGTCGATCATGAGCCAAGTTGTGTGCCATGAGTCTTAAGTAGTAGAGAAAGGATGAGAGTGAACAATTCCTATCCTCATTCTGAATATCTTTGGGTACGGGACGAATGACCCAGTTGCTCATCATATTCACCTCTATTTATAGACTTTAGCACAATTTAATTCAAGTAGATTGTCAAGTCTCTTCTTTCTTCAAAGACAACCCTTCATCACAAGAAGATGTAAGGAAATTCAACTTCAACACTCGTCAGTTATGATGCAATTGCACGTCATGAGCCTTAAGTAATAAAGAAGGAGTGAGAGTGGAGAATTCCTATCCTCATTCAGAATATCTTTAGGTACGAGACGAATAACCCAGTTACTCACTATATTCATCTCTATTAATAGACTTTAGGGCACCTTAAATCGAATAATTGATAAGTCTTCCTACACAGACATGAGGATCACATTTTAACCTTCCAGGGGTCCTTTTCTTCTTCCCTTTCGTTCTCCCTATAAAACTAAAACCATTTTGTAAATAAACTAAAAAACAATTAACCATACGATTAGGATTGTACGATACGAGCGTTAAGCAACGGAGAAGGGATGGGAGTGAAGAATTCCTATCATCATTTTGAATATCTTTGGGTGTGGGAGGAATGACCCAATTGCTCACTGTATTCATCTCCATTCATAGACTTTAGTATAATCCAAATCATGACTCTCTTTTTCAGAATAAAATCAAACTCACATCATCAAACTCAATTTTTCCTTTGGGCTTCATTTTCAGTTTAAAACCTTTTCAGAAAGGACGTGTTACTTCCGTTCTACTGTGAACGATGCTTAAGCCTCCATGTATGAGAAAGCAATGTTTAATTTTTAGAGTGTTATTCAAGTTCATCCATTCTACCGCAAACAGACAGACGCTTAAGACTCCCATGCTCGAGCATACAAGCAAGTTAACAGTAGAACACGGACGTTAATACTATTCACTAAAAATAACTAACACATCCGTCCTAGTTCCACGAACTATGGAGCTCTGATTTCCTCAATACACGAATGAGGATACGTAGGCACGAGGGCCCAAATCCTTGGCGAGTACACTTATCTATTTCTTTCATTTTTCACATCTATTTATTAACCCCCAGTTTCCCTTTTCGCGAGTGATCTTTAGATAATAACACCTATTCTTGCAAAGAACATTCAAAATGGTTCCCATGGAGTACCATGGATGTTAGGGGTGCTAATACCTTCCCCTTGCATAACCAACTTCCTTACCCATTTCTCTTTCCCCCGAGTTTTATTGATGTTTTCCCTTTCCTTCGGGAATAAATAAAGTTCGATGGCGACTCTGTTGTATCTTTGAGCGTGCGACGTGCTCGGGTATAATTCGCGTAGCTTCAGATGGCGACTCTGCTGGGGACCATTTCCTAAACAAGTCGAGCCCAAATTTTTTTGTTCTATTTGCGTGTTTAGGTGTTTATCTTTACTGCTTTACTCACTTTACTTATGTTATTTATTGCTTTACTTTATTTCTTTAAATATTCATATGTTGCTGTATTCTGGATATTATCTGCCATATTATCTGTTGGGATGGGATGGTACTATATGAGAGAAGTTCCACAACCGATCTTGAGTATATACACATGATAGATTCTTGGATAATCGTGACGGCCTGCATTTTGCGCGTTGGGTTGTCACGAGAACCACACCCAGACTAGATTCATTTGGAAGTACTTTTGTCCTGCGAGAATTTGCTACAGTAGGGTATTTTCATTTGAGTCGATGACTCTGGGAGACCTTTTAGGGACAACCTTTGAGGATTAGTACACACCTGTGAGATGGCTATTGGGTTTTTCTTGCAAGAAACCAAGATCCTTCAGACCATTTAGTCTCTTATATACGTCAAACCTTTGATCCTATATTGAGTTACATGGACAGGTTATGTTATCCAGATTTCTCAGATCATGTCAGACTTTTGATCCTATACTGAGTTATATGGACAAGTTACCCATATTTTCTAGGACATGTCGGACCTTTGATCTTATGTTATGTGATATGGCCAGATTATTCAGAATCTCAAGATATTACTGAACTGTGGAACCTATGATGCTTGCATACCATTACATCATTTTGAAATTAATTTTTGCATGTACATTTCCAGGGAATTCAAGAGACGAGTCTTTGTTTGAGTGATTAGTAGAGAATGGATCCTACCAGGAGAAGAATTTGTAGCTACAAGTTTGTGGAACCTCCTTTGAAGACTTTGAGAGGACTGGGAGCTCGTTTGGTTCTTGACAACAAAGATAAGTTCAAGAAGGCCTATGGGAATCTTTTAGGTATTCTTAACATCGAAGTCACTACAACAGTTATTCATACTCTGGTGCATTTATATGATCCTCCGTTGAGATGCTTCATGTTCTAGGATTATCAGTTTGTTCCAAATTTGGAGGAGTATTCACACATTTTGGGGATTGAGATTCAGGGTCAGGTTCCGTTTGTCCGTACAAAGGAGCTTCCTAAGTCTCAACATCTAGTCAAAGTTCTTCACATGGGGAAGAAGGAAGTGAAACTTAATCTTAAACCTAAGGGTGGAACCCATGGTTTTTCTTTGAAGTTTCTGGTTGACAAGGTTATTACCTTTGCTGAAGATGAAAGTTGGGATGCCTTCAACGCTTTTTTTGCTTTTATCATTTATGGGATTGTGTTGTTCCCGAATATGGAAGACTTTGTGGACTTGGCTTTTATCTATCTCTTCATGGCCAAGAACCTTGTTCCTACTCTTCTTGCTGACACTTATTATTCTATCCACGTAAGGAATCATAAGAGGAAAGGAGCCATCGTGTGATGTATCCCCCTGCGGTATAGATGGTTTATTTTGCATCTACCCAGCAAGGGTCCTTTTGTCAACAACAAGGGAAATTTGAAATGGTCTCAAAGGATCATGTCCCTTACAGCTGAAGATATTTCCTGGTACCCTAGAGTCTACGACGATGTTAAGATCATACTCGATTGTGGTATTTTCCCAAATGTACCCCTTTTAGGTACAAAGGGAGGGATTAAATATAATTTTAGATTGGCATTGCGCCAGTTGGGTTATCTGATGTTGAACAAACCAAATTACGAGCAGCTAGAGGAGTTTGTTTTGTATGAAGGGGTTGCCAATTCAGAGTTCCAGAAGAGGATTATCATAGTATGAGGAGAAATTTGTCGTCAAGGAAGGGCCAATTTGGGAAAGAAGAACTACATTGCGAAGGAATCCTACACCCAGTGGGTTAAGGAGAGGGTCAGAGAATTTCTATTGCCATTCCCACCTGAGCCTTCCATGACTATCAAGCCTGTTGAGCCCATTGTTGTTCCTGTTTCAGAGGTTGACGAACTCAAGGAGATTATCAGAGTGTTGGAGAAGGAGAATGCAAATCTCTGATCTAACATCAGTAAGCTTTCCTTGGATAGAGAGAACTTGAAGTTTAACCTCAACCAAAAAAGGGACCGAGCAGCCAAGATCGCCAAAGAGATTCAGTAAGAATAGTATAAAATGAGGAAAGTATGTGAATCCATGAAGGGTACTTACGAAAGCCTTTATGTGAAGAAGAAGCAACTTGCCGAAGCACAATACAAGGTTTGCAAAATAGAGATCAACTGCCAGGATCAACTCAAGAAATTGCAAGACCAGCTAGACTCTTGCAAGAAAGAATTGAAAGAAGAACGTAGCCATGCTAAGCAACTAGAAGTTTCTCTTTCTCAACATCAGATTGACTTGGACAAGAGATTCAAAGAAATTTGGGAGCTGAAAAGTCAAGCTCACAAGAATTTTGAAGACACCAAGTTGCTCAACCAAGAGGTCACTCAGAGGGAGAGGCACAATCGTCATCTTCAAGTCCTTTTGGATCAGAAGGACTCTTTCTTGAAGGATCTTCTGAATGGACCTAATCATACATTGTTGTGTAACCTTCTCAAAGATGCGCAATACTGGAATGATAGGCATGCTCGTTTGGCTCAATTTTCTATTCACGCACTAGAAGATTTTCCCAAGTTGTTAGAAGAAGCTTATGATGTTGTATTTATACATGACACCCCTTAGGTTGTATTTCATTTTGTCCCTGTTTGTAGAGTTGTATTTCAGACGTTTCAAGCCGATCACGTTGTAGCTCGATAAGCAGATTATTGATTTGTATTTGTACCTGTTATTTCTTCCACATTGAATGAAAATGTGTATTTCCCTTTATTTGGGCATTATCTTCTGTCTCTACTTTTATACTCTATGATTACTCGTAACAATAGACAAATATCGTGATTCCTTGGAAATAAAATAATATTAATAAAAACTTTTTTGCATGCATGCATCATTCATATATCATATTGCATTTCATAAATTCGAAACCAATGAACTCATTATCACTTGAACCTTCACATAATCATCACTGCCATCAAATATGATTACCCGACATCTGTCTTGAACTAGAGGCATGTCGCAGATTACCATGGAAGAACTATGAAGAGGCCAAGAAGCATTGAAGGTTAAAATCGGCCAGCTGAAGACTCTGACGAGTCTGATCTTGGAGATCTTGCAGTCAATGATGAGGAAGGAAGGCAAATATATGCCAACTGTTGTACTAGAAGTGGTCACTGCGGTGAACATTCCTGACTCCACTCCACATCAGGAGAAGCCTCATGGATTTCATCCAAAACTTGGACCTCCAAGGGCTCATTATCAACAACCAACATATGTTATTCCTACAGGTCCTCCACCGATGCAGTATCGACAAACCTACGCTCCTTAAGACAGAATTGTTATCAGCAGAAACTGAAGAAGCCCGAGAGAAAGTTTGATGTTATTTTGATGTCGTACAGTCAACTGCTTTCTCGCTTCCTTCGAGACTCTTTGCTGCAATATAGAGAATAAGGACCTCCCCTAACACCTCTCCCTCCTGGCTATGACGCCAATGTTAGATGTGAGTTTCATTCTGGAGCGCCTGGGCATACAATTGAAAGTTGTAGAGCTCTGAAGCATAAGGTACAAGAGTTGATTGATTCAAGGGTCATTGTGTTCACACCGCAAGGCTTGAACATAGTGCACACTCCCATGCCTCTATATGAGGGCACATATGCAATGCCATGATCAATGCAAGTGGAAGCTAGGGTAGATTTGAAGAGCCTGCATCTATAGGAAGAGCTTGAGAAATACCTCCTTGAATATTGTCGTGTTATCTTATGCCATCATAATAATTCCAATATGAGGATCTGAAATAAGGCTGATTACGCCAGCAGTTATTAGTTTTGTTCAAACATGTTCATGTATAATTTTCTTGGTTGTCATTTGTAACATTCATTTATAATAAACTAATTTGTTTTTGAATAATAATGATATTAAAATGAATATGCATGTTTTTGAATCAATCCATTCATGTTCACTCATACTTTATTTTGTCAATATCTAACTTTTATTTGAGCAAAATCAAAAGGAGGATGATGAAATTGAAAAACACGAGATCACTGCATGTATGCTTTGAATAAAACCTTGCTGATGATATACGGAATTGTTTCAAATCCCAAACATCGGAGGTATAAGGAAGATAATCCCTAGTCAACCCTTTCAAGCCAAGGAGTAGGAGTTTATTTCTATACGTAAAACCCTCAATTTTAAACTGGGACAGGGTTGTCTTCAGCTAATTTGACCATGCGTTCAAACTCCAGAGAAAAAAAAAGGGTCCTATATGAGGATCAACCATATTTTATCGCTCACGAGAGGTCGAAAACCAAAAATTCCAAATGGTTGTCCCTCACCAACAAAGGAACGAGGCAGTCACAACTCCCTTTAAATCAAACAGACCGATGTCATGCGATTTGTTTTAACAAAAAGAAAAACAAGAAAATAATAAAAATAAAAAAAGAAAGTCCGCTAAGTTAAAAACTCAAAGACGAGGAACTTAGGAAAAAATTAGGGTACCCTTGTGGATTGCGAATCTGAACCAATATAACAAAAGTAGGGAAACAAAAATGAAATAGAGAGAGGAATCAAAAGAATATCCTCAACAAGAACAATTTCGTGTGGCTACAAAACAAGATAAGGGTGATTGCCACACCGAACACCTTGTTGGTTCATTAATCATCACTTCAAAATCCCTTTTGCAAGATGAGCGTTTGTGTCGAGCTAGCCGAACGTAGGAATGGAGAACATCACGAAGAGCGGGTGGGTTAGGATAGGTTCGAGCCTTATATCCTTTCTTTCTGGAGACCGTGAACCAGGCCATGTTACAACCCTCAAAATACCTAATTGAAGCATGCTTTATTTCGAAAGCATATTATAGTCAGTACAATCATGTTAAAATTGACTCCTTAATGATTTGTTCATCATTTGTGCTGATATTAATATGACATTCCCAATCAGTGATGCACTCATTGTATGTCATAATTCCAATGAACATGCTTGGATGTCAAAACTAGCATAAACATGACATTGCCATTATCATTTCTAAAACGGACATGTGTTACTTGTGAGTAAGCATTTGATATCAAGAGGATTTCCATAATGAACATGAATTGGAAAACTTGATTAAACTAGAAGAGAAGGATGCATAAGGACTTTGTTAAGCAGAGGTAAATTACTTCAACTGATTGAATCATAAGAACGACTGCCTGAGAACTTCGTTGATCAGAGACATGTCATGCTGACTGGATTCAGAGAGACAAAAGCCTGAGAACTCCGCTGAGCAGGGGAAAATTATTTTGATTGATCATAACAAGTGTTGAACACCTAAGACTCCGTTGAGCAGGGGAAACCACTTCATGAGATTATATCAAGAAGAAGAATGTATGAGAACTCCATTGAGAAGAAAGACAAGATGCTTCAAAGTTTTCAGTCCATCTGAGACAGTCACGTCAAGAAATTTTAACAAGATTCAGTTATTCTGAGACAGGTATGTCGAGATTCGGCGAATCTCTCCAAAGATTAGATAGTCAGGGGGTAAATCACTCCAGTTGATCGCATTAGAAGACCAAACGTCTGAGACTCCGTTGAGCAGGGGCAAATTATTTTGATTGATCCTATCAAGTGCAGAATGCCTGATACTCCATTGAGCAGGGGCAAGCCATTTCATTTTATCATATCAAGAAGCAAAATGTCTAAGAACTCCGTTAAGCAGAAAGACAAGACACTTCAATTTTCAGTTAATATGAAGCAATCATGTCGATAAATCTCTACAAGATACAATTGATCTAAGGAAGTTACGTCAAGATTTGACAAATCTCTACAAGACATGTTAGTCAGGGGTATTTCCTCAAATATCGGCCAACCATAGGAAAATTTATTCGAAGACTTGTGCTGGGGAAAGCTACCTTAGGAACCCAAGAAACAAATCTCTTCGAAATAGTTAATCAAAGGTATGCAGTTCCAAGACACCGAGGCAGGTTATATCGAGATAGTTATTATGAAAAAGCTGCTTCATAACTTGTGTCTGGGGCAATCCATGCAGTTTCCCAACAGACGGGGGCATGACTGACTATGGAAGGAAGTTCCATTGTGCATAAGAGACTTCTAAGTTCAAGATGAATGTCGGGGAGTCACGCTAAATGCATCCCTAAACCTTTCAATAGAGAACCCTGATTCTGATTGGTAAACCTAATGGTTATTGGTACCCTCAGTTCTCAATCTTCAAGGTACATCCTACCATACCGTCTAACCAAAAGCCTGACCATGCATCAGCGTTTTACATAAGCAATCTTTCATATCATTTCATCATGAAGTGCGTAGCATATTCCATCCAGATAGAGCATTACGCCATGAAAAATAAATATGCATAACTGCATGAAAGTCTTTCTCGAAAGCATAAAAGAATCCTCCGTTGAGACATTCTTCCTCCCTAGTGAGAACATTATCATGAAACCCTTGTGTGGTATTCCCCGCAGGTTTTCCCAAAATATATCTTCGTTGTGTTGCCTTTTGTAAGTACCTTTGGAATCTTTCATCACTCACTTACCTTTCGTAAGTTACCTTCGGCCTTGTACCAGCCCTACTTGCCTTTCGCTTGGAGAAGATAATTCAGATAACTTACCTTTTGTGAGTTTATTTTGTTGCTTTATGCATGAAATCATGTCTCCCCCTCGTTTCCTTTTGCACAAGTAGGGTACCTCTATCAGATCTTTGCATCAAGTTTTATTTAAACATTTGATGTAGGTTTGGTGAGTCACGGGGTTTGGGTAACCATTGTTTTCAAACCTTCACCCCTGCCGTTGTGCCTAAGCAACGATATAAAGTTTTTGTGCCTACTGCAAGGTCCCCACCTGACAGAGCGTATCAAAGCCCAAATTTTGTCTGGAAAATTCTCTCAACTCAAGTTTCGCTTGGTGAAATATCTTCAGAACTTTTACGAGTATTGGTGACCTTTCATCAAGTGCTTACCTTTTGTGAGTTTATTCTATTTTTGTTGTTTACAATCCCTCTTTGCCTTTCGCATGGAGAAGACTATCGAGATAGCTTACCTTTTGTGAGTTTATTTCATTGCTTTGTGCACGAAATCACATATCCCCCATCGTTGCCTTTTGCACGAGTAGGGTACCTTTGCCAGATCTTTGCTTCCCGTTTGTTTAAACGCTTGATATAGGTTGGTGAGTCCCGAGGTTTGGGTAGCCATTACTTCATCCCTGCCGTTGTGCATGAGGGACGATATGAGGTTTTCGTGCCTATTTGCAAAGTTCCCCACTTGTCAGAATATGCTAAAGCCCATATTCGTCTGACGAATCCCCTTAAGTCCAGGTCTTACCTAGCAGGTCTACTCTTTGTTTTTCCTTGTGCAAATGATTGTGACCTTCTTGTCAATTACTTACCTTTCGTAAGTATCTCACATGCCTTTTGCATGGGAGATTATTCCCCCTCCTTGCTTACCTTTTGTGAGTCCCTTTTGTGCATTTTGCATAAAGACTATCACCCATAGTTGCTTACCTTTTGTAAGTCTCCTCAGCCTTTTGCTCAAGGATTTCTATTCCTTAACCCGCTTACCTTTTGTAAGTACCCTTTACCTTTTGCATGGAAATCTTCTCTTGCTAAGGAGCCATTGCTACCTTCTGTATGAGATGATCATCTTTTCCATCTTTCTTCTTAACCTTTTATTGAGAAGTTTCTCATTACCTTTTGTAAGAGAAATCCCCCCATCTTCCTTCTTAACCTTTTGTTGAGAATTTTCTCATTACCTTTAGTATGAATAATCCTTTCCATCTTTCTTCTTAACCTTTCGTTAAGAAGTTTCTCGCTTCCTTTTGCAAGAGAAATCATATTCATCTTCACGCGCCTTCTTAACCTTTTGTTGAGAAGATTCTCATTACCTTTTGTATGAGAAATCCCTTCCAACTTCCTTCTTAACCTTTCGTTAAGAAGTTCTCACTGCCTTTTGTGTGAGAATCCCCAGTAAACCTTGTGTCTAGGAGCTCTCGTTACCTTTTATACGAGAATTTCATCCCCAGGTTTCTTCTTAACCTTTCTTTAAGAAGTTCTCACTACCTTTTGTGTGAGAATCCCCAGTAGACCTTGTGTCTAGGAGCTCTCGTTACCTTTTGTACGAGAATCTCATTCCCATTTTCTTCTTAACCTTTTCTTAACGATTTCTCATCACCTTTTGTGTGATGAATTTGACCATCCTTTCTTCTTAACCTTTTGTTTGGGAGATCCCTTTTCTTGTGCTAAGGAGTCGTTGCTACCTATTATACGAGAAAATCATATTCCCCAGCGAGGTGTTCCCTCTTTCCCACCTTTTTCTTAACCTTTTGTTAAGGAGTTCTCGTCACCTTTTGTGAGAGAAATTTGTCCATCCTTTTGTTTTCTTAACTGTATTTGGAAGTTCCCTTTTCTCTTGCTAAGGAGTCGTTGCTACCTGTTGTACGAGAAGGTCGCTTTTCAGTTTAGCTGTTTGCCTTTTGGAAGACGTCTCTCTACCTTTTACAGAAGATCTCATTTCAAATTCATTTGACCCACTAGTACTTGCCTTTTGCAAACACTTAATTCTTTTACCTTCATGGAATCCTGCGGGAATACCTCGATCACCGGTTACGTGCCAAAACTTGTTAACTGGAGGCAAGAAGAAAGAAAAAAGAAGAATGAAAAAAGAACAAAACAAGCTAAAAGAATATTATGGTCATCAAAGACTATGAAATCCCTAGACTTTACGAAGGACCTGTACCAGAGGAGCGATGGACTCTTATATTTGACGGTGCTTCAAACTCTACAGGTCATGGAATTGGGGTAGTGTTGATGTCTCCCAAGAATTTTCATCTACCATTCACAACAAAACTCTGCTTTGACTGCACAAATAACATGGTTGAATATGAATCATGCATAATAGGACTAGAGGAGGCTATTGACTTAAGGATCGAAGTCCTTGAAGTATATGGAGACTCCACTCTAGTGATACATCAAATTAGAGGTGATTGGGAAATGGGACATGCTAACTTGATTCCATATCAGGATTATATGCTAAATCTACTAACAAAGTTTGACAATATCACTTTCTCCCATGTTCCTTGAGAAGAAAATCAGATGGCAGATGCTTTGGAAACCCTATCATCCATGTGTCATACCCCAAAAATTTCCCTCCCTTTTCATTTTTATCTAACCTTTTGGTTTGAGGTTTATCTACATTCATGAACATCCATATCATCTAATATTCTAACATCATAAGATATTCAAAGGTTTGAGCTTGATTTTACCCAACAAAAGCCTATTTTTTCCCCAAGGATCAAACCCTGGGGATTGGGGTGTTGTAGTAAATATGGAAGTATATTCTTAGACCAATGCTTGAAACCCTAGTTGGTGATTTATGGTTGTTTGTTTTATGACCATGACTTGCTTAATTTTCATCTTGGTCATTGGATTTGGATTGAAAGTCTAGATCATATAAGGGGTTTGATTGTTCATTGGGATTTGCATCATGTCATTACCATTGAAATCAATCATTAAGTTCATCTGATGACCATGGTTTTATAACTTTGATTGTTCAAGTTCTTATATTGGTTCATTCAATATTCATGCATTGGTGTAAAGATCATGGTGCATTCAAGTTCCATTGATTTAAGTTTCATGGTCCATTGACTTAAAGTTCAAAGTTTCATTCATGCTGCATTCATGGCCCATTTGGACAAACTTTATGGTCCATTTGTTTAAGTTTCATGCTAAGGTCCATGGATCCAATTTCATAAAGCATTCATTTTCCATTGATCGATGTGTTATGGTGCATACAAGATCATGGTTTCATGTTGATTTCTAAACATGACTTTTGGAAGAATGACCAGTTGAATGTAAAGCATGCTTCATTAATTATAAGACCTATTCTCATGCATAAAACTTTCATTTTATTCATTGAAGTATAGTTTACATTGTCCATACAAAAGAAATGTCAAAAAATTCATTTTTTACAAAAGCTGACTTTTCGTCATCTATTGCCTTTTTGGTTGACTAGTTGACCAAAGTCAACTATCACCGTTTTTTCATCTCCTAAACCCTAATGCTATTAGTATCTATATTCTTGCATGATTTCATGAGATCCCATCATCACTTTTCTTCATGAACAAGTTACATCATTTTTTGTCTTGAATGCTCTTGGTCATGCCTTGAACTTTGCCATGCCTTGCCTTTCTTTGCCTTGAAACCATGTCACTACAAACATTAATTCAAGCAGGCACAATTCATCCACAACCAATTCATTTAACAAGACTGACTGCCTCAGCATATTAACATCAATATCAACTAACAAAACAAATTTCTAGCATCTAACAACACAACTTCATAACTGAACTAATTTAACAACAAAAATTTCTAACATAAATTCATTCACTAACCACATTCATCCAAACAAACTAACCTTATGTTAAATATAGAAATGAAATCTAACTGCAATTATACTAACCTGCAAATCACATAACTAACAGAACTGCAACAAATAACTTTTAACAGATTAACTAAATCACTTGAATTCCAATTCATGAATATAACATTCTAACTTACTTCTTCAACTAACAGTGACTAACCGATTGCAACCAACCTTAACAGTTTTCACAAAAAACCAATAACCAAGCATAACTGCATTAACAATTCACTAACGGTCTAACAGAATTTCTCATCCAAGTTAACCTAACAGAAACTGAAATCCACAGTTAACTCTAACTAATTTACAATATCCAATCATAACCGAAAACTAACTCTATGATCTAACCTCCAACCGACTTTCATTCTGAATCACTTAACAGAGTTAACATTCTATTTATTAGAAGTAATTCATATTTATTAATTGTACTATTTTCTTAGCCCCTAAGTTTGTTAGAGAGTATTTTAGTATTTTATCCTATTCTAGTAACCCTAATTTTAGCTTATAAATAGGGTGGCAATCATTGTAACTTTTATCATGTTTTGTAGCCGACATTCTCTTAATAGAATATTTCCGTTCATCATTCATTCTACCTTTGCACCAACAATTGGTATCTAGAGCTCCGGTTCGGATTCATTGGGAAACACGGGAAACATGAGTGAACGTGAGGTCTTGTGTGTTTGATTTTGATTCTTGGATTCGTGTTGAATCTTGAACAAAATCTGATCAGAATTTTAATTCTGTGGGTTGGGAAACACTGTGTGAGAAATCTGAGTGTATTGTGCAAGGTAGAAAGGTGAACGGAAACGGCAACATGAACACCAAACTTCCAGTATTTGACGGTAAAAACTGGAATCGTTGGATGATCCAAATGCGTGTACTCTTCGGTGCTCAAGATGTTCTAGATCTTGTCACTGATGGTTATGTTCCGGTAGCAGCAGATGCGACGGATGAACAGAAAAACACGCAGAAGGAAGTAAGGAAGAAGGACCAGAAAGCATTGTTCTTCATTCATCAATGTGTTTGAGAAGATTGCAGATTCAACGACAGCAAAGGCTGCGTGGGACACACTGGTTAGATGTTATGGTGGTGACGCATCAGTGAAGAAGGTGAAGCTTCAGTCCTTGAGAAAGCAATATGAGAATCTCAACATGAAGAATAATGAGAAAGTTTCTGAATACATCTCCAGAGTGATTCTGATCACTAATGAGATGAAAGCGTGTGGAGAAACTCTTTCTGAAGAAACAATCATGGAGAAGGTATTGAGATCCCTTACCTCTCAATTTGATTACATTCACTACGCCAAATAAGGGAAAAGAGGGCGCTTATTTTGGCCTATAACAGCGCTTTTAAGCGCCCTCTAAAGTGGCGCTGGCATAGGTAAAGACAGCGCTTTGTTTTCCTAGAGAAAGCGCTGTCTAAAGTGGCCACATTATAGTGCACTTTCAGAAAAAAGCGCCCTCTGGAGTGGTCCATAAAGGGACACCTTAGAGGGCGCTTTCTGGAAAAAGCGCCCTCTAAAGTTGTCAATGTAAAGTGTTTAGAGGGCGCTTTCAGGAAAAAGCGCCCTCTAAAGTTGTCAATGTAAAGTGTTTAGAGGGCGCTTTCAGGAAAAAGCGCCCTCTAAAGTTGTCAATGTAAAGTGTTTAGAGGGCGCTTTCTGGACAAAGCGCCCTCTAAAGTGTTAGTTATTTTAAAAAAATTTATTTGAAAAACAGTGGATATTTAATTGGTAACCTGTTCGCATGCTGCAAAAGTGTAAAATTCATATTGATTTCATCCTTTAATCCAATGTTATACACCATTAATCCATTGATATATACAACATGAATCCATTTATATACAACATTAATCCTCCATATATACAACATTAATATATGATTCTTTGATCAACAATATACAATAACATATTCATGATTTAGTAAAAGTACAACAACAATATACAACATATATACAACAACAGCATACAACAACAACATTCCATACATATATGTACAACAATATACAACCCAGCTATATGATTCTTTGATCAACAATGAATTGACACAATTCATCCTTCATTTCATCCAAATGAGCTCTTGAGTAAGATTTGTATTCCTCAAAGTACTACAATTAAGAGAATAAAACATATTCATGATTTAGTAACAAATTAGATGAAATATCTGACAGACATAATTAAATATACAAATACACACGAATATTTAGGGGAATTTCACTTACGCGTCAACCGTCTTCTTCATACTCGGATATTTACTCCAATCACCCGATAACGAATCGAGATAATACACTATTAGTCTCGAAAGATCCATAGCAACCAACACCCAGTGACCACTGTATCCAAAAGCTGTCTAGTAGTTCTAACCAATACTAAACAAAATAACGCCCATCCACCCATGGTGGCAAACATGTTCTGTATATCCAAAAGTTGTCTAGTAGTTCTATCGCACATCCATACAAAATAAGGCTCAACCAAAAAAACAGATGGCAGCATAAGTAGTATATCCAAAAAAGGCATGGTGAATAATAGCAAGTGTGCATAATAGGCAGGAGGAACTGCATACAAGATAACATTTTTGTTAAACTAAAGTTTTGTATAGCCTAAAACAAAAACAAGCAAAGGGAATCGAGTAACAAACCTATTGAGACAGATCGAGTACACCTCGCATAACTGAATGGAAAAAAATAGTATCAGAAGGCTTCTAAAATTAAATGAAAACAGTACAAGTTTAGGTAAAAATTAAATGACATAGCTAATATTACCTGAATTCCTGCATGGCTGTTAAGGTAAAAATCAAATTCCCTAGGGTGACAAATGCTGGTGTCTACCACGGTTCCTTTGACAATTTAGAACAACAAAATCAGCAAAAAGTGATAAATTCAAATGATAAGATATACCAGCTGCGTTGAGAAATATATTGAAAAAACCTGGCATAATATTTCCACTTCTATCGGTCTCTTTGGGGCTGACAGGAAAGAGATGGGTGTGATGTCTCTTTTGGACCACTACAAAAGTAACTTTAGGTAGATACCCATCCTCTATTGAGACACAAGCCTGATGAAAAAAAATTAGTTGGTCTTCAGCACTCCAATGTACTTCAAATTTTACACCCTTGTCTCTTGCACGAATGATTGACTTCATAATAGCCATTTTACCTGTAATAAAGAAAACAATTAAAATCAGATGACAAATGTAAAAACAATTAAAATCATAAAAGTCATTTTACCTGTAATAAAGAAAACAATTAAAATCATTTGACCTGTACCTTTTTCACTAAGTTCTCTTTCTTTTCTTGGTTGGAATATGTTCTACATGTCTCTTAACAACACAGACGGTTGGATTGATCCAAATACCCTCATTATGATCATTTCTAATATATGAATCATTTGATATAATATTCTCATCTTGATCATTTCTGGTAAACGATTCAATCTCAACATCAATATCACCTTGATCTCCAGTGTTTTCATCAATTACTTTGTTGGAAAAAAGAACTATAGACCATTTCGTACTTTTCGGATCATTGACATAGAACACTTGTCTAGCTTGAGAGGCTAGAATAAAAGACTCATATTTGTATCCCACCCTATTAAGATCCACTTGCAAAAATCCTGACTTATCCATTCGAATGCCGTTATTATTTTCAACCCACTTGCAACCAAATATAGGAATCTGAAACTTCTCATAATCAAACACCCAAATGCGCTCGATAACACCAAAATACGACAGATTTGCAAATTTGGGGTTTAAGTCCTTCACACTTGATATGTGCATTGCTTCAGCTACCACGGTGACACCACTATTCTGCATAGTACTTTTATCATCTTGTTCTTTGGTATAAAATGTGTATCCATTAATCGCGTATGCGCTATAAGAAAAAACATGGAAACTTGGACCATATGCTAAGCATCTCAACCTTTCTGTTATTGAAGCGGGATCTGAATAATACTTTGAATAAATATGATCCTTAAACCAAGGTATAAAACATCGATTGTGCTCTCGTACTATCCAATTTTCATTTCTATTGGGATTTAAACCTCGGAGAACATCCTTGTGAATTTCAACATACGGCTCAACCTCATTCTCATTGTGCAGAACATACAAATGCACTTGATCCCGTTCGACCCTTGATACTGCCACGATTTTATTTCCAATTAGATTTTTTCCTTCTTTCTTTTCGACAAGCTGAGACTTGGGGAGTCCGATTGACTGAACATTAGACAAATATTCAGTACAAAACTCAATCGCTTCTTCAACAATGTATCTTTCAACCATACAACCTTCTGGTCGACTTCGGTTCTTCACGTACCCTTTTAATATTTTCATATAACGTTCAACAGGGTACATCCATCTCATATAAGTTGGTCCACACAATTGTGTCTCTTTCATAAGATGAACAACTAGATGTACCATTATGTCAAAAACTGATGGGGGAAAAAACATTTCAAGCTCACACAAAGTAATAACGATTTCTTTTTGCAACATTGGTAAGATCGCAGGATTGATCACCTTACTGCAAATTGACTTGAAGAAAGAACACAACTTAGTTATAGAGCTTCTTACTTTTTCTGGAAGAATAGAACGTATACCTATTGGGAGAAAATGTTCCATTATAACATGGCAATCATAGGTCTTTAAACTCTTTAACTTGAGGTCTTTCATAGACACAAGTCTTCTAATATCTGAAGAGTACCCTTCTGGAACTTTAACTTCACTTAGAAACTTACACAATGTTTTTTTCTCCTTTCTAGATAGAGTATAAGCAGCAGGAGGTAGATATGTTCGTTTTCCTTTCTTCAAGGGTCCTAATTCAGTTCTTATTCCCATCGCTATCAAGTCCTTTCTTGCCTTAAGGCCATCCTTAGACTTTCCTTGTATATTGAGTAACGTGCCAATAACACTTTCAAATACATTTTTTTCAATATGCATAACATCAAGAAAATGTCTCACATACAAGGACTTCCAATACGGCAATTCAAAAAAAACTGACCTCTTCTTCCACCCACTTTTGACAAGTGTGTGGGCAATAGGCTTGCCAAACTGAGTATCCAAATCTTTCACCTTTTCAAAAATTTGATCACCCGTCAATATAGGTGGAGCTCTGCCTTGTTCTGTCTCTCCATTGAACGCCTTTCTCCATCCACGGTAGTGATGATTTGAATTTAAGAATCTCCGATGACCGAGAAAGACATTCTTCTGACCAAACTCCAAGCGCTTCCAATCTGTTTTATCTTCACAAATAGGACACGCACATTGACCTTTTATGCTATACCCTGATAGATTTCCGTATGCTGGAAAATCATTAATTGTGCCAAACAACATCGCCCTCAAGTTGAAACTTTCTTTCCTATATCCATCATAAACCTCCACACCGGTCTCCCACAAAATCTTTAAATCTTCGATTAAGGGCTTCAAGTACACGTCTATGTCATTCCCTGGTTGTTTAGGTCCAGAAATCAATATAGACAACATCATGTACTTACGCTTCATACATAGCCATGGAGGTAGGTTATAAATCATAATAATCACATGCCATGTACTGTGTGAGATACTCTGGATACCGTGTGGGTTCATTCCATCAGTAGATAATGCCAAGCGAAGGTTTCTTGATTCTTCTCCAAATTCAGGATAATCATTATCAATTTTCAACCACTGTGCTGAATCTGCCGGATGTCGATACTTTCCATCTATAATTCTTTCATCTGCATGCCAGGTCAAGTGTCTTGAATCGGTTTCACTACGAAACATGCGTCTAAATCTCGGAATAACAGGAAAATACCACAAGACTTTTGCTGGAGACAACTTGTTCTTATATCGCGAGACACCGCATTTAGGACACTCATTTAACGATGCATACTCATTTCGAAACAAAACGCAATCGTTTGGACATGCATGTATCTTATCATAGCTCATGCCAATAGAGCACAACATCTTTTTGGTCTCATATGTTCGATTGGGAAGAACATTATCCTCAGGAAGCATATCTTTCAAAAGGGATAATAACTCTGTGAAACTTTTATCCGACCACCCATTGCCCGCCTTTAAGTTGTACAACTTTAATACCGCAGACAATCTTGTGAATTTAGTGCAACCATCATACAAAGGTTTCTCTGCATCACTTACCAACCTCTCAAACATTTCGGGACAATCCTTAAGATCTCCTTCAAGTGCTTCTGCAATCTCTTCAACTCGATCACAATCGTATGTATCTGCGCCACTATAGTTTGAGGCATAGGTCGTACTATCCCCCGGTTCAACATTCTCGTTACTTTTCTCACCATGCAAATTCCAACATGTATAACTTCGATCAATTCCATGCCTCATTAGATGCGATGTCAACTGAACTGCGTCAACCCGTTTCCCATAACAACAACCCAAGCAAGGACATATCATTCTACTAGGGTCTTCGGCGTGCGCAATGGCAAACTTAACGAATTCTGATACCCCATTCTCGTACTCTCTCGATAATCGATTGGAAGACATCCATGTATTATCCATTACTAATTAGAATAAACAAAAAAACAATTTCAGAAGATTTCAAACACATTCGGACCTAGGTTTCTAATGATACTGGTGTTGACACAAAATCATATGTTCATAGGTCGTATAACCCTAACTACTGGGTAATGTAGTCCCATTGCATGCGCTATCATGGTCACTAAAAACCAACCGTCAATTTCCTATTGCATGCGCTATCATGGTCGAAACAAACGTAGCATAGACAACAATGAAACAAACGTAACATAAAACAGAAATTGGGCAAAGCTAAAACAAAGCAATAACATAAAACAGAAATTGGGAAAAGCGTGTACCTTTGATTGGTAGAAGGAGGAAACGCGCAGTAATAATGTAGATCTAACAGAGGTGGAAGGAAAACGCCTTAGAACCCTAACGTGAAAAAGAACGAAAATAACAGATAGTGAAATAACAAAACGCGCAGTATGTTATAATTTTAATGTTTACTAAAGGGGACATTAGAGGGCGCTTGTGGAAAAAAAGCGCCCTCTAAAGGGGGCCTAAGAGGGCGCTTATGAAAGCGCTCTCTAAGGCTTTACAGAAGCGCTTTATAAGCTGGAAATGCACATGGACTTATAACAGCGCTTTATTAAAATCGCCCTCTAAGGGTAACCTTAGAGGGCGCTTTCTAAAAAGCGCCATGTATTGTTGTCCCTCTATCTCCTCCTTATTTTTTCGTTTCACCTTAGAGGGCGCTTGTGGAAAAAAAGCGCCCTCTAAAGGGGGCCTAAGAGGGCGCTTATGAAAGCGCTCTCTAAGGCTTTCCAGAAGCGCTTTATAAGCTGGAAATGCACATGGACTTATAACAGCGCTTTAATAAAAGCGCCCTCTAAGGGTAACCTTAGAGGGCGCTTTCTAAAAAGCGCCATGTATTGTTGTCCCTCTATCTCCTCCTTATTTTTTCGCTTCACCTTAGAGGGCGCTTTGTTACAAAAGCGCCCTCTAAAGTGCGCTGTCTATTGCTCCTTATTTTTCGCTTCACTTTAGAGAGCGCTTTTGTAATAAAGCGCCCTCTAAGGTGCATTGTCTATTCTAGTTTTTGGCGTAGTGATTGTGGTAGCAATAGAACATTCCAAAGATCTGAGCACCATGAGAATTGAAGAGCTGCAAAGCAGTCTAGAAGCGCAAGAGTTATGTTTGACTGAGAGAACTTCTGAAAGGGAAGTAGAGCAGCAGGCTCTGAAAGCAACCTCTGATAGGAGGTATCAGAAGCAGTCAGAAGCCAGGAGAAGATCTGATGGTGGTCAGAAGTCAAAAAGCTCAACCTCTGATAGACAAAAGAATGCTCAGAAGGGAAAAGAGAAGTATGACAAAAAGAAGATCCAATGTTACTGTTGTAAGAAGTTTGGTCACTTTGCTAGAGACTGTTGGTCAAACAAGGAGAGAAAATAAGAAGAAGCAAATATAGCCAGAAGTTCTTATGACGAATCTGTGCTATTGATGGCCTCTGAATCTGATGATATGGATCTGATAGACTGGTGGTATATGGACACTGGCTGTTCAAATCATCTTACTGGAAACAAGAAATGGCTGGTTGACTTTGACTCTGAAAAGAGGACAAAGATCAGATGTGCTGATGAGAAATATCTTAATGCAGAAGGTATGGGAAATGTCAGAGTGATTCTGAACAATGGGAAAACAACATTGATTCAAAACGTGTGGTATGTACCTGGTATGACTGCAATCAGAAGTTGATTATGGAGTCAGAACAGGGAAGGAATAGAACATTCAAGGTGAATGTCAGAACTGCAGACTCAGAATGTCTTAGTGCAACAAGTGCTGAGAAGGAGAGTGAGTTGTGGCATAGAAGATTTGGTCATTTGAATTTCAGAAGCTTAAAACATCTGAATTCAAAGAAGTTGGTACATGGAATTCCTGCAATTAAGAAGCCTGAAAAGTCATGCAAAGTTTGCATGGAAGGAAAACAACCACGATTGCCATTTGCGTCAGAAACTGCTCCAAGAGCAAAACATGCCTTGGGAGTTGTACATTCTGATGTGTGTGGTCCATTTCCAGTAGCATCGATTGAAGGGAATAAATACTTTGTGTTATTTGTTGATGAATTCACAAGAATGACATGGGTATCCCTTATTAAGTTTAAACACTAGGTGTTTGATGAATTCAATAAGTTCAGAATGAAGGCTGAGAATCAGAGTGGTCAGAAGTTGAAGATTCTTAGAACTGACGGTGGAGGTGAGTATAACTCCAAAGAGTTCCAGAAGTTCTGTGAGGAGAATGGAATTGAGCATGAGGTTACTGCTCCTTATACCCCTCAACACAATGGTCTTGCTGAAAGAAGAAACCGCACTTTGCTTGATATGGTGAGAAGCATGCTAAAGGAGAAGAAACTTCCTCAGAAGCTCTGGGGAGAAGCTGTTGCCACCGCAACGTATGTACTCAACCTATGTCCTACAAAGAAGTTGAAGGAAATAGTTCCAATACAGAAGTGGACTGGAGATAAGTAAAGTGTTAGTCATTTGAAGGTGTTTGGTTCTGTTTGCTATAAACATGTTCCAGAAGCCAGAAGACAGAAGTTGGATGATAGAAGCAAAGTGATGATTCTGATAGGGTACCACAGTACAGGTGCATACAAGCTCTATTGTCCAGAAACCAATAAAATTGAATTCAGCAGAGATGTGATTGTGAAGGAATCAGAAGTTTGGAATTGGGATAAGTCTCAATCTGATTCTGATGTTAGAACTTCTGAAGAAAGGTCAGAGTTAAGAATTTCTGAAGTTTGAGTAAACTCTGATGTTGATTCTGATTCTGATAGTGATTCTGACTCTGGAGAAGACTCGGAAGACGAAGGTGGCTCTGATGATCCAGACTCTGATGGTAATCCAGATTCTGGTGGCAATTCAGACTCTGGAAATATGCCAGCCCCTGAAGATGGTCAAAGCTCTGGAGGAAGTCAACCATCTGAAGCTAGAAACTCTGAAGCTCAAGACTCTGAACAAATTCAGAGACCACAAAGAATCAGAAACATCCCCAAAAGATATGCAGAATTTGACATGCTGCAAGACACTGAAGTAGACTCTGAAGGAGAAGTTATTCAGTGTGCCATGTTAGTAGACTCTGAACCCATAAGTACAGAAGAGGCTCTTAAGCAGAAGCTCTGGCTGAAGGCCATGAAAGAAGAACTTGATGCTATAGAGAGAAACAAGACTTGGAAGCTGACAGAACTTCCAAAAGACAAGAAAGCCATCATCGTCAGATGGGTTTTCAAGCAGAAGTTAAAGCCAGATGGTTCAATTGGAAAACATAAAGCAAGGTTGGTAGCCAGAGGATTTCTACAGAAACCTGGGCTGGATTACTCTGAAGTGTTTGCACCTGTAGCAAGACATGAAACAATCAGAATGGTGATTGCAATAGCTGCTAACAAGAATTGGCCTCTGATGCATTTAGATGTAAAATCTGCATTTCTGAATGGTCAATTAGAAGAAGAAGTTTACGTGTCACAACCTCCTGGATTTGTGAAAAAGAATCAGGAAGGGATGGTGTACAGATTATACAAAGCTCTATATGGATTGAAACAAGCACCCAGAGCTTGGAATCAGAAGATTGATTCATTTTTCAAGAAGCAAGACTTTCAGAAATGTGAGATGGAGTACGGTGTCTATGTTCAGCATATTTCTGAAGGAAATATGACTCTGGTATGTTTATATATTGATGATATACTGCTAACTGGAAGTTCTGAACAGGAGATAGCCAAGTTCAAGAAAGTTCTGATGAATGAATTCGAAATGACTGATCTAGGCAAAATGACATACTTTCTAGGGATGGAGTTCAGATACTCTGAGAAAGGTATTACTTTGCATCAGCTCAAGTATGAATTAGAACTTCTGAAGAGATTTGAACTGAAGAATTGTAAGATTGTTGTCACACCTTCTGATACAAATCAGAAACTGGATTCTGACTCTGATGGAAAGGATGTGGACGCTACAACCTTCAAACAGTTGGTTGGTTCTCTGAGGTATTTGTGCAATACCAGACCTGATATTTGCTATTCAGTTGGGATGGTTAGTAGGTTCATGAGTAAACCTAAGTGGTCCCATTACCAAGCTGCTGTCAGGATTCTGAGGTATATCAAGGGAACTCTGAAGTATGGAGTATTATTTCCTTCTGGAAGAAAGGATGAGTCAGAACTTCTGAGTTATTCAGATTCTGATTGGTGTGGAGACAGAGTTGACAGAAGAAGTACGTCTGGGTACTTATTCAAATTTCTGGGAGGTCCCATTTCTTGGTGTTCCAAGAAGCAACCTGTTGTGGCGTTGTCAACTTGTGAAGCTGAATACATTGCAGGTGCTGTTACTGCATGCCAAGCTGTGTGGATTCTGAATCTATTGCAGGATCTGAAGATTAAAGTAAACAAACCTCTGAAGCTGATGATTGACAACAAGTCTGCAATCAATCTTGCCAGAAACCCAGTGTTGCATGGGAGAAGCAAGCACGTTGAGACCAAGTATCATTTTCTGAGACATCAAGTTCAGAGGGGAGTGTTAGAAGTTGTACACTACAGCACTCAGAAACAGTTGGCAGATGCTCTGACGAAAGCTATCAAGACTGATCAATTTCTCAGATTAAGGGATGGAATTGGTGTTACAAGTTTTGATGGAATATGAATTAAGGGATGGTATTAGAAGTAATTCATATTTATTAATTGTACTATTTTCTTAGCCCCTAAGTTTGTTAGAGGGTATTTTAGTATTTTATCCTATTCTAGTAACCCTAATTTTAGCTTATAAATAGGGTGGCAATCATTGTAACTTTTATTATGTTTTGTAGCCGACATTCTCTTAATAGAATATTTCCGTTCATCATTCATTCTACCTTTGCACCAACACTATTAACTCCCTCCTATAAATTTGATTCACTTCATGATATTCAGGGATCACGCTCAACTTCACAGAGATTCATTCAACACTTCATTCACGAATTCGGAGGACTTCAACGGTTCACAGTGAAAGTAACAAAAATTGCAGAGAAGAAGAGAACTGAATCAAGATTTTGTTTCCAGAATTTATCAGAGAGAAATTCAAAGAGTTTTGCACGATTCATAACATCAAGGTTCGAAGAATAACAAAAGGCGTGAGGAAAAGCAATAGATATCGAAACCAAGGAGGGAGCAGATTCGTTACCTCTTCTTAGCTTTGATCTGGTAAGTTCTTTCTCTAAATATGATTCCATTTCGATCCCGCGCGCGTTGTTATTTGATATTGAATGATGTTTGTTGAACTTCGTTCTGGATATTGACGTCGAAGTTGTCTGCTTCATCGTCTTTTCGTTCCTAAATATCTTTTCGAGAGAGAAGACGCAAGGCCATGGAAAACACGAAAGGAGTTGCGCTTGGACTCGGTTTCAACCGAATGAAGGATAATAGTTGTTTTCGACTTTTAAATTTGGAAGTCGTCGCGTATGTCGCTGCTTCACCGGATTCATCATCGTTAAGCGCCATTGTTGTGTATGAAAGAAGAAGATTCGACATGTGATGATGAAGTTTCCTGTGCGCCATGAACGTGAGTGAACGACCATTGTGAAGGTTAAGAGGAATAAAGTTAAATGTTGGACTTGGGTAACCCTGGCGGTTCCGAACCTTGGATCCGGTTTGGGCCTAAGGCCCAAACGAATTTCCACTATTCACCCAGAGAACCGGGCTTGTACCCCCCTCTTCTTTACCAAGGCCCACATTTGTTTTGTGATTTTTTTTTGTTAATTAGTTTTGATTGGAATGGTATATTAGATTTAGTAATTAGAAACATTAGGATAATTAGGGTTTAATCTTGATGAATTTTTAGAATATTAGAGTTTTAGAATGAATTAGTTTTTAGGATAATTAACTTAATTAGATTAAAAATGGATTAGTAATAGATTTTTAGAAATATTAGACTTCAATGAATCCAGATAATATTAAATTGTTTTATATATCCCTGTTTTATATTTACTATAGTTTTTTATCTTAGCTCTAACCATTTTTTTCGAATTATCCAACAACCAATTTTGCTGGAAATTGAGAAGCAATTAGAAAAAACAGAAGGAGGAGTTTGAAAAAGTTTAAGCTAATCTGGTATCCAGATAATTATGTCCTAAATTTTCTTTAAAATAGATTGATATATAATGAATGGTAATATGATATTTCGGCTTAGAAAATATTATATCAAAAATTGTTTCAATCTTTAAGGGGGATTACATTTACTATTTATTTCTATTAAATTAATTCTCATCCACCCTTTTTATATTAAACAACTCACCACTCTAATCCGTATTAAATATGCTGAAGAGATTCTGTTCCATCTTAGAGTTATGTGTTCATGGCACTGTCTTGATTAACATTAGAACATGTGCATATTCATGTAAACATAAATGTTAATAGAAAAACATGTGCCACTTAAAGATCGTTGTGGCTACGGCACTTTACTGGAAATACATATTGTTAACTAACTAAGTAGATAAACATGTTCCACTTAGAGATTTCTTCATGGCACTTTACTGGAAATACATATCGTTAATTAAGTGCTTCATGTTCCACGTTGCTTGATGTGTTCATGGCACTTTACTGGAAATAAAAATGTTCCACTGATAGATTTCTTCCATCTTTACTCATTCTAATTTCTCAATTATTTTAGTTAATTTAATATTACATACAGTGACGTGCTTTGTGTTTATAGGACTTGAAAGTAATTTTTGCCTTCCATTGAGACATATGCATTTTACACTAGCTAAGGTTTTTTTTCTCATGAAGAATAACAACTCCAAAGTTTTAGAGAAATTATGCAAGTTGTAACAGGAGTTGTGTTTTTCTAGATAGTTAGGAACTGAATTGTTTTTTTATGTGAAACAAACTTTCGACAGTTGTATCTTCTAAACGCGATATTGTTTTGAATGTTGCATCAAGTGGACAAGTCATTGAAAGATATCATGGGTGATGACAATGTTGCATGTAATAAATTTTTTGGAGAGAAAAAGTTGTAGTTTTTGGTAGTGATTTCACACAAATTCTACCGGTTATACTAAGAGGAATTAAGTCTAATATTGTGCATTCAATAATAAATGCTTCATATATTTGGGATAATAGCAAGGTTCTAAGACTAACAAAAAATATATGCATTTGTAAACCGGCTAATATCAACCAATGCGAAAGAGATTCATATGTTCTCTGAATAAAAGATTTTAGAAGTAGGAGATGGAAAAATCTCTGAACTAAATGATGGATATGTTACAATTACTATTCCACCTGAGTTACTTCTAACAGATTATGTGAACCCAATTGAGAAGATTGTTACAAGTACTTATCCAAATCTCCTTTAAAACTACACAAATTCAAATTTTCTTTAAAGTCGAACAATTTTAGCATCAACTATTGAGATAGTGGATGAAATCAATGATTGCATCACTAATCTACTTCCAAGTAACCATTGCTATTCATCACTATTTATTCAAATACCATTTGAAAATTTCATTATATTAATGTTAATACTCTAAAATCTTTCATTAAGGTGATGTAAAAGAGTTTAGTGATTCCATTGATAGATCAAAAGCTAATGAAAATGATGCTTTCAAGCATTTGACACTCGAATTCTTAAGTTTTTTAAAAACTTCAAGATTTGCAAATCATTCAATGAAACTAAAGATTGACACAACTATAATGTTGATAAGGAATTTAGATCAACCTGAAGGACTTTGGAATGATACAAATTGGCGGTTATTAGGCTAGCAAATCATGTCATCAAAACAAGGATTATATCAGGTACCCATATTGAAAATACTTTTTACATCTCCAGAATATCTTTGTCTCCTTGTCAATCTCTTTGGCCATTCAAATTTATCATAAGACAATTTCCCATTATTGTCTCATTTTCTATGATAGTTAACAAATCTCAAGGCCAATCATTAGATTTTATTGATTTATATTTTTCAAAAAATATGTTCAGTCTTAGATTCTTCTATGTCGCAATGTCAAGTGTCGAGAGTAAGAGTGATTTGAAAATATTAATTAATGGCAAAGATAAAAATTCATTATCTCAAACAACTAATAAGTTCTTCAAATAAATCTTTCATAATGTTGTCTAGCTATTTAAATATTTCATGTTTTTCATAATTTATTTTTCTCTCACTTTCTAAAATATTTACTCATACTTCTATTTGCAATTGTTGGTATATTACCCTTACTTTTTTTTTTTTGACAAACATATCTATTTTGGTTTAATTAGATGATACTTACTATCTTATTTCCTATCTTGTCTTTTATATATCTGAAAGTATTTTACTACTGACTTTTTCATTCCCCATTTTTTTAGGTTGACTTCTCTTCAAGTGTTTCAAATATATTATCCACAATTGAATACTACTTTATGTACCATAACTATTGAGTTATCATGTACTTCTATATAATAATTAGAAATGCAATTCAATTCATAATGTATAACAAATTTATACATTTTCTTCTCTATTAGAGTTGAAGTGTAATATGTCTATACTCTGCTATGATTGTTTTATGACAACTACTTTAACTATGATTCCATTACAAATGCATAATTTAAGATATGAACTAGAATAGGACCCTGTGCAAGTGTTAAAGAAGTTCGCGCGGATAGTAAAATAAAAGTTGTTAAAATAAAATAATATTTTATTTATGATAGATATTATTTATTATAAATTCTATAATATAGATAATAAGATTAGTATGACAAAAGAAAAAATCTAATTTAATTGAAAACTAATACATTTATAAATAATGGAAATGCAAGGTGAGACATGAAATTAAATGTTAAAACATGAAAGAAGTCTTTAAAATTGGAATCAATTTTTATGATTTTTGTTTATTTTTTTCTTAGATGAGCCTTTTTTGTTCCTTTGCTTTTCTTTAATGGATTTTCGACTCTTTAATTTGTGTATGAGAAGTGACTCATCGTCAGAGGATAATATATGAAGTTCATTATTGTTAATATTATTTTTTGAATGCTCTTTGATATGTGTTTCATTATCTGACGATGTTATGATTATCCTTCGTTCAACACTGGGAGTTTTTGTTTTTCTTTTCTTGTATGGTTTACAATTGATGTTGTCATCATTACTTCTTCTTCTTCTTCTTCTTCAACATAACACAAAAAATGACAATGTTAAAAATTAAAATTCATTATGACATAAAAATAAATTCTTACTGATGGGTTGCCTCCCATCAAGCACTTTTTTTTACGACATTAGCTTGATGATCCATGTCTAAGGCACGTCAGGCGCAAGGGGTACCCTCATGCCAGTCACTTCACTTCTTCTTGTTCCCTTGTCTACTTTCCTACGTTTTTCCTCCAGATGGTAGCAAGTATCCAAATTCTCCACATACGGTGTCAAGTCATACACCTTGAAAACCACATTCTCTTTATTGAACTTCAAGATAAGTTCACCTATTTCTACATTAATCTTTTCCTTCCTGATTTCCAAAAATGGTCGTCTAAGAATAACAGATCCTCCTTAATCTCCTTTTGTATCAAGCACTATAAAATCTGCAGAAAACACTAAGTCGTCGTCATGTATGAACACGTCACTTAATATACCAACTAGTTGATTAACAAATGAGTCAACTAGAGTGAGAGTCATGTTACTCGGTGTGATCTCACCCACATTCAATTCTTGTACCGTCTTCAGTGGCATGACATTTATGCTAGACCCAAGATCAGGTAGAGCATGTGGAATATTCACTCCACCGATATTATGAGAAATAGTAAATTACCTGGCTCTTTTAATTTTGGTGGCAAGGATTGACGTATTACCACATCATCCTTTTCGCTTATGTTTACATGTTCCTTGAACACTTTCTTTTTCATCCCCTTTAGTAATGCCTTCATAAATTTATCAAACTCAGGCATTAGTTCTAAAATTTCATGGAACGAAATACGTACCTGGAGTGTAGCTAGCATTACCTTGAACTTTGCATACATCCCTGCTTCATCATCTTGAACTCGTTTCTTCTTAATTATCGGGTACAATGGTTTTATGTAATTCGGTAAAGGAGAATTTGGTTCAGTCAAGATCTGCTTCTTTGTTCTTCTATAAGGAGAGTTTTTATCAATGAGTTGATCAAGGGTGACTCCTCTTTCCTCTTTGTCACCTTGATTTCCACTCTCCTTTTTTTCAATTCCTCCTTCTTTTTTCTCAATCACATCCTCTTTAACTATTTCATCTTTACCCTTTTCAATAATCACCCTTAAACCTGTATCAACAACCTTGCGTGATTCATTCTTAGGACTGTCAATAGTGTTACCTGTGAATCCTCCACTTGATCTTGGCAAAGCAATTATTTGTCTAGATAACTAACCAATATGTATCTCCAAATTCGTGATTGACGCATCATGGTTTCTACTCACAATTTCATGGTACTTATTTACCTGATCAAAACTACTTTGAGTGACTTTAATGAAATTCTGCAAGGTCTCTTCCAACTGTGACGACTTCCTTTGAAACATAGCTTGTTGGCTTTGTTGCATACCTTGGTTAGCATTTGAATTTTGATTATTGTTCCAACGAAAATTTGAGTGATCTTTCCAACCCGAATTTTATGTGTTGGAATACAGGTTATTTTTCTGAAAATTAGAAAATTGGATATCCTCACTTGTCCCTTCCAACGAGCATGTTCCATTCGCATGTTCTCCTCCACAGAAATCGCACCTAAGTTCTTGTACCTGGCTCACATTAGTTATACCTAAGCTGTTTTCAAGTCGCTTTTTATTTAACAATTCAATCTGAGCCAAAATTCATAATTTCTGCTCGACGCTCGGCAAACTGAGTAGTAGTAAAAAATATTTCTAGGAATTTATCTTCCAATTCCTTCCAAGTCCAAATTATTCCATTTGGAAGGAAAAGTAACCAATCTTTTGCCCTTCCAATCAGTGAGATTTCAAACAACCTCAATTTAACATGGTCTTTAGTGACATAAGATGGTTTGCAAATTTAAGTTGTTTCATATAAGCGTGTAAGATGCGCCCAAGGGTCTCTAATTGCGTTCTCATCGAAAGAATTTTCTCTTAAACCTAAAAGTACAAGATTTTTAATATCAAAGTTACCAGGGCCTGCCGGTACAAACCCCCTCAAAACCCGTGTTGCATCGTTTCTTTTACAGTAGTCCCCCATAGTTACGGGTTGTGCAGCTGCCATGGTGACTTCCTCCTCAGAGTCAAAAGAACTTGATAGTTTCTCTTCTACTGATACTTCATCACCCAGAGTTTCTTCTCTAACTACTTTTTTGCGAGCACGTGCGATTCTTTCAATCTCTGGATCCAATGGTATTAATGATGATCCTGAATTATGCACTTACAAACAGAAAATACCTCAGTAGCACTATGATAAACAAGAAAATAAAACGAAAATCAAAAAGACTAAAATTAAAACATTGCACATATGTTGCATTGTTGAAAAAATAACAGTCCCTAGCAACGGTGCTAAAAACTTGATGACTTCTTTGAAAATGTACCAATAATGTTGAAAGAAATTAAAAGATCGAATCCACAAGGACTGCCTTCAAGCAAGACAAAATGTGTGCAATGTATAAAAACTAGTATGGGGGTTCGAGTTTTAGTGTGAAAAACAAATAAACGTGTAAACAGAATCACGAAAGCGGTCAAGTTGTGTTTTAGAATCCCATATTCCTCTATTGTTGATGTTTGATGTCCTATATCAATGATCTTATCACAATAACCCCATAGTGAATTAACAAACCCGTTATAGCCGAACCCTAACGAAATAACTCGTTAACCACTACACCGAGTTTTCTATCCCTAGTCTACCAGCGTAAGCAGGGTTATGCGATGTATAGAACGTTAATTCCCTATGCCACTACTCGGGGTCTTCTATTACTATTCAACCAGCGTAAGTATAACAATTGCCCTAGGTCCGACACATAGACTAATGGTCAGTATTCCCTATGTGCCAAAAATCAGATTAAAAGAGTATCTCATATAAAAACCAATAAGATCAATAAGAAATTGTATGGCATTATGGATCAAAGGGTTCATACAAAGTCAAATCAATATAGAATCCAACAATATTGAAATAGGTTCATCATAAAACAACCTAACCTATAGGAGCTTAGCTACTCATAATTCAAATAACAATTCCACAATTTATAGATGAAAATAACATATGAATTCCTCTGAAGTAATGACCTCAAATGGTTTCAAATGCTCTAAAAATCACCCTTTGTATTTTCAAAATCGTGCTTTGCTCTCTCCAAATTGTAACCCTTATGAAAGTGTAGAAAATCCCCTTTTATTGGCTTCAGAAATAAACCAGAACGCATCAGAAAAGCCTAAAAAAGTGACCATCGCGCGCGTGGTGACATGCATCGTGCACGATGAAACTTTTATGGCCCTGTCGCACGCGCAATGCTGCTGGATGGTGCATGTGGTTATTTACGAAGTTGCATCCTTTTTCACTCAAATTTTTACTAAGTCCATAATCTTCACACTTAGCTAGTTTTTCCCTCATTCTTTGGTCTTTCTTCTTCATTTTGACTCATATTTCGCTTATTTTTCTCTGATTCTTCGACCAAATATATGCAACGACACGCTATGATTCTCAGGGTTATGTACCCTTTTACTTGCACTTATTCTCCTGAAAGTACGACCAGTGATCCTCTGAAAGGCTTCAGGTCTTCAGGGTCAAGACATATTCTCTCGAAGGCGTCCCAATATAGTTTGTTGGAGGAGTTTGCCTAATTTACCATAATCGTTTTAATCTTACATTCTTCGCATTTGACTGAGATGACCATGGCGTCATCATTGTGAGGATAGATGTCGAATGCATATTTCTTCAAGAGGGCATTTATGGTGTCTGGTGTATCCATAATCTCTATCTCAAATATATTCTCTATGTCCAGGATTCGGTGAGCGTAACTTTTACGGGTGGAGCTACTTTTTCCACCTCCATAAAATCCTCCCGATTATGTGTTAAGCGTGTGTTGTGCCACTTTGCTTCCCTCTCTCTAGGACGTCTCTTTGGTTTTGTATGACTCGAGGCTTTTGGAACTTTCTTTGCCATGTGAACTAGATCTCTCTACTGGGTTAGAGGAGTTGCCCTTCACATATTTCTTGAGGTGCCTCTCATGTATCAACTTTTCTATTTCCTTCCTGAGCTGGTAGAAATCCTCGATAAGATGTACCTTGAGTCTAGAGAATTTGCATCGCCTTCCAGGTTTAAGTCCCATTACTGCATCCTTTAGAGTAGGCGGTGTAGGGATGTTATACAAGTGAAGTACCTCGCTCCAGATCTACTCTCGATGAGTATTTAGAGGCATGAAACTTACTGTCGTCTTTCCCAGTCTTTTGAATATGGTATTGTCCTTTATCCGCTCATTGACATCGTGAGCTTGCTTTTCGGTGTTACTTTTCTGGCCTTTGATGTAGCACTCCGCCCTGGTAACCTCCTCTGCCAACGTCAGTGACAAACTTTGGGCGAGGGTCTCATTGAAGTGCTTTTCCTTAAGTCCATTTCAGAGGGGCGACCCTGATAGTTATTTCATTAAAGCGGGCGAAGTAGTCCCTCAGTGATTCTGACGGACGCTGGAAAATGTTAAACAGTCTGGTGGTGGACATCTTCCTATGGATATTGGCGGAGAATTAGTATACTAGCTTCCTTACAAGTTCCTGATATCTATTAATGGAAGAACGAGAAATACCCATGTACCATCTGAGGGGGCATCTCTGAAAGTTCCTAACAATAACTTGCATTTCAGAGAGTCTGACACTCCTATGATGGACATCTGTGTTTTGATGGAGGCAATATGCTCATAGAGATTATTCCATTTGTCAAACATGGCCAAGAATGAGACGTTTGAAACCTTCAAGGACAGACACCCATCATATTTTGTCTGAGAGTGGCTAGGGATTCAACAGTTCCACCTCTTCCGTCTAGTTATGGCGTCTTACTTCGTCAATAGCGGTGTGCATCTCCGCCATGGTATCGACATCACAGTTGCCACTGGTGTCTTTTGGCGTAAGGGATGGAGCTCTCCTAGCAACCGTAGTTAAGGATGGCTAGATGTAGGAATGAAGGGTAACAACAGAAAGGATGATGGTGATAAAGAAGGTGCGGCCCAAGTTAGTTTTACAAGGCCCCACGGTGGGCGCCACTGTACTGGTCAAATAGTACAGGTGCATATGTTCCCCCTACAAGGGCAGGGAGACTTATAGGCATTAGTAGGTGTATAACATGTTTTGATTTTAAGGGCTTGCTCACAGTGTAACACCCCGATTTAATTTATGTATTTATTTATTAGGTGTTTATTTTAATTAATCATTATTTGGTGTGATAATTAATTAAATATGTGTTATGGTGATTATTTGAATTATTTGAATATATGTGTTATTTGAATAATTGAATTTTATGAGTAGAAATATCAATTGTCTTGTAATGGGCCTAATTAATTAGAATGGGTGGATAAGTGGGTTAAGCCCATTATGAGTTAAAAAGATAGTAAGGGTTTTAAAGATTAGAGATAGTTTTGTAAAACAAGAGAATGAGAGAGAATAGAATAGAAGAGAAGAGAAGAAAGGAGAAAGAGGAGAAGAGGAAACTAGAAGAAGAAGGACCTAGAGATTTCAAGTGGTTATGGGTAAACATAATGTATGTAATGTATGTGGGTTAGATATATTGAACTTAGGATTTGGGGATTTTGATTTTTGAGAAACCCTAACACGTGTTTATGTTTTAATCCATGAAATTGATGTTTATGTTATGCTATGATGTTTCTATATTGAATTCCATGAATGGGTATGTGCATAGAAAATGATTTGGTGTATTGTTGATTGTAAATTTACGTGTCGGGTTTTTGTTATCGTATCCACAGGGATTGTAAGATATCACTGCCGTTCGATGATTGTATTAATTCTAGCTCAAGTAACAATAGGGTTTTGATTGGTTGTCACGTTATCTTGCATACAAAGGTATTAAATTGCGGTAAAAGTTATGGTTTGATTAAATGAGAAATATTGTCAAAGTTAGGGTTCAATGATTACTTTGCATGTATTTGTTCGGTCAACAATCTTATAAACTCCTTTAGATGATAAATCATTTCACAAAGTCCTCCCAATATGTTTCTCTCGAACACACATTGTGAGTTTTCCCATTTTGATCCATTGTTTCTCTCGAACACAATCTATCAAAATGACAACTTTTTTGTTCAACCTTATGGTGAACAAAATCATTCATTACTATCTCTAGCTAACAAACAAGTTTGGATGAAAACCTAGGTCAAGAGTTGGTAAACATCTCTCGATCATAAACCAACACAAAGAGTTTTAAATAGAAACAAAGTTTTCATCATATATTCACCATTAAAGAGTTTACATATGAAGATCCTTACATTTACACCCAAAGCTAGTAATCACCTACATCTAACCTTGACAAATGGATGACTTAGCTACTCATTTTCATGGTATCTTGGTCGGCAAGTTTCGGAAGAAGGTTGATCAACATCCAAGTCGGATAATCGAGATTGGATGGGAATCCACCTTCTTTTTGTAGAAGATGATTACAAGATGAAGAGAAATGAAAACTAGGTCAAAAATATCTCTAGAGCAAAAGCTGGAAAAATAAAGTAAAACTAAGGTACTGAGTGTATGGTGCTCAAAAGTGGCACTTGCTACTTATAGACATGTGCTGGGCTGTCATGCTCGCTAGGCGAGCAGAAAGGCTCGCCTAGCGAGGGTCTAATTGTGGCACCAAAGGCACCTGCGCCCAGAGAAAACAGGGTCTGTTGAACTGTCATGTTCGCCTAGCGAACAAACCTTCGCCTAGCGAAGGACACGCTCCAACCTTCGCCCCAGCGAGGTTGAGAGGTTTTGCTACTGGAATGCTCGCTGGGGACTCGCTAGAGCCTCGCCTAGCGAGTGAGTGCTGGCTGCGCTTTTCACCAAAACTGAACGAACTCGCCACCACCTTCGCCAGCAGCTCGCCTGGCGAATTTATTGACAATTTACTGGAGCTTTTCGCTTGGAGCTCGCCTAGCGAAGCAGTGCTTCGCCACAGCCCTCGCCTAGCGAGCAGGCTGATGAAATGCTTGTATTCTTTGGTTCCTTTGCCAATTTTCTTGTGTCTTCATTTCCAATTAGTTCATGCCTTTTTCCTGCACAATAACACACAAATCAAAGGCACCAAGCTTGTTTATCAATGTAATGCATTCCATGTAAAACAATTGTGGTTTTGACAATTTTAGCAAGGAAATAGAGTGAAAGATACCCTTAATTGATGGCTCAAATAAGCACTTTTGGGTATCTAACAACTCTCCCCAACTAGATTCTTGCTTGTCCTCAAGCAAAGTATGCCTCTTGAAGGACAAGAGGATTTGCTTTAAGAAAATGGTTTCTCCGAAGTTGGATAAACGACTCAAACACAAGCGAAATCAGCATATACAAGTTTCCAACGGTTCGAATAAAATAATACACAAGAACTAAAACTTAAATAGCAATGCAAAATATTTATCTATCTACAACAATACTATTCTGAATGAATCATCCTATCTCTCCTCTTCGAATAAGGAATGAAGATTTTACGCGTTTGCAACCGCGGGAATAATCTCACTCTCTAACAAACAATGAAGAAATCAAATAGATTCATACAATGTCTAACAATTATAAATGGTACTGTGGAAGCATAAAGATCACTAAGGGCTTTTCGGTTGAAGCTTGGTTAGGTTAACAAACAAGGGTCATTTCTAAGGCCATTGAAACGAAAGTGCCGATGCAAAAGAGACATTCACAGTATTAATCACACATCTCGACTTTGTTTCATTTGTTTCTTATTTGAAACCTTCACAACACATATTCCACAACTCAATTTTTATTTTTCACTATTTTTCTTCCAAGCAAGCATTCATTTTCATTCTTTCTATTTTTGTTCTTTTCTTTCACATCAAATATACATATATTTTTTTATTTTTATGCTTGCTCGGTTTTTCTTTTCTTTTTCAAGAGTTGTGGTACTTACCGATTCTTTTTCGTTCTCCCCAACTTATTTCTTCCTCACCCTAAGTGAATGCTCTTAACTTTTTACGGCAAAAGAACAATAATCAAGATTTTCCGGGTTGTAAAAAAAAGATTTTTGAGATCTCGCTTTATTTCAAGCCGAGATTCAACTGTTTAAGCTCAAAGGGGTTAACAAATACTCTCTCTGCTCACAGGTAAGTTGTTTTTGGATGTAGTTGTGCTCAAAAGAAAACAAGTGCCTTGATCATTTCTAATTGCTTCCACAATTTCACAATAATAAAAGACAAAGCATGAATCACATGAATCAACAAAACTTATTAGAATTCAGCATTTAAGTGTACAATGGAGGTTTCCTCACAATTTGTGGTTTTAAGTTCTAGATGAAACATTCATTCAATTATGTTGCAAAAAGACAATATTCAATTTACCAAAAAGAGTAAAGTTCCTAATGCATTCTAAAATTCTAGCCGGAGGTAACCATGTACCTTAGCTTCATTCACTTGTTTATTCTTATCATTGCCATCCAAGCTCGGATGCACCTTCATTGGGTACTTCTTGAGGAGCAACCAATCTAGAAGGTTTGCCACTTAATCACCCAAAAATTTATTAAACAAACAAAATTAAAAACAGAAATAAATAAAATTAACTGAAAATATAAATTTGTTCATGGGGGACAAAACACCCCAATAGTACAACACCAAAGTCAAGATACAAAATTCAAAAATACAAATAAAAATAACATAAAAACTGAAAAGTACAAAAACTTAACCCTCTAAGGGCTCAGGACTCCTCCTCGCTACCGGCATCAGAACCGGTAGCCTCATCATCAACATCATCATCATCATCATCTTCATCAGCAGTAGCGCCCACCCCCTCACTATACACTGGCGTGTCCACAGGCCAGTTGGCGTTAAGCAGAAACTGCTCACGCGTCATCAAAGCACGAGCACCACTACCCTGCAGCTGTAACCGCTGCATAGAGTCGTGCATATCAATCATAGCTCTCTGGGATGCCGCCATCCATTCCAAACTGTAATTGCACACAACTTGGACGTATGGATCTAGTCTAGGAGTAGAAGTACCAGGACCATCAGAAGCCCGGGTACTTCCTGAAGCAGCACTGCCTCTAGCATTCTTCGCTCTACAGTATTTGGCCACATACCGGTCATCGATAGGTGGCGGGATCCTTACCTGCCCCCGAGACGGAAGTCTCACCCTTGCCTGAATGCATAAACTCATGATCAAGCACGGGAAAGCTAGGGGACAATTAACACGAGCCCCCGACTTTATCCCGCTCTCGATCACGGACTTCAGCTCATTTGCGATGATCCTCGCCACATCGATCTCGACGTTGGTGAGGATAGAATGGACCAAATGTGCCACTGGGATCGGCACTGTAGAGGTGTGGGATTTAGGCTGGATGTTGGTCAAAACCAAGAGCAGTATCAGTTGAGCCATGGGAGTCATGTCCTCCCGGTGATACCTCATTGGAACCCCAGATGGGTTCAGCTCAACAGATTTCCCTGGTAAAAGCAGGGTGGCAGTAATGGCAGGAACATCACAGTGAAGCCGTAGGTCTGTATGGTATGCGTCCTTCTCTTCAGCTCCCAGCTGGAGCGGTTCCCCAAGGATTCGGTTGATGGCATCCCGATCAAATGCAATTGGAGGCCCCGCCACTTTAGATACCCAAGTAAAGGGCTCGTCGTCATCGGGCAGTGCGTTAGCATAAAATTCCCGCACTGTAGCAATGTCGTAATGCTCTAAGGGATTAATCAACCGATCCCATTTCTTCGCGTCAATCAACCCGGCAAAATTTCTGTTCGTGCCCTGAGGGTTGATGACGAAACGCTTCTCTGGAAGAATTTTCCTCTTCTCCAGAGCGATGTACCTTGCAGCCTGTTTTGGACCGACAAACTTGTCGGTATCGAATTGGATAGGCACAGTCCGGGACGTAGTTGCTCCCTTTCTTTTCTTACCCGCTCCAGACCTTGACTCCATCTGCAAAATATGAGAGGAAACAACACACACCAAACAAACAGATTAGACATCAAAGCAATATTCAAAAGACTGACATGCTCGCTGCTGCTTCGCCTAGCGAAGTGGCAGCGAACGCTCGCCCCAGGTTCGCCTAGCGAGTGCTAGCGAACCTTACGGGTTTTGGGATTTTTCAGCATGTTCAGAGATTCTCCCCCAAAACCCATACTCAAATGGTTCCAACATCAGAACCTAATGATAGATCAAGTAAATAACCGTTCTATACCATTGGGGATTACATATTTGCATTCAAAACCTAAAATCCCCAATTCTAAAACCTAAAATCCCAATTTGCAAACCCAATTTACCACATGCACACCTAATGTTTCCCATACTCCACTCATCCTAATTGTAATTGAAATTGGAAATTTAGAGTTCAAACAAAAAGAGAAATGTAGTAGGGAAAACCTTAGTTACACGGATTTGGAAATGTGAAGTGAGTAGAGTTTGCAATCGACCGAGTAGGAAGAGAGTGTTAGTGAGAGAGATGCAATTGAGAAATTGTGGAGAGCTCTTGAGAAAATTTTCGCAGCAGGGTTGCAAAACAGCAAATTTGTGTTAGGGCAAAAATGAGTGCCCTGCTGAGTTTTTAAATAAGTGTTGTCATGCAGCGCTCGCTGCTGCTTCGCCTAGCGAGCAGCTAGCGAATCAGCTCGCTACTGCCTCGCCTAGCGAGCATGACAGCAAGTGCTTTTTCAAAAGCAGCAATTCATGTTCATACAGCATGGTTTAAGCACAAAGAAACCCAACACAACACAACACAAAAACAGTAAATACTTACAATGTTGGGGTGCCTCCCAACTAGCGCTTGTTTAACGCCGGCTAAGCTCGACGGTGTGATGCTCACTGAGGAGCATCAAGCGGTAGAGCACAGCTCTCGCGATCCACATGACCGCCGAGATAAACTTTCAACCGTTGGCCGTTCACGGTCCAACTATCTTTCTTGTCTATGTCTTCAATGACAATAGCCCCGTACTCCTTCACCTCTTTCACCCGAAATGGCCCGGACCATTTTGATTTCAACTTCCCGGGAAACAATTTCAACCGGGAGTTGAACAATAGGACCAATTGTCCGGGCACAAATTCTTTGTTACGGAGCTTCTTGTCGTGATACTTTTTTGCCTTTTCCTTGTACAACCAACTTGAGTGGTATGCGGCATTGCGCATCTCCTCCAACTCAAGTAGTTGCACTTTCCTTTTGTCACCGGCCAACTCATTTTCAAAATTTAAAAACTTTAGGGCCCACAAGGCCTTGTGCTCCAATTCAACCGGCAAATGGCAAGTTTTACCAAATACCAATTGAAAGGGAGTTAGGCCAATTGGAGCTTTAAAGGCCGTACGGTAGGCCCATAATGCTTCGTCCAATTTTTGGGACCACTCCTTTTTTGAATTAGACACGGTTTTTTCGAGGATTCTCTTAATCTCACGATTAGAGACCTTAGCTTGCCCGTTAGCCTGTGGGTGATACGGAGTTGTCACCCTATGCGATACACCGTAATATTTTAAAATAGTTTCCAAAGGTGCATTACAAAAGTGTGACCCTCCGTCACTTATCAACACTCGGGGGGTTCCGAAACGGGAAAATATGTTTTTCTTCAAAAAATTTATCACCGTTTTCGCATCCGCCCGAGGTGAGGCAATCGCCTCAACCCACTTAGAGACATAATCGACAGCAACAAGCATGTACTCGTTCCCATAAGAGGGTGGGAAAGGTCCTACGAAATCTATGCCCCAACAATCAAATACTTCCACTTCTTGGATATTTTGGAGAGGCATTTCATCTCTCTTACCTATCCCACCGCTTCTTTGGCAACTGTCACAACTTTGCGCATGGGTATGTGCGTCTTTGAAAATAGTGGGCCAATAAAATCCCGATTGAAGAATTTTAGTGGCCGTTCTAACCCCATTATAGTGACCGCCGTAAGGCGAGTTGTGACAATGCCAAAGGATGCTCTAGGCTTCATCACCAGTTACGCATCTCCTTAATAGGTTATCACTACCCAACTTAAACAAGTATGGGTCATCCCAAACATAATACTTCGCATCCGAAAGGAACTTCCTTTTTTGGTTCGAAGTTAGGTCGGCAGGCACAAAACCACTAGCCTTGTGGTTCGCAAAGTCTGCAAACCACGGCCTAACTTGAACTTTAAACAGTTTTTCATCAGGAAATTCTTCCCGGATTTCCTTTTCAGATGCGGTAACCTCCACATTCACTAAGCGGGATAAATGATCCGCTACCAATTTTTCCGATCCCTTCTTGTCTTTGATTTCCACATCGAATTCTTGTAACAAGAGGATCCAACGGATGAGCCTTTGCTTCGAATCCGGTTTGGTTAGCAGATATTTAATCGCCGCGTGGTCGGTGTACACAACGACTTTAGACCCTATAAGATAAGACCTAAAATTTTCTAGCGCATACACTATTGCAAGTAGTTCTTTTTCCGTTGTGGCATAATTTATTTGAGCCTCGTTAAGAACCTTACTCGCATAATGTATCGCATGAAAAGTTTTGTCTTTTCTTTGGCCAAGTACCGCTCCAACAGCATAGTCACTCGCGTCACACATTAGTTCAAAATTTTCATTCCAATCGGGAGCGACTATTATTGGAGCGGTAACCAATTTTTCTTTTAAAGCCTCAAAAGCTTGCAAACAATCTTCGGTGAAGAGAAATACCTGGTCCTTGGCGAGCAAATTGCTCAAAGGCTTAGCCACCTTTGAGAAGTCCTTGATAAAACGCCGGTAGAACCCGGCGTGCCCCAAAAAGCTACGGATGCCCTTCACATTCACCGGAGGGGGTAATTTTTCAATCACTTCAACCTTAGCTCTATCCACTTCAAGCCCCCTTCTAGAGACTTTGTGGCCTAGCACGATCCCCTCGGTCACCATGAAGTGACACTTCTCCCAATTAAGCACCAAATTGGTCTTCACACATCTTTCCAACACCGTCTTCAAATTTGCCAAGCATAGACTAAACGTCCCACCAAATACCGAGAAGTCATCCATGAAGACTTCCATTGTTTTCTCTATTAGATCGGCAAAAATGGCTTGGACACATCGTTGGAAGGTCGCCGGTGCATTGCACAGCCCAAAGGGCATTTTTCGGTATGCGAACACTCCAAACGGACACGTGAAAGTCGTCTTCTCATGATCAACCGGGTCAACCGCAATTTGGTTGTACCCGGAGTAGCCGTCCAAAAAACAATAGTATTGTTGGCCCGATAGTCTTTCGAGCATTTGATCCATAAATGGGAGTGGAAAATGGTCCTTTCGAGTCGCGGTATTCAACCGTCTATAATCTATACACATTCTCCACCCCGTTGCAACTTTAGTAGGGATCAATTCGTCCTTGTCATTTCGGATTACGGTCATTCCACCCTTCTTCGGAACCACGTGCACGGGACTAACCCATGGACTATCCGAGATCGGGTAAATCATTCCCGCATCCAATAGCTTCACCACTTCCTTTCTTACAACCTCCTTCATCGTAGGATTTAAGCGGCGTTGTGGTTGAGCCACCGGCTTAAAATCTTCCTCCATCAAAATCTTGTGCATACAATAGGATGGACTAATTCCTTTTAGATCGGAAAGAGTCCAACCCATGGCGTCTTGATTTGTTTTTAGCACAACGATTAGACGGGCTTCTTCTTCGTTTGTCAAAAGGTTGCTTATGATGACCGGCTTTGCCTCGGTCTCATCTAGGAACACATATTTCAAAGTAGAGGGTAGCACTTTCAATTCAATTGGCGCTTTTTCGTCAATAACCTCCTTTTTCAAGTTTTCCTCCTCTACTTCCCATGGTTGTAGGTCGTCTAAACTATCAAGTTCCTTTAAGCATTCCTCAAGAGCTAGCTCTTCTTCAACAGTGAAAACCTCCAATGAGTCGTCAAGAGCTAACTCCATAGGAGATATCTCATGAATATGCTTTGAAACCTCCATAATAGCGTCTTCGATCACATCGATGCGGAAGCTATCATTTCTATCTTTTGAATGCTTCATTGCCTCGAATAGATCGAATGTCACTTCCTCATTTTGAACTCTCACCTTCATTAAACCGTCATCAACATCTATCATCATTCGCGCGGTCTTCATGAACGGTCGGCCCAAGATGAGCGGAGCATCATCATCTTCCTCCATATCAATAACAATAAAATCAACCGGGAAAAAGAATTTGTCGACCTTCACCAAAACATCTTGGGCTACGCCATGAGGATGGGTCGTCGACTTATCCGCCAATTGCAACGTCATTCGGATGGACTTAATCTCAATGTTGCCAAGTCTCTTGATAATTGACAAAGGTATAAGATTAATACTTGACCCCAAGTCAATAAGTCCCTTCCCGACATACACGTCACCAATTTTAACCGGCAATGTAACTCTTCCCGGATCAACCTCTTTCTTAGGAAGCGTCCTTTGAATAATGGCACTACAGCTCGCATCAAGGACGATGGTCTCCGGTTCCGTATACCTCCGCTTTTTGGTTAGTATGTCCTTCATGAATTTGGCATACTTGGGCATTTGTTCCAAGGCTTCGGCAAACGAAATGTTGATTTGCAACTGTTTAAAAATATCCATGAACCAGGCGTAATGCCGTTCATTCTCCCTTTTGGAAGGAGCATGAGGAAAAGGAAGGTTTTGGATAGGAGTAGCGCTCACTACCTCCTTTCCCTTTGCAATTCTAGCACTCTTCCATCTAGGCTTTTTCACTACCTCCCTTATTACCTCATCACTTGTATTTTTCCCCATCTCCACACCTTTTTCTTTTTCAACTTCACCATTATTTTTATTCTTTTCAACTTCTTCTCCCTCACTCCACTCTCCTACTTCACCATCAACATTTTCCTCCAATATTCCCTCCTCAATTTCTTTCTCTTTCTCTCTTTGTTCACTCTCAACTCTTTTTTCATTCTCACTACCCAACTCCTTCCCACTTCTCGTCATGATCGCCTTACAATGTGCATTAGGATTTGTTTGCGTGTTTGCCGAAAAGGAAGGACCGGTTTGTTGTTCCGCGAGTTGCTTAGCAAGTTGCCCAACTTGAGTCTCGAGATTTTTTATGGCCGCGTCATTGCTCTTTTGGTTAGCCATTGACATTTGCATGAATTGCGTCAATGTCTCTTCCAATTTAGAAGTTACGACCGGCGGTTGTTGAGGTTGAGGTTGATAAGGATTTTGGGGAGGGTTTTGACGGCTAGAAGAACCACCTCCATAACCTTGGTTATGATAATAGTTGCTTCTAGGTTGGAACCTTTGGTTCCCTTGGAATTGTTGTTGTTGATTTTGAGGGTGCGGTTGATAAGGTTGTTGTTGTTGTTGTTGTTGTCTCGGTTGATAGTCCCGTTGATTGGCCATGTAGTTTACTTCGTCAAAACCGGGAGGTGGACAAAATCCGGTGTCATGTTCACCTTTACAAAGTTCACAACAAGCTATTTGTTTAGCTTTTGACGGTTCTCTTAACTCTTTGATTTGTTGCGTTAAGAGTTCCACTTGTTGTGAGATGAGCTTGTTTTGGGCAAGGATGGCATCGTTCGTCCCTAGCTCAAGCACTCCCGCCTTCTTCAAAGAATTTCCTCGACTTTGACTTTGAAGATCATTCAAAGCCATTCGATTTATAATGTTCGTGGCTTCTTCGGCACTTTTTGACAATAAAGAGCCACCTGAGGTAGCATCCAACAACGTTTTGCAGTTTAGTTGAAGTCCATTTCTGAAGATATGGATTTGAGTCATTTCATCAAATCCATGCCCTTTACATTTCCGAAGCATGGACTTGAATCTTTCCCACGCTTCATTTAATGATTCACTGGTTCCTTGTGAAAACACCGAGATGGCCGTCTTGGATTCCATGAATCGGTTATGGGAGAAGAATCTTTCTATGAATTTCTCTTCTAACACGTTCCAGTCTGTCATTACGGCTGGTGTTTGATCTAGGTACCAATCCTTTGCTTTACCGAGCAAAGCGTGGGGAAATAATCGTCTGAACAACGGAAGCTCCTGAGCCTGATCCACTCCGGCAGCCAATGCTATCTCATAAAATTTTGTGAGAAAAGCAAATGGGTCTTCATGGTCCATTCCGATGAATGGACTTCCATATAATAGATTTAGAGTTCCCGTTTTCATCTCAGCTTGCCTTCCGGTGTGGTTGGCAAACTGAGCGGTGTTCCTTGGACTATTGATGCATGGAGTAGAAATAGGTGGTGGTGGTTGTGGCTCCATGTTTGGTATGAATGGTGGTGGATTTGTGGTTGAAGAACTTTCTCCTTGCTCTTGGCGTTGTCTAGCATGTTGCCTCCTACGTCTCGTTTTTCTATTGAGCCTCCTTGCGGTTCTCTCGATCTCAGGATCAAAAAGAAGTTCGTCCACATGGATTTGCCCTCGCATAAAACGTAAGCTGCACACTAAACCAAACAAATTACAAGCACAAGTCAAAAATTCACAAGCTAAAACTTAAACAACCATTGCGATGCTCGCAATATCAATTTACAATCCCCGGCAACGGCGCCATTTTGTTGATTGTAAATTTACGTGTCGGGTTTTTGTTATCGTATCCACAGGGATTGTAAGATATCACTGCCGTTCGATGGTTGTATTAATTCTAGCTCAAGTAACAATAGGGTTTTGATTGGTTGTCACATTATCTTGCATACAAAGGTATTAAATTGCGGTAAAAGTTATGGTTTGATTAAATGAGAAATATTGTCAAAGTTAGGGTTCAATGATTACTTTGCATGTATTTGTTCGGTCAACAATCTTATAAACTCCTTTAGATGATAAATCATTTCACAAAGTCCTCCCAATATGTTTCTCTCGAACACACATTGTGAGTTTTCCCATTTTGATCCATTGTTTCTCTCGAACACAATCTATCAAAATGACAATTTTTTGGTTCAACCTTATGGTGAACAAAATCATTCATTACTATCTCTAGCTAACAAACAAGTTTGGATGAAAACCTAGGTCAAGAGTTGGTAAACATCTCTCGATCATAAACCAACACAAAGAGTTTTAAATAGAAACAAAGTTTTCATCATATATTCACCATTAAAGAGTTTACATATGAAGATCCTTACATTTACACCCAAAGCTAGTAATCACCTACATCTAACCTTGACAAATGGATGACTTAGCTACTCATTTTCATGGTAGCTTGGTCGGCAAGTTTCGGAAGAAGGTTGATCAACATCCAAGTTGGATAATCGAGATTGGATGGGAATCCACCTTCTTTTTGTAGAAGATGATTACAAGATGAAGAGAAATGAAAACTAGTTCAAAAATATCTCTAGAGCAAAAGCTGGAAAAATAAAGTAAAACTAAGGTACTGAGTGTATGGTGCTCAAAAGTGGCACTTGCTACTTATAGACATGTGCTGGGCTGTCATGCTCGCTAGGCGAGCAGAAAGGCTCGCCTAGCGAGGGTCTAATTGTGGCACCAAAGGCACCTGCGCCCAGAGAAAACAGGGTCTGTTGAACTGTCATGTTCGCCTAGCGAACAAACCTTCGCCTAGCGAAGGACACGCTCCAACCTTCGCCCCAGCGAGGTTGAGAGGTTTTGCTACTGGAATGCTCGTTGGGGACTCGCTAGAGCCTCGCCTAGCGAGTGAGTGTTGGCTGCGCTTTTCACCAAAACTGAACGAACTCGCCACCACCTTCGCCAGCAGCTCGCCTGGCGAATTTATTGACAATTTACTGGAGCTTTTCGCTTGGAGCTCGCCTAGCGAAGCAGTGCTTCGCCACAGCCCTCGCCTAGCGAGCAGGCTGATGAAATGCTTGTATTCTTTGGTTCCTTTGCCAATTTTCTTGTGTCTTCATTTCCAATTAGTTCATGCCTTTTTCCTGCACAATAACACACAAATCAAAGGCACCAAGCTTGTTTATCAATGTAATGCATTCCATGTAAAACAATTGTGGTTTTGACAATTTTAGCAAGGAAATAGAGTGAAAGATACCCTTAATTAATGGCTCAAATAAGCACTTTTGGGTATCTAACATGTATAATTGCATGTTTGAGTTTCACTTGAAAATGGTTGATTTGGGATTTTGGTGAAAATTAGTGGAGCTTAGAATCTTGTTTCTATGATCCTAATATAAATATATATATATATATATATATATATATATATATATATATATATATATATATATATATATATATATATATATATATATATATATATATATATATCTATCTATATATATATATATATATATATATATATATATATATATATATATATATATATATATATATATATATATATATATATATATATATATATATATATATGTTGTATATCTATTTATTTCATGAAAAATGATGGATTAATGTGGTTTTATGATGAAAATTTATGTTGGACAACAACATTTTCACAACAACAAATTTTTTGGTTTTTGACAGCATTTTCGCAACAACAAATTTTTTGGTTTTTGACAGCATTTTCACAACAACAAATTTTCTGGTTTTTGACAGCATTTTGAAAAATTTGTAAATTCAATAACTTTTGAACCATAACTCTGTTTGAGGTTCCGTTTGGATATTTTCTGGTTTTTGATATTTTTCATGAATTAATTATTTTTGTGCATATTTTTAATTGTTTAAAAATACTTATGACTTTTCAAAAATCACAAAAAAAATTGTCTAAGGTCCTTTGACCTTGTTTGACCTAGGATAAATCTCTTGGCCATTTATTTGGTGTTTTGAAGATATTTTAGGTTTTGACCAAATTAAATTGAATTTAAATGCATTTTTAATTTGAGTTTTAATTGATTAATTGTGTAAAAATTGTGTTGAGCCATTTTTATTGACTTGTGATGTTTGACTATGTGTTTGGGCCTTGGCCAATGTTGATTTGACTTTTGTTAAGTTAAAATCATTGGATTTAGGGGATTGATGAAATGTGCATTTCATCTCCCAAAATGAATGAATGATTTTAATTTGATAAAATTCCTCTCATAACCAATTTGTGTTTCTCTCATCTCCCCTCCCTCTTCATCTTCAATCCTATTCTTTCCCATCCCTTTCATTGACCAATTAAATCTCCAAATCCTAAGGCTAATTGGTTCATCAATAACCTTGTGTTAGATGAACCAATACAAGTGTGGATGAGATATGTCCACCCTTTGATCTTTTTCTTTTAGTGTGTGGTATGTTTTAGGAGTTTGGTTCATTATACCAAATTTCTAACATGCATTAGCACCTAAATTTTTATTGCCCGGCCTCAGATAGTTGTGACTTCTACATAAGTCCAATTACGATTGCTTAATATAGAGCTAAATTTTACCCTAAAGGCATAGCATTCTAGTAAGTGAGATTGTAAGTCTCCTATCTTTCATGGTATTGTGTGGAAACTTTGCCTTTTTTCCTTCCTTTGGAAGATGCCTTGGTTCAAGGAATCATGCTTGTGAATAAATGGTTGAGTGTTCTCCAAAGAATGACTTAATCACTTGAAAAGCAAAACATCACTAACATCTAATCAATTAACATTTGACTAACTTGTATTAATATTGCTCTACTTTTAAGTCATTTATCTTTATGCAATTTAATGACAAGTCATTTACCATTCAATGTCATTTACATAACATTTAATTTGTTTATGTTTATGTCATTTTCACTTTGCTCATTTGAGCCATATATTGTGATTGTATATATTTGTTTGTGTACTTTGTTTGTGTTTGTGGTCTTAGGACCTTAAAATACTTAATAAACAACAAAAATCCTAAAAAATGTTTGGTGGATTGTTGGGTTTGATCTAACCTTTTGGACTTAGAATAAGGAAACATTCCATATGTAAAAAGGACTTGGCCAATGCCAACATTTCTGATACCAGATTATTGTGATTTGGGTTTTCATCTGATGCAAGTATTTGGATCCACTTGAGTTCATCTGACACATGGTCTTGATGTAACTGTTATTTTGATCTTATGTCTAATGCCTTATTCTGAGTTAATCAAGGAGTATTTCATCTGATACATGAGAAGACAAAGAAGACTGCTAGCTGTGGGAATTGCTTGCTTGGATGTGGCTATCTTTATTTGATGCCTTGATCTTTATGATGTCTGATATAGCTAATTGTTGGCTGATTATTGCTTGATTCAAAGTCCAAAGGGAAAGTGGGTTTTCTATATGACATTCTTGTCTGTTGGATTGCATCCCATTGGTCATATCTTTTCCCACTTCTTAAATTTCAAAATCTCTCCCCCTTTTTAAAAACTTTTTTCACTTGTGATTTCAAAACTTAGACTTTATTGTTGTTGGTTCTATGTGTTGGCAGCAATTTTGGTAAAACCTAGAGTGTTCACAAGTTGCCACAAGTGTTGTCTTGACATAAGATAACATGTACCTGCAGGGTGTTTAAAATGTGAATATGCAGGATTTTATTGAGATGTCAGACCCGATGTCATGACATCTGTATACAAAACATTTAGTATGAATGTTATGTATTATGTGATTGCGTTTTTTATGCTAATCTATGTGTGATTGATGTAATGATTGAATACGCCCTCAATCAGTAATTACAACTAGATTGACTTATTTTCCAACGAGATATAATCAGTTGTCATGAGAAGATATGAATGGAAAATAGTTTTAGGGTTTTATGATGTCCAAGCCCAACCAAACGATTCTATAAATAAAGCATGGAATATCTGGTTTTAAAAGACAAGAAATAACGAACGAAATATTGAGAGAGAATAAGGGTTTTAGTCTTGTGTGGTCGTGTGTATTGTAAGTCATTCATTCATCCATAGATGATTGAATTGGACTGACTTTTGAGTTGTAATTTGTCCATTCTAAGCTTTGAAGCATGAGTGTGTGTTTACTTGATTGAAGCTTTAAGCAAGATCAAGTATGTGTTCTTGAAGAGTGTCTTCTTTTTATTGTAATTCTTGTTTTATATCACTGCTGTGATTGAGGGAAAGTGAGTAGGATCTCATATCTAAGAGTTCTTAGGTAGAAGTCACACGGGTAGAGATTAGGTGAAAAGACTGTAACTTGAAGTTGTTTACTGAGAGTCTTTGAACTAATTCTGTTTAGTGGATTTCCTTCCTAGCTTGGTAGCCCCCAGACTGTAGCGGGATATTCGTTACCATTAGAGATATTGACTAAATCCAAGGTAAATCATACAAGTCGAGTCGCCACCGCACTTCTATTTATCCAAAGGAATGGTTAGAAAGCGAACAAAAACCTAAAAGTTTTAACAAAAACTAGTAAAAGAAACAGAGATCGGGGTAAGGGGGTTGGTTATGTAATGGGAAGGTGTTAGGCACCCAAAACATCCTAGGTACTCCTAGGGAGCCCTTTTCATACTTGTTGCAAAGGTTGTTGTTTTGTGAAAAATTTATTTGTGCAAACATGATTGAAGAGATGAGAAGAGAATATACAAATTTATTTACATTTTGTGTTTGGATGGATAAACCCATTGCCTACGTACCATCTTAAAAAAGATTAGGATCAAAACCTCGTAGTTCGGGGTAAAAATCTCAAAACAAGTTGGTGAATTGATTGGTCCAAAAGCCTTAAGGTCTTTTGTTATCAAAGGGAGAAAACTCAACCTAAAACCACAAATCCACCATGTGAGGGTAGCTTCAACATGCTAGTGAGGGGTTAACCCTATAATAAGCATGGAAGGCTTATTGTCCATCACTAAGGATATAGGTGAGTATTACATCTACCACAAGGATAACTCAAACCTAATAGCTAAAGGTTATGAAAGATTTTGATTAAGAAAGTGGCCATTGGAACCACAAAATACACTTGAATGGGTTATATTTACCAATTAGAAGTATATACAAAATGGTCAAAGTTGACTTAAAGATTCAATTCAAAATAAGTGTTATGAAAAGAAAGTTTGAAAATCAAAAGCATAAGGCTTAGGTTTCTAATGTTTGGAAACAATAGTTAAATGTTTGCACAAAAAGTTTTGGCTTGGGTTAGAGTGGAGAGAAGAAGAAGAAGGGCTAAAATCCTAAGCAAAGCAAAAAGAAAAGGGATAAAGAAACAAAACCACAATGGAGTTCCTCTCTTGAGATCATATTGATGATCCAAGTAGCTCCCATCCTTTGGAATAAGCAATCACAAAGCATAAGCAATCAAACATGTCTCTTAGGAGATCCCCAAGGTATCTTGTCCTTCACTTTGGATGAACATGGCAATGGTCCTCCAATTAAGCTCAAGTAGAATTCCCTAGCACAAAAGCACACACATCAAAAGTTCCATGAAGTAAATCAAGAATGGACAAGAGTGAGTTTAGAGATTTAGTCCTTCTAATCCATACTCATCATCAAGATCCTTTTACTCCAATTTTTGCATAAGGAAAGTCCTAGAATCTAAGTCCATTTCTCCATTCTTTGCATAGGGAAGGTCCTAGAAACTAAGTCCATTTCTTTGCATTTGGTTCACAACAATCAAAACAAATTACAAGCACAATAATATATACACAATTATGTGCTCAAGTGAGCAAAAGGCAAATGGCATTAACATAAACATGTGCTCAAGTGAGCAAAGAGAAAAGCAAATGGATAATATGTGCAAGAATAGTAAATTGCATAAAAGTAAAGAGCAAAAAGTAAATGTTAATTGTCAATAGTTAGTGTTAGTAGTTAGTGTGCCATAAGGCAAATTTAGCGCTATGTTAAGCAATTGTAATTGGACTTATGTAGAAGTCACAACTATCTGAGGCCGGTCAATAATAATGTAGGCAACAACACAAGTTAGAAGTCTTGATTAGTGAACCAAGTTCCAACAACTTGCCATGCCAAAAAGAAAATGAGAATTGATCTTGTATTGGTTTAAGCCTTTTGCATGATTTAGAAAACAACCTATCCTTAATGCAAAGCCATTCACTTGATCAATTGATCAAGATGAATTAGATTTGAATCAAGGAAGATTAAGTCTCCCTAATCAATGCTAACTTATCAACCTTCAACTCATTGATCAAAAAGAAAGAAGAAGAAGAAGAAGAAGAAGAAGAAGGAGATGGAGAATGGATAATGAAAATGGAAAGATCAAAATGCATAAAGTGCAATAAGATGTACCAATCCATATGTATTGACCAAATGACATTGAAAGTCAAAGTCAAACAATGATAAATCAGAAATAAGATGAAGATTGGAGGTCAAACAATAAGCAAAATATTTTTTGGCATTTTCAATATTAAAATAAACTTGAATTAAAAATAATGGAAATGTCAAACTTCAAAATCACTTCAAATCAACCTTGAAAGGTCTAAGTAATTTATCCCAAGTTCAACAAGGTCAAACAAAGTTTGACAAAAAATTTCAGCATTTTTAAAAGTCAGAAACTATTTTTAATCAATTAAAAATGAATAGAAATAACCTAATTGAACTAAAATCTCAAATAAATATCAAACCAATTTAAAATTGATGAAAATATTTTTCATAGATACATCATCATTCAAATAGGTTAGGAAAATATTTTTGTATTTTTTGAATATCAAAAACTATTTAAAATGAATTAAAAACAACCAGAAAAGAGAAAATTCATAAAAAATATCAAATGATAAAATAAAAAATATTAATAATCAGAAATAGAAACTAGAATTTATTTGGAGACTAATGCAATTGGTCCCATAATTTTTGGATTAAAAATGAAAGAGTTATGAATTTTTGAAATAAATGGAAATAAAAGAAATTAAATCAGAAAAATAAAAATTAGAAAAAACGAGGAGCGTTAGATCTGAGCTCATTAATTGAGCTGGCAGATCACACGCTTCAGATGCGCGCTCCCACCATAGGCCAAAGTCAAATGCGTTGCACAATGTATTAAAACAAGTCATAACAACTAAGGGCCAGGATTAGATCTGGAAATTCAATCCAACGATCCACAACACATCTGGCAATGGCACGGCCACCGGAGCCACCTTCTTCTCCGGTGAGCATGAAGATTCCGGCCAATTTTGCAGACAACCAAATCTTAACCAAAATGCACGATCTATACATCTTTGGAAAGCTGGGATGATGTACATCATCCCTGTGCCACTCAATTCCACTTTAGATCTCTATATGGAGAGAAATCAGAGATGGAAGTTCTGTGGTGTTCATCATGAACTTAATGGATTTCAAAAATTAAATGCACAATCATGATGCCTCTATTGAGAGGACTTCAACCAACACCAGATCCAAGCAAATATGTCAATATATTATGAGTTTCGAAGAAAAAACCAGTTGCATAACAACCTTGATTTCTGGAGGCTTGAGCTTGATTCCTTACTTTCTTTATCAAAACATAAGATCAATGGAGTAAAGGATGAAGGTTTAGAAGCTTTAGATCCAAGGATTCAACCAGATGTAGTTGAATTTTGGATCTGAAAAAATTTAGAGAAAAATGAACTAGCTTTTTTGGTGAGAGATTGGGTTTTGATTTCTGCAGCAATTCAGGTTGATTTCCGTGTGTATTTTGAATGGAATAGAGCTTCTATTTATAGAGGGAATGGCAAGGAGAAGGTGATGCAATCCGTGTGCATGGAATTGGATATCCATTGCATGGGTTTGCATGATCATGCACAAGGCCCAAAACCAAAGCCAAATGACATCTGAACTCATACCAAAGTGAAATGGGCGTGTAATTTGAAAGGCACAGGCTTGTGTAATGAATTCTCACATGTTATGCATAATTGAACTAAAAACTTCTCCTCTTCGAAACTAACACTTGCCAAATCCAAACATGATCATGTGAGTAATGGTTGGAAAGGTTTTTGTTGGTGTAAGCCCTAGAGGCCAATACATTTTGGTACTTGTATCGAATAATAAAAGGCATTCTCTTTATTATGGTTGATTAATAAAGTCCCTGGAATAGATAGTCCGTTTAATGTATTAAGTGTGACTTAATCATGAGAACACATTAAACATAAGGACACTATTCCTAAAGTATCCGTAGTCGAGCTTTAGTGTAAAGTGGGATAACATTAAAGCATTAAGACTATTATGATTGTAGACTGATGATCACATCTCATGGATCATGGATAAAGAGTTATCAAGTCTTAAACATAGGTATGAATATTAGGAGTAATATTTATACCGGATTGACCCGCTATGAGAATACTATATAGAACGTTATGCAAAGTGTCATAAGTTATTCTCATGGTGATAATAGTGTATTCCACTCTTCGACCTGAAACCACTATGGATCCTAGGTGTAGAGTCGAGTGCTTTATTGCTGATCCAACGTTGTCCGTAACTGGATAACCATAAAGACAGTTGATGGGTACTCCACGAAGCATGCTAAGGGACATGAGTGACCTAGATGGAATTTGCCCATCCTGCATAACAGGATAAATGTCTACGGGCCCAATATTGAACTGGACAAGGATGACACGGTCTATGCCTTGTGTTCAATATAGACATAAGGGCAAAAGGGTAATTATACACATAAGTATTATCACAGAAGGAATTGTCAGATCACATGACATTTTCGTGTCTTGGGTAGCAGTGATGTGTTGCTAGATACCGCTCACTGTTTATTATGTTAAATACATGATTTGATATAATTGCCAACGCCGCGAAAACCTACAGGGTCACACACAAAGGACGGATTGATGAGAGATAGAGTAATTAAGGAATACTGTAAGGTACGGTGCCCTTAAGTGAGTTATGGAACATCGTAAGGTACGGTGTACTTGAGTAGAATACGAAATATGGTAAGGTACCATGGGCTTAAGTGATTTTGGGCATATTATAAGATATGGGCCAAAATACACTTAAGTGGGCTTTTAGCTTGAAGCCCACACAAGTGGTTCTATAAATAGAACCCTTGTGCAGAAGCAAATTTTTGCGGTTGCATTATTTTCGTTTTCTTTCTCACTCTCTCTCTCTCTCACTCAAAGCCTTCATTCGTACCAGCTAGCACTGAGATTGAAGGAAACCGTTCGTGTGGACTGAGTAGAGACGTTGTCATCGTTCAACGTTCGTGATCGTTTAGTGGATCTGCATCAAAGGGTTTGATCGTCACAAGAGATCTGCATCAAAGGGTTTTGATCGTCAGAAGAGATCTTCACCAAAGGTTTCAACCGTCATAAGAGGTAAATATTCTATCACTGATCATGACCATTCGTAAGGATCTCTAAAGGAGAAATTTTAATTTCCGCTGCGCTTTGGGTCGCAATTCTCCTTCAGTTTTGATGTAAGGAGCAATTGTTATGTTGGGCAAAAATCCATTTGGGATGTGGAAATTGGTGAAATTTGAGTTTAAAGTGCAAGGTGCAAAACATGTCAAGGCAAAGTTTCTAAATTTGGCCAATGTTCAAGCCCTTCTGTCTTGATGATGTAAGCCTCAAATGAAAAAACCTACAACATCAAAGTTGTATATATTTTCAATACAATCAAAATGGACTTAAATTTTGCATCATTTGGATTTTTTATGAAAGAGTTATGGGCACTTGAAGTTGGACTTTTTTTCCTTTCAATGCATTTGGTCCAAAAAGACCTATAATGTCTTGCATTATCACATGTATTTCCTTTGATATTTTGGAATTTTGTTAAACATAAAATTTGAGGTAGACATCTTAAGCTTTCCAATTCATTTGATCCCACTTCAAAATCATAAAAAATGAGTGATTTGTGTCCTTGGGAAGTTGACCCAAAATTAGGGTTTCAGTCAAAATGACCTATAATGTCTTGGAATGGGAGATGACCTTCCAAGCTTCAAATAAATTTTTTATGAACATGAAAGTTGTTCATATTGTCCTTAAGAACATTTTTTATTTTGGTATCATCTCCATTTGACCAACACATAAAAAGTTAGGTCTCAGCGCATTTTAAAATAGTCAGATGAATTGACTTATCAACTTCTCAAGTCCATGACTCATATCTTGATGGATTGATGATTGAGGATACTCAAATAAGTTCAAATATGCATGAAATGATGAATTAAAGAACTTCCCTTGATTGTATTTGATCATGGGCTGAGGTTGCTTCATGAGCAAGGCATTGTGGTGCACATATGAATTAGGGTTTCCAAGTTTCAAACCCTTTGACTTGCTTTGATCAAAGTGATGAATTGAGATGCTAGGAAGACATATTTGATGGATGAGAGCTTTGGGAACCATTACCATGCTTGTTATCATCTCCTCTTGGCCTTATCATTGCACAGATGATCTCCTAGAAGCTTTGACCTTGTGATTGCTTTAGCTACAAACAAAAAATGTTAGTGACATATTTTTGTGCTTTTGGTTAGTAAACAAAATAAGAAAAACAATGATATACAATTCAAGCATGCTTGGTGATCTCAGACCACTCTCAAGAAGTCCCATCCAAAGGTAAAGGGAACCAAGATGCTAGTGATCCTTGAGGCAATGCAAATGCAATGTTATGATGCCATGAGGGATCTTAGGGACAAAATTAGGGTCTTACACGGACCAACCAGACAAACAGTATCGATCGTGTCAGATACACGAATCAAATACAACGGGATGGAAAACCCTAACGACTATTGACCAACTGGTCGACCATGCTCTGATACCACTAATGTAACACCCCTTTTTCTACCCCAAAATACTTAGCATATAATCAGAGTAAATAAGCACGCATATAAACAAAAGGGCGTCACATCGACGTTTTCAAAAAAACTAGAAGCTTTCAAAAACCAACATCATCCATCATCAATATACAATACACCTGGTCATTTCAAATAACACATTTCAATTATCATGAATATTCAAGAATACCACGCCTATTTCCAATTAAGGATCAACGTGTGCTACATCTACCACGCCTATTTCCAAATGAAAGCTTGACCTTTCCTAGTCAACTGCGTCAACGGTAACGACAACTTAGAAAATCCCTCAATGAACTTCCTATAATAACCAGCCAAACCAAGGAAACTTCGAATCTCAGCCATAGACTTAGGAGCTTCCCATTGAGATACAACTTCAATCTTCGTAGGATCCACAGAAATACCACCACTCGAAATCACATGTCCAAGAAAACTTACTTCACTCAACCAAAATTCGCATTTAGAGAGTTTAGCAAACAACTTCCTCTCTTTCAACACCGATAACACAACCTTCAAATGCTCGGCATGATCTTCTTTACTCTTGGAATAAATCAATATATCGTCGATGAACACAACAACAAACTTATCCAGATAATCGTGAAAAGTCCTATTCATATACTCCATAAATACACCAGGTGCATTAGTCACACCAAAAGGCATCACGGAGTAATCGTAGTGACCGTACCTTGTCCGAAAAGCAGTCTTTTGAATATCCTCAGCCTTTACTCGAATCTGATGATACCCATACCTCAAATCAATCTTCCTTAGCACCAACCTCATGAAAATAACCGTCTTCTCGAAACAGTTGATATACACCCGATTAAATTCTAACCAATACCATCCTCGAATACGACCTCTCTTCGCGTTCAGGAAAAACACAACATTCTCAAAACAGGTTAACTAGCCAACGCTGCACTCTTGCATGCAACAACATAATGTCCAAGCTCTATACAATTGGAACATCTAAGAGAAGCAGACGCTTCTCCCCCACTTATTTCATTCCCAACCTACAATGGAGAATAAAACAAACATCGACAGTGTTCTTACACACATGTCGCATACTAGGGAACAAACATAATTAAACAACCTTGTCGGGCGGACCAACCAGACAAACAGTATCGGTCGTGTCAGATACACGAATCAAATAGAACGGGATGGAAAACCCTAACGACTATTGACCAACTGGTCGACCATGCTCTGATACCACTAATGTAACACCCCTTTTTCTACCCCAAAATACTTAACATATAATCAGAGTAAATAAGCACGCATATAAACAAAAGGGCGTCACATCGACGTTTTCAAAAAAACTAGAAGCTTTCAAAAACCAACATCATCCATCATCAATATACAATACACCTGGTCATTTCAAATAACACATTTCAATTATCATGAATATTCAAGAATACGCGTTCGCAGCGAAAAATAATGAATACTCATGAATTTCATAAAATGATCCATCTCCCATACCATGATCATCTCTCAATAATCACCTCAAGATAAAATAAAACAAGTAATAACATGATGCATATCCAAATAAGATATGAGTTCAATACTACTAATCTACACAGTGTTACATGACCAGAGCATTGACTCATTACCTAGTCTTCAAACTAAAATACGGAATCTCGAGCGAGCTACCCTCCACTTACTTCAGCAATACTACTCTGGAGTATTTGCACGATACCCATGTAAAGGTAACATTCAAACAGAAAGGGTGAGAATTCAAATCATTATGAAGAAGTATAATAAGGCACAATGATTAAATCAACAATTAAAGGAATTCATCACACTTCATATAACCATGTAAATAACATTAACCAACATTTATTTCAAATGTTTCAAGCACACTTAAAACTCAAGGAGTATAATATTCAAATCCAATATTATATTCCCAAAAATACACATAACCACAATTATCACATAACCACATACTTGCCAAGTTATGTATCCAAACATCATCAAATTCAATTACCATATCTCATACACATATCACAATCACAATAATGCATACACTCAATTATCACATAACTCTAATGCGACTCAATGCAAGACATGTGACTCTATGCATGATGTACCTCAATGTGAACACAACGTTTCACCGCTTTCCGATTCAATATCTAGAATCCAAGTCACGCTTCCGATCTGGACAAGATCAAAGCCACTACCACGCCTATTTCCAATTAAGGATCAACGTGTGCTACATTTACCATGCCTATTTCCAATTAAGGATCAACGTGTGCTACATTTACCATGCCTATTTCCAATTAAGGATCAACGTGTGCTACATCTACCACGCCTATTTCCAATTAAGGATCAACGTGTGCTACATCTACCACGCCTATTTCCAATTAAGGATCAACGTGTGCTACATCTACCACGCCTATTTCCAATTAAGGATCAACGTGTGCTACATCTACCACGCCTATTTCCAATTAAGGATCAACGTGTGCTACATCTACCACGCCTATTTCCAATTAAGGATCAACGTGTGCTACCATGTGAACCCACAGTTTCACCGCTTCCACCATGAAGCCGACCATGCCATGAATGAATGTACAAATACCAACAACATATGCAATTAAGATCATCTCTACCATCTTAACATTCCACATATCCCCATAATTCAACTCTATGAATTATCCACCAATGGTACATATACACATTCATAACAAATACATCATTCACATAATATGCAATTAACATCATCTCTACCATCTTAACATTCATAACAAATACACCATTCACATAATATGAAATTAAGATCATCTCTACCATCTGAACATTCATAACAAATACACCATTCACATAATATGCAATTAAGATCATCTCTACCATCTTAACATTCATAACAAATACACCATTCACATAATATGAAATTAAGATCATCTCTACCATCTTAACATTCATAACAAACACACCATTCACATAATATGCAATTAAGATCATCTCTACCATCTTAATCATTTCACATATAACCATAATTCAACTCAATAAATTATCCACCAATAGCACACATACGCATTCATAACAATATATCATTCACAAATATATGCTAATTATCAAATACGCACACTTAGATTTCATTCCAAAACGAATACAACATTTAAAATCTCAATTTTTCACTTTTCAACAGTGGTAACCGGTTAACGCTCGGTGGGTAACCGGTTATTGTAAAACAGAATTAACATATTTTTAAGCAAGTAACCGGTTAACGCTCGGTGAGTAACCGGTTACTGTAAAACAGCATGCAGAATTTTCTGCGTTTTTCATCGTTGGAGGACTTCCGGACCTCCGATTTCGATTCCGTAAAAAGCTACACGTTCAGAAAATTATAACTCATACAATACTCTAAGTATATAACATTAATTTACAGTTTTAACTCAATCAAATCACCACAAATCGAGAATATTCATCAAGACCTAACAATTCCAAAACCATGCAAAATTAGGGATTTTGACCTAAACATACATCTACCCATTGACCCGATCATACTAACCCATAATAATAAGGATTCCCCCCTTACCTCTTCAATTTTCTGGAAACCCTAGCTCCTCTCTTGTTCTTCCCCTCTTCTCCATACTTTTCCTCTTCTCTTTCTCTATTGCCTCAAATGATCAAATGAATCCTAATTCCCACTCTCCTACCTCTTATTTATAGTATTATATTTGGGCTTAAAGAGTGATATCTCTAATTTAATTAATAGGCCCAATAAGACCTAATATTTAAATATCTCTATTTAATTCAAAATAAATTAAACCAACTCAATATGCACACCAAGTTAATTAATTCAATTATTCATTATATCTCATATCAACTAAATAATTAATTAACACACCAAATTAATTAATATAATCGATTATTATACTACCTAACAACCAATTAATTAATTAACACTCTAAATAAATAAAATATAATATAATAATAATAATATAAGAAATAATTACTAAAATTGGGTTGTTACATACGCCCCCGTACGCAAAGTCACTCTAGACAAGGATAGGAGAAACTTTGTCTTATCATTCCTTATTAATTAAGGCTAGTAGCTTGCAACTTGAATCAAAATTAACAAGTTGATAACAGGAGATCATGCATTGATCCTATTGATGTAGTTCCATTTGTTGCAGAAGAAGACTTGACAATTATGTAATTCAAATTGTGCTAAAGTCTATGAATAAAGGTGAATACAATGAGCCAAAAGCCAAACTTCCCGCATCCAAAGATATATAGAATAAGTGTAGGAAAGCTCTAGTCTCATCCCTTTTATATTGCTTAAGGCTCGTGCCACACACTTTGAATTATGATTGACAAGTGTTGATAGAGGCTTCTGATTATTGATCATTATTATGCCATGTTGTTTGTTGTATTGAAAAGACTTGACAATTATTTGATACAAATTGTGCTAAAGTCTATGAATGAGGGCGAATGCTTTGAATAGCTAGTACCTACGCCCCGTACGCAAAGTAATTCTAGGCAAGGATAGGAGAAACTTTGTCTCATAATTCATCATTAGTTAAGGCTTATAGCTTACAATTTGAATCGTACTTGTCAAGTGATGACACCTTTGTTGTGCTTGAGAATGTAGTCCACCTTGCTAGCTATGCTTGATTGATGTTGACTTAAAGTCTTGATATTGCATTTGAACCTTGAGGTCTTGAGCTCTAGAGATTCATCATATCCATAATAGCTTGAGCGTAATGAACTTTCCATATCAAGTGATCAAGGGTCTTTTGATCACTTGAATGGGCTTATGGCTTATAACACGATTACAAAGGATTTGGTTGACCAAAGTGACCTCTGGTCAACACTGATCAATGGGGTTAAAATAGTAGTTGAATCATATACAATAATAAATACTATTGAATTAATCAACTAAATGACATTAGAAAATTTTAGTTAAAACCCTAAACTAGGGGAACATACATAAAATCAAAATTTTGAGCCCAAAGGGCAAAATGGTCATATGTATAAAAACAAACTAATTAGGGAAGTGGTTCCTAATTAATTACTATGCAAAGAAGTCAATTAGTTCAATCTTCTAATCAAGTCTAAAGACATCCTATTTGAAAAATTAAAATTAATTAAATTCTACAAATTTAATTAAGACATAACTTCTACTTATTCTAATTACCATGATTATTTATGATTAATTTTAATTAAACCTAAAACTATTAATCAAATCAAAAATTAATTTTTAATTCTAGAATCTAACAAAGCTAACTATCAATGATTGATCCTTAATTAAAACCTCATCAAGTATAATGACTCACACCAATTAAACATTCAAAACGTGCAGAAATCTGGAACGGGAGGTATGAATAAGGGGACTCATTTGGGCCCTAAGCCCAAAATTATTTATGATTCAAGTATAATGACTCATTTAGAAATCTGTTAATGTTCAAATGAACTCAGTCTAAAGTTTTCCGACGTTCCCCATTCTATTGACTTTAATTAATACCAGCTAACTGTCATGCCTATGTGATCTGAACTTATAGCATTAGAATCTTAACAGATTTAGAACTCTGTTAGATGATTTATGGATGATTCAGTTAGTTATTAAATCACAGTGTTAGGGTTAGATTAGTAAATACATTCCATGTTAGTTATTAATTTGTTGTAGTCAGTTATGAGGTTCAACTGAATTTTGTTAGAATACTTGATGTTTTGTTAATGGTTAGTTGAAAATGTTGGTTTGCAAAATGAAACGAAATAAAATCTGAAATGAGTTTCTGTTACATGGAAATGGTTTGTAATTAACCGTTATGCTGTTATGTGATTGCAGGGCGACTTGATTTGATTACACTACTAGCTCACTTTGATGTTGTCGGGTCTGTTGTGTGATTTTGCAGCTTGGCGATGATTCTGTTTTACACTGCTTTGGTAAACACGTGCAGAATTTGTGATGTCAGGTATTGTTTGATTTCTGTTATGAATTTGTTAATTAGTTAAAGAAACCGAGCTGCTGCAACAACACGACTATTGTGATGAAACCGACGTTGTGAAATGGATGGTATTATTAGTTAATTAGAAATGATGAACTGAAGCTATGTCTATCCCTTAGTATTAATAGGAACTGTCATGTTCAAACTGAGATCTTGCAATGGAACGAACTACCCAATCAATTCTGAATCAGTTTTGTTAAATAAACGCAAAATTATTAATGCCTGCAAATTGGTTTGTGAATGGTTGTTGACTGAATTAAAAGCTCATGCGTTATTTATTACAGACCTGTTAATTTAAAATATGCAGAAATGTTAATTAAGTTCTGTTAGTTTTTGGGTCTTGATGAACTGGTTCTACCAACTGCAGGTTTCGTTGGTCAAGCAAGTTATAGATTAAGTTCCTAATGTAGTCAAACACCAACGCTCATGGAAGCAACACACTTATCGACATCTGGATCGCTGATAAGGAGAGCTTGCAGTGTTGTGAGGTGGTTACTGATTATTAGATGTGTTGTGGTTTTATCTTGTAGGTGAAGGTGGAATCTTGGAAGGAGCACTAGGAAAAAATATTTGCAAGCTCAAGACAAGGAGCAATATTTCTCTTTACTTTTAACATATTGCTAATGGATCACGTATTCTTGTATATAATTACATCATTATAATGAAAACTTGTATACTCATTCTATTCCAATTTTGAATATCTTGCCATTTCAAAGACCATGAATAGACTTTATTAATCTTAAATACACCTTATTAATGCAATGAACAAAAATCTCATAAATGAAAAATGACCATGAAATATGAAATGGACTATCATGTGGACTTAAGACAACAAAAAATGGTCGGTTGACTTTGGTCAACTGGTTGACTTTTCCAAAAGTCAGCTTAGTCAAGAAATGCAATTGAGTGTACCATGCAAGGTAAATGGACATGTTTTTGAATAACAGATACAAATTGACTACTGTGGGATTGAATGAACCATGAGTCTGAATGCAAACCATGAAACTTGAATAGATGCACTAAAGATGCACCAAAAGCAATGAATAAGTGGACTATAAGTGAATAGTGAAACCATGGACAAAACATGATTGACACAAGGCCTTGGTCTAGATAGATCAATATGTACAACGACATGATGCAATATGATCAGATGGTTTAAACTCATGGATTAGGATTTTAAATCAGGTCGTATGAATAAGGAACACCCCCAAAGTCAAGAATTAGGATTTTGAATGCACAAATGAATGCATATGTATGGAACATGCCTGGATATAGATGAACCACGAGTTGAGGGTCGAATAAAAAGATGAAGAGGGGAGGAAAAATTTTGGGGTACGACACATGGCCGTAAGCCAATTCTCATCAATTAAGGCTTCTTTTGCAATTTTTGGTTCAACTTGTGACATGAATGCAAAGTGATAACATAAATTACTCATCTTAGAGCGTTTAGTCACGTCTTTGGTGATTTCTCCAAGAATGTTGTCAATTTTATGGTCCTTGGAAGACCTCCAAGCCAAAGGAAGATCATCCACTTTAGTTCGACTTCCATCCTTCTCCTTTTCAAGATCGTCATCTTCCTCCTCCTTAGTGGTCACCACTTCAGGTTGATCAATTCCTTCTTCGGTGTATTTGAGCATGTCTTCAAAAGATATACCTGCATCATAAAAAGAAATACCTTTCCCAATATTTCTCAAATAAGATTCATCAAAAGTGACATGCAATGACTCCTCAACAATAAGTAATCTCTTATTATACATTCGATAGGCTTTGCTTGACTGAGAGTATCAAGAAAGATACCTTCGTTAGCTTTCGCATCAAACTTTCCAAGGTTGTCCTTACCATTATTCAATACAAAGAACTTGCATCCGAAGACATGAAGATGTGATAAGTTTGATTTTCTACCTTTTAAAAGTTCATAAGGTGTTTTGTATAAAATAATACGAATAAGTATCCCATTTAAAACATAACATTCCGTACTAATAGCATCGGCTAATAAATATTTAGGTAGTTCTTGGAGCATAAAAATTATATTTTTGTGCCTCACAAAACCATTTTATGCTCCATAGTTCTTGCCAACTCCTCTAAAATTCTATTAGTGCGCTCCACAAAACCATTTTGTTGTGGAGTTCTTGGAAAAGAAAAATCATGTTGAATGCCATATTTATCACAATAATCCTCAAAGAGGTGGTTTTGAAATTCACCTCCATGATTGCTTCGTATTGCAACTATGTTTAAACTCATTTTATTTTGGGACAACTTTGCAAACTTTGTGAAAGCTGAAAAAAGTCTCATCTTTACAATGCAAAAAGATGGTCCAAAAAAATCTAGAATAATCGTCTACAATAACAAAACAATAGTAATTACCACCTAATCTTTTGGTCCTAGAAGGACAAAAAATATCCACATGGAGAAGCTCAAGAGGTCTAGAAGTTGAAATAATGTTTTTAGATTTAAAAGAGGCTCTTATTTGCTTCCTATTTGGCATGCATCACATAGGTTGTCTTTTGAAAATTTAATTTTAGGTAGTCTGATAACTAGATCCTTTGAAACCACTTTATTTAGTAAATCAAAGTTAACATGTGCTAAAGGTCTATGCCATAACCAAGAGTCTTCACTCATGGTTACTAAACACTTAGTACTTGTTAATGAAACATCATTCAATCTAAGCTTATAAATATTATTTACCCTTAAGACCTTAAACGGGTAATATTTCTTTTCATTATGTTCAATTATGAAAAAACTATTTGTAAAAGTTATTTTATATCCTTTTTCGCATAGTTAAATAATGCTAAGTAAATTATGTTTAAAACCTTCAACAAGTATAACATCGAAGATAGTAGTAGAAGAGGGATTACCTACACTACCTTTACCAAGTATTGCACCCTTATTGTTGTGCCCGTAGGTCACATAGCCCTTCTTCTTTGTCGTGAAGTCAATCAATAGGGAAATGTCACCTGTCATATTCCTTGAGCATCCACTATCAAGAAACCATATTCTTCCCATGGAGCCAAGACATTCAACCTACAAGATCAAACAAGAGTGATAGGTACCCAATTTTCATTGGGTCCTTGAGAGTGGGAAACACTGTTGCACTTGGGCAACCATTAAAATACATCTTTAGGAACCAAGTATCTCCTAAATTTGAATTTAGCAATGGTATTTCCTTTCTTGCAACAATAGTGACAACTCAAGTGATGATGAGAGTGACTTTCGCTATTTGATTCCATTACAAATATAAGCCACTAGAGAAATTGACTTCTTGTCCACCTTATTTTCTTTTTTCTTCTCATTCTTAAGATTCTTCTCATGCTTTCTCCAAGCAAATGAGCTCTTGCTCATGTTCTTCAAGCTTACCAAACAAAGTAGTAGTGCCTAATGTCAAGAGGTTGTTAGCTTCCTTGATTGTGGTAGCCTTAGGTTGTCATTCCCTATTTAGACATCTTAAAATTTTGTTAGTAGCAAGTTCATTGGATACCGGCTTACCAAGTGAATTCAAACAGTTTACAAGATGAGTGAACCTCTTTTGTATATCGGTAATGGTTTCACCATGCTTCATATGAAAGAGTTTAAACTCTTGGTTCAAAGAATTGATTCTACCTTGTTTGACTTCATTTGTACCCTAATGGGAAACTTGCAATGCTTCCCACATAGCGTTAGCGATTGAGCAATAAGAAACATGGTAATATTCATCAACTCCTAAAGCATTGATTATAATTTTTCTTGCTTTCTAATCACATGACCACTTTTTCTCATTGAAGCTAGCGAAAATATACCTGAACATATCACGCGCTCGAACATACAACAAAGTCGCCATCGAACTTTATTTATTCCCAAAGTAAATGGAAAACATCGATAAAACCCGGGGAAAAAGATATGTTAGGTAAGGAAGTCGGCTATGCAAGGGAAAGGTATTAACATCCCTAACATCCATGGTACTCAATGGGAACCGTTTTGATTTTTCTCGCTCGAATGTGTGTGATATCTAAAGATTACTCACAAAAGAATGGGAAAGAAAAAGAATAGATAAAGAGCTCGGTGAGGATTGGGGCCCTCATGCCTACGTATCTTCATAGTGCAATGAGGAATTCAGAGCTCCGTAGTTCAAAGAACTAGTGGTAGGAGGTGAAAATAATTGTGATAACTGTATGGTCTAAACCAAAGGATTGTGTTGTTTGAACTCCAACAAGGGGTGAAATATGAATCCAAGAGTAAAATTGGCGTTGACCGATATGTGGATTAGCCGGGCTGCCACTATATGGTATAACAGAAAACAAGGAGAATTAAGTGTTTGGGAACGATCCAAACAACTATTGGTTCACAAGGTGACTCAATATGGAGCACAAAGGGATATTGTATTTGCCTCAAAGAATAGGTATATCATATGAAGTGAATGAAAATAACATATAGATGCATCATGGAGATGAATGGGATGAAGTGACCAAAGTTACAGAATTGAATATTTGGTAACAAGTGACTGAACAAGTATAGTTTGAAACCAATGGTCAAGGTATATTGGAGTCCATAGGAAAAATGGGATTTGTACCTTAGAGGGAAATGGCGTCTTAGCCAAAAAAGAAGGAATTAAATGTCTGGGGACGATCCAAACAACTCTAGGTACAAATGCGGACCGCTTCTATATCGTCCTAAAAGGGTATATATGGATATCCAAAGAAATTGTATATGTCACTAGGGTGAACAATTTAATGATCGAAAGTAGATAATGGATCATGAAAGATATGAATGATGCTCTAAGGCGGAAGAATGAATAATTAGGAGTATGCTCGCCAAGGATTTACATCCTCGAGCCTACGTATTCTCATCCTAATTATTTCTAACCAAAACAATTAATTCCAATTAATTATTTAATCCTAATTTCTAGTTAAATCTACCATGTTAATATTTCTAATTAATTTCTAATTATAAACTAACCTAAATTTAATTATTTATAAATTCTAATCAAGTTAAATCCTAATTAATCCTAACTAACCTAATTAACAAAGAATTAAAAGGCAAAAAAAATTAACTAAATGGTCAAAACAATTAAAAGAAATGGGCCTAAGGGGGTGCAGGCCCTGAAAACAAGGGTGAAAGACTGAATCTGGTGCATGGGCCTTCATGATTAAAGGCCCACTGATATGTGACTTCAGATTGGTGGTGTGAGTCTAAAGTTGGGGTGAGAATGCATTTCACATTGAGCTTGAAAGAACAAAGCCCATCCAGAAGCAATCCAAGCGAGGGCGAGTAAGACGACCTACTGAACAAGGAATCAAAATTTTAAGGGTTAAACTCTAGATAAATGGGGCTTCATAAAATATTTTTTATATTACATTGCAATTTACTAGAGCCTCTATTTATTTTTTCCTTGTTAAACTATGACTAACCTCCACATGATCTTCAAAAATATGAGATAACTTTATATATATATATATATATATATATATATATATATATATATATATATATATATATATATATATATATATATATATATATATATATATATATATATATATATATATATATATAAAAGTTAATGTTAACTTGTGTCCTAGGGACACAAGATAAGAAATAAAGAAAATAATTTTGTGTTGAAAATTGTGCATTAAAAATAAAGGTATAAAATTAATTTTATAATTGATTTTTTCAATACAAATTTTCTATAAGTGGGTGTCTTATCTTGTCCCCTAAGGCTTAAGTTAGCATTACCCATATATATATATATATATATATATATATATATATATAATATATATATATATATATATATATATATATATATATATATATATATATATATATATATATATATATATATATATATAATATTTTTGAATACTTTATTTATGAATAAAAGTTGTTCAAATATCTTTTGATTAATATTAATAAATACAATTAATAAAATTTTAAAAAATAATCTTATATCTTCTAATTTATAGTACCCAGTCAAATTTTAGCAATATTAAAATAATTTGTGCCTTAATTTAGTTTGACCAATCTTAAATTATTAATATATCATTTTCATAAAAAAAATTTAAATAACCAAAAAAAATGAAGTCTATCTTATTTAATAAAATATGTAAATAAACAAAAAAATACCAAATATAAATATTGTATAAAAAATATATATTGACTCTTTATTTGACCAAAAAAATGAAAATAGAATAAATTAATTTAGTGGTATTTTATTTACCATATTATAAACAAAATCTTTACTTTTTTAATGTTAACCGTTGACTAACCACCGTCCGTTAATAAGTGGATTATTCTCTATCAAATGTATTTGTTCATAAGCAGCATTACTTTACTAATATTATGTTCTAGTGCATTCCTATTCTAGATAAAGACCATGACGTTTTTAAATAATATTTTCTCCAGTAAATTCAAATAAGAGATAAACAATACACTTTTATTTATTTATTTATTTATTTCATAAAGTACACATTTTTTTATGAAGTTTAAAACTCCCCCGTTTTATAGCCGAATGAATAGTATACTTTGAAAACTATGGTTATCAGAGAGAGTGGACTCAACAACAACCCTATTGTTCTCAATTTCAGTGAAACTAAGTCGAAACATAGTCCAACAACAAACAACATGGATTCTTCGTCACTCACCAACACTCCTTTCCAAGTCAACCTTAGTCCCTCCTCAGAAAATCATCAAGCAGTAACCGAGTTTGATTTCTTTAAGGATTACAACAACAATGATCATACTAAGGTTGTTGTCTCTCCATCTGCTTATGCCGATGCTGCTGCCTCTGTCTTTGACATTGATCGTACCAACGTGCCATCTTTTCTGGATTTCAAACTATGCGTAAGTTATTCGTCATTCAGTAGTCTATCTTTGTGTTTTAGTTTATCTCATTAATTGAAGTGCTCGTTAACTTGTAATTGATTTTTTAATAGCTTGGCACTGGTCTCGATCTCAGTCTCAAAGCTGTTGCTACCAATGATGCTGCTGGTGATCAAGATGAGGATAACCTGTCATCTAAATCCGATGACGAAAACACTAAGAATGAGGTAAAGTTTATGGTTACATTCATACATAGTTTAATTTAATGAACTTGATCGATGTTTTTTCTTTTAGTTTGGGTCATGATTTTATATTTTTGTTGTGGTTATCCTGTGAATCATTGTATTGCGTAAAATGTTGTTGATACTTTTGTAGTTTTGATGCGGTTTGCGTCTATATTGAGGGTGCAATTGTGGTTTACGACCACAATTTAGAGACAAAAGTGATTGTTTTCATGTGATGGTGTTTGAATTCTATGAACTGTTTTTCAGATGGCTGTTCTTCGAGGCAAGCTTGCTCGAATGAAAAAGGAGAATGGTCGATTGAGTTTGATGGTTGAACAGCTTCAAACAGATTATGATATGCTGCAGATGAATTTTGAGAAAGTGATGCAAGGCGAGAAGGCTGAGGAAGTCGAAGAACAAGAAGGGTTTGATGGAAAAATTGAAAAGAAAAGGAAACTTGAGGATGGTGAAGCATCGGTTCCGAGAGATCTTTTGAAGCTTGAATTGGCTATTAATGCTGATGTTGAGATCGATCCTGAGCCCTCTTCTTCAAGAACATTGAGTTCTGATCGATTGGAATCCCCACCGGAGAAGAACATTGAAGTTTCTTCGACGGAGTTAGTCCTGAGTAAGAATGGGAACGCGAGTGACGAAGAAAAGGAGGAGGATGGTAAAGAGATTGAAAGAGAGGATAGTCCAATTCCTCATGCTGAGAGAATTCAAAGGATGAGTCCTCCGAACTATGCCCCAAATTTTGTTGATGCTGATGCTACCTCGAGGAGAGCAAGAGTTTCTGTTAGAACAAGATCAGAGGGAAACACGGTAAATACACGCCAATGTGTGATAATAATATAATTTTATTGCAATCTGCAACGCTTTTAGACTATACAATTTTGTAACGAGAAATTATTGTTCTTTTATCAGGTTTCTGATGGATGTCAATGGAGAAAGTATGGCCAGAAAATGGCAAAAGGTAACCCGAGTCCTCGTTCTTATTATAGGTGCACTATGGCTGCTGGTTGTCCGGTTAGAAAACAGGTAAACTTTATCCTCTAAATTTATTAAATTACAATAGTATATTTTAGAGAATTACGATCAAATATGATTAATTAATGCATGCGACGTCTATTGCAAGGTTTGATTGTTGCCTAGATTGTTGGATATTTTGTAAAATATCTAACAAAATAGTAGCTAGCTAGGTTGATTAATTAAAATATTTATGAATCGCGAATGAAATTAATCTTTTGTCATATAAAGTTGATTCGAGATAAAATAGTGAGTTCAGATGTCAGCGTAAGAAATTTGTTGGTGGATAATCTGTAAGTATCTGTATACATAAATTTGTTTTGCATTGTAATGTAATAATTGATATAGAGATCAAAATTTACAGGTACAAAAAAGTGCTGAAGACAAAACCGTGGTAGTTACAACCTATGAAGGATACCATAACCATACTTTACCTGCAGCAGCCAGGGAAATGGCGCACACAATTGCAGCAGCTGCAAGAATGCTTCTTTCCGGATCAACCTCAAGCAACGACGCAACAATGAATGCGGGTCTCCTCCGAAGAGCAACTCTCCTTGGTTCTTCGAGCCTCGCAACTATCTCAGCTTCTGCTCCGTTTCCAACCATAACGCTCGACTTTACTCAACCTCCGAATCCTCAACAACTCCAACTGCTTCGAAACCAGTTACAAGTTCCTTTGCCTCAGATGCTGAATCAGGTACCTTATAACCAATCAACATTTTCTGGCCTACAATTGTCGCAACAAAATGTTGCTGGCACAGTTTCTGCTGCCATTGCTGCTGATCCAAATTTCACTGCAGCTTTAGCAGCGGCTCTTTCTTCCATGGTCGGTGCTGCGCAACCGAGCGACAACAACGCTACAAATAACGATGGCGGCACAGCAAGCAACAGCAATGGCAATGTCACAAGTAGCAGCATTAATAATAATAATAATGATGGGAAGGAATGAAATCTGAGGTTTATTTTTTCTTGTTTTGGGCTCAAGGTTTTGATGCACTTTACTTGCTTCATTTATTTTCCATTTGAGATTCAGGAAAGTACTTATATTTTACCTAGATTTCATTTTCTTTGGGATGGATATTTAATGTTAGTCGTTATATGATCTTTCTGTTGTATACCTAGATTATCTCCCATATCTTTTGTCTTGCGTATTTTGATTATGGGATGTTTTTTCCTCAAATAATATAACTGCTAAAGTTTTATGATGATTGCATTAGTATGATTTCTTGTGATAGATTTTTTTTTTAAATAATAAATGTTATTTATTATCTTTTAATCCTAGAGTTGAATCCGCGACCTCTTCTTATCGCTCGAATTTCTCAGTGTTTCTTTCAAACTAGCATGTTAGTTATATCATTCTACAAGTTTTGAGGTGGTGTCTAAGCTTAAAGTGAAATTTTCCAAGAGTCAAGAGTTGTGTAAGGGTTTAATGTTGAAGTTGATTGTCTTTTTATGATGGTGTGTTTCTTGAACTGCAAGGTTGGGCTCATGCATGGTATCTCGGTCGTCAGGATCGGAAAATTCTATAAGTGTGAGTACACTTATGAGCCTTTATTGGATATTATTTTTTAAAAGTTTGGTTCTTGAAAGAATAGTTTTATTGTCTTGCTTTATTTTGATAAAAATAGTTTTAAGTGTGAGTACACGTGAAGTTGTATGTTAATATTTGGAAGCTTATAAGCCGTATATTTAGAGAAAATTCATTTGGGGTGGGTTGAAAGTAGGAAAGAAGATCAATGGGGCTTGTCTCAACGTGTTTTGGTCACATCTGTTTCACAAGATTTCCATATCTCTCATCAGATACCAAAACAATCGGTTTTCTCTAGGTCTCTCTCTCTCTACAATTTTTTTTCACCTCAACACATAAAAACCGAGCCCAGATTTCATCAACAATCTCTCATTCATTCATTACAAACCCATATTTCTAACGCAAATCTAGAAATCTTCAATATCTTCATCCCTCACTCAAACAAAACCCTTTATTTATTTATCATTCATTCAACGTCTCTGAAAAATCTAAAAATCTGATATACTCTTTCAAAGGAAAACTCTCGATATTCATTCTTTTCAAGATTCATTGTTTCATTGTTTTGCCATACTGGGGGAGTTTTTTATTAGGGATGATTGAACATTGTGAGACTTCCTTTTTTGGAGCAACATCTTTTTGAGAGACACGCCACATATTCACCTAAAACCTTAAGATGATAGGTGAGTGAGTTCTCTCACTTATAAATGCTCAAGTCTCCACATTTTCAACTAATGTGAGACTATTATCCACACTACTCACATTTGATAGATTTTCAACACTCTCCCTCAAGTGTGAGTCCACAATGTGTCTCCATATTTTCAACCAATGTGGGACTATTATCCACACTACTCACATTTGATACATTTTCAACACTCCCCCTCAAGTGTGAGTCCACAATGTTCCCCCTCAAGTGAATTCTCTTCTTACTTCCATAAACTCTTGTACCGCATATAACGTTTCTTATTCACCACACTGGCGTCGTTGACACTCTTCAACGGAACATTTCTTATTCACCACACTGGCACCGTTGACTTTCGATACAAGTAAGTCGGTCCCTTTCTGAAACCAAAGACTCTGATACCATTGTTGGGGGAGTTTTTCACTAGGGAGCATTGAACATTGTGAGACTTCCTTTTTTGGAGCAACATCTTTGTGAGAGACATACCACATATTCCCCTAAAACCTTAAGGTGATAGGTGGGTAAGTTCTCTCACTTATAAATGCTCAAGTCTCCATATTTTCAATCAATGTGAGACTATTATCCACACTACTCACACTTGATACATTCGCAACACGCCAAACATGGCTACTCTCCCAGTTTTCAGCAACGACTCAAGTAATCATCTACTAATACAACATCTAAAGAAGTTGTTCCCTCAAACAACTTATCCCAAGCCACTGTTCAAGACCAATATCATTATATTATTACTCTTCTTCAACAATAACTCACAATCAACGCTCCTCAACCATCAACACCCCTTGACTCTGGAGTCAACTCTATCATCTCTTCTACGGGAAAAATAAATGTGATCTCCTCTCCTTCAGGTAACATTCTACTCCCTTGGACAATAGACATTGATGATACTCACCACATAGCATGTTCCCTATCAAAATTTTCTCACTATCACATTATTCCCCCTTTTACCATGAATATGTCTAATAACACTCAAACTAATGCTACCATTTCTAGAACTGTTAAAATTTCAAATTCCATAACACTTTATAATGGTTATTACATACCCACTTTCCATGAAAACGGAATATTGGTCACCCAACTAACTTCCAATTATGCTTGTGTCTTAACCTTTCACATTGATAAATGTTTGATATTATAAAATTTGTCCCATAAGACGATTGGTTTAGCTAAGCGATTTTCCTCTAGTTTCTACAGTGCCTCTAGATTAGACAATAATGCTAACATATGGCACCTTATACTGGATATATTTATGATTTTATACAAAAATGTATGTCTGTTCAATTTCCTTTTATAACTTTTAATAAAACTAGTCCATGTTATACTTGTCATTTCTCTAAACACAAAATTTTACCTTATCCTGTTAGTACTACTTCTTCCTCTACCATGCTTGAACTTGTGCATCCATATATTTTGGGGCCATATTCTACCATTCCATTGATGGACACAAATACTTCCTAACTCTCGTCGATGATTATAGTTGGTTTATTTGGATAATTTTGATGAAATTGAAAAGTGAAACCAGAAAACATCTTTTTACCTTTATTTCTTTAATTGAAAATCAATTGTTTATGTCTTTGAAATGCATTAGGAGTGATAAGGGTCCTAAATTTTAAATGCATGATTTATTTTATTTAAAATGCATTTTACATCAATGATATTGCATTGAATGCCCTTAAAAATGGTTTGATGGAAATGAAACATCAACACATTCTAAATGTTGCTAGAGCTCTTTCCTTTCAAGCTCCCCTTCCTAATTTTTTTTGACATTTCTCTATTCAACATGTTATGCATCTAATTGTAGCGGGGTATTCGTTACCATTAGAGATATTGACTAAATCCAAGGTAAATCATACAAGTCGAGTCACCACCGCACTTCTATTTATCCAAAGGAATGGTTAGAAAGCGAACAAAAACCTAAAAGTTTTATCGAATCAAAAACTAGTAAAAATGTCAGAGATCTGGGTAAGGGGGCTGGTTATGCAATGGGAAGGTTTTAAGCACCCAAAACATCCTAAGTACTCCTAGGGAGCCCTTTTCACATTGGTTGTAAGGTTGGTATTTTGTGAAAAATTATTTGTGCAAACATGATTGAAGAGATGAGAAGAGAATATACAAGTTTATTTACATTTTGTGTTTGGATGGATAAATCAATTGCCTACGTACCATCTTAAAAAGATTAGGATCAAAACCTCGTAGTTCGGGGTAAAAATCTCAAATGAGTTGGTGAATTGATTGGTCCAAAAGCCTTAAGGTCTTTTGTTATCCAAGGGAGAAAACTCAACCTAAAACCACAAATCCACCATGTGAGGATAGCTTCAACATGCTAGTGAGGGGTTAACCCTATAATAAGCATGGAAAACTCATTGTCCATCACTAAGGATATATGTGAGTATTACATCTACCACAAGGATAACTCAAACCTAATAGCTAAAGGTTAAAAAAAGTTTTGATTAAGAGAGTGGCCATTGAAACCACAAAAAGACATTTGAATGGGTTATATTTACCAATGAAAAGTATGTACAAAATTTGGTCAGAGTTGACTTAGAAGTTCAATTCAAAATAAGTGTTGTGAAAAGAAAGTTTGAAAATCAAAAGCATAAGGCTTAGGTTTCTAATGTTTGAAGACAATTGTTAAATGTTTGCACAAAACGTTTTGGCTTGGGTTAGAGTGGAGGGAAGAAGAAGAATGGCTAAGATCCTAAGAAATGCAAAAGGTGAGGGATAAGAAACAAAACCACAAAAGGAGTTCCTCTCTTGGGATCATATGGATGATCCAAGTAGCTCCCATCCTTTGGAATAAGCAATCACATAAGCATAAACTCAAGCAATCAACAATCAAATGAACTCTTGGAAGGTTCCTCAATGTATCTTGAATCTCTCTCCCTTAGAAGTTCATGGCAATGGTTCCCCAAATTGGCTCAATGTTAGAGTCCCTAGCACAAAGAAACACACACATCAAAAGGTTCTATTTACAAATCAAAGAATGGACAAGAGGGAGTTTAGAATATGGTCCTTTCAATGTTCATCTTCAAGCTTTAAGCATTCTAAAGGCATGAGGCCTAGTTGCTCTTTGACATTTATAGCACTCTAAAGGCATGAGGCCTAGTTGCTCTTTGACTCCATTTTTCATAGGGAAGGTCCTAAAGTCTAAGTCCTTTTGTCCATTTTTGCACTTGGTTCACAACAATCAAACAAAACACAAACACAATAGTATATACACAAGTATGTGCTCAAGTGAGCAAAGCAAATTGCATTAACATAAACATGTGCTCAAGTGAGCAAAGGAAAAAGAAAATGGATAATATGTGCAAGAATAGTAAATTGCATAAAAGTAAAGAGCAAAAGTAAATGTTAATGGCTAATAGTTAGTGTTAGTAGTTAGTGTGCCATAAGGCAAATTTAGTGCTATGTTAAGCAATCGTAATTGGACTTATGTAGAAGTCACAACTATCTGAGGCCGGTCAATAATAATGTAGGCAACAACACAAGTTAGAAGTCTTGATTAGTGAACCAAGTTCCAACAACTTGCCATGCCAAAAAGAAGAAGAGAATTGATCTTGTATTGGTTTAAGTCATTTGCATGATTTAGGAAACAACCTATCCTTAATGCAAAGCCGTTCACTTGATCAATTGATCAAGATGAATTAGATTTGAATCAAGGAAGATTAAGTCTCCCTAATCAATGCTAACTTATCAACCTTCAACTCATTGATCAAAAAGAAAAAAGAAGAAGAAGAAGAAAGAGATGAATAATGATAATGGAAAAGGGAAGAATAAAGTGCATAAGGTGAAATAAAATGTACCAATCCATGTGTGTTGACCAAATGACATTGAAAGTCAAAGTCAAACAATGAGAAACCAAGAAATGGGATGAAGATTGGAGGTCAAATAATAATCAAAATATTTTTGGCATTTTTAATATTAAAAATAAACTTGAATTAAAAATAAAAGGAAGGTCAAACTTCAAAATCACTTCAAATCAACCTTGAAAGGTCCAAGTGATTTATCCCAAGTTCAACAAGGTCAAACAAAGTTTGACAAAAAATTTCAGCATTTTTAAAAGTCAGAAACTATTTTTAATCAATTAAAAATGAATAAAAATAACCTAATTGAACTAAAATCTCAAATAAATCTCAAATCAATTAAAAAATTGATGAGAATATTTTTCATAGATCCATCATCATTCAAATAGATTAGGAAAATATTTTTTTATTTTTTGAATATCAAAAACTATTTAAAATGAATTAAAAAAACCAGAAAAGAGAAAATTCACAAAAAATAATAAATGACAAAATAAAAAATATTAAAAATCAAAATTAGAAACTAGAATTTATTTGGAGAAGAATGCAATTGGTCCCATATTTTTTGGAATTAAAATGAAGAAGTTATGAATTTTTGAAAATAAAGGAAATAAAAGAAATAAAATCAGAAATTAAGAAAATAGAAAAAGCGTGAGCCGTCTGATGATGATTCATTAATTGACGTGGATCATCACACGGCTAGGAAGCGTATGTTCACCATACACGCGGGTCAAACGCATCACACCATGCCAAATGAAAAGTCATAACAATGGATGTACGTGATTGCATCTGGGAAAATGGATGAACGATCCAGATTGAATCTGGAGACCAGACGGTGGCCAGCGCCACCGTCTTCTCCGGCCAAACTCCGGCCACGTTCAAAAATTGCAGAGCAAAAAGAGGTAACCAAATGGCACGATCCATACATCAAAATGAAGCTGGGGTGATGTACATCACCCCTGTAACCTTGAATTGTACTCAAGCTTTCTATAGAATAAGAAATCTGAGCTGGAAGATTCAGGTACATAAATTGTAGTTCATCAAAACACAAAATCAAAGCCACCACTGGCTTGCCTCTCAAGTGAGGACTTCAGAAAACACAAGAGCCAGGCAAATAGATCATGGAACAAGGAGATTCGAAGCAAAAATCAGTTGGATCATACCTTTGAATTGAGTAGATTTGAGCTGATTTCTTTGCTTCCTTTTGCAAAACAGAAGTACAATGGACTATGAGAAAGCGGTCTAGGAACTTTAGATCCAAAGATTCAACCAAATTTAGTTGAATTTCAGATCTGACAAAATTGAAGAAAAGTGAAATAGTTCCTTTGGTAATGGTTATGGATTCAGTTATGCAGCATCTCAGGCGCCATTAGGTTGGATTTCAAGTGAAGCAAGCAAGTGTATTTATAGCAAGTGCTGATGCAATGCATGATCAAACTCGTGTGCATGTGAATTGGGTCCTCCATGCATAGGCCTGTACAGGCGCATGTGAGGCCCAAAACTTGGTGCAAATGCAATCTAAAATGAATGTGAGATGGTTTGGACGTGTAGTTTGGAGTGAATTGGCTTGTGTGATGAATTTCAACATGTTATGGACAATTATGCCTAAAACTTCTCCTCTTCGAAAATGCCATTTGCCAAATCCAAACATGAGCATGTGAGTAATGGTTGGAAAGGTCTTGATGTAAGGAAAAAATGTTATGTTGGGCAAAAATCCATTTCAAGTGTGGAAATTAGTGAATTTTGAGTTTAAAGTGTAAGGTGCAAAACATGTGAAAGCAAGGTTTCCAAATTTGGACAATGTTCAAGCCCCTCTGTTTTGATGATGCAAACCTTAAATAAAAAAACCTCTAACACAAAAGTTGTAGATATTTTCAAGACTATCAAAATGGACTTAAATTTCGCATCATTTAGATTTTTGATTAAAGAGTTATGGGCACTTGAAGTTGGACTTTTTTGCCTTTCAATGCATTTGGTCCAAAGTGACCTATAATGTTTTGCATTATCACATGTATTGCCTTTGAGATTTTGAAATTTTTTTCAACATAACATTTGAAGTAGACATCTTAAGATTTACAATGCATTTGATCCCACCTCAAAATCATAAAAAATGAATGAGTTATGTTCTTGGGAAGTTGACCCAAAATTAGGGTTTCAGTCAAAATGACCTATAATGTCTTGGAATGGATGATGACCTTCCAAGCTTCAAATCAATTTTTGATGAAAATAAAAGTTGTTCATATTGTCCTTAAGAACATATTTTCTTTTGGGATCATCTCCATTTGACCAACACATAAAACGTTAGGTCTCAGTGCATTTCAAAATAATCAGATGGATTGACTGATCAACTTCTCAAGTCCATGACTCATATCTTGATGAATTGATGATTGAGGACACTCAAATAAGTTCGAATATGCATGAAATGATGAATTAAAGAACTTCCCTTGATTGTATTTGATCATGGGCTGAGGTTGCTTCAAGAGCAAGGCATTATGGTACATAGATGAATTAGGGTTTCGTTTGGAAACAAACCTCAAACTCTTTGACTTGCTTTGATCAAAAATGATGAATTGAGATTCTAGGGAGGCATATTTGATGGATGAGAGCTTTGGGAACCATTAACATGCTTGTTTTCATCTTCTCTTGGCCATATCTCTGCACAAAGGATCTCCTTGAAGCTCTTGACTTTGTGATTGCTCAAGCTACAAACAAGAAATGTTAGTGACATATTTTTGTGCTTTTGGTTAGTAAAAAAAATAAGAAAAGCAATAATATACAATTCAAGCATGCTTGGTGATCTCAAACCACTCACAAGAGGTCCCACCCAAAGGTAAGGGGAACCAAGATGCTTATGATCCTTGAGGCAATGCAAATGCAATGTTATGATGTCATGAGGTATCTTAGGGACAAAATTGGGGTGTTACACTAATTAATCATATTCCCTCACCTTTATTAAAAAACAAGTATCCTTTTCAACTTATATACAAGTCTCCTACGTTGTTGTATCTCAAATGCTTTTGTTGTCTTTCTTTTACTTTTACTATACATGCTTATAGAACTAAATTTGTTTCTCGTGCTAGAAAATTTTCTTTTTTAGGATATAAACATGGAACTAAAGGTTTTTTTTTGTATGTTTTGCATTCCCATGATTTTTTTGTTTCTAGAAATGTAGTATTTTATGAGTGTTTTTCCCTTTAATACTACCTCACATCATATTGCCAGTTCTTCTAGCATTTCACCTAAAACACCTGAACTGGATTTAAAATCTTGGATTCCTTCTCAACCTATAGCACCTCATAACCCAATAACACTACAACCTATTTTAACAACTTCCAAACCCACTGAGTCCCTTACCACATTTGCTTCTACTGATTTCATCCCTTCTAACATTCCTTCTCCCACACCTCCCCTTATACCCTTACGACATTCCACCAGAATCAACCACCCTCTAAGTTATCTCAATGATTATCATAGTGATATGCTTCAACAACGTCCTTTGACAAATGCTATTACTCATGGTATTCTCTTTCCTTTATCCTATGTTTTACAATATCATAATTGTTCTGATAACTATAAAAAAATTGCTTTTCCATTTCTTCTATAAATGAACTCGGGACTTATAGTCATGCTTGTAAGTTAGACTGTTGGAAAGATGCTATGAAAACTCAATCGAGCGCTTTGATTTCCACTAACACTTGGTCTATATTTGGTTTACCTATCAATAAGAATCCCATAGGATATAAATGGGTATAGAAAATTAAGTACACTGATGATGGTGCTATTGAGCTTTACAAAGCTGACCTAATCTCCAAAGGATACACTCAAATTTATGGTATTGACTATTTTGACACGTCCTCTCCCATTTTAAAATTCATAACAGTAAGATCTCTTCATAGCTTTAATAAAAAAAATTGTAGTGTTATATTCGCAGGGGTCCTAAAATAGGGCACCTTAGCCTAACAAAAGTGCCACCTAGGTGGAATCTAGGGGAATCACCTATAGACATCTATGACGTGTGGGTTAAGGAAGAGAGAATCTTTATTGACTCCTAGAAGATAGGTGGTCAATAACTTTCCCTAGTAAGAGGGGAGTGGTTAAGGTCATAAAAGGGGGTAAAAACTTTCCCTAGGCTTAAAGAGTCCTTTATAAATATCTCACTCCCCAAAGGAGATAGGAAAAACTCTAATTCATACACACTCTCCATAACTAAAAGAGAACCAAGATCATTACAGCGAACAACCTAACTGCCCGCCTGCAACCCAAGTAGTGTCGCCCATTAACAATGCCTCTCACCTCACATGAGTTGGTCCTTTAAATAGCCTTAAACACCATCGTAAAGGGCTTCTCGCTGCTGTGTGTAACACCCCCCAAACTACTACTAATCAAATACAACATACAATTGCATAATCAGAGTAAATTAAAACATGCATACACGAGGGCATCATATTTACTTCTTCCAGAAACAACACATGCCATGGTCACATACAAGTAACACGGATTATAAATCAAAACCGAATAAGCAACATGCAAACTCACACAGCGGAATAACATCTCTCTTCATAAATGGTAAATAGTGATGATTCCCATAAATCATCTACCACAAAATATCATTTTGGGCTCTAAGGCCACTCAACATCAAAACCAACATATCTAAATAATAAGATAAAAGAGAGCACAACAATATCTCTCAACATCAAAACAAATACAAATAATCCCATAAACTCAAGTGTTACATGACCAGAGCACTATAGACTACCTAGTCAAAACACAACAAGAACTAGCCTCCGAATCTAATCCTTGTGTGAAGCACCACTATCTCCGGTACCTGAGCGATATCGCGATAGAACATCATTCCAACAGAAGGGTGAGAATTCAAATCATTATAGAAAAACATAATAATATGAAATGTATAACAAACATACATATATTATTAGAATTCGTCACACTTCATACAAACATGCATCATATAATCTTATTAAAGAATCACATGTTTATCATCATACGACATGGCTCAACAATCCACAAGTATTCATTTATAAATACTAAACGATGTAAAAAATTCATATTTCACAACATATCAATTTCATGTACATATTATCATCCATCATCATTTATCATCATCAAATATGTATACAACTTTCACATGATTCCATAATGTATACAAGTCACCATTTCATCATATATATCACAAATATGCATACATATCACATCAACAACATATCAACAATTCATATCAAATGGATCACCTAAAATTCACCTAAAATTCATATCACATAATCACACAAACAATAATTCACACTGGCATGTGCGACTCAATGTGTGACTCAATGCGACATGCATGTGTATCCCATCCTTTATCATTTTCGGCTTGCCGAGCGTCTCTCAAATAGACTAGATAACCACCTCTAAAGCTCGATTCGGCCTTAAGCTTTCAAACCCCATTCGGTGTTAGGTTTGGGACAAGCAAATAATATACGCGAGATTACCCAACATTGCCTCTTTCATAGACTCATGCTAGTGTAAGTGTGCAACAACAACAAGACTCATGCAATTAAGACGATCACAACCCCTTAATCATACATAAGCATACCACATCCAACATTTTCACAACATACACCTAACATGACTTCAATCCCAAACAATACATCAAATAACATTCATCATCTCATCACAACACATTAACATAAAGCAAACAAGCCAATTCATGTTATTCATCAAATTCACCAATTCACATCACCACATACATAATTTCAAGTATTATGTTTCTTCACAAAATCCATCTAAAACCATCCAATACATACCAAACAATAGAAAACATGTCATTCACATTCACCACACATACAACATACATCCACATTAGGATTCTTTTGATAAAATATTAATCTACTGTTATCAAAATGAATATCATGTTATAGATAATATTCTTAGCTTAGTAACAGTCCAAACGGCACCTCAAACGGAGTTACGGTTCAAAAGTTATTGAATTTACAAGTTTTTCAAAATGTTGTCAAAAACCAGAAAATTTGTTGTTGTGAAAATGCTGTCAAAAACCAGAAAATTTGCTGTTGCGAAAATACTGTCCAAAACCAGAAAATTTGCTGTTGCAAAAATGCTGCTGTCCAGCACGAATTTTCATTATAAAACCACATTAATCCATCATTTTTCATGAAATAAATAGTTATACAACCTATATATATCATATAGCAACTATTAGGATCATAGAAACAAGATTCTAAGCTTCACTAATTTTCACCAAAATCCCAAATCAACCATTTTCAAGTGAAACTCAAACATGCAATTATACACCAAATCATGTTCTATACACATTCATGGAATTCAATATAGAAACATCATAGCATAACATAAACATCAATTTGATGGATTAAAACATAAACACATGTTAGGGTTTCTCAAAAATCAAAATCCCTAAATCCTAAGTTCATGATATCTAACCCACATACATTACATACATTATGTTTACCCATAACCACTTGAAATCCCACCCTTATCTTAGTATAGATGAAATCTCTAGGTCCTTCTTCTTCTAGTTTCCTCTTCTCCTCTTTCTCTTCTCTTGTCTTCTATTCTCTCTCCTTCTCTTGTTTTACAAAACTAACTCTAATCTCTAAAACCTTTACTATCTTTTTAACTCATAATGGCATGGCGGTAAATTCATGACCATCAAGCTATGGGTAAACTTAACGTCAATAAAACCAGAGTCGCCACCACGCTTTTATTGTTTCCAAAGGAAAAGGGAAAAGTACGAACAAAACTCAAAGATAGGAAGTTTTCAAATCAAAACTAATAAAATGTCAGAGATTACACGTAAGGGGGTTGGTTACACAGAGGGAAGGTGTTAGCATCCAAAGTGTCCTAGGTACTCCTAGGGAGCCCTTTTTTATGTGTGTATGTCTTTTTGGTATAAAAGATATTTGAAACAAATAGAGTGTGGGGATGAGAAAATAATTCATTGATTATATTTTTGTGTTTGACAAGACCTTCGGACTTGTGCCTACGTACCAACATAAAAATGAGGGATCAAAACCTCGTAGTTCGTGGTATCAATTTCAAAATGAGTGGGTTGCTTTTAACAAAAGTTTAAGTTTAAAGAGGCGCAAAGGGCCCAAGAGTTTTAATGAGTGTTAGTTCTTTTTGTCTTTTGAAATTTTAATTCAATATTGTTAAGTTTATTTAAAAGTTTTTATTAAGAAAAGAGTTTAAAAAAGCAATGGCATAAGGCCAAAGTTTCTAATTTGCAATTGAAATTCTGGTATCAGATATGAGATGTTGAAGGTAATGTCACAACACTAATATCTGAACAATATAAACAGGATAAAAGATAAAGAACAATAATGCAAGTGACACAAGCAATTGTTAACCCAGTTGGGTGCAAACTCACCTACGTCTGGGGGCTACCAAGCCATGAAGGAAATCCATTAAACAAAACTAGTTCAAAGACTCTTAGTAAACAACTTCAAGTTACAGTCTTTTCACCTAATCTCTACCCGTGTGACTTCTTCCTAAGAACTCTTAGATATGAGATCCTACTCACTCCCCTCAATCACAACAGTGATATAAAACAAGAATTACAATGAAAAGAAGACACTCTTCAAGAACACATACTTGATCTTGCTTAAAAGCTTCAATCAAGTAAAACACACACATGCTTCAAAGCTTAGAGTGGACAAATTACAACTCAAAAGTCAGTCCAATTCAATCATCTATGGATGAATGAATGGCTCACAATACACACGACCACACAATACTAAAACCCTTATTCTCTCTCAATATTTCGTTCGTTATTTCTTGTCTTTTAAAACCAGATATTCCATGCCCTATTTATAGAATCGTTTGGCTGGGCTTTGACATCATAAAACCCTAAAACTATTTTCCATTCATATCTTCTCATGACAGCTGATTATATCTCGTTGGAAAATAAGTCAATCTGGTTGTAATTACTGATTGAGGGCGCGTTCAATCATTACATCAATCACACATAGATTAGCATAAAAAACGCAATCACATAATACATAACATTCAGACTGAATGTTCTGTATACAGATGTCATGACATTGGGTCTGACATCTCAGTAAAATCCTGCATATTCACATTTTAAACACCCTGCAGGTACATGTTATCTTATGTCAAGACAACACTTGTGACAACTTGTGAACACTCTAGGTTTTACCAAAATTGCTGCCAACACATAGAACCAACAAACTCCCCATTTGGAAAATTTTGGCTAAAACATACATCAGACCGTTTGTTCACAAGAAAAAAACACATCAGCAATTTAGCAACAGAAGTAATAAAACACACATTTACTAGCTAAAATAACAACTAGTAAACACATATTAAACACATATGTGCTTCTTCTCCCCCTTAGTCTGCTCAACACAGACATCTCCTTCAACAGCACCTGTAACATACACCTCCCCATCTGACATCTCCTTCAACATCACCTGTACTACACACAACATCCTTTTCAACATCATTTGTCATCTGTTTATAGCATAACTACTTTAGCTACAACTCCTTTAGCCACTTCTCCCCCTTTTTAGCCAAAAGAGACCAAAGAGACCAATGAGACAAAATAAATGTCTATTAGTCAAACAGAATGTCACATAGAATGTCAAAACATATTGTTAGGTGTTACAGAACCACAAACATACACAGCTTAACAAGCTGAGATAAAAAGAATCTAGAGAAATAAAAAAGAACCCAAGAAATACATCAAGGCATCAAAACATGACTGCAAAAAAAAACACCATCAGAACATCCAGAACATCACATCATCATAAAAGTGGGGAACAATCTTCAACAAAACTCAGTCAGAGGAGCTTGCATCTTCATCAGCTTCAGAACCAGAACTGCCACTTGATTTATCTTGAGATTCAGACCTCTCACTAGAGGTTTGGGCTTCTGTTTCCTTGGCCTGTCCAACATTATCTCTATCACCTTGCTCTAAGCTTTCAATCATAGCCTCCAAAGCTTCTTTCCTGGCTTTAGCTACCCTTATCCCAGTCTCCAATTCCTTACAAGTTTCTTTCAGTTCAGCAATCAGACCACCTTGAGAGGCTGGCTTCTTCACAGCAGATGTCATGACAATGTCATTGACATGACTGCCTTCAAATAATTTGTAATGAACTGACAGAGGAGGTTTTCTTCTACTAGGAGGATCATTTGTGCTCAGAATTCCAGGTTGCTGGCTCAGGATTATCCCACAAATCATTGAGGGAAAAGCTATGGGCAGCTTCACTGCATTTGTAGAAGCATGTTTGACAATTTGTTCAAACATGAATCTACCATAATCAAAATTCAGCTTGGTTCCAACAACAAATATGAACCTTCCAAGAGCATTTGAGATTGTAGAGATGTGATTGGTTGGTACCCAGTTTGCTGACCCTATCTTGTGCAAGATAGCATATTTCACAATTAGCTTTCTAGTAGGGAGATGCTTCTTGCTAGGCCACTCCTTGACCTGTTTAGCAGTTATTTCCCTATAGACCTCATTGTCTGTGGCTTCTAGTTCTCAAGCACCTTCTGTTCCTCTTCCTAAGAACCTATTAATCATAGTTGGAGAAAAATTGATACACTTCCCTCTAACAAACACCTTACAAAACTCTTTGTTGTTTTTATCAGCAATGTCCTCAGGGATGTTCACCACAAATTCTTTAACCAAACCTTCAAAACACTAAGATAGCCCAATAACAGTTTTCATTAATCCAGTATATTTAATCAGGTCCATGACCTCTTTAACCTCCACAACATCCTTGCCCAGTTCTCTTTCCATAGCCACTCTCCTTTGGATTACAAACTTCCATTTTGGTGCTCCATCTTCAAGATGGAAGGAAATATTATCCAAGTGTACAGCAGCAACTTTTACAGGGGATTTTCGAACAGTTGTCCTCTTGACAGGAGAGATGTCAGGGACATCTTCTTCAACATCTTCATCTGAGTCAGAACTTTCTCTTACTTTTCTCTTCTTCACCTCCACTTTACTCCAAGACTTTGAGGGGCCTACAGCAGTAGCCTTCTTAGCAGTTTTGGCTGTCATCATCTCAGCCACAGACCTACCCTTTCTGGTCTTCATCCTCTTAGCTACACTAGGCTTTAAGTGATGAAGCAGGCTATCATCTTCATCATCCAAGCTCTCATCTTCCAGGTCAATCACCTTCTTAGTAGAGCCATGCTTCTTAGACTGAGAAGCATTGGCAGTAGGTGATGCTACAAATTTCTTACTAGGCAAAGTTTGCCCTAAAGAGCACAATCCTTCAACAACAATATCTTTTTCAGACCTAGATGAATCATCATTTTTCTCATTGCGAGGTCCAACCTCAGGAGAGGGGTCCCTTCTTGATAGAGGACTAGAAACTCCCTTTATAGAGTGTCCTTCATTTAGGATCCTCGTGACAAGATTTCTAATGACACGATCAGTATGATGCATGTCGTCCTTAGAGCTAGGGGTATTCGAACTGTTACCTTGAGTATGGCCTGTAGTGGAGGATGAACCAGGAGCGTCTCCTGGGATGACTGACAGGGGAATCACTTCCAAAATGTCTTCATTAAGAAAGTCCAAAGAGGGCGTTTTAGCTTTGTGCGCAGGTTTGGTGTTTTTAGAACCAGATGGTGAAGGATGTTGTGACATCTTGTTGTTCTTGTGGAAAGGTTTTTGTTGCCCTAGCAGAGAAGGTTGATGAAGTTGAAGGAAGGTGGAAATGTTTGAGCAGAGGTTGCATGTGAGAATGCTATAGATGGAAGTTCTAATACTAGGTGATGATTTACCATAAATGGGGCACTTTCTTTTAAGTGGGCAGACAATATTTTTATTACCTTTTCCACTCCAAATTAGTTGCTATAAATTCTCATAGATACAAATCCATAATTTCCCTCTTAGACATTCAAATTGATTAGCATCCAAAGCCTTTGTAAATATATCAGCTAATTGCATTTCAGTAGTAACATGCTCCAGGGCTATGATTTTCTCTTCCACGAGTTCTCTAATAAAATGATGACGAATATCAATATGTTTTGTCCTACTGTGCTGAATAGGATTCTTAGAAATATTTATAGCACTCAGGTTGTCACAGTACAATGTCATGACATCTTGCGTGACATTGTATTCAGTCAGCATCTGTTTCATCTAAACCAGTTGAGAACAACTACTGCTCTGTATTCAGCTTCAGCAGTGGACAAAGACACACAATTTTGTTTCTTACTAAACCATGATATTAAGTTGTTCCCTAAGAAGAAACATCCTCCTGATGTGCTTTTCCTATCATCAGCACTTCTAGCCCAGTCAGCATCACAGTATCCAGTCAGCATAGATCCAGATCCATGAGCATACAACATCCCATAGTCATTGGTGCCATTGACATATTTCAGTATCCTTTTCACTTGGTTTATGTGACTGACTTTTGGTTCAGCTTGATATCTAGCACAAACACCTACAGCAAAAGCAATGTCAGGTCTGCTTGCTGTGAGATATAACAGACTTCCTATCATGCTTCTGTAGAGACTTTGATCTACACTAACACCATTTTCATCTTTGGAGACTTTCAGATGTGTAGGAGCAGGTGTCCTTTTATGACTTGCATTCTCTATGCCAAACTTCTTAACAATGTTTTTGGCATATTTGCTTTGAGATAGAAAGATAGAATCTTCCATCTGCTTGACTTGTAGCCCAAGAAAATAGGCCAGCTCTCCAACAAGGCTCATTTCAAATTTAGACTGCATTTGTTTAACAAAATGTTCGACCATCTGATCTGACATCCCACCAAACACAATATCATCCATATATATTTGAGCCACCATGAGTTTTCCTCCTTCATTCTTAACAAATAGGGTCTTGTGAATGCCTCCCTTCCTGTATCCATTGTTAATAAGAAACACTGTGAGTCTATCATACCAAGCCCTAGCAGCTTGTTTCAAACCATAGAGGGCTTTCCTCAACTTATACACATGCTTTGGAAGATTTGGATCTGTAAACCCTTTAGGTTGTTCAACATACACTTCCTCATTTAAGTAACCGTTCAAGAAGGCACTTTTTACATCCATTTGGAACAGTTTAAACTTCAGAATACATGCCACTCCAAGCAATATTCTAATGGACTCAAGGTGAGCTACAAGGGCAAATGTTTCATCAAAGTCAACTCCTTCAACTTAAGTGTATACTTGTGCTACTAATCTTGCTTTATTTTTAGTAACCACCCCTTGTTCATCAGATTTATTCTTGTAAATCCACTTTGTTCCAATGACATTTATTCCTTCAGGTCTTGGAACCAGTTCCCATACTTCATTTCTCTTGAATTGTCCTAACTCTTCCTGCATGGCATTGATCCAGAATTCATCAATCAAGGCTTCCTCGACATTCCTAGGCTCAATCTTGGACACAAAACCTCCATGTGAGATCACTTCCCTTGATCTAGTTGTGACCCCTTTGTTTGGGTCTCCTATAATGAGATCTTTAGGATGATCCTTCTGAATTCTGATAGAGGGTCCCTTATTAATTTTGTCAGTTTCAGGTTCAGTTTGAGTGAGTTCGCTCTCATTACTTTTGTCTGGGAAATCAACTGGGGGATCATTTAGGGATGTCTCAACATCGTCTGTGACATCAGTCTGTTGATCATCAACCACAAAATTGATAGATTCCATCATTACTTTTGTTCTGGAATTAAAGACTCTAAATGCTCTGCTGTTTGTTGAGTAGCCCAGAAATATTCCTTCATCACTCTTGGGATCCATCTTCCTTCTTTGTTCACGATTAGTCAAGATATAACATTTACTACCAAACACATGAAAGTATTTGAGTGTAGGTCTTCTCCCTTTCTAGACTTCATATAAAGTAGTAGGAGTCCCTTTCTTCAAGGTTACTCTGTTGTGAACATAACAAACTGTGTTCATAGCTTCAGCCCAGAAGTGGTAGGGCAATTTCTTAGCATGAATCATAGCTCTGGCTGATTCTTGGAGAGTTCTATTTTTCCTTTCTACCACACCATTTTGCTGAGGAGTAATGGGAGATGAGAACTTATGACTAATTCCTTCTGATGCACAGAATCCAGGAAATTTGTTGTTCTCAAATTCTTTCCCTTGATCACTTCTGATTCTGATAACCTGACTTTCTTTTTCTCTTTGAAGTCTTAGACAAAGATCTTTGAAGACTTCAAATACATCATATTTTTCTCTTATAAAATTGACCCAGGTGTATCTGGAGAAGTCATCCACCACCACATAAGCATACTTTTTCCCACTAAGACTTTCCACCTGCATGGGTCCCATCAAGTCCATGTGGAGAAGTTCCAGCACTCTGGAAGTGGTGTCATGTATGAGCTTCTGATGTGACATCTTTGTCTGTTTTCCAATCTGACATTCCCCATAAACTCTTCCTTCATCAATCTTCAAGTTTGGAATTCCTCTGACAGCTTCAACAAATATAATCCTCTTCATTCCTTTAAGATGCAGATGGCCTAATTTTTGATGCCATATCTTCACTTCTTCTTCTTTGGCTAGAGTACACATTGATGAATAACCAGTTTCTTGAGAACTCCACATATAGCAGTTGTCCTTAGACCTGACTCCTTTCATGATCACTTCATTTTCTTTATTAGTAATCAGACATTCAGTTTTTGTGAAGTTTACAGTTAGACCTTGGTCACATAGTTGACTGATGCTTATTAGGTTTGCAGTCAGTCCTTTAACAAGTAGGACATTGTCAAGGTTAGGGACTCTAGGGAAGTTTAGATTTACAATCCCCTTGATTTCACCCTTTGCTCCATCACCAAAGGTTACATAGCTAGTATGAGGATGAAGGTCAGTTAGAAGGTTTTTGTTTCCAGTCATGTGTCTGGAGCATCCACTGTCAAAATACCAGTCTTCTTTGGCTGAAACTCAGAAGGAAGTGTGAGCTATCAGGTTAGTAACACCAACCCTAGGAACCCATTGTTTTTTGTTGACAGGGATGTGATGTTTGGGTCTAGGTTGATGATGAGAAGGACTAGGATAGCCATACAATTTATAGCAGAATGGTTTTATGTGGCCAAATTTTCCACAGTAATGACATCTCCATCTTTGGTGTTTTCCTTTATGCTGTCTTTCCTTATGATGTTGTGACACATGATGTGACATCTTTGGTTTGCTACCAGTGTGACTACACTCAGGTTTGGATTCATTGAACCCAAGGCCAGACTTGTCTCCTGCCATTTTTCCAGTCTGGAGAATTTTGTCTAAGGTGTCAGATCCATTGTTCAGCATTCTGACATACTTTGTCATCTCATCCAGTTTGGATTTCAAGAACACTGCTTCAGTCTTCAACTTAGAGATGATTTCAAAGTGTTCTGCCTTCTCATTCTCTAGTTGTGTTATCACTTTCTTCTGACTTTCCACTTGTTGACACACTTCTTCACTTATATGACACAACTTTTTGTAGGTAGTGGCTAACTCATCAAAGGTTACTTCATCATCACTTGAGTCTTCATCAGAACCCCATCTTCCAGTCAAGGCAGTCACAAGATTTGCAGACTCTCTTTCTGTTTCACTTTCATCAGACCAAGTAGCAGCAAGACTCTTCTTCTATTTCTTGAGGTAGGTCCCACATTCAGCTCTAATGTGTCCATATCCATCACATTCATGACATTGAACTCCTTTTCCTTCTTTGGACTTTTCATCAGATCTTGTTCTTCTACCAACATTATTGGACCTACTGATGTCAGATGAGATGTTCTTGACATTAGACTTAGACCTTACATCCATCTTTTTCAGAAGTTTGTTAAACTGTCTTCCCAGCAATGCTACATCATTTGCCAGATCTTCATCAGTATCTTGACCACTTTCTTCCTCTTTCTCTTCAGTGTTTGACATGAAGGCTATGCTTTTGACTTTCTTTTCAGATCCATCACACATTCCCAACTCAAATGTTTGGAGGGATTCAATTAGCTCATCCACTCTCATATTTCAAATGTCTTGAGACTCTTCTATGGTTGTCACTTTCATGGCAAATCTCTTAGGAAGTGACCTGAGTATTTTCCTCACTAGTTTTTCACCTGACATCTTCTCACCCAGGGCTCCTGAGGCATTAGCAATTTCAAGGATATTCATGTGAAAGTCATGAATGTTTTCATCTTCTTTCATCCTTAAATTTTCAAACTTGGTAGTGAGCAGCTGCAATCTAGACATCTTCACTCTAGAGGTTCCTTCATGAGTGGTTTTGAGAATATTCCAAGCATCTTTAGCCACCTCACAGTTGTTCACCAGTCTAAAGATGTTCTTGCCAACCCCATTGAATATAGCATTCAATGCTTTAGAGTTTCCAAGGGCTAGATCATCCTCCTCCTTGGTCTATTGTTCCTCAACCTTCTTCTCAGTTGTAGCTTCTCCTTCCTTAGTAATAACTGGATGTTCCCAGCCTGTTAAAACAGCCTTCCAAGCCTTATTATCCAAAGATTTCAGGAAGGCTACCATTCGAGGTTTCCAGTAGTCATAGTTGGATCCATCCAGAATAGGTGGTCTGTGAACAGATCCTCCGTCTCTATCCATAGTACCAGAAAGTACCGTCCCTAGATCTCACCCAGAACCAGAGTAGGATGCCTGCTCTGATACCAATTGAAATTCTGGTATCAGATATGAGATATCGAAGGTAATGTCACGACACTAATATCTGAACAATATAAATAGGATAAAAGATAAAGAACAGTAATGCAAGTGACACAAGCAATTGTTAACCCAGTTCGGTGCAAACTCACCTACATCTGTGTAAGACCCTAATTTTGTCCCTAAGATCCCTCATGGCATCATAACATTGCATTTGCATTGCCTCAAGGATCACTAGCATCTTGGTTCCCTTTACCTTTGGGTGGGACTTCTTGAGAGTGGTCTGAGATCACCAAGCATGCTTGAATTGTATATCATTGCTTTTCTTATTTTGTTTACTAACCAAAAGCACAAAAATATGTCACTAACATTTTTTGTTTGTAGCTTAAGCAATCACAAGGTCAAAGCTTCTAGGAGATCATCTGTGCAATGATAAGGCCAAGAGGAGATGATAACAAGCATGGTAATGGTTCCCAAATCTCTCATCATTCAAATATGTCTTCCTAGCATCTCAATTCATCACTTTGATCAAAGCAAGTCAAAGGGTTTGAAACTTGGAAACCCTAATTCATCTGTGCACCACAATGCCTTGCTCATGAAGCAACCTCAGCCCATGATCAAATACAATAAAGGGAAGTTCTTTAATTCATAATTTCATGCATATTTGAACTTATTTGAGTATCCTAAATCATCAATCCATCAAGATATGAGTCATGGACTTGAGAAGTTGATCAGTCAATTCATCTGACTATTTTAAAATGCACTGAGACCTAACTTTTTATGTGTTGGTCAAATGGAGATGATTACAAAAGCAAAAATTCTCTTAAGGACAATATGAACAACTTTCATGTTCATCAAAAATTTATTTGAAGCTTGGAAGGTCATCTCCTATTCCAATACATTATAGGTCATTTTGACTGAAACCCTAATTTTGGGTCAACTTCCCAAGGACATAACTCACTCATTTTTTATGATTTTTAGGTGGGATAAAATGAATTGGAAAGCTTAATATGTCTGCTTCAAATGTTATGTTAAACAAAATTCCAAAATCTCAAAGGAAATACATGTGATAATGCAAGACATTATAGGTCTTTTTGGACCAAATGCATTGAAAGGCAAAAAAGTCCAACTTCAAGTGCCCATAACGATTTCATCAAAAATCCATATGATGCAACATTTAAGTCCATTTTGATTGCCTTGAAAAGATCTACAACTTTGACGTTGGAGGTGTTTTCATTTGAGGCTTGCATCATCAAAACAGAAGGGTTTGAACATTGGCCAAATTTAGAAACTTTGCCTTGACATGTTTTGCACCTTGCACTTTAAACTCAAATTTCACCAATTTCCACATCCCAAATGGATTTTTTCCCAACATAACAATTGTTCCTTACATCAAAACCTTTCCAACCATCACCCACATGATCATGTTTGGATTTGGCAAGTGTTAGTTTCGAAGAGGAGAAGTTTTTAGTTCAATTATGCATAACATGTGAGAATTCATTACACAAGCCTGTGCCTTTCAAATTACACGCCCATTTCACTTTGGTATGAGTTCAAATGTCATTTGGCTTTGGTTTTGGGCCTTGTGCATGATCATGCAAGCCCATGCAATGGATATCCAATTCCATGCACACGGATTGCATCACCTTCTCCTTGCCATTCCCTCTATAAATAGAAGCTCTATTCCATTCAAAATACACACGGAAATCAACATGAATTGCTACAGAAATCAAAACCCAACCTCTCACCAAAGAAGCTAGTTCATTTTTCTCTAAATTATTTCAGATCCAAAATTCAACTACATCTGGTTGAATCTTTGGATCTAAAGCTTCTAAACCTTCATCCTTTACTCCATTGATCTTCTGTTTTGATAAAGAAAGCAAGGAATCGAGCTCAAGCCTCCAGAAATCAAGGTTGTTATACAACTGGTTTTTTCTTCGAAACTCATAATATATTGACATATTTGCTTGGATCTGGTGTTGGCTGAAGTCCTCTCAATAGAGGCATCATGATTGTGCATTTAATTTTTGAAATCCATTAAGTTCATGATGAACACCACAGAACTTCCATCTCTGATTTCTCTCCATATAGAGATCTAGAGTGGAATTGAGTGGCACAAGGATGATGTACATCATCCCAGCTTTCCAAAGATGTATAGATCGTGCATTTTGGTTAAGATTTGGTTGTCTGCAAAATTGGTCGGAATATTCATGCTCACCGGAGAAGAAGGTGGCCCCGGTGGCCGTGCCATTGCCATATGTGTTGTGGATCGTTGGATTGAATTTCCAGATCTAATCCTGGCCCTTGTTTGTTATGACTTGTTTTAATACATTGTGCAGCGCATTTGACTTTGGCCTATGGTGGGAGCGCGCATCTGGAGCATGTGATCTGCCAGCTCAATTAATGAGCTCAGATCTAACGCTCCTCGTTTTTTCTAATTTTTATTTTTCTGATTTAATTTCTTTTATTTCCATTTATTTCAAAAATTCACAACTCTTTCATTTTTAATCCAAAAATTATGGGACCAATTGCATTAGTCTCCAAATAAATTCTAGTTTCTATTTCTGATTTTTAATATTTTTTATTTTATCGTTTGATATTTTTTATGAATTTCCTCTTTTCTGGTTGTTTATAATTCATTTTAAATAGTTTTTGATATTCAAAAAATACAAAAATATTTTCCTAACCTATTTGAATGATGATGGATCTATGAAAAATATTCTCATCAATTTTAAATTGATTTGAGATTTTAGTTCAATTAGGTTATTTTTATTCATTTTTAATTGATTAAAAATAGTTTCTGACTTTTAAAAATGCTGAAATTTTTTGTCAAACTTTGTTTGACCTTGTTGAACTTGGGATAAATTACTTAGACCTTTCAAGGTTGATTTGAAGTGATTTTGAAGTTTGACCTTTCCATTATTTTTAATTCAAGTTTATTTTAATATTGAAAATGCCAAAAAATATTTTGCTTATTGTTTGACCTCCAATCTTCATCTTATTTCTGATTTATCATTGTTTGACTTTGACTTTCAATGTCATTTGGTCAATACAAATGGATTGGTGCATCTTATTGCACTTTATGCATTTTGATCTTTCCATTTTCATTATCTATTCTCCATCTCCTTCTTCTTCTTCTTCTTTCTTTTTTATCAATGAGTTGAAGGTTGATAAGTTAGCATTGATTAGGGAGACTTAATCTTCCTTGATTCAAATCTAATTCATCTTGATCAATTGATCAAGTGAATGACTTTGCATTAAGGATAAGTTATTTTCTAAATCATGCAAAAGGCTTAAGCCAATACAAGATCAATTCTCATTTTCTTTTTGGCATGGCAAGTTGTTGGAACTTGGTTCACTAATCAAGACTTCTAACTTGTGTTGTTGCCTACATTATTATTGACCGGCCTCAGATAGTTGTGACTTCTACATAAGTCCAATTATGATTGCTTAACATAGCGCTAAATTTTACCTTATGGCACACTAACTACTAACACTAACTATTGACAATTAACATTTACTTTTTGCTCTTTACTTTTATGCAATTTACTATTCTTGCATATATTATCCATTTGCTTTTATCTTTGCTCACTTGAGCACATGTTTATGTTAATGCCATTTGCCTTTTGCTCACTTGAGCACATAATTGTGTATATATTATTGTGCTTGTAATTTGTTTTGATTGTTGTGAACCAAATGCAAAGAAATGGACTTAGTTTCTAGGACCTTCCCTATGCAAAGAATGTAGAAATGGACTTAGATTCTAGGACTTTCCTTATGCAAAAATTGGAGTAAAAGGATCTTGATGATGAGTATGGATTAGAAGGACTAAATCTCTAAACTCACTCTTGTCCATTCTTGATTTACTTCATGGAACTTTTGATGTGTGTGCTTTTGTGCTAGGGAATTCTACTTGAGCTTAATTGGAGGACCATTGCCATGTTCATCCAAAGTGAAGGACAAGATACCTTAGGGATCTCCTAAGAGACATGTTTGGTTGCTTATGCTTTGTGATTGCTTATTCCAAAGGATGGGAGCTACTTGGATCATCAATATGATCTCAAGAGAGGAACTCCATTGTGGTTTTGTTTCTTTATCCCTTTTCTTTTTGCTTTGCTTAGGATTTTAGCCCTTCTTCTTCTTCTCTCCACTCTAACCCAAGCCAAAACTTTTTGTGCAAACATTTAACTATTGTTTCCAAACATTAGAAACCTAAGCCTTATGCTTTTGATTTTCAAACTTTCTTTTCATAACACTTATTTTGAATTGAATCTTTAAGTCAACTTTGACCATTTTGTATATACTTCTAATTGGTAAATATAACCCATTCAAGTGTCTTTTGTGGTTCCAATGGCCACTTTCTTAATCAAAATCTTTCATAACCTTTAGCTATTAGGTTTGAGTTATCCTTGTGGTAGATGTAATACTCACATATATCCTTAGTGATGGACAATGAGCCTTCCATGCTTATTATAGGGTTAACCCCTCACTAGCATGTTGAAGCTATCCTCACATGGTGGATTTGTGGTTTTAGGTTGAGTTTTCTCCCTTTGATAACAAAAGACCTTAAGGCTTTTGGACCAATAAATTCACCAACTCTTTTGAGATTTTTACCCCGAACTACGAGGTTTTGATCCTAATCTTTTTTATAAGATGGTTTGTAGGCAATGGGTTTATCCATCCAAACACAAAATGTAAATAAACTTGTATATTCTCTTCAATCATCTTTGCACAAATAAACTTTCACAAAAAAAAATAACAACCTTACAACAAGTATGAAAAGGGCTCCCTAGGAGTACCTAGGATGTTTTGGGTGCCTAACACCTTCCCATTACATAACCAAACCCCTTACCCAGATCTCTGTTCTTTTACTAGTTTTTGTTAAAACTATTAGGTTTTTGTTCGCTTTCTAACCATTCCTTTGGATAAATAGAAGTGCGGTGGCGACTCGACTTGTATGATTTACCTTGGATTTAGTCAATATCTCTAATGGTAACGAATACCCCGCTACAGTCCGTCCGACAAGGTTGTTTAATTATGTTTGTTCCCTAGTATGCGACATGTGTGTGAGAACACTGTCGATGTTTGTTTTATTCTCCATTGCAGGTTGGGAATGAAATAAGTGGGGGAGAAGCGCCTGCTTCTCTGGGATGTTCCAATTGTATAGAGCTTGGACATTATGTTGTTGCATGCAAGAGTGCAGTGTTGACTAGTTAACCTGTTTTGAGAATGTTGTGTTTTTCCTAAACCCGAAGAGAGGTCAGATTTGAGGATGGTATTGGTTAGAATTTAATCGGGTGTATATCAACTGTTTCGAGAAGACGGTTATTTTCATGAGGTTGGTACTAAGGAAGACTGATTTGAGGTCTGGGTATCATCAGATTCGAGTAAAGGCTGAGGATATTCAAAAGACTGCTTTTCGGACAAGGTACGGTCACTACGAGTACTCCGTGATGCCTTTTGGTGTGACTAATGCACCTGGTGTATTTATGGAGTATATGAATAAGACTTTTCACGATTATCTGGATAAGTTTGTTGTTGTGTTCATCGACGATATATTGATTTATTCCAAGAGTAAAGAAGATCATGCCGAGCATTTGAAGGTTGTGTTATCGGTGTTGAAAGAGAGGAAGTTGTTTGCTAAACTCTCTAAATGTGAATTTTGGTTGAGTGAAGTAAGTTTTCTTGGACATGTGATTTCGAGTGGTGGTATTTCTGTGGATCCTACGAAGATTGAAGTTGTATCTCAATGGGAAGCTCCTAAGTCTGTGGCTGAGATTCGAAGTTTCCTTGGTTTGGCTGGTTATTATAGGAAGTTCATTGAGGGATTTTCTAAGTTGTCGTTACCGTTGACGCAGTTGACTAGGAAAGGTCAAGCTTTCATTTGGACTTCGCAGTGTGAAGCGAATTTTCAAGAGCTTAAGAGAAGATTGACTACGGCTCCTATTTTGATTTTACCGGATCCGTTAGAAACTTTCGTTATGTATTGTGATGCTTCTTTGTTGGGTTTGGGAGGTGTTTTGATGCAAAAAGGGCAAGTGGTAGCTTATGCTTCAAGGCAACTTAAAGTTCATGAGAGGAATTATCTAACACATGATTTAGAGTTGGCAGCCGTTGTGTTTGTGTTGAAGCTTTGGAGACATTATTTGTTTGGATTGCGATTTGATGTGTTTAGTGATCACAAGAGTTTGAAGTACTTGTTCGATCAGAAAGAATTGAATATGAAGCAAAGGAGATGGTTGGAATTCTTGAAAGATTATGATTTTGGTTTGAATTATCATCCTGGAAAGGCGAATGTTGTAGCCGATGCATTGAGTAGGAAGTCATTGCACATGTCTATGTTGATGATTCGAGAGTTTGAATTGTTGGAGCAATTTAGAGATTTGAGTTTGGTTTGTGAAGCGACGTCTTCGTGTGTTAAGCTTGGGATGTTGAAGCTTACATGTGGCATTCTTGACGAGATGAGAGAGGGTCAGAAGTCAGATTTGAAATTAGTCGATGTTATGACATTGATTAATCAAGGAAAAAGTGGTGACTTTAGGATTGATGAGAATGGTATCATGAGGTGTCGTGATCGAGTTTGTGTTCTGGATGTTGCGGATTTGAGAAAGAGGATTCTTGAGGAATGGCATAGAAGTGGTCTGAGTATTCATCCTGGTGCTACTAAAATGTATCAAGACTTGAGAAATATGTTTTGGTGGCAAGGTATGAAGAAGGAAGTAGCGGAATTTGTGTATTCATGTTTGACTTGTCAAAAGTCAAAGATTGAACATCAAAAGCCGTCTGGTTTGATGCAACCGTTATCTATCCCGAGTGGAAGTGGGATAGTATCTCTATGGATTTTGTTTCGGGCTTGCCGAGGACATTGAGTAATTGTGAGGCGATTTGGGTCGTTGTGGACAGGTTGACGAAATGTGCTCATTTTATTCCGATGAGAATGGATTATTCGATGGAGAGACTTGCTAAGTTGTACATCGAAAGGATTGTGTGTTTGCATGGTATTCTGTCGAGCATTGTTTCGGATAGAGATCCGAGGTTCACTTCGAGGTTTTGGGAAGGTTTGCAAAGTGCTTTGGGTACGAAGTTGCGTTTGAGTTCGGTATATCATCCGCAAACTGATGGTCAAACGGAGAGGACTATTCAGTCACTTGAAGATCTTTTGAGGTCTTGTATTTTGGAACAAGGAGGAAATTGGGATAGTTTCTTGCCTTTGGTCGAGTTTACGTATAACAACAGTTTCCATTCGAGTATTGGAATGACACCGTTTGAGGCTCTTTATGGCAGAAGGTGTAGAACTCCTTTGTGTTGGTACGAATCGGGAGAGAGTGTTGTGGTTGGACCCAAGTTGATTCAAGAGACTACGGATAAGATTAAGATGATTCAAGAGAAGATGAAGGCTTCTCAGAGTCGTCAAAAGAGTTATCATCATAAGAGGAGGAAAGCTCTTGAGTTTGAGAAAGATGAGCATGTGTTTCTTTGAGTTACGCCAATAACGGGTGTTGGTAGAGCTTTGAAATCGCGTAAGTTGACGCCGAGTTTCATTGGTCCTTATCAGATTTCCGAGAGGATAGGTGAAGTGGCATATCGAATTGCATTACCACCGTCACTTTCTAATCTTCATGATGTGTTCCATGTGTCTCAATTGAGGAGGTACATTGCGGATCCATCGCATGTTGTTCCATTAGATGATGTTCAAGTGCGGGATAATTTGACGGTTGAAACATCACCTATGCGAATTGAAGATCGTGAAGTGAAGAAGCTTCGGGGTAAGGAGATTGCTTTGGTGAAAGTGATATGTGTCGCAACCTGAAAAATACAGTGCGAAAAAAAACAACCGGCGAAAGAAAAAGACAGAAGAGTCGCCACCGTGCGTTATTCATCCCAAAGGAGGGAAAGGAAACGCTCGAAGTAAACCTGAAAAAGGAAAGGACAAGACGGGGTCTCGCAACCAAATCTTGGGTTCGGGAGTCGGTTATGCGAAGGGAAGGTATTAGCACCCCTACGCATCCGTAGTACTCTACGGGATCCACTTTTGTAGTTCTTGTCTAAAGGGTGTGGGTTTATCTTGTGCTGTTTACAAAAAAAAAGGGTTAAATGAAAATGACTCGTGCGGATGTCGCATCCACTGCATACGTATCTCATATGAATATGAGAATCAGAGTCTTCGTAGCTCGGTTGACCTATGGGTTGGGGGGATGTGTGCTCGCTAAGACATCGCATCTTATGCCTACGTATCTCATCTGGCCTGAGAATCAGAGCAAAACGTAGTTCGGCTAACTACGGGGTTATGGATTGGGTTTTGGGCGAACAACGTTACTACGCAATCTACCGGATGCTCGACCTTTGGAGACTTACTCGCCTGTAGTAGAAGGAGTTAACGTGTTGCTTTGGGTTTTAGGGTTTGGGATGCTCAAGGGAAAAAAGGCAGTCCTTGATGAAGGAACCACGCTACCTGCAGGGATATGAATACAAAACACAAAACATGTATCTCAAAGTAAAATGCCACCAAGGGGCTCAAACGTTGCCTCCTATCGAGGTCTTCCAGCTAGGAAAGCAGTAAAATGCGGGAAAAATGTAAAAGTACCACACGGATAAAGATCCGAAGTAACAGCAACCAAGGGGACAAGAAACCCAGAGATCTCTCAAGCTGGTACCATCAAAGAAAAGTGAGTCAGTACAGGTAATCGGAATGAACCTCCAGGGGTTATCCCACAAATAAAGTGGGAAACCACGCAAGTTATCCCTTTAAAAGTCATGTGAGCCCTCACAAAAATTCAACAAAAGGGTTAGTGAAACACCATAAGCATTTTTTTCATGATCAACAGTATGGTTTCAAAAAACTCAAACCCTGTGGCATACATTTCAGAAATTAAACGGTTAAACATTCAAGGCATTGTTTATACATTCATATACATATTAAACCCATGGGCAAAGGTAATGGGAATAATGGCAAACCTGATTGGAGAGCTTGATTGAAATTGAGTTGCACCCGTGAGGTTTACAAAACAATCTTCAGGGTTTATGTGAGGCAGAGGTGATTCTGTGTAGTTGAGTTCCCTTCGGGGTTTGGAGGCTGCTCTGAACTCCGTTAGGTCTTCTCTCACTATCTTTTTCCTCAGGGTTTTGTTCCAAGGAAACCTCAGAGTATTTTGCTTCTCTTCAAAATCCCCCTTTGTTCTGTGTTCTCTCAAGTGAAGCCTTGGTATTTATAGACTGAATTTCATGGTTTTGTGGGCTCAAATGAGAGAGACCCAAGTCCTAAAAAATTTTATTATATTTTATTTATTTAATTAATTAATTAATTAAATTTTTTTTATTATTTTTTATTATTATTTTTTTGTAAAAAATTATTATTATTATTATTTTTTTTTCGTTTTGTTTTTTTCGTTTTTTTTTTTCGTTTTTTTTTTTCGGATCTAATTCTGATTGACATGATGAAATGCAATATGAAATGCTAAATTAATGCATGAATGAGGAGGGCAAATTTTGGGGTGTTACAGCTGCCCCTATTCAAACATCAGCTAACCCGAGTAGGATGAAAGCGAACAGCTTATCAGACAAACGGGGTGAGCTGTGATTGAATACCAAAGACAAATCGAAAATTTGTGCTCCGAGAATACCACAAAAACGCGGAAATACACCGCGCTGTTTATCTTTTTCCGATCCTCTGGCTTAATCTGGAGTTTCGATCCTCTGGCTGAACCTATACTCAATTTAGTCCTCTGGTTGGATATTAATTTTGATCCTCAGGCTGGATACGAATTTGATCTTCTGGCTAGATCTTCTTCGATCTTCTGGCTAGATCTCCTCCGTTTCGATTCTCTGGCTGAATCTATTTCCTTTGATTCTCTGGCTGAATCTACTTCGATCTTCTGGCTAGATTTGAATTGTTGCGATTTTCGATCTTCTGGCTAGATCTTCTTTGTTTCGATTCTCTGGCTGAATCTATTTCCTTTGATTCTCTGGCTGAATCTACTTCGATCTTCTGGCTAGATCTGAATTGCTTCGATTCTCGGGCTGAATCTATTTCCGGTCTTCGGGCTAGACCTGACTTCGATCTTCTGGCTAGATCTGGATTGTTTTGATGATAAATTCCCATCATTAGGATCCCGCATCTGAGGCATGCGCTGGTTGACCTTCTTTTGAAATCTAAACCCAACCTTCATATTAGATATGCAGCTTCGAGAATATTACACTTTTGGGCTTCGTACATATTCTTCGGGCTAGAACATGTTGTAACGACTCCTCAATTAGACTTGCTGGGGAAATAAAGCTTGTAGGCGACTTCACTGGGGAATCTTCAAATTGAGCCTCAGGCTGACTCTTGGGAAAATGATTCTCAGGCTGAATCTTCAAAAATGACCCTCATGCTGGATCACGGGAAAACGATTCTCAGGCTGAATCTTCGAAATGACCCTCAGGCTGGATCACTGGAACACGATTCTCAGGCTGAATCTTCGAAATGACCCTCAGGCTGGATCACTGGAACACGATTCTCAGGCTGAATCTTCAAAAAGTGACCCTCATGCTGGATCACGGGAAAACGATTCTCAGGCTGAATCTTCAAAATGACCCTCAGGCTGGATCACTCACGCTTGATCCTCTGGCTGGATCTCATGACCTTGGTTGTAAAGTAATTCTTCAGTCTGCTTGGAAGAACCTGTTTATCAGCTTATGTGTATGCTTGATATGATATGCATGCAAATGCAAATGTTATGCATGGTATAAAAAGAAATCTGCTTGGGGAAGCAAACTCCGGTAGGGAACAGATCGCTGTATCAATCCTTGAATGCTCTGTGGGGAATGATCCGTCTGCCGGGACCAATGAGCCACCAAAAATAAATTGGCTGCTTGAAAAGTTGACCTTGCGGGGGGAGTATCAACTATGGAAACTTGGTTCGGCGAGGCTCTGTGAGGAGAGTCTGTGGGGAAAACACTTCCTGGGGAAATGTCGTAGGAAACGACCTTTGTTGGGGATATGAACTTGCTAATCGTCCTCAAGCTAGGGATTAGAACAAATCTGCTAGAAATAATCTGCTGGGGATGAGATGAACACTGGGAACACCACCCTCTTGTCCGTTGGGTATGCAACCACTCCGCTGTTGCTAGGAAGATACAGTCTGACACTGTCAACTCCGCTAGGGATATATAGTCTGGATACTGTCAACTCTACTGGGAATAGACAGTCTGGATACTGTCAACTCTACCGGGGATAGACAGTCTGGATACTGTCAACTCTGCTGGGGAACATGCTCTGCTGTGGAGAGACTTTGTCAACCGCTTGGGGATGAGGATTCATGACTTGGCATCCGGTTCCTGTGACCTGCAACCAAAAATACACGTATGCCTCAGGGGAATTACTCGGTTTGAATTCACCGTTCGGGATTAAGCACATTCAAAGCAATTTTAAATGTTTTCCTGTGCAAATCATTTGCAAAAGCCACCATTATGTTCATATGCAATATGTTTTATCAAAAATTCGGACATTTTTGCAAACAAACTGATAAATGAAAAATAAAGAGGCTCTTTAACTGAATTATTCGACTCTTAATGGGGAGAAAATTTGTGCCAGGAATAGGCGAGGGTATCAGGAAGCTGATCCCTGAAAAGAGGTGATCGCTATAAAAAAGAGAACTATCCTAATGGCAATGTGGAAACGGGGTCCCACTGAGTTTCGACTCTGCTATGGTTCGTATGTCCTCAAGACGCTCTGCTCATCTTGCTTTTTGAAGTGGATGATTAGTCGATCTTTAACCTTCGAAGATTGCCGGATTGAATGAAACGGTGATATAACACTGATGAACTCAGATCATAGTCATTCGCTTATTCCCTAACTTTTGCCTGGATCGCCCCCTTTTCGGGTTTTCAATCCACCGGGATACCCATTTTTTCCTGAGCCGCCCTTTTGGGTTTTCGACTCACCGGGTATACTCTTTTTTTTTTATATATCCCTAATTTTTGCCCGAACCTCTTTATTCTTTTTTTTGGTTCGTCGGGATGCCCCTTTTTTGCCTGGACTATTCTTTTTATTGTCCAGCAGGTCTATTTTATGCGAAGTATTTTTTAACCGCGTCTGAGTTAATAGGGGACGGGAATCCTTCGCCCTCCATGGTTGTTAGCATCAAAGCTCCGCCATAGAAAATCCTTTTAACCACGTACAGACCCTCATAGTTCGGTGTCCATTTGCCCCTGTGATCTGTGTTGGGAGGAAGAAATATTTTGAGTACCAATTCACCGACTCGATACTCCCGAGAGCGCACTTTCTGACCAAATGCTTTCTTCATTCGTCTCTGACCGAGATACGTCAATTCTGGGTACGTAGTTCCATCATAGCACCATTTCCCGTTGGTTTGATTGATAACCAAAGCTGAGTCCCCGTATACATCCAGGGATTTAATCTGTATTTTGACGGCTTCCTCAAGTCTTAGGATACAAGCTTCGTATTCGGCTTCATTGTTGGTGCAGGGAAAAGTTATTCTGACACCAAATGGCATATGAACCCCCTTCCGGTGTGATCAACACTATACCAACTCCGCGACCATTGACATGGACCGCCCCATCAAACATCATAACCCATTTGGATTCAGGGTCAGGCCCCTCCTCCGGGAGTGGTTCCTCTCAATCTTTCGATTTGAGAAACATGATGTCCTCATCAGGAAAGTCAAACCTCATAGGTTGGTAATAATCCATCGGTTGCTCTGCAAGATAGTCTGACAAGACACTTCCCTTGATGGCTTTTTGTGAAGTGTATTGGATGTCATACTCTGTCAGTATCATTTGTCACCTAGTAACTTTTCCGGTAAGTGCTGGCTTTTCAAAAATATACTTGACTGGATCCATTTTTGATATCAATAGAGTCGTGTGAGTCAACATATACTGTCTTAGTCGGCGAGCAGCCCATGCCAAAGCGCGGCAAGTTTTCTCGAGCAATGAGTATCTTTGTTCACAGTCGGTAAACTTTTGCTAAGGTAGTATATTGCATGCTCTTTTCGACCTGACTCGTCATGTTGACCGAGCACACAACCCATTGACCTTTCTAACACAGTCAAGTACATGATCAACGGTCTTTCCTCTCGGCCTGTAGACTGGCCCCGATCTTGATCTCTTTCTTGTCGTCTTTGGAACCAACGTTGATGGTCTCAATCACCTCCTGATAAGGTGTAATAGCTCGGTCCTCCTGTTTCAACAATCTGGCTAACCCTTCAGGCAATTCACAATCTTCCTCAGCCCCTTCTTCGGCTTGATAGATAGGATTGTCGAAGTCATACTTGGCCATAGCAGTGTCGTTAGCAGTGAGATCCGAGTGGTCGGCTCCGCATGATGGAGGATCATGCTTTACCTTAGAATGAGAGAGATTTTTTTTGAAAGAAAGGAAAAACGAAAAAAGAAACATTGCCATTTTTTTTTGTAAAAAGTCAAAAAAACTGAAAGAAAGAGAACACAAAATTGTTTGCAAAAGCCGTCCTTTATTGATGATAAAAATAATTGTGAAACGTAACTAAATGGATGGCCCTACAAATGAGCCGTTACACCTTGGGCAAAGTGTAAGACTTTATTATGCATGTAATAAAAGGAAAACAATAAAAATCACTCTTTCAGTAGAGTAACCCAGACGGTTTTTTCAGACGACCAATTGTCGAGCTTTTCTCCCGAGACACACGGGCGAATCCAGCTATCTAAGTCACAGTCGCTGTCAGCCTTGTCTTCATCTGCAGCATTAACGACGTGGGGAGAAACCAAACCCCCGCTGGAGAGAGTACCGGTTTCATTCTTCTGAGATCCCAGAGCATACCCCAATCCAAACTTGTCTTCTTTGATGACTGGCTCCACAAATTTGCCCCAGCCTTGGGCATTACCAGCTTCAACCACTTCGACAGCATTAATCCCCTGCCTGCCGTGAGCCGACATCGGGTTCTGGATAACATTAGGCACCAGAGCAAAATTGATAGCCTGGGCATCTCTCAAATCTTGTACCTTTAACTGGAGAGCCTTGCAATTATCTGTAGTATGGCCAGGTGCGTTGGAGTGAAAAGCACATCTGGCGTTGACATCATAACCTCTAGGCAAATTATTGGGATCGATTGGTGGGGCCAGAGTTCTCAACGTAACCAGATTCATGTCAATCAGCCTGGGAAGTAATACTGAATAAGGCATTGGGATTGGCTCGATGACCCGGTCCGTCTGCCTTGGACGTTGTTGATAGTGTCTCTGCTGACCCGGATTACCTCCTTGATTGTTGTACCTGGGTTGTTGTTGCGGATGATATTGCGGTTGAGGAACAGGTGTTGGAATAGTGACTGCGGCCACTTGATCTTGGTAATAATTAGGGCGTCCTCTACCCCTGCCTCTGCCGGCATACACAACGCTTGTCTCGCCTTCTTTTCTTCGCTGACCGTTACCAGCAAACGGTCTCTTGGGACCTGATGAGTTGGGAGCACTATTGTCTTGAATTCGGCCCATCTTCAACAGACTCTCGATTCTTTCTCCAGCAATTACTATCTCTGCAAAGCTGATTGACGGGCAAGCAGCCAATCTCTCAATATAATTTCCTTGAAGAGTGTTCATGAACATGTCCGCCATCTCCCTTTCAGACATAGGGGGTTGGACGGACGCAGCAATCTGTCTCCAACGTTGAGCATACTCTCTAAAGGTTTCCTTGGAAGTCTGAGACATACCTTGCAACAAGGTCCGATTTGGAGCCATGTCCAAGTTGTATTGATATTGCTTGATAAAAGCCTCTGCCAAGTCTTTCCAGCTCTTGATGGTAGTACGAGACAAATGAGAATACCATTCACGAGAAGCTCCAGTTAGACTGTCTTCAAAATAGTACATCCACAGCTTTTCATCTTCCGTGTGAGCTCCCAACCTTCCCAGATAAGATTGGAGATGAGTGCGTGGGCAAGAAGCCCCGTTGTATTTCTCAAAAGTAGGGGGTTTGAACTTGTGAGGAATCCTTACTCCCTGAACCAGACCAAGATTTGTGACATCAAAGCCTAAGGAATTTTGAGACTCCAAATATTTGAGCTTCTCAGCAAGCTCATCCATACGGCGAGTGGTCTCGAGGGCCTCGTCGTGCAAAGAAAATTGATCACACTGATAATCTTCAGTAACGGGGTGCCCGTTAATCTGAATTCCTTGATTCACATTGTACCTTCCGCCAATACCATTTCCAACATTCCCTGTGTTGCCAACATTACCCGGGTTTCCATCAGCATTTGCGTTACCCGCGTTACCAGTGTTCACAGGGTTATCAGCGTTCCCAGGGTTTCCCTCAGCATTTGGTATCTCCAAATCTGGATTGGGCCTCGGTTGCTCAACCAATTCCCTCAGCTTTTCTTGGCCTGCTGCCATACCAGTCATCAATGTCATGAACTGATCCATCCTTTCACGCATATCAACCAACTCTTTCTGTACTTGGTCCATCGCTAGTCGTGGACGGTTTTCCTTTGTCGGGTATCTGTGAACTTGCTTGGGACCAATAACTGCCTGATACAGGGAACAAACATTATACACTGCGGTGACACCTGCAAAACAGACAAGGGTTAATATGCATGGTATGCGATGCACTGCTTGTTCAGTTTTAAGGCACCCCCGTTTTGAAAGGGAATACCCTGCAAATGAATAAGCATGAGATGTTGGATGCAAATATGCAGATGATGTTATGCAATGCAAAGGCATGTCAATCAGAATTGATGGGCCCGCTTGAACATCTGTCAGGTTGCACTGTCTGGAGAGAAATTAAGAGCACACCAAACAAAGGTCATGGGATGGATCATGTTATCCTTAATATCAACCACCCATTTTGGTGGATTATGGTTTACATCTTATCAACACCCGAGTTCCATTGATATTAAGGATACCTGATCGGATTAACCATGAATCAAGGGTTTGTTGCAAGTCACGAGCATGGAGTTTAGGTTAAGAACCACCCAAAAGGAGTGTACTAAGGTTTAAACCTGCCAAACATGTTCTACAAAAGGTTCCCATAGTCATAATCCCATCTTTCGGATATTATCAGAGGAACGACTACTCGTATTCCAACAATATTCTCAAGAGAGACTCTTATGAGTGTAGCATCGCGTAACAATCGTATCAAATCTTACACTTGAACGACTTTCGCACTACGTCCTACGAATAGGCCAAGATGGGTTTGGTAAACTAAGGTCCTTGGCTTCTTAGGTCTATATTGGAACAAGTAATGTCTAACCACAACTTACTTATGTGACATTATTGATCTCAACATGACCTCCACCAAGTGAATGGGCTTGCAAGTCAACTCGCTAAGGAATACTCCACACAAGTTGACAGGACTATGCCATTCTCCTATCTTAAGTGCACTCGAGTTCGGGTATAGAACTCATCTCACAAAGATCACCAAGCAGCCAGCCAACAGAAACAGCAATGATATATACACAATGCAATAAGGTAAAGCAGGTAAATAAATAACCGTACAAAAGCATGAACACCCAATAAACAAGAAATCACACAAGCTAGGAGGGACTCGCTTAGGGAAGATGGACCAGCAAGAGGTCAACTTCTATAGGTCCCCAGCAGAGTCGCCAGCTGTCGCAACCTGAAAAATACAGTGCGAAAAAAAATAACCGGCGAAAGAAAAAGACAGAAGAGTCGCCACCGTGCGTTATTCATCCCAAAAGAGGGAAAGGAAACGCTCGAAGTAAACCTGAAAAAGGAAAGGACAAGACGGGGTCTCGCAACCAAATCTTGGGTTCGGGAGTCGGTTATGCGAAGGGAAGGTATTAGCACCCCTACGCATCCGTAGTACTCTACGGGATCCACTTTTGTAGTTCTTGTCTAAAGGGTGTGGGTTTATCTTATGCTGTTTACAAAAAAAAAGGGTTAAATGAAAATGACTCGTGCGGATGTCGCATCCACTGCATACGTATCTCATATGAATATGAGAATCAGAGTCTTCGTAGCTCGGCTGACCTATGGGTTGGGGGGATGTGTGCTCGCTAAGACATCGCGTCTTATGCCTACGTATCTCATCTGGCCTGAGAATCAGAGCAAAATGTAGTTCGGCTAACTACGGGGTTATGGATTGGGTTTTGGGCGAACAACGTTACTACGCAATCTACCGGATGCTCGACCTTTGGAGACTTACTCGCCTGTAGTAGAAGGAGTTAACGTGTTGCTTTGGGTTTTAGGGTTTGGGATGCTCAAGGGCAAAAAGGCAGTCCTTGATGAAGGAACCGCGCTACCTGCAGGGATATGAATACAAAACACAAAACATGTATCTCAAAGTAAAATGCCACCAAGGGGCTCAAACGTTGCCTCCTATCGAGGTCTTCCAGCTAGGAAAGCAGTAAAATGCGGGAAAAATGTAAAAGTACCACACGGATAAAGATCCGAAGTAACAGCAACCAAGGGGACAAGAAACCCAGAGATCTCTCAAGCTGGTACCATCAAAGAAAAGTGAGTCAGTACAGGTAATCGGAATGAACCTCCAGGGGTTATCTCACAAATAAAGTGGGAAACCACGCAAGTTATCCCTGCAAAAGTCATGTGAGCCCTCACAAAAATTCAACAAAAGGGTTAGTGAAACACCATAAGCATTTTTTTCATGATCAACAGTATGGTTTCAAAAAACTCAAACCCTATGGCATACATTTCAGAAATTAAACGGTTAAACATTCAAGGCATTGTTTATACATTCATATACATATTAAACCCATGGGCAAAGGTAATGGGAATAATGGCAAACCTGATTGGAGAGCTTGATTGAAATTGAGTTGCACCCGTGAGGTTTACAAAACAATCTTCAGGGTTTATATGAGGCAGAGGTGATTCTGTGTAGTTGAGTTCCCTTCGGGGTTTGGAGGCTGCTCTGAACTCCGTTAGGTCTTCTCTCACTATCTTTTCCCTCAGGGTTTTGTTCCAAGGAAACCTCAGAGTATTTTGCTTCTCTTCAAAATCCCCCTTTGTTCTGTGTTCTCTCAAGTGAAGCCTTGGTATTTATAGACTGAATTTCATGGTTTTGTGGGCTCAAATGAGAGAGACCCAAGTCCAAAATTTTTTTATTATATTTTATTTATTTAATTAATTAATTAATTAAAATTTTTTTATTTTTATTTTTTATTTTTTTTAAATTTTTTTTTTTTTCGTTTTGTTTTTTTCGTATTTTTTTTCATTTTTTTTCGGATCTAATTCTGATTGACATGATGAAATGCAATATGAAATGCTAAATGAATGCATGAATGAGGAGGACAAATTTTGGGGTGTTACAATATGGGGCGGAGTCGCCAATGGCAATATCACTTGGGAACTCAAGGATAAGATGAAGGAATCGTATCCGGAGTTGTTCGTTTGAGGTATTTTCGAGGCCGAAAATCTTTTAAATGAGGGAGAGTTGTAACAACCCAATTTTAGTAATTATTTCTTATATTATTATTATTATTATATTTTATTTTATTTATTTAGAGTGTTAATTAATTAATTGGTTGTTAGGTTGTATAATAATCGATTATATTAATTAATTTGGTGTGTTAATTAATTATTTAGTTGATATGAGATATAATGAATAATTGAATTAATTAACTTGGTGTGCATATTGAGTTGGTTTAATTTATTTTGAATTAAATAGAGATATTTAAATATTAGGTCTTATTGGGCCTATTAATTAAATTAGAGATATCACTCTTTAAGCCCAAATATAATACTAAAAATAAGAGGTATGAGAGTGGGAATTAGGATTCATTTGATCATTTGAGGCAATAGAGAAAGAGAAGAGGAAAAGTAAGGAGAAGAGGGGAAGAACAAAAGAGGACCTAGGGTTTCCAGAAAATTGATGAGGTAAGGGGGGAATCCTTATTATTATGGGTTAGTATGATCGGGTCAATGGGTAGATGTATGTTTAGGTCAAAATCCCTAATTTTGCATGGTTTTGGAATTGTTAGGTCTTGATGAATATTCTCGATTTGTGGTGATTTGATTGAGTTAAAACTATAAATTAATGTTATATACTTAGAGTATTGTATGAGTTATAATTTTCTGAATGTGTAGCATTTTACGGAATCGAAATCGGAGGTCCAGAAGTCCTCCAACGATGAAAAATGCAGAAAATTCTGCATGTTGTTTTACAGTAACCGATTACTCACCGAGCGTTAACCGGTTACTTGCCTAAAAAAATGTTAATTCTGTTTTACAGTAACCGGTTACCCACCGAGCGTTAACCGGTTACCCACCGAGCGTTAACCGGTTACCACTGTTGAAAAGTGAAAAGTGGAGATTTTAAATGCTGTATTTGTTTTGGAATGAAATCTAAGTGTGCGTATTTGATAATTAGCATTTATTTGTGAATGATATATTGTTATGAATGCGTATGTGTGCTATTGGTGGATAATTTATAGATTTGAATTATGGTTATATGTGAAATGATTAAGATGGTAGAGATGATCTTAATTGCATATTATGTGAATGATGTATTTGTTATGAATGTTAAGATGGTAGAGATGACCTTAATTTCATATTATGTGAATGGTGTATTTGTTATGAATGTTAAGATGGTAGAGATGATCTTAATTGCATATTATGTGAATGGTGTATTTGTTATGAATGTTAAGATGGTAGAGATGATCTTAATTTCATATTATGTGAATGGTGTATTTGTTATGAATGTTAAGATGGTAGAGATGATGTTAATTGCATATTATGTGAATGGTGTATTTGTTATGAATGTGTATATGTACCATTGGTGGATAATTCATAGAGTTGAATTATGGGGATATGTGGAATGTTAAGATGGTAGAGATGATCTTAATTGCATATGTTGTTGGTATTTGTACATTCATTCATGGCATGGTCGGCTTCATGGTGGAAGCGGTGAAATTGTGGGTTCACATGGTAGCACACGTTGATCCTTAATTGGAAATAGGCGTGGTAGATGTAGCACACGTTGATCCTTAATTGGAAATAGGCGTGGTAGATGTAGCACACGTTGATCCTTAATTGGAAATAGGCGTGGTAGATGTAGCACACATTGATCCTTAATTGGAAATAAGCTTGGTAGATGTAGCACACGCTAATCCTTAATTGGAAATAGGCGTGGTAGATGTAGCACACGTTGATCCTTAATTGGAAATAGACGTGGTAGATGTAGCACACGTTGATCCTTAATTGGAAATAGGCGTGGTAGATGTAGCACACGTTGATCCTTAATTGGAAATAGGCGTGGTAGTGGCTTTGATCTTGTCCGGATCGGAAGCGTGACTTGGATTCTAGATATTGAATCGGAAAGCGGTGAAACGTTGGGTTCACATTAAGGTACCACATGCATAGAGTCACATGTCTTGCATTGAGTCGCATTAGAGTTATGTGATAATTGAGTGTATGCATTATTATGATTGTGATGTGTGTATGAGATATGGTAATTGAATTTGATGATGTTTGGATACATAACTTGGCAAGTATGTGATTATGTGATAATTGTGGTTATGTGTATTTTTGGGAATATAATATTGGATTTGAATATTATACTCCTTGAGTTTTAAGTGTGCTTGAAACATGTGAAATAAATGTTGGTTAATATTATTTACATGGTTATACGAAGTGTGATGAATTCCTTTAATTGTTGATTTAATCATTGTGCCTTATTATACTTCTTCATAATGATTTGAATTCTCACCTTTTCTATTTGAATGTTACCTTTACATGGGTATCGTGCAGATACTCCAGAGTAGTATTGCTGAAGTAAGTGGACGGTAGCTCGCTCTAGATTTAGCTGGAGAGTTTCCATATTTTAGTTTGAAGACTAGGTAATGAGTCAATGCTCTGGTCATGTAACACTGGGTAGATTAGTAGTATTGAACTCATATCTTATTTGGATATGCATCATGTTATTACTTGTTTTATTTTATCTTGAGGTGATTATTGAGAGATGATCTTTGTATGGGACATGGATCATTTTATGAAATACATGAGTATTCATTATTTTCCGCTGCGAACGCATATTCTTGAATATTCATGATAATTGAAATGTGATATTTGAAATGACCAGGTGTATTGTATATTGATGATGGAAGGTGTTGGTTTTTGAAAGCTTCTAGTTTTTTTGAAAACTTCGATGTGACGCCTTTTTGTTTATATGCGTGCTTATTTACTCTGATTATATGTTAAGTATTTTGGGGTAGAAAAAGGGGTGTTACATTAGTGGTATCAGAGCATGGTCGACCAGTTGGTCAATAGTCGTTAGGGTTTTCCATCCCGTTGTATTTGATTCGTGTATCTGACACGATCGATACTGATTGTCTGGTTGGTCCGTCCAGCAAGGTTGTTTAATTATGTTTGTTCCCTAGTATGCGACATGGTTGTGAGAACACTGTCGATGTTTGTTTTATTCTCCATTGCAGGTTGGGAATGAAATAAGTGGGGGAGAAGCGTCTGCTTCTCTTGGATGTTCCAATTGTATAGAGCTTGGACATTATGTTGTTGCATGAAAGAGTGCAGTGTTGGCTAGTTAACTTGTTTTGAGAATGTTGTGTTTTTCCTGAACCCGAAGAGAGGTCGGAATCGAGGATGGTATTGGTTAGAATTTAATCGGGTGTATATCAACTGTTTCGAGAAGACGGTTATTTTCATGAGGTTGGTGCTAAGGAAGATTGATTTGAGGTCTGGGTATCATCAGATTCGAGTAAAGGCTGAGGATATTCAAAAGACTGCTTTTCGGACAAGGTACGGTCACTACGAGTACTCCGTGATGCATTTTGGTGTGACTAATGCACCTGGTGTATTTATGGAGTATATGAATAGAACTTTTCACGATTATCTAGATAAGTTTGTTGTTGTGTTCATCGACGATATATTGATTTATTCCAAGAGTAAAGAAGATCATGCCGAGAATTTGAAGGTTGTGTTATCGGTGTTGAAAGAGAGGAAGTTGTTTGCTAAACTCTCTAAATGTGAATTTTGGTTGAGTGAAGTAAGTTTTCTTGGGCATGTGATTTCGAGTTGTGGTATTTCTGTGGATCCTACGAAGATTGAAGTTGTATCTCAATGGGAAGCTCCTAAGTCTGTGGCTGAGATTCGAAGTTTCCTTCGTTTGGATGGTTATTATAGGAAGTTCATTGAGGGATTTTCGAAGTTTTCGTTACCGTTGACGCAGTTGACTAGGAAAGGTCAAGCTTTCATTTGGACTTCGCAGTGTGAAGCGAATTTTCAAGAGCTTAAGAGAAGATTGACTACGGCTCCTATTTTGATTTTACCGGATCCGTTAGAAACTTTCGTTGTGTATTGTGATGCTTCTTTGTTGGGTTTGGGAGGTGTTTTGATGCAAAAAGGGCAAGTGGTAGCTTATGCTTCAAGGCAACTTAAAGTTCATGAGAGGAATTATCCGACACATGATTTAGAGTTGGCAGCCATTTTGTTCGTGTTGAAGCTTTGGAGACATTATTTGTTTGGATCGCGATTTGATGTGTTTAGTGATCACAAGAGTTTGAAGTACTTGTTCGATCAGAAAGAATTGAATATGAGGCAAAGGAGATGGTTGGAATTCTTGAAAGATTATGATTTTGGTTTGAATTATCATCCTGGAAAGGCGAATGTTGTAGCCGATGCATTGAGTAGGAAGTCATTGCACATGTCTATGTTGATGATTCGAGAGTTTGAATTGTTGGAGCAATTTAGAGATTTGAGTTTGGTTTGTGAAGCGACGTCTTCGTGTGTTAAGCTTGGGATGTTGAAGCTTACATGCAGCATTCTTGACGAGATGAGAGAGGGTCAAAAGTCAGATTTGAAATTAGTCGATGTTATGACATTGATTATTCAAGGGAAAAGTGGTGACTTTAGGATTGATGAGAATGGTATCATGAGGTGTCGTGATCGAGTTTGTGTTCTGGATGTTGCGGATTTGAGAAAGAGGATTCTTGAGGAAGGGCATAGAAGTGGTCTGAGTATTTATCCTGGTGCTACTAAAATGTATCAAGACTTGAGAAAGATGTTTTGGTGGCAAGGTATGAAGAAGGATGTAGCGGAATTTGTGTATTCATGTTTGACTTGTCAAAAGTCAAAGATTGAACATCAAAAGCCGTCTAGTTTGATGCAACCGTTATCTATTCCCGAGTGGAAGTGGGATAATATCTCTATGGATTTTGTTTTGGGCTTGCCGAGGACATTGAGTAATTGTGAGGCGATTTGGGTCGTTGTGGACAGGTTGATGAAATGTGCTCATTTTATTCCGCTGAGAATGGATTATTCGATGGAAAGACTTGCTAAGTTGTACATAGAAAGGATTGTGTGTTTGCATGGTATTCCGTCGAGCATTGTTTCGGATAGAGATCCGAGGTTCACTTCGAGGTTTTGGGAAGGTTTGCAAAGTGCTTTGGGTACGAAGTTGCGTTTGAGTTCGGCATATCATCCGCAAATTGATGGTTAAACGGAGAGGATTGTTCAGTCACTTGAAGATCTTTTGAGGTCTTGTGTTTTGGAACAAAGAGGAAATTGGGATAGTTTCTTGCCTTTGATCGAGTTTACGTATAACAACAGTTTCTATTCGAGTATTGGAATGGCACCTTTTGAGGCTCTTTATGGCAGAAGGTGTAGAACTCCTTTGTGTTGGTACGAATCGGGAGAGAGTGTTGTGGTTGGACCCGAGTTGATTCAAGAGACTACGGATAAGATTAAGATGATTCAAGAGAAGATGAAGGCTTCTCAGAGTTGTCAAAATAGTTATCATGATCAGAGGAGGAAAGCTCTTGAGTTTGAGAAAGATGAGCATGTGTTTCTTTGAGTTACGCCAATAACGGGTGTTGGTAGAGCTTTGAAGTCGCGTAAGTTGATGTCGCGTTTCATTGGTCCTTATCAGATTTCCGAGAGGATAAGTGAAGTGGCATATCGAATTGCATTACCACCGTCACTTTCTAATCTTCATGATGTGTTCCATGTGTCTCAATTGAGGAGGTACATTGTGGATCCATCGCATGTTGTTCCATTAGATGATGTTCAAGTGCGGGATAATTTGACGGTTGATACATCACCTATGTGAATTGAAGATCGTGAAGTGAAGAAGCTTCGGGGTAAGGAGATTGCTTTGGTGAAAGTGATATGGGGTGGAGTCGCCAATGGAAATATCACTTGGGAACTCGAGGATAAGATGAAGGAATCGTATCCGGAGTTGTTCGTTTGAGGTATTTTCGAGGCAGAAAATCTTTTAAGTGGGGGAGAGTTGTAACCACCCAATTTTAGTAATTATTTCTTATATTATTATTATTATATTTTATTTTATTTATTTAGAGTGTTAATTAATTAATTGGTTGTTAGGTAGTATAGTAATCGATTATATTAATTAATTTGGTGTGTTAATTAATTATTTAGTTGATATGAGATATAATGAATAATTGGATTAATTAACTTGATGTGCATATTGAGTTGGTTTAATTTATTTTGAATTAAATAGAGATATTTAAATATTAGGTCTTATTGGGTCTATTAATTAAATTAGAGATATCACTCTTTAAGCCCAAATATAATACTATAAATAAGAGGTAGGAGAGTAGGAATTAGGATTCATTTGATCATTTGAGGCAATAGAGAAAGAGAAGAGGAAAAGTAAGGAGAAGACGGGAAGAACAAGAGAGGAGCTAGGGTTTCCAGAAAATTGAAGAGGTAAGGGGGGAATCCTTATTATTATGGGTTAGTATGACCGAGTCAACGGGTAGATGTATGTTTAGGTCAAAATCCCTAATTTTGCATGGTTTTGGAATTGTTAGGCCTTGATGAATATTCTCAATTTGTGGTCATTTGATTGAGTTAAAATTGTAAATTAATGTTATATACTTAGAGTATTGTATGAGTAATAATTTTCTGAACGTGTAGCTTTTTACGGAATCGAAATCAGAGGTCCGGAAGTCCTCCAACGATGAAAAACACAGAAAATTCTGCATGCTGTTTTACAGAAACCGGTTACTCACCGAGCGTTAACCGGTTACTTGCTTAAAAATATGTTAATTCTGTTTTACAGTAACCGGTTACCCACCGAGCGTTAACCGGTTACCACTGTTGAAAAGTGAAAAATTGAGATTTTAAATGCTGTATTTGTTTTGGAATGAAATCTAAGTGTGCGTATTTGATAATTAGCATATATTTGTGAATGATATATTGTTATGAATGCTAATCTGTGGTATTGGTGGATAATTTATAGAGTTGAATTATGGTTATATGTGAATTGATTAAGATGGTAGAGATTATCTTAATTGCATATTATGTGAATGGTGTATTTGTTATGAATGTTAAGATGGTAGAGATGATCTTAATTTCATATTATGGGAATGGTGTATTTGTTATGAATGTTAAGATGGTAGAGATGATCTTAATTGCATATTATGTGAATGGTGTATTTGTTATGAATGTTAAGATGGTAGAGATGATCTTAATTTCATATTATGTGAATGGTGTATTTGTTATGAATGTTAAGATTGGTAGAGATGATGTTAATTGCATATTATGTGAATGGTGTATTTGTTATGAATGTGTATATGTACCATTGGTGGATAATTCATAGAGTTGAATTATGGGGATATGTGGAATGTTAAGATGGTAGAGATGATCTTAATTGCATATGTTGTTGGTATTTGTACATTCATTCATGGCATGGTTGGCTTCATGGTGGAAGTGGTGAAACTGTGGGTTCACATGGTAGCACACGTTGATCCTTAATTAGAAATAGGCGTGGTAGATGTAGCACACGTTGATCCTTAATTGGAAATCGGCGTGGTAGATGTAGCACACGTTGATCCTTAATTGGAAATAGGCGTGGTAGATGTAGCACACATTGATCCTTAATTGGAAATAGGCGTGGTAGATGTAGCACACGTTGATCCTTAATTGGAAATAGGCGTCGTAGATGTAGCACACGTTGATCCTTAATTGGAAATAGGCGTGGTAGATGTAGCACACATTGATCCTTAATTGGAAATAGGCGTGGTAGATGTAGCACACGTTGATCCTTTATTGGAAATATGCATGGTAGATGTAGCACACGTTGATCCTTAATTGGAAATAGGCGTGGTAGTGGCTTTGATCTTGTCCGGATCGGAAGCGTGGCTTGAATTCTAGATATTGAATCGGAAAGCGGTGAAACGTTGGGTTCACATTAAGGTACCACATGCATAGAGTGACATGTCTTGCATTGAGTCGCATTAGAGTTATGTGATAATTGAGTGTATGCATTATTATAATTGTGATGTGTGTATGAGATATGGTAATTGAATTTGATGATGTTTGGATACATAACTTGGCAAGTATGTGATTATGTGATAATTGTGGTTATGTGTATTTTTGGGAATATAATATTGGATTTGAATATTATACTCCTTGAGTTTTAAGTGTGCTTGAAACATGTGAAATAAATGTTGGTTAATATTATTTACATGGTTATACGAAGTGTGATGAATTCCTTTAATTGTTGATTTAATCATTGTGCCTTATTATACTTCTTCATAATGATTTGAATTCTCACCTTTTCTATTTGAATGTTACCTTTACATGGGTATCGTGCAGATACTCCAGAGTAGTATTGCTGAAGTAAGTGGACGGTAGCTCGCTCTAGATTTAGCTGGAGAGTTTCCATATTTTAGTTTGAAGACTAGGTAATGAGTCAACGCTCTGGTCATCTAACACTGGGTAGATTAGTAGTATTGAACTCATATCTTATTTGGATATGCATCATGTTATTACTTGTTTTATTTTATCTTGAGGTGATTATTGAGAGATGATCTTTGTATGGGACATGGATCATTTTATGAAATACATGAGTATTCATTATTTTCCGCTGCGAACGCATATTCTTGAATATTCATGATAATTGAAATGTGATATTTGAAATGACCAGGTGTATTGTATATTGATGATGGAAGGTGTTGGTTTTTGAAAGCTTCTAGTTTTTTTGAAAACTTCGATGTGACGCCCTTTTGTTTATATGCGTGCTTATTTACTCTGATTATATGTTAAGTATTTTGGGGTAGAAAAAGGGGTGTTACATTAGTGGTATCAGAGCATGGTCGACCAGTTGGTCAATAGTCGTTAGGGTTTTCCATCCCGTTGTATTTGATTCGTGTATCTGACACGATCGATACTGATTGTCTGGTTGGTCCGTCCAGCAAGGTTGTTTAATTATGTTTGTTCCCTAGTATGCGACATGGTTGTGAGAACACTGTCGATGTTTGTTTTATTCTCCATTGCAGGTTGGGAATGAAATAAGTGGGGGAGAAGCGTCTGCTTCTCTTGGATGTTCCAATTGTATAGAGCTTGGACATTATGTTGTTGCATGAAAGAGTGCAGTGTTGGCTAGTTAACTTGTTTTGAGAATGTTGTGTTTTTCCTGAACCCGAAGAGAGGTCGGAATCGAGGATGGTATTGGTTAGAATTTAATCGGGTGTATATCAACTGTTTCGAGAAGACGGTTATTTTCATGAGGTTGGTGCTAAGGAAGATTGATTTGAGGTTTGGGTATCATCAGATTCGAGTAAAGGCTGAGGATATTCAAAAGACTGCTTTTCGGACAAGGTACGGTCACTACGAGTACTCCGTGATGCATTTTGGTGTGACTAATGCACCTGGTGTATTTATGGAGTATATGAATAGAAATTTTCACGATTATCTAGATAAGTTTGTTGTTGTGTTCATCGACGATATATTGATTTATTCCAAGAGTAAAGAAGATCATGCCGAGAATTTGAAGGTTGTGTTATCGGTGTTGAAAGAGAGGAAGTTGTTTGCTAAACTCTCTAAATGTGAATTTTGGTTGAGTGAAGTAAGTTTTCTTGGGCATGTGATTTCGAGTTGTGGTATTTCTGTGGATCCTACGAAGATTGAAGTTGTATCTCAATGGGAAGCTCCTAAGTCTGTGGCTGAGATTCGAAGTTTCCTTCGTTTGGATGGTTATTATAGGAAGTTCATTGAGGGATTTTCGAAGTTTTCGTTACCGTTGACGCAGTTGACTAGGAAAGGTCAAGCTTTCATTTGGACTTCGCAGTGTGAAGCGAATTTTCAAGAGCTTAAGAGAAGATTGACTACGGCTCCTATTTTGATTTTACCGGATCCGTTAGAAACTTTCGTTGTGTATTGTGATGCTTCTTTGTTGGGTTTGGGAGGTGTTTTGATGCAAAAAGGGCAAGTGGTAGCTTATGCTTCAAGGCAACTTAAAGTTCATGAGAGGAATTATCCGACACATGATTTAGAGTTGGCAGCCATTTTGTTCGTGTTGAAGCTTTGGAGACATTATTTGTTTGGATCGCGATTTGATGTGTTTAGTGATCACAAGAGTTTGAAGTACTTGTTCGATCAGAAAGAATTGAATATGAGGCAAAGGAGATGGTTGGAATTCTTGAAAGATTATGATTTTGGTTTGAATTATCATCCTGGAAAGGCGAATGTTGTAGCCGATGCATTGAGTAGGAAGTCATTGCACATGTCTATGTTGATGATTCGAGAGTTTGAATTGTTGGAGCAATTTAGAGATTTGAGTTTGGTTTGTGAAGCGACGTCTTCGTGTGTTAAGCTTGGGATGTTGAAGCTTACATGCAGCATTCTTGACGAGATGAGAGAGGGTCAAAAGTCAGATTTGAAATTAGTCGATGTTATGACATTGATTATTCAAGGGAAAAGTGGTGACTTTAGGATTGATGAGAATGGTATCATGAGGTGTCGTGATCGAGTTTGTGTTCTGGATGTTGCGGATTTGAGAAAGAGGATTCTTGAGGAAGGGCATAGAAGTGGTCTGAGTATTTATCCTGGTGCTACTAAAATGTATCAAGACTTGAGAAAGATGTTTTGGTGGCAAGGTATGAAGAAGGATGTAGCGGAATTTGTGTATTCATGTTTGACTTGTCAAAAGTCAAAGATTGAACATCAAAAGCCGTCTAGTTTGATGCAACCGTTATCTATTCCCGAGTGGAAGTGGGATAATATCTCTATGGATTTTGTTTTGGGCTTGCCGAGGACATTGAGTAATTGTGAGGCGATTTGGGTCGTTGTGGACAGGTTGACGAAATGTGCTCATTTTATTCCGCTGAGAATGGATTATTCGATGGAAAGACTTGCTAAGTTGTACATAGAAAGGATTGTGTGTTTGCATGGTATTCCGTCGAGCATTGTTTCGATAGAGATCCGAGGTTCACTTCGAGGTTTTGGGAAGGTTTGCAAAGTGCTTTGGGTACGAAGTTGCGTTTGAGTTCGGCATATCATCCGCAAACTGATGGTTAAACGGAGAGGATTGTTCAGTCACTTGAAGATCTTTTGAGGTCTTGTGTTTTGGAACAAGGAGGAAATTGGGATAGTTTCTTGCCTTTGATCGAGTTTACGTATAACAACAGTTTCTATTCGAGTATTGGAATGGCACCTTTTGAGGCTCTTTATGGCAGAAGGTGTAGAACTCCTTTGTGTTGGTACGAATCGGGAGAGAGTGTTGTGGTTGGACCCGAGTTGATTCAAGAGACTACGGATAAGATTAAGATGATTCAAGAGAAGATGAAGGCTTCTCAGAGTCGTCAAAATAGTTATCATGATCAGAGGAGGAAAGCTCTTGAGTTTGAGAAAGATGAGCATGTGTTTCTTTGAGTTACGCCAATAACGGGTGTTGGTAGAGCTTTGAAGTCGCGTAAGTTGATGCCGCGTTTCATTGGTCCTTATCAGATTTCCGAGAGGATAAGTGAAGTGGCATATCGAATTGCATTACCACCGTCACTTTCTAATCTTCATGATGTGTTCCATGTGTCTCAATTGAGGAGGTACATTGTGGATCCATCGCATGTTGTTCCATTAGATGATGTTCAAGTGCGGGATAATTTGACGGTTGATACATCACCTATGTGAATTGAAGATCGTGAAGTGAAGAAGCTTCGGGGTAAGGAGATTGCTTTGGTGAAAGTGATATGGGGTGGAGTCGCCAATGGAAATATCACTTGGGAACTCGAGGATAAGATGAAGGAATCGTATCCGGAGTTGTTCGTTTGAGGTATTTTCGAGGCAGAAAATCTTTTAAGTGGGGGAGAGTTGTAACCACCCAATTTTAGTAATTATTTCTTATATTATTATTATTATATTTTATTTTATTTATTTAGAGTGTTAATTAATTAATTGGTTGTTAGGTAGTATAGTAATCGATTATATTAATTAATTTGGTGTGTTAATTAATTATTTAGTTGATATGAGATATAATGAATAATTGAATTAATTAACTTGATGTGCATATTGAGTTGGTTTAATTTATTTTGAATTAAATAGAGATATTTAAATATTAGGTCTTATTGGGTCTATTAATTAAATTAGAGATATCACTCTTTAAGCCCAAATATAATACTATAAATAAGAGGTAGGAGAGTAGGAATTAGGATTCATTTGATCATTTGAGGCTGTAAGACCCCAATTTTGGGCCCCAAGATCCCTCATGGCCCATATCATATCATATCATGGCCTCAAGGATCATTGCATGCCTTTGTGTCCCCTCCTAGTGGGTAGGTTGCCTTGTGGGTTGTTTCTTGATCACCAAGCATACTTTGCATTTGTATATCTTTGCCTTTCATATGTTTATCATTCAAAAAGTACAAAAATATTGTCAGTTTAACCTTGTTGCTTGCAGTTGAAGCAGTCATCAGTAATTAGGTCAAAGTCAGTCAACAGTCAGTCAAAGCAATGGATGGTGGTCATTCTTGCAGAATTTGGGCACCATGATCAATAATCAAGAGCTCATACAACTTGTGACATCATTTGAAGTCAATATCTCAAGGAATTAGGGTTTGGAATTCATCAGAAATGCTTCAGTCATCCAAAACCCTAGAAAAGTCAAACTTGGTCAACTGTTGATTTAATCAAGGATTTGATGGATGGAATTGATTTGAAGGAGCTCATTCATGCTTATATAAGCCTCATCTATCATGTCAAACCTCATCATGGAAGAAAATCAAGTCAATCAGAAATTTTCCAGAAATAGAAAGTGGACCTGTAATTTCAACTGCCAAAAATGGAAACTTCTTGATCTTAAACTTACATCATGATACAAGCTTCAAATGAATTTTTGCCCAACATGAAAGTTGAAGATCTTGTCTTCCCATTTTCAAAAAGTCCAAGAACTCTCAAATCCCATGTGTGGTTGTCAAGATATGATCAAATCATTTTCACCAATTTTTGAACTTCAACAAGCCATATCTCTCAAACCATAAGGCCAAATTTGGTGGGGTTTTTTCCTACACACCACATTTTTCATCCTCTTTCCAAAAATATAAATTTCATTCACCAAAACCTTGCCAATCAAAATGGCATTTTTTGACCTTTTCCTTTTAAAAACCAAGTTTGACCAAACTTTGACTTTTCGATTCTTTGACTTTTTCTTGATTTGGCCAATTGGGAAATGTTTCATATGTCATTTGTAACTTGTCTAGAGCTTAAACTCATGTTCATACCATTGCCATACCATCATTTTGGACCAAGGTGCATAATTTGGCATTTTTGCAAATTGTTTTCAAAGAGTAAAACAAAGTACAGCAATGCATAAACAACATCAAACAGCATTTGCAAAGGCCATTTACAGCCTGTTGGAGGCCCATTCGACCAGACTTCACACACCTTCCACTTCATTTGTATAAAATTGGAAATGTTGCAAGTGACTTCATTAACACAAGGCAAGTTAGCAATTCATGAACAAGTAAAAGACAGCAGAGTATTTGGTCTTTGGCAGCCTGTCCAGGCCCAGCTCGTGGCAAACATACACCTCCATTTACTCACTTATGCAGAAATTAGCAAAAGGCAAATGATTCATTAAAAACCAAACTAACTTAGCTCTTGATTAACAAACCTTAAACAGATGATATAAGGCAACTTTTCTGACACTTACCAACCCTAGAAAGGAACGGCAGCCAAAAACATAACAGAAAAATTCTCTGCTCTCATTTTTCATTTCTGCTCGATTTGGATACTTGCTGCTGAGTCCTCAAACCCTGGAGCTTCCTTTGTTTCTCTTCATCATCTATCACCATTGTGAGCCGCTTTTCAAGTGAAGAATCCCAGTTGGATGGCCATTTTCAAGCTCTGTTGTGCAAAGGATCTTCAATGGTGAAACAAGATTTGGAAGCTTCAAAGCCTTACTGAGTGCGTTTCCTTCAAGGTTCCATCATTCCATAACATTGTGAGCACCTGTCTGCACTCGAATCAACCAAAACAACACTGCAGCATCGAGTTCTTCGAATCAAGTAAGATTTTCGACTTTCTTATTTGTCTAAACCATGCCATGTATCATGTAGGTCTTCTTGTGCTGATCATTTTGAGCTGTGAGTTTGTAAAAATGGTTGTGTATTTTTGAAAATATGCTGATCTAAAGTTTAATGTGCATGTGTGTTTTTGCTCGAATCTTGGTTGTTTGGGTGTTTTGATGAAAATGGCTAATGGATTTATGATGTACCATGTTGATTGAGTGTGTTGCCATGCTCGATTTTGGTTCCTGGGAATTTTGTTCATGTTTGATTTTACATGATGATGATGCTTGCTGCTGTTTGAACCAAACACCCTGTCCAGAATTTCCACGATTAATTGTTTGCTTGGTCGATTGGTTGATGTTGCTTGATGTTAATAATGCCATGCTGTTGTGTTTTTGCTTGGTTTGATTTTAGTTTGATGATTTTTAAACATGATAAACACGATGCCTTGCTGTTGTTCTAAACCCTAAGGGTTTATGGTTGAAACCCAGAAAACTCGAATGCCATTGGCTGTTGTTGCCCAATTTACTGTTTCATTGAGGGAGAGCCAATCAGGTTATTTCATTTGGCTGTATCAAAACGCGGGCGTTTTGATTAGTGAGCCCAGAATTACAAATTTGCCACGGTTGACTTTGCTTTGACCAACATTGCCATGCTATTTTGTTTATCTTGCTTCAATTATTCACTCAACTTAAACAATTCATTTCTCTTTCAATTTTCATCCAAAAATCATGCAATTTTTTCCTTCATGATCACAAATGAGTCTAGTATTTTATTGTGAATTTTAATTAATTTTTCAGTGGCTGTATTTTAAATGATAATTGATTTCCCAACATGTATGCCAAAATGATACCTTGTGCCATTCTCTTTGGGAAATACTCATATTGCATCCAATGAGCCTGAAATTTTTTGTGGTGAAACTAGACACATTGACCTTCATTTCCATATAAAGTTTGTGCATTTATCATTTGTGGATTGAGAGTTATGATTTTCTGAAGTTATGTGTTACATTTGGTGCTACATGAATGATATGCATTTTCCCAATTTTTGTTCACATGCTTCCTTACATCCAAATGACCCCAAATTTTGCATGAATGATCTCTTACATGTCTAGTGTGTGTATGAATTTTCTTGGAATTAATCTTGCTGTTTTCCATTTGATTGAGAATTTTCTTCCATGCTTAGTCATTTGTTGACTTTTTGTGCTATACATTGCCAAATCTTTTGTGAAATTCTCACATCATATTGTATGACCATGAAATTTCGTATGTGATAACTAGACATCTCAAGCTTTGCATTGGTGTTAATTTCACTCATTTCTCTTCTGTTTTCAAATTGATATGATTTTTTGAAGTTGACCCATGCTTGTTGACTTTCACCATGCTTACTTGAATTTGGTTTGACTTCATGATTTTACTTGACTGCCTTCCTCTCATCCAAATGCCATGAAATTTGACATGCTTGCCATGCTAGATGTTAGGAATGAGTGTGATTTATTTAATGATTTTTGAGATTGTTTGAGTTGACTTTTGGAAGAGGTCTTGCTGTTGACCTATTTGTGCTCTTTCTTGCCATGCTTTGCATTCTTTTGCATATGAAATGACAATGATGCATGATATAATTATGAATCCAATTGAGAATGCTTCTTGAATGTTTAGACTTGGTTTGGGTTGACTTTTCCTTGCTGCCTTGACTTTTTCTTTCATCTTTGACCCTAGGCTAGTCCTAGTGGTCTTCTAAGCTTATGTTGAGTTCATCTGTTTCAGGTTAAGCACCAATGCCTTGAGGATCATTCAAATGTGTTTTAGTTTGATTGTTTAATGTGCTAACTTTTGTTTTGTAGGTGACTCATATGCTTGAGTCTTTGTGCCTTGCACAATTGATCCCTCTGTGGTTGACTTTTGTTTATCCATTTGCCTTTGATTTTGACTGTTGAACTGTTTGCTAATAAGTTTGACTTTTTCAGGTACTTTAGTTGCTTAAGTTCTTTGAACTTGCTTGCTTTGCTTTTTAGCATTTGCTTTGAGGTATAATTACTTCTTCTTCATGTAGTCTGGAGACCCGGTCTGTTATTTGACCGGGCAAACTGTCTGAAGTCCTCCTTAAGAGGCAATGCCTGTGTTTGTTTATATTTGTCCCAAGCAGGAAAAGTCCTCATTTGAGGCAATTGGTGGAAGGTAGGGATACGCAATCTATCCCCCACTATTCAGTGTGTCCTCTCTTTGCTCCCATTACATGGTTGAAGCAATGAGATAAATACCCAAGATCTAATCGAGTCAATAATGTGGAGAGAGTTCCTACTTTCTGAACTCCCAGACTTTCTTTGATGCTCTCTCTGATCTGAGATAGAAGCAATGAGGCACACCCCTCATCTCCTTTTCATCTGCTTCACCTTAGCCTCTCAATGGCAAGGTTAAGAGCGACCTTCACCTATTACAGTAGACTTTCAAAGTCAAACCCTCTTGTGTGAGCCCCCCATTGTTTGGCTATAGAGTGTGCTGTTTGATATTCATTGATTGATTGATTGCTTCATGTGCACTTGCTTGCCTGTATGCTATGCATTTGTCATCATCATCAATTGCCATTAATGCATGATCATCTCATTTATCTTTGTGATGCTATCATTGTTGTTTGCCCATTGAGGACAATTGTAAGTCCATTGCCTTGGCATTTGCTCCTATGATATGGAAGGATAGAGTGTAAGACCTCATTGGTCACCCATATCATCTGTTTGATTTGTATGTGAGGATACAGTTATAAGTCCCTGTAAGTTGGCATCTGTTGTCCTATGATCATAATTTGATCTGTTTGATTTGTATGTGAGGATACAGTTATAAGTCCCTGTAAGTTGGCATCTGTTATCCTGTGATCACAATTTGGTTTGTTTGTGTATGTGAGGTTGCAGTTATAAGTCCCTGTAAGTTGGCATCTGCTTTCCTGTGATCATAGTTTGTTTTATCTGTTTGTATGAGAGGTTGCAGTTATAAGTCCCTGTAAGTTGGCATCTGCTTTCCTGTGATCATAGTTTGTTTTATCTGTTTGTATGAGAGGTTGCAATTATAAGTCCCTGTAAGTTGGCATTTGCATTCCTGTGATCATATTGTTGCTTTTGTTCTTGTATGTGAGGATCCATTATAAGTCCCAGTAATGTGGCATTGGATTTCCTAGGACCATACTGTGGAGTTAACCTAAGTCCAGATAGATTGGCAGCTGACTTCCATGTTTCATTCTTGTTTTCTTCTGTGGAGATTAGTGTAAGTCCATTGAGTGGCATCTGATATCCATTTCTGTTTTAGGAGACTGGTGTAAATCCATCTATTGGTATCCGGTATCCGCTTTTTATTTCTTTGCCTGTGGAGATTAGTGTAAGACCATTGAGTGGCTTCTGACATCCCGTTTTATTTTAGGAGATTGGTATAAGACCAGTGATTGGCATCCGATATCCGCCTTTCTTTGCTTTGTTTGTTATTATTGCTTATTACCCATTCCAAAGGACACACTTGAATCATCTCCCATATGATTTCAAGAAGTGAACCTTCTAAGAAGTTTTACAATCCATCTTCATTCATCATTCATTATGTCCTAAACCTTTTCACACTTTATTTTCAAACTTGACATAAGTGTTGTGCAAACTTCTTCATGTTTTTCTAACTAAAAACCTGGACCTCAAGTCCTTGACTTTTTTCAAACTCATTTCATAATACTTCTTTTGAATCAATCTTAATCATACTTTGACTCTATTTTCATAATCACAATCAATTAACTTCACTCATTCACTTGTTTTGGCTTTGTCCATTGTTAATCTTTTCACATTAGCCATAGGTTTCAATTATCTTTGTGGTTGATGTAAATCTTGCCTATCCTTAGTGAGTCGACAGTAAGACTTCCGTACTGAAAACAGGGCTAACCCCTCTAGTACGTCGAAGCTATCCTCGCATGGTGGATGTTGTTTCTTGGTCGAGTTTTCTCCCATTGATAATGAAAAGCCTCAGTGCTTGTGTTTAAAACTGAATCCACCAACTTTTGGAAATCTTTTAGCCGAACTACGGCGTTTTGATCCTTACCTTTGATGGAAGGTACGTAGGCAGCGGGTTCATCCGTTCAAACCCAATAAACCAATAAAAAATGTATATTCTTTTCTCATCATCCCAATCATGTTTGCACAATATTTATGTCATAACAAATAACAATTTAGTACAACAAGTGTGAAAAGGGCTCCCTAGGAGTACCTAGGACGTAGTGGGTGCCTAACACCTTCCCATTGCGTAATTTACCCCTTACCCAGAATCTCTGATCTTTTTATTAGTTTTCTACGTGTAAAACTTCTTAGGCTTTTGTTCGCTTTTTAGCCAGTCCTTTGGATAAATAAAAGTGCGGTGGCGACTCGAAATTTCAATGTATCTCTAGCTTATGGTTTAATCGATAGATCATATAGCGACGAATACACCGCTACAGAAAAGTGGCGACTCTGCTGGGGAAGAATCAATCCTTGGTTGGTATTGCCTACTTTTCACCCTTGTTGTGCTATATTATTATTTGTCATTTGACATATTTTTGTACAATTTGGGATAACTGTATTGATTGTAATGTGTGAATTGCTTGATATACAATTGCTGTTTGCTTTGGTGATCTGTGAGACGAGTTCTATACCCGAACTCGAGTGCACTCTAGGATAGGAGAATGGCATAGTCTTGTCGATTGGTGTGGAGTATTCCTTAGCCAGTTGACTTGCGAGTCCATTCACTTGGTGGAGGTCATGTTGAATTAATAATGTCACACAAGTTATTTGTGGTTAGGCATTATTCTTTCAATCATGTTCCGCAGAAGCCAAGGACCTTAGTTTACCAAACCCATCTTGGCCTATTTTTAGGACCGTAGTGCGGAGGTCGTTCAGATGTCAGTTCTGATACGATTGTTACGCGATACTACACTCATAAGAGTTTCTCTTGAGAATATTCTTGGAATACGAGTATTCGTTCCTCCGATAATATTCGAAAGATGGAACGATGATTATGGGAACCTCTGATAGAACATGTCTGGCAGGTTTAAACCCTAGTACACTCCCTTTGGGTGGTTCTTAACCGAGACTCCATGCTCGTGACTCTCAACAAACCCGTGATTCGTGGTTGAGTCGTTCAAACATTGTTAATATCAATGGATCCCGGATCAGGTGTAAAACCTAAAATCCACCAAAGCGGCTGGTTGATATTAAGGATGTTTGAACCGGTTCATGTACCGTTAATATCAATGGAACTTGGGTGTCGATAAGGTGAAAACCTAAATCCACCAAAATGGATGATTGATATTAGGGATACAAAGAGCTTTCCCACGACCTTTGTTTGGTGTGCTTTGCTTGATCCTTGAGTGTGTTTGTTGCATTCATACATTCACGCATTCATCCGCATCCATATCATCAGGAAAAAGAAAATTTTCAAGGAACTCAAAGGAGTTTATTTGCAAAAATTTTCAAACATGGAAAAACCGGAATTTTTTTTTTTTTTTTCACCTGATATATCTGATGAGATATTCTCATGTAAGATCAAAATGCTTAAATATTTCAAAGTTTGCAAATAAAACCCTCGAGTTCCTTTGAAATAAAAAACAAGCATATGCACAAACACTTCATGCATCATTTGCATAAGCAGGTGTTTTGTTCTGGTCTCCCGTCCTGTGGTCTGATCCCGCGATCTTCATTTATTTTGAAGACGCACTTTGCCGGTACTATACCAGAGCCAACTCTGCCAGATTGATGGATTATCCTGAGCAACAGAGTTATGAACTCAGAGAGAATTTTGTCAGCCTAAGTGCTTTTAACGGATTTATTCCTGTTGATGGATTTATTCCTGTTGATGGATTTATTCCTGTTGATGGATTTATTCCTAGTTAACCGATCCCGGGCTGGCATTGGCTATGGTTCTGGGGCATTTAAGGAGCAAGGTTTGTTCGCAAGTGGAGGATTCATCCATGATGATCAACCAGAAGAGGAAGCTGCTGCTATCATTGAAGAAGAAGATGCAGAAGATTTGAACAATTTTGTTATTCCTGGTGGTGTCTGCCACAATTGGGTCGCTGTGGATGTTCCTACAGTTATCCATAGATCAGAGTAATTGTTCATTTTGTTTAAAACCCTTCTCCCATGCCAAAAGGAGAAGTGATGACATTGTTGGCAAAGCATATATACAATGATATTTTCATTCAATTTTTGCATTGCAAAACATTTGTTTTTCCTTTGTTTTCACTTTTTGCTTTTCTTTATGAAATCAGTGATCACAAAAAACCATAAAAACAAAAATAAAAGCTATAAAAGCAACATTTTTCATCTGCATAATGATTTGCTTGTCTAAATGCTAAAGTTTTTCTCTTAACCAAAATCATTATGCAGGTTGATCCTAAAACCCATTGAACATAATGATCCAACGCCATCTCCCAACTTTGAATTCCCTGTATTTGAGGCAGAAGAAGATGACGCTGAAGAGATTCCTGATGAGATCACCCGTCTCCTTGAGCACGAAGAGAAGATCATTCAGCCGCATCTCGAAGACTTGGAAACAGTCAACTTGGGGTCTGAGGATTGTGTTCGCCTGGTGAAGATTGGGGCACTTCTTGAAGGGTCTGTTAAAGAAGATTTGATCAGCCTGCTACGAGAATATTCAGATATCTTTGCTTGGTCCTATGAAGATATGCCGGGTTTAGATACAGATATTGTGCAACATTTCCTGCCTTTGAAGCCTGAGTGCGTGCCTGTGAAGCAGAAGCTCAGAAGAACTCATCCAGATATGGCAGTGAAGATCAAAGAGGAAGTTCAGAAGCAAATTGATGCGGGGTTTCTGGTGACTTCGACATATCCTCAATGGGTGGCCAACATTGTGCCTGTTCCTAAGAAGGACGGAAAAGTCCGTATGTGCGTTGACTACAGAGATTTGAATAAAGCTAGTCCAAAAGACGATTTTCCTCTACCACACATTGACATGTTGGTAGACAATACAGCTAAATTCAAAGTCTTTTCCTTTATGGACGGATTTTCCGGATATAATCAAATCAAGATGGCACCAGAGGATATGGAGAAGACAACATTCATCACACCTTGGGGAACATTCTGTTATCGAGTGATGCCCTTCGGTTTGAAGAACGCCGGAGCCACGTATCAACGAGCTATGACTACCTTGTTTCATGATATGATGCACAAGGAGATAGAAGTCTATGTTGATGATATGATTGCTAAGTCCCGAACGGAAGTTGAGCATATTGAGCATTTGTTGAAGCTTTTTCAGCGTCTGAGGAAGTTCAAACTTCGCCTGAATCCGAACAAATGTACTTTTGGAGTCCGTTCCGGCAAGTTGTTGGGTTTTGTGGTAAGTGAAAGAGGTATTGAGGTTGATCCTGCAAAGGTCAAAGCAATACAAGAGATGCCCGCACCCAAAACTGAGAAGCAAGTCCGAGGTTTTCTTGGCCGCTTGAACTACATTTCCAGATTTATATCCCACATGACCGTCATGTGTACGCCAATATTCAAGCTCCTCCGAAAAGATCAGCCTCATGATTGGACCGAGGATTGCCAGAAAGCTTTCGACAGTATCAAGGATTATCTGTCCGAACCTCCGATTTTGTCTCCGCCAGTAGAAGGAAGACCTCTGATTATGTACTTAACAGTTCTTGAAGACTCGATGGGTTGTGTACTCGGTCAACAAGATGAATCAGGGAAGAAGGAGTTTGCTATATACTACCTCAGTAAGAAGTTTACTGATTGTGAGTCTCGATACTCTATGCTTGAGAAGACGTGCTGTGCTTTAGCTTGGGCAGCTAAGCGTCTGCGCCAGTACATGATAAATCATACAACTTGGTTGATATCCAGAATGGATCCAATTAAGTATATCTTCGAGAAGCCTGCTTTAACTGGGAGGATTGCCCGTTGGCAGATGCTGTTGTCTGAGTATGATATTGAGTATCGAGCTCAGAAAGCTATCAAAGGTAGTATCTTGGCTGACCACTTAGCGCACCAGCCGATTGAAGATCATCAGTCTGTTCAGTATGACTTCCCTGACGAGGAAATTCTGTATTTGAAGATGAAAGATTGCGATGAGCCTACACTTGATGAAGGTCCAGAACCTGGTTCCAGACGGACGATGGTGTTTGATGGCGCTGTTAATCAATATGGAAATGGAATTGGGGCAGTAATCATTAATCCCCAGGGATCGCACATTCCATTTACAGCAAGACTAACTTTCAAATGCACGAATAATATGGCGGAGTATGAAGCCTGTATTATGGGACTTGAAGAATGCATTGACTTAAGGATCAAATATCTTGATGTCTATGGTGATTCAGCTTTGGTTGTCAATCAGATCAAAGGTGAGTGGGAGACAAATCAACCAGGTCTCATCCCATACAGAGATTACACAAGGAGAATTTCAACTTTCTTTACAGAAGTTGAATTTTATCATATTCCTCGAGAGGATAATCGGATGGCAGATGCCCTTGCAACGCTTGCTTCTATGATTGTTGTCAGATGGTGGAATGATGTTCCCAACATTACTGTGATGCGCTTGGACAGACCAGCTCACATATTTGCAATCGAAGAAGTGAAAGATGACAAGCCTTGGTATTTTGATATCAAGAATTTCCTCCAGAACCAGGTCTACCCGCCTGGGGCATCTGTGAAAGATAGGAAAACTTTGAGAAGGTTGTCAGGCAGTTTCTACCTCAGTGGTGAAGTGCTGTACAAGAGAAATTTTGATATGGTTTTGCTCAGATGCGTGGATAGACACGAAGCAAACCTATTGATGACTGAGGTCCATGAGGGTTCATTTGGTACTCATTCCAATGGACATGCCATGGCTAAGAAGATGTTGAGAGCAGGCTACTATTGGCTGACAATGGAGTCTGACTGTTGCAAGTATGTGAAGAAATGTCACAAGTGTCAAATTTATGCGGATAAGATTCATATTCCTCCGACACTCCTGAATGTGATTTCATCACCATGGCCTTTCTCTATGTGGGGAATCGACATGATCGGCATGATTGAGCCGAAAGCGTCCAATGGACATCGATTTATTCTCGTAGCAATTGATTACTTCACCAAATGGGTTGAAGCCGCTTCGTACGCGAATGTAACCAGACAGGTGGTTGTGAAGTTTATCAAGAACCAGCTGATTTGCCGTTATGGTGTGCCAGAGAGGATCATTACTGATAATGGATCCAATCTGAACAACAAGATGATGGATGAGTTGTGCGCTGAATTCAAGATTGCACACCATAATTCCTCTCCCTACAGACCTAAGATGAATGGGGTTGTTGAAGCTGCTAACAAAAATATCAAGAGGATCATCCAGAAGATGACTGTCACGTACAAAGATTGGCATGAGATGCTGCCATTTGCTTTGCATGGATATCGTACGTCTGTACGCACTTCAACAGGGGCAACCCCTTTCTCTCTTGTTTATGGCATGGAAGCCGTTCTCCCAGTAGAGGTGGAGATCCCATCAATGCGAGTCTTGATGGAAGCCAAGTTGACTGATGCTGAATGGATTCAGAGTCGTTATGACCAACTGAATTTGATTGAAGAGAAACGATTAACTGCCATGTGCCATGGTCAGTTGTATCAACAGAGAATGAAGAAAGCATTCGACAAGAAGGTCAAGCCTCGTGTGTTCCGAGAAGGTGACCTTGTGCTCAAGAAAGTTTTGTCTTTCGCGCCCGATTCCAGGGGCAAGTGGACTCCAAACTACGAGGGTCCATATGTTGTTAAGAGAGCCTTTTCAGGCGGTGCTTTGATGCTTACAACAATGGATGGGGAGGATTTCACTCGTCCTGTGAATTCAGATGCAGTCAAGAGATACTTTGCCTAAAAAAAAGTATATGCAAATGAAAAAACAAAAAAAAAAAACAGAATAGCTCGCTAAGTTGAAAACCCGAAAGGGCGGCTTAGGCAAAAATGAGCGTCTCGGTGGAGAACCCGCAAGGGTAATCCAGGCAAAAATTAGAGACTTGGAAAAAAAAAGATATATTTGCATCCCGCTAGATTGAGTACCTCACTCTAGGGCAATCTAGGCAAAAATTAGGGATTTGGCAAGTAACTGCATCCTGACAAGACTTTCTGTTTATCAGTCGTCATTTCGTCAGAAGATTCTCGATTCGTCGTCAACTGAAGCTTCGGATACATCGAGGTTCAAATTGGTAGAGAAAGGATCATTATGTTCAATGTAGCCCTCTTCCAATATATATCACTGATTTCAAATTTGTACAGATCTATGGAGTCTTGCCATTTGCAGGCTACCATTCTATCAAATCAATTTGAGCTTTTTATCCAATTTATTTGCACTCTTATTTGTTTCAAATTCAACAAATGTTTTGCATGTTTTAAATTGATAAAATGTCATTGTTTTAAACAAATCAAATTTTTTCAAAATTTTTGTTTTAAACAAGGTGAACATCCACAAGATTGAAAGGATACTCAAGAATATCTCAGTGCTCTCCCGAGGGTGGCATGATTTCCAACAGGTAAGACATTCGTTCATATTCCTGGTTTGGTGGTATCTTCTTTCTTCAGATCTTTGTTGAGGCTGTTCCTCAAACAGAGTTGTTGTTGGGGTTTGTTCCCAGTACAGTCGCAAGCAGAATGTTGTTGAAGACTTCGCTTTCTCCAGCAGCAGTTTTCCCAGCATGGGTGTCTTCTTGTGAAGTTTCGGCGGTTGATGGTTTGTCATCTTGGTGCCCCGTCACTTTCTCCAGTGGGTCGTATGCCCCAGACTTTATTTGTCTCCTCAGCACAGTCATGAGTATAGCCATTGATTGATACTCCCCTCGGAGTCGCGAGTAGAGCTGTTATTAACATCCCCACCAGAGTTGCAAGTGGAGTTGTTACCGCTTTTCCCCATGCAGGTTGCCAGCAGGATTTGTCTGTTTCCTCAGCACGATCGCTTTCTCTTTGAAGATTCGGTAAGTCAGTGGTTTGATACCCGGTGCTTTACCTTCTCCCCGGCGAAGTCGTCTGCGGAATTGTTGCTATCTCTCCATCAGAGTTATTCTCTCCAGCAGAGCAGGATTTATTTTCCTACTCCGTGGTTAATTGGGTTGGTATCCCAGTATTTCAACCATCCTTTCCTCAGCATAGTCTGCAGAGTGTTTGTTGTGGCAGTTTCGCCTGTTGAATACTCTTTCAATCCCCAGTATGGTCGGATGATGGCTTCAGCCTCCAGTGAACGGATTTGATTTCCTGACTGTTTGTGATCCCCAGTAGAGTGGCTTATATTGCAGAATCTACTTGTTGTGATCAGTTTGCTATGTGTATTCTCCCCAAGTGGAGTGGTTCGTTGCAGAATCTACTTGTTTGATCTGTCCTCCCTCAGTGGCTTGTTCCCCAAGAGAGTAGCCGACAGTTTTCCCCAGTAGAGTTGCTTACGCAGTTAGATTCTATTTGGATGATATCATTCTCCCTCAGTGGGTTGTTCCCCCAGCGGAGTTATGTGGATTTGCTTCTACAGCAGTTTGTGCTCGTGCGTATGCACCTTTTTGTTTCTCAGTTGACACTGGGATCCCCTGCAGATATCTTGGGTCTTCTCTTGTTCCCTACAGATTCGTCTTGGTGGCTGTTTGCCCGTTGTGACTTTCTGTACCCTGATTGGGTTGTTTCCTGATATCTATGATTCTCTGCTTCTTCAGCAGTACCCGCAGATCTTTGCTTTACAGCACATAGATCTCCGCAGATTGGCTCTCCAGCTGGTTTTTCCCCTGGAAGTATAATACCGGACGTCTGGTTCCTGAACCTGTTTGTGTTAGAATTGTCTGTTTTGTCAGCATTCATCAAACATAAATCACGCATATTCATGCATATTCATAAACATTCAAGATATTCATGTTGCATTTCTTGCCATATATCTTTTGTTTGTCGTGTCTCCTGCTATGGTGATATAGATCTCTTTACAGATCTCCCCAAGCAGATGTCGGGTGTTAAAATCTCTCCATATAGAGTCAACCCCATAAGCAGAAAATGTTTGTCTTTCCTTCTGCAGTTCCCCACTGAGATATATCCTCGTGGATGACGGTTTCTTCCGTTGCCTCCCAACACATATATTGGGATGGATTTTCCTATTTGAGTTACATCCTCATTAGGACGTGTCTTTATTCAGTCTGTCTCTTCGGATCATTCCCGAATCGACTATTTGTCAGATATCTTGTGCTTCCCAGTGGGTTGTTCCCCAGCGGAATATTTTGGGCCTCTACCCTCATAACCGGTAGTTGTAAGTCCTATCTTTCCTGGCTTTCTTAATAGAATTTGTGGTTATACACCTTTTATTCTCCAGCCAGAGTTTTGGTTTTCTACCCGTATCCCGGTAGTTGTAAATCCTATTTTTCTGCTCTTCAGCAGTTTGTGGTTTGTTATAAAACCCTATTTTGGTTTCCCGTGCGGATTTGTGATTTGTTCTATCCCCACGCGGAGTTGTTGGTCTTATACCCCGTATTCGGTAGATGTAAACCCTAATTTTTATGGTTATCTTCATCTAGTATTTGATGTTGATTTTCCTTTGCTTGTATAAGTTGCTCAGATCAGCACTTATACCCCCAGCAAGTCTTTTGTGGATAATTGCCGTATGCTAGCAATTTTATCCCCAGTGGGTCTTTTCACCGTATGCTAGTGATTTGTTCCCCGGATCATTGGTTGTTTACCAGTGCATCCCCAGCTAGTCTTCTGTCGATAATTGCCGGATGCTTGCAAATTATCCTCAGCAGCTCACCTTTCATTTACCTGTTTGTTGGTAATGACTGTTGCTCCCTTTGATTGGTCATCATTATATACCTAGTTTGGTATCCCGATGCCTTTCTGTTCGGTTGATTTATCCTTTATTAACCCAGTAACCGGTTGTGGATAATCTTCCATGCGAGTATATTATTCACGGTCTGCCGGTAATGAATAATATATCTCATGCACTCTTCAGTCGAAGCCTTTTGCGTTTCCCCGGTCGAGTAAGATTCGCTATTTTCCCTTTGCGGAGTCGAATATTTCTTTGTTGTTGGATAATTGCCGGATGCTTGCAATTTATCCTTTGAGTTGTCTTTCGTTTACCCGGATGCTTGGTATCGATTGTCTCTCTTTTTGGTTAGTCACCTATTATATACCCAATAACCGGTATCTCTGGTGTCTTTTCCTTTCGAGTGTATTATTCACGGTCTGCCGGTAATGAATAATATATCTCATGCGCTCTTTAGTTGGAATCCTTTGTTGATTTTCCCCAACTGAGCAAGATTCGTATTCTTTGTAGAATCGAATAGCCATCCTTTAACCAGTTTGTGTTTTGGATGATGAGTGTTTTGGAAGTGAAATCCAATTCACGTTTCGGTAGATCACCTATTATATACCCAGTAACCGGTATCTCTGGTGTTTCTTACCATGCGAGTTTATTATCTACGTTCTGACGGTAATAGATAATATATCTCATGCGAGTGTATTATTCACGGTCTGCCGGTAATGAATAATATATCTCATGCGCTCTTTAGTTGGAATCCTTTGTTGATTTTCCCCAACTGAGCAAGATTCGTATTCTTTGTAGAATCGAATAGCCATCCTTTAACCAGTTTGTGTTTTGGATGATGAGTGTTTTGGAAGTGAAATCCAATTCACGTTTTCGGTAGATCACCTATTATATACCCAGTAACCGGTATCCCTGGTGTTTCTCACCATGCGAGTGTATTATTCACGGTCTGCCGGTAATGAATAATATGTCTCATGCGCTCTTTGGTTGGAGTCCTTTGTTGATCTTCCCCAGTCGAGTAAGATTCGCATTCCTTGTGGAATCGAATGTCCATCCTTTAAACAAGTCTGCTGTTCTAGCTTTCTTCAGGGTGATGAGTGTTTTGGAAGTGAAAACCAATTCACGTCTTCGAATTTTATCCTATAAACAACCCAGTAACCGGTTCAGGATAATTTTCCTTTCGAGTATATTATTCACGGTCTGCCGGTAATGAATAATATGTCTCATTTGAGTATTCTATCCACGTTCTGACGGTAATGGATATTATATCTCGTTCACTCTTGAGTCAATCTTTTTGATTGTTTTTCCCTCAGAGTAAGATTCATTTTCCTTGTGGAATTGAATGCCCATCCTATAAACAAGTTTGCTTTCGCTCTCTTCAGGATGATGAGTGTTTTGGAACACACACTAATTCACGTCTTTGGTCGGTCACCTGTTATATACCCAGTAACCGGTATCCTTGGTGCTCCCTCCTTTCTGCTCCCTATTATGACCACGGTCCCCCTGTGGAGTCAGATTTTCCTGAGTTTGTTACCCTTATGCCTGGTAACATCTCATTTTTTGTTGTTGCTTCCCCAGTGGAGTTTTCTTTTGCTTCTCCTCAGGAGTCAGCTTGTGTATCTCCAATGGATTTATTTTCCTTTGGAATTCTTTCCCAGTGTGAGTCCTTCACTCCCCAATGGTTTCTCCAGTCTGTTTTCTGTTTTTTTTTCTAATCAGAGTCGTGTCTTGTTCACGTTATGTCAGTTTTGTCTTCCCCAGTTTGGAGTCGTGTATTGTTCACACATTTCTTTTATTATCCCCATAGAGTCTTGTTAGAGTCTCTGTTCCTGGTGAGTGTACTACTCCGATGGATCGTCTTTTCTTCTGTGTGAATCATATTCCCCACAGAATTGGTGTCTTTTGCATGCATACATTTGCATCATGAGGTCTCTTAGGGACCAAAATTTGTCTCATTACTGTTATTTAAGTCCATTCTACCGCGTCGAGATGAAGATTTCTAAACTTCACTTCTCCGGCTAGAATGACCTTAAATAGGGGCATCTGTAAGACCCCAATTTTGGGCCCCAAGATCCCTCATGGCCCATATCATATCATATCATGGCCTCAAGGATCATTGCATGCCTTTGTGTCCCCTCCTAGTGGGTAGGTTGCCTTGTGGGTTGTTTCTTGATCACCAAGCATACTTTGCATTTGTATATCTTTGCCTTTCATATGTTTATCATTCAAAAAGTACAAAAATATTGTCAGTTTAACCTTGTTGCTTGCAGTTGAAGCAGTCATCAGTAATTAGGTCAAAGTCAGTCAACAGTCAGTCAAAGCAATGGATGGTGGCCATTCTTGCAGAATTTGGGCACCATGATCAATAATCAAGAGCTCATACAACTTGTGACATCATTTGAAGTCAATATCTCAAGGAATTAGGGTTTGGAATTCATCAGAAATGCTTCAGTCATCCAAAACCCTAGAAAAGTCAAACTTGGTCAACTGTTGATTTAATCAAGGATTTGATGGATGGAATTGATTTGAAGGAGCTCATTCATGCTTATATAAGCCTCATCTATCATGTCAAACCTCATCATGGAAGAAAATCAAGTCAATCAGAAATTTTCCAGAAATAGAAAGTGGACCTGTAATTTCAACTGCCAAAAATGGAAACTTCTTGATCTTAAACTTACATCATGATACAAGCTTCAAATGAATTTTTGCCCAACATGAAAGTTGAAGATCTTGTCTTCCCATTTTCAAAAAGTCCAAGAACTCTCAAATCCCATGTGTGGTTGTCAAGATATGATCAAATCATTTTCACCAATTTTTGAACTTCAACAAGCCATATCTCTCAAACCATAAGGCCAAATTTGGTGGGGTTTTTTCCTACACACCACATTTTTCATCCTCTTTCCAAAAATATAAATTTCATTCACCAAAACCTTGCCAATCAAAATGGCATTTTTTGACCTTTTCCTTTTAAAAACCAAGTTTGACCAAACTTTGACTTTTCGATTCTTTGACTTTTTCTTGATTTGGCCAATTGGGAAATGTTTCATATGTCATTTGTAACTTGTCTAGAGCTTAAACTCATGTTCATACCATTGCCATACCATCATTTTGGACCAAGGTGCATAATTTGGCATTTTTGCAAATTGTTTTCAAAGAGTAAAACAAAGTACAGCAATGCATAAACAACATCAAACAGCATTTGCAAAGGCCATTTACAGCCTGTTGGAGGCCCATTCGACCAGACTTCACACACCTTCCACTTCATTTGTATAAAATTGGAAATGTTGCAAGTGACTTCATTAACACAAGGCAAGTTAGCAATTCATGAACAAGTAAAAGACAGCAGAGTATTTGGTCTTTGGCAGCCTGTCCAGGCCCAGCTCGTGGCAAACATACACCTCCATTTACTCACTTATGCAGAAATTAGCAAAAGGCAAATGATTCATTAAAAACCAAACTAACTTAGCTCTTGATTAACAAACCTTAAACAGATGATATAAGGCAACTTTTCTGACACTTACCAACCCTAGAAAGGAACGGCAGCCAAAAACATAACAGAAAAATTCTCTGCTCTCATTTTTCATTTCTGCTCGATTTGGATACTTGCTGCTGAGTCCTCAAACCCTGGAGCTTCCTTTGTTTCTCTTCATCATCTATCACCATTGTGAGCCGCTTTTCAAGTGAAGAATCCCAGTTGGATGGCCATTTTCAAGCTCTGTTGTGCAAAGGATCTTCAATGGTGAAACAAGATTTGGAAGCTTCAAAGCCTTACTGAGTGCGTTTCCTTCAAGGTTCCATCATTCCATAACATTGTGAGCACCTGTCTGCACTCGAATCAACCAAAACAACACTGCAGCATCGAGTTCTTCGAATCAAGTAAGATTTTCGACTTTCTTATTTGTCTAAACCATGCCATGTATCATGTAGGTCTTCTTGTGCTGATCATTTTGAGCTGTGAGTTTGTAAAAATGGTTGTGTATTTTTGAAAATATGCTGATCTAAAGTTTAATGTGCATGTGTGTTTTTGCTCGAATCTTGGTTGTTTGGGTGTTTTGATGAAAATGGCTAATGGATTTATGATGTACCATGTTGATTGAGTGTGTTGCCATGCTCGATTTTGGTTCCTGGGAATTTTGTTCATGTTTGATTTTACATGATGATGATGCTTGCTGCTGTTTGAACCAAACACCCTGTCCAGAATTTCCACGATTAATTGTTTGCTTGGTCGATTGGTTGATGTTGCTTGATGTTAATAATGCCATGCTGTTGTGTTTTTGCTTGGTTTGATTTTAGTTTGATGATTTTTAAACATGATAAACACGATGCCTTGCTGTTGTTCTAAACCCTAAGGGTTTATGGTTGAAACCCAGAAAACTCGAATGCCATTGGCTGTTGTTGCCCAATTTACTGTTTCATTGAGGGAGAGCCAATCAGGTTATTTCATTTGGCTGTATCAAAACGCGGGCGTTTTGATTAGTGAGCCCAGAATTACAAATTTGCCACGGTTGACTTTGCTTTGACCAACATTGCCATGCTATTTTGTTTATCTTGCTTCAATTATTCACTCAACTTAAACAATTCATTTCTCTTTCAATTTTCATCCAAAAATCATGCAATTTTTTCCTTCATGATCACAAATGAGTCTAGTATTTTATTGTGAATTTTAATTAATTTTTCAGTGGCTGTATTTTAAATGATAATTGATTTCCCAACATGTATGCCAAAATGATACCTTGTGCCATTCTCTTTGGGAAATACTCATATTGCATCCAATGAGCCTGAAATTTTTTGTGGTGAAACTAGACACATTGACCTTCATTTCCATATAAAGTTTGTGCATTTATCATTTGTGGATTGAGAGTTATGATTTTCTGAAGTTATGTGTTACATTTGGTGCTACATGAATGATATGCATTTTCCCAATTTTTGTTCACATGCTTCCTTACATCCAAATGACCCCAAATTTTGCATGAATGATCTCTTACATGTCTAGTGTGTGTATGAATTTTCTTGGAATTAATCTTGCTGTTTTCCATTTGATTGAGAATTTTCTTCCATGCTTAGTCATTTGTTGACTTTTTGTGCTATACATTGCCAAATCTTTTGTGAAATTCTCACATCATATTGTATGACCATGAAATTTCGTATGTGATAACTAGACATCTCAAGCTTTGCATTGGTGTTAATTTCACTCATTTCTCTTCTGTTTTCAAATTGATATGATTTTTTGAAGTTGACCCATGCTTGTTGACTTTCACCATGCTTACTTGAATTTGGTTTGACTTCATGATTTTACTTGACTGCCTTCCTCTCATCCAAATGCCATGAAATTTGACATGCTTGCCATGCTAGATGTTAGGAATGAGTGTGATTTATTTAATGATTTTTGAGATTGTTTGAGTTGACTTTTGGAAGAGGTCTTGCTGTTGACCTATTTGTGCTCTTTCTTGCCATGCTTTGCATTCTTTTGCATATGAAATGACAATGATGCATGATATAATTATGAATCCAATTGAGAATGCTTCTTGAATGTTTAGACTTGGTTTGGGTTGACTTTTCCTTGCTGCCTTGACTTTTTCTTTCATCTTTGACCCTAGGCTAGTCCTAGTGGTCTTCTAAGCTTATGTTGAGTTCATCTGTTTCAGGTTAAGCACCAATGCCTTGAGGATCATTCAAATGTGTTTTAGTTTGATTGTTTAATGTGCTAACTTTTGTTTTGTAGGTGACTCATATGCTTGAGTCTTTGTGCCTTGCACAATTGATCCCTCTGTGGTTGACTTTTGTTTATCCATTTGCCTTTGATTTTGACTGTTGAACTGTTTGCTAATAAGTTTGACTTTTTCAGGTACTTTAGTTGCTTAAGTTCTTTGAACTTGCTTGCTTTGCTTTTTAGCATTTGCTTTGAGGTATAATTACTTCTTCTTCATGTAGTCTGGAGACCCGGTCTGTTATTTGACCGGGCAAACTGTCTGAAGTCCTCCTTAAGAGGCAATGCCTGTGTTTGTTTATATTTGTCCCAAGCAGGAAAAGTCCTCATTTGAGGCAATTGGTGGAAGGTAGGGATACGCAATCTATCCCCCACTATTCAGTGTGTCCTCTCTTTGCTCCCATTACATGGTTGAAGCAATGAGATAAATACCCAAGATCTAATCGAGTCAATAATGTGGAGAGAGTTCCTACTTTCTGAACTCCCAGACTTTCTTTGATGCTCTCTCTGATCTGAGATAGAAGCAATGAGGCACACCCCTCATCTCCTTTTCATCTGCTTCACCTTAGCCTCTCAATGGCAAGGTTAAGAGCGACCTTCACCTATTACAGTAGACTTTCAAAGTCAAACCCTCTTGTGTGAGCCCCCCATTGTTTGGCTATAGAGTGTGCTGTTTGATATTCATTGATTGATTGATTGCTTCATGTGCACTTGCTTGCCTGTATGCTATGCATTTGTCATCATCATCAATTGCCATTAATGCATGATCATCTCATTTATCTTTGTGATGCTATCATTGTTGTTTGCCCATTGAGGACAATTGTAAGTCCATTGCCTTGGCATTTGCTCCTATGATATGGAAGGATAGAGTGTAAGACCTCATTGGTCACCCATATCATCTGTTTGATTTGTATGTGAGGATACAGTTATAAGTCCCTGTAAGTTGGCATCTGTTGTCCTATGATCATAATTTGATCTGTTTGATTTGTATGTGAGGATACAGTTATAAGTCCCTGTAAGTTGGCATCTGTTATCCTGTGATCACAATTTGGTTTGTTTGTGTATGTGAGGTTGCAGTTATAAGTCCCTGTAAGTTGGCATCTGCTTTCCTGTGATCATAGTTTGTTTTATCTGTTTGTATGAGAGGTTGCAGTTATAAGTCCCTGTAAGTTGGCATCTGCTTTCCTGTGATCATAGTTTGTTTTATCTGTTTGTATGAGAGGTTGCAATTATAAGTCCCTGTAAGTTGGCATTTGCATTCCTGTGATCATATTGTTGCTTTTGTTCTTGTATGTGAGGATCCATTATAAGTCCCAGTAATGTGGCATTGGATTTCCTAGGACCATACTGTGGAGTTAACCTAAGTCCAGATAGATTGGCAGCTGACTTCCATGTTTCATTCTTGTTTTCTTCTGTGGAGATTAGTGTAAGTCCATTGAGTGGCATCTGATATCCATTTCTGTTTTAGGAGACTGGTGTAAATCCATCTATTGGTATCCGGTATCCGCTTTTTATTTCTTTGCCTGTGGAGATTAGTGTAAGACCATTGAGTGGCTTCTGACATCCCGTTTTATTTTAGGAGATTGGTATAAGACCAGTGATTGGCATCCGATATCCGCCTTTCTTTGCTTTGTTTGTTATTATTGCTTATTACCCATTCCAAAGGACACACTTGAATCATCTCCCATATGATTTCAAGAAGTGAACCTTCTAAGAAGTTTTACAATCCATCTTCATTCATCATTCATTATGTCCTAAACCTTTTCACACTTTATTTTCAAACTTGACATAAGTGTTGTGCAAACTTCTTCATGTTTTTCTAACTAAAAACCTGGACCTCAAGTCCTTGACTTTTTTCAAACTCATTTCATAATACTTCTTTTGAATCAATCTTAATCATACTTTGACTCTATTTTCATAATCACAATCAATTAACTTCACTCATTCACTTGTTTTGGCTTTGTCCATTGTTAATCTTTTCACATTAGCCATAGGTTTCAATTATCTTTGTGGTTGATGTAAATCTTGCCTATCCTTAGTGAGTCGACAGTAAGACTTCCGTACTGAAAACAGGGCTAACCCCTCTAGTACGTCGAAGCTATCCTCGCATGGTGGATGTTGTTTCTTGGTCGAGTTTTCTCCCATTGATAATGAAAAGCCTCAGTGCTTGTGTTTAAAACTGAATCCACCAACTTTTGGAAATCTTTTAGCCGAACTACGGCGTTTTGATCCTTACCTTTGATGGAAGGTACGTAGGCAGCGGGTTCATCCGTTCAAACCCAATAAACCAATAAAAAATGTATATTCTTTTCTCATCATCCCAATCATGTTTGCACAATATTTATGTCATAACAAATAACAATTTAGTACAACAAGTGTGAAAAGGGCTCCCTAGGAGTACCTAGGACGTAGTGGGTGCCTAACACCTTCCCATTGCGTAATTTACCCCTTACCCAGAATCTCTGATCTTTTTATTAGTTTTCTACGTGTAAAACTTCTTAGGCTTTTGTTCGCTTTTTAGCCAGTCCTTTGGATAAATAAAAGTGCGGTGGCGACTCGAAATTTCAATGTATCTCTAGCTTATGGTTTAATCGATAGATCATATAGCGACGAATACACCGCTACAGAGGCAATAGAGAAAGAGAAGAGGAAAAGTAAGGAGAAGACGGGAAGAACAAGAGAGGAGCTAGGGTTTCCAGAAAATTGAAGAGGTAAGGGGGGAATCCTTATTATTATGGGTTAGTATGACCGAGTCAACGGGTAGATGTATGTTTAGGTCAAAATCCCTAATTTTGCATGGTTTTGGAATTGTTAGGCCTTGATGAATATTCTCAATTTGTGGTCATTTGATTGAGTTAAAATTGTAAATTAATGTTATATACTTAGAGTATTGTATGAGTAATAATTTTCTGAACGTGTAGCTTTTTACGGAATCGAAATCAGAGGTCCGGAAGTCCTCCAACGATGAAAAACACAGAAAATTCTGCATGCTGTTTTACAGAAACCGGTTACTCACCGAGCGTTAACCGGTTACTTGCTTAAAAATATGTTAATTCTGTTTTACAGTAACCGGTTACCCACCGAGCGTTAACCGGTTACCACTGTTGAAAAGTGAAAAATTGAGATTTTAAATGCTGTATTTGTTTTGGAATGAAATCTAAGTGTGCGTATTTGATAATTAGCATATATTTGTGAATGATATATTGTTATGAATGCTAATCTGTGGTATTGGTGGATAATTTATAGAGTTGAATTATGGTTATATGTGAATTGATTAAGATGGTAGAGATTATCTTAATTGCATATTATGTGAATGGTGTATTTGTTATGAATGTTAAGATGGTAGAGATGATCTTAATTTCATATTATGTGAATGGTGTATTTGTTATGAATGTTAAGATGGTAGAGATGATCTTAATTGCATATTATGTGAATGGTGTATTTGTTATGAATGTTAAGATGGTAGAGATGATCTTAATTTCATATTATGTGAATGGTGTATTTGTTATGAATGTTAAGATTGGTAGAGATGATGTTAATTGCATATTATGTGAATGGTGTATTTGTTATGAATGTGTATATGTACCATTGGTGGATAATTCATAGAGTTGAATTATGGGGATATGTGGAATGTTAAGATGGTAGAGATGATCTTAATTGCATATGTTGTTGGTATTTGTACATTCATTCATGGCATGGTTGGCTTCATGGTGGAAGTGGTGAAACTGTGGGTTCACATGGTAGCACACGTTGATCCTTAATTAGAAATAGGCGTGGTAGATGTAGCACACGTTGATCCTTAATTGGAAATCGGCGTGGTAGATGTAGCACACGTTGATCCTTAATTGGAAATAGGCGTGGTAGATGTAGCACACATTGATCCTTAATTGGAAATAGGCATGGTAGATGTAGCACACGTTGATCCTTAATTGGAAATAGGCGTCGTAGATGTAGCACACGTTGATCCTTAATTGGAAATAGGCGTGGTAGATGTAGCACACATTGATCCTTAATTGGAAATAGGCGTGGTAGATGTAGCACACGTTGATCCTTTATTGGAAATATGCATGGTAGATGTAGCACACGTTGATCCTTAATTGGAAATAGGCGTGGTAGTGGCTTTGATCTTGTCCGGATCGGAAGCGTGGCTTGAATTCTAGATATTGAATCGGAAAGCGGTGAAACGTTGGGTTCACATTAAGGTACCACATGCATAGAGTGACATGTCTTGCATTGAGTCGCATTAGAGTTATGTGATAATTGAGTGTATGCATTATTATAATTGTGATGTGTGTATGAGATATGGTAATTGAATTTGATGATGTTTGGATACATAACTTGGCAAGTATGTGATTATGTGATAATTGTGGTTATGTGTATTTATTGGAATATAATATTGGATTTGAATATTATACTCCTTGAGTTTTAAGTGTGCTTGAAACATGTGAAATAAATGTTGGTTAATGTTATTTACATGGTTATATGAAGTGTGATAAATTCCTTTAATTGTTGATTTAATCATTGTGCCTTATTTTACTTCTTCATAATGATTTGAATTCTCACTCTTTCTGTTTGAATGTTACCTTTACATAGGTATCGTGCAGATACTCCAGAGTAGTATTGCTGAAGTAAGTGGACGGTAGCTCGCTCGAGATTTAGCCGGAGAGTTTCCATATTTTAGTTTGAAGACTAGGTAATGAGTCAATGCTCTGGTCATGTAACATTGGGTAGATTAGTAGTATTGAACTCATATCTTATTTGGATATGCATCATGTTATTACTTGTTTTATTTTATCTTGAGGTTATTATTGAGAGATGATCATGGTATGGGACATGGATCATTTTATGAAATACATGAGTATTCATTATTTTCCGTTGCGAACGCATATTCTTGAATATTCATGATAATTGAAATGTGTTATTTGAAATGACCAGGTGTATTGTATATTGATGATGGAAGGTGTTGGTTTTTGAAAGCTTCTAGTTTTTTTGAAAACGTCGATGTGACGCCCTTTTGTTTATATGCGTGCTTATTTACTCTGATTATATGTTAAGTATTTTGGGGTAGAAAAAGGGGTGTTACAGCGTAGGCCCTAGCTATTCAAAGCACCCGCCCTTGTTCCTAAGCTCTAGCGCAATTTGAATCAAATAATTGACAAGTCTTCTTCTTTAAGAAAGCATCAATAATTCAACACTTCAATAGTGAAACATCATTGCACATCAATCCTCCTTCAATAGTGAAGCAACATTACTCTCCGATTGGATTCAGTATTAGACTTTCCTCCTTGATGTTCATACATTTCTTGGTATCATTATCTGGGGGTCGCATACCCATTTCTCAATCATTGCTTCATGAATTGCCTATCAGTTTAGACTATGGCGTACTTTGTTGCTTTCCTCAAGGTGTAGACCTTGGCAACCTCCTTTAGCCCGTGGAGTTTAGACTCTCGCTTTATCCATTGCCTACGAGGTATAGACCCTGGAATCTTACCCATATAGTTCAGACTGTGGCATCTTTATTCTTTTCGCATGAGGTACAGATCTTAGAATCTTTATTCTCTGCCTATAAGGTGCAGACCTTGACATTCATCCCATGGAGTACAGACTCTGGATTTGTTTGTTTCCTACAAGGTGTAGACCTTGGCAACTCCTTTAGCCCATGGAGTTCAGACTGTGGCTTTATTCTTTTCCTATGAGGTACGAACCTTGGCATCTTGCCTATATAATTCAGGTTGTGTCATCTTTATCCTCTACCTATAAGGTACAGATCTTGGCATTCAGCCTATGGAGTATAGACTATGGCTTTATTTCTTTCTCACGAGGTGCAGACCTTGGCAACTTCTTTTATCCTATGGAGTTCAGTCTTTGGCTTTATCTTTTTCCTCAAGGTGCAGACCTTGGCAACCTCTTTTAGCCCATGGAGTTCAGACTCTGGCTTTATTCCTTTGCCCTCAAGGTGCAGACCTTGGAAATTTCCTTCATCCCATAGATTTCAGACTCTCGTTTTATTCCTTGCCTACAAGATACATATATTGGCATCCTTGCCCCTTTGAGTTCAGACTCTGGCCATCCTGATTTTGTCTATACAGTATAAACTTTAACATATTATTCTGCCTTACAATTCAGACTTTGGCATTCATTTATCCAACCCTTGGAGTTCAGACTCTGGCTACCTCTTTCATTGGCTTATAGTGCAGACTTTGGCATCATACTCTTTTTCCCTTATGGAGTTCAGACTTTCGCATTCAGATCAGTTCCTTTGCCTTATAGTGTTTAGACTATGGCGCACGTACACATCTTTCCCATAGAGTTCAGACTCTGGCAACCTTTGACATTGACTTGAATTTTAGACTTTGGTATTATATCTTCTTTGCCCTCATTGAGTTCAGACTTTGGAAATCAGTTCCTTGCCTTTGTTTTAGTTTAGACTATGACATTCATCTATCTTGCCCTGTGGAGTTCAGACTCTGGCCATATCTCATTTGTCCTTTTGGTTAATCACCATCATTGGTTAGTACCACATTCCTGCTTATTAATCAATCTGCCTTGCCTCTATGAAATCCTATCAAGTATCTCTCTTTGTTTTCAGTCGTAGTACGTTGAACTACGATTGCTCTGATTTTCTCATTGCACAATGAGAATACATAGGAACGAGGGTTCGAATCCTTCATGGGCATACTTATTTATTATTCCTGCCTTAGGGAATTCCTCCATCCATCTTCATGATACATTAATATGCTACCTTCGTTCACCTCACGTGATATATCAGTTACATTTGAGCCAAATGCAGTATTTCTTTGAGCTCCATCTTGCATTTCCTTTGTGCACTAAGAGATGTTTCTTCTATGAAACCAAAGATTTAATTTCCTTCATTTTCAGCATACCATATAGTGGCGAATGTTCAGACAGTCTACATATCGGTTAATTCCAGTTTTACTCTTGGGTTCATATTTTCACCCCTGTTGGAGTTCAAACAACATAATTCTTTGGTTCAGACCATACTTTGATCACAATCCTTTTCACCTCCTACCACTAGTTCTATGAACTATGGAGCTCTGAATTCCTTATTGCACTATAAGGATACGTAGGCATGAGGGCCCAAATCCTCACCGAGCACTTTATCTATTACTCTTTCCTTTTCCCATTCATTTGCGAGTAGTCTTTTGATATCATACTCATTCGAGCAAGAACAATTAAAACGGTTCCCATGGAGTACCATGGGATGTTAGGGGTGTTAATACCTTTCCCTTGCATAATCGACTTCCTTACTCAACATATCTCTTTCCCACGGGTTTTATCGATGTTTTCCCTTTCCTTCGAGAATAAATAGAGTTCGATGGTGACTCTGTTGTATGTTCGAGCGTGTGATATGTTCGGGTATATTTCCGCTAGCTTCACCATGCAAGATGAGCTAAATAAATTTAAAATAAATGATGTGTTGGACCTTGTCCAAACTCTACGAGATCATCAAGTTATAGGTACTAAGTGGGTTTTTAGAAATAAACTAGATGAAAACGGAGTGATAACAAGGAATAAGGCATGGCTAGTGGCTCAAGGATATAACCAAGAGGAGGGCATAGATTATGAGGAAACTTATGCTCTGGTTTCTCGCCTCGTGGCTATACGCATTTTACTAGCGATTGCATTCTCTAAATATTTCAAATTATTTCAAATGGACGAGAAAAATGCTTTCCTTAATGGTTATATAAGTGAAGAAGTGTATGTTTGACAACATCTCAGCTTTGAAAATCATGAGTATGCTAACCATGTGTTTAAACTAAATGAGCTTTGTATGCCACTTAGTAATTTCTTACTTGATCAAGGATACTCTAGAGGGAAGGTTGATACAACACTTTTCATTAAACGTCAAGGAAAACATATTATTCTAGTTCAAATTTATGTTGATGACATCATATTTGGTTCTACTAGCATGCAATTGGTCAAAGAGTTTTCAAAGCTAATGTGGGGCAAATTTAAGATAAGTTTAATGGGTGAGTTTACTTACTTTCTCATACTTTAAATCAAGCATCTCAAAGAAGGAACACTTGTGTGTCAAACAAAGTACTGCAAAGAGTTTCTTAAATGCTTCGGAATGGTAGATGCAAAGTCAATTGACACTCCAATACTCACTAACGGGAACTTGGATAGAGATGGAAATGGTTAGGATGTTAACGTCAAAAGTTATAGAGGTATGATCAGATCTCTCTTATATCTTATTATATCTAGGCCTGACATTATGCTTAGTGTGTGCATGTGTGCTCGATATCAATCCACTCCTAAGGAATCACATTTAAAAGATATAAAGCACATCCTTAGATACCTTCATGGAACCTATAGGTATGGGCTTTGGTTTTCCATAGGTAGCGATTGTAGTTTGGTTGGTTATTTCGATTCCGATTTTTCAGTTGCAAATTAGATAGAAAAATTACTACTGGAACTTGTCACTTATTTTCAAACTTCTTAGTTAGTTGGCATAGAAAGAAGCATGTCTCTGTTGCTTTGTCAACTACAGGTGAAATACGTCTCACCCGGTAGTTATTATGCTCAAGTTTTATGGCTCAAACAATATCAAACTTAAATATATTCCTATAATTTGAAATAATACTAGTGCGGTTAACCTAACCAAAAATCCAGTGTTACACTCTCGAACTATACATATTGAGATAGGTCAACATTTCCTACGCGGCCATCTTGAAAAAGGCGATGTTGTTTTTGAACATGTTGATATCAAAAATAAACTTGATGACATTCTCATAAAACCTATTGCGACTGAGCCGTTTTTCAATATTCGACAGGAATTGGGCATTCTTGATATCTCAAATCTTGCCTAAAATATTTTGTTGCATGCATTATTTACATTTGTTTTGACTTTCATTTGAAAGTTCTATTTCACGTGAGTGCATCCTCCGTCTCTCATCCTATGAGGTAATATCATTTCACTTAGCTCTTTATTCATAAGTTTTTATATGATTTATTGCTTATTTGTGTCTCTTATATTTGATTGTATCTTTATGTTCCTCAAATGTGTGATATATTTTATGTATGATACAATTCATGTTTGTTCACTTCCAAAAATTTCATTGATAACCCTTGAGTATTTCAATCTATATGTTTATAGTGACATCATGTTTTTATTTCATCATGATATGTATTTCATGCTATTATTTCTTCACATTTGAAGTATTTTTTTATGTTATTAGTGTTTGATCATGTTATTTATTTACTCTTGCATGAAAAATGACATTTTTCATGAATTGTTTCTAAGTCCATAGTGAATGTATCGACTCAATCGCCTCATATGAAAACCCAATATCTTAATGTTTGTAATTTTTTAATTCTGGACAGTTTGTGTTGACACATAAATGCTTGGAGTCAACACCTAGCATAAATTTCTTTATTTTCAAAATTTATGTTTAGTAGGTGTCGACGCACAGCTCGTATGGGTCGACACATTTGAAATTTTAAATATTTTAAAAAATTTATGTTCGGTATGGGTCAACTCCTAGCTCGTATGGGACAACTCATTCGATTTATATTTTAAATATTTTCTTCTCTTAGACTTTTTGGTAAGAATAAAGTCCAAAGCTGCAAACCTTCTTGTGATGAATAAAGCATGCCCAAACACTTAAGTCAATCTTTGTTTTTGAATAAATACCCTATAGTAGCAGCCATGCTAGTCCACTTATAGGTTAAAGTTCTTTCCCTCTATGGTACAAACCTCATTTCTCTTATGGATACCGATACACCTTCATCTTTCGGTTTCAAACAACACTTCCTCAAGTCACTTATTTCCAAATATTCAATTTTGTGACCTTGATCACTTCATTCTGTTCATCTACATGATGCACGCATATTCTACCTTCCTTCACTTCATGTGATATACCAGTTACATTTGAGCCAAATACACTACCTCTTTGTGCTCCTTCTTGCGTCACCTTGTGAACCAAGAGATGTTTGGGACTGTGCCCAAACACTTATTTCTTCGTCTTTTCGGCATTACCCTATAGAGGCATCCCTGCTAGTCCACGTACTGGTAATAGCCACCTTACTCTTGGGTTCATCTTTTCACCCTCGTTGGAGTTTAAAACACAATTCTTTGGTTCAGACCATACCTTGATCACACTTATTTTCACCTCCCACCACTAGTTCTTCGAACTACGGAGCTCTGAATTCCTCATTGCACTATAAGGATACGTAGGCATGAGGGCCATAATCCTTATCGAGTACTTTATCTATTCTTTTCCTTTTCCCCTATTCGTTTGTGAGTAATCTTTAGATGTAACACCTATTCGAGCAAGAACAATCAAAATGGTTCCCATGGAGTACGATGGATGTTTGGGGTGCTAATACATTTCCCTTGCATAACTGACTTCCTTACCTAACATATCTCTTTCCCCCGGGTTTTATCGATGTTTTCCCTTTCCTTCAAGAATACAAAAAGTTCGATGGCGACTCTGTTGTATGTTCGAGCGTGCGATACATTCGGGTATATTTCTGCTAGCTTTAGCATGATCTGAACCAAGGATGCTACCAGAGTTTGTGACTCTACAAGGTAGGAAAAGATGTTTTCCAGGGTCTGTAACCCTACAGGATAGCATGAGAGAAAGCCATAGTTTGTAACTGTATAGGCATGACATAAAGGGTTAAAACTGGTAGTCTTTGCAATGAAGTGCTTGCTTATCAAAGTCTGTAAATTTGTAGGGTAAAATGAAATGATATGTATGCCATAGTCTGTACTATACAAGGAAAAAGGAAATGAATGTCAGAGTCTGAAACTCCAAAGGGCAAAGAGAAATGATGCCACAATCTGTAACTGTATAGGCATTGGAAGTGGTAGCCAGGATCTCTAACCATATAGGTATAAAGAATGAATACCAAAGTCTATAACTATATAGGTAAAAAGAATAAAGCTTTGCCAAAGTCTATAACTGTGTAGGCAAAAAGAAAGATTTCCAGAGTCTGAAACTCCATAGGGCAAAAGAGAGCTTGCCAAAGTCTAAAACTCTATAGGACAAGGAAAATAATGCCAAAGTCTGTCACTATAGGTAATGCATGAAACAATAAGAAAATGATGCCAAAGTCTGTAACTGTATGGGCTATGAATGAAGCAATGGAAAGAGTATATGGGTGTGTCGCACTAAGGTAATGATCCCAAAATATGTATGGACACCAAGGAGGGGAGTATGACACTTGATCCAAAGAGGAGAGCGTGATAGCATTACAATGTTGTAGTGTATAAGAGCTGAGTGATTGACGTGCTTCAAGAAGACCTTGTCAATTACTTGATTCGAATTGCACTAAAGTAGATGAATAAAGGTGAATACGTTGAATAACTAGGGCCTACGCCTCGTACGTAAAGGTACTCTAGACAAGGGTAGGAATAATCCCTCTCAGCATTCTTTGTTACTTAAGGCCCATGGTGTGTAACTCTCGTCATGATTACCAAGTGTTGATAGAAGATTCTGGTTATTGATCTTGATGATGCAATATTGCTTGTTATAGGATGAGACTTGGAAATCATTTGATTTGAATTGTATTAAAGATTATAAATAGAGGTGAATACTCTGGACAACTAGTTTATTCGTCCCGTACCCAAAGATATTCAGGATGAGAATAGAAATGCTCCCTCTCACCCCTTCTCTATTTCTTAAGGATCATGGCACACAACTTGAATCATGTTTGACAAGTGTTGATACACCTTTATTATGCTTGAACTGTAGTCCAGATTGTCTGCAATGTGAATGCCTTGTACTGACTTGAAGTCTTGAACTTGAATTTGAATCTTGGGGTCTTGAGCTCCTGAGGTCCAGTACAACTTTAACACAAAAGACTTATCCTATCAAGTGATCAAGGGTCTTTTAATCACTTGAATAGTCTTGGTAAATTAGCACAGTGAAAAGTATTTGGTTAATCAAAGTAAACTTTGATCAACACAATCAGTGGGAATGAGGAAAATCAGTTGAATTATGTACACGATAAACCTAATGAATTTATCAATCAGATTATACCAGTTGAAATTTACACAAACCCTAATCTAAGCGAACATACAAATCAGGAATGTCCTAAACCCTTGGGGGGAAATTGTCATTATCCATAATTTTGTTAATATTGAATAAACAATCAAGATTTAATCAAAATTAATTAGAACTAAATAATTCTAATTAAATTTAATATGTTAATTCGTGATGAAAAAATAAGCTAAAATTAATTAACCTAATTCTAATTAATCAAATTATAACATAAAAACCAGAAATTAAGAATTAATCAAAATAAATTAATAATTGAAAAAAGGATTTAAATTATATGGAGGTAGGGTATGCAGGCTTTGAAGGAGGTGTAAAGAGAAAGCTTGAGCGTTAAGCCCAAACTACACAAACAAGTGTCGGATCCAGGTCAAATGTCCACCGGTTCAGCACAAACACACTGCAGTCGCGTATGAGCACCTCCATTTGATTACATGCACCTTGATCCAAAATTCAATCAAAACGCAAGAAGTTGAAATCGAAATTGCTTAAGGTTCATCACCAAATTCCGCTTCAACTCGAGTTCATCAATCCTCTTCTTCACTTGCGTTTGGAATCAACTGAATCCTAACCAAATCTCTTGGAATGTAGATGAAACCATAGCAAGAAAGTGGAAAAAAACTTACCGAATTTGAACTCCAATGCAGTGGCAGAAACAGGTATCGATTCTTTCGATGTATGTTTCTTCTTCTTCTCACGACTTCTTCCCTTATGCTACTTTGGTTGTGAACCGTGAGACAGGATTGAGAGGATTGAAAGTGAGAGTTTCTGAGAATTAAAGTTTGAAGTGGAGCTATGAAAATTGCAGGAAAATGAAAAAATGAGTAATGAATGAGCCTCCCTCGAATTTTCAGTGAAGAATGTTGGAATTAGACCCTTTTGAATAAAAACTTGGTAAGTAGGAGAATTATTTATGGAAGAGAGAACTTTGTATTTTTGCTTGATTCAAAAGTGTTGGATTACATCTCTATTTATAGTACTCTAAGGAGAACTCTAAACACACTAATTCTAGAGAGTTCTCAACTTTAGACATTCAAAGAGTATTCTAGAAAATATTATAATCCTAAGAAATATCTAGACACTCCAAATACTACAAGACTTTTTTAGAAACATTACCCAAAATAAACTAAGCCCAAATAACTAAGCCCAAAATCAAATAATAAAATTAGGCCCAAATCAAGTTTAATATTTCAACATCGCCCCTTAAACTTGATTTGTGACTCCAAGCACATTCCTTAGCTTCACGAAAGTTTCCAACTTGAGTGGCTTAGTGAAAATGTCAGCAGATTGATCTTGAGACAATACATACTTCAACTTCACCTTGTACACCCATCTTATTCCGATTACTTTATGTCGTCATGGAAGTGTAGTAAATTCCCATGTATCATTCTTCGTGATTGACTTGATTTCTTCTTCCATGGCGTCTCTCCACTTTACATTTTCAACTGTTTATTGATAGCTTAGAGCCTCGCAATTACCCAAAAGGCAAAAAAGGTTAATGTCATTTATGTTTTCGGTTACCTCATAAAGCTCTTCAATACTCCTTAGTCGTGGTGTCCTCTCACTTGAGCTTGTTTCATCCAACCTTGGTGTCGTTGAGGCTGGTGGTGTAATATTTTCTTCTATCATTGGTTGTTCCATTTCGTCTTCTTCTTCAAAGTAAGGAAGAAAATTGTACCTGTCTTCTTGAAGACTTCAATCCCAACAATCTTTTTCTTCGAACTCCACGTCACGACTTATGACGATCTTTTCACTATTTGGATTATAGAGCTTGTACCCTTTGGAGCTTTAGTCGTACCCGACGAATACATACTTCTCACTTTTATCATTGAGCTTTGTTCTCCTTTCATCAGGAACGTGAGTATAGGCAATGCTTCCAAACACTTTGAGGTGAGATATCCCAGGCTTCCTTCCACTCCATGCTTCTTGTGGTGTCTTCTCATACACGCTTCTTGTTGGGGAACGATTTGTCAGATAAACCGCACATGCCACTGCTTCGGCCCAAAACTCTCTCGGTATCTTCTTGCTCTTAAGCATGCCTCGCACCATGTTAAGTATGGTCCGATTCTTTCTCTCTGCTACTCCATTTTGTTGTGGTGATCTTGGCATTGTTAGTGGGCGGCGAATTCCATGGTCTTCACAATATTTTGGAACTCACTTGAAATGAACTCTCCTCCTCGGTCAGATCTCATGGCCTTAATGGAAAGACCACTTTCTTTCTCCACAAGGGCTTTAAACTTCTTAATGTTTTCAAACACTTCTAACTTCTCCTTCAAGAAATAAACCCATGTTTTTCTAGAATAATCATCAATAAAGAGGAGAAAGTATTTACTCTTACCAAAAGAGTTTGCATTGATTGGACCACAGACATCAGTGTGTATGAGCTCTAGCGGTTTTGTCGCTCTTGACATTCCTTTGGAAAGCTTTTCCGGAATTGCTTCCTGTCGCAACCTGAAAAATACAGTGCGAAAAAAAAACAACCGGCGAAAGAAAAAGACAGAAGAGTCGCCACCGTGCGTTATTCATCCCAAAGGAGGGAAAGGAAACGCTCGAAGTAAACCTGAAAAAGGAAAGGACAAGACGGGGTCTCGCAACCAAATCTTGGGTTCGGGAGTCGGTTATGCGAAGGGAAGGTATTAGCACCCCTACGCATCCGTAGTACTCTACGGGATCCACTTTTGTAGTTCTTGTCTAAAGGGTGTGGGTTTATCTTGTGCTATTTACTAAAAAAGGGTTAAAGGAAAAGGACTCGCGCGGATGTCGCATCCACTGCATACGTATCTCATCTGAATATGAGAATCAGAGTCTTCGTAGCTCGGCTACCTATGGGTTGGGGGGATGTGTGCTCGCTAAGACATCGCGTCTTATGCCTACGTATCTCATCTGGCCTGAGAATCAGAGCAAAACGTAGTTCGGCTAACTACGGGGTTATGGATTGGGTTTTGGGCGAACAACGTTACTACGCAATATACCGGATGCTCGACCTTTGGAGACTTACTCGCCTGTAGTAGAAGGAGTTAGCGTGTTGCTTTGGGTTTTAGGAGAATAAAAATCAATGAAGGGTTAGGGTTTGGGATGCTCAAGGGCAAAAAGGCAGTCCTTGACGAAGGAACCGCGCTACCTGCAGGGATATGAATACAAAATACAAAACATGTATCTCAAAGTAAAATGCCACCAAGGGGCTCAAACGTTGCCTCATATCGAGGTCTTCCAGCTAGGAAAGCAGTAAAATGTGGGGAAAATGTAAAAGTACCACGCGGATAAAGATCCGAAGTAACATCAATTAGAGGAGTAAGAAACCCTGAGATCCTTCCAAGCTAATGCCATCAAAGAAAAGTGAGTCAGTACAGGTAATCGGAATGAACCTCCAGGGGTTATCCCACAAATAAAGTGGGAAACCACGCAAGTTATCCCTGATTGGAGAGCTTGATTGAAATTGAGTTGCACCCGTGAGGTTTACAAAACAATCTTCAGGGTTTATGTGAGGCAGAGGTGATTCTGTGTAGCTGAGTTCCCTTCGGGGTTTGGAGGCTGCTCTGAACTCCATTAGGTCTTCTCTCACTATCTTTTTCCTCAGGGTTTTGTTCCAAAGAAACCTCAGAGTATTTTGCTTCTCTTCAAAATCCCCCTTTGTTATGTGTTCTCTCAAGTGAAGCCTTGGTATTTATAGACTGAATTTCATGGTTTTGTGGGCTCAAATGAGAGAGACCCAAGTCCAAAATTTTTTATTTATTTAATTATTTATTTAATTAATTAATTAATTAATTAATTAAAAAAAAATTATTATATATTTTTTTTTTGGATCTAATTCTGATTGACATGATGAAATGCAATATGAAATGCTAAATGAATGCATGAATGAGGAGGGCAAATTTTGGGGTGTTACAGCTGCCCCTATTCAATCATCAGCTAACCCGAGTAGGATGAAAGCGAACAACTTATCAGACAAACGGGGTGAGCTGTGATTGAATACCAAAGACAGACCGAAAATTTGTGCTCCGAGAATTCCACAAAAACGCGGAAATACACCGCGTTGTTTATCTTTCTTCTGATCCTCTGGCTTAATCTGGAGTTTCGATCCTCTGGCTTAATCTGGAGTTCCGATCCTCTGGCTTAATCTGGAGTTTCGATCCTCTGGCTGAACCTATACTCAATTTAGTCCTCTGGTTGGATATTAATTTTGATCCTCGGGCTGGATACAATTTTGATCTTCTGGCTAGATCTTCTTCGATCTTCTGGCTAGATCTCCTTCATTTCGATTCTCTGGCTGAATCTATTTCCTTTGATTCTTTGGCTGAATCTACTTCGATCTTCTGGCTAGATCTGAATTGTTGCGATTTTCGATCTTCTGGCTAGATCTTCTTTGTTTCGATTCTCTGGCTGAATCTATTTCCTTTGATTCTCTGGCTGAATCTATTTTCGGTCTTCGGGCTAGACCTGACTTTGATCTTCTGGCTAGATCTGGAGTGTCGATCCTCTGGCTGAATCTGCACTTAATTTGATTCTCTGGCTGAATCTACCTCGATCTTCTGGCTAGATCTGAATTGTTTCGATTCTCTGGCAGAATCTATTTCCGGTCTTCGGGCTAGACCTAACTTCGATCTTCTGGCTAGATCTGGATTGTTTTGATGATAAATTCCCATCATTAGGATCCCGCATCTGAGGCATGCGCTGGTTGACCCTCTTTTGAAATCTACACCCAACCTTCATATTAGATATGCAGCTTCGAGAATATTACACTTTTGGGCTTCGTACATATTCTTCGGGCTAGAACATGTTGTAACGACTCCTCAATTAGACTTGCTGGGGAAATAAAGCTTGTAGGCGACTTCACTGGGGAATCTTCAAATTGAGCCTCAGGCTGACTCTTGGGAAAACGATTCTCAGGCTGAATCTTCAAAAATGACCCTCATGCTGGATCACGGGAAAACGATTCTCAGGCTGAATCTTCGAAATAACCCTCAGGCTGGATCACTGGAACACGATTCTCAGGCTGAATCTTCGAAATGACCCTCAGGCTGGATCACTGGAACACGATTCTCAGGCTGAATCTTCGAAATGACCCTCAGGCTGGATCACTCACGCTTGATCCTCTGGCTGGATCTCATGACCTTGGTTGTAAAGTAATTCTTCAGTCTGCTTGGAAGAACCTGTTTATCAGCTTATGTGTATGCTTGATATGATATGCATGCGAATGCAAATGCTATGCATGGTGTAAAAGAAAAAAGAAATCTGCTAGGGGAAGCAAACTCCGGTAGGGAACAGATCGCTGTATCAATCCTTGAATGCTCTGTGGGGAATGATCCGTCTGCCGGGACCAATGAGCCACCAAAAATAAATTGGCTGCTTGAAAAGTCGACCTTGCGGGGGGAGTATCAACTATGGAAACTTGGTTCGGCGAGGCTCTGTGAGGAGAGTCTGTGGGGAAAACACTTCCTGGGGAAATGTCGTAGGAAACGACCTTTGCTGGGGATATGAACTTGCTAATCGTCCTCAAGCTGGGGATTAGAACAAATCTGCTAGAAATAATCTGCTGGGGATGAGATGAACATTGGGAACACCACCCTCTTGTCCGTTGGGTATGCAACCACTCCGCTGTTGCTAGGAAGATACAGTCTGACACCGTCAACTCCGCTGGGGATATATAGTCTGGATACTGTCAACTCTACTGGGGATAGACAGTCTGGATACTGTCAACTCTGTTGGGGAACATGCTCTGCTGAGGAGAGACTTTGTCAACCGCTTGGGGATGAGGATTCACGACTTGGCATCCGGTTCCTGTGACCTGCAACCAAAAATACACGTATGCCTCGGGGGAATTACTCGGTTTGAATTCACCGTTCGGGATTAAGCACATTCAAAGCAATTTTAAATGTTTTCCTGTGCAAATCATTTGCAAAAGCCACCATTATGTTCATATGCAATATGTTTTATCAAAAATTCGGACATTTTTGCAAACAAACTGATAAATGAAAAATAAAGAGGCTCTTTAACTGAATTATTCGACTCTTAATGGGGAGAAAATTTGTGCCAGGAATAGGCGAGGGTATCAGGAAGCTGATCCCTGAAAAGAGGTGATCGCTATAAAAAAGAGAACTATCCTAATGGCAATGTGGAAACGGGGTCCCACTGAGTTTCGACTCTGCTATGGTTCGTATGTCCTCAAGACGCTCTGCTCATCTTGCTTTTTGAAGTGGATGATTAGTCGATCTTTAACCTTCGAAGATTGCCGGATTGAATGAAACGGTGATATAACACTGATGAACTCAGATCATAGTCATTCGCTTATTCCCTAACTTTTGCCTGGATCGCCCCCTTTTCGGGTTTTCAATCCACCGGGATACCCATTTTTGCCTGAGCCGCCCTTTTGGGTTTTCGACTCACCGGGTGTACTCTTTTTTTTTATATATCCCTAATTTTTGCCCGAACCTCTTTATTCTTTTTTTTGGTTCGTCGGGATGCCCCTTTTTTGCCTGGACTATTCTTTTTATTGTCCAGCAGGTCTATTTTATGCGAAGTATTTTTTAACCGCGTCTGAGTTAATAGGGGACGGGAATCCTTCGCCCTCCATGGTTGTTAGCATCAAAGCTCCGCCATAGAAAATCCTTTTAACCACGTACAGACCCTCATAGTTCGGTGTCCATTTGCCCCTGTGATCTGTGTTGGGAGGAAGAAATATTTTGAGTACCAATTCACCGACTCGATACTCCCGAGAGCGCACTTTCTGACCAAATGCTTTCTTCATTCGTCTCTGACCGAGATACGTCAATTCTGGGTACGTAGTTCCATCATAGCACCATTTCCCGTTGGTTTGATTGATAACCAAAGTTGAGTCCCCGTATACATCCAGGGATTTAATCTGTATTTTGACGGCTTCCTCAAGTCTTAGGATACAAGCTTCGTATTCGGCTTCATTGTTGGTGCAGGGAAAAGTTATTCTGACACCAAATGGCATATGAACCCCCTTCCGGTGTGATCAACACTATACCAACTCCGCGACCATTGACATGGACCGCCCCATCAAACATCATAACCCATTTGGATTCAGGGTCAGGCCCCTCCTCCGGGAGTGGTTCCTCTCAATCTTTCGATTTGAGAAACATGATGTCCTCATCAGGAAAGTCAAACCTCATAGGTTGGTAATAATCCATCAGTTGCTCTGCAAGATAGTCTGACAAGACACTTCCCTTGATGGCTTTTTGTGAAGTGTATTGGATGTCATACTCTGTCAGTATCATTTGTCACCTAGTAACTTTTCCGGTAAGTGCTGGCTTTTCAAAAATATACTTGACTGGATCCATTTTTGATATCAATAGAGTCGTGTGAGTCAACATATACTGTCTTAGTCGGCGAGCAGCCCATGCCAAAGCGCGACAAGTTTTCTCGAGCAATGAGTATCTTTGTTCACAGTCGGTAAACTTTTGCTAAGGTAGTATATTGCATGCTCTTTTCGACCTGACTCATCATGCTGACCGAGCACACAACCCATTGACCTTTCTAACACAGTCAAGTACATGATCAACGGTCTTTCCTCTCGGCCTGTAGACTGACCCCGATCTTGATCTCTTTCTTGTCGTCTTCGGTACCAACGTTGATGGTCTCAACCACCTCCTGATAAGGTGTAATAGCTCGGTCCTCCTGTTTCAACAATCTGGCTAACCCTTCAGGCAATTCACAATCTTCCTCAGCCCCTTCTTCGGCTTGATAGATAGGATTGTCGAAGTCATACTTGGCCATAGCAGTGTCGTTAGCAGTGAGATCCGAGTGGTCGGCTCTGCATGATGGAGGATCATGCTTTACCTTAGAATGAGAGATTTTTTTTTTGAAAGAGAGGAAACGAAAAAAGAAACATTGCCATTTTTTTTTGTAAAAGTAAAAAAACTGAAAGAAAGAGAACACAAAATTGTTTGCAAAAACCGTCCTTTATTGATGATAAAAATAATTGCGAAATGTAACTAAATGGATGGCCCTACAAATGAGCCGTTACACCTTGGGCAAAGTGTAAGACTTTATTATGCATGTAATAAAGGAAAACAATAAAAATCACTCTTTCAGCAGAGTAACCCGAACGGTTTTTTCAGACGACCAGTTGTCGAGCTTTTCTCCCAGGACACACGGGCGAATCCAGCTATCTAAGTCACAGTCGCTGTCAGCCTTGTCTTCATCTGCAGCATTGACGATGTGGGGAGAAACCAAACCCCCGCTGGAGAGAGTACCGGCTTCATTCTTCTGAGATCCCGGAGCATACCCCAATCCAAACTTGTCTTCTTTGATGACTGGCTCCACAAATTTGCCCCAGCCTTGGGCATTACCAGCTTCAACCACTTCGACAGCATTAATCCCCTGCCCGCCGTGAGCCGGCATCGGGTTCTGGATAACATTAGGCACCGGAGCAAAATTGATAGCCTGGGCATCTCTCAAATCTTGTACCTTTAACTGGAGAGCCTTGCAATTATCTGTAGTATGGCCAGGTGCGTTGGAGTGAAAAGCACATCTGGCGTTGACATCATAACCTCTGGGCAAATTATTGGGATCGATTGGTGGGGCCAGAGTTCTCAACGTAACCAGATTCATGTCAATCAGGTTGGGAAGTAATACTGAATAAGGCATTGGGATTGGCTCGATGACCCGGTCCGTCTGCCTTGGACATTGTTGATAGTGTCTCTGCTGACCCGGATTACCTCCTTGTTGTTGATTGTTGTACCTGGGTTGTTGTTGCGGATGATATTGCGGTTGAGGAACAGGTGTTGGAATAGTGACTGCGGCCACTTGATCTTGATAATAATTAGGGCGTCCTCTACCCCTGCCTTTGCCGACATACACGGCGCTTGTCTCGCCTTCTTTTCTTCGCTGACCGTTACCAGCAAACGGTCTCTTGGGACCTGATGAGTTGGAAGCACTATTGTCTTGAATTCGGCCCATCTTCAACAGACTCTCGATTCTTTCTCCAGCAATTACTATCTCTGCAAAGCTGATTGACGGGCAAGCAGCCAATCTCTCAATGTAATTGCCTTGAAGAGTGTTCATGAACATGTCCGCCATCTCCCTTTCAGACATAGGGGGTTGGACGGACGCAGCAATCTGTCTCCAACGCTGAGCATACTCTCTAAAGGTTTCCTTGGCAGTCTGAGACATACCTTACAACAAGGTCCGATTTGGAGCCATGTCCAAGTTGTATTGATATTGCTTGACAAAAGCCTCTGCCAAGTCTTTCCAGCTCTTGATGGTAGTACGAGACAAATGAGAATACCATTCACGAGAAGCTCCAGTTAGACTGTCTTCAAAATAGTACATCCACAGCTTTTCATCTTCCGTGTGAGCTCCCAACCTTCCCAGATAAGATTGGAGATGAGTGCGTGGGCAAGAAGCCCCGTTGTATTTCTCAAAAGTAGGGGGTTTGAACTTGTGAGGAATCCTTACTCCCTGAACCAGACCAAGATTTGTGACATCAAAACCTAAGGAATTTTGAGACTCCCAAGATTTGAGCTTCTCAGCAAGCTCATCCATACGGCGAGTGGTCTCGAGGGCTTCGTCGTGCAAAGAAAATTGATCATACTGATAATCTTCAGTAACGGGGTGCCCGTTAATCCGAATTCCTTGATTCACATTGTATCTTCCACCAATATCATTTCCAACATTCCCTGTGTTGCCAACATTACCCGGGTTTCCATCAGCATTTGCGTTACCCGCGTTACCAGTGTTCACAGGGTTATCAGCGTTCCCAGGGTTACCAGGGTTTCCCTCAGCATTTGGTATCTCCAAATCTGGATTGGGCCTCGGTTGCTCAACCAATTCCCTCAGCTTTTCTTGGCCTGCTGCCATACCAGTCATCAATGTCATGAACTGACCCATCCTTTCACGCATATCAGCCAGCTCTTTCTGTACTTGGTCCATCGCTAGTCGTGGACGGTTTTCCTTTGTCGGGTATCTGTGAACTTGCTTGGGACCAATAACTGCCTGATACAGGGAACAAACATTATACACTGCGGTGACACCTGCAAAACAGACAAGGGTTAATATGCATGGTATGCGATGCACTGCTTGTTCAGTTTTAAGGCACCCCCATTTTGAAAGGGAATACCCTACAAATGAATAAGCATGAGATGTTGGATGCAAATATGCAGATGATGTTATGCAATGCAAAGGCATGTCAATCAGAATTGATGGATCCACTTGAACATCTGTCAGGTTGCACTGTCTGGAGAGAAATTAAGAGCACACCAAACAAAGGTCATGGGATGGATCATGTTATCCTTAATATCAACCACCCATTTTGGTGGATTATGGTTTACACCTTATCAACACCCGAGTTCCATTGATATTAAGGATACTTGATCGGATTAACCATGAATCAAGGGTTTGTTGCAAGTCACGAGCATGGAGTTTAGGTTAAGAACCACCCAAAAGGAGTGTACTAAGGTTTAAACCTGCCAAACATGTTCTACAAAAGGTTCCCATAGTCATAATCCCATCTTTCGGATATTATCAGAGGAACGAATACTCGTATTCCAACAATATTCTCAAGAGAGACTCTTATGAGTGTAGTATCGCGTAACAATCGTATCAAATCTTACATTTGAACGACTTTCGCACTACGTTCTACGAATAGGCCAAGATGGGTTTGGTAAACTAAGGTCCTCGGCTTCTTAGGTCTATATTGGAACAAGTAATGTCTAACCACAACTTACTTATGTGACATTATTGATCTCAACATGACCTCCACCAAGTGAATGGACTTGCAAGTCAACTCGCTAAGGAATACTCCACACAAGTTGACAGGACTATGCCATTCTCCTATCTCAAGTGCACTCGAGCTCGGGTATAGAACTCATCTCACAAAGATCACCAAGCAGCCAGCCAACAGAAACAGCAATGATATATACACAATGCAATAAGGTAAAGCAGGTAAATAAATAACTGTACAAAAGCATGAACACCCAATAAACAAACAAACTACAAAAGCTAGGAGGGACTCGCTTAGGGCAGATGGACCAGCAAGAGGTCAACTTCTTAAAGTCCCCAGTGGAGTCGCCAGCTGTCGCAACCTGAAAAATACAGTGCGAAAAAAAAACAACCGGCGAAAGAAAAAGACAGAAGAGTCGCCACCGTGCGTTATTCATCCCAAAGGAGGGAAAGGAAACGCTCGAAGTAAACCTGAAAAAGGAAAGGACAAGACGGGGTCTCGCAACCAAATCTTGTGGGCTCAAATGAGAGAGACCCAAGTCCAAAAATTTTTATTTATTTAATTATTTATTTAATTAATTAATTAATTAAAAAAATTTTATTATATATATATATTTTTTTTTGTAAAAAATTATATTATTATTTTTTTTCGTTTTTTTTTTTTTTTTTTTGATCTAATTCTGATTGACATGATGAAATGCAATATGAAATGCTAAATGAATGCATGAATGAGGAGGGCAAATTTTGGGGTGTTACACTTCCCAACTAGACATCCTTCACATAGTTGGTCTGGGTGGTTTATACTAGGCAAGCCTCTCACCATTTCCTTCTTTGACAATCATTTTAGCCTATCGAAGTTAAGATGTCTGAATCATAGATGCCATAGCCATGAAGAGTCGGTATAGCAAGTCTTGAGACACTTTGCAACATCATTTTGAATGTTCAAGAGGAACATTCTATTATTTTACATAGGCACCTTAGCAATCAAGTTATGTCTACAATCTCTTAAGAAAAGACTATGTTCTTTCAAGTGGATGTCATAGCCTTTCTCTAATAATTGTCCCAAGCTCAAAATATTATTCTTCATGTTAGGAACATAATAGACATTGGATATGAATTGATGACTCCCATTCTTTAAACGTATAAGAATTTTACCTTTGTCTTTGACTTGTATCTTTGAGTCATCTCCAAATGAGACATTGCCAGTTGTCGCTTCATTGATCTCTACGAACATGCTTCGATCGCCACACATGTGATTGCTTGCGCCGGTGTCGAGGTACCATTTGTTTTTTGTCTCTTCAACTTGGTTTTGGAATGCGAGCAACAAAGTTTCTTCTTCTCTTCCTTTTTCTTCTACAAAGTTAGCTTTCTCCACAACTTTCTTCGAGAATCTACACTCAGATGCGTAGTGACCGATCTTGTTGCAGTTGAAGCACTTGATTTGAAATTTGTCACACCTCGACCATGAATTTCCTCTTCCACGACCTCTTGTTTCTTGTGGATTCTAGCTTCTTTCTCCATTGTTAGAGTAGTTGTTGTAACTGCCTCTTCCTTCTCCTATATGTCCTCCTCCACGCCTACGATCTTGGCCACGACCTCGTCCTCTTTGGCTCTTGTAATTCGCATAATTTGCTTCCTTTATGTTGAGTTGTAGTAGTTGCTCCATAGCCTCCTTTTGTTTAATTTTTCTCTTTTGTTTTTCTTTGTATGCTTGTAAGGAACCCATGAGTTTCTCAATAGTCATGGTCTTTAAATCCTTGTTTTCTTCAATGTTGGTAACAATGAAGTCAAAACTTGGATTTAAAGTGCGAAGTATTTTCTCCATGACTTTTACCTCATCAACATCTTCACCATTTCTTTTAAGTTGATTGACTACGGCTAATACTCGAGAAAAATAATCATAAATTTACTCGGACTCTTCCATAAATAAACGTTCAAAATCACCTCTAAGAGTTTGAAGACGATTTTTTTCCACCTGTTCCACTCTTTTGTTGCAAGTTTGAAGTTTGTCCCATGCTTCTTTGGTCATCGTTACATTGGAGATCTTCTCAAATGTATCTTCATCCACCGATTGGTAAATGAGGAAGAGAGCTTTCTTGTCTCTCTTTCTTGACTCCCTCAATGTCTCCTTTACACCTTGGCTTAGCGAGGCTTCATCTTGCTCATTGAAGCCTTTCTCAACGATATCCCACACATCTTGAGCTCCTAGTAGCACCTTCATCTTGATACTCCAATTGTCATAGTTGTTCTTTGTGAGCATCGGCATTTGAAAAGGGAAACCTCCATTCGCCATTTTTTTAGGACCTTGAAGCTCTGATGCCACTTTGTTGGAAATAGACCCTTTTGTGTTTAAGAAAAGTGTGTTAGAATATTAGAGGCTTGAATAAAAACTTGGTAGGTAGGAGAATTATTTATGGAAGAGAGAACTTTGTATTTTTGCTTGATTCAAAAGTGTTGGATTACATCTCTATTTATAATAATCTAAGGAGAACTCTAGACACACTAATTCTATAGAGTTCTCAACTCTATACATTCAAAGAGTATTCTAGAAAATATTATAATCCTAAGAAATATCTAGACACTCCAAATATTACAAGAATTTTCTAGAAACATTACCCAAAATAAACTAAGCCCAAATAACTAAGCCCAAAATCAAATAACAAAATTAGGCCCAAATATGAAATTCTGGTATCAGATATAAGATGTCGAAGGTAATGTCACGACACTAATATTTGTTAACACAAATAGGATAAAGATACAGAATGGTAAAGCAAATGACACAAGCAATTGTTAACCCAGTTCGGTGCAACTCACCTACGTCTGGGGGCTACCAAGCCAGGAAGGAAATTCACTAAAATAGAATTAGTTCAAAGACTCTTCGTACACTTCAACAAGTTACAGTCTTTCTCACCTAATCTCTACCCGTGCAATTTCTATCTAAGCACTCTTAGATATGAGAACCCACTCACTTCCCTACAATCACACATGTGATCTTAAACAACAATCCCTTGAGAAAAGAAAATACTTTTCAATTACACACTCTTGATTTTAATTCACAGTTTCAATCAAGAAGACACACTCTTGATCTTGCTTCACAGCTTTGATCAAGAAGACACACACTCTTGCTTAACAACTTTAGAGTGACAAATTACAATCACAAATCAGTCCAATTCAATCATCAATGGATGACTTGAATGGCTTACAAGTCTCACGACTAAACATACACAAACCCTAGCTCTCTCTCTCTCTCTATTTCACTCAGTCTTGGTTGTGTGTTCAAACAGGTTTTCTAAGTCCCTTTTTATAGAAGCTTTCAGTTGGGCTTGGACATCTTGAAAACCCTAAATCTATTTTCCAATCAAATCTTTTTATAATAGCTGGTTAGATCTCCTTGGAAAATAAGTAAATCTGGTTGTAATCCATGATTGAATGCGCCAGCTAATCAGATCTTCAATCATACAAAGATTTCCATTAATTATGCAATCACAAAACACCAGACATTCACCCTGAATGTTTTGTGTACAGGATGTCGTGACATCGGGTCTGACATCCTGAAAAAATATTGCATAATCCAATAATTCCTTTTATAACTTCCAGCAGGTACAACCATATCAGATGCCATGTCCTTGTGAATGTCATCTGAAACAATCCTGCATGACCATGTCTTTCATTTAAGCTCCAGCAGGCACATCTAATATCAGAAGCCATGGCATTGTATGTGGCATTCTGAAACAATCCTGCATGAACATGTTCTTGGACTCCAGCAGGTACATAGGATATCTCATGTTAAGACATCACACATAACATCTTGTGAACATTCTTTGTTTTACCAAATTTGCTGCCAACACTTAGAATCAACAAACTCCCCCTTTGGCAAATTTTGGCTAAAACATATATCTGTCCTTTTTGTTCACAAGGTAAACTATCAGCAGTTAAACAACTTAACAGTAGTTTAAACAGCAGCAGAAGCAAAACAATTACTAGCTATAACTACTAGTAATACACACATGCACAAGGGTACTTCTCCTCCCCCTAAATTTGTGCAACACAAACAGAATTACTAGTTATGGATGCAACTAGTAAGACACACAAATGCACAAGGGTACTCCTTCTCCCCCTAAATTTGTGCACACAACAAACAGTCTCCATGAACATAACAGCTACTATAACTCCAGCACCTGTACCAGCCAGATTGTCATTCTGGCATCTGCTTCAACAACAACACCTGTGTACTTCCTTCAATAATAGTTGTTCTCCAGATCAACTACATATATCAACACTTACTTTTCTCCCCCTTTTTAGTCAAAATTGACCAAAGGTGACCTTTTTCAAAAACAATAAAACTTCAATCTTTCAACCATCAGCATCAGAATAGCTTCTAGCCACACAGTCTAGTCTTCGCCACAACACAGTTTACCCAGTCAGAAATATCCTCTGGGATAGCCACAAACTCCTTCACTTGCTATAGGTTCTCATGAACATAGATCCCCAACTTCCCCCTTAAACATTCAAATTGATTGGCATCCAAAGCTTTAGTGAAAATGTCTGCTAATCACTTTTCAGTAGTAACATGCTCCAGAGTTATGATCTTCTCTTCTACAAGTTCTCTGATGAAGTGATGACGAATGTCAATGTGCTTTGTCCTGCTATGTTAAATAGGATTTTTGGAAATATTTATGGCACTCAGGTTATCACAGTATAATGTCATGGCTTCTTGTGTGACATTGTATTCAGACAACATCTGCTTCATCCAGACCAGTTGTGAACAGCTACTCCCAGCTGCTATGTATTCAACTTCAGCAGTGGATAGAGATACACAGTTTTGTTTCTTGTTAAACCATGAAATCAGATTGTTCCCCAAAAAGAAGCATCCCCCAGATGTGCTTTTCCTATCATTAGCACTTCCAGCCCAGTCAGCATCACAGTAACCAGTCAATATGGATCCAGATCCATGAGTATACAACATCCCATAGTCACTGGTGCCATTGACATATTTCAGTATTCTCTTCACTTGGTTTATGTGACTGACTTTTGGTTCAGCTTGATACCTAGCACAAACACCTACAACAAATGCAATGTCAGGTCTGCTTGCTGTGAGATATAGCAGACTTCCTATCATGCTTCTGTATAGACTCTGATCTACACTGACACCATTTTCGTCTTTGGAGATTTTCACATGAGTAGGAGAAGGTGTCCTTTTATGGCTTGCATTTTCCATGCCAAACTTCTTTACAATGTTCTTAGCATACTTGCTTTGAGATAGAAAGATAGAGTCTTCCATCTGTTTGACTTGTAGCCCAAGAAAGTAGGTCAGTTCTCCAACAAGGCTCATCTCAAACTCAGATTGCATTTGTCTAACAAAATGTTTAACCATCTGTTCTGACATCCCACCAAATACAATGTCATCTACATATATTTGTGCCACCATGAGCTTTCCTCCTTCATTCTTCACAAACAAAGTTTTGTCAATACCTCCTTTCCTGTATCCATTGTCAGTGAGGAACACTGTGAGTCTCTCATACCAAGCCCTGGGAGCTTGCTTCAACCCATAGAGGGCTTTCTTTAATCTGTACACATGTTGTGGAAGATTTGGATCTGTGAATCCTTTAGGTTGTTCAACATATACTTCTTAATTTAAGTAGCCATTCAGGAAGGCACTTTTTACATCCATTTGAAACAGCTTGAATTTCAGAATACATGTCACTCCAAGCAATAGTCTAATGGACTCAAGGAGAGCTACAAGAGCAAATGTTTCATCAAAGTCTACTCCTTCAACTTTAGTATATCCTTGAGCTACTAATCTAGCTTTGTTTTTAGTAACAACCCCTTGTTCATCAGATTTATTCTTATATACCCACTTTGTTCCTATGACATTTACTCCTTCAGGTCTAGGAACCAATTCCCATACTTCATTCCTCTTGAATTGGCTCCTTAAAGACTTCAAATACATCAGATTTTTCTCTTATAAAATTGATCCAGGTGTATCTGGAGAAATCATCCACCACCAAATATGCATATTTCTTCCCACCAAGGCTTTCTACTTGCATGGGTCCCATCAAGTCCATATGAAGGAGTTCCAGGACTTTGGTAGTTGTGTCATGTCTGAGCCTCTGGTGTGACATCCTTGTTTGTTTTCCAATTTGACATTTGATGCGTGCTTTTCGCAAGTATGCGAACGCGTTAGAGTAATATAAAAGATTATCGAATCCACAGAGACCATGTGTCAATCTATCGTTATCTATTGTTATGGTGTTTATCAAAGGCAATCAAAATAAGTGTTTTTGGAGTGTGCAATGAAAAGTAAAGTGTTGAATAAAGATTAATTAATAAAGACAGGGTCGAATGTAATTCACATAATCAATTGATAATCCAAGTACTTGCTAATAGAGCTACTTATGGGCAATGTTTTCTACTTTGAAAAGAACTAATTTAACGGGAACTGTTGCTTTCGCGTATTCAGAACCGAGTTGTACTCCCTAATCAAACCCTTTTATTGTCACTTATAAAAAGGCGTGCATTGCGTTAGAGTAGTAAACCTATTTTTAAGAAATATAGTATCTTGACTAAGTTGAAAAGTATTATAACCTGGATTGCTTAACCAAAAGAGGTTCTCACGAACCAGACTCTAAACTTATAAACGCGTCCGAAAATAGTTTTAAAATCTCTTTTCTTCTAAATGTTAAAATCTCCTAATGAACTAAACAAAGCGCTTTCGCTGTTTTTGAAATAGTTAAAAACAATTAAGTTTAAAAAGACGTTGGACGACTTTCGATCTTACCCAACGGAATTGAAGTGCGGGAAAACTTAATTTGAAAGTTAAAATAGCCCTTAAGTGTTTCTACAAACAATTGTACGGATTATCGGTTCAATTACGATTCTTACATTCTAACCTTATAGATTTAGTTAGACATGGTAAAGTAAAAGTGCATTAATTTAAATAAAAGTAGTGCGAGTGTGGAAAGTAAATAAAAGTAGTGCGAGTGCGGAAAGTAAATAAAAGTAGTGTGAGTGCGGAAAGTAAATAATTTAAAGCGAGTGCGAGGAAATAAATAATTTAAAGCGAGTGCGAGGAAATAAATAATTTAAAGCGAGTGCGAGAAATAAATAAAGTAAAGCGAGTGCAGGAAATAAATAAAGTAAAGCGAGTGCGAGAAATAAATAAAGTGCTCCAAAGTGCTCCAAACTCGATTACAGACTCTATCACAGACTCGATTACACAATTGTGGTAACACTCCAATGCGAAGCGGTTACCACTTTATAATACTAAATATATGCCTAAGTGAAACAAAGTTGCTCTGAGTTTGCCTCTGCTCTAAGTTTGGATCTTCGTTTGCTCTAAGTTTGGATGATTGTAAAAGTGATTTCGAGTTTCTATTTATAAGCAAGTAAAAAGATGGAAATGACAAGGATGCCCTTCAACTTGAAAATGGGAGGAAAAAACTTTCCTCTTGTGGCGCCCGCCACAAGGCCATGGCGTCCGCCACAAGCACAAAATGAGGCGCCTTAGTGGAAGTAGTGGGGAACGTGGAAGTTGAGGGAAGTTGAGCTTGGACACGTCATGGCAGGTTCTATGGCGCCAACCATGGGGTAGGCCACAAGTACAAAATGCTGAATTTTGGGGTTTTTAGCTCTTTTTCACTCCTTTTCTCGTTCGGGGCTCTGATTAAAGTAAAAACCTGAAAACAAAGGAAAACATAGCAATAACACAACAAAATAACAATAAAACAACTAGAATGCATGTGAAATCGGAGTCGAAAATACGGTAAATTTCAGTGTTATCAAACTCTCCGACACTTAAACCTTTGTTTGTCCTCAAGCAAAACATTAAAAAGCTCATAAAAGAAAATTTGTGTAAACGAGTGTTTTAGGTAAAAATTCTAAGTTCAAGTCGGGATGCAGTGATATGTACTAACTGAGTGAACTAAGGGTATCATGATGACACTAATCCGCAAATACGGACATAAACTTCATTCCTATATTAACCAACCCATATTATCCCACAATACCTATGCCTGCCTCTTCATCTCTTTTTGTGTCCTTTTCATTCAGGCGCAATCACATTAAGCCCGTTATCCGTACATGCTTCATAGTAGAGTGACCTGTTAGTGATTATGATTTGAGCATGGTATTTTTGGCACATAATTATATGTAAACCCTTTTATTGGACCCAACTGTAGTTGTGGGGGATCGGATCGTAATCTGCCCTACCGAGTTCAGTGTCAGATACCTCTGAACCAACTAACAGTGGGTAAGTTTTTCTTTTTGTAGCAATTTTTAACAATTCTTTGGTTTAAATGACTTTGTGAGGGTCACCTATACCGGAGTTGCCTTTTTGCTTTCTATTATTTTTTTGTTTTTCTGGATCATTCACTTATTTGCATCGGTCCCCTACGTAGAGGATGCGTAGGCCGGAGCTGACTGCTGAGATAAACTACTGAGGACTTATACGGAAATGATGATTAAGGCCATGGTATATGGGGTTTCGGGAGTGATTCCTATATTTACGAAGCTTATGGTGCTAAAACAGATACTGATGTTTGGCAAAGTTCTCCCAAGTCACTGCATCCTTACTCAAAACATGTCTTTAAAACCTGAAAACTTTCGAAATAACACTATTTTCTTTTGCAAAAAAAAATTCGGTGGGGCTAAAGGTATGGGGAGGTAGGATTGTACTAAAGATCTACTATATTTGGTGACTCGTCAGACTCATGCATTATACTAAAAATAAAAATATACAACTAAAAGGAAATAACAATAAATAAACTATCTAAAAACAGCAAAGAAAAAATGATAAAGGAAAAACGAGAAAAGCAATAAAGAAAAGACGATAGAGTCTCCTCCCATACTTAAATCGAACATTGTCCCCAATGTTTCGAAATAAGATAAGGGAAGAGTTACCTGACAACCTATTGCTGACCACTAGTGCCCTCGCCATCCTGAGGTGGACGACGGGATCGGGTACGACGACGGTCTTTCTGATCCATCCTCGCCTGCAGGGCATTCTGAACGGTCCTCACCTCTCGAAGGTTACCTAAAATGGTACCCTAGTGTTTTCTATGAGAGCAATATGCTGACGGTGGTGGTGTTGCTGACGGGCTTGTGTAGCTATGATCGTTTGCAGAGACGGTAGAACAGTGTCATAGGACCTGTCTGTCCTCCGCTGCGACTCTTGCATGAAGCTCATGTTATCCGCCATTTGCTGCTAGATGGTAGAGAGTAGGTCGTCATGCCTTTTCTCTCTAGCCATGTGGTCACACCACATCTCCTCTATAATATAGAAGCCATGAGTGGTACCTACAGAAGAAGAAGATGGTGCAGTGTGTGGTGGTGAAGGATGATGGGGGGACACATGGGGTACGGGAGATCTCTCTCTCCGATCATATTCATCATCAGTGTCATGTCCCGCCTCATCAAGAATGTTAGGAGGAAGAGGACCTAAAACAGGTGGAGCATCTAAAGCGTAGGTCCAATTCCTTTCATCTCGTACATCTGTACGTCTAGTGCACGGTAAAACAACAGATGGGATGGATACACCATGAACCATAAGCATATAGCCTCCTTCTCTCCTCGAGCGGCACAATTTCATGTCTCTCAGAAATTTTAGGTTAATTGTGCGAGGAGGTAAGAGGTCTAGGGTAGCCATCTCATCGTTCAGGTTAAGCGCCCGAGCAATAGATGTAATCAATCCACCAAAAGAAATCGGTCCCGCTTTATTCAAAGTTAAAGTCATATGAGCAAGCATGAACGGGACCGAATTAATTCGTCTATTTGTGAGGCTTCCTTGTCAAAATAGAAGCTCTCTAGAATTAACCTTATTTGGATTCTCTCGGCCAAAAATAGTGCATGCCAACAGATATCTAAAAACTCTGATGGTCGGGTTATGGATAGTTGAGGCAAGAACTCCTTCAAAAGAGTTTATGGAAGTATTTGATAGACGCTCCCAGAAGGAAAATACCTCAACAGACCATTCGGAATCCAAAGGGGCCTCACAAATAGCACCGTCCCCATGAGGGATTCCTAACAAGCTGGCTAGTTCGTCGGTACTGAATTGGTATTCAACAACAAACATTCTAAATTTGACAGTACGAACTGTGTTAGCAGTGTTAGGGTTGACAATATAAATTAAGGAACTCAAAATTTCAATTGTCAACCGCTCATAGGTAGGTTCTTTATTGGAAAAGAAATTATGCAAACCTAAATTATCTAATAAATGAAATATGCTATGATAGATACCTAAAGTGTAGAGACAGTTTTCGTCAACATACCTTGTCGGGAGGATTTCCCGATTTTGCAACCGTTCAATAATTTTTCTTTGTCTATCCCCCGGTTTCCCTCCTCGAAGAATGAATCCGTTAAACTCCATTTGAAAGCTCTTGAGAAGTGATGAAGAAGATGAAGTGGTTTGTGAAAAGGTTGGATTTTTACGAAATCCGATGGATGAAATCGAAAATGGAAATTGGAATAATGATTTGTGTGGTGTGGTGGTTAGAAAAGTATGAGCTTTTTGTGGGTTCAAGGATGTTTTTCCAAGGTGAAAAAATGGGTTTGGAAGGTTGTAAGTTGCAAATATGGTGAAGAAAGGGGTTCTACCCCGACCTTTTATAGACGTTGTGGCGGGCGCCACAGGGTCTATGGCGGGCGCCACAAGGCAAAATCTGGCTGGGCCAGATTTTGGTCCTTTGGCTTGGGCTTCTCTTGTCTTTTGGCTTTGAAGGATCCGGATAGCATTTGTTTTGTGATTTTCCTAGCATCATTGGCTTGCATAATTTTATAAAAGTAAATATAAAAATAAAAATGAAACAAAAACAAAAAATTAAATATTAGACTAATAAATAACTAATAACTGAAAAATTAAAATTCAAATAAAACAAACATAAGACATATATAGATAAAAATAGAAATACCGATGTATAGATGTAGTTTATATAATATTCCAAATGCGATAATATAAGATGAGTTATGTAAATACGAGAAAAATAAAATAAAAGAAAGATAAAATAAGATGGAATGGTGAGATCATATAGTAGGGATGTCATCTTCCTGAGAGGAACCACGGAGCATGGCTACTTCTTGCTTGAGCTTTGCAATCTCCTGATATAGACAGTCGGCTTCAGTAGCATGGGTGAGATCATACACTTCCATCTGTAAAGTGAGGTCAGCCACCTCCTGTCTAAGCTCTGCGATCTCTCTACGACACTCAGCAATCTGAGAGCGGATGCCGGGTGTCTGCAATGAAAGATTATTAGAGAAAACAGTGATTCTGGGAGATGGTGGTGTAGGCGTGTATTCAGCAATGGGTGGTGATCTCGGTTCCTCAACGGTCTCTCCCTGGCCCTCCAGAGCATAACTCCAATTCGCTGGATCATGCACACTGGTCATCATAGGATCTGGAAATGTGAAATAATGGATAGCCTCGTTGTCGACTAGAAGTCGGAACTGACATGGGTGGAAAGAGGCTCTCCTCATCAATCCTCTGGTCAAACAGAAGTCGATGTCCATGGTAGTGTACCCACAGTAGGTCCAAAGATGTAACAGCTTGCGAGACAGACCTAAAGCGACAGCAATTTGCGTGATGATTCCGCCAACATGGATGACTCCTTCGGTGGATCCGGAGATACCGCTGAGACTGTATAATAAAAAGTTCCCACATGCTACTGGGCGAGACTGGGATGCACAAAATGATAGGAAGATCTCCTCTTCACTCAGTAGTGTCTCTGCATCCGGTCTTCCCAGGAAGGAATGTGCTAATATCATCTGAAAGTATCTGAAGGCGGGGTTATGTATGACATGAGACAGCTGTATAGATGGATCCTGGCTTCCGCCACCCGATATATCACTCCAGAACTTCTCAACCTCCTTACCCAGGAAATATCCCATAGGTGTCTCCGGGATAGCATCAGAAGTGGTCTGGAAACCCAATAAGTCGCTGAACTCTCTCTGGCTGAAGGAGTACTCAACTCCGAAAAGCCTGAAATCAGCATACCCATCTGGTCCAGAATATGGGTCGTAATCGAATGAACTCAGGAACTCCAAAGTCAGATTCCTGTAGGTGTTACTCAAGTCATCAGCAAACTCGTCCCAGTGAAGCTGGTGGCTAAGGAATCGGATACTCGGCTCGATACCCAGTGCCTCCATACAGTGCTGATCAGGATAACGTGTGGGTGCCATAGGGCGCTGATACAGAGCGATGTAGCGCTCCCTCTGAGCATTATCTCTATAGGCCACGTGCATGTCATCGAAATCCTGCATCCTGTAAAAGTTAAGAAAGTGATCCTGAAAATACAAACCATTCAAATCTTAGTCTCAATGCAAAATATAATAAAATAAAATAAAAATAAAACTAAATAAATGCGAAAAAGTAAAATGAAAGAAAAACCATGGGTTCCCCCCCCCCCCACGCAGCGCTTGTTTAACGTCATTAGCTTGACGATTAGAATTTATACACCTGTAGTAGTAGGAATCGGTGGATCAATCAGGGTGTGGCTCGAATAGTATGTTGGAATGTCTCCTCCTTCGTAGAGCTTCAGTCTTTGTCCATTTACAATGAATGGACTATAGGTATCGTTCTTGATTTCTACGGCTCCGGATCTCAGAATCTTGGATACTTCGAAAGGACCAGTCCATCTTGAACGTAGCTTTCCAGGGAAGAGTCGTAACCTAGAGTTAAAAAGGAGAACATGATCGCCTATATTGAAGTTTTTCTTTACTATTCTTTTGTCGTGATAGGCTTTTGTCCTCTCTTTATATATTTTTGCATTCTCGTAGGCAGATTGCCCAAGTTCTTCTAATTTATGAATGTCTAGGGTACGCTTTTCTCCAACGGCTAGGTAGTCTAAATTCAAAGTTTTAATGGCCTAATAGGCCTTATGCTCTAATTCGAATGGTAAGTGACATGATTTTCCATATACTAGTTGATAAGGAGTAGTTCCTATAGGGGTTTTGAAAGCGGTTCTGTAGGCCCATAATGCTTCTTGAAGCTTCTGAGACCAGTCTCTCCTAGAAATAGAAACGGTTTTCTCTAGGATTTGTTTTATCTCCCTATTAGATACTTCTACTTGGCCACTAGTTTGTGGGTGGTATGGTGTTGCTACTCTATGCCTAACTCCATATTTTCTTAAAAGCTTGTCAAATATTCTCGATATAAAGTGTGATCCTCCATCGCTTATGACTAAACGTGGTGTTCCAAATCTAGGGAATGTATAGTTTTTAAATAGTTTGATTACTACCCTAGTGTCGTTTATGGGTGCAGCTATAGCTTCAATCCACTTAGACACATAGTCCACAGCTACTAAGATATACGTGTTTCCTAAGGATGGTGGAAAAGGTCCCATGAAATCTATACCCCATACGTCAAAGAGTTCTACTTCCTGAATGTTTCTTAAAGGCATTTCATCACGCCTTGAAATGTTTCCAGTGCGTTGGCATCTATCACATTTGACAATATAAGCATAGACATCACGCCACATGGTAGGCTAGAATAGGCCAGCTTGAAGAATCTTGGCGTATGTCTTAGATGTGCTCGCATGTCCACCATAAGGTGCAGAATGACAATGCTCGATAATATTATTTACCTCTTCTTCTGGAACGCAACGGCGAAAAATGCCATCTTTACCCCTTTTGAAAAGGAGCGGTTCGTCCCAATAGAAGTTTCTTACATCGTGGAAGAATTTCTTCTTGCGGTGGTAGTCAAGATCAGGGGGAACTATTTCAGCAGCTAGGTAATTAACGAAGTCCGCATACCAGGGTACGTTACTTATTGCTAAGGAATTTTGAGGTTGCTCATAAGGATCTAGGTTATTATCTTCAATGGTTTCTACTCTAGCGATCAGTCTATCATAGGCAAAATCATCATTTATGGGTACTAGTTCTGGTTTTAGATGTTCTAACCTAGAAAGGTGATCGGCTACTACATTTTCAGTGCCTTTTTTGTCTCTTATGTCTAAATCAAACTCTTGTAATAATAGAATCCATCGGAGTAACCTGGGCTTGGCATCTTTTTTACTTAATAGGTAACGAATGGCAGCATGATCGGTGTAAACTATAATTTTTGCTCCTACTAGATAAGATCTAAATTTGTCTATAGCGAAAACTATGGCGAGTAATTCTTTTTCGGTTGTTGCATAGTTAAGTTGGGCAGCATCCAGGGTTCTACTGGCATAATAAATGGCATGTAATTTTTTATCTTTCCTTTGTCCTAGAACGGCTCCAACTGCATAATCACTAGCATCGCACATTATCTCAAAAGGTTTCGACCAATCGGGTGGTTTCATAATGGGTGCTGAGATTAGCGCTTGCTTTAAAAGATTAAATGCGTCATTACATTTTTCATCAAAAATGAACTCAACATCTTTCATTAAAAGTCCAGTTAAAGGTTTAGTTATTTTGGAGAAGTCCTTAATAAAACGCCGGTAGAATCCAGCGTGTCCAAGAAAGCTTCGGACTTCTTTGATGGTTTTTGGTGGTTTTAGGTTTTCTATAACTTCTATTTTAGCTTTATCTACCTCTATACCTTTTTCGGAAACTATATATCCTAAAACTATTCCTTCGGTCACCATGAAATGACACTTTTCCCAATTTAGCACGAGGTTCACCTCCACGCATCTCTCCAGGATTTTCTCAAGGTTAGCAAGACAATTGTGGAAATCAAATCCGCAAACTGAGAAATCGTCCATAAACACTTCCATGATACCATTTAGGTAATCTGCAAAGATTAACATCATGCAGCGTTGGAAAGTAGCTGGGGCATTACAGAGGCCGAACGACATTCGTCTGTAGGCAAAAGTTCCATAAGGGCATGTAAAGGTAGTTTTTTCTTGATCTTCGGGGTGGATAGGTATTTGGAAGAATCCAGAGTATCCATCTAGATAACAGAAGTAAGAGTGTCTGGCTAGACGCTCCAACATCTGGTCTATAAATGGTAAAGGAAAATGATCCTTCCTAGTTGCTTTATTTAATTTTCTATAATCTATACACACCCGCCATCCTTCTTCTAAACGTTTTGCTACATGTTCGCCTTTATCGTTTTGCACGACTGTGATGCCTCCCTTTTTAGGTACTACATGCACAGGGCTCACCCACTTACTATCCGAGATCTAATAGATTATACCTGCCTCAAGTAACTTAAGAACTTCCTTTTGAACAACATCACTCATTATAGGGTTTATTCTTCTCTGATGCTCCCTAGAGGGTTTTGAATCTTCTTCTAGCGAAATCCGATGCATGCATACGGATGGACTTATACCTTTTAGGTCAGAGATATTATATCCTAAGGCTGAGGGATATCTTCGTAAAACGTCTAAAAGTTGGTTCGTTTCCTTTTGGCTCAAGGTAGCACTGACTATAACTGGACGGTTCATCTTTTCATCGAGGAACTCATATCTCAGGTTCTTAGGCAATTCCTTAAGTTCTAAGGTTGGTTTCTTAGGGCATGGCATAGGATCTGGAGTAAGGGATAAACATTCGTAAAGGTTATCATCGATGTAGGGTTTCTTAAAGTAATCATCTTCCCTTATGAGAGTTGATGGTAACTTAATTGTTTTTATAATTTCTTTTTGTTCTAATTCTCTAACATATTCATCAATGATATCTAAGGCATAACACGAGTCTCCTATCACAGGTTCCATAAGAAATTTCGAAAGTATAAATTCTATTTTCTCGTCACCTACCTCAAATGTCAACTTTCCTTTCTTGACATCTATTATGGTTCCTGCAGTCGATAAGAATGGTCTACCTAGAAGGATTGGTATATCATTGTCCTCTTTGATGTCCATGACAATGAAATCAGTAGGGATAAATAACTGACCTATCCTAACAGGAACATCTTCTAAAATGACTATCGGATATTGAACAGATCTATCGGCTAACTGAAGTGACATCTTAGTGGGCTGTAATTCTCCTAAGTTTAACCTCTCACAAACTGCTAAAGGCATTAAGCTCACACTACCTCCTAAGTCTAGAAAAGCTTTTTCGATGACATGATTACCCAAAAGGCAAGGAATGGAGAAATTTCCAGGATCTTTATCTTTCTTTGCTAATTTGTCCTCGGAAATAGCATTACATTCCAAAGGCTTCGGATCTTCAAGTCTACGTTTGTTGGTAAGGATGTCTTTGAGAAACTTTGCATAAGAAGGTATTTGGGTGATGGCTTCTGTGAAAGGGATTTCTACATGAATTTTTTCTATAACTTTAATAAATTTTTGATACTGTTTATTGATCTGGGTTTGTTTGAGTCTTTGCGGATATGGTATAGGTGGTTTATATGGCGGGGGTGGTACGTAAGTTTTATCTTTAGGTTCTTCTCCTTTTTCTCGACCTTCCTGGTTTTCAGATTCCTCTGATTCCTTTACTTCGTCCGTGGGCTTGGTACATTCCTTAGAAGTTTCGGGTTCACTCAATCTAGGGTTTGGTGGCTCATCATAAGCGTTCCCACTTCGTAGGGTAATGGCATTGGCTTGTCCTCTCGGATTTTGTTGAGGTTGTCCAGGGAATTGTCCTCCAGGAGTAGTCTGAGGGGCTTGGTTTAAAGCTACCTGAGAGATCTAAGTTTCAAGCATCTTGGTATGAGTAACTATTTGGTCAACCTTGGTTCCTAACTGAGTAATCAATTCATTAACATGAATGTTTTGATTCATGAACTCCTTATTTTGTTGGGTTTGAGCAGTGATAAAATTTTCCATAATTTTCTCAAGGCTCGGCTTTAGTGGCGCAGGTTACATAGGTGGATTTGATCTAGGGGCTTGATAGCTAGGTCTCGGAGGTGCGTTATTTTGAATAGGGTTATTGTTTTTATAGGAGAAGTTCGGATGATTCCTCCATCCAGGGTTATAGGTATTCGAATATGGGTTCCCTTGGGTGTAGTTCACTTTCTCATAGTGGGTTTTGTTTAATAGACTGCATTCTGCGGATTGGTGTCCTTTGGTTCCACATATCTCACAATCCGACAAAACTGCGGCTACAGTATTCGGGTTTATGCACATATGCTCGACCTTAAGGGCTAATGCGTCCATTTTAGCTTGCATCATGTCTATAGAGCTTAGTTCATGCACTCCTCCTTGGGCTTCCTTCTTCTCAATGGTCACTCGTTCGACTCCCCGTGATTGATGGTTTTGAGCCATATCCTCGATGAGGGCACTAGCTTCAGGATAAGGTTTGTTCATCAGAGCACCGCCTGCGGCAGCGTCGATGGTCATCTTTGTGTTGTAATGAAGTCCATTATAGACGGTTTGAATGATTAACCAATTTTCTAAACCATGATGTGGGCATGCTCGTAACAACTCTTTATATCTCTCCCAAGCTTCGAACAACGATTCTCCTTGGTTTTGGGTAAATCTAGTTATATGGTTTCGAAGAACGGCGGTCTTACTCGGGGGAAAATATCTAGCAAGAAATACTCTTCTAAGGTTATCCCAAGTCGTAATGGAATTGGGTGGAAGGGAATCTAACCATGATAGGGCTTTATCTCTGAGGGGAAAAGGAAATAATATTAAACGTATTGCCTCAGGAGAAGCTCCATTGGTTTTAAAAGTGTCTGCTAATTGAAGAAATATTTTTAAATGTTGGTTTGGGTTCTCAGTAGCGAGACCTGCGAATTGTCTCTGTTGCACTAGTTGCAACAGGGATGGTTTAAGTTCAAAAGTATTAGCTGGGATGGTTGGGTTTACTATACTAGAACTAGGTTCTTCATTAGATGGTTGAGCGAAATCTTTAAGAGGTCTTTGGTTTTGATCTTCGGCCATAGCTCTCCTAATTCTATGAAAGAATAAACGTGCGCGAGCGTAACGATCAGGTTCCGCCAAAGGGTATAATAAGCTTAAACTTCCGGTGCTGCGAGTTCTTTGCATTGACCGGCGGGAAATAACCTAAGTCTAAACGATATAACAACAGGAAAATGAAATTTGACGAAATTGCTCCTCGGCAACGGTGCCAAAAACTTGATGCGTGCTTTTCGCAAGTATACGAACGCGTCAGAGTAATATAAAAGATTATCGAATCCACAGAGACCAAGTGTCAATCTATCGTTATCTATTGTTATGGTGTTTATCAAAGGCAATCAAAGTAATTTCTTTTGGAGTGTGCAATGAAAAGTGTTGAATAAAGATTAATTAATAAAGACAGGGTCGAATGTAATTCACATAATCAATTGATAATCCAAGTACTTGCTAATAGAGCTACTTATGGGCAATGTTTTCTACTTTGAAAAGAACTAATTTAACGGAAACTGTCGCTTTCGCGTATTCAGAACCGAGTTGTACTCCCTAATCAAACCCTCTTATTGTCACTTATAAAAAGGCGCGCATTGCGTTAGAGTAGTAAACCTATTTTTAAGAAATATAGTATCTTGACTAATTTGAAAAGTATTATAACCTGGATTTCTTAACCAAAAGAGGTTCTCACGAACCAGACTCTAAATTTATAAACGCGTCCGAAAATAGTTTTAAAATCTCTTTTCTTCTTAATGTTAAAATCTCCTAATGAACTAAACAAAGCGCTTTCGCTGTTTTTGAAATAGTTAAAAACAATTAAGTTTAAAAAGACGTTGGACGACTTTCGATCTTACCCAACGGAATTGAAGTGTGGGAAAACTTAAGTTGAAAGTTAAAATAGCCCTTAAGTGTTTCTACAAACAATTGTACGTATTATCGGTTCAATTACGATTCTTACATTCTAACCTTATAGATTTAGTTAGACATGGTAAAGTAAAAGTGCATTAATTTAAATAAAAGTAGTGCGAGTGTGGAAAGTAAATAAAAGTAGTGCGAGTGCGGAAAGTAAATAAAAGTAGTGCGAGTGCGGAAAGTAAATAATTTAAAGCGAGTGCGAGGAAATAAATAATTTAAAGCGAGTGCGAGAAATAAATAAAGTAAAGCGAGTGCGGGAAATAAATAAAGTAAAGCGAATGCGAGAAAAAAATAAAGTAAAGCGAGTGCGGGAAAATAAATAAGATAAAGACAAGTAATAAAAACCTGCTCCAATCGGAGGGTTGAATAAATTGCAAATCGGAAATGAAAATGGCGGCAGGATTAACTTCCTCCCAAAGTGCTCCAAACTCGATTACAGACTCTATCACAGACTCGATTACACAATTGTGGTAACACTCCAATGCGAAGCGGTTATCACTTTATAATACTAAATATATGCCTAAGTGAAACAAAGTTGCTCTGAGTTTGCCTCTGCTCTAAGTTTGGATCTTTGTCTGCTCTAAGTTTGGATGATTGTAAAAGTGAATTCGAGTTTCTATTTATAAGCAAGTAAAAAGATGGAAATGACAAGGATGCCCTTCAACTTGAAAATGGGAGGGAAAACTTTCCTCTTGTGGCGCCCACCACAAGGCCATGGCGCCCGCCACAAGCACAAAATGAGGCGCCTTAGTGGAAGTAGTGGGGAACATGGAAGTTGAGGGAAGTTGAGCTTGGACACGTCATGGCAGGGTCTATGGCGCCAGCCATGGGGTAGGCCACAAGTACAAAATGCTGAATTTTGGGGTTTTTAGCTCTTTTTCACTCCTTTTCTCGATCGGGGCTCCGATTAAAGTAAAAACCTGAAAACAAAGGAAAACATAGCAATAACACAACAAAATAACAATAAAACAACTAGAATGCATGTGAAATCGGAGTCGAAAATACGGTAAATTTCACTGTTATCAACATTCTCCACAGATTTTTCCCTCATCAATCTTTAAGTTGGGAATTCCTCTAACAGCTTCAACTGATATGATCCTCTTCATACCTTTAAGGTGCAGATGGCCTAATCTTTAATGCCACATCTTCACTTCTTCTTCTTTGTCTAAGGTACACATTGAAGAGTATCCAGTTTCTTGAGAGCTCCACATGTAGCAGTTGTCTTTGGATCTAACTCCCTTCATTATTACTTTATTTTCTTTGTTAGTAATCAAACATTCAGTTCTGGTGAAGTTTACATTCAGACCTTGATCACACAGTTGACTGATGCTTATAAGATTAGCAGTTAATCCCTTAACAAGTAGGACATCATCAAGGTCAGGAACTCCAGGGCAATCCAGCCTACCCATTCCCTTGATTTCACCCTTTGCACCATCACCAAAGGTAACATAACTCATGGCATGAGGATGAAGTTCAGTTAGCAGATTTTTGTTCCCAATCATATGTCTGGAGCAACCACTGTCAAAATACCAATCTTCTTTGGCTTAAACTCTGAGGGAAGTGTGAGCTATTAGACTTGTGACCTTTGTCTTAGGAACCCATTGCTTTTTGTTGATAGTCTTGTGATGCTTGGACCTTGATTGGTATTGAGACTGAACAGGGCCAGGATAGCCACATAGCTTATAGCAGAAGGGCTTCAGGTGGCCAAATTTTCCACAGTATTGGCATTTCCATCTTTGATGCTTCCCTTTTTGCTGTTGTAACATCTGATGTGACATCTCAGGTTTGCTTTTAACATGGCTGCACTTAGGTTTGGATTTTGGTTTGCAACCAGTGTAACTGCACTCAGCCTTGAATCCAATGCCAGATTTGTTTCCTGTTATTTGGCCAGTCTGGAGAATCTTGTCTAAGATGGCAGATCCATTGTTAAGCATTCTTACATACTTAGTCATCTCATCTAGTTTGGATTTCAAGAATACAGCTTCAGTCTTCAATTTTGAGATGGTTTCCACAAACTCTTCCTTTTCATTTTCCAGCTGAGCTATCACTTTCTTCTGGCTTTCAACTTGTCTGCACACTCCTGCACTTCTGTGGCACAACTCTTTGTAGGTCGTGGCCAGCTCTTCAAAGGTTCTTTCATCATCAATTGACTCTTCCTCAGACCCCAATCTTCCTGTCAATGCAGTCACATGGTTTGTGGCTTCTTCTGTTTCACTTCCATCAGACCAAGAGGCCACAAGACTCCTCTTTTGTTTCTTAAGGTATGTCCCACATTCAATTTTAATATGACCATACCCATTACACTCATAGCACTGAACTTCTTTGGGCTTTTCTTCAGACTTTGTTTTCTTACCAAAGTTGTTGGATTTACTGATGTCAGATGTGATGTTCTTGACATTGCCCTTTCCTCTCACATCTACCTTTTTCATCAGTCTGTTGAACTGTCTTCCCAGCATTGCTATCTCATTTGCCAGGTCTTCATCAATATCTTGACTACCTTCCTCATCTTCCTCTTCAGTGTTTGACATAAATGTTATGCTCTTGGCTTTCTTTTCAGTTCCATCACATATTCCCATCTCAAATGTTTGGAGGGATCCAATTAGCTCATCAACTCTCATATTTGAGATGTCTTGAGATTCTTCTATGGCTGTTACTTTCATAGCAAATCTCTTGGGGAGTGATCTGAGTACTTTTCTTACTAACTTTTCATCTGACATTTTCTCACCCAAAGCTCTAGAGGCATTGGCAATTTCAAGGATACTCATGTAGAATTCATGAATATTTTCAACTTCTTTCATCCTTAAGTTTTCAAACTTGGTGGTGAGCAGCTGTAGTCTAGACATTTTCACTCTAGAGGTGCCTTCATGAGTGGTTTTGAGAATGTCCCAAGCATCTTTAGCTACTTCACAGGTGTTTACTAATCTGAAGATGTTCTTGTCCACTCCATTGAAGATGGCATTCAATGCTTTAGAATTTCCAAGGGCTAGGTCATCCTCCTCCTTGGACCATTGTTCTTCGGGCTTTTTCTCAGCAGTTGCTTCTCCTTCTTTAGTAACTACAGGGTGCACCCAACCTGTCAACACATCCTTCCAAGCCTTGTTATCAAGAGATTTTTAAAAAGCTACCATTCGAGGTTTCCAATAGTCATAGTTAGAACCATCCAAAATTGGGGGCCTATGAACAGATCCTCCATCTCTCTCCATTGTACCAGAAAGTATTGTCCCTAGATCTCACCCAAAACCAGAGCAGGATACCTGCTCTGATACCAATTGAAATTATGGTATCAGATATAAGATGTCGAAGGTAATGTCACGACACTAATATCTGTTAACACAAATAGGATAAAGATACAGAATGGTAAAGCAAATGACACAAGCAATTGTTAACCCAGTTCGGTGCAACTCACCTACGTCTGGGGGCTACCAAGCCAGGAAGGAAATTCACTAAAATAGAATTAGTTCAAAGACTCTCCGTACACTTCAACAACTTACAGTCTTTCTCACCTAATCTCTACCCGTGCAATTTCTACCTAAGCACTCTTAGATATGAGAACCCACTCACTTCCCTACAATCACACCTGTGATCTTAAACAACAATCCCTTGAGAAAAGAAAATACTTTTCAATTACACACTCTTGATTTTACTTCACAACTTCAATCAAGAAGACACACTCTTGATCTTGCTTCACAACTTTGATCAAGAAGACACACACTCTTGCTTAACAGCTTTAGAGTGACAAATTACGACCACAAATCAGTCCAATTCAATCATCAATGGATGACTTGAATGGCTTACAAGTCTCACGAATAAACAAACAGAAACCCTAGCTCTCTCTCTCTATTTCTCTCAGTCTTGGTTGTGTGTTCAAACAGGTTTTCAAAGTCCCTTTTTATAGAAGCTTTCAGCTGGGCTTGGACACCTTGAAAACCCTAAATATATTTTCCAATCAAATATTTTTATAACAGCTGGTTAGATCTTCTTGGAAAATAAGTAAATCTGGTTGTAATCCATGATTGAATGCGCCAGCTAATCAGATCTTCAATCATACAAAGTTTGCCATTAATTGTGCAATCACAAAACACCAGACATTCACCCTGAATGTTCTGTGTACAGGATGTCGTGACATCGGGTCTGACATCCTGAAAAAATCCTGCATAATCCAATAATTCCTTTTATAACTTCCAGCAGGTACAACCATATCAGATGCCATGTCCTTGTGAATGTCATCTGAAACAATCCTGCATGAACATGTCTTTCATTTAAGCTCCAGCAGGTACATCCAATATCAGAAGCCATGGCATTGTATGTGGCATTCTGAAACAATCCTGCATGAACATGTTCTTGGACTCCAGCAGGTACATAGGATATCTCATGTTAAGAATCACACATAACATCTTGTGAACATTCTTTGTTTTACCAAAATTGCTGCCAACACTTAGAATCAACAAAATCAAGTTTAATATTTCAACAAGATTGAGAGGATTGAAAGTGAGAGTTTCTGAGAATTGAAGTTTGAAGCGGAGCTATGAAAGTTGCAGGAAAATAAAAAAATGAGTAATGAATGAGCCTCCCTCGAATTTGCAGTGAAGAAGAGTTTATATACGATCTTAATTTAACAGAGTGAAAACTCTGTTAAATCAGAGAAGCTTAGGTTAGTTCCCTGTTTAATTACTATGTTAGATCTAGGTTTGTGAGTTAGTTCAGTTTGTTGGTGTAGCTTTGATTCGGTGTGGTGTTTTATCATGGAGCTTACATGGTATATTGTTGAATGAACTTGCAGGGAATTGTCATGAAGAGTTTTTCCTGCAGGTTGAATGAAGGGGTTTCACTAAGTATTGCTAGAAAAATGCACGGTTTAGTGTGTTCTGCTTAAAGGAAATGCACAGGGTATATTTGTTCTGCTGATTATGCAGGTGGAAGTTAATTTCAATTTTCTCTTAAAGAAATATGTATGTGGATTTGTATTGGCTTTGTTGAATGAATTTCTACAGGTGGAGTTCTATAAATAATGTGCACAGTTCTGTTTGGCTTTGAAGTCCTTATGTTTTCATGGCATGTGTTTCACTTGGTTAAATTTGAATGGAATAGATTAATGGTTATGGATTATATGTTATGGATTGTAAATTGAAATGAGGAATAAACACAAGTTTAGGTTCAAAAAAGTTAGTAACAAAAATTAAATGAATTGGCTTGTTAAAAATGAAATGAATTGAACAAAATGGCATCGGTAGTGGTCGATGATACCAAGGTCAAGATAATATGGACTTAGGAATGGATGGTTGACTTTGGTCAACTGGTTGACCAAAAAGTGAATAATTGACCAAAGTCAACTGTAGGTTTGAGTAGGAATTTATAGATTGTAAAATGGACTTGTATAGGCGACTTGTTATATAAGCAATGTTTAAACGAAACAAATGGCTTATGTGACTTTTTCAAATCTTACCAAGAAAAATGAATGCAAATGATCAAAAGGACCAATGCACATAGATGAATCAAAAGTGAATGGCCTAAAATGCCTTATGGATCTCAACTGAACCAAAGACAAACCAAGGACCGAAAGACCAATGCACTAATGCAAGTACGAATCCAAGAATCAATGACCAAGGACTGATGATCTTAAAAACCCCATATGGATGGAAGCAATGACCATTAATCAAGGACCAAATATTTTGAAAAAACCATATGAATGGATGTAATGACCATGAATCAAGATCTTGAAAACACCATATGAATGGGTGCAATGACCATGAATCAAGATATTGAAAACACTATATGAATGGGTGCAATGACAAAACCTTGATCCATATGAAAATCCCAAACAAGTTGACATGTAGGTTAGATGAATGAATGTCATGCATAATGGCAAGTTTAATGGTTGATGATGCATGCCAATATGTATGATAAGATGGTCAATAACCTCTTCCCAATGATATAGGGTTTCAATCAATCCCATGGTCAAAAGTCAACCTCATATGGCACACAAGTACCAAGCATGCATAATTAGGGTTCCATTGTGTACATCCCCTAATCAAGGTCTCTAAACTAAGCATGAAGCTCTACCATCAATCCCTTCACATATGGGCCCATAGTTAGGGTTTAGATGCACAAATAAAAGCTTATGAGATGAAACATATGTAAAGTCATGAATTAGGGTTTTGAATGCACAGATAAATATCATGATGTAGTCTCCTTGAATTAAAGTCCTAAAGACCTAGAAATTAGGGTTTCCCCTCATAGGATGAGACAAACTCCAATGCTCAAACAAAACCCTAGTTTTTATTATCCACAAGTTTTAAATCTATGATGCTTATTAGAAAGTGTTAACATGAGTGAATGATGCATATGCATGAGGCATGAATGAGTACAGATGAATCCCATGTCATATGTTAGATGAAAAATGAAAAGGGGAAGGCAAATTTTGGGGTATGACACTGGGGAATTCTTGTTGGCCTGGACATGATCAATAACAAAAGTGACTTGAAGTTAAGTGTCCAAAAGGACTGCAAGCAATCCTTTTAATCCATCACTAGTGGTTATAAGTTAACTAACATTGGTAACAATTTGGTGAGATTGATTCAACGAGAATTACAGAGTTTCAAGGAATCAACCATGGTGCATATCCTTCGTGAGGCCAATTGTTGTGTTGATAGGTTGACTAAAGTTAGGGATACAAATAACTTGAATCTTAAGCTATATGAAATTTTCCTTATATAGGTCCTTAAGGAGTTTAGTGACGACTTGGAAGGTGTCTCCAAGCATAGGACTGTTTTAGTGTAGTCTTGGCCTTCGGGCCTCCATCCTTTCGGGAAAAAAAAGATATTTAGGAAATAATCTTTTCTATTTCTTACTAACAAACAACCAAACAATAATTAAGCATTATCCTATTAAGTAGGGTCGACTACATGAATCGACTTTCACCTTAATGTTTTATCAAGGGTTGTGTTTTTAACCAAATAATTAATCTCAAGATATTTCTTAATAACTTCTCGGATATTCTTTATAGGTCTTCCCCTTTGTCTAATTGTTTTTATTCTCTCCATTTGGTATACCCTCCTTAATACATAATCTACTGATCTTCTTTCTACATATCCAAACCACCTAAGTATATTTTCCACCATCTTCTTTGTAACACGCTAAACCCTAAAACTTATATAAAAAGAATTACTCGACATTTTTAGGATGCTACTTTCAAACATCGTGCATACTTCACATTTAAATCAAAACACTCTCATCGGAATTTCAATTTAATATTCATAAATTTCAAATACCTCGACAAGTCTAAATATGAAATCAAGATATCATCATCCAATAATTAACTAACAAACAAAATAAAACAAGACGCCTTATTCACGATGTTACATATCAGAGCATTTAACTGACTAAAATGATAAACGATAAAATAAATAAAGATGAGCTCCAATGCCATCATCGAACTAAAAACAGCTTCTACTTATGTTCCTGAGTATCTATACACATCATACATCAACACACAAACAAAACAACAAAGGGGTGAGAATACACTCAAATAAGTTAGCAGTGTAAAAGATCAGGAATCATAGCATAAATAACAAAAATCAAGAATCATCAATAGATAATGTATTCACACAACAATCATCGATTCAGAAATTCTGACTTGTATGCAATTCGACAACCCCTCGACTTTATATGCATGCGGTACCAACTCAACAATGGTTTTTCATACGAATCGGGTCCCAACATCTGAACCCCGAGGCTCCTCATCTGATCTCCAATCCCCTCATTTGAGCTTGGGACAAGTCACTAGTCCCCAACATCTGAACTCGTGACTCGCCTCTTTCATAACAACGATAACATATGATGCATGGCATACGATAATGGAATGAAAATAAAACAATAATGATTATAGTCCCACACCTGAATATAAACCATCATGTAACGACAACAACACAACAATGATTACAACCCCACATCTGACTGTAAATAATTATGCATTTAAATGCATCAATAGTAGTTCTCACTTTGAACTACACATCTCAACAATCATTTGCAAGTATTTACAACAATTCATATAATTATACTTGCACTTCACATCATATATTCACACATCAAATAAACATCTGCATAGAACTCAATCATATTAATTCATATTCTCATCGCTTCATCATTAACTAATTCATTCACAATGATTAACCGTCTATTCTCTACCGTTAACCATTAAACAATAAGTAAACCCAGTCAATTTCATATATTCTAGTACTCATCTAGCCACTTAATATATCACTACGAGATAACCAAATGTGTTATCTTTCTAACACTTTGAATCACACCTCATTTGGAATTACCGAACTAAAGTTATGTCAAAAACACTAAAATGACAATTTTTTGGTTCGACATTGTTTTGCAGCGAAATAATCGATTAACATCAATCGATTGTCCCAGGGTTTTAACAGATTGAAACCTTTTATTTTTCCATTTTTTTGTTTATTACACTAGCATCAATTGATTGCAGTAACCAATCAATCGATTGGCATCGTTCTTTCTTTCAAAATTTTCTAACTTTTATCAATCAATTGTCATAAGCCAAAATCCCAAAAATCTCAGTTTTAATCACATTCACATCATCTCCTCATATCCTTAACCTTCATACATCATACCAATTCATATTGTAACCCCAAAATACATCATATCATGAATTTAACAGCATAAATTAACTTCATAATAATCAATCATGTCATAACACACATATCAAATCATAAATCACAATAATTGAACATGTAATTTACACTATTTTCATTAAGAACACATGAAAACATCAACACTGGTGGAATCGAAATAAAAACCTAGAAGAGGTAGATTATCCCTCTCTATCCTTCATACAATATACACCCATATTAGGATGGTTCTCGCAACCAAGAGCAGACTCGGGAGTCGGTTATGCAAGGGGAAGGTATTAGCACCTCTCACATCTATTATATTCAACGGGAACCACTTTGTTTGTTCTTTGTGCACATGGATGTTGTTATCTGAAGGTTACTTGCTATTGGTTAATGGAAATAAAAAAATAAGGTTTTAAATTAGTATGCTCGCCAAAACTCGCAATCATGTGCTTACATATCCTTATAGTGCAATAAGGCAATCATGTGCCTACATATCCTTATAGTACAATAAGGAAATGTAAGCACACTAGTGGGAACTTGAAGATTGAGTGTGGAGTAAATGTAATAGTCCTGCAGTAATCATAATCACCGTCGATGGTTACTTTTTAGATAGAATAAATAGTAGACTCATACATGGGATCAAGGATTGTAAACTTCATACATAGTACCCGAGTCAAAGAGCGAAATAATTAAGCGAGAAACATGTGTGTGTTTGCGTCCATTCTTTTTTAGTTTTTTTGCTTCCTTAAATGAACACATACTTTTTCCTTCATTTTATTTAATGTCATTTATTATATTTTACCTTATAATTTATCACAACTTGACTTCATTCAATTCACACGCATGAGTCTTGACACAAACTATTTGCATAAATTTCTTTAGATATTTTTCGAGTTAATCTTACAGACTTTCAAACTCGTGATTGTTTACCCAAAACACTGGTAAACACCAAGATATTTAAACGTGTTACTTGAGGGATAATATGGTATCCAAATTTAAACTCTAGGTTAGAAATGCTTCTTCTTTTAAAGAACTTACATTCCATATACTTCGACTTACTTTACTTAGGCGAAAACCATGTGTTACTAAAGCCTGACTCCAAATTTCCAACCTCTCATTTAAATCCTCCATCGACTCTCCAAGAAGAACTATATCATCTGCAAAAAAACATGTATCTCGATGCTAGCTCTTGGATGCATTTCGTTAGGACATCCAAAATTAAGGTAAAAAGGTATGGGCTTAAGGTTGAACCTTGATGCAAACCGATTATAATGGGAAAATTTCATGTATCTCCACCGTGTGTTTGCACACTAGTAGATACCTCTTGATACATATATTGGATATCTCGAATATATTCGATCCTAACCCCTTTCTTATGTAGGACTTTTCACAAAATCTCTCTATGCACTCTATCATATTCCTTCTCCAAGACAATAAAGAATAAGTGCAGGACTTGTTGGTCCACCTGATACTGCTCCATCACACGCCGTAATAGATAAATCACTTCCATGGTCGATCTTTCATGCATAAAACCAAATTGATTCTCGGAGACTTAAGTCTCTTTTCTTAATCTTCATTCAATCATTATTTCCCATAACTTCATGCTATGACTCATAAGCTTAACCCCACTATATTTGCACAATTTTGTATAGCCCCCTTGTTCTTATAGATTAGAACTAAGGTTCTTCTTCTCCATTCCTCCGACATACGCTTTGACCTCATAATTTCATTAAAGAGTTTGGTGGACCATTCAATACCTCTATCTCCAAGAAATTTCCACACTTCAATAGGTATGATATCTTGTACAACTACCTTACTATTACACATTCTTTTCAACATTTCCTTTACCTCTTGTTTCTGGATCCAGCGGTAGTAATTATAGTTTTGATCCACTTCTCTAATGTCGAGTCTGCTAGAGTTCGGTGCGTTATCATATCCATCATTAAATAGGTAGTAGAAATACGTCTTTCATCTATCCTTTACATCTTTTTTTTTCTAAATCAAGAATTTGTCTTCTTCATCTTTAACATACTTCACTTGATAGATTTTTTCTTAACAAGCCTATATATAGACTTTTCTCCCTCATTGGTTCCTAGAGATTGGTATAATACGCCAAAAGCTCAGGTTCTCGATTCACTCACCGCTTTCTTGGTCTCATTCTTAGCTTTCTTGTACTTTCCCCACATTTTGGCTTTTTTACACCTAGACCAAACTTTAAAAAAAGTCACTTTTTACTCTAACTTTACTCTAGACACTTTCATTCCACCACCACGACTATTTACCCCTAGATCCCAAACCTCTTGATTCACCCAACATCTCTTTAGCCATTTTTCTAATCTCTTGGGTTATCTTCTACCACATATCATTTTCATTTATTTATCGTTGTCCAAACCCTCCCTCCAATATCTTATGTTGAAAAATTCCTTATTTTTCACACTTCAAATGCCACCACTTGATGTTTGGAACTACATTATGACTTCTTCTCTTTGTTCTCCCCTTAACTCTTATATCCATAACCAAAACTCTATGTTGGATAGTCAAGCTCTCTTTAGGGATAACTTTATAGTCTAAGAAATTATTTCTATTGAACCTCATGATAAGAAAGAAATCTATCTGAGAACATGTCCCCCCACTTTTATATGTGGTAAGATGTTTATCTCTTTTTCTAAACCATGTATTTTCTATAGTAAGATCCGAAGCCGAAGAAAACTCCAAGATGGTTTTACTCTCCACATTCACCTCCCCTATGTCAAACCCCCCATGCACTCTCTCAAAACCTCGTGTTACGATACATACATGTCTATTAAGATCTCTTCCTAGGAAAATCTTCCGTCATTGGGGTATATCCTAAATTAAACCTTCTAAATCCTCCCAAAAATTTAACTTAAAGGTATTCTGCTAACCCAACCTGAGGTGCGTAAGCGCTAATAACATTAAATGTGTCTTGTTCCACTATAAATTTTAAGACTATGATTTGATCTGCTACTCTTTTCATATTTATAATATCCTTCTTCCATTTCTTGTCCACTTAATTTCTTGTAGGCACATAAAATTGATTTTCCTCCTAACCGTAATGTCCACTATTTTCATAGATTTTTCTGTAAATATGTCTATATTCCATAAACCAAAACGAATCATTCTCTCATGAATTGCCTTATTTACCCACACACGTTCATGAAAATGTGGTGTAAGAACCTTAACTTATTTTTTCACTACATACGAGTAGTGATGCAACAGCCCTTACTCTTTTGACATTGTACTCAAGTCACTCATCGCGTTGCTTACGAATAATGACCTAACATTCACGTTATTTCGTAATTGATTCATGTCATAAAGGTTCAACAAAATTTTACATTGATAGTCAACTATTTAATATAATGATCGTAATTTACATTTTAAAATATTAAATAATAAATAAGATATTGATTTTGCTGTAGGTGACTGATTTGAAAATTATAATTTTATATTTTTGTGTGAATATTTATGACTATATAACTTTGACTATAAATAAAAAGAAAACTTTGTTACTTAAATCATATTTTAGAAATATTTGTATTAATTAGATTAGTATTCTGTTGAGATTTATTTATATTCTAATTACAAAAAATATTTTCTCTTAAAGATCAAATGAAAACTTGAAAAAAAAAAGAGAATGATTATTAAGTACTGCAAGTAATTTATCTTATACAAGTATTTTTCAATAAATAAGATAAAATCTTTTAATATTTTTGTCAACTATATGAATAACATAGATATTTGAACCGTTTTTTTTCTTTCGAGAATTCAGATTTAAATTTATTATGTGAGATTAAATGGAATTCTCAACCATTAAATTAGAGTAGATTAATATGTATGGTTGAGATTATTAACAACCATTAAATTTCTTCTAAGGATTCTAAATCTCAAACATATGATTTGCGACGATTATTAAAATTTGTATTCAAATTTAAAGAACAACGCGCCTTTTTTAATGTTTTTTAGAATGTGCCGCATACAGAATCTATGAGAAGAACCATTAAAAACCTCTTCCACTACATTCTTCATAGTCTGCTCTTGATCTGTTATTATCATAACAGATTTATGTCCTCCAATTGCTTTCAAAAATGCCTCAAACAACCATACAAATGACTTGTATTTTTCATCGGTTAATAATACAGTCGCAAAGGTTATGCTTGACAATGATGATTTACGCCGGTAAATGAAGCAAAAATCATGGAATATTTGTTTGTATCGTAGGTTGTGTCAAATGAAACAAATAGTAATTTTTACGATAAATTCCACCAACCCAAAACACATATTTTATCTTTCCTTCATTATGAGCCTTATAATCATAGAAAAGTGACGAATTCATCTCATGTTTTTTTCTAAAATTATCAATAGACATATATGCATTTTATGTATCTAGAATAATTTTAAAAATCTTTTTGTGTACCCATCCTATATTTTCATAACAAAACTTTTGAAGTCTCCAAATTAGCTCTATTACATGAAAATAATAAATTTTTATGAATACTGTTCACACTCCTTCTTAATCTTAAGAATTGTTTATTTTTAGGTGTGACTAATCCGATTTTTTTTTTAAAATAACCTACATTTTTAAAAATAATTTCAAAATAATAATTTTTAATTTTTTTTCAAAATAACCACATTTAAAAGAGGGTGCGCCATTTGGCGCATCCGTTATGGATCAAGAGAAGACACCTAAGGCATTGACACCTGCATTGGTAGCCTCATGAGGAGGCGTCAATGCCTCAGACGTCTGCATGGTGCCTCAAGAGGAGGCGTCAATGCCTCTGGCGCCTGCATGTGTTGCCACGTTAGGCGCTTAGTCTCTTGGCGTATGCATTTTATATCTCTTCTCTATAAATACATCGCCTTGGATACAATATTTTTTACACAAAATCTTCCCATACTACCATATTTTCTTTGATTCAACTCCACTCTCCTTCAAATTTTTGTGTTTTAACCATCTCTGAATATATTCACAAGCGAAATGCCGATTTAATATTTTTCGGCGTTGCGTCTCCGATAAAGATTCGACTCTGGAATATAGATTTGTTTGAACGTCTTAATCGGACGTTGAACATTTGGTTAGATGGAGAAATTGGAGATGGTGAAAGGATTAGAAGAATATAATGACTTGTGTCCACGTTCAACCAAAATGGAGAAGTGCGTGAGTGGGTGGATATTAAGACTGACCGAGACGTTCATATGATGATGCAATACATGTTCAAAATTGTTTTGATGGTTGTAATCACATAGTTCTTGTATTCTAGTTGTTTTAATTATTTGTGTTATTGTTTATGTAATGGTATTTTCGTCACAAACGTATAATATGAAATAAATATAGTTTTTCATATATTGCAACAGAGGTACATGTGAATTTATCTGGTTGTGCTCGTTCCAACACTAGGACAGTTAGTACGATTGTGACCTGGCTGACGGCATGAACTACATAATCTAACCATTTTGTTCGCCGTATCCATTTCGGTTCGAATACAGGTGCTATTTGGACGACCCTTTTTCTTCCTTCACATAAATTCGTTGTGCCAAACGATATCCCATTGATATTTTGGTCAGTAATCCTCTTTTGCTATTACAGAAAAACTAATTTTATAAACATTTGATAGGCTGGTGATTTTGTAAACGTCAGATAGCAAGTATGATGGATCCATTTGAACCTTTGAACATGCCGCAATGACATGGGAGCAGGGTATACGAAAGGCTTGGAACTTTCCGCAGTCACACCAACCTCTATCTAGTTCGACTCTATATTGTCCTATCGGCATGCCCTCATTGTGATTCATGGTCTCAACAACACTATACCAACCTTTAGTACAGTCAAACACCGTGACCACATGTGTGTTTGCTTTGGCAACTTCATGTCTAATGAATTTCATTGAAGCATCACTGAACAACTGCCCAGATTGCAACACTGAACTCTATTTGGAACGTCTGGTCTCAAATAACACCTCTAGCCTGAAATATGTTGCATGCACCAAAGAAGTTATAGGTAGGTTACATATGCCTTTGAAGACAAAGTTCATTTATTCCACAAGATTTGTTGTCATGCGACTTCAACGTTGACCGTTGTCGATCCACCATACTGCATCTGCGTTTGTCAATCTTATTTCTTCGCGATAGTGTTTGAAAGAAGGTTCTGATAATGCGTAACATGTGTTGACAACCTTCTTCCTCAACGTCTTGTCTTTGATTTCCCGCATGAAATTCTGAGCAATATGTCTAATACAAAAGACATGCGTCGAAGGAGGATCTTGCCAGCCATTATCAATGTTATTATATGCACTGATGATTGAAGGGTGTCTGTCGGAGATCAAACATAAGTTAGGTTGCGGTGCAACGTGCAATCAGAGATTTTTTAGGAAAAAACTTCATCCCTCAGCAGTCTCCCCTTCAACAAGGGCAAAGGCAATTGGGAAAATATTGTTGTTGTCATCTTGTGTCACTGCCATCAGTAACGTTCCTTTGTATTTCCCGTACAATCATGTACCATCAATTTGTATAATAGGTTTACAGAAAGAAAAACCTATGATGCATGGTTGATACGCCGAGAAGAGGCGGTGGAATATTCCATTTCCAATAGCACATGTCCCGTCTTGTCTATACGCGGGCAACGTTTCCAACTTGACAATAGTACCTGGAACATATTGTTTTAGAGCCAATAGGTATTTTGGAAGTTGTTTGTAAGAATCCTCCCAATTGCCAAACACTTTTTCAACATCCTTTGTCTTACTTATCCATGCTTTCCTATATGAGGGAGTGTACTGGTAATCCTCCATAATATGCGAGATTATTGTACTCACCTTTAACGACGAATTGTCGCCAATGACAGACAATATTTCATCACATATTAGCTGAGAGCTTAGTTTCCGGTGATCTTGCATTGGGTTTGATAACATGCATGTGTGAATTGGACCCATGGATCCAATCTCCTAAGAATCGCTCCTCTTCCAGTACAAAGCTGACAACATCAAACCACCCAAACCCAACAACCAACCTCACAACATCAACCTACCACATACACACAACAACCAAACACCCAACTTCGCAACTCATTCATGCCATCCACCCAACAACCAAACACCCAACGTCGCAATCCATTCATGTCACTCATCCAACCACAAAACCAAGAATCAAACCCTACCAACCAACAACCATATGCTTCAACCACAACCGTCTATAGCACAGATGATTCATAGGGGTCACTTCATCGTAGCCCCCCACCAATGACCACTCAAACATCCCATCACCAAAACACACAACCATTGTTTAACTATAGTACGCCCCAGGAACCATTGCTTTGTTTCCAAAATGATTCAACGTCCCAATTTGGGCAACTATGTCATCCACAATCCACCCCACCCCATCGAACTAACTACGATGACATGGGCACCGAACTCCATTACGGAAGCGCTGTTGGCTAGAGTCCCTCGGGATATTGGAAACAAATGATGACACATCTGTCAAATACCGCTGAAACTTTCGCCGGACCTTCACACCAGCCACCATTCAATCAGGTCAGCACACAAAGACCTCAAACACCTCAGGAAAATCGTGGGAGACTCAGAGACAAACTAACACATCTGGATGTGAAACATGTGGACGTTTCGATCGGTCCGGTCATTAAATTTTTGTCAATCTCATGTAACATTTATTATATCATGTAGCATGTGGATATTTATTACATTATTTTTTATTATTTGATAAATAAATAAAAATTAAAAATTAAAAAAATTAAAAATTAAAAAAAAATACAAGGGTGTATGCGTCAGATGAATTGACGCATACACCGCATGCATCATGCAGGCGCTAGAGGCATTGACGCATCCTCATGAGGCCCAATGCAGGTGCCAAGGGCATTGGCGCCTCCTCACGAGACTTCCAATATGGTCCATAACGGATGCGCCGGTTCATCTGGCGCATCCTCTTTTAAATGTGTCTATTTTAAAAAAAAATTGAAAAATTTATTATTTTAAAATTATTTTTGAAAATATTGGTTATTTTAAAATAAAAATTCTGACTAATCCATATAAATGCTCTTTAGAAAATTTAGAGACTTCATATTTATTCTCAATAGTTATCTTGAAAGTAATTCTTACATTATAACTCTCTCGTATCAATTTTATTTTTTTATTTTAACAAAACTATTTTCACAAATAAGGGTAGCACTATCTTTTTTTTTTTCTACTTTAAAATATTCTTTTGAGAACAAAGAGAATACTCCACTTGAGACTATTTTTATCTTTTATTTCAGTCAAATTACGCACACTAAAACCAACATATAGGAATCATAGGTTTAAGTTCATCGTCACAAACCGGAATCCATTCTTCCGATATGTTTGCTTGATCATTGATGTCTTTTGACGGTGAAGCTAAATCAACATCATTCTCATTCATCTCCATAAAAATATTTCTAGAAATAAACACAACAAAATAAAACAAAATTTAATGACCTAACAATTAAAAAAATAAAATTTGTCATGTGTGATTTGCATTAAAAAAATAACAGTATTCAAGAGTCTAGTTTATATGCTTTTAACATGTTTGTACGTTTTGTAAATGATGAATGACTTAAAAAGAGGAAAGAATTGGAGAGAAAAAAAAGAAGAATGAATAGAACATGAAAATAAAAGTAGAAGAAGTATTGCTAGCCTGTGAATTAACATCCGAAAGAATAAACAAATATGAGCAGATGAATCAAGAAATTGTAAAAGTAATACCTTAGGCAAATAGAATAACAGGAAGTTGAGACGGCATACGTATTCAGTGCACCATAAATGAAGAGAAAAGGTGGATGTGTTTTTCAACTTCTCTGTAATGGAAATAAGACAAATAATTCAAATAAATTTAAATCTCAACCATACATTTTAATCTATTTTAATTTAATGGTTGGGATTTATTCTTATTATTCTTACATACAAAATGCATTTTCATATATACATATATATATATATATATATATATATATATATATATATATATATATATATATATATATATATATATATATATATATATATGTGTGTGTGAAAAAACCGATTTTGAATATTTCCTTGTTAATATTTGTGAACTAATATGATGATATTACTTACTAATCTAGTTATATAATATCAAACTAATATAAAAGAGTGAAGAAAGTAGAATGTATCACCTATGAATTGATGTTATTTTACATTAACCAAAATGGATATTTATACTACTAAAAATATAACTATTATATTAATGTAATAATTGACATTACTATTTTAACTTTGACAAATTATGCATCTACAATAATTGGTCATTACTATTAAGATAGTGTAAGAACCCAATTTTGACCCTAAGATCCTTCATGCTATCTCATCATATGCATTGACATCCTCCTTACCCCTTATTCATTGGGTTTGTTTTGGGAGAGCTCACCAAGTACCATGTGATTGTATCATACTTGTTATTTTATCATTTACTAACCAAAATATCAAAAATAGGTCTTTGCATTTGTCTAACCTTTTTGTAGGTGAGGCACATGATCACCTTTGATCCATCAAGTTCACATATAGGGTTTAAGACCCTCATTGCTAAGAGCTCAACCAAGGAATGATCCATAATGGCTCTAGGCATCATCTATGAGTCCCCATGATCTTTACATGTTATTTTGATCAAGATTTCTTCAAGAGTTTGGAATTGATTTGCCTTGGAAACTCTAGTTCATCTGGGTATCTTTTGTAACTTCTTCAACAAGCTTCTTTAACAATTGATCAAATATTTCAAGGGACACTTCAAATTTCATCATCTTATGAATATATGATCTCCCATGAGTCCAAAAAGTCAAGAGAATTGCAAGTTTGCAAGGTGGTTGATGGTGGTTGACCAGAGGAATTCATCTGATCAAAACTGGGTTCCCCTAGACCCTATATCCTACAATTTTCATCATATGAAAATGATTCCAAGAGAAAAGTTACTCTAAATGACATTCCAAACAACTTTCATATTGAGGTCTAGAGCTAGTTTTTCTTGGAAAATCATTTTTTATGTTGAAAGATTATAGGTCATTTTGTCTAAACCCTAATTTGAAAGTCAACTTCCCAAGGCCATAACTTGCTCAATGTTTATGAGATGAAAAATTTCCAAGTTGAACAATTAAACTAAATGTGTCTACTTCAACTTTGATGTTTGGAGGAAGAGCTAATTCAACTTTTATGAGCATGTGATATGAAGATACATTATAGGTCATTTTGGACCAATATCATTGAACAAGTGATTTTCCTCAACTTCAAAAATGCATAACTCATTCATCCCAAATCCAAATGAGGTCAAATTTGTGATCATTTTTAAGGTTTTTGAAAGAGATACAAGTTTGATGAAGACACTTTTCTCAGTTGAAGCTCACATAAAACGTTAGTCAAGGTGGAATAATTGAACATATGGCTTGACACTTAGAAAAATTCTTAATATGTTGAAATTTCCAAACTTCCACCTCAAAATTCATTATGATACAAGCTCCAAATGGAAAAGTGTTCAACATAACAGTTGTTTCTCTTAATCTAACCTTTCCAAAGAGTCCAAATTCATTCATTTTGGACAAGGTTTGAGGGGTCTGCGCATGGTCTGAATAGGGCTGCATCAATTGGCAAGGATCAATCTTCAAACATCAATACACTTTTGCCTTGCATCACAATCCACATTCAGACTCAATCTCACTTGCATTTGGACTTAATTGAGTTGCTTCATGGGTTTGTACATGCCCATGCAAGCATGCACTTCACTTTGCCAAATTTGGAAGTATTTTGAAAGGTGCAAATATCACTTGCATTTGCTATAAATAGAGGTCCATTGCATCAGAATGAAGGACCTCTGCGCGCCAACTTTGCCTCCCATATTTAAAATCCTCACAATTGAAAGGAAAACCTGAAAAATTTCACTTGAAATTTAAGTTTGAATCACACTGTTTGGAGATTCAAAAACTCCAGGATCCAAAGCCTTGTACCAATCCTAATCTACTTCTGCAAGCTTCTTGAGCAAGATCAAACACGAATTGAAGCAAGAGAGATCAAGTTCTACACAGCATTGAAGGTATTTTTTTAGATTTTTCTTCTCTTTGATTCTCTCTCAGTTCTCATCAATTCTCTTGGATCCTTGATTGTCTGAAGTCCTACCAATGTAGGCAAGAAGATTGAGTTGCTTTGAGGTCAAATCGAAGCAACTCAGTTCATACACCTCAAAAATCAACTCCATGTATCTCTCAATATACTTGGAGTTAGTTTGAATTGAGGTCAGATTCGTGATCAGTGCCATTTTCTCTTTAAGATCATGTCCTTCTTTTTCATTTTTGTGATGGTGATGAGAGAACTAGTCCGGCCAAGGTCATCGGAGAAGATGACCGGTGGTTTGCTCCGGCGATGTGCTGGACACGTTCTGAGCCATTGTTCGCTGTGAATTTTGGCGAACAACCTCTGGTTTACCAAAACTTGTAGAATTGGGTTACTTGCAGGATCAACCACACAAATCCTAGGACATGTGCAGATCTAAATGACTTTGAAGATATCTAGAACAACTTTTGTATCTTTCATTTTGGTTCTCTGAGTATTTTACGTCGAAAGATGTTGATTAAAACGTTTAAATAGATGTAAATTTGACAAGATAAGATAAATGGCAGAAAATAACTGACGAAATATAAAGTGTCGAAAAGAAAGTGCAGAAAGATAATTGACTGGAAAACGTAAAGGTAATTTGTAAAGAACTTTAAACTTTATAAAATAAACTTTGAAAGAATTGGTGTTTGTTTACACATACATGTTCCAAATATGACTCTTTTCTCTCACACGGGTACTTTGAGTATTTTCAGGAATTTTGTACAAGTAAACTTTTTCACACCCTTTTAGATAACAACTACCCTATTTATATACAAATAACATAATTGTTACTAACGACCAAATCCTAAAACTGTGACACATGACTTTCTTCCTTTCGTCAGATACTTCCACGCGTTTTCTGCCAAACGTCACAACTCTTTTGAATTTGAAATTTACACTTTACGTAGAAATGACGTCTTTCTCCAGGCTTTGTCGAATTGTCGAAATACTACAACATCCTCCATGTCTGTCAAAGGTGCCTTTCCAGCTGCAGATATCTTGTCGAAATGTAGAAGCTTCAATTTTGTCGAAGTGTCGAACAACACTTATTAACCAAACCGTTTATCCCATGTCGTCATTTGTCGAAAGAACCATTCTGCATACCAAATCTCATGGCGTCGAAAATGCATGTATACAAATTGCCCCCCAGCAAAGACGTTTCGACTGTTTTTCTGGCGAAACAGTCATTTGCTGTCAACCAGTGTTTTGATGCCATGTCACTTAATCTTTATTAAATCCAAGTTTTGATAATCTCAATTTCCAACACAGATTCATCATTACACTTTCTCCAAAATGTCACGTCTAGCCCACATTCAGAGTCTACCTCCATCATTCCCTAACATCATGGTCTCTTTTCAACTTCCACCTCTTTAACACCCCCATCAGAATCGGCCACGTGTCCCACTATCATCATTACCATTCTAAAGCGTTTTCATCATCTTCTTCTTATAAATACCCATAAACCTTTTCTTTAAACCCTTTTTCGCTTCAGATTTCTTTTCTTCACACCCATTTCTTAAGCTTTCACACTCTCCTGAGAAAATTCCTAAGTTCTTCCTAACAATGGCTCCTCAAAAACCTTCAAGCAGCAAACACTCCAAGAAGAAACAAGATCCAACTCTCTCCCCTGTGCACGATTTAAAAGGACCAATGACTATTGGAAATCAACAGTATGTTCCAGAACCTCCAAATGAGAAAGAAAATGAATGCATATATAAATCCCAGGTATTAATCCCTGTTCTTATTTCTGGAAACTGTCATGCTATGTTAGGTCCCCTTCCAAATCCAGAGATTAAACCAGATCGTTTAAGAGAATTTTTCCCAACTTATTTCCACACAAAACCCATAGGCGCTGGAGTGAAACCTAAGCCTAAAGAGAAAGTTGTAGAACAAAATGACCCATCGAGTTCGACGGATGCTGGAGAGTTGAACTTAGCCTATCTGAATTACAACAGGATATTTAGAACCTGTCCATGGTCGAAAGACCCTTCTAACTACGTATCTTGGTTAGATAAAATCGAAAAAGTTAAAGGGGCTTTTTGGAAAGAAGTAGGCATTTTCGACCTTATTCAGTTGCCGAGAGTAGGACCTAATATCTGCCTAAATACGCTTTTGGCTTCTCTCTACTTCTGGGATAGTACTTACAACACCTTTCACCTCCCTTGTGGGATGGTTACGCCTACCCTTTTCGACGCAGTAGCCATTGTTGGCCTTCATTCCAATGGTATAGATTTCGACCCTACTGTCCTAAACGAATATACCATTGCTTTCAAGACTAGCCTCGCCCCCTACTCTTTATTTACGTCCTATTATCACGACAAGAGCACCACTGAAGTTTCAGATGTCGAACACATAGCTTTTTTGACTCTGTGGCTATCCAAATATGTGTTTTGCTCTCGCTCTCTTCAAGTTGCCAAGAGATTCGTCACCATAGCCAATCAGCTTCATGCAGGCACAAAACTATGTTTGAGCGAAATGATTCTGGCGAACCTTTACGAATCTCTAAGTGAGAGCGTACATTTTTTGAAAAACGCCAAAGCCCAAGGTAAAATCAACTTATCAGGACCTTTCTGGCTCTTGCAATTATGGCTTAATGCCACCTTTGAGGCTTCTCTCCCTATAGAGCCAGAGATAGATGAAGAAGAAGTGAGAAATAGGATTGTCGAATGGCCAAGGTTGGTGCAAATAACGCCAACTGATGAAGGGATTAGCCTTCGACAAGCTTTCAAAAGCTACGTCATGATGTTTGCCAAGAGGTATCAATTTACTTCGACCATGGCACCTTTTGCTGATAGAAAAATTGGACCTAAGTGGTTTACCCAACAACTGCCTTTGGAAATGCAGAAAGATGAAAATATATTTCTGAATGTTTGGGAATCATTCTTAACCCCTAGGCTCCTTTTTTCTTATCGTAACACCACTAAAAACCAAATTGCTTTGATAGTTTATCAACCCAACCTTGTTTCTAGACAGTTTGGCCTAATCCAGATCAAACCTCGACCTATATTCCCCAAGAAAGGATCCATCATCTTTTATAATTCCCTTCATACTGAAGATGAGGGCAGAGAACTGTCGAAGAAACTGACTGATGACTCTCTCGACATTCGACCAGTTATATTTCGACCATCATTCCTATGTACTCCTGAGTTTGATGAATGGTGGAAAGATTATTATTCCAACATATTTTTCGACGTAGCTCCCTTTGCTACACATTTGACAAACGCTTTCGCTTTTGTGCAGGATCAGACCAAAAAAGGTATTCAAAGACACGTTAGGGAAATACAGAAATTTCAAAAATATTTTGAAACTGCGTATAGACCTGATGATCTTAGTCGAACCATACACGAAGCAGCAGCAGAATTAAAACGTAAATTGACGGATAAATTTGAAAAATTGTCATTGCCTTCAAATCTTCGACCAGAGGCGCACTATGACCTGGCTTTTAGTTGTCATCCACCAAAGTTTCCTCCTTTGCCAACTGCTGGATTTGGCGTGGCATTTGGCTCTCCACTTCCAGACTGGTTCATTTGTGGGGACTATATGAAAATCCTTCGTCAAAGATGCAAAAAACCTGCTGAGCGTGTGGTTCCGACTAAGTATCATCTGGACGAATACCCAGGACACCTTCATATTGGAATAGAACACGTTCGCGTGGAAGATCCCATTCTTGAAGGTGTTCACAGAAAAACATGATTTTCCTTTTGTTATTCTAACTGTATTATCATGTGTTTCTTATATTTGTTTCTGAATCTTCTTTCTTTCCTTAGCCGTGAAGATCCCTGCCAAGAAAGCTTCTGTCGAAGCATCACCCAGTGCTGCTAAGAAACATTCGACAAAGGTACAACCCCTTTTTTTTTCTTATTTATTTTCTCCTTTTTAAAACTAACTGGCTTTGGTCTGCATGACTAGGTAAGTCGAAAACCCGCAATAGTCCAAAAGAGAAAGAGCGAAGAGGAGAAAGAAAAGGATAATGTTCCTAATGACGAATCTGGTGACGAATCTCCAGAGCTAATCCCCCCTCCTCAGAAGAAGAAAAAACTTACAAAGGTCTCTTCCCAAAGATCCATAGCTAAATCAACCAGGAAGGATTCTGCAAGTACTCCCACTACTAAACTTCAGTCGAAAGACACGGAGAGTGGGAGATCTAGATTTAACACTGAGATTCCTGAGGTAAGTTTTTATTTGACAGTATATATTCACCTTTCCTGCATCTTTTCTTCTAAATCTTAGAACTATTTTCAGGAACAAGTGGCTGTCGAAAAGGCACCTGAGAAAATTCTGGAGGAAACAGTCCCGGAAGAAGATATCCCCGCAAGTGATCCTGTCAGGCAAACTGTAGCAGAATTCGATGTTACAGTGGGTGAAACTTATGAGGATGAATCTCCTCCTCATCCAGGATTAGATGCTGCAACTCAGGGTGATGACGCTGACATGGATGCTGGGGTCGAAGATGATCATGAAGACGAAGCTGCCAAAGATGGGGACAACCAGTCGAAACATACAGAGGCTGAACAAACTTTAGAGCGAAACACTCCACCTGCTCCTGACCAGACCCAAGGGAGTGGCAAATCAACTGGTTCGACTAGCTTCTCTCGCGAGGAGCCTGAAAATCTCAAAGTGCAAAGGCCCTTAGAGTATCTGAAGGCCATGCTTAGCGCCCGCTTTAATTTCCAAGATTCTTCTCAGAGCAGTTCGACTACCTCCAGGGCCACTTCTGAAGCACTATCACTTGGCAGTATCTTGACCAAAATTAAAACGAAAATCCTTGATGTTGATTTGTTCAAAATTTTGGAAGAGAACTCCCTTGCTCACCTTGAACTTAAGAAAATTTTGAAACAAGTAAATGTCTTGGAAGCTTCTGCTGAAGTTGGAAGTTTTGTGATGGAGCTGATGACCCTTATTGACTTGGCCACTGTAGATCTTCTTCGTCAAAGATACCTCACCAGTCAAATCTCCTCCAAGTCTGAAACTCAAACTGCTGAATGGGACGCTCTTTCGACTTCGACTGACAAAGTTTCAAGGTTGCAAAAGCTTTCTGAAACTTATGTCAAAGAAGTTGCTGCTTGTGATGACAACATCCAAAAATGGGAGAAACAGATAGCAACACTTCAAGAAAAGATCTCCCAAGAGAAAAAACGTAAGGCATCCATACAGCAACCTAAGCAGAGCGAGATTGACGAAGAGTTGAGGGTGGGTATTCGACATGCAGAGAAGGCCCAGCACCTTAGTCAAGAGATTGAGACTCTCTCTACTCACAAAAGTCTTTGTGATCATCGACTCCAGTTTCAGAGGCAGAAATTCGCCACTTTGAAGGAAACTTTTTCCAGTATTAATTTGTAGTCGAATTGATTTACAACTCTCAGCCCTTTGAGGCTTTCTTTGTAATAACTTTAATGCCATTTTTATTTGGCAAATCTTATCACAATTATGTTTTCAATTATTCTATTATTTTTTTTACTTCCTGCAATATTAGCTTATATTTTTTCAAATACTTGCAATTTATCCTTAGGATTCTCTCATCCTTTCCTATCTCTTCTATCTCATACGCGCCATTTGAAAATATTTTCAAAATCTGGAAAGGTCCTTCCCACTTAGGAGATCACTTTCCCATTAACTTATCCTTTCGATCCATAGGAAGGATTACTTTCCACACAAGGTCACTAATTAAGAAGGTCTTGAATTTTACTTTCTTATTGTAAAACCTTTCGACTCTCTCCTTTTGTCTTCTTATTAGATCTAGCGCGCGCAGCCTTTCTTCGTCTAGATCAACTAATTCATCCATCATCATACTCCAATATATATCTGATGGGATTTCATGATGCCTTTGCACTCTAACTGACTGCATATATATTTCGACTGGTAAAACTGCATCATGTCCGTAAGTCAACTTAAATGGAGTCGAATTCGTTGCTTCTTTAGGAGACGTTCGACAAGCCCACAAGACTTGATCTAAAGTCTTATGCCAATTTCTAGGTTTTTTCCCTACATGCTTCTTGATCAAATTTATCACTACCTTGTTGGCTGCTTCAACCTGCCCATTGGCTTGAGCATAGTAAGGTGTCGAAGTAAGGAGTTTAAAACCTGTTTCTTGTGCAAATTTCTGCATGTTTTTACCAGTGAACACAGATGTGAGAAAATTCTTTACTTTGAATAAATTTTGAATGATAGCAAATTGTGTGATCATCATCCAAATGTTGGCTGTGCATTACCTTACATGATACATTTGTGTTTTTACTGTGTTTTTATCCCATTCTATTGTTGCATGACTGTACATAAAGACCTACATTGATACATCTCTTAAAAGAACTCATAAAATCCATTTTGTGTCAGTATGCATCAACACATAAGCCTATGCATCGATACATACAGCATGTTGCAAATCACAAAACTTTTTTTGTTCAGTATGCATCGATGCATACGAGTCATGTATCGATACATGGACAGGCAAAATGCTCTATGGATCGATCCATACGTGCCTTGCATCGATCCATGATTAGTTGAAATGTCCTATGTATCAATGCATACGAATTATGCATCGATGCATGTTAGTTGAAATGTCATATGCATCAATACATACGAATTATGCATCGATCCATGCTTAACTCAATTCACCAAAAACTCACTTATCTTACAGTATGCATCAATGCATACTCTCATGTATCAATGCATAAGTCTGTTTTGTGCTCTAACAGTTTCTGTTTTTCAGCATATATAAGAGATGTTGTGACAGCAGTGTAAAATACGAATTCTTAGAGGGAAAAACAATTGTGCACAAGATCAAAGCAGTGTAGCAGCAGTTGTTTGAGAGCAGATAGAAACCTGAAAGAGACTTCATCTTCTTCATCTTCTCAATCACTTTTCTTCAAGAACATCAACACATAATCATTCTTGTTCTTTGGATTAAAGGATCAACGAGATAACGTTCAGTGGTACGATCAAGGATCTAGCTGAGGGTTTTCAGTGGAACGATCGAGGATCTAGCTAAGTTGAAGATTGAAGGGGGTTTCGAGGAAAAACCTACTGGTTTGTCCTTCAAGAACAGGAGTGTTCTTGCGGGTTTGTTAGTCACGTTTGCAGAACAGATTCAGCCGCCGCGTTGCGTTTGGAGATCGGGGGATTTCGCAAGCAGGTCGTGGAACCGGTGAATTGTTTGCAATTTCGTGCAGGAAATTCTTGATCGTGCTCAGATCAAGTGAAGGTTCATACAAGAAGAAGTTCTTGGAATTTAGAATTCTGTCTTTGTATCATAACCTTGTATCAACGAATTCGGCAATAATTGATAATCAAAGTTCTCAATTTCATTTGAAATTGAGAGGGAGACGTACCCACACGCGAGGACGACGTGGGGAACTTCCTTACCAAATCTCTGCGTATCGTATTCTTACCTTACTCCTCTTTACGTTTAAAACAGTTTTCGCAATTTCAGTTAGTGTGTTGTGATTGTTCCTTTTGCAAGACAGCAGTGGCAAGAAAACCTTTTTAATTAAACTCTACTGTTGTTCATCATTGATCACATACACACCAACTGTTTGACAAAATTGTTAGCTAGGTTTTATTCATTGGAAATAGACTTTAATGACAAGTGCATTCAATTAGCTAAAATTCTGGTGTTAATAGTTTCTGTCATTCTTATTCAAATCCAGCATTAAACTCGCGTGTCCGATTTTCTAGTAGCGGTTCAGAATAGACGGAAGTCGATTCGGTACTGATATTTTCCGCCAACTTTAAAAACTCTGATAAAACTTTAAATCCATTTAATTTTTTAAAGAGGTGATCTATTCACCCCCCCCCCTCTCGATCACTAGCCACACCGTCTAACAAGTGGTATCAGAGCGCCGGTTCGCTGGTGCTCTGTGGCTGCCTGTAACAGTATGGATTCTGAACCAAAGGGGGCGTATAATAGAGCGCCTATTTTCAACGGTGAAAATTACGGCTACTGGAAAGACTGCATGCGAGTTCATATAAATTCTGTGAATAGGCTAGTATGGGCTGCCATTGAAAATGGTCCGTTTCAAATTACTATGACAAATGCGGCTGGCGCCATAGTTCCTAAACCAGAAGCTGATTGGAATGAGAAAGATGAGAAAAAGTGGTCGTGTGATTGGAAAGCTCGAAATATACTAATTTCAGCACTTGGTGTTGATGAGTATTATCGAGTATCCCATTGCACGACAGCTAAAGAAATGTGGGATTCCTTAGAAGTTGCCCATGAGGGTACGACTGAAGTAAAACAGTCCCGCATTAACACACTTAATCAAGAGTTTGAGCTCTTTCGCATGAAACAAGGAGAATCTATCTCCGACATGCAAAAGAGATTCACTCATCTCACTAATAGGTTGAATGCACTTGGAAAACCTGTTTCCAATGAAATTGCTACTAATAAAATTCTGAGGTGTCTTAGCAGGGAATGGCTACCTAAAGTAACAGCTATTAAGGAAGCCAACGATCTAACGACACTTACGATTACAACTCTGTTTGGAAAGCTGGAAGAACATCAGCAAGCATTGGAAAGTCTTGAAAAATATGAGAACAAAAGTAAGAAGGAAAAGGAGAAGAAAAGAGACAAAGAGGGAGAGAAGAAGCCAATAGCTCTTGTGGCCTCTAGCTCTAAGTCCTCAAGAAAAGAGCAAAGTGACAATGATTCTAGTAGTGACAAAGATTCGGATGATGAGGAAATGAGACATTTTGTGAGGAGATATAATAGATTCATTCGAAAGAACGGAGTCAAGCATTCCGATAAAAATCTCATGAAGTTTCGAAGACAATCTACAGATTCAAAACAGGAAGAGAATAAGAAGAGTAGAGGAAGAGGATCTTGTTTTAATTGTGGTAAATCTGGACATTATAAAACAGATTGTCCTATGAAGTATAAGGATCAAGGAAAAGCTCCACCAAAAGGGTACAGCAAACAAAGAAGAGCTTACATTGCATGGGAAAGTGATAGTGATTCATCAAGCACACAAAGTTCAAGTGATAGTGATGAAACCGCAAATCTGTGCCTTACGGCTCACACCAAAAATCTGTCCTACCACAAGAAGAAAATCAATGATAAAAAGGTAAAACAAGCCTATTATAATAATTTCTCTTCTATGACTTTTGCTGAACTGAAAATAGCTTTTGAAAATCTACATAACGAAGCTGTAGATGCTTTTAAAAGATTATCTTCCGATAAACAAATTTTTTCATTTCTGGAAGGTAAAGTATACAAAGCTGAAAATGCTTTAGAATCATTAAAAGCTAGTATTGCAGAAAATTCAAAATATATTGACATTGATGGATGTAGTAAAGTTAGGTATTGTGACGCTTGTCATATTTGGCAAAAAGAGGTAAACACTCTCAAGGTCAAATTAGAGAAAGCGTTACAACCTAAGGTTACTTATGCCGTTGACTCTAGGTTGTTTAAGAAGTCATTAAATCCTCCATATGCAAAATACTCTTTTATTCCAAAGGATTTAATGAACAAGAATAAACAAACGCATCATCATGGTTTATGTCATTATTGTTGTCGTGCTGGCCATACCATTGAGAAATGCAAGTTTAGGAGATTTCTTGTTCCTAAAGGTATTTATCAATGGAAGCCAAAAGGCAACCATGTTAGCACTTACCCACTCGGACCCAATGAAAATTGGGTACCAACTTCTCTCTTTTGATATTGTAGGATGAGTGCCTTGCTTCCGTAGATAGAAGATGGTTTCTTGACAGCGGCTGCTCAAGGCACATGACCGGTGACATATCGCTTTTCATAGACTTCAAAGCAAAGAAGAAGGGATATGTTACTTATGGAGACAATAACAAAGGAGCTATACTCGGCAAAGGTAGTGTAGGTAATCCCTCTACCACTACCATTTCTGATGTCAATTTAGTAGAGGGACTTAAACACAACGTGTTAAGCATAAGTCAATTGCGTGACAAGGGTTATAAAGTTTCTTTCACAAAAACTTGCTGCAAAATTGAACATGCTGAACAAAACATTGTGTTTAAGGGAGTAAGAGTAAATAATATAATAAGCGTTTACTTACTGTTGAAGAATTTGTCCATGTTTCTTTTGATGAGTCTTATCCGAAAAATGTCGGAAAAGGTATTTCTTTTGATGACGCAGGTGTATCTACAGAAGACATACTCAAGGAAGCTGTTGAGGAAACTGATCAGTCCAAAACAGCTGCCCATGAGAAGGAGGAAGATACTAGTCATGAAGAAAATGAGGAAGAAAAGACAGTTGAAGTGAATGATCTTCCAACAGCTTAGAAATCCTCAAAAGACCATCCTATTGACAACATCTTGGGAGACATTTCAAAGGGAGTAATGACTCGTTCTAAGATAAGTATTTTTTTTGTTCTCACTTCGCTTTTGTTTCACAAGTAGAGCCTAAAAATGCCAAAGAGGCCTTGATTGATGAATTTTGGCTAATGGCCATGCAAGAAGAGCTTAATCAATTTAAAAGAAATGACGTTTGGGAACTTGTCCCTCGTCCGCGAGATCATCATATCATAGGTACTAAATGGGATTTTAGAAATAAGCTTGATGAAAACGGAGTGATAACTCGGAACAAGGCACGTTTAGTAGCACAAGGGTATAACCAAGAGGAAGGCATAGACTATGAGGAAACTTATGCTCCAGTTGCTCGCCTTGAAGCTATACGTCTCTTGCTTGCCTATGCGTGTTCCAACGATTTTAAGCTTTACCAAATGGACGTAAAGAGTGCTTTTCTTAATGGTGTCATAAATGAAGAGGTATATGTTTCACAACCTCCTGGTTTTGAGAATGCTGAAAATCCAGATCATGTTTACAAATTAAAACGAGCTTTGTATGGTCTTAAACAAGCCCCTCGGGTTTGGTATGAAAGGCTTAGCAAATTTCTAATTGATCCTGGATATTCAAGAGGTAAACTGGATAATACTCTCTTTATTAAGCACAAAGGAAAGCACATCCTTTTAGTTCAAGTTTATGTAGACGATATAATTTTTGGTTCAACTAACATACACTTGGTCGAAGAATTTTCTAAGGTTATGCAGGGTGAATTTGAGATGAGTCTCATGGGGGAGCTGAATTACTTCCTAGGAATGCAGATAAAGTAACTTGATGAGGGTACAGCAGTATGTCAAACAAAATACTGCAGAGAACTACTCAAGCGCTTTGGAATGAATGACTCAAAATCAATTGACACCCCTATGCCTACCAACGGAAATCTGGATAAGGATAAGCATGTTTCTTCTTATTTTTATTATGCCTCACCTTGGTTGATGAGATTTGTTTTAGATTATACTTATTCCTCACAAGGTTACACCAACAGAGGTAATATCACTCTTATCTATATCTCATTTAGAATTATATGATTGTGTATGTTAGAACAAAAGTTTTTTTTTGCTTATACTGTTTGAACATTAAAAATTCTGATTTGTGAATCATACTTGGGCATAATTATCATGACATACTTCTGGGCATAATGCAAATCCATACTGCACAAAAATTCATTAAAATCTGGTTTGGCATCAGTATGTATCGATCCAAACATGTATGCATCGATTCATATCTTATGCATTTCAAATTTCTCAAAACTGGTTCAGGATGTATCGATCCATCCGTCGTTTGTATCGATACATAGACCCTTTAAAAACAAAATTGCATGCTATGGATCGACTCATGGCCATATGCATCGACACATACTGACTGCTATTTGGATTAAATGCATTTTTTTCATGTTGCTTAAGTTTTTTTTTGTTGCACAATATATGGTTTAGCTTATGTAATTCTTAAACTCGTTCATACTACTTAAATGCTTATAACCTTTTGTTTACTTCTGATGTTATTGCCCTTATTTGTCATTCTTTGTGAGTGATTCTTTACTTTGTAAGCTTCATTCTGTGTGATTGTTAGCTTATCTATCAATTTTGCTGTGTTCTGCTACATGTTGCCTTGATAAACCTGTGTTGACAGACATGCACAAACTCAGGGGGAGTATCACACATCTTGCCAAAAATTTGCCATCATCAAAAAGGGGGAGTTTGTGAGAAAATTCTTTACTTTGAATAAATTTTGAATGATAGCAAATTGTGTGATCATCATCCAAATGTTGGCTGTGCATTACCTTACATGATACATTTGTGTTTTTACTGTGTTTTTATCCCATTCTATTGTTGCATGACTGTACATAAAGACCTACATTGATACATCTCTTAAAAGAACTCATAAAATCCATTTTGTGTCAGTATGCATCAACACATAAGCCTATGCATCGATACATACAGCATGTTGCAAATCACAAAACTTTTTTTGTTCAGTATGCATCGATGCATACGAGTCATGTATCGATACATGGACAGGCAAAATGCTCTATGGATCGATCCATACGTGCCTTGCATCGATCCATGATTAGTTGAAATGTCCTATGTATCAATGCATACGAATTATGCATCGATGCATGTTAGTTGAAATGTCATATGCATCAATACATACGAATTATGCATCGATCCATGCTTAATTCAATTCACCAAAAACTCACTTATCTTACAGTATGCATCGATGCATACTCTCATGTATCAATGCATAAGTCTGTTTTGTGCTCTAACAGTTTCTGTTTTTCAGCATATATAAGAGATATTGTAACAGCAGTGTAAAATACGAATTCTTAGAGGGAAAAACAATTGTGCACAAGATCAAAGCAGTGTAGCAGCAGTTGTTTGAGAGCAGATAGAAACCTGAAAGAGACTTCATCTTCTTCATCTTCTCAATCACTTTTCTTCAAGAACATCAACACATAATCATTCTTGTTCTTTGGATTAAAGGATCAACGAGATAACGTTCAGTGGTACGATCAAGGATCTAGCTGAGGGTTTTCAGTGGAACGATCGAGGATCTAGCTGAGTTGAAGATTGAAGGGGGTTTCGAGGAAAAACCTACTGGTTTGTCCTTCAAGAACAGGAGTGTTCTTGCGGGTTTGTTAGTCACGTTTGCAGAACAGATTCAGCCGCCGCGTTGCATTTGGAGATCGGGGGATTTCGCAAGCAGGTCGTGGAACCGGTGAATTGTTTGCAATTTCGTGCAGGGAATTCTTGATCGTGCTCAGATCAAGCGAAGGTTCATACAAGAAGAAGTTCTTGGAATTTAGAATTCTGTCTTTGTATCATAACCTTGTATCAACGAATTCGGCAATAATTGATAATCAAAGTTCTCAATTTCATTTGAAATTGAGAGGGAGACGTACCCACACGCGAGGACGACGTGGGGAACTTCCTTACCAAATCTCTGCGTATCGTATTCTTACCTTACTCCTCTTTACGTTTAAAACAGTTTTCGCAATTTCAGTTAGTGTGTTGTGATTGTTCCTTTTGCAAGACAGCAGTGGCAAGAAAACCTTTTTAATTAAACTCTACTGCTGTTCATCATTGATCACATACACACCAACTGTTTGACAAAATTGTTAGCTAGGTTTTATTCATTGGAAATAGACTTTAATGACAAGTGCATTCAATTAGCTAAAATTCTGGTGTTAATAGTTTCTGTCATTCTTATTCAAATCCAGCATTAAACTCGCGTGTCCGGTTTTCTAGTAGCGGTTCAGAATAGACGGAAGTCGATTCGGGACTGATATTTTCCGCCAACTTTAAAAACTCTGATAAAACATTAAATCCGTTTAATTTTTTAAAGAGGTGATCTATTCACCCCCCCCCCCCCCTCTAGATCACTAGCCACACCGTCTAACAAGTGGTATCAGAGCGCCGGTTCGCTGGTGCTCTGTGGCTGCCTGTAACAGTATGGATTCTGAACCAAAGGGGGCGTATAATAGAGCGCCTATTTTCAACGGTGAAAATTACGGCTACTGGAAAGACTGCATGCGAGTTCATATAAATTCTGTGAATAGGCTAGTATGGGCTGCCATTGAAAATGGTCCGTTTCAAATTACTATGACAAATGCGGCTGGCGCCATAGTTCCTAAACCAGAAGCTGATTGGAATGAGAAAGATGAGAAAAAGTGGTCGTGTGATTGGAAAGCTCGAAATATACTAATTTCAGCACTTGATGTTGATGAGTATTATCGAGTATCCCATTGCACGACAGCTAAAGAAATGTGGGATGCCTTAGAAGTTGCCCATGAGGGTACGACTGAAGTAAATCAGTCCCGCATTAACACACTTAATCAAGAGTTTGAGCTCTTTCGCATGAAACAAGGAGAATCTATCTCCGACATGCAAAAGAGATTCACTCATCTCACTAATAGGTTGAATGCACTTGGAAAACCTGTTTCCAATGAAATTGCTACTAATAAAATTCTGAGGTGTCTTAGCAGGGAATGGCTACCTAAAGTAACAGCTATTAAGGAAGCCAACGATCTAACGACACTTACGATTACAACTCTGTTTGGAAAGCTGGAAGAACATCAGCAAGCATTGGAAAGTCTTGAAAAATATGAGAACAAAAGTAAGAAGGAAAAGGAGAAGAAAAGAGACAAAGAGGGAGAGAAGAAGCCAATAGCTCTTGTGGCCTCTAGCTCTAAGTCCTCAAGAAAAGAGCAAAGTGACAATGATTCTAGTAGTGACAAAGATTCGGATGATGAGGAAATGAGACATTTTGTGAGGAGATATAATAGATTCATTCGAAAGAACGGAGTCAAGCATTCCGATAAAAATCTCATGAAGTTTCGAAGACAATCTACAGATTCAAAACAGGAAGAGAATAAGAAGAGTAGAGGAAGAGGATCTTGTTTTAATTGTGGTAAATCTGGACATTATAAAACAGATTGTCCTATGAAGTATAAGGATCAAGGAAAAGCTCCACCAAAAGGGTACAGCAAATAAAGAAGAGCTTACATTGCATGGGAAAGTGATAGTGATTCATCAAGCACACAAAGTTCAAGTGATAGTGATGAAACCGCAAATTTGTGCCTTACGGCTCACACCAAAAATCTGTCCTACCACAAGAAGAAAATCAATGATAAAAAGGTAAAACAAGCCTATTATAATAATTTCTCTTCTATGACTTTTGCTGAACTGAAAATAGCTTTTGAAAATCTGCATAACGAAGTTGTAGATGCTTTTAAAAGATTATCTTCCGATAAACAAATTTTTTCATTTCTAGAAGGTAAAGTATACAAAGCTGAAAATGCTTTAGAATCATTAAAAGCTAGTATTGCAGAAAATTCAAAATATATTGACATTGATGGATGTAGTAAAGTTAGGTATTGTGACGCTTGTCATATTTGGCAAAAAGAGGTAAACACTCTCAAGGTCAAATTAGAGAAAGCGTTACAACCTAAGGTTACTTATGCCGTTGACTCTAGGTTGTTTAAGAAGTCGTTAAATCCTCCATATGCAAAATACTCTTTTATTCCAAAGGATTTAATGAACAAGAATAAACAAACGCATCATCATGGTTTATGTCATTATTGTTGTCGTGCTGGCCATACCATTGAGAAATGCAACTTTAGGAGATTTCTTGTTCCTAAAGGTATTTATCAATGGAAGCCAAAAGGCAACCATGTTAGCACTTACCCACTCGGACCCAATGAAAATTGGGTACCAACTTCTCTCTTTTGATATTGTAGGATGAGTGCCTTGCTTCCGTGGATAGAAGATGGTTTCTTGACAGCGGCTGCTCAAGGCACATGACCGGTGACATATCGCTTTTCATAGACTTCAAAGCAAAGAAGAAGGGATATGTTACTTATGGAGACAATAACAAAGGAGCTATACTCGACAAAGGTAGTGTAGGTAATCCCTCTACCACTACCATTTCTGATGTCAATTTAGTAGAGGGACTTAAACACAACGTGTTAAGCATAAGTCAATTGCGTGACAAGAGTTATAAAGTTTCTTTCACAAAAACTTGCTGCAAAATTGAACATGCTGAACAAAACATTGTGTTTAAGGGAGTAAGAGTAAATAATATAATAAGCGTTTACTTACTGTTGAAGAATTTGTCCATGTTTCTTTTGATGAGTCTTATCCGAAAAATGTCGGAAAAGGTATTTCTTTTGATGACGCAGGTGTATCTACAGAAGACATACTCAAGGAAGCTGTTGAGGAAACTGATCAGTCCAAAACAGCTGCCCATGAGAAGGAGGAAGATACTAGTCATGAAGAAAATGAGGAAGAAAAGACAGCTGAAGTGAATGATCTTCCAACAGCTTAGAAATCCTCAAAAGACCATCCTATTGACAACATCTTGGGAGACATTTCAAAGGGAGTAATGACTCGTTCTAAGATAAGTATTTTTTTTGTTCTCACTTCGCTTTTGCTTCACAAGTAGAGCCTAAAAATGCCAAAGAGGCCTTGATTGATGAATTTTGGCTAATGGCCATGCAAGAAGAGCTTAATCAATTTAAAAGAAATGACGTTTGGGAACTTGTCCCTCGTCCGTGAGATCATCATATCATAGGTACTAAATGGGATTTTAGAAATAAGCTTGATGAAAACGGAGTGATAACTCGGAACAAGGCACGTTTAGTAGCACAAGGGTATAACCAAGAGGAGGGCATAGACTATGAGGAAACTTATGCTCCAGTTGCTCGCCTTGAAGCTATACGTCTCTTGCTTGCCTATGCGTGTTCCAACGATTTTAAGCTTTACCAAATGGACGTAAAGAGTGCTTTTCTTAATGGTGTCATAAATGAAGAGGTATATGTTTCACAACCTCCTGGTTTTGAGAATGCTGAAAATCCAGATCAGGTTTACAAATTAAAACGAGCTTTGTATGGTCTTAAACAAGCCCCTCGGGTTTGGTATGAAAGGCTTAGCAAATTTCTAATTGATCCTGGATATTCAAGAGGTAAAGTGGATAATACTCTCTTTATTAAGCACAAAGGAAAGCACATCCTTTTAGTTCAAGTTTATGTAGACGATATAATTTTTGGTTCAACTAACATACACTTGGTCGAAGAATTTTCTAAGGTTATGCAGGGTGAATTTGAGATGAGTCTCATGGGGGAGCTGAATTACTTCCTAGGAATGCAGATAAAGCAACTTTATGAGGGTACAGCAGTATGTCAAACAAAATACTGCAGAGAACTACTCAAGCGCTTTGGAATGAATGACTCAAAATCAATTGACACCCCTATGCCTACCAACGGAAATCTGGATAAGGATAAGCATGTTTCTTCTTATTTTTATTATGCCTCACCTTGGTTGATGAGATTTGTTTTAGATTATACTTATTCCTCACAAGGTTACACCAACAGAGGTAATATCACTCTTATCTATATCTCATTTAGAATTATATGATTGTGTATGTTAGAACAAAAGTTTTTTTTTGCTTATACTGTTTGAACATTAAAAATTCTGATTTGTGAATCATACTTGGGCATTATTATCATGACATACTTCTGGGCATAATGCAAATCCATACTGCACAAAAATTCATTAAAATCTGGTTTGGCATCAGTATGTATCGATCCAAACATGTATGCATCGATTCATATCTTATGCATTTCAAATTTCTCAAAACTGGTTCAGGATGTATCGATCCATCCGTCGTTTGTATCGATACATAGACCCTTTAAAAACAAAATTGCATGCTATGGATCGACTCATGGCCATATGCATCGACACATACTGACTGCTATTTGGATTAAATGCATTTTTTTCATGTTGCTTAAGTTTTTTTTTGTTGCACAATATATGGTTTAGCTTATGTAATTCTTAAACTCGTTCATACTACTTAAATGCTTATAACCTTCTGTTTACTTCTGATGTTATTGCCCTTATTTGTCATTCTTTGTGAGTGATTCTTTACTTTGTAAGCTTCATTCTGTGTGATTGTTAGCTTATCTATCAATTTTGCTGTGTTCTGCTACATGTTGCCTTGATAAACCTGTGTTGACAGACATGCACAAACTCAGGGGGAGTATCACACATCTTGCCAAAAATTTGCCATCATCAAAAAGGGGGAGTTTGTGAGAAAATTCTTTACTTTGAATAAATTTTGAATGATAGAAAATTGTGTGATCATCATCCAAATGTTGGCTGTGCATTACCTTACATGATACATTTGTGTTTTTACTGTGTTTTTATCCCATTCTATTGTTGCATGACTGTACATAAAGACCTACATTGATACATCTCTTAAAAGAACTCATAAAATCCATTTTGTGTCAGTATGCATCAACACATAAGCCTATGCATCGATACATACAGCATGTTGCAAATCACAAAACTTTTTTTGTTCAGTATGCATCGATGCATACGAGTCATGTATCGATACATGGACAGGCAAAATGCTCTATGGATCGATCCATACGTGCCTTGCATCGATCCATGATTAGTTGAAATGTCCTATGTATCAATGCATACGAATTATGCATCGATGCATGTTAGTTGAAATGTCATATGCATCAATACATACGAATTATGCATCGATCCATTCTTAATTCAATTCACCAAAAACTCACTTATCTTACAGTATGCATCGATGCATACTCTCATGTATCAATGCATAAGTCTGTTTTGTGCTCTAACAGTTTCTGTTTTTCAGCATATATAAGAGATATTGTGACAGCAGTGTAAAATACGAATTCTTAGAGGGAAAAACAATTGTGCACAAGATCAAAGCTGTGTAGCAGCAGTTGTTTGAGAGCAGATAGAAACCTGAAAGAGACTTCATCTTCTTCATCTTCTCAATCACTTTTCTTCAAGAACATCAACACATAATCATTCTTGTTCTTTGGATTAAAGGATCAACGAGATAACGTTCAGTGGTACGATCAAGGATCTAGCTGAGGGTTTTCAGTGGAACGATCGAGGATCTAGCTGAGTTGAAGATTGAAGGGGGTTTCGAGGAAAAACCTACTGGTTTGTCCTTCAAGAACAGGAGTGTTCTTGCGGGTTTGTTAGTCACGTTTGTAGAACAGATTCAGCCGCCGCGTTGCGTTTGGAGATCGGGGGATTTCGCAAGCAGGTCGTGGAACCGGTGAATTGTTTGCAATTTCGTGCAGGAAATTCTTGATCGTGCTCAGATCAAGTGAAGGTTCATACAAGAAGAAGTTCTTGGAATTTAGAATTCTGTCTTTGTATCATAACCTTGTATCAACGAATTCGGCAATAATTGATAATCAAAGTTCTCAATTTCATTTGAAATTGAGAGGGAGACGTACCCACACGCGAGGACGACGTGGGGAACTTCCTTACCAAATCTCTGCGTATCGTATTCTTACCTTACTCCTCTTTACGTTTAAAACAGTTTTCGCAATTTCAGTTAGTGTGTTGTGATTGTTCCTTTTGCAAGACAGCAGTGGCAAGAAAACCTTTTTAATTAAACTCTACTGCTGTTCATCATTGATCACATACACACCAACTGTTTGACAAAATTGTTAGCTAGGTTTTATTCATTGGAAATAGACTTTAATGACAAGTGCATTCAATTAGCTAAAATTCTGGTGTTAATAGTTTCTGTCATTCTTATTCAAATCCAGCATTAAACTCGCGTGTCCGGTTTTCTAGTAGCGATTCAGAATAGACGGAAGTCGATTCGGGACTGATATTTTCCGCCAACTTTAAAAACTCTGATAAAACTTTAAATCCGTTTAATTTTTTAAAGAGGTGATCTATTCACCCCCCCTCTCGATCACTAGCCACACCGTCTAACAACAGATCCTTGATCTGTTGTTATTGTTTCAGGTATCCCAAATCTGTAAATTATGTACTTTTGGATAAAGTCTATGACTGCTTCTTGATCCACATTTACCAATGGTATAGCTTCAATCCAATTAGTGAAGTAGTCTATCCCAACCAAAATGTACCTTTGCCCTTTTGAAGAAGCTGGTCGAATTTCCCCAATCAAGTCTAAAGCCCATCCTCTAAATGGCCAAGGCTTTATAATTGAATGCAACTCACTTGCCGGAACATGAGGTATGCCTGCATGTACTTGACATTCCTGACACCCTTTTGCAAATTCGACACAGTCCTTCAGCATTGTTAGCCAATACATTCCCTGTCGAAATAATAACCACTTCATTTTGTGACCTACTTGGTGTGCGCCACACGCTCCACTGTGTACATTCGACAAAGCTATGTAGGCTTCGTCTTCACCTAAGCATTTCAACAAGACTCCTTCTGCAGTCTTTTTGAACGATTCATTTCCAAAAAGTACATAACTCAAAGCTCTGTATTTTATCTTTCTTTCCGCTTTCTGATTTGGGTCTTGTAGATAATTCTTGATAGGCTTTCTCCAGTTTGTAATTCCTGAATCATCTATGTTGAATATCTCAAAGTTTTCTTCGTCGCCGTATCCTAATCTTATTGACTCCAGATCTGATGGGGACAACTTGGTGGATACGACTCTTCCTCTGACTTTAATGGCTTCTTCTAACTTTTCCTTCGACACTTTATATCCAGATGCTAGTTGAGCAAGATCGTTCGCCTCTTGATTCTCCAGCCTGGGAATGTGCCTGAAGACCACATTGTTGAATTCCTTGAGAAGTCTATTGGCTATCACAAAGTACATGATTAAATTTTCTTTCACGCATTTATACTCTTTCGTCAACTGCTTTATCACCAGTTCGGAGTCGCCCATTATTTCGACTCTTGTTGCCCCCAATTTCAACAAGATTTCAAGTCCAGCGATCAAAGCTTCATATTCAGCTTCATTATTTGAACACAGACTTTCAACTTTGTACTTGAATTTTGTTGGAATTCTGTTAGGAGAAATAATCAACATCCCAATGCCAGTTCCGTTTTTATGACTGGAACCGTCGAAATACAGTTTCCACGGTTCTAATTCGACATATTCCACATCTTCGTCTATAGAGTGGTCGGCTATGAAATTAGCGACCACTTGTCCTTTCACAGCTTTTAAAAGCAGATATTTCAAGGAGTATTCTGTTAATGCTAAAGCCCATTTTCCAATTCGACTATGTAAAATAGATTTAGATAACATATACTTTATTACGTCGAAATGGGAGGAAATATATACATCAACAGGTTTTATATAATGCTTCAATTTCATACAAGAGAAATATACACATAGACATAGTTTTTCTATAATACTATATCTAGTTTCAGCATCATTCAGGACTCTACTGAGATAGTAAATGGCTCTTTCGACGCCATTCTCATCTTCTTGACACAACATACTTCCTAATGTTTTGTCTGATGCCGAAACGTACAATCTCATACTTCTTTTCCTGCAAGGAGACATCAGGATTGGGGGACTAGCCAGGTATTCCTTGATTTTGTCGAAGGCCACTTGTTGTTCTTGCCCCCATGCAAAGTCTTCCTTCTTTAGTCGAAGTAGTGGAGAGAAAGCTTGCGTCTTCCTACTGAGATTGGAGATGAATCTTCTGAGAAAGTTGATTTTCCCTAGCAGAGACTGCAACCCCTTTTTGGTTGATGGCGCTTTCGCCTCCATTATGGCTTTGGCTTTGTTTTCATTTATTTCGATCCCCTTCTTGTGGACCACAAAACCTAAGAAATCACCCGCCTGCACACCAAAAGCACATTTAAGTGGGTTCATTTTGAAACCAAACTTCCTCATCCTTTCAAAGGATTGTCGAAGATGATCTATATGACTTTTCCCTGAAACAGACTTAATCACAATATCGTCAATATACACTTGCATGAAAGTTTCAATAAAGTCATGAAAAATGGAATTCATAGCACGTTGGTAAGTTGCTCCAGCGTTCTTTAAACCAAAAGGCATTACTACCCATTCGTACGTTCCTATTGCTCCAGGACAACGGAAAGTCGTTTTAGGAACATCTTCCTCAGCGATAAAAATTTGGTTATAGCCAGAGTATCCGTCTAACATACTTAAGTACTCATGGCCGGCTGCAAAATCTATAAGCATTTCTGCCACTGGCATAGGATATTCATCCTTTGGGGTAGCCGAGTTTAGGTCTCGAAAATGAATGCATACCCTAAGTTTGCCATTTTTCTTAATTACTGGAACAATATTTGCAATCCATTCGACATACCTGGTTGTGCGGATGAACTTGCATTTTAGAAGTCTTTCGACCTCTTCTTTTATTTTCGACAGAATCTCTAGTGCGAAGCGTCTTGGAATCTGCTTTACTGGCTTCTTTCCTTCTATTATTGGTAACTGCAGTTCGACCAAACTTCTGTCTAGACCAGGCATCTCGTCGTAATCCCACGCGAAGCAGTCTTTGAATTCTTTCAACAACTGGACTATTTCGACTTTGAACCGGGGGTCCATTTTTGCGCTTATGTAGGTTGGTCTATGTTCTGCCCCCACTCCTAAGTTTATTTCTTCTAACGGATCCTGCGCCACCATCTTCTCGTTAGTTGACACTGGATCTTTTTCGAACCCTAGAGGTTCGTCGTCATAAATGGCGTCAAGCTTTTGGTGTTGCCATTCGCCCATTTGGTTGTTATCATGATCTTCTACAACGTCTTTTTGGGGACATTTTTTGTTGGAGTTTTCTTTGTTAGCTTCGACAGTCATGTATTTTACTTCAGCCTCAAGGGCCTCTTTGAGTTTGTTTTCGGCTATGTAAGCCGTATTCTTTTCGAGTGCTGATTGTTTACTCGTCATCGTCAAATTTGCTTCCCCATCCCGTTGGCGCTATATGAGTAGTTCCCCACATGTAAGTTTCGCCAATCACTTCTTTGTCCCACTGGAAACCATGTGTAGGATGAAGGTACATGGAGCAGTAGGCATTGTCTGTCGCCTTTAAGTTGAATTCGGCTGGACTGCATGGAGGTATGTGAGCCAGGTTCTTGTCGAAGCTTTGACTGTTGACATTGTTTATCTCTGTCATGAAGTAGCTTTGATCAGCCTCAATGTTTTCGACGATCCCGTCTGGCCTCCATATGGCTATTCGCTGATGCATTGAAGAGGGTACAGCTCCTACGCCATGAATCCACTCCCTTCCAAGCAGTAGGTTGTAGTTCGCCCTTGAAGCAATGACCATAAACATCGTTGGCCTTGTTATGGTTCCGACAGTCAGATTCACCTGGATAACGCCCATGGTGGTTCCTACTTTTCCTTCATAATTCGACATCACCATGTTGTGGGGTTTCGCGTCTGAGTCGTCTTTCCCAATCTTCTTCAGCATGAAATGGGGCATCAAATTCACTGCTGCTCCCCCATCCACCAGTATCTTATTCACACCAACATTCTCCACCTTTCCTTTTATGAACAAAGGCTTCAAATTCGCTTTCATGGAGTCGTCTGGGCTTTCGAAGAAAGCGTTCTGCTCTTCGACGCATCCATTATTCATCACGTAGTAACAGATGGGCATGTGTGCCATTGTTTCCTCTTCCCTCTCGTCTTCTTCGTCTTCGACCTCCATAACTCTATCATAGTCTCTAGGGAGAACAGAGACCACGTTGCAGATCACATTGAAGGATGATTCTGAGTCAGATTCGAAGTTGTCCGTTATTTCGTCGTCTTTCTGCATCTTCTCTTTCGACGCCACAGGTTCGACAATGCCGCCAGGATTGATATGGAGGGAAGCCTCTTTTATGCTCCTTATCTGACGATTGTTACTAGACTCTGCTTTATCTTTGCTGTCAGTGTCTTTTCCATTCATGCTCTTTTCTGCAGCCTCTTTTTCTGCCCTCTTCTGCCTCTGGAATCTCCTCCATTGGGATATGGACATGGGGTTCTTACCTTTGTAATTCTCCGAAGGATATGGTCTTGGCTTGTTCTTTTCTATTTCCTTCTTGCCTTCCATCGAAGCGCCTCTCTGAACCTCGAATTTTCCCCATTTTTCTGCCCCTGGGCATCTCTAATGGGTTGAACCCATTTGTCATCCGTTGCTTTGTCAGATTGTTTATAGGTGTTATGGCGTCTTTCTCCATGCCTCCACTGGTGGTGATCACTTCTCCTTGGGTCATATCTTACTGTTCCCCAATTCTCTTTCCTCTTGGCTTTATCCACTGCTTCCAGGTTGGTTATTGCCTTCCTGTCGAAAATTGCACTGCAGCGTGGGCATAGCATTACTTCGGTTTTCATCCTTTGGCACCTCTTGATGAATTCTATTAAATTTTCCTCCTCTTTAGGATACGCCAGCCTTTGGTGCTCCTTTCGACGATGATCTTCGTCCACTTCGACCTGGTCCCTCTGAGATATTTCCACCATATTTACCCCAACATTTCGTTCGTCGGCGATGCTTAATTCGTTCATCTTTCTAATGAGTCTCTCCTCTTCGCCTTCGACGCCTTTTGGTGTTTGGTCGAACTCTTTCTCTGGGCAGCAGCACCAAGATATGTTCTTGGGACCATGTTTGCAACAGCATTTGTTCCAATTCCTTTTGGGGTCTTCCATTACCCTACGCAGAATTCCACTGACCATGGGCTTTAAAGGACCATTAACAGCTTCCGCTTTGATTTCTGTGACTTCTTCACTAAAAGGCCTCATAGTGTTGACGCAGTTTGCGACATCACTTGTCTTTGTTTGATCAAGATCAAGGCCTTCAGTAGCCTTGTTTTCAATAATGAGGTCTTCAGTAACCTTCTTTTTCGTATTAGGGGGATGCTCAATTGCCTCAACTGTTTCTTCATTCTTGTCTGAAGAAACATCTCCCCAACCGCTTGGTTGGATTGTGTAGATGTCGATCTGAGAGATTGCCGGTGCATTGTACTTCACGAGATAATCATACTTCCCACTTGGCTGTCCCAAGCGGTCCCAATTCTCTCCTTGTCGAAACTTCACATCTTCGACAGTGTCATCACTGTCCTTCTTGTCGAAACCTTCAGTAGTTTCCGTTCTCTTCTGGTTGTCGAAGCCTTCAGTAACTTCAACTTCGTTCTGGCTTGCGAGATCATCAGCAATCTTAACCATGTTGATATTTGTGTCGAAACTACCAGGGGCCTTCACCATCTCCAAATTGCCATCAGGAGCAACTTCGACCTACACCATGTTCACGATGGATGGTTCAGCGTAGTGGGCTTCGACTGGCTGCACGGTGTAACACCTCAAAATTTGCCCTCCTCTCTTGGGACTAGCATAACATATTACATATCATTGTTAGGTCATTAGGCATTGCATATTGCATATCATGTGGTTACATGGTGCAAGTCATTCTCTCAAGTCTTGGTCAGAAGATGAGGAAGTCAAAGTGCAAGCTAGGGTTTCATTGGACTGGTCAGCAATCATCTGAGGATGTGGAGGTCCAAATTAGGGTTTCATGATTCTTAAAAGATATTGGTCTTCATCTTGTTTAAAATGATGCATCATCATCATCATGGTTTGTCATCATCAAGTGTGGGATCAGATTTCTTGAGATTAGGGTTTTGACCACTGGTCAACCCTAATCAGTTGCATTGGGCCAATCAGGGCATGGCTAGGAGATGGGGTCTATGATGTATATGGGGATCATCCCATGGTTTTATTGAGATTATTGAGGCTAGGGTTTCACCCTTGGGCCATTTCATCAGAAGATTGGAGCTCAGTTTGATCTATGCATTGCCAAATTCATCTATCAGTTGAAAAAGTCAACTATGGTCAACTGTGCTTGATTTTATGGATTTGGAGGTGGAAATGAGTTGGATACACTTCATTCATGTTGGAACAAGTGTTATTTGACATTTCAAAGCTCAAGAATGGAGAAAATCAAGTCAGAACAAAAATTGCCAAAAATAGAAAGTGACTTGTAATGGAAGTTTCCAAAAATGGAAAGTTTTTTACCATAAATTTACATGTCCAAGGAAGCTTCAAATGAAAATTTGTTCAACATGAAAGTTGTAGATCTTGTTCTCAACTTTCCAAAAAGTCCAAGAACTTGAAATTCCCATGTATGGTTGGCAAGTTATGGTCCATTCAATTTCAAAAATGACCCATAATCAAAGTGGCATAACTTCCACATGGAGTGTCCAAATTGAGTGATCTTTTTATGAGCAAACTCCATTTGACATGTACTTTCATGGTGCATAATTGGAATTCATCAAAAATGATCAATGCAAAAAGTCAATTTTCAAGTGCACAATTAAAAAGTCAAGGGCAAAATGGTCCAAGTTGAGAAATAATTGGAATTTTGGCATGGGAGTTTTTGCAACACCTCACATATGCCAATTAGAGATGGTTTGAATTGTCATAAGCTTACAAAGTTCAATATTTGGATAGGCCATTTTGGAACTTCACTTGAAAATGCATTTTGTGGCATAGCATAGTGAAATTGAAAAATACAATGCCAATTGGTGTGGGACCAATGCCAACACATCACAGCTGGTATTTGGAGAGTGTGTGAGCTGTCATACAGCTGTCACAAGCCCCAGGGTGAAATGTCCATTTTGCCCTTGTTTTGTAAAATTGCATTTTTGCTAATTACATCATTTTTGGTTAATTTGTGATTAAGAGGTGGATTAAGTGGAGGTATATAACATTAATCATAACTGAATTGTAATCAGAATCACATTTCACAAGAAATTCAACAAACTTTTCCCTCCAAATTCTCCAAAAGCTCAAGAACATTCAAGAACAAAATTGAGCAAAACTCCTTCAATTCTTCATCAATTCGTGTGATTCTTTTTGTTGCCTTCTCCAATCATCTCCTTCTTCAACTGTTTTGGAAAAGCATCATCAAAATCCTCACGAATCTCCACTGTTCAAAGTGTATGCATCCATGGCATTTTGCAAATTCTTCCACTAGAAGCAACTTCAAGCTAACCTAAGTGTTCTAAGCACCTTCCCTAGCATCATACTCCATCTGTTTTGGATCATCACGCGCCAAGAACACAAGAACCAACGCTGCCATCTCAAGGTACATGAAATTCGAATCTCATGATTCTTTGAAAGTCCATAGGTGTTTTGAAGTTCGTTCCATGTAGATAATCATGCTGCAATTAGTTTTTGGATTGGTGAACCATAGGACGAGTTATTGTGATTTTTAGGTTGGATGTCAAAACCTAATTCGCTCGATCCAGAGTGTACAGTTAGAACTAGGAGAAATTGATCATATATTCGTACTCCTGATGATTAGACCTTTCCAACGGTTATTCGTTTGTAAATTTTGGTGGAGGTTTGATATTTGCGTGTTCTTGAATGTTTCTGGAAATGATGATGAAGTTGATGAAGATTTCTGGAAAAAAGGATCGTTTGATCCGTTCATTTGCAATGCCATTTTTGAATCTTGTTTCCCTCCGTTTCTAACCAATCAGCATGTGCCAGCGAAAAAATGAGTTTGGACCGGTGAGAGATAATTACTAGTGTGCCACTGAAGTTTAATTAATTAATTAAATCATATTCCATTTCAATAATTATTTCACATAATTCATTTAATCTTTAAAAAATCATAGAAAAATAATTACTAATCCAAAATTAGTGAGAGTTTTTTTGTTGGATCCCAAATTCTCCCTAGAATCTTATAGGCATGGTTTCACAAGTTGTGCATGGTAAAATGTTGACCTAGCCTATTGATCTTTGACTTGTGTGCATATTTTGTATGTTTTGCCATTTTTATCATGAAATGCTCATACCTTTAAAGAAATGAATGAAAAATTTTGTGCTTATTCTGGACATGTTGATGGTGATTTCCATGTATGGTTTGTGAATTTTGGATACCTGGTTGATTAGATATGAATTTTTGAATTAAGGTGTGACAATTTGTGTCACACCAAGCTAGGTCAAATTTCTGATTTTATTTAAAATGCTTAGGGATGTTGACTTGAGCTGAAATTTTGTGTGGATGATCATTGATATGTCAATATAACATGTGAATTTTTCTGGGATTTTTGGTTGCATTTTCGAATTGATTGATAATTTTCTTCTCTGTATGCTCATTTGGTCACCTTGTGTGACACATGTTGGCATTTTGCTTGTGAAATTCTCATATGGTATTAGATGAAGATGAAATTTGGTGTGCTGATTGTAGACACATTGTAGGACATCATGCTTTTGGTCCCATTCGTTTCTTAATTGTTCTCACTGTTTTGTGAATTTTTGAAGTGAATGCATATGTTGGTGCTATGAATTGGCTTGAATAATTGTGTCTGGATTTCTTGATTTTTATTGACCTAGTTCCTTTTGTCCAATTGAGCTGAAAATTGACATGCTACTTGTTGATTGTGTCCTGTTTAGATGTGAATTATTTGAGGATTTTTGGAATTGTTTTGGTATGCTTTTGAGTGAGATAGTTCTGTTTGGTTAATTGAAGTTGCAAATTGCATGTTTGATGCCAAATTGTGCATGAAATGATATTGGTGAATGGTATGAGCATGGGACCAATTGCATTTGCTTTTGATTTGTTTTAATTTGATTTTGGTTGAACATTCCTTGCTGTTTAGAAATTTTTCTCCCTTTTGGACCCTAGGCTTGGCCTAGTGGTCTAGTTTCTCACATTTGGTTTGACTTTTCAGGTTAAAAGTGCAAAAGGCTTAAGAAGGAAATTGAAAAGTGAAAATTGAGTTTGTTTGATGTTTATAAACTAACTTGAATTTGTTTTGTAGGTTGTGAAGCTTGAGCTTGAGCTTATAGCTTGCATTTGTGTGCATTAACCTGTGTTGTTTGTATAGATTAACTGATTACCATTTGCTGTTTACTGTTTGTCTGTCTGAGTACTGATGATACTTGATTGATTTCAGGTACATTTAGTCGCTTACAGTTCTTTAAGAACTTGCTTGCTGCTGCTTGGTTTTTAAACCACTTGAGGTAGGACTTCTATTCTCCATGTAGTCTGGAAGACCTGGCCTGTTACTTGGCCAGGCAACTGTCTGAAGTCCTCCTTAAGAGGCGATGTTTGTGGTTGTTTACATTTGTGCCAAGCAGGTAAAGACCTCTATGAGGCAATTGGTGGATCAAAGGGATATGCAATCTATCCCCCACTATTCTGTGAGTCGTCCCTCTGCTCACACGGCTGTGTGTTGATGCATTGGGACACAAACCCAAGATCTTGTGCTGTTGCACAATCGAGTCAGAGTCTTTGAGCGTAGAAGGGTCCCTCCATTCTGGACCCACGCTCCTTTGTCTGAAGCTCTCCCTGGTCAGGGATAAGAGCTGTGAAGTCTAATCTTCACTCACCTCTCATCTGCTTCACCTTAGCCCCGCAATGGCAAGGTTAAGAGCGAACAATACCCATGTACAGATGACTTGCTGAGGCAGTCAAACCCATTGTTTGAGCCCACTTGACTGAATATAGTGTGTGCTTTGTGAATATTTGTTTGCTCTGTATGCTTGTATGCTTGTTTTCCTGGATAGGATTAGCTTGCAGTTGTGCAAGTAGGTAGAAACCACAACGTAGGGCAATGATGCATGACAACACTAGGCTCGAGTACAGCTCCCTGGTAGTGTGTCTTCCCCTGGTTTCTGGCTAGAATTTCTTTCCCTTTCGGGGGAACTACATCGCCCTGATCCTCGTTCCAGACGAGGTATGTAGGCAGGAGACCGTGCGAGGTCTCTCCGGGCACTTTTTTTCTTTTGTGTGTGTTTGCTTGTTATCCTGATTGTGTGTTGGTTCGGATGCCGATGTAAGTCCAGTGATTGGCTTTTGGGCTCCACGTTTGCCTTCTTGTGTGCGTTTTGGTTCGGATGCTGATGTAAGTCCAGTGATTGGCATTCAGGCTCCATGTCTGCCTGTGTTTGTGTTTGTTTGTTTGGCGTGCGTGAGCCGAACTACGGCAGCTCTGATTCTCGTTCCAGACGAGATACGTAGGCATAGGATGCGACGTCCTATCGAGCTCTCTTCTTCTTAACCCCACCTGTGTTGTCTTAGCGTGTGTGTATGATGTTTGTCTGTTTATTTTAGCAACCTTTTCTTTTCTTAGAGCGTGGATCCCGTCGAGTACGACGGACGTGAGGGGTGCTAATACCTTCCCCTTGCGTAACCGACTCCCTTACCCTTTCTCTTTGGTCGCGAGACCATTTCCTTTCCAGGTTTCTCTGAGCGTTTCCTTTCCCTATCTTGGGATAAATAACGCACAGTGGCGGCTCTGTGTTGTTTTTTGTTTTAGCCCGCCGGTTGTTTTTCGCGGATGCGACACACGGGATTCGAATCGATCCTCATCTGTTGTTTTGGTTTGTCACCAAACTTCAGCCTTCCGTCACGGATAGCATTTTGAACGAGATCCCTGAAAGGAAACAACGAGACGTTTTATGGCCCAGAAAATTATGGTATTTACAAAAACCTCTCTTTTTCTGTTGTTCCATAGGCGGTTCTTTAGTGCCTGGAGGTTTTATTAATTGACCATCTTTAACCAACAGATCGAAAATTTCGTCACATTTGGTGATGTCGAACGTATAAGTCCTTTTGGGGAACTTATCGTTGGTTTCGACTGGGTTTCCGTTCGACGGAGTTAGTACTTTGCACGAATAAGGCGGGCCTTGCTTTAATTCTGCTAGGTCAATCTCTTGTTCGTCGAAGTTACTTGGTTCGTTTTCGTCGTACTCATCATCTTGGCGAACCCCTACGTAGGCCACCCTTTCTTTTCTATTCTTATTTGCTCTAAATTTTTCGTCCCTTAACCTTTCGACCTGTCTCACTCTATCTGCTAATTGTGTCATATCCCTTAGATATTGGGTATCTAGTTTCTTCCTTATGGAATAATATAGTCCCCCTGCGGCCATTTCGACCAACTCATGTTCAGGCACCGGAGTGAAACATCTAGCCTTTAGCAATCTGAACCTATTTAAATAATCGTCTATTGGTTCTGAGTGTTTTCTCTTAACACTGGCCAGTTCTTTCAGACTTATTTTTGTTTGTCCTATGTAGAATTGTTCATGGAACAGCCTTTCTAATTGGGTCCACGTATATATTGAGTTTGCAGGCAAAGATGTAAACCACGTAAACGCGTTTTTCGTTAAGGAACTAGGGAAATATTTTATTTTCAAATTTTCGGTACGGGCTATTTCCCCCGCTTCGATCAGATAGCGTGCCACATGTTCTATGGTGGACTCACTAGTGTCTCCTGAGAACTTTGTGAACTTAGGAACTTTCCATCTTGGTGGCAGTTCTTCTTGCAGAATATATTTCGATAGTGGGGAAGCGTAACTAGACCTTTGCAATCCCATGTTCATCCCATTTTGTGCCATTATCGTTTCGACCATGGCTGCTAAATTATTTTCGACAGGCGGATTATTATACTGTATCCGTTGTTGCAATACAGCATCCGCGTCTTGGCCTCTCTGGATTACTATCCTTCTAGGCTCTTGTGAAGTAGGGATTTCGACACGAGGCTGTTCGACTACATCTTCTTGATTTCTGACGTTTGTCTGAGGATTGTCTAACGGTATTTGGTTTATCGTAGGCTCTTCCTGGACCGCTACCACTGGGTTATGAACCACTTGTTCTCTGTGTCGAGTTTGAGGGACTCCAAAAAAGTCAGCAATGCGCGTCATTTGCGCTGCCAACAATTGGTTTGTTTGGGTGGTGTTTTGTATTAGAGGGTTAAACACCGCTCCCATTTGTTGTGTCAACATTTGGACCATATCATGATTACTCTCGTCCATTTGTTGTCTAATTACCTGCGCAGAATTATTTGTTATCGGCGACACGTAAAGTGGTTGTTGATTTAGTCTACTCATGTTTCCGCCATATCCCGACCCTTGTAAAGGTAAAGACATATTGGCCATAGAATCAGAATACACTACCGGGGAATTGTGTAGATTTGCCATTACTGAAGTTGGCATTCCAAATGGTTGTTCCCTACCAGGCATAGGCATGGTGAAATTTGTCACAAAGGGCCTAGAAGTGTTTCCCATAGGAGGGGGTGTCCCAACGGGCATTTGTTGTGCCCTGAAGGACGAACTAGGCGCATTTTGCGATATTGCAACCGCTGGCATTGACCCTGTTGACGAAGGTACAGCCTCTGACACAGGGACTGATCCTACATTGCCTCCTGTCGAAGGGACATGGTTGGATACTGGGATGGCTTCATTTGGATTAGAATTATTTGGATTATTTGGCCGATTCGCCATTTTCCTTACTCTTGTTCTTTTAGGTATTTCTACGTCGGATACGGATAATTTACCGCTTCTTAGTCTCATACAACGAAGAGAAAACTTGACTAACGATTATCTAAGTTTTAGATTTCTGCACTGTCCCACCGGGTGTGCCAATTTGTTCGCTGTGAATTTTGGCGAACAACCTCTGGTTTACCAAAACTTGTAGAATTGGGTTACTTGCAGGATCAACCACACAAATCCTAGGACATGTGCAGATCTAAATGACTTTGAAGATATCTAGAATAACTTTTGTATCTTTCATTTTGGTTCTCTGAGTATTTTACATCGAAAGATGTTGATTAAAACGTTTAAATAGATGTAAATTTGACAAGATAAGATAAATGGCAGAAAATAACTGACGAAATATAAAGTGTCGAAAAGAAAGTGCAGAAAGATAATTGACTGGAAAACGTAAAGGGAATTTGTAAAGAACTTTAAACTTTATAAAATAAACTTTGAAAGAATTGGTGTTTGTTTACACATACATGTTCCAAATATGACTCTTTTCTCTCACACGGGTACTTTGAGTATTTTCAGGAATTTTGTACAAGTAAACTTTTTCACACCCTTTTAGATAACAACTACCCTATTTATATACAAATAATATAATTGTTACTAACGACCAAATCCTAAAACTGTGACACATGGCTTTCTTCCTTTCGCCAGATGCTTCCACGCGTTTTCTGCCAAACGTCACAACTCTTTTGAATTTGAAATTTACACTTTACGTCGAAATGACGTCTTTCTCCAGGCTTTGTCGAATTATCGAAATACTACAACATCCTCCATGTCTGTCAAAGGTGCCTTTCCAGCTGCAGATATCTTGTCGAAATGTCGAAGCTTCAATTTTGTCGAAGTGTCGAACAACACTTATCAACCAAACCGTTTATCCCATGTCGTCATTTGTCGAAAGAACCATTCTGCATACCAAATCTCATGGCGTCGAAAACGCATGTATACAGCCATTTGATCATTTTAATTTGTTTTAATCCTGAGCGCTCTTTGTGATTACCATCAGTGTAGCGCGCTGAATTGTGTGTTTGGTGGAACGTGCGTTCCAGACCACTTGATATGCCACCTCAATTAATGAGGGAGATCAAGTGGTCCACGTTTTTTCTGATTAATTGATTTTCATTTTATTTCCTTTATTTTCATTAATTCAGATTAAATTTAATATTGATCCAAAAAATATGAGAGTTTGACCAAAAAAATTTAAATAAAATCCTCTTTCATTTTCTGAATTAAAATTATTTTTTGGATCATTATTAATATTTTTCATGATTTAATTGATTTTGTGAATATTTTTAATTGTTTAAAAATACTTTTAAGTTTCCAAAAACTCTGAAATTTTTTCTCCAAGATCCTTTGACCTTGTTTGACCTATGCTATATCTCATGGCCATTTCTTTGGTTTTTTGATGAGGTTTTAGGAAATTGACCAACCATAATTTAATTTAATGCATATTTTTATTATTTTTAATTGTTTAAATGCCAAATTAATTGTGTAAATCCATTTTAATTGACTTTGTGAGTTTGACTTGTGTTGTTGTGACTTGGTCAAGGTTGATTTGACTTTGCTAGGTTAAGATCATTGGATTTAGGGGATTGATGGAATGTACATTCTATCTCCTAAAATGAATGAATGATCTTAATTCGGTAAAAGTCCTCCTTTGACCAATTTGTGTTTGATGCATTCCCCCCCCCCCCCCCCCCCCCCTCTTCATCTCATCCCCCTTCTTTATCCATTCATGTCATGGACCTATGATGTCTCTATATCCTAAGGCTAGTTGATTGCAAAATAAACATAAGTATGGATGAGATTAGGTCCCCCACTTTGCATATTCTTTTTGTGTGTGGTATGTTTCATGAGCATAGTCCATTATACTATGTCTCTAACATGCATTAACACCAAAATTCTATTGCCCGACCTCAAATAGTTGTGACTTCTACATAAGTCCAATTACGATTGCTTAACATAGCGCTAAATTTTGACACAAAAGGCATAACATTCTAGTTAGTGAGATTGTAAGTCTCCCCTCTTTCATGGTATTGTGTGGAAACTTGGCCTTTTTTCCTTCCTTTGGAAGATGTCTTGGTTCAAGGATCCATGCTTGTGGTAAGTGGGTTGAGTATTCTCCAAAGAATGACTTAAACAAAAGCAAAGCAAAAGCAACACTAACCTTTAATTCACTAACAACTAACATTTAATTTCAAGTCATTTACTTTTAATGCACTTTAATTTTTAAGCCTTATTCATTTGTCATTATTCATACCATTCAAGTTATTTACTTTTATGTCATTTCCACTTTGTCCACTTGGACCATATTTTGTGATATATTGTGTTTGTATATACTTGTTTGATTGTGTGGTATTTTGACCTTAATGTACATAATAAGAACAAAAACCCTAAAAAACATTTTGTGTGGACTATTGGTTTGATCTGAGACTATTGGACTTAGAATCTAGGCAACATTCCCTATGCAAAGGACTTGGCCAATGCCAACTTTCATGAAACCAAGTACTTGTGAAGTGAACATTCATCTGATACAACTTTGAAGATCCATTTGAGTTCATCTGCAACATGATCATTGTGAAGTTGTTATTTTGAACCTGTGACTTATGCCATCTTTCAAGACATCTGACACATGGGAAATCTTGAAGAAGATCATGGGGTTGCTAAGCTTAGATGTGGCTATCTTTATTTGATGTCTTGCTCTTCAACTTGCTATTTGTGTATTGTTTGTTGCTTGATTCAAAAGTCCAAGGTAAATTTGAGTTTCTATATGACATTCTTGTCTATTGGATTGCATCCCATTGGTTAGATCTTTTCAACTCTTAACTTTTAAATTTATGCTTAGGATTAGTCTCTTCATCTCCTCCCCACTTCTTTAATTTCAAAATATCTCCCTCCTTTTAAATTCTTCTTTGTATGTATCTGTTTTCTAAACTTTGACCATATTGCAAATTAGAAACTTTGGCCTTATTCCATTGCATTTTCAAATTCCTTTTCTTAATCAAACTTGTGAAAAAACTTAACTATACTTGACTTAAAATTTCAAAATCCAAAAAGAACTAACACTCATTCAAACCATTTTTAGGCCCTTGTGCCTTTTAAACTTAAAATTTTGTTAAAAGTAATACACTCACTTTGAAATTGATACCACGAACTACAAGGTTTTGATCCCTCATTTTTATGTTGGTACGTAGGCACAAGTCCGAAGGTCTTGTCAAACACAAAAATATAATTAATGAATTCTTTTTCATCCCCACACTCTTTTTTATTTGCAAACATCATTTGTACAAAAACGCATATGCACACAAAAAAGGGCTCCCTAGGAGTACCTAAGACACTTTGGGTGCTAACACCTTCCCTCTGTGTAACCAACCCCCTTTCCTGTAATCTCTGGCATTTTATTAGTTTTGATTTGAAAACTTTTTATTTTTGGGTTTTGTTCGTACTTTTCCCTTTTCCCTTGGAAATAATAAAAGCGCGGTGGTGACTCTAGTTTTATTGACGACTAGCTTATCTATAGCTCGATGGTCATGAATTTACCGCTACAGAAATTAAGTGGCGACTCTGCTTGGGAGTAGTCTCCAGTGAGTTTATCCTACTTTTGTGTGTGTATATATTTGTGTATTTGATGTATGTATATTTGTTGGTGTGATATAATCTTCTTGTTGTGCTTGGTGATCTCTGAGTGGTGAGATAAGTTCTAACCCGAACTTGAGTGCGATTAAGATAGGAGGATGGTATAGTCATGTTCGACTTATGTGGAGTAGTCCTTAACAAGTTGGCTTGAGATCCATCTACTCAGTGGAGACCCTTTTGGAGCTATTGATGTCACACAAGTTATTTGGAGCTATTGAAGCTGAGGACCGTAGAACATTTAACCCCTCTTGGCCTATTTAGGACGTAGTGCGGAGACAATTCAAGTGTAGACTTCATAATAATTGTTACACGATACTACAATCAGGCGAGTTTCTCTTGAGAATATTATGGGTTGATGAGTCAGTCATCCTAACCTGTAATATCCGATAGATGGAGTTAAGACTTTGAGAACTTTTTAGAACATGATCTACAGGTTTTATCCTTAGTTCACTCCTTTGGGATGGTTCTTACCCAGACTCCATGCTCGTGACTCACAAAAAACCCTTAATTCTTGGTTGATCCAATCAAGTCTTGTCAATATCAATGGAACTTGGGTGTTGATAAGGTGTAAACCATAATCCACCAAAATGGATGATTGATCTTGACAATGGCTTGACTCATCCCTTGACCTTTTCTTGTTTGCCTTGTGTGTGGTCCCTTATTTATGATTGTTGCATTCATGCATTCATGCGCATCATGACATTCATCACACAAAAATTTCAAGGAATTGAGGTATTATTTGCAAATATTTTCAGACCATGGATTATGGACGAAGGAGCACTAAGAAGTACAACTTCAGATGTCCCGACTTGAAAGAGTTAAGGAAGCTAGCATATTTTGTATTAGATCCCTTGGACTTCAAAAAATACCATGGGAAGCTTCTGTCTATCTTGTCTGCTGATGTGGTTGAAGGCCTTCTGAGTGTATTGGTCCAGTTTTATGACCCTCTCTACCGTTGCTTCACTTTTCCGGATTATCAGCTTGTGCCTACGTTGGAGGAGTATGCCCATCTCTTGGGAATACCTGTTTCTAGCAAAGTTCCTTTTAGTGGATTGGAAGAGATTCCTAGATCTCATCGATCTCATCTTATTGATGAAGCTCTTCACTTGAAGAAGTCTGAGATAGAGGTGTTAGACTATGGCACGGATCTAGAGGGGGGGGGGGTTGAATAGATCCCAATTAAAAAATAAGTCGGCGCTACCAATTACAAATTGGTTTTGAAAAATTGTTTTAAGTGCGGAAGCGGCCGAGGAAAATATAGTCTAAAACGAAATGTTATTGGAAAACCGGATATGCGTCAAGCCTATGGATTAGTGACAATGTGGAATAAGAATCACTATACTAGTCACACTATCAATGATTCGTTTCACTTACTAGGATTCCTAGTTCCAATGATTCAAAGATCAAATCAAACTAGATACACAATTAAGATAATTTTGGTTTAGGCAAATTTTCAAACACTTGGTGTGTAAAAACACTCCAAGTGATATTTATGTTGAGTAAGTGATTCCAATTAATCTAGTACAATATCTTATTGTACTTTGGATTCAAAAACAGAGTTTTAATCTCTTACTCAATTAATATCAAAGTTTGATAAAAGTGCTTATACAAAAATCACTTAATTTTTAAGCTGAAAGCAAATATGTAGAAAATTAGAGAAGACAAAGATTTGATGAGGCAGTTCCCCCGCCGTCCTCGCTTCGGGGTACGTCTGCCCTCAATTCTAAAACTAGAATTGAGATGATTTAATAGATATCACCTGTTGAATTTAACCGTTTATACAAGGATTGCAAAGCAAATAAACAACAGAACTCTCAAGACGTTGAATGTTGCTTCCATTCCTTGTTCCTTGATTCAAGATGAATCAAGTCCTTCGATTGTTGTTGCTAGACCTCTGATTCCAACCCCTTTGTTGAATAACCCTCAGTTCTTCAAACCCTCGGCCCGGCTGATCTCAACTACAACAAATCGAACCCGAATTCTTCCCTTCAATATCACTGAATCCACTACTAGATTGATGAAGACTTCCTCTTCTCAATCACCTTCGCTCAGCTGAAAATTGATGAAGAAATTCGTCAAAAAACCCCCCAAAATCAAACCTATCTTGGAGGACAAAACCCTAAAGGTTTTATTCAAGAAAAAACCTGTCACAAGCTTCAACCCGAACCGGATTCCCCAATCACGGCTTCGAACGTTATCACCTTTAACCAATCACAAAGCACTTCAAAAATGGTTGTGTGTAGTTGATGTGTTGTGAGATGTTGAAGATGAAGATGAAGAATCTTGGACACCTATTTCACTTTTTGTTGTTCTTTGAACACTTGAATCAAAATATCAAAATGTTAGTTGATACAAGTAACTAAACTTCTATTTATAGTAACCAACCAACCAACCAACTTAACAGCTTTTCAAACAGAGTGGGAAACATCAGAAAACTGAATTTGCGCACGAATGGTCGACCATAGCAGGACTATGCGTCGACCATAGGTCGGCGTGCGCTGACCCGTGGTTCATGTGCTGACCCCTACGGTCGACGCAAGCGTCTTGTGTGCTGACCCGTGGGAAAAGCACTGTGTTCATGCACTGACCCGTGGGGAATGTACTATGTTATGCGCCGACCCTACGATCGACTCATACCCTGCAGATCTGCAAAAAATCAGATTTTTGTGGTTTTCATGTATTTTGTCATGGCCACACTTTGTCCACATATGTTGTATAAAATATAACAGTATAAATGAGCAAGGAAAAGGATATGATAGGTGATACGTTGCATTTGTTTTGTAGAGGTGGAATCGACACTGCCGATTCATCCATGGTGGTCATTTGTCATCATCGAAACCTATGATTGTATGTTGTATGACAGTTTGCCCTTACATACTCCCCCTTTTTGATGATGACAACCTGTGTGAAACCAAAGAGAAAACAACATGCAATATTTACACATATTATACACACTCCCCCTTTCTTTTGTAATCTAAAACTGTCTAACAAACTGTTGTGAATATCATCTTGGCTTGGCTTTGGTTTGGTACATGGTCTTCTCCCCCTTTGACAACATCAAAAAGAGAAAAGGAACGAGTAGTCAACGTAACATGAAATACAACAAGAGATAACAATATCAGATAACAATATCACACCAAATATTATTACTGAACAAATTAAAAGAAGAAAATCATTAAATTTGATTTGCACAAACAAGCATAACAGAAAAATGAATACAGTCAAACAAAAAAAAAATACAGATGCATATGTAGTTCTATGTCCTAATGGCCTCGTCCTCGACGGTGACGAATATTCGGATTTCTGTCAGGGTCTGCCAAGGAAGTCATTTGGTCAACAACGCTGCTTAGATAGTTGAGGCCCACATCGAATGATCGCTCCTGTCGTTCAAATGTCTCGGTGAATGCTGCATACCGATCATTCATGCTGGTAGAGAGGTTATCGATCCTCTCATTCTGTGCTTGAAGCTGGCTGCATATATGAGCATACCGCTCATCCTGAGTTTGTATGAACGATTGTTGAGCGAGTTGCATGTTTCGCATCATATCTAAAAGCTCAGACGAGTTTCCTTGTTGCGGAGGAGACGGTGGAGATTCTTCAGCACCATATTGATACGGCTGATAGAATTGTCGTTGCGTTGACCAACCCATGTGTTGCCATTCACCCCAGCCACCCTGGTTGGGGGCATCTTCTGCAGTTGAATGTGAATTCTGAACCCAAGCGGAGTGATTGTAGTCGTGTGTGTCCGCTTGTAGAGGACTATCATGCTGGTCAAATGCTTGTCCTGCTCCGTCTTCTTCCTTATCCTCTTGATCTTCTTCTTCACTTTCATCACTTTCATCATCTGCTTCAACATTTGTAGGAACAAACCCTCTGCGAACAAACTTGTATATGCTCCGTTCATCACACCAAAAATATCCCATCATAGACAAAGTTTTTGGGCTGAATTCTTTGTCTGAGGAAATGGAGGTATACGGAAAGGACGGATAATCAACGTCAGCTGCCGTAAGAACCTCTTGAATAAAAGATCCATAGGCCAGAGCCGTTCCTCATCCGGAGTCACATAAACTGAACATCCTGCTAGCAATGTAGTAGGGCCAGTTTATTTTCCGCTGATTCTTTAGGATATATATGAGATGAACTTCAGCCTGTTCAACTTGGGAGAGTCCACCCTTCTTAGGTCGTAGTATGCGTGACACAATCCACTGGAGAATGCGTTCACCTGTTTTCAGCTTCCCGACAGTGACAGTTCGTGGGAACGCGTCACTGTTTACAATGTTGTCCGGGTAGGATCGTTTCAGCATAGCGTTCAGAGCGCTCTTAAACTCATACCCTTCGATTGTGTGAGAATCAGTTACCTCAGCGAGAGGATTTTCATCAGCAGCCACAGTCATGTCAAAAAATTTATTCCAAACGGCAGACTCAAAAGATACCTTTGTTGTGCCGATCTTGGAGTGAAACTTTTGACCACGAAACTTGTCATGAAGGCAGGTGTAGAACACACGGACCAGGTCCTCGCTATATTTGGCATTGCATTCCAGGAATTTTACAATGTCGTGATACTGTAGCAGAGACATGATTTCCACGAGATGCATGCGCTCTGCTGTGAGTTGGTAGAATGCATGTTGCCTCACAACTCCTCTTTTACCAATGTCCTTGTTGAAGGTGTCGACAAGCGCAGGTGGAACTAATGATACAGCGGTGATGGGTAAGGAGGCAGAGGATGATTCTCTTGATCTCTTACCGGTAGGTCTGCGAGATGAGGAAGCCATGGGTAATGGTTCTGGAGCTTTTTGTAAAAGAGAGAGTGAAGGTTGGTGTAAGGTTTTGAGAGTGATTGTCAAGAAGGAAGTTTGCCCTTTTTGTAGATGAGGATTTAGGGTTTTGGGAAGAGGAGAGGCCAAGAGACAATAGGCACTAGGTAGATGCAACTTACAATGTAGTGGGTTGAATGCACAATGAATTCAAATTTGAAATTGTAAATGCATGGGAAGTTTGAAGGTTTTCTGTAGAGAAAAACTAAATTTTCGTGCGATGCGTCGACCATACACTATTCATGCGTCGACGCATACTGTTTGAATTTTGAAAAACAGAAAAAAAAAATTAAGTGTGCGTCGACCATTGCCCTGTTATGGTCGACTCATACAGTCAAAATTTTCAGTTTTTCACTATTCTGCACATATGCTCACATGTTTGATGCATAAATACAATGTCACACAACATTAAACATCCAAACAGATATGGTATAAGAGATAAGTCATATATATATATACAATATTATCATGTAGTACAACTATTTAACCATGAAAATTGGGAGAGAGAGAGAGAGAGAGAGAAGGGTAACGGAACAATATCACCTCGATGCCGGAGTAACTTGATGAACAATAAACTTTGTGCTTGCAACAACATCAACTTGTTAGAAGTACAAGATTATAGTCTTAAATGAAATAAGATAAAACCAGCAATTTATAATGTCCGTTCCGAAATGTCGAGAATACCAAGTTCTCGGCGAATATGAAAGAAAGGCTCAGTAGCTAGCGGCTTTGTGAAAATGTCCGCTAGTTGGTTTTTAGTATCAACATGTTGAAATACAACATCACCTTTCTCTACATGGTCCCGAAGAAAATGGTGTCGAATTTCGATATGTTTGGTGCGAGAGTGCAGCACAGGATTTTTGGTAAGATTAATGGCACTTGTATTGTCACAGAAAATGGGAATACGTTCGAGTTTGAGATTAAAATCCAATAGTTGTTGCTTAACCCATAGGATTTGTGCACAATAACTACCAGCGGCAACGTATTCCGCTTCGGCGGTTGACAAAGCAACAGAAACTTGTTTCTTGCTATGCCAACTGACCAAAGAATTTGAAAATAAGTGACAAGTGCCACAAGTGCTTTTCCTATCCTATTTGCAACCGGAAAAATCGGAATCGGAGAAGCCTACCAATGAGAAATCATTTCCTTTGGAATACCATAATCCATACTTCGGAGTACCGGATAGGTATCGAAGTATCTGTTTGACAGCTTTTAGATGGGATTCCTTGGGACATGATTGGTATCTTGCGCACATACACACGCTAAACATAATGTCGGGACGAGAAGCAGTAAGATAGAGAAGAGATCCAATCATACCTCTATACCTTTTTACCTCTACGTCCTTACCGTTTTCATCTTTATTCAAGTTTGCACATGTTGGCATGGGGGTTCAATGGCCTTAGCTTTTGCCATGTCAAATCTCTTGATAAGGTCCAAACAATACTTTGTTTGACTCACGAATGTTCCTTCATTGAGTTGTTTAATTTGCAAACCGAGAAAGTATGTGAGCTCCCCCATCATACTCATCTCGAATTCACCCTGCATAAGATCCGAAAACTCTCTCACGAGATTCATGTTAGTAGACCCAAATATAATATCGTCAACATAAATTTGCACTAATATCAAGTGTTTTCCTTGACGTTTAATGAAGAGTGTTGTGTCAACCTTTCCTCTTGAGTAACCTTGATCAAGCAAAAATTTACTTAGTCGCTCATACCAAGCTCTAGGAGCTTGTTTGAGACCATATAAAGCCCTTTTTAGTTTGTAAACATGATCGGGATACTCATGAGATTCAAAACCCGGAGGTTGTGCGACGTAGACCTCTTCATTTATGTGACCGTTAAGGAACGCACTTTTAACATCCATTTGGAATAGTTTAAAGTCTTTCGCACAAGCGAAGGCAAAGGAGAAGGCGTATAGCCTCGAGTCGGGCAACCGGCGCATAAGTTTCCTCATAGTCGATGCCTTCCTCTTGGTTATACCCTTGCGCGACTAAACGCGCCTTGTTACGGATTATTACCCCGTTTTCGTCCAACTTGTTCCTAAACACCCATCGGGTGCCGATTACTCGATGACCTCGCGGAGGAGGGACAAGGTCCCAAACCTCATTTCTAGTAAACTGATTTAGTTCCTCCTGCATTGACAAAAACCAGTGTTCATCGAGTAGGGCTTCTTTAGGGTTTTTAGGTTCTATTTGTGAAACGAAAGCGAAGTGATAACAGAAATTACTTAGCTTCGATCGAGTTGTAACACCCTTTGAGATATCTCCGAGAATGTTGTCAATTGGATGGTCTTTAGAAGACTTCCAAGCTTGAGGGAGATCATCGTTTGAAGGCGGATGAGCTACCTCGGTTTCCTCATGGTGTACATCTTTATCCTCCTCAACTTTGACTTTGTCGGGTTGATCAATCCCCGGCTCGCCACCCTTGAGTATGTCTTCCGTAGATGTACCTGCACCATGAACAACACTACCCTTTCCGACGTTTCTCGGATAAGATTCATCAAAAGTCACATGTACAGACTCTTCCACAGCAAGTAGTCGTTTGTTATATATTCTATATGCTTTACTCGATTGAGAGTATCCGAGGAAAATACCTTCGTCGGCCTTGGAATCGAATTTGCCCAAGTTTTCCTTTCCATTATTTAATACAAAACATTTGCAACCGAAAACATGTAAGTGAGAAACATTTGGCTTTCGCCCTTTTAAAAGCTCATACGGTGTTTTGTTTAGAATGGGGCGAATGAGCACCCTATTCAAAACATAACACGTCGTACTAATGGCGTCGGCCCAAAAATATTTTGGTAAACCACTTTCGTTAATCATTGTTCTTCCCAATTCTTCCAAAATTTGATTTTTACGCTCCACAACCCCATTTTGTTGTGGAGTACGTGGAGCGGAGAAGTTATGATCGATACCATGGTTACCGCAATATTCTTCAAATAAATGGTTTTCGAACTCACCCCCATGGTCGCTTCTAATTGAAACAATGTTTGTATTTAATTTATTTTGGGAAAGCTTAGCAAACCTTTCAAAGGCGGAGAACGTATCGCTCTTGCTTACTAAAAAGATAGTCCAACAAAATCTAGAAAAATCGTCCACTATTACGAAACCGTAATAATTTCATCCTAGACGACCCAAATAAGTCCATATGAAGAAGTTCGAGAGGTCTCGTTGTTGAAACGATATTTTTGGATTTAAATGAGATCCTCGTTTGCTTCCCTTTTTGACAAGCATCACAAAGGTGATCCTTGGTGAACTTTATTTTGGGGAGACCTAGGACTAGATCTTTTGAGACTACTTTATTTAGTAAGTCAAAGTTAACATGTGCTAAACGCCTATGCCATAACCGTGAATCTTCACTCATTGTTACAAGGCATTTGTCACTTGTTAACGATACTTCGTTCAAGTCTAATATATAGACATTATTCACTCGCAGGCCATTAAACATACTCTTCTTGTCATCATTATGTACAATTTTGCAACAATCTTTTGAAAACGATACATTGTATCCTTTGTCACATAATTGACTGATGCTAAGTAGATTGTGTTTAAGACCTTCGACAAGCAATACATCAGAAATAGTAGTGGAAGAAGGGTTACCTACACTACCTTTACCTAGTATTGCTCCACGGTTGTTGTCACCATAGGTTACATATCCTTTCTTCTTAGCCACGAAGTCAATGAAGAGTGATATGTCTCCTGACATGTGCCTTGAGCATCCACTGTCGAGAACCCATCTTCTCTCGGTAGTCTCGAGGCATTGTACCTATGGAAATGCAATTAACACGAGAAGGTACCCAATGGCTTATTGGGTCCTGAATGGTGAGTAACGAAATGGTTGCATTTGGGCAGCCATTGATAAATGCCTTTAGGAACTAAGAATCTCCTAAACCTGCATTTAGCAATGGAGTGGCCTTTCTTGCAACAATAAAGACAAGAGAAATTTATATTTTGATTGCCTTTGCTATCTTCATCCTTTATAACATATTTATATTTTTGATATGGATTAACCATACTTTTTCGAAAGTTTGATTTATCGAGAGCAAAGGTAATCTTGGGCTCAAGAGCCTTATCAAGTTTGGCTTTTAGGTTTCTTACTTCATCTTGCCAAATATAACAAGTATCACATCCAAAGTTTATCATCCTACTTCTAAGGTCCTCACAACCTGCTTTTGTGCTTTCTACTATAGAAGCTTTGAGTGCCTCAAGTTTCCTTTCAGATTCTCGAACTTTTTGTTCCAAATGGGTAAAAATTTGGTTATTTGAGGCAAGCCTTTTAAAGGCCTCTTTAGCTTCACAGTGTAAAGTATCAAAAGCAGCTTGTAATTCATAATGAGACATACTAGAGGATTTTTCATATTTAGCATGTCGTACCTGTTTCTTTTTGTTCTTTTGATGAGCAGAGAGGCATAGGTTTGCATTTTCATCTTCATCACTAGAACTTTCATCATCGGAGGAGTCGCTATCGCTTTCCCAAGCTATGTATGCTCTCCTTGGCTTTGATGATTTCTTGTGTGATTTGTATGATTCCTTTTCCTTTGTCTTCTTGTTCATCGGACAGTCCGGTTTGTAATGACCGGGCTTTCCACAAGTATAGCACGACCCTCTAGTCATTTTACCTTTTGAGTCATCATTTTTAGAGTACCTAGATTGTTTCCGGAAGTTTACCAAGTTCTTCTCGGAATGTTGGATGTCGTTCTTTCTCACGTAACGATTGTAACGTTTAACGAACAACCCCATATCTTCGCTCTTATCCTCTTCTTCTTCGTCGCTCGAGGAATAATCACTTTGCTCTTTTGCTTGAGACTTCGAGGAGGAAGTCTTTAGAGCTATAGATTTCTTTTCACTCACCTTTGCTTTGTCCTTCTTTTCTTTCTTTTCGTGTTGTTCTAGGCTCAAGAGTACTTGTTCGTGCTCTTGTAGTTTGCCAAATAATGTTGTCAAGTCTAATATGGTAAGATCATTTGCTTCTTTGATGGCGGTCACTTTCGGCTGCCATTCCCTGTTAAGACATCTCAAGATCTTATTAGTAGCAACATCATTGGAAACCGGCCTACCTAATGAATGTAATCGATTGATGAGATGAGTAAATCTCTTTTGCATGTCGGCAATAGTTTCCCCTTGCTCCATGAAAAAGAGATCAAACTCTTGTGTTAGTGTGTTGATTCTTGCCAACTTAACATCGTTCGTCCCCTCATGGGCGATTTGTAGTGAATCCCACATGGCCTTAGCAGTAGGGCAATGGGATACACGATAATATTCATCTACACCTAATGAGGAGATTAGGATATTTTTGGATTTCCAATCATAATTGTATTTTCTTTCATCATCATCAGTCCATTGTGCTTCGGGCTTTGGCACTAATTCATCATTCTCATTGGTCATGGTTATTTGAATTGGACCATTGAGAATAGCGTTCCATATTTTTCTGTCTATGAAATTTATGTGCACCCGCATACAGTCTTTCCAATAACTATAATTTTCACCATTGAAAACGAGAGCTCTATTATAAGCCCATTTAGGTTCGTTAGCCATTTTCTATCAAAGTTATATTTTGAAGCACGGACTGAACCGGAGCTTCTGATACCACTTGTTAGACTATGGCACGGATCTAGAAGGGGGGGGGGGGGGTTTGAATAGATCCCAATTAAAAAGTAAGTCGGCGCTACCAATTACAAATTGGTTTTGAAAAATTGTTTTAAGTGCGGAAGCGACCGAGGAAAATATAGTCTAAAACGAACTGTTATTGGAAAACCGGATATGCGTCAAGCCTATGGATTAGTGACAATGTGGAATAAGAATCACTACACTAGTCACACTATCAATGATTCGTTTCACTTACTAGGATTCCTAGTTCCAATGATTCAAAGATCAAATCAAACTAGATACACAATTAAGATAATTTTGGTTTAGGCAAATTTTCAAACACTTGGTGTGTAAAAACACTCCAAGTGATATTTATGTTGAGTAAGTGATTCCAATTAATCTAGTACAATATCTTATTGTACTTTGGATTCAAAAACAAAGTTTTAATCTCTTACTCAATTAATATCAAAGTTTGATAAAAGTGCTTATACAAAAATCACTTAAATTTTAAGATGAAAGCAAATATGCAGAAAATTAGAGAAGACAAAGATTTGATGAGGCAGTTCCCCCGCCGTCCTCGCTTCGGGGTACGTCTGCCCTCAATTCTAAAACTAGAATTGAGATGATTTAATAGATATCACCTGTTGAATTTAACCGTTTATACAAGGATTGCAAAGCAAATATACAACAGAACTCTCAAGACGTTGAATGTTGCTTCCACTCCTTGTTCCTTGATTCAAGATGAATCAAGTCCTTCGATTGTTGTTGATAGACCTCCAATTCCAGCCCCTTTGTTGAATAACCCTCAGTTCTTCAAACCCTCGGCCCGACTGATCTCAACTACAACAAATCGAACCCGAATTCTTCCCTTTAATATCACTGAATCCACTACTAGATTGATGAAGACTTCCTCTTCTCAATCACCTTCGCTCAGCTGAAAATTGATGAAGAAATTCGTCCAAAAACCCCTAAAATCAAACCTATCTTGGAGGACAAAACCCTAAAGGTTTTATTCAAGAAAAAACCTGTCACAAGCTTCAACCCGAACCGGATTCCCCAATCACGGCTTCGAACGTTATCACCTTTAACCAATCACAAAGCACTTCAAAAATGGTTGTGTGTAGTTGATGTGTTGTGAGATGTTGAAGATGAAGATGAAGAATCTTGGACACCTATTTCACTTTTTCTTGTTCTTTGAACACTTGAATCAAAATATCAAAATGTTAGTTGATACAAGTAACTAAACGTCTATTTATAGTAACCAACCAACCAACCAACTTAACAGCTTTTCAAACAGAGTAGGAAACATCAGAAAACTGAATTTGCGCACGAATGGTCGACCATAGCAGGACTATGCGTCGACGCATGGCCTGCAGTTTTGGTCAGACTGAAAAATACATCAGTATGCGTCGACCATAGGTCGGCGTGCACTGACCCGTGGTTCATGCGCTGACCCCTGCGGTCGACGCAAGCATCTTGTGCGCTGACCCGTGGGAAAAGCACTGTGTTCATGCGCTGACCCGTGGGGAATGTACTATGTTATGCGCCGACCCTACGGTCGACTCATACCCTGCAGATCTGCAAAAAATCAGATTTTTGTGGTTTTCATGCATTTTGTCATGACCACACTTTGTCCACATATGTTGTATAAAATATAACAGTATAGATGAGCAAGGAAAAGGATATGATAGGTGATACGTTGCATTTGTTTTGTAGAGGTGGAATCGACACTGCCGATTCATCCATGGTGGTCATTTGTCATCATCAAAACCTATGATTGTATGTTGTATGACAGTTTGCCCTTACAAGAGGCTCATTGGGTGAAGAAAGGAGGATTGTTTGGGTTAAATTTTGAATTCCTCATCAAGGAAGCTACTGTCTTTGCTCAAGCCGGTAGTGTGGATGCTTTTAAAGTTATCTTTGTGTTGCTCATCTATGGTTTAGCTTTGTTCGCTAACATTGACGGTTTTGTTGATGTTAACGCCATTAGAGTCTTCTTGATTGGAAATCCTGTGCCTACTCTGTTAGGTGATATGTATTTCTCTTTGCATCTAAGGAACTCTAAGGGTGATGGAACGATTGTGTGTTGTGTTCCTCTTTTGTACAAGTGGTTTATTTTGTACTTGCCTCAGACACCTGCTTTTGTGGAGAACAAGCAATGTCTATGGTGGTCTCAGATACTTATGTCTCTCACTAATGATGATATTGTGTGGTATGACTCTGCATTAGGTAGATTGGAGATTATTGATAGTTGTGGTGAATTCTCTAATGTGCCTCTCATTGGTACACAAAGAGGTATTAACTACAACCCTGCTTTGGTTCGTCGTCAACTTGGGTTCCCCTTGAGACAAACCTAATAACACTTTATTAGAAGGTCTTTTCTATCAAGAGGGTAAAGATCCTCAACATTTGAAGCAGAAGATGGTGCATGCTTGGCATAATGTGCATAGGAAAGGAAGATCCGATCTTGGTCTGCACAATTATGTAGCTTTGGAAGCTTACACTCTTTGGGTGAAGAAGAGAGCTATGGAATTGAAGATGTCGTATGCTTGTGAAAGACCTATGCCTATGGTTGTGGTTGAGCCACTAACTCTCCCTAACCAAGATGTAAATGAGTTGCAAGACGCACTCGCCAAGATGAAGCGAGAGAAGGATATGTGGGAAGAGCGTTTTCGTGCTTTAAGCCGAAAGCATGAGGAGTTGTAGCTTGAGTCTAAGGAAAAAGATGCACTTATTGAGCTACTTGAAGATCGAGTGACAAAGAGACATAGAGCACTAGAGGTTTCATCTTCCTATAGTATGCCTCAACCTTCCGCCGCTTGGAAGAAGATTGTTGATCAGCTCGTCCTTGAGAAGACTCGGATGAAGGCTTCTTTTGAGACCGAGATCCGTCGCATTTGAAGGAAGTATGCGCCTACCGCCAGATCTTCTGACATTGTTGTTAGGGATCCTTAGGATGACTAGTCTCCTTTTCTCTTGTATTTTCATTTGGTTTATGAAAATTGTACTCAGTGTAATCCTTCCAATTATATATATATATAAGAGGTTTTTTATGGTCATATCAAATTGTTACAATTATTGTCAAATATACATGTATTTGCAAATGATATGGTAAGTTCCTTGAAAATAAAAAATAATAACAATCAAAGCATTGCATTTCATGCATCATTCGCATAAGCAGGTTTCTCTTTCGCCAGATGTCTCATTGGTGTTTCTTCTGTGCTTCAGCCAAGCTGACTCATCGATACAATACCCGTGCCAATCATCAAGAATTATGGAGCATCTTGAACAAAAGAATAGAGACCTGAAGGATGAGCTTGCCCGTCTGGCTGCCATGATGGAGTCAGTCCTAGCTACTCAGAGCCAGTCTTCTCCAACGCCTACAACTCCTCCTCCTCAGAGGATTATCATTTCAGAGGTGGCTACCTCTACCAGTCCTGCAACAGCTGCTCACTTTGCACCTAACATGCCTGTCGGATTCCCGTGGGGAATGCCACCTAATTTTGCGCCTGAAGACTTTGCGCCTACTTTTGCTTCCTTGCTGGCATCTAGCCTGGTCATGTTTGTGCCGCCACCAGTTGTGCATACTCTACCCCGTGTAGAAGACACCATCTATCATTCAGAGCCGTCTGAGGGCCTTGATGTGTACGAGAAGATGGACGAGATGAAGGACTAATTCCTTGAGATGCGTAAGGAATTGAAAACTTTGAGGGGTAAGGATCTGTTTGGGAAGAGTGCTGCGGAACTTTGTTTGGTTCCAAATGTTAAGATCTCGGTGAAGTTCAAGGTGCCTGACTTTGAAAAATACAAGGGGAATACCTGTCCACTCAGTCATTTGGTGATGTACGCCAGAAAGATGTCTACTCAAACCTATAATGATCAATTGTTGATCCATTATTTTCAAGATAGTTTGACCGGTGCCGCTCTGAGGTGGTACATGGGATTGGATAGTGCGAGCATCCGCACGTTCAATGATTTGGGCGAAGCATTCATGAAGCAATACAAGTATAATGTTGATATGGCTCCAGATAGAGACCAGTTGAGATCATTATCTCAGAAGGATAAGGAGACATTCAAGGAGTATGCGTAAAGATGGAGAGAGCTTGCCGCTCAGATTACCCCTCCTTTGGAAGAAAAGGAGATGACCAAAAACTTTCTCAAGACCCTGAGCTCATTTTACTATGAGAGGATGATCGCTAGTGCCCCCGGTGATTTTACCGAGATGGTGAACATGGGGATGAGGCTCGAAGAAGGTGTCTGATAGAGACGATTATCTAGAGAGGAAGTGTCACCCAACAAGAGATATGGTAATAATTTCAGTAAGAAGAAGGAGAGTGAAGCTAATGCAGTTTCAATTGGGAGGCAAAGGAAGCCTCACGTGAGAAGAAATCCATCATCCCATCATCATCATTATCAAGTATCATCAGTAATCTCGGTCTTTTCACCTAATCAGTCAACACCAATTCAACAACAACAACGTCAACAACAACAACCACCACAACGAACAAACACCTACAACAACAGCAATACCAAAAATCATCAACAACCAAATTTTGAGAGGAAGAAGGTCTCTTTTGACCCAATTCCGATGACATACACAGAGTTATATCCGTCTTTGGTTCTCAAGAACCGGTTGCAACCAAGAAATCCTCCGCAAATTCCTGAACCACTTCCATGGTGGTAAAAACCGGAACTCTCTGTTGTGTTTTTCATTAAGGAGCTCCCGGTCACGATATTGAGAAGTGCTACCCCCTCAAGTATGAAGTCCAGAAGCTGGTTAAGAGTGGAATGGTGTCTTTTGAAGACCGTGCGCCGAATGTCAAAGCTAACCCACTACCTGCCCATGGGAACCGATTTGTTACTATGGTGGACGGTTGTCCTGGAGAGTTCAAGGTATTTAATGTACGCTTCATAAGAAGGTCCTTGGTGACGATGCATAAGGATATTTGCTTGGTTAGAGATTGTGACCATAATCATGATGGTTGTGCTATTTGCAGTGTTAATCCCCGAGGTTGTATGGTTGTGAAGAGAGACATCCAGAAGTTGATGGATGAAAGTTTAATTCAGATTGTTCAATCCCGTCATATAAATGACGATGTCAATGTTATAGTCCCTGTTTTCAAAACTCATGAGAGAGTGGTTATTCAGTATGATAGCAGCAGCAGTAACAATGTCAACAATAGATCGGTATCACCGTTGGTTATACGGTTAACGGGTCCAGTCTCGTATGCATCCGATAAGGCTGTCACATATCAGTATAATGCTACTATGTTGGAAAATGGTCAAGAGGTTACTTTGCCTATGACCAGCTCTGTTGTAAGCATAGCTGATGTTACCAAGGTGACCCGCAATGGTCGTGTGTTTGGGTTGGTGTTCCCAAAGAATATGGAAGATGTATCTGTTAGTAAGAAGGTTGATGTACCAGTGGTAGAACCTGTTAGTGCTCCAAAGTGTCAGTCTGGTGAATCCAGCGGCTTGAAGCCTAATGATGATGATGAGGTACTCAGACTGATCAAGAAAAGTGAATTCAACATGGTGGAGCAGTTGCTCCAAACCCCCTCGAAGATCTAAGTATTGTCTCTATTAATGAACTCAGAAGCGCACAGAGAAGCACTGCAGAAAGTTCTTGAGCAAGCTTATGTGGAACGTGATGTTACAGTGGATTAGTTCGATCATATTGTGGCTAACATCACTTCCTGCAATAATCTCAGTTTCTGTGATGAAGAACTCCTCGAGAAGGATAGGAATCATAACTTGGCTTTGCATATCTCAATGAATTGTAAAGATGACGCTCTGTCAAATGTGTTAGTAGACATCGGGTCTTCATTGAATGTACTTCGGGAGTCGACTTTGTCCAAGTTGTCATACCAAGGAGCGCCTATGAGATATAGCGGCGTGATCGTCAAAGCTTTTGACGGTTCGCGCAAGACTGTGATTGGTGAAGTGGACCTTCCAGTGAAGATAGGTCCGAGTGACTTCCAAATTACTTTTCAAGTAATGGATATCCACCCGGCCTATAGTTGTTTATTGGGAAGGCCATGGATTCATGAGGCAGGAGTCGTTACTTCAACGTTGCATCAGAAGCTGAAGTTTGTCAAGAATGGGAAGCTCGTTACCATTGGCGGGGAGAAGGCGTTGTTGGTCAGCCACCTGTCATCTTTCTCTTATGTAGAAGTTGAGGATGAGGTTGGAACCCCGTTCCAAGCCTTATCTATTGCTGAGGAAAAGAGAGTTGGGGTACCCATGTCCTCATTCAAAGATGCATTGAAGATTGTTGAAAATGGTCAGTCAGATCAGTGGGGGCGGATGGTAGAGGTCTCCGACAACAAGAGCAGAGTCAGATTGGGTTTCCAACAAGGTTCACCAGTGGTTAGATCTGAAGATGTGCAACTTAGTTTCCGCAACGGAGGGTTCATTCATGGTAATAAACAACACTTAGTTGTTGTGCTAGAGGATGATGAAGATGAAGACTGCACCAATTTTGTGACGCATGGAAAAGCTTACGACAATTGGATTGTTGTTGATATTCCTATTATTATGCATCGATCTAAGTAATTGCTTTTATTTGTTTTGAAAATCCTTCTCCTATGCCTAAGGGAGAAGTGAACATTGTTTGAGCATTTTCAAATTTGATCATGAATAAAATATAATTCTATTCATCCACATCTATGATATTTTGCTTTTACTTTTTGCTTTATTCTGAAAATGGTAATAAAAAAAACATAAATAAACAGTAAATTGTCCATTTGCATAATATTTGGTCACACATCACTTCTCTAAAATCAAAAATCAAATCATTATGCAGGTTGGTTTCTAACCCCATTGAATACAATGATCTCACTCCTTCGCCAAATTTTGATTTCCCTGTGTTTGAGGCTGAGGAAGAAAGTGATGAAGAAGTAAGTGATGAATTGTCTCGTCTTCTTGAGCATGAAGGAAAAGCCATTCAGTCATTCGAAGAGCAGATTGAGTTAGTTAACTTGGGTTCCGAGGATGACGTGAAGGAAGTCAAGATTGGGTCTCAACTGTGTCCAGATATTAAGAAAGGGTTAATTGATCTTCTCCGAGAGTATTCAGATGTGTTTGATTGGTCCTATCAAGACATGCCTGGGTTGGATTCTGAGATTGTGGAGCATAGATTGTCATTGAAGCCAGAATGCCCGCCGATCAAGCAGAAATTGAGAAGACTTCATCCTGACATGGAAGTGAAGATCAAAGAAGAAGTGCAGAAGCAGATTGACGCTGATTTCCTTGTTACTGCTGAATTTCCGCAGTGGGTGGCCAATATTGTACCTGTTCCGAAGAAGGATGGAAAAGTCCGTATGTGTGTTGATTATAGAGATTTGAACAAAGCTAGTCCGAAAGATGATTTCCCTCTGCCACACATTGATATGTTGGTAGACAATACAACTAAATTCAAAGTTTTTTCATTTATGGACGGATTTTCCGGTTATAATCAGATCAAGATGGCACCCGGAGATATGGAGAAGACCACATTCATTACACCCTGGGGAACATTCTGTTATAGAGTGATGCCTTTCGGTTTAAAGAATGTTGGTGTGACTTACCAGAGATAAATAACTACTCTTTTTCATGATATGATGCATAAAGAGATTGAAGTCTATGTTGATGATATGATTGCTAAATCTATTAGTGAAGAGGAACATGTTGAGCATTTGTTGAAGTTATTCCAGCGTTTGAGGAAGTATAAACTTTGCTTGAATCCCAATAAGTGCACTTTTGGTGTTCGTTCTGATAAATTGTTGGGATTTATTGTCAACGAGAAGGGTATTGAAGTTGATCCTGCCAAGGTCAAAGCAATACAAGAGATGCCTGCACCCAAAATTGAGAAGCAAGTTAAAGGTTTTCTCGATCGCTTGAACTATATCTCCAGATTCATTTCACACATGACTGCCACATGTGCTCCTATATTCAAGCTTCTTCAGAAAAATCAATCTTGTGATTGGACCGAAGATTTCCAGAAAGCTTTTGACTGTATCAAAAAGTATCTGCTTGAGCCTCCGATTCTGTCTCCGCCTGTTGAAGGAAGACCGTTGATCATGTATTTGATTGTGCTTGAAGAGAGTATGGGTTGTGTTCTAGGTCAGCAAGATGAGACTGGAAAGAAAGAGTTTGCTATTTACTACCTCAGTAAGAAGTTCATTGACTGTGAGACTCGGTATTCTATGCTTGAGAAAACTTGTTGCGCATTGACTTGGGTTGCTAAGCGTCTGCGCCAATATATGTTGAATCATACCACTTGGTTGATATCCAAAATGGATCCAATCAAGTATATATTTGAGAAGACTGCTTTAACTAGGAGGATTTCCCATTGGCAGATGTTATTATCAAAGTATGATATTGAATACCGATCTCAGAAAGAAATTAAAGGTAGTGTCTTGGCTGACCATTTGGCTCACCAACCGATTGAGGATTACCAGTCAGTGCAGTATAATTTTCTTGATGAAGATATCTTGTACTTGAAAATGAAAGATTGTGATGAACCATTACTTGAAGAAGGACCAGAACCTGATTCCCGTTGGAGCATGGTATTTGATGGAGTTGTTAATCAATATGGTAACGGCATTGAGGCAGTGATTATTACTCCTCAAGGCACGAATTTTCCGTTTATAGCTAGATTAAATTTCAAGTGTACAAATAATATGGCTGAGTATGAAGCTTGCATTATGGGGCTTGAAGAGACCATTGATCTCAGAATCAAGTATTTAGACGTCTATGGAGATTCAGCTTTGGTTGTGAATTAAATCAAAGGTGAATGGGAGACGAATCAACCCGGTTTAATACCATATAGAGATTATGCGAGGAGGATTTCAACTTTCTTTATAAAGGTTGAGTTTCATCACATCTCTCGAGATGAGAACCAAATGGGAGATGCTCTTGCAACATTGGGTTTAATGAGGGAGATTTGATGGCCCTTGTTTTTTTGAATTTTTTTTTATTTTCTGATTTTTCATTTAATCCTTTTATTTTGATTAATTCATATCAATTTCATTTTTAATCCAAAAAATATGGGACTTTCACCAAAAATCTTTAAATATTTTCCTCTTTCATTTTGTGAATTAAAATATTTTTTTGGATTAATTTTGATATTTTTCATGAATTAATTGTTTTTGTGCATATTTTTAATTGTTTAAAAATACTTCTGACTTTTCAAAAATTATGAATTTTTTTATCTAAGGTCCTTTGACCTTGTTTGACCTAGGATAAATCTCTTGGCCATTTATTTGGTGTTTTGAAGAGGTTTTAGGTTTTGACCAAACTTAATTTAATTAAAATGCACTTTTAATTTGATTTCTTTAATTAATTAATTGTGTAGAAATTGTGTTGAGCCATTTTTATTGACTTGTGATGATTGACTATGTGTTTGGGTCTTGGTCAAGGTTGATTTAACTTTTTGTTAGATTAAAATCATTGGATTTAGGGGATTGATGAAATGTACATTTCATCTCCCAAAATGAATAAATGATTTTAATTTGATAAAATTCCTCCCATGACCAATTTGTGTTTCTCTCATCTCTCATCCCTCTTCATCTTCAATCTCATTCTCTCTCATCCTTTTCATTGACCAATGAATTCTCAATATCCTAAGGTTAATTGGTTCATCAATAACTTTGTGTTAAATGAACCAATACAAGTATGGATGAGATAGGTTCATCCTTTTGATCTTTTCTTTTAGTGTGTGGTATGTTTTAGGAGTTCGGTTCATCATACCAAGTCTCTAACATGCATTAGCACCTAAATTTTTATTGTCTGACCTTAGATAGTTGTGACTTCTATATAAGTCCAATTACGATTACTTAACATATAGCTAAATTTGATCCTAAAGGCATAACATTCTAGTAAGTGAGATTGTAAGTCTGTCCCCTTTCATGGTATTGTGTGGAAACTTGGCCTTTTTTCCTTCCTTTTGGAAGATGTCTTGGTTCAAGGATCCATGCTTGTGAATAGAGGATTGAGTGTTCTCCAAAGAATGACTTAATCAATTGAAAAGCAAAACATCGCTAACATCTAATCCACTAACATTTGACTAACTTGTATTAATATTGCTTTTATTTTTCAAGTCATTTACTTTATGCAATTTAAATTTAAGTCACTTACCATTTTATTTGTCATTTACATATCATTTAACTTGTTTATGTTTATGTCATTTTCACTTTGCTCATTTGAGCCATATATTGTGGTTGTATATATTTGTTTGTGTATTTTTTGTGTTTGTGGTCTTAGGACCTTAAAAATACTTAATAAACAACAACAAAAACCTAAAAAAATTATTGTGTGGACTATTGGATTTGATTTGATCTTTTGGACTTAGAATTAGGCAACATTCCATATGCAAAAAGGATTTGGCCAATGCCAACATTTCTAAGACCAGTTCATTGTGATTTGAGCTTTCATCTGATGTAAGTCTTGGGATTCATCTGATTTCATCTGCTACATGGTCTTGATGTAACTGTTACTTTGAACTTATGTCTAATGTCTTATTCTAAGTTAATCAAGGAGCTTTCATCTGATACATGAGGAGACAAAGAAGACTATTAGCTGGTAAGTTGTTTGCTTGGATGTGGTCATCTTTATTTGAAGTCTTGCTCTTCATATTGCCATTGGCCTGTTGGTAATTGCTTGATTCAAAGTCCAAAGGAAAAGTGGATTTTCTATATGACATTCTTGTCTGTTGAATTGCATCTCATTGGTCAGATCTTTTCAACTCTTAACTTTTAATTTTATGCTTAGGATTAGTCTCTTCATCTCTTCCCACTTCTTAAATTTCAAAAATCTCTCCCTCGTTTCAAAAACCTTTCTTTGCTTGTGATTTTAAAACTTAAACTCTACTGCAAATTAGAAACTTTGGTCTTATGCCATTGTATTTTTAAACTCTTTTCTTAATCAAATTTGTATATGAACTTAACCATATTGACTTAAAATTTCAAAAGACAAAAAGAACTAATACTCATTCAAACTTTTGGGCCCTTTTGTTCCCCTTTTAAACTTAAATTTTGATTAAAAGCAATCCACTCATTTTGAAATTGATACCACGAACTACGAAGTTTGGATCCCTCATTTTTATGTTGGTACGTAGGCACAAGTCCGAAGGTCTTGTCAAACACAAAAATATAATCAATGAATTCTTTTCTCATCCCCACAATCTATTTATTGCAAACATCTTTTATACCAAAACACATACACACATAAAAAGGGCTCCCTAGGAGGACCTTGGACACTTTGGGTGCTAACACCTTTCCTCTGTGTAACCAACCCCCTTACCTGTAATCTCTGGCATTTTATTAGTTTTGATTTGAAAATTTCTTATCTTTGGGTTTTGTTCGTACTTTTCCCTTTTCCTTTGGAAACAATAAAAGCGCGGTGGCGACTCTAGTTTTATTGACGTCAAGTTTATCCATAGTTTGATGGTCATGAATTTACCGCTACAATCCCCAACAACATTGTCAGACTGGTTACTCACAACCCCTTATCCATCAATATTTTCAATCCACAATCACACAAACCTACGACCCTTACATGTCAAACACCCAACCACAATACCAAGAGCATACTCCGTACCACCACCAACAAGTAGATCATCATCAAGACACCCCACATCGTTATGCACCCAACACATCACCATACCATAGTCGCCTTAGCCAAAACACTCAACGATCATTTGACACCAACCGTCCCTCCTCCTACTATAGCTAAGAAGTCCAAACATCACAAAATCAAAACATGCAACAATCATATGGCTAACAAACACCACAACAATCATTTCAACATTTCCTTGACGATCATTCACACTAATATCGCCATCCAATCGTCCTGGCCGCCCTCTAATAACTCAAACACAACATAACCACTCTGGCATGGGTCACGAACTTAGCTATGGCGGTAGCGCTTAATTGCATACACAAGACTACGCAGATTTGTATGAATATCTTAGGCAATCTCTTGCAGGTGGTAATGATGTTCCTAGACCCTCAAACCCTCAAATACTCAAATACCTGGATGAATCATCAAATTGGGTTAGGGCCACGCGTTCGGGTAGGTCATCCCGGTCAACAACATTATTCTTTTTGGTTATCGTATGTAAACGCATATTAATATTAATATAATATCAATTGGTCTGATTTCGACTTTATCTAAAATTTACATTATTTTTCAAAAAAAATTACGAAACACACATAAATATCAGACCAATTGACGTCTCCTTTAAAATCTAACACACAGATGCCAATTGGATTGGCAGCACTAGGTGCATAAGTCAATCCAATTAGCGACATCTCTTTAACTTAGAGAGCAAACACCAATTCATCTAACACTACTTCTTCAAAGTGGGATAGTTTGAGAAATAACCTGAAAAGTGAATTATTTTAAAAATTCTTTTGAAAAAATAGATTATTTGTGTAAAAAATTCTCCTAAAATATACTTCGAAACAAAAACTTTACTCCTATGTTGTCTAAAAGCATACTTTTTGAAACGTGAGAAGTGGGAAAAAAGATTTCCTCGGAGGTGAAAGTCAGTCCAAAGTAATTCAAGTAACACAATTCCCACATGCCCCCAAGTAATAGCATTTCATTAGCCTATTTCGATATTGGTCATTAGGGGCGTTCATAGTATGGTTCACTGAGAAGAGAAAATCAAACCGAAGCAGACCAAAGCATAGTAAAAATTTGTTTATCCTTGAACCAAACCGTTTCAATTTACTTAGAACCGAATCGAACCATCATCATTAGTTCGGTGTACTTAACCGTTAGAAATTAACTTATTCTAAACCGAACAATTTATTAAAGAATCAAACCCTTAAACTATTTATAAATTTTTTAAAAAAAATTATACCTTTTTTTAGTGTTTTTCGTTTTCAGTTTTGATTCGGTTGCAATTTCAATTTGGTCCGGTTTCAATTCTAGAACAGTTTGTGTAATATGCTTTGATTTACTAACCAAGCATAACAGTCAAGTATTCTACCTTCAGTTCGGTTTGATGGTTTGGTTCATGGTTTTTCTTAACAACCCTATTGGTGTCATCTATTTAAAAGCCAACAACTTTCGAGCATCCTTTATCAGAAAACTTCAAAAGCCATTTTAGAGTCAAAAATCTTGGAATATATGTCAATTTCTATGACCCTAAGCTATTCTTAGGCCGTAAAGATTTGAATTTCTTCAACTTGAGGTTGCATAGAAAAAGCTACCAGTGTCACCAATAATCAATAAGATGGTGATACCAGCAACAGAGCCCTTATAAATTCCGAGGGACCAACCTGCAATTTAGATAATATTTCGAGACCATGTTCATCTAAACCATCTAAATAAACATAACTAAATCGAATGGAGAATGCTGGCAGTTCACACTAAACCATTCATATTTCCGATTCACACAGTCTCAACCCAAAGATCGTTGCTTACAATCCACAGGGATGTATTTATTGAAACCATTGCAGTCATACCAATTTACTACATAAGGTAGAACACAGAATTTCGTAAGCATGCATCATAGGTGAAACCATTAGTCATCCAAATTTACTACATAAGGTAGAACACAGAATTGTGGCATATCTCAGCTGAACTTAGCTAGTAATAAATTACCTAGCTGGACAAGTACTGTGTCATCCACGATTGGAAGCGAGACCACGCCAGCTGAACTGAAGCTTCGTCTTCATCGGGCAAACCCATGTTCTTCCTCCTAGTTATTCCTTCTGGAGACCTGTTCATGAATGCATGAGTGTTGCCGGGGTATATGTGTACCTCGTTTGGAACTCCGGATGCCTTTAACTTCTCCTCTAAGGCCTTTGCAGCCTGCAAGAAACATTAATCAATGTCAAAACATCGTTTTTCTTGAAATCACAGAAAAAGTACAAAGTATGATAAGATATAATATTTCAAGAAAACGGAAAACCGAACACAGTTAAGGGATCTAGGCCGGCCCAATGTACAAGCTGGTGAAGTAATGGTTTTCTACACGAAACGAAACTACTCAAAAAAATTAAATAAAATAAAGAACAATGATATTCAATTGCAAAATGAGCCAGCAATAACATAAATAAACTGACTATAAGGATTTCAAGAGACAAACTATAAACGTTGAGTGCTGCAAACAAATTCTCATACCGTAACATCTGAAAAGCCGACAAAATTGTCCAGCTCTCCAAAGTGAGCCTGAACAGGAGCCTTGGCCTTAGCAGGGTCTGCAAGTTCAGAAGAAGGAACTCCATAGAACGCCACCACAGCATCAACATGTGGAACCAGCACAGAGCTTGCGATTGCGAGAGCACCCCCCATACAAAATCCAGTTACACCAACCTGTCATGAAGGATAAATTTACATTTTATTTAATCAACAACTTATTTATAACTTATGCAAAATGAGATTTTTATATTTAGACAACCTACAAAACAACCAGATTCAGTGCACATTAAACAAGCAGATTTTTATTCTTTCACTATTTTGTGTACCTAATAGCTTTATGAGCAAGGGGCATTCCCTCCTCAACTTCAGTTATGGAGCAGAGATCGGGATGATTCTGATTAAAGCCTCAAACTCTTTAGATAGGCCATCGAGAATAGCTTCAAGATGATTACATAAGGAATATGGATCTCTAATGGAGAACAAAATACTGATGATAGCTTTTATTCATTGTCGATAATTAAACAAGGACTATGAACCCTTGGAGAGGCTTTGTGCGACCATAAAAGCATTTAAATGAATCTGAGAGGCATGAATAAGGTCACACAAACAATAGGAAATCATGTGTTGTCACTCGAATTATGTTGGAATTACTCAAATAAGAACACAATCCTGCTCAAAAAGGAAATGTGGCGTGTTGGAAGATTTAACCGCAAGATTTTGGAGTTTGTATCCTCAAACCCTCAATCTACAGTTTCCATGAGAGTAGGCTTTCTTAACCAGTTTGATATTGTTTTACTTTTAGTGGGAAAAAGTGACTGAAACAGATGATGGGGATCAATTTTCAGAGAAAAGGTTGTTGAAGCCCTGAAGGTGGTCAAGGTAACAGATCCTAGAAGGTTTACCATGTTAGAAAAGGTAGATTGATGATAACATGAAGAAAGCTATAGAAAATGAGAGAATTTTTTAAAGAGACAATTCCATAGAGTGAAATTCTGAATCTGCTGTTGTATTTTCATTACATTGATCTGAATAGTACATGATTGGAGATTTATACTAGTCTCAAACTTTCAATTTGTAGTCGTTATGCCTATAACTGTAGTACAGTTAGAAGTTAGAACTACATTCATAGCTTACAACTGTCTATAACCAGAATGATCAAGATCCCAAACTACTAAATACATAAAACTTGACTATGCACAAACACGGAGAGAAGAATTACAAAGCAAGTATTAAGTAAACAACAACAGTAGACACAACAGTAGATAAACGCCGCTATTGACTATTCCAACACTCGTTCTTTTCAGCTTTGTCTTATATGTCTTAAACGCCCTTGGGTATACAATTTGTCCAGCACTTTGGTTGCATTATAAAAGTTAAAGTTGTTTATTTTGGGAAACAACCACATGTCAAGTGATAAACTCAGGTCGGCCTGCTAGTGCTAGTGTGTTTGTGTGTAGTGCCCTGGTTCATTTGTACGCAAAATTATCAAATGTAAAAGACGCGCCACTTGTATTTGATGAAACTTGAGAACCAAAACGAAATTATCAAATGTTGGAGGAAGGATTCAGACCAAATAGAACATCATTTCCAAAATTAATCCAGGGAAGAAGAGACAAACCTTCTTTGAACCATTTGCTTTAAGCCAGTCAACTGAAGCATGGATATCCTTCACGGCACCTGGCCAATCAAGACCATCAAACAAATGTTGTGCTTCTGCAACATCGAGACCGACCTTTCCTCTGTACAGACTGGAAAAAAAGGCAAAACAAATCAGTCATCATCATCGAATAACAGCATATGCCACTGCAGAACAAAGATTAAATAAATCTCGGTAGCACCATATCTTACTCTGGGATAAGAGCTTTAAATCCAAGACTAAGTTGAGAAATCAACGCGGCATGGTTTTTAATTTCAAAATCCACACCCCACCACTCTTGGAGCACAACAATTCCAGGAGCATCTTGTTTGCCAATGACATACGCATCAAATGTCTAACCATCAAAAACAGCATCGTTATAATAGAAAATCAGAAGTGAAGTTTCATGGCAGGTAAAAACATAGAAACGAGACCCGTTTACTTCACATCTTTACTGGAATTAACTTTCACTTCAAGTAATAAATATAAAACAACTCAGATCCAGTATTTCTCTTGCTGTTTTATTTTACAATTTTTAAAACAAATTTAGCATTTTTTCAAAACATTGTTCTCATTGTTTCTGAAAAGCACTCTTCCTAACTGTTCTTCCATCTTTTTGCTATCTATGGCGAAATATGGAAAAGGCAAAACAATTGTTTTAAAATCACGCCATAGCAGACATACTTCATAAACTAGCCATGGCAATTGTCAACGAATCTGCCATGACATTTCGCCATGGCAGTTGTCAACGAATCTGCCACGACATTTCGCCATGGCCTTCATTTAACAAAATCGATCACGATTAGTAACTACATGGATCACCCATCTCCTTTTTCACAATTTAAAATGAATACATATTTTAGAAAATTAAAAAGAAAAATGGTTTAAGAAAGTAAATAGTCCCTAGGGAAACTTCATCTCCTACCATACAAACATGTATAAATGACATGCAAACAAACAACAAATTTTAAAAAAAAAAAAAAAAATTAAATGTAATCATAAGTTCTGGTGTTATAATTTTTAAAAAATTAATAAATTAAATATAATCATAAGTTCGGGTGTCAGTTTCAAAGTGTCAGCCTCAATTTCTTTAAATGTAATCACAAGTTTCTGTGAGTGTCAGCTTCAAAGTGTCAGTGTCAATTTCAAAGTGTCATCACTTGGAAAATTGAATGACATATAACCAATCCGATCTAAATCAAAACTACATGCAGCAAAGTAAAAAGCACATTTAAGGTGCATGCAAATTGAGATGATCCTAGATCACTAGCAGATCAATTAGAATGAAAGTAGCAGAGACTCACAGTGTTGTCATCCCTTTGAATCTGGATTTTGTTGAAAGGGGCAGAGTTGGCCATGGAACGAACTGAGAAGCGAGAAGCGAAGGGTAAAATGGTCCGAAGAGGGTTTGTGGCGAAGAATTTGGGCGTAGATGATGTTGCAAACCTCAGCATTCTTCACTCAACACTAAGTAATGCTATATGCAAACTAATTAAAATCCGTACCGGTTCACGGTCAATTAATTAACTTAACGGTGCTGATAATTACTTTTTTTACTAATATTAATTACAAGGGTTAAACTATTTTAATTGATATATGTTACACCATAACATTATAATTATATATTATGCTTTTATTTTTAAAATATTGATATAATTTGACAAATTTAATGATTTTGATTGGAGGTGTGTAATATTATTTTACATTGACAATGTACTACTCAATTCATTATGATCACAACCTAATTCTCCTTATGTATGGTTTTTCCCTCCAAGACCATGGCTCGCACCCTTTTAGGTTTTATGTAGCGTGGATCATTCACCCAGAATACTCCAATATAGTCCAAATTGTTTGGGGAAATCCCCGGATGACATTGTATTTTGTCTCTAAAATGTGCAACAAGATTTTATCCTTTTTAATAAAAACTTTTTTTGAAATTATCAGCAAACGAAAGCACAACATTAAGAAGATACTCAGGGGTATCCAATGCTCTTTAGAGAGAATAGATTCAACATAACGAGTTTATCTTCGAGAGGAGTATGAAGAAATTTTTGCACAAGAAGAGATTCATTGGTATCAAAATGCTAGAAATGATTGGATTAAATTGGGAGGTCGAAACACCAATTTTTTTCTTACCAAGATAATAAATAGGAGGAAGAGAAATAAAGTCCATAGCTTTCATCTTCCCAATGGTATTTGATGGAATGATGATACTATTCTCAGGGAAGAAGCACTAAAATTTTCAAAGGTCTTTTCTGCCCTACATCTCTTATACTCCCTGCTAGTATAAGTGACTCTACTATGGCTCTGAGCCTTACTGAAGAATCTCAACATTCTTTGACTCAACAAGTGACGAGGGAAGAAGTTATTTATGCGCTGAATCAAATGCGTATTTTTAAGGCACCTGTCCTGATGGATTCCATGGTATTTTCTTTAAATAGTTTTGGCATATAGTTGTAGATGACGTTGTCCAACTTATATTATATGCTTTTGTGACGGGTAGCTTTCACTCATCTCTTTCTTAGACTCTTATCGCGTTAATTCCTAAGGTAGACTGCCCCCAAAAATTAAGGAATTCAGACCCATTAGCTTGTGCAACACTATTTACAAACTTATTACGAGGATTATGGTTAACAAATTACGTCCTTATCTAAATCAGATAGTTGGGTCCTTTTAGAGTAGTTTTTACCCGGTAAAGGAACAACTTATAATGTCATTATCCTCCAAGAAGAAATTCATTATATGCGTAAATCTAAAAAGAAAAATATTGACATGGTGTTCAAAATAGATCTTGAAAAGGCCTATGATCATGTTAATTAGGTTTTCTTGGAATTTTGTTTGAAGTGAAACGGGTTTCCTCTCATTACTATAAAGTTGATCATGCACTGTGTAACTATCTCTTCTATGTCTATTCTTTAGAATGGGAGACGGCTACCAAATTTTGTTATGACTAGAGGATTACGGCAAGGTAACCCCCTTTCACCCTATGTCTTTATTATTTGCATGGAATTCTTGTCGTAGAGAATCATCAAGGCAGTCAATGAAGACCATTGGAAACCTGTCAGGTTATCTCGTAATGAACCCCCTCTATCACATTTTTTTTCTGATGTTGTTCTTCTTTTTGCGAAGGTTTCTAACTTCTAAGAAAGGATCATTTATGATATCTTAAATCAATTTGCCATGTTTTTTGGCCTTAAAGTAAATGTTGTTAAATCAAAGGTGTTGTTCTTTGCTACAACTGAGAGAAGTAAAATGGATTTAATTATCTCCAGCACATGTATAAATCAAACTCTTACTCTAGATAAGTACTTGAATTTCCCTATGTTGCATGGTCGTATTCAACGTAAGGACTTTGAGTTCCTAGAGGAGAAAATCAGTCAGAGGTTATCATTTTGACAACATAAATTGTTAAACAAGACTGGTCATTTGAATCTGGTTAGGTATGTACTGAACTTCTTCCCAAATTCTTACATGCAAGTGGCTTGACTACCTCAACCAACTTGTGGTTTTATTTATAGGATGGCAATGAATTTTTTATGGAAAGGTAATTTAAACTCTGGTGTGCATCTTGTAACACCCATTTTTCTACCCCAAATTATTTATCATATAATCAGAGTAAATAAGCACGCATATAAACAAAAGGGCGTCACATCGACGTTTTCAAAATTCAAAACTTTCGAAAACCAACAATACACCTGGTCATTCAAAATAACACATCTCAATTATCATGAATATTCAAGCAATATGCGTTCGCAACGGAAATAAAGAATACTCATGTATTTCGTAAAATGATCCATGTCCCATACCATGATCATCTCTCAATAATTACTTCAAATAAAATAAAACAATTAATGACATAAAACATATCTAAATAAGACACGAGTTCAATACCACTAATCTACCCAGTGTTACATGACCAAAGCATTGACTCATTACCTAATTTCAAACTAAATGCGGAAACTCTCCAGCTATTCTTGAGCGAGCTACCGTCCACCTACTCCAGCAATACTACTCTGTAGTATCTGCACGATACCCATGTAAAGGTAACATTCAAACAGAAAGGGTGAGAATTCAAATCATTATGAAATAGCATAATAGGCACAATGAATTAAAACAACAATTCAAGAATTCATCACACTTTGTATTATTATATCACTGATATTAACAAACAATCATCTCACATGCTTCAAACATGCATCACACCCACATCAATACATGCATTCAATGATCACATAACTATAAACGACTCGATGCAAGACAATGTGACTCCATGCATGCGGTACCTCAATGTGAACTCAAAGTTTCACCGCTTTCCGATTCAATATCTAGAATCCAAGCCACGCTTCCGATCCGGACAAGACCAAAGCCCTACGTCTGTTTCCAATGAAGGATCACCGCTTAATACTACGCCTAATCCCAATTAAGGATTAACGTCTGCTACGTCTGTTTCCAATGAAGGATCACCGCTTAATACTACGCCTAATCCCATTTAAGGATTAACGTCTGCTACGTCTGTTTCCAATGAAGGATCACCGCTTAACCACTTCCACAATGAAGTCAACCATGCTATGAATGAATGCACACATATGCAATTAAGACCATCTATATACCGTCTTAACATCCCACATATCACCATGACTCATAATTGGTACATATACACATTCATCACAACACATCAATTACGATTACATATACACATCCATAACCATAATTCATTCACAATTCAATAATGGTATACATACACATTCATACAATATATTATTCACCAATGTAGGCCAATCATCAAATATGTACACATAGATTTCATTCCAAAACGCACACAACATTTAAATATCAATTTTTCACTTTTCAAACAGTGTTAACCGGTTAACGCCCTGGGTTAATCGGTTAACGCAAAACAGAATGCGCTTCTTGGCAATTTTTAACAGTGTTAACCGGTTAACGCCCTGGGTTAACCGGTTAACGCAAGACAGGATGCAAATTTTTCAATATTATAACAGTGTTAACCGGTTAACGCCCTGGGTTAACCGGTTAACGCAAAACAGAATGTTGTTCCTGCGCTAACACGAAACAGAATGCAGATTTCCCCGCATTTTTCATCGTTGGAGGACTTCCGGACCTCCGATTTCGATTCCGTAAAAAGCTACACGTTCAGAAAATTATGACTCATCCAATTATATATTAATTCACAGTTTTAGCATAATTTAATCATCACAATTCAAGAGTATTTATCAAGACCTAATAATTCCAAAACCATGCCAATTAAGGATTTCAACCTAAATCATGTTCATACCCATTGACCCAATTATACTAACCCATAATAATAAGGATTCCCCCCTTACCTTGTTAATTTGATGGAAACCCTGACTCCTCTTTACTTTTCCTCTCCTCTTTCTCTATTGCTTTCAGTGCTCAAGTGAATTATAATTCTCACTTCCTTCACTCTTACTATTTATAATAGTATTCTAGTTGGGCTTAAATCATCTAATTTAATCACTAGGCCCAATAATACATAATATTTAAATACCTCTATTTAAATTCAAATAATTAACCACTCACTATGCACACTAGGTTAATTAATAATTATTTAATTATATCTCATATCAACTAAATAATTAATTACCACACTAATTAAGTTAATTAATCCATTATTATACTACCTCACAACCGCTTAATTACTTAACACTCAAAATAATTAAATATAATATGATAAAAATAATATAATTATTAATTCCTAAAAATTGGGCTGTTACAACTCTCCCCCACTTAAAAGATTTTCGTCCTCGAAAATTCCTCAAACGAACAACTCTGAATACGATTCCCTCATCTTATCCTTGAATTCCCAACCTGCCAATGGAAAATAAAACAAGCACCGACAGTGTTCTCACACACATGTCACATACTAGGGAACAAACCTAATTAAACAACCTGGTATCGATCGTGTCAGATACACATATCAAATACCACGGAAACCCTACTACTATTGACCAACTGGTCAACCAGACTCTGATACCACTAATGTAACACCCCTTTTTCTACCCCAAATTATTTATCATATAATCAGAGTAAATAAGCACGCATATAAACAAAAGGGCGTCACATCGACGTTTTCAAAATTCAAAACTTTCGAAAACCAACAATACACCTGGTCAGTCAAAATAACACATCTCAATTATCATGAATATTCAAGCAATATGCGTTCGCAACGGAAATAAAGAATACTCATGTATTTCGTAAAATGATCCATGTCCCATACGATGATCATCTCTCAATAATTACTTCAAATAAAATAAAACAATTAATGACATAAAACATATCTAAATAAGACACGAGTTCAATACCACTAATCTACCCAACGTTACATGACCAGAGCATTGACTCATTACCTAATTTCAAACTAAATACGGAAACTCTTCAGCTATTATTGAGCGAGCTACCGTCCACCTACTCCAGCAATACTACTCTGTAGTATCTGCACGATACCCATGTAAAGGTAACATTCAAACAGAAAGGGTGAGAATTCAAATCATTATGAAATAGCATAATAGGCACAATGAATTAAAACAACAATTCAAGAATTCATCACACTTTGTATTATTATATCACTGATATTAACAAACAATCATCTCACATGCTTCAAACATGCATCACACCCACATCAATACATGCATTCAATGATCACATAACTATAAACGACTCGATGCAAGACAATGTGACTCCATGCATGCGGTACCTCAATGTGAACTCAAAGTTTCACCGCTTTCCGATTCAATATCTAGAATCCAAGCCACGCTTCCGATCCGGACAAGACCAAAGCCCTACGTCTGTTTCCAATGAAGGATCACCGCTTAATACTACGCCTAATCCCAATTAAGGATTAACGTCTGCTACGTCTGTTTCCAATGAAGGATCACCGCTTAATACTACGCCTAATCCCATTTAAGGATTAACGTCTGCTACGTCTGTTTCCAATGAAGGATCACCGCTTAACCACTTCCACAATGAAGTCAACCATGCTATGAATGAATGCACACATATGCAATTAAGACCATCTATATACCGTCTTAACATCCCACATATCACCATGACTCATAATTGGTACATATACACATTCATCACAACACATCAATTACGATTACATATACACATCCATAACCATAATTCATTCACAATTCAATAATGGTATACATACACATTCATACAATATATTATTCACCAATGTAGGCCAATCATCAAATATGTACACATAGATTTCATTCCAAAACGCACACAACATTTAAATATCAATTTTTCACTTTTCAAACAGTGTTAACCGGTTAACGCCCTGGGTTAATCGGTTAACGCAAAACAGAATGCGCTTCTTGGCAATTTTTAACAGTGTTAACCGGTTAACGCCCTGGGTTAACCGGTTAACGCAAGACAGGATGCAAATTTTTCAATATTATAACAGTGTTAACCGGTTAACGCCCTGGGTTAACCGGTTAACGCAAAACAGAATGTTGTTCCTGCGCTAACACGAAACAGAATGCAGATTTCCCCGCATTTTTCATCGTTGGAGGACTTCCGGACCTCCGATTTCGATTCCGTAAAAAGCTACACGTTCAGAAAATTATGACTCATCCAATTATATATTAATTCACAGTTTTAGCATAATTTAATCATCACAATTCAAGAGTATTTATCAAGACCTAATAATTCCAAAACCATGCCAATTAAGGATTTCAACCTAAATCATGTTCATACCCATTGACCCAATTATACTAACCCATAATAATAAGGATTCCCCCCTTACCTTGTTAATTTGATGGAAACCCTGACTCCTCTTTACTTTTCCTCTCCTCTTTCTCTATTGCTTTCAGTGCTCAAGTGAATTATAATTCTCACTTCCTTCACTCTTACTATTTATAATAGTATTCTAGTTGGGCTTAAATCATCTAATTTAATCACTAGGCCCAATAATACATAATATTTAAATACCTCTATTTAAATTCAAATAATTAACCACTCACTATGCACACTAGGTTAATTAATAATTATTTAATTATATCTCATATCAACTAAATAATTAATTACCACACTAATTAAGTTAATTAATCCATTATTATACTACCTCACAACCGCTTAATTACTTAACACTCCAAATAATTAAATATAATATAATAAAAATAATATAATAATTAATTCCTAAAAATTGGGCTGTTACAACTCTCCCCCACTTAAAAGATTTTCGTCCTCGAAAATTCCTCAAACGAACAACTCTGAATACGATTCCCTCATCTTATCCTCGAGTTCCCAACCTGCCAATGGAAAATAAAACAAGCATCGACAGTGTTCTCACACACATGTCACATACTAGGGAACAAACCTAATTAAACAACCTGGTATCGATCGTGTCAGATACACAAATCAAATACCACGGAAAACCTACTACTATTGACCAACTGGTCAACCAGGCTCTGATACCACTAATGTAACACCCCTTTTTCTACCCCAAATTATTTATCATATAATCAGAGTAAATAAGCACGCATATAAACAAAAGGGCGTCACATCGACGTTTTCAAAATTCAAAACTTTCGAAAACCAACAATACACCTGGTCATTCAAAATAACACATCTCAATTATCATGAATATTCAAGCAATATGCGTTCGCAGCGGAAATAAAGAATACTCATGTATTTCGTAAAATGATTCATGTCCCATACCATGATCATCTCTCAATAATTACTTCAAATAAAATAAAACAATTAATGACATAAAACATATCTAAATAAGACACGAGTTCAATACCACTAATCTACCCAACGTTACATGACCAGAGCATTGACTCATTACCTAATTTCAAACTAAATACGGAAACTCTCCAGCTATTATTGAGCGAGCTACCGTCCACCTACTCCAGCAATACTACTCTGTAGTATCTGCACGATACCCATGTAAAGGTAACATTCAAACAGAAAGGGTGGGAATTCAAATCATTATGAAATAGCATAATAGGCACAATGAATTAAAACAACAATTCAAGAATTCATCACACTTTGGATTATTATATCACTGATATTAACAAACAATCATCTCACATGCTTCAAACATGCATCACACCCACATCAATACATGCATTCAATGATCACATAACTATAAACGACTCGATGCAAGACAATGTGACTCCATGCATGCGGTACCTCAATGTGAACTCAAAGTTTCACCGCTTTCCGATTCAATATCTAGAATCCAAGCCACGCTTCCGATCCGGACAAGACCAAAGCCCTACGTCTGTTTCCAATGAAGGATCACCGCTTAATACTACGCCTAATCCCAATTAAGGATTAACGTCTGCTACGTCTGTTTCCAATGAAGGATCACCGCTTAATACTACGCCTAATCCCATTTAAGGATTAACGTCTGCTACGTCTGTTTCCAATGAAGGATCACCGCTTAACCACTTCCACAATGAAGTCAACCATGCTATGAATGAATGCACACATATGCAATTAAGACCATCTATATACCGTCTTAACATCCCACATATCACCATGACTCATAATTGGTACATATACACATTCATCACAACACATCAATTACGATTACATATACACATCCATAACCATAATTCATTCACAATTCAATAATGGTATACATACACATTCATACAATATATTATTCACCAATGTAGGCCAATCATCAAATATGTACACATAGATTTCATTCCAAAACGCACACAACATTTAAATATCAATTTTTCACTTTTCAAACAGTGTTAACCGGTTAACGCCCTGGGTTAATCGGTTAACGCAAAACAGAATGCGCTTCTTGGCAATTTTTAACAGTGTTAACCGGTTAACGCCCTGGGTTAACCGGTTAACGCAAGACAGGATGCAAATTTTTCAATATTATAACAGTGTTAACCGGTTAACGCCCTGGGTTAACCGGTTAACGCAAAACAGAATGTTGTTCCTGCGCTAACACGAAACAGAATGCAGATTTCCCCGCATTTTTCATCGTTGGAGGACTTCCGGACCTCCGATTTCGATTCCGTAAAAAGCTACACGTTCAGAAAATTATGACTCATCCAATTATATATTAATTCACAGTTTTAGCATAATTTAATCATCACAATTCAAGAGTATTTATCAAGACCTAATAATTCCAAAACCATGCCAATTAAGGATTTCAACCTAAATCATGTTCCTACCCATTGACCCAATTATACTAACCCATAATAATAAGGATTCCCCCCTTACCTTGTTAATTTGATGGAAACCCTGACTCCTCTTTACTTTTCCTCTCCTCTTTCTCTATTGCTTTCAGTGCTCAAGTGAATTATAATTCTCACTTCCTTCACTCTTACTATTTATAATAGTATTCTAGTTGGGCTTAAATCATCTAATTTAATCACTAGGCCCAATAATACATAATATTTAAATACCTCTATTTAAATTCAAATAATTAACCACTCACTATGCACACTAGGTTAATTAATAATTATTTAATTATATCTCATATCAACTAAATAATTAATTACCACACTAATTAAGTTAATTAATCCATTATTATACTACCTCACAACCGCTTAATTACTTAACACTCCAAATAATTAAATATAATATAATAAAAATAATATAATAATTAATTCCTAAAAATTGGGCTGTTACAACTCTCCCCCACTTAAAAGATTTTCGTCCTCGAAAATTCCTCAAACGAACAACTCTGAATACGATTCCCTCATCTTATCCTCGAGTTCCCAACCTGCCAATGGAAAATAAAACAAGCATCGACAGTGTTCTCACACACATGTCACATACTAGGGAACAAACCTAATTAAACAACCTGGTATCGATCGTGTCAGATACACAAATCAAATACCACGGAAAACCTACTACTATTGACCAACTGGTCAACCAGGCTCTGATACCACTAATGTAACACCCCTTTTTCTACCCCAAATTATTTATCATATAATCAGAGTAAATAAGCACGCATATAAACAAAAGGGCGTCACATCGACGTTTTCAAAATTCAAAACTTTCGAAAACCAACAATACACCTGGTCATTCAAAATAACACATCTCAATTATCATGAATATTCAAGCAATATGCGTTCGCAGCGGAAATAAAGAATACTCATGTATTTCGTAAAATGATTCATGTCCCATACCATGATCATCTCTCAATAATTACTTCAAATAAAATAAAACAATTAATGACATAAAACATATCTAAATAAGACACGAGTTCAATACCACTAATCTACCCAGTGTTACATGACCAGAGCATTGACTCATTACCTAATTTCAAACTAAATACGGAAACTCTCCAGCTATTCTTGAGCGAGCTACCGTCCACCTACTCCAGCAATACTACTCTGTAGTATCTGCACGATACCCATGTAAAGGTAACATTCAAACAGAAAGGGTGAGAATTCAAATCATTATGAAATAGCATAATAGGCACAATGAATTAAAACAACAATTCAAGAATTCATCACACTTTGTATTATTATATCACTGATATTAACAAACAATCATCTCACATGCTTCAAACATGCATCACACCCACATCAATACATGCATTCAATGATCACATAACTATAAACGACTCGATGCAAGACAATGTGACTCCATGCATGCGGTACCTCAATGTGAACTCAAAGTTTCACCGCTTTCCGATTCAATATCTAGAATCCAAGCCACGCTTCCGATCCGGACAAGACCAAAGCCCTACGTCTGTTTCCAATGAAGGATCACCGCTTAATACTACGCCTAATCCCAATTAAGGATTAACGTCTGCTACGTCTGTTTCCAATGAAGGATCACCGCTTAATACTACGCCTAATCCCATTTAAGGATTAACGTCTGCTACGTCTGTTTCCAATGAAGGATCACCGCTTAACCACTTCCACAATGAAGTCAACCATGCTATGAATGAATGCACACATATGCAATTAAGACCATCTATATACCGTCTTAACATCCCACATATCACCATGACTCATAATTGGTACATATACACATTCATCACAACACATCAATTACGATTACATATACACATCCATAACCATAATTCATTCACAATTCAATAATGGTATACATACACATTCATACAATATATTATTCACCAATGTAGGCCAATCATCAAATATGTACACATAGATTTCATTCCAAAACGCACACAACATTTAAATATCAATTTTTCACTTTTCAAACAGTGTTAACCGGTTAACGCCCTGGGTTAATCGGTTAACGCAAAACAGAATGCGCTTCTTGGCAATTTTTAACAGTGTTAACCGGTTAACGCCCTGGGTTAACCGGTTAACGCAAGACAGGATGCAAATTTTTCAATATTATAACAGTGTTAACCGGTTAACGCCCTGGGTTAACCGGTTAACGCAAAACAGAATGTTGTTCCTGCGCTAACACGAAACAGAATGCAGATTTCCCCGCATTTTTCATCGTTGGAGGACTTCCGGACCTCCGATTTCGATTCCGTAAAAAGCTACACGTTCAGAAAATTATGACTCATCCAATTATATATTAATTCACAGTTTTAGCATAATTTAATCATCACAATTCAAGAGTATTTATCAAGACCTAATAATTCCAAAACCATGCCAATTAAGGATTTCAACCTAAATCATGTTCATACCCATTGACCCAATTATACTAACCCATAATAATAAGGATTCCCCCCTTACCTTGTTAATTTGATGGAAACCCTGACTCCTCTTTACTTTTCCTCTCCTCTTTCTCTATTGCTTTCAGTGCTCAAGTGAATTATAATTCTCACTTCCTTCACTCTTACTATTTATAATAGTATTCTAGTTGGGCTTAAATCATCTAATTTAATCACTAGGCCCAATAATACATAATATTTAAATACCTCTATTTAAATTCAAATAATTAACCACTCACTATGCACACTAGGTTAATTAATAATTATTTAATTATATCTCATATCAACTAAATAATTAATTACCACACTAATTAAGTTAATTAATCCATTATTATACTACCTCACAACCGCTTAATTACTTAACACTCCAAATAATTAAATATAATATAATAAAAATAATATAATAATTAATTCCTAAAAATTGGGCTGTTACAACTCTCCCCCACTTAAAAGATTTTCGTCCTCGAAAATTCCTCAAACGAACAACTCTGAATACGATTCCCTCATCTTATCCTCGAGTTCCCAACCTGCCAATGGAAAATAAAACAAGCATCGACAGTGTTCTCACACACATGTCACATACTAGGGAACAAACCTAATTAAACAACCTGGTATCGATCGTGTCAGATACACAAATCAAATACCACGGAAAACCTACTACTATTGACCAACTGGTCAACCAGGCTCTGATACCACTAATGTAACACCCCTTTTTCTACCCCAAATTATTTATCATATAATCAGAGTAAATAAGCACGCATATAAACAAAAGGGCGTCACATCGACGTTTTCAAAATTCAAAACTTTCGAAAACCAACAATACACCTGGTCATTCAAAATAACACATCTCAATTATCATGAATATTCAAGCAATATGCGTTCGCAGCGGAAATAAAGAATACTCATGTATTTCGTAAAATGATTCATGTCCCATACCATGATCATCTCTCAATAATTACTTCAAATAAAATAAAACAATTAATGACATAAAACATATCTAAATAAGACACGAGTTCAATACCACTAATCTACCCAGTGTTACATGACCAGAGCATTGACTCATTACCTAATTTCAAACTAAATACGGAAACTCTCCAGCTATTCTTGAGCGAGCTACCGTCCACCTACTCCAGCAATACTACTCTGTAGTATCTGCACGATACCCATGTAAAGGTAACATTCAAACAGAAAGGGTGAGAATTCAAATCATTATGAAATAGCATAATAGGCACAATGAATTAAAACAACAATTCAAGAATTCATCACACTTTGTATTATTATATCACTGATATTAACAAACAATCATCTCACATGCTTCAAACATGCATCACACCCACATCAATACATGCATTCAATGATCACATAACTATAAACGACTCGATGCAAGACAATGTGACTCCATGCATGCGGTACCTCAATGTGAACTCAAAGTTTCACCGCTTTCCGATTCAATATCTAGAATCCAAGCCACGCTTCCGATCCGGACAAGACCAAAGCCCTACGTCTGTTTCCAATGAAGGATCACCGCTTAATACTACGCCTAATCCCAATTAAGGATTAACGTCTGCTACGTCTGTTTCCAATGAAGGATCACCGCTTAATACTACGCCTAATCCCATTTAAGGATTAACGTCTGCTACGTCTGTTTCCAATGAAGGATCACCGCTTAACCACTTCCACAATGAAGTCAACCATGCTATGAATGAATGCACACATATGCAATTAAGACCATCTATATACCGTCTTAACATCCCACATATCACCATGACTCATAATTGGTACATATACACATTCATCACAACACATCAATTACGATTACATATACACATCCATAACCATAATTCATTCACAATTCAATAATGGTATACATACACATTCATACAATATATTATTCACCAATGTAGGCCAATCATCAAATATGTACACATAGATTTCATTCCAAAACGCACACAACATTTAAATATCAATTTTTCACTTTTCAAACAGTGTTAACCGGTTAACGCCCTGGGTTAATCGGTTAACGCAAAACAGAATGCGCTTCTTGGCAATTTTTAACAGTGTTAACCGGTTAACGCCCTGGGTTAACCGGTTAACGCAAGACAGGATGCAAATTTTTCAATATTATAACAGTGTTAACCGGTTAACGCCCTGGGTTAACCGGTTAACGCAAAACAGAATGTTGTTCCTGCGCTAACACGAAACAGAATGCAGATTTCCCCGCATTTTTCATCGTTGGAGGACTTCCGGACCTCCGATTTCGATTCCGTAAAAAGCTACACGTTCAGAAAATTATGACTCATCCAATTATATATTAATTCACAGTTTTAGAATAATTTAATCATCACAATTCAAGAGTATTTATCAAGACCTAATAATTCCAAAACCATGCCAATTAAGGATTTCAACCTAAATCATGTTCATTGACCCAATTATACTAACCCATAATAATAAGGATTCCCCCCTTACCTTGTTAATTTGATGGAAACCCTGACTCCTCTTTACTTTTCCTCTCCTCTTTCTCTATTGCTTTCCGTGCTCAAGTGAATTATAATTCTCACTTCCTTCACTCTTACTATTTATAATAGTATTCTAGTTGGGCTTAAATCATCTAATTTAATCACTAGGCCCAATAATACATAATATTTAAATACCTCTATTTAAATTCAAATAATTAACCACTCACTATGCACACTTGGTTAATTAATAATTATTTAATTATATCTCATATCAACTAAATAATTAATTACCACACTAATTAAGTTAATTAATCCATTATTATACTACCTCACAACCGCTTAATTACTTAACACTCCAAATAATTAAATATAATATAATAAAAATAATATAATAATTAATTCCTAAAAATTGGGCTGTTACAACTCTCCCCCACTTAAAAGATTTTCGTCCTCGAAAATTCCTCAAACGAACAACTCTGAATACGATTCCCTCATCTTATCCTCGAGTTCCCAACCTGCCAATGGAAAATAAAACAAGCATCGACAGTGTTCTCACACACATGTCACATACTAGGGAACAAACCTAATTAAACAACCTGGTATCGATCGTGTCAGATACACAAATCAAATACCACGGAAAACCTACTACTATTGACCAACTGGTCAACCAGGCTCTGATACCACTAATGTAACACCCCTTTTTCTACCCCAAATTATTTATCATATAATCAGAGTAAATAAGCACGCATATAAACAAAAGGGCGTCACATCGACGTTTTCAAAATTCAAAACTTTCGAAAACCAACAATACACCTGGTCATTCAAAATAACACATCTCAATTATCATGAATATTCAAGCAATATGCGTTCGCAGCGGAAATAAAGAATACTCATGTATTTCGTAAAATGATTCATGTCCCATACCATGATCATCTCTCAATAATTACTTCAAATAAAATAAAACAATTAATGACATAAAACATATCTAAATAAGACACGAGTTCAATACCACTAATCTACCCAGTGTTACATGACCAGAGCATTGACTCATTACCTAATTTCAAACTAAATACGGAAACTCTCCAGCTATTCTTGAGCGAGCTACCGTCCACCTACTCCAGCAATACTACTCTGTAGTATCTGCACGATACCCATGTAAAGGTAACATTCAAACAGAAAGGGTGAGAATTCAAATCATTATGAAATAGCATAATAGGCACAATGAATTAAAACAACAATTCAAGAATTCATCACACTTTGTATTATTATATCACTGATATTAACAAACAATCATCTCACATGCTTCAAACATGCATCACACCCACATCAATACATGCATTCAATGATCACATAACTATAAACGACTCGATGCAAGACAATGTGACTCCATGCATGCGGTACCTCAATGTGAACTCAAAGTTTCACCGCTTTCCGATTCAATATCTAGAATCCAAGCCACGCTTCCGATCCGGACAAGACCAAAGCCCTACGTCTGTTTCCAATGAAGGATCACCGCTTAATACTACGCCTAATCCCAATTAAGGATTAACGTCTGCTACGTCTGTTTCCAATGAAGGATCACCGCTTAATACTACGCCTAATCCCATTTAAGGATTAACGTCTGCTACGTCTGTTTCCAATGAAGGATCACCGCTTAACCACTTCCACAATGAAGTCAACCATGCTATGAATGAATGCACACATATGCAATTAAGACCATCTATATACCGTCTTAACATCCCACATATCACCATGACTCATAATTGGTACATATACACATTCATCACAACACATCAATTACGATTACATATACACATCCATAACCATAATTCATTCACAATTCAATAATGGTATACATACACATTCATACAATATATTATTCACCAATGTAGGCCAATCATCAAATATGTACACATAGATTTCATTCCAAAACGCACACAACATTTAAATATCAATTTTTCACTTTTCAAACAGTGTTAACCGGTTAACGCCCTGGGTTAATCGGTTAACGCAAAACAGAATGCGCTTCTTGGCAATTTTTAACAGTGTTAACCGGTTAACGCCCTGGGTTAACCGGTTAACGCAAGACAGGATGCAAATTTTTCAATATTATAACAGTGTTAACCGGTTAACGCCCTGGGTTAACCGGTTAACGCAAAACAGAATGTTGTTCCTGCGCTAACACGAAACAGAATGCAGATTTCCCCGCATTTTTCATCGTTGGAGGACTTCCGGACCTCCGATTTCGATTCCGTAAAAAGCTACACGTTCAGAAAATTATGACTCATCCAATTATATATTAATTCACAGTTTTAGCATAATTTAATCATCACAATTCAAGAGTATTTATCAAGACCTAATAATTCCAAAACCATGCCAATTAAGGATTTCAACCTAAATCATGTTCATACCCATTGACCCAATTATACTAACCCATAATAATAAGGATTCCCCCCTTACCTTGTTAATTTGATGGAAACCCTGACTCCTCTTTACTTTTCCTCTCCTCTTTCTCTATTGCTTTCAGTGCTCAAGTGAATTATAATTCTCACTTCCTTCACTCTTACTATTTATAATAGTATTCTAGTTGGGCTTAAATCATCTAATTTAATCACTAGGCCCAATAATACATAATATTTAAATACCTCTATTTAAATTCAAATAATTAACCACTCACTATGCACACTAGGTTAATTAATAATTATTTAATTATATCTCATATCAACTAAATAATTAATTACCACACTAATTAAGTTAATTAATCCATTATTATACTACCTCACAACCGCTTAATTACTTAACACTCCAAATAATTAAATATAATATAATAAAAATAATATAATAATTAATTCCTAAAAATTGGGCTGTTACAACTCTCCCCCACTTAAAAGATTTTCGTCCTCGAAAATTCCTCAAACGAACAACTCTGAATACGATTCCCTCATCTTATCCTCGAGTTCCCAACCTGCCAATGGAAAATAAAACAAGCATCGACAGTGTTCTCACACACATGTCACATACTAGGGAACAAACCTAATTAAACAACCTGGTATCGATCGTGTCAGATACACAAATCAAATACCACGGAAAACCTACTACTATTGACCAACTGGTCAACCAGGCTCTGATACCACTAATGTAACACCCCTTTTTCTACCCCAAATTATTTATCATATAATCAGAGTAAATAAGCACGCATATAAACAAAAGGGCGTCACATCGACGTTTTCAAAATTCAAAACTTTCGAAAACCAACAATACACCTGGTCATTCAAAATAACACATCTCAATTATCATGAATATTCAAGCAATATGCGTTCGCAGCGGAAATAAAGAATACTCATGTATTTCGTAAAATGATTCATGTCCCATACCATGATCATCTCTCAATAATTACTTCAAATAAAATAAAACAATTAATGACATAAAACATATCTAAATAAGACACGAGTTCAATACCACTAATCTACCCAGTGTTACATGACCAGAGCATTGACTCATTACCTAATTTCAAACTAAATACGGAAACTCTCCAGCTATTCTTGAGCGAGCTACCGTCCACCTACTCCAGCAATACTACTCTGTAGTATCTGCACGATACCCATGTAAAGGTAACATTCAAACAGAAAGGGTGAGAATTCAAATCATTATGAAATAGCATAATAGGCACAATGAATTAAAACAACAATTCAAGAATTCATCACACTTTGTATTATTATATCACTGATATTAACAAACAATCATCTCACATGCTTCAAACATGCATCACACCCACATCAATACATGCATTCAATGATCACATAACTATAAACGACTCGATGCAAGACAATGTGACTCCATGCATGCGGTACCTCAATGTGAACTCAAAGTTTCACCGCTTTCCGATTCAATATCTAGAATCCAAGCCACGCTTCCGATCCGGACAAGACCAAAGCCCTACGTCTGTTTCCAATGAAGGATCACCGCTTAATACTACGCCTAATCCCAATTAAGGATTAACGTCTGCTACGTCTGTTTCCAATGAAGGATCACCGCTTAATACTACGCCTAATCCCATTTAAGGATTAACGTCTGCTACGTCTGTTTCCAATGAAGGATCACCGCTTAACCACTTCCACAATGAAGTCAACCATGCTATGAATGAATGCACACATATGCAATTAAGACCATCTATATACCGTCTTAACATCCCACATATCACCATGACTCATAATTGGTACATATACACATTCATCACAACACATCAATTACGATTACATATACACATCCATAACCATAATTCATTCACAATTCAATAATGGTATACATACACATTCATACAATATATTATTCACCAATGTAGGCCAATCATCAAATATGTACACATAGATTTCATTCCAAAACGCACACAACATTTAAATATCAATTTTTCACTTTTCAAACAGTGTTAACCGGTTAACGCCCTGGGTTAATCGGTTAACGCAAAACAGAATGCGCTTCTTGGCAATTTTTAACAGTGTTAACCGGTTAACGCCCTGGGTTAACCGGTTAACGCAAGACAGGATGCAAATTTTTCAATATTATAACAGTGTTAACCGGTTAACGCCCTGGGTTAACCGGTTAACGCAAAACAGAATGTTGTTCCTGCGCTAACACGAAACAGAATGCAGATTTCCCCGCATTTTTCATCGTTGGAGGACTTCCGGACCTCCGATTTCGATTCCGTAAAAAGCTACACGTTCAGAAAATTATGACTCATCCAATTATATATTAATTCACAGTTTTAGCATAATTTAATCATCACAATTCAAGAGTATTTATCAAGACCTAATAATTCCAAAACCATGCCAATTAAGGATTTCAACCTAAATCATGTTCCTACCCATTGACCCAATTATACTAACCCATAATAATAAGGATTCCCCCCTTACCTTGTTAATTTGATGGAAACCCTGACTCCTCTTTACTTTTCCTCTCCTCTTTCTCTATTGCTTTCAGTGCTCAAGTGAATTATAATTCTCACTTCCTTCACTCTTACTATTTATAATAGTATTCTAGTTGGGCTTAAATCATCTAATTTAATCACTAGGCCCAATAATACATAATATTTAAATACCTCTATTTAAATTCAAATAATTAACCACTCACTATGCACACTAGGTTAATTAATAATTATTTAATTATATCTCATATCAACTAAATAATTAATTACCACACTAATTAAGTTAATTAATCCATTATTATACTACCTCACAACCGCTTAATTACTTAACACTCCAAATAATTAAATATAATATAATAAAAATAATATAATAATTAATTCCTAAAAATTGGGCTGTTACAACTCTCCCCCACTTAAAAGATTTTCGTCCTCGAAAATTCCTCAAACGAACAACTCTGAATACGATTCCCTCATCTTATCCTCGAGTTCCCAACCTGCCAATGGAAAATAAAACAAGCATCGACAGTGTTCTCACACACATGTCACATACTAGGGAACAAACCTAATTAAACAACCTGGTATCGATCGTGTCAGATACACAAATCAAATACCACGGAAAACCTACTACTATTGACCAACTGGTCAACCAGGCTCTGATACCACTAATGTAACACCCCTTTTTCTACCCCAAATTATTTATCATATAATCAGAGTAAATAAGCACGCATATAAACAAAAGGGCGTCACATCGACGTTTTCAAAATTCAAAACTTTCGAAAACCAACAATACACCTGGTCATTCAAAATAACACATCTCAATTATCATGAATATTCAAGCAATATGCGTTCGCAGCGGAAATAAAGAATACTCATGTATTTCGTAAAATGATTCATGTCCCATACCATGATCATCTCTCAATAATTACTTCAAATAAAATAAAACAATTAATGACATAAAACATATCTAAATAAGACACGAGTTCAATACCACTAATCTACCCAGTGTTACATGACCAGAGCATTGACTCATTACCTAATTTCAAACTAAATACGGAAACTCTCCAGCTATTCTTGAGCGAGCTACCGTCCACCTACTCCAGCAATACTACTCTGTAGTATCTGCACGATACCCATGTAAAGGTAACATTCAAACAGAAAGGGTGAGAATTCAAATCATTATGAAATAGCATAATAGGCACAATGAATTAAAACAACAATTCAAGAATTCATCACACTTTGTATTATTATATCACTGATATTAACAAACAATCATCTCACATGCTTCAAACATGCATCACACCCACATCAATACATGCATTCAATGATCACATAACTATAAACGACTCGATGCAAGACAATGTGACTCCATGCATGCGGTACCTCAATGTGAACTCAAAGTTTCACCGCTTTCCGATTCAATATCTAGAATCCAAGCCACGCTTCCGATCCGGACAAGACCAAAGCCCTACGTCTGTTTCCAATGAAGGATCACCGCTTAATACTACGCCTAATCCCAATTAAGGATTAACGTCTGCTACGTCTGTTTCCAATGAAGGATCACCGCTTAATACTACGCCTAATCCCATTTAAGGATTAACGTCTGCTACGTCTGTTTCCAATGAAGGATCACCGCTTAACCACTTCCACAATGAAGTCAACCATGCTATGAATGAATGCACACATATGCAATTAAGACCATCTATATACCGTCTTAACATCCCACATATCACCATGACTCATAATTGGTACATATACACATTCATCACAACACATCAATTACGATTACATATACACATCCATAACCATAATTCATTCACAATTCAATAATGGTATACATACACATTCATACAATATATTATTCACCAATGTAGGCCAATCATCAAATATGTACACATAGATTTCATTCCAAAACGCACACAACATTTAAATATCAATTTTTCACTTTTCAAACAGTGTTAACCGGTTAACGCCCTGGGTTAATCGGTTAACGCAAAACAGAATGCGCTTCTTGGCAATTTTTAACAGTGTTAACCGGTTAACGCCCTGGGTTAACCGGTTAACGCAAGACAGGATGCAAATTTTTCAATATTATAACAGTGTTAACCGGTTAACGCCCTGGGTTAACCGGTTAACGCAAAACAGAATGTTGTTCCTGCGCTAACACGAAACAGAATGCAGATTTCCCCGCATTTTTCATCGTTGGAGGACTTCCGGACCTCCGATTTCGATTCCGTAAAAAGCTACACGTTCAGAAAATTATGACTCATCCAATTATATATTAATTCACAGTTTTAGCATAATTTAATCATCACAATTCAAGAGTATTTATCAAGACCTAATAATTCCAAAACCATGCCAATTAAGGATTTCAACCTAAATCATGTTCATACCCATTGACCCAATTATACTAACCCATAATAATAAGGATTCCCCCTTACCTTGTTAATTTGATGGAAACCCTGACTCCTCTTTACTTTTCCTCTCCTCTTTCTCTATTGCTTTCAGTGCTCAAGTGAATTATAATTCTCACTTCCTTCACTCTTACTATTTATAATAGTATTCTAGTTGGGCTTAAATCATCTAATTTAATCACTAGGCCCAATAATACATAATATTTAAATACCTCTATTTAAATTCAAATAATTAACCACTCACTATGCACACTAGGTTAATTAATAATTATTTAATTATATCTCATATCAACTAAATAATTAATTACCACACTAATTAAGTTAATTAATCCATTATTATACTACCTCACAACCGCTTAATTACTTAACACTCCAAATAATTAAATATAATATAATAAAAATAATATAATAATTAATTCCTAAAAATTGGGCTGTTACAACTCTCCCCCACTTAAAAGATTTTCGTCCTCGAAAATTCCTCAAACGAACAACTCTGAATACGATTCCCTCATCTTATCCTCGAGTTCCCAACCTGCCAATGGAAAATAAAACAAGCATCGACAGTGTTCTCACACACATGTCACATACTAGGGAACAAACCTAATTAAACAACCTGGTATCGATCGTGTCAGATACACAAATCAAATACCACGGAAAACCTACTACTATTGACCAACTGGTCAACCAGGCTCTGATACCACTAATGTAACACCCCTTTTTCTACCCCAAATTATTTATCATATAATCAGAGTAAATAAGCACGCATATAAACAAAAGGGCGTCACATCGACGTTTTCAAAATTCAAAACTTTCGAAAACCAACAATACACCTGGTCATTCAAAATAACACATCTCAATTATCATGAATATTCAAGCAATATGCGTTCGCAGCGGAAATAAAGAATACTCATGTATTTCGTAAAATGATTCATGTCCCATACCATGATCATCTCTCAATAATTACTTCAAATAAAATAAAACAATTAATGACATAAAACATATCTAAATAAGACACGAGTTCAATACCACTAATCTACCCAGTGTTACATGACCAGAGCATTGACTCATTACCTAATTTCAAACTAAATACGGAAACTCTCCAGCTATTCTTGAGCGAGCTACCGTCCACCTACTCCAGCAATACTACTCTGTAGTATCTGCACGATACCCATGTAAAGGTAACATTCAAACAGAAAGGGTGAGAATTCAAATCATTATGAAATAGCATAATAGGCACAATGAATTAAAACAACAATTCAAGAATTCATCACACTTTGTATTATTATATCACTGATATTAACAAACAATCATCTCACATGCTTCAAACATGCATCACACCCACATCAATACATGCATTCAATGATCACATAACTATAAACGACTCGATGCAAGACAATGTGACTCCATGCATGCGGTACCTCAATGTGAACTCAAAGTTTCACCGCTTTCCGATTCAATATCTAGAATCCAAGCCACGCTTCCGATCCGGACAAGACCAAAGCCCTACGTCTGTTTCCAATGAAGGATCACCGCTTAATACTACGCCTAATCCCAATTAAGGATTAACGTCTGCTACGTCTGTTTCCAATGAAGGATCACCGCTTAATACTACGCCTAATCCCATTTAAGGATTAACGTCTGCTACGTCTGTTTCCAATGAAGGATCACCGCTTAACCACTTCCACAATGAAGTCAACCATGCTATGAATGAATGCACACATATGCAATTAAGACCATCTATATACCGTCTTAACATCCCACATATCACCATGACTCATAATTGGTACATATACACATTCATCACAACACATCAATTACGATTACATATACACATCCATAACCATAATTCATTCACAATTCAATAATGGTATACATACACATTCATACAATATATTATTCACCAATGTAGGCCAATCATCAAATATGTACACATAGATTTCATTCCAAAACGCACACAACATTTAAATATCAATTTTTCACTTTTCAAACAGTGTTAACCGGTTAACGCCCTGGGTTAATCGGTTAACGCAAAACAGAATGCGCTTCTTGGCAATTTTTAACAGTGTTAACCGGTTAACGCCCTGGGTTAACCGGTTAACGCAAGACAGGATGCAAATTTTTCAATATTATAACAGTGTTAACCGGTTAACGCCCTGGGTTAACCGGTTAACGCAAAACAGAATGTTGTTCCTGCGCTAACACGAAACAGAATGCAGATTTCCCCGCATTTTTCATCGTTGGAGGACTTCCGGACCTCCGATTTCGATTCCGTAAAAAGCTACACGTTCAGCAAATTATGACTCATCCAATTATATATTAATTCACAGTTTTAGCATAATTTAATCATCACAATTCAAGAGTATTTATCAAGACCTAATAATTCCAAAACCATGCCAATTAAGGATTTCAACCTAAATCATGTTCCTACCCATTGACCCAATTATACTAACCCATAATAATAAGGATTCCCCCCTTACCTTGTTAATTTGATGGAAACCCTGACTCCTCTTTACTTTTCCTCTCCTCTTTCTCTATTGCTTTCAGTGCTCAAGTGAATTATAATTCTCACTTCCTTCACTCTTACTATTTATAATAGTATTCTAGTTGGGCTTAAATCATCTAATTTAATCACTAGGCCCAATAATACATAATATTTAAATACCTCTATTTAAATTCAAATAATTAACCACTCACTATGCACACTAGGTTAATTAACAATTATTTAATTATATCTCATATCAACTAAATAATTAATTACCACACTAATTAAGTTAATTAATCCATTATTATACTACCTCACAACCGCTTAATTACTTAACACTCCAAATAATTAAATATAATATGATAAAAATAATATAATAATTAATTCCTAAAAATTGGGCTGTTACAACTCTCCCCCACTTAAAAGATTTTCGTCCTCGAAAATTCCTCAAACGAACAACTCTGAATACGATTCCCTCATCTTATCCTCGAGTTCCCAACCTGCCAATGGAAAATAAAACAAGCATCGACAGTGTTCTCACACACATGTCACATACTAGGGAACAAACCTAATTAAACAACCTGGTATCGATCGTGTCAGATACACAAATCAAATACCACGGAAAACCTACTACTATTGACCAACTGGTCAACCAGGCTCTGATACCACTAATGTAACACCCCTTTTTCTACCCCAAATTATTTATCATATAATCAGAGTAAATAAGCACGCATATAAACAAAAGGGCGTCACATCGACGTTTTCAAAATTCAAAACTTTCGAAAACCAACAATACACCTGGTCATTCAAAATAACACATCTCAATTATCATGAATATTCAAGCAATATGCGTTCGCAACGGAAATAAAGAATACTCATGTATTTCGTAAAATGATTCATGTCCCATACCATGATCATCTCTCAATAATTACTTCAAATAAAATAAAACAATTAATGACATAAAACATATCTAAATAAGACACGAGTTCAATACCACTAATCTACCCAGTGTTACATGACCAGAGCATTGACTCATTACCTAATTTCAAACTAAATACGGAAACTCTCCAGCTATTCTTGAGCGAGCTACCGTCCACCTACTCCAGCAATACTACTCTGTAGTATCTGCACGATACCCATGTAAAGGTAACATTCAAACAGAAAGGGTGAGAATTCAAATCATTATGAAATAGCATAATAGGCACAATGAATTAAAACAACAATTCAAGAATTCATCACACTTTGTATTATTATATCACTGATATTAACAAACAATCATCTCACATGCTTCAAACATGCATCACACCCACATCAATACATGCATTCAATGATCACATAACTATAAACGACTCGATGCAAGACAATGTGACTCCATGCATGCGGTACCTCAATGTGAACTCAAAGTTTCACCGCTTTCCGATTCAATATCTAGAATCCAAGCCACGCTTCCGATCCGGACAAGACCAAAGCCCTACGTCTGTTTCCAATGAAGGATCACCGCTTAATACTACGCCTAATCCCAATTAAGGATTAACGTCTGCTACGTCTGTTTCCAATGAAGGATCACCGCTTAATACTACGCCTAATCCCATTTAAGGATTAACGTCTGCTACGTCTGTTTCCAATGAAGGATCACCGCTTAACCACTTCCACAATGAAGTCAACCATGCTATGAATGAATGCACACATATGCAATTAAGACCATCTATATACCGTCTTAACATCCCACATATCACCATGACTCATAATTGGTACATATACACATTCATCACAACACATCAATTACGATTACATATACACATCCATAACCATAATTCATTCACAATTCAATAATGGTATACATACACATTCATACAATATATTATTCACCAATGTAGGCCAATCATCAAATATGTACACATAGATTTCATTCCAAAACGCACACAACATTTAAATATCAATTTTTCACTTTTCAAACAGTGTTAACCGGTTAACGCCCTGGGTTAATCGGTTAACGCAAAACAGAATGCGCTTCTTGGCAATTTTTAACAGTGTTAACCGGTTAACGCCCTGGGTTAACCGGTTAACGCAAGACAGGATGCAAATTTTTCAATATTATAACAGTGTTAACCGGTTAACGCCCTGGGTTAACCGGTTAACGCAAAACAGAATGTTGTTCCTGCGCTAACACGAAACAGAATGCAGATTTCCCCGCATTTTTCATCGTTGGAGGACTTCCGGACCTCCGATTTCGATTCCGTAAAAAGCTACACGTTCAGAAAATTATGACTCATCCAATTATATATTAATTCACAGTTTTAGCATAATTTAATCATCACAATTCAAGAGTATTTATCAAGACCTAATAATTCCAAAACCATGCCAATTAAGGATTTCAACCTAAATCATGTTCATACCCATTGACCCAATTATACTAACCCATAATAATAAGGATTCCCCCTTACCTTGTTAATTTGATGGAAACCCTGACTCCTCTTTACTTTTCCTCTCCTCTTTCTCTATTGCTTTCAGTGCTCAAGTGAATTATAATTCTCACTTCCTTCACTCTTACTATTTATAATAGTATTCTAGTTGGGCTTAAATCATCTAATTTAATCACTAGGCCCAATAATACATAATATTTAAATACCTCTATTTAAATTCAAATAATTAACCACTCACTATGCACACTAGGTTAATTAATAATTATTTAATTATATCTCATATCAACTAAATAATTAATTACCACACTAATTAAGTTAATTAATCCATTATTATACTACCTCACAACCGCTTAATTACTTAACACTCCAAATAATTAAATATAATATAATAAAAATAATATAATAATTAATTCCTAAAAATTGGGCTGTTACAACTCTCCCCCACTTAAAAGATTTTCGTCCTCGAAAATTCCTCAAACGAACAACTCTGAATACGATTCCCTCATCTTATCCTCGAGTTCCCAACCTGCCAATGGAAAATAAAACAAGCATCGACAGTGTTCTCACACACATGTCACATACTAGGGAACAAACCTAATTAAACAACCTGGTATCGATCGTGTCAGATACACAAATCAAATACCACGGAAAACCTACTACTATTGACCAACTGGTCAACCAGGCTCTGATACCACTAATGTAACACCCCTTTTTCTACCCCAAATTATTTATCATATAATCAGAGTAAATAAGCACGCATATAAACAAAAGGGCGTCACATCGACGTTTTCAAAATTCAAAACTTTCGAAAACCAACAATACACCTGGTCATTCAAAATAACACATCTCAATTATCATGAATATTCAAGCAATATGCGTTCGCAGCGGAAATAAAGAATACTCATGTATTTCGTAAAATGATTCATGTCCCATACCATGATCATCTCTCAATAATTACTTCAAATAAAATAAAACAATTAATGACATAAAACATATCTAAATAAGACACGAGTTCAATACCACTAATCTACCCAGTGTTACATGACCAGAGCATTGACTCATTACCTAATTTCAAACTAAATACGGAAACTCTCCAGCTATTCTTGAGCGAGCTACCGTCCACCTACTCCAGCAATACTACTCTGTAGTATCTGCACGATACCCATGTAAAGGTAACATTCAAACAGAAAGGGTGAGAATTCAAATCATTATGAAATAGCATAATAGGCACAATGAATTAAAACAACAATTCAAGAATTCATCACACTTTGTATTATTATATCACTGATATTAACAAACAATCATCTCACATGCTTCAAACATGCATCACACCCACATCAATACATGCATTCAATGATCACATAACTATAAACGACTCGATGCAAGACAATGTGACTCCATGCATGCGGTACCTCAATGTGAACTCAAAGTTTCACCGCTTTCCGATTCAATATCTAGAATCCAAGCCACGCTTCCGATCCGGACAAGACCAAAGCCCTACGTCTGTTTCCAATGAAGGATCACCGCTTAATACTACGCCTAATCCCAATTAAGGATTAACGTCTGCTACGTCTGTTTCCAATGAAGGATCACCGCTTAATACTACGCCTAATCCCATTTAAGGATTAACGTCTGCTACGTCTGTTTCCAATGAAGGATCACCGCTTAACCACTTCCACAATGAAGTCAACCATGCTATGAATGAATGCACACATATGCAATTAAGACCATCTATATACCGTCTTAACATCCCACATATCACCATGACACATAATTGGTACATATACACATTCATCACAACACATCAATTACGATTACATATACACATCCATAACCATAATTCATTCACAATTCAATAATGGTATACATACACATTCATACAATATATTATTCACCAATGTAGGCCAATCATCAAATATGTACACATAGATTTCATTCCAAAACGCACACAACATTTAAATATCAATTTTTCACTTTTCAAACAGTGTTAACCGGTTAACGCCCTGGGTTAATCGGTTAACGCAAAACAGAATGCGCTTCTTGGCAATTTTTAACAGTGTTAACCGGTTAACGCCCTGGGTTAACCGGTTAACGCAAGACAGGATGCAAATTTTTTAATATTATAACAGTGTTAACCGGTTAACGCCCTGGGTTAACCGGTTAACGCAAAACAGAATGTTGTTCCTGCGCTAACACGAAACAGAATGCAGATTTCCCCGCATTTTTCATCGTTGGAGGACTTCCGGACCTCCGATTTCGATTCCGTAAAAAGCTACACGTTCAGCAAATTATGACTCATCCAATTATATATTAATTCACAGTTTTAGCATAATTTAATCATCACAATTCAAGAGTATTTATCAAGACCTAATAATTCCAAAACCATACCAATTAAGGATTTCAACCTAAATCATGTTCCTACCCATTGACCCAATTATACTAACCCATAATAATAAGGATTCCCCCTTACCTTGTTAATTTGATGGAAACCCTGACTCCTCTTTACTTTTCCTCTCCTCTTTCTCTATTGCTTTCAGTGCTCAAGTGAATTATAATTCTCACTTCCTTCACTCTTACTATTTATAAATGTATTCTAGTTGGGCTTAAATCATCTAATTTAATCACTAAGCCCAATAATACATAATATTTAAATACCTCTATTTAAATTCAAATAATTAACCACTCACTATGCACACTAGGTTAATTAATAATTATTTAATTATATCTCATATCAACTAAATAATTAATTACCACACTAATTAAGTTAATTAATCCATTATTATACTACCTCACAACCGCTTAATTACTTAACACTCAAAATAATTAAATATAATATGATAAAAATAATATAATAATTAATTCCTAAAAATTGGGCTGTTACAACTCTCCCCCACTTAAAAGATTTTCGTCCTCGAAAATTCCTCAAACGAACAACTCTGAATACGATTCCCTCATCTTATCCTCGAGTTCCCAACCTGCCAATGGAAAATAAAACAAGCATCGACAGTGTTCTCACACACATGTCACATACTAGGGAACAAACCTAATTAAACAACCTGGTATCGATCATGTCAGATACACAAATCAAATACCACAGAAAACCTACTACTATTGACCAACTGGTCAACCAGGCTCTGATACCACTAATGTAACACCCCTTTTTCTACCCCAAATTATTTATCATATAATCAGACTAAATAAGCACGCATATAAACAAAAGGGCGTCACATCGACGTTTTCAAAATTTAAAACTTTCGAAAACCAACAATACACCTGGTCATTCAAAATAACACATCTCAATTATCATGAATATTCAAGCAATATGCGTTCGCAGCGGAAATAAAGAATACTCATGTATTTCGTAAAATGATTCATGTCCCATACCATGATCATCTCTCAATAATTACTTCAAATAAAATAAAACAATTAATGACATAAAACATATCTAAATAAGACACGAGTTCAATACCACTAATCTACCCAGTGTTACATGACTAGAGCATTGACTCATTACCTAATTTCAAACTAAATACGGAAACTCTCCAGCTATTCTTGAGCGAGCTACCGTCCACCTACTCCAGCAATACTACTCTGTAGTATCTGCACGATACCCATGTAAAGGTAACATTCAAACAGAAAGGGTGAGAATTCAAATCATTATGAAATAGCATAATAGGCACAATGAATTAAAACAACAATTCAAGAATTCATCACACTTTGTATTATTATATCACTGATATTAACAAACAATCATCTCACATGCTTCAAACATGCATCACACCCACATCAATACATGCATTCAATGATCACATAACTATAAACGACTCGATGCAAGACAATGTGACTCCATGCATGCGGTACCTCAATGTGAACTCAAAGTTTCACCGCTTTCCGATTCAATATCTAGAATCCAAGCCACGCTTCCGATCCGGACAAGACCAAAGCCCTACGTCTGTTTCCAATGAAGGATCACCGCTTAATACTACGCCTAATCCCAATTAAGGATTAACGTCTGCTACGTCTGTTTCCAATGAAGGATCACCGCTTAATACTACGCCTAATCCCATTTAAGGATTAACGTCTGCTACGTCTGTTTCCAATGAAGGATCACCGCTTAACCACTTCCACAATGAAGTCAACCATGCTATGAATGAATGCACACATATGCAATTAAGACCATCTATATACCGTCTTAACATCCCACATATCACCATGACTCATAATTGGTACATATACACATTCATCACAACACATCAATTACGATTACATATACACATCCATAACCATAATTCATTCACAATTCAATAATGGTATACATACACATTCATACAATATATTATTCACCAATGTAGGCCAATCATCAAATATGTACACATAGATTTCATTCCAAAACGCACACAACATTTAAATATCAATTTTTCACTTTTCAAACAGTGTTAACCGGTTAACGCCCTGGGTTAATCGGTTAACGCAAAACAGAATGCGCTTCTTGGCAATTTTTAACAGTGTTAACCGGTTAACGCCCTGGGTTAACCGGTTAACGCAAGACAGGATGCAAATTTTTCAATATTATAACAGTGTTAACCGGTTAACGCCCTGGGTTAACCGGTTAACGCAAAACAGAATGTTGTTCCTGCGCTAACACGAAACAGAATGCAGATTTCCCCGCATTTTTCATCGTTGGAGGACTTCCGGACCTCCGATTTCGATTCCGTAAAAAGCTACACGTTCAGCAAATTATGACTCATCCAATTATATATTAATTCACAGTTTTAGCATAATTTAATCATCACAATTCAAGAGTATTTATCAAGACCTAATAATTCCAAAACCATGCCAATTAAGGATTTCAACCTAAATCATGTTCCTACCCATTGACCCAATTATACTAACCCATAATAATAAGGATTCCCCCCTTACCTTGTTAATTTGATGGAAACCCTGACTCCTCTTTACTTTTCCTCTCCTCTTTCTCTATTGCTTTCAGTGCTCAAGTGAATTATAATTCTCACTTCCTTCACTCTTACTATTTATAATAGTATTCTAGTTGGGCTTAAATCATCTAATTTAATCACTAGGCCCAATAATACATAATATTTAAATACCTCTATTTAAATTCAAATAATTAACCACTCACTATGCACACTAGGTTAATTAATAATTATTTAATTATATCTCATATCAACTAAATAATTAATTACCATACTAATTAAGTTAATTAATCCATTATTATACTACCTCACAACCGCTTAATTACTTAACACTCCAAATAATTAAATATAATATAATACAAATAATATAATAATTAATTCCTAAAAATTGGGCTGTTACACATCTCGTTGGCTGGAATAAAGTCACTAAGCCCAAAAAGTTGAGTGGCATTGGGGTACGGAAAGTAAGAGAGGTAAATACATTTATATTTGGTAAGCTGGTTTAGGATCTCCACCGGGATTGTGTTTCCCAATGGGTCCAAGTTTTGAAACATAAGTACATTAGTGAGGAAACCTTCCTTAATATGAAAAAGAAATTGGGATCAATTACCCTGAATACAATTATGAAATCTCTTTGAGCTCTTAAAGATGTATTTGAATTTAGATTAGGGAATGGGAACTCCTCTTTCTGGTTTTTCAATTGGTCTGGGGCAGGGGAACTAGCATAGCAGATTCTCTATGTGGATATTCACGATTTGAAAATGTGGGTGAATGATGTTTACTTGGATGGAAATTGGAAATTTAATTTATCATATACTAATATTCCTCCAATTGTTTGTCGGCGCCTGAAAGCACTTCCCATATTTGTTTGAATTCTCTAGTTCCTAATCGGTTAATCTGGAAAGGAAACTTAGACGGTATTTATAGTACTCGGGATGGTTATAATTGGGTCAACGTACTTTAATTTGTTTTAAATACAACAAACAATAACTCTTAGAAATGGGTGTGGCATATTCTTTCTCTTGAGAAGGTTAAATTCTTATTTTGGACGGATTTACATAAGTCCCTTCCTAAGAGATCAATGTTGTGTCATTATGGTATGCTCTAGATAAATCTATGTCCTAAATGCAATCAGGATGCTGAGATGGCTCTTCATAACTTTAGAGATTGTGAATTTTTAACTCGCTTTTGGAAATCCATTGGCTTCTTAGACCCACTATTCTTATAATAGAATAGTTTATATGATTGGATTAGACATGACATTAATGGTGGCTTTATCTTTTTGGCTGCTTACTGGTGGTTGTGGAGCGCTAAAAACCGTGTCTTATGACTGAAGTGGTATCTTCCTGTACTTTGAAACTCATCATAGTGAATTATACTAATCTATTAGTTAAATGTATTCTTAAGCATAATATGTCTCATCCAATTAGAACGGTCACGTGGAATGCACACAGAGGTGGTAATATGATTTTGAATATTGATGGTAGTAGCCTCGATAATCTCGACGTCTCGGGTTTTATGGATTGATTCAAAATGATGGTGGTGTTTGGGTTCACAGTTTTGCGGGTAATATTGGTTATTTCAACATCCTTCATGTTAAGATGGTGGTGATATATCATAGTTTGTGTATGGTTTGGGAACTTGGCATCAAATACCTTATATGTTATTCTAACTTCAATTATGTTATCAATCTTATCTCAGAGTATGTTAATGTTTGGCATCACTATGCCATGATTATTCACAATATTAAAGAATTTCTCTCTAGAGAATGACGAGTTCAAATATTATATACTCTTAGTAAGGGGAACAACCAACACAGTTGATACTCGTTCTTGAAATTCAGGGGGTGATGTCGGATACGCTTCAAGCGCCTGAATACAGTAATAAAAAACCCCTGGCATTTTGCATGCACAAAGTTAAGGGTGTTATCGTATACACTTCGAGCTCCAAACTACAACAATCAATTCCCCATAGTTGTTTATGCGCCTTCAGAAGTCAGAGATGTTGTCAGATATGCTATGAGCGCCCAACTACAACAATCAATTTCTTGCAGCACCTCATGCGCCTTCAAAATCCAGGGGAGCTGTCAGAGACGCTTCTCACGTCCGACTAGAACGACCAATTCCCCCAGGGGTACTATCAGAGACGATTTGCACGTCCAAATTACAACATTCAACTACCCCATGTCAAAGAAATACATGTTTTCACGTGTAGCTGGTGCACCCCCATCTTGATCTATCCAATCTGAGGGAGAGCATGGTGAAGCCTAGAGACATCCACCTTGATCTGAGCCATAGTCTCGGGGTAGGGACGTGGATCCTCTTCCTTTGGCTGGGTAAGATCCTCTATCACACGGAGCGCAGTTCAAAGTATGGCCACATCTAGCTTGCTTCATGCCCTTCATCTCTAAGTATAATTCTAAATACCACCACAAATAATCGAACTTATACATTATCCATATGAACATGATTAAGACAAAGCCACGTCTAGCTGGTTTAGCATGAAATACTTTTATGTATTAATGGTAGCATAAATTCCCGGAGTTGAACTCACTTTCCACCGCTTCCAGTCCGACATACAAACACTCTAAAATGCAAAAACGCTTCCTTTGTGAAAGTTGATTCTAAGCACAACCACACGCTTCTACCTCGGCGTTTAATCGACATGTCATGTATGACACAATGTAACTTGCATCCGAGCGAAACAGCCTTACACGGCTCCAAAAAGACTTAAGGTCATTTACACTTTAAGCAAGTATTATTTATCGCTTTTTACAAGAAACAATAACGCAAACTGCATGATTCTTAAAGCAATCCTCAACAATCCACTGATCCAAAATACTCCTCGATCCCAACCTAACATGTACAAAGGCTAAGAAAGGAACAATATCATACTGAAAAGCTTAAACATTCAAATGTAAAAACTGAAATGCATATATAAAATTTTTGTTTACAAGCCGAGGCATAAAAGCTAGGAAAAATATTACAAGAGCAAACATGAAGATAAAGAATAAAATAACACTCAATCATTGGCACATAGATCTTTCTTAGATGGGTCGGTGTAGCATTAAATTCGTGACCATCAAGCTATGGATAAGTTTAACGTCAGCAAAACTAGAGTCTTCACCACGCTTTTATTGTTTCCAAAGGAAAAGAGAAAAGTACGAACAAAACCCAAAGATAAGAAGTTTTCAAATCAAAACTAATAAAATGGCAGAGATTACAGGTAAGGGGTTTGGTTACACAGAGGGAAGGTGTTGGCACCCAAAGTGTCCTAGGTACTCCTAGGGAACCCTTTTTGTGTGCATATATTTTTAGGAATAAATGATGTTTGATAAAATATAGAATGAGGGGATGAGAAAAGAATTCATTGATTATATTTTTGTGTTTGACAAAACCTTCGGCCTTATGCCTACGTACTAACATATAAATTAGGGATCAAAACCCCGTAGTTCGTGGTAAAAATTTCAAAGAAGTTAATGAATTGATTTTAACAAAAGTTTAACAAGAAAAGGCACAAAAAGCCAAAGATTTGAATGGGGTTGTTAATTCTTTTTGTCTTTTTGAAATTGAAGTAAATATGGTTAAGTTTATTCACAAATTTGATTTAAGAAAAGAAGTTTAAAAATTCAATGGCATAAGGCCAAAGTTTCTAATCGTTAAAACATATCTAAGTTTGAAATCACAAGCAAAGAATTTTTTGAAAGGAGGGAGAGATTTTGAAGTTAAATAGGTGGGAGGAGATGAAGAGGCTACCCTAAACAAAAATTAAAAGTTAAGAGTTGAAAAGATCTGGCCAATGAGATGCAATCCAACAGACAAGAATGTCATATAGAAGCCCATTTTCCTTCGGACTTTGACAAGCAATAAGCAATAAGCAATGAGTAATATCCAAGCATCATGTGAAGATTAAGGCATCAAATAAATATAGCCATTATATCCAAGCAAGCATTCCAATAACTAGCAGTCTTAAGTATCCTCTAATTTAGCAGATGAAATATTCCTTGATCAGCTTAGAATAATCATCAGACATAAACCATAATAACAATATAAAAATTAAGCACATAGACAGAGTAGCGGATGAATCAAAGAGATCCAAGGTCTTTCATCAGATGAAGGCATGGTCAAAGATAGCTCAGTCTCAAATGTTGGCATTAGCCAAGTCCTTTAGCACAGGGAATGTTGCCTAGTTCTAAGTCCAGAAGTTCAGATCAAATCCCAACAGTCCACCAATTTTTTTTAGGGTTTTAGTTGTTATTAAATATTTTAAGGTCTTAAGACCACAAACAAAGCAAAGACAAACAAACAATATATACAATCACAAGATATGGCTCAAATGAGCAAAATGAAAATGACTTGAAACATAAACAAGTTGCATGAAATGTAAATGGCAATGAATGATAAAGGTACTTGAAATTTAAAGTGCATAAACTAAATGACTTGAAAATAAAACAACGTTAATTAAGAATTAGTCAAATGTTAGTGGAATATTAGTGGTGAGTTTTAATTGATTAAGTCATTCTTTGGAGAACACTCAACCATTCATTCACAAGTATGAATCCTTGAACCGAGACATCATCCATGAGAAGAGTTTCAACTTGGATAAATCAACAAGTATGCCACTAGGTCTCATGAAAGGAAAAAAGGTCAAGTTCCCACACAATGACATGAATAATGAGAGACTTACAATCTCATTTACTAGAATGTTGTGCCTTGAGGGTCAAATTTAGCTCTATGCTAAGCAATCATAATTGGACTTATGGAGAAGTCATAACTATCTGAGTCCGGGCAATAAAAATATAGGTGTTAATGCATGTTAGAGATTTGGTACAAAGAACCAAACTCCTAAAACATACCACACACTAAAAGAAAGTGGAAAAAACCTATCTTGGTCAGACTTGTATTGATCCATCTGACACAAGGTCATTGATGAATCAATTAGCATTTAGACATTAGAGAAATCATTGGTCAAATGAGGGATTGGGAAAGAATAGGGATGAAGATGGAGAGGGAAGGGGAAATAGAAACACAAATTGATCATGAGAGGAATTTCATCTGATCAATACCATCCATTCAGTTTGGGAGATGAAATGTACATTTTATCAATCCCCTAAATCCAATAGTTTTGATCAAACAAAATCTAAATCAACCATGACCAGGGCGTAAACAGAAAGTTAAACATCACAAGACCATAAAAATAGCTCAACATAATTTTTAAACATTTATTAAAAATCAAATTAAAAGTGAATTAAAATGCATTTTAATATGGATAAAACCTCAAATCCCTTCAAAACATAAAATAAATGGCCAAAGGATTTATCCTAGGTCAAACAAGGTCAAAGAACCTTAGACAAAAAAATTCATAATTTTTAGAAAGTTAAAAGTGTTTTTATACAATTAAAAATATTCACAAAAATATTTAATTCATGAAAAATATCAAAATTAATTCAAAAAATAATTTTAATTTAAAATATGGAAAAGGAAAATATTTAAAGATTTTTGGTGAAAGTCCCATATTTTTTGGATTAAAAATAAAATTATTATGAATTAAACAAAATAAATGGATTAAATAAAAATTCAGAAATTAAAATAAAATTAAAAAAAAATAAGGGTCATCAGATCTTCCACATTAATTAAGGGGGAAAATCTGATGGCCAAGCGCGCGCTTCCATCATATGCCACAGTCAACGCGTGTACACACGTGATAATCAGGAAGGAGGGTTGAGATTAAAACGTGGACATGAGATCAGAGGATTCGAAACTTGCCAACATACCACCGGAGCCCTAGCTCTGGTGGACCTTACCGGACTGGTCCACCATCAACCACCACCAAAATAAAAAGTAAGGACATCAATTTAAAGGAAAAATGCTCAGGAGCTCGAATTTGGCCTCCATTTCTTCCAATTCCAAGTATATTGAAAGATACATGGATTTAAAATTTGAGGTGCATGATCTGAGTTGCTTCGATTTGCCCTTAAAGCAACTCAATCTTGTTGCCTACTGTAAGACCCCAATTTTGACCCTAAGATCCCTCATATAACTTCATCATAGACATTAGCATGGGATCATACTTTGGCACCCTCCTTACCCCTTTTTTCATTGGGTTTGTTTTGGGAGAGATCACCAAGCATTATGTGATTGTATCATACTTGTATTTTATCATTTTACTAGCCAAAATACCCAAAATATGTCTTTATATTTGCCTAACTCTTTTGTAGGAAAGGCATGATCCCATTGATTCATCAAGTTCACATCTAGGGTTTAAGACCCTCATGAACAAAGAGCACACCAAGAATTGATCCAAGAATGGTTATGAGCATCATATATGAGTCCCAATGTTCTCTACATGTTATATTGATCAAATTTTCTTCAAGAGTTTAAGGGTGATTTGCCTTTGAAACCCTAGTTTGACTGGGTATATTGAGTAACTTCTCCAATAAGCTATCTCACCAATTTGACCAAATTTCTCAAGGGACACTTCAAAATTCATCATCTTATGCATATATCATCTTATGCATCATTTTATGCATATTTTCAATAATTCATATTAAATTTAATATTGATCCAAAAAATATGAGACTTTCACCAAAAAAATTCAAATATTTTCCTCTTTCATATTCTAAATTAAAATTATTTTTTGGATCATTATTAATATTTTTCATGAATTAATTGATTTTGTATTTGTTTTTAATTGTTTAAAACTATTTTTAAATGTCCAAAAATTATGAATTTTTTTCTCCAAGGTCCTTTGACCTTGTTTGACCTATGATAAATCTCATGGCCATTTCTTTGGTGTTTTGATGAGATTTTAGGAATTGGACAAACCATATTTCATTTAAATACACTATTTTAGTATTTTTAATTTGAATAAATGTCAAATAAATATGTTGACCAATTGTGATGACTTGTTTATGTTTGACTCTTGTTATTGGGCCTTAGTCAAGGTTGATTTAACTTTGTCAAATTAATATCATTGGATTTAGGGGATTGATGGAATGTACATTCCATCTCCTTCAATTGTAGATTGTCAGCCCCTTAAGCAGAAAGACTTTAACCTTTCTCCTTTTCCCCACTGAGTTTGTTTCCTCGTGGATGGTTGTTATTTCAGTTTCCTCCCCAGTTGATTTTCTGGATGGAATTACTCCCCTTGAGTTATGTCCTCATTGGGTTGAGTCTTGATTGACCGTTTTCTTTCTAGATCTTACCTAGATAGATGCTTTGGTCCCTTGAGAGTCTATTACCCAGTAACTAGTAATATTCTTCTTAGTTTGCAGTTTGTTACTTCTTGCCCACTACCCGACAAAAGTACCCTTTTTTTCTCCTCAGTAGAGTCCCTAGTGGATCTATTCCTCAGGAAGTATATCCTTGATATGTTCATCCTAACCGGTGACAGATATCTTTCTTTCCCCTGCTTGAGTCTATCCTTGATATGTTCACTTTAACCGATGACGGGTATTCTCATTATTTTGGTATTCTACCTAGTAAAAAGGTAGTTGTAATCCCTATTTTGTTCCCCAGAGAGTTAATACTTGATATGTTCATCTTAACCGATGACGAGTTTTCTTCTCCTTGTGGTTTTCTACCCAGTAACCGATAGTTGTAAATCCTACTTTTCCCCTGTGCGGAGTCTATCCTTGATATGTTCATCCTAACCGGTGACGAATTTTCTCTTCTATGGTATTCTATCCCGTAACTGATAGATATAATCCCTATTTTTGCTCCTCATGAGAGTTGATCCTTGATATGTTCATCCTAACCAATGACAGGTCTTCTCTTTGATTGGTTTTCTACCAAGTAACCGGTAGTTATAAATCCTACTTTGTCCCCTATTCAGAGTCTATCCTTGATATGTTCATCCTAACCGGTGACGGATTTTCTCTCCGACGGTTTTCTATCCAGCTTTTAATAGATGTAATTCCTACCCTTTTTGTTCAGTTGGTATATCCTTGATATGTTCATCCTAACCGATGATGGGTATCCTCTTTGACATTTCCAGGAAAGTCTATCCTTGATATGTTCATCTTAACCGGTGACGGATTTTCTTCCCTGTCGAGTTTATCCTTGATATGTTCATCATAACCGATGACAGATACTCTCACCCTTGATCTTCTGCCCAGTAATTGGTAGTTGTAAATCCTATCTTTTCTACAATTTCCCCAGCAAGGTTATTCTTACCCAGTAACTGGTAATGAGTTTGCTCTCCTAGAATCCTCAGCGAGTCATCTTTGATATGTTCATCCTAACCGATGATGGATGTTCTCTCTGTCAGATCTTTATTATCTCCTTACCCGGTAACAGGTAGTGGATAATAGATTTCTGCTCCTTCTGTGTTGAAGTTTATCTTCCCCAGTTGAGTTGAGTTTGCATTTCCTTAGTGAAATCGCTTTCCCCTGCATGATTCAAGTACTTCAGTGTTATTTTGATCTACTCGTATTCCCTACAGATGTTGTTTTTCCCCGTCTTTCCATTTTATATGGATGTCCTCGAGTCCCCCGACATTTTTAAGTCGTAGCCTGGCCTACGCATAACCCCTTTACCCCCCCCCCCCCAGAGTCTCTGTCTCCCTAGTGAGTTTTCCTTACGGAATGCATTGTGCTCCTGCAGATTTTCGATCTCTCTGATTTCTCTTTCCTTTGTGGCAATATTTCCCACAGAGCATTAACTTTTGCATTCATGTCATATGCATCATGAGGTCTCTTAGGGACCAAAATTTGTTTCTCTATGTTGTTATTTAAGCCCATTCTACTGAGTTGAGCCGGATATTTTAACCTTCACCTCCTCAGTTAGAATGTCCTTAAATAGGGGCAGCTGTAAGACCCCAATTTTGACCCTAAGATCCCTCATGTAACTTCATCATAGGCATTAACATGGGATCATACTTTGGCATCCTCCTTACCCCTTTTTTATTGGGTTTGTTTTGAGAGAGATCACCAAGCATTATGTGATTGTATCACACTTGTATTTTATCATTTTTACTAACCAAAATACCCAAAATATGTCTTTGTATTTGCCTAACTCTTTTGTAGGAAAGGCATGATCCCATTGATTCATCAAGTTCACATCTAGGGTTTGAGACCCTCATGAACAAAGAGCACAACCAAGAATTGACCCAAGAATGGTTATGAGCATCATATATGAGTCCCAATGTTCTCTACATATTATATTGATCAAGTTTTCTTCAAGAGTTTGAGGGTGATTTGCCTTGGAAACCCTAGTTTGACTGGGTATCTTGAGTAACTTCTCCAAAAAGCTATCTCACCAATTGATAAAATTTATCAAGGGACACTTCAAAATTCATCATCTTATGTGTATATGATATACTATGAACCAAGAAAGTCAAGATAATTGGAAGTTAGCAAGTTGGTTGATGGTGGTTGGCCAGATGAATTCATCTGATCAAAACTGGGTCTCCCTAGACCTTATCTCCTACAATTTTCACCATATGGAAATCATTCCAAGAGAACAATTACTCTAAATGACATTCCAAACAACTCTCATGTTGAGAACTAGAGCTAGTTTTGCTTGTAAAATCATTTTCTATGTTGAAACATTATAGGTCATTTTGTCTAAACCCTAATTTGAAAAAGTCAACTTCCCAAGGCCATAACTTGCTCAATTTTTATTAGATTAAAGGTTTAAAAGTTGCACAATCAAATTCAACGTGTATACTTCAACTTTTATGTTTGGAGTGGGAGCTAATTCAACTTTTTTGAGCATGTGATATGAGGTTACATTATAGGTCACTTTTGACTTATACCATTAATCAAGTGATTTTTCCAAACTTCAAAAATGCATAACTCTATCATTTGAAGTCCAAATGACATTAAATTGGTGACCATTTTAAAGGTCTTTTAAAGAGCTACAACATTTATGAAGACACTTTTCTCATTTGAAGCTCATACAAAAAGTTATGTAAGTTGGAACATTGAGAGATATGGCTTGACACTTAGAAAAATTTTGATATGTCAAAAATTTCCAAACTTCCACCTCAAATTTCTTCATGATACAAACTCCAAATGGAAAAGTGTTTAACATGAAAGTTATTCCTCTAAAATTCACCTTTCCAAAGAGCTCAAATCCATCCCGTTTGAACAAGGAATGGATAGGCTGCGCATGGCAGGAACATGGTGTCATCACTTGGCAAGGATCAAACTTCAAATATTCATGTACACTTGCCTTGTAACCCAAGTTGAATTCAGACTATCTCACACTTATTTGTGGACTTAGGGCAATGATTTTATGGGCCTATACGTTCCCATGCATCCATGCATCATCAATACCAAATTTGGAAAGTGGATTTCAAGTGTGCAAAAAGAAATTGTTTCAGCTATAAATAGAGCCTCATATGCTCAGCATTTGATACACATTGGCGCCAGCTTTGATCCCCAATCTCTAACCCTCACATTGCAAAGGATAATCCTGAAAAGTTCACTTGAATTTGAGTTTGAATTTTCACTGTTTTGAAATTCAAAACTCCAGAGATCCATAACCTTCTGAGCATTTAATCATTCTTCTGCAAGCATTTGGAGTGAGATCAAGCAAGAGCGAGATCAGTTGAACCCAGACCTCCATTGAAGGTATTTTTCAGAAATTTTGATCTCTTCGATTCTCTCTAATTCTTGCTCAATTCTGTTGATTCTTTGGTTGTCTAAAGTCCTACCAATGTAGGCAAGAAGATTGAGTTGCTTAAAGGCCAAATCGAAGCAACTCAGTTCATGTACCTCAAATTTCAACTCCATGTATCTCTCAATATACTTGGAGTTAGAGTGAATTGAGGCTAGATTTAAACTTAGGGCCATTTTTACTTTGAAATCATGTCCTTGTTTTTAATTTTGGTGATGGTGTTGACTAAACCAGTCCGATGAGGTTCGCCGGAGAAGACAACCGGTCCTTGGCCGCTGGTGGTGTGCTGGATGATTCTGAGCCATAAGATCCTTTTAAAAGGATCTAATCATGAGCGTTCCTTTTGAATAACAACTATGTGGCACACTGACTTAAGTACACGATAGAACGTGCGTTGGTGGCCACTTGATTTGCCACCTCAATTAATGAGGGAGATCAAGTGGTCCACGCTTTTTCTGATATTTTAATTTTTATTTTAATTGCTTTATTTTCAATAATTTATATTAAATTTAATATTGATCCAAAAAATATGAGACTTTCACCAAAAAATTTCAAATATTTTCCTCTTTCATATTCTGAATTAAAATTATTTTTTGGATCATTATTAACATTTTTCATGAATTAATTGATTTTGAATTTGTTTTTAATTGTTTAAAAATATTTTTAAATGTCCAAAAATTATTAATTTTTTTCTCCAAGGTCCTGTGACCTTGTTTGATCTATGATAAATCTCATGGCCATTTCTTTGGTGTTTTGATGAGATTTTAGGAATTGGAGAAACCATATTTAATTTAAATACACTATTTTAGTATTTTTAATTTGAATAAATGTCAAATAAATTTGTTGACCAATTGTGATGACTTGTTTATGTTTGACTCTTGTTGTTGGGCCTTGGTCAAGGTTGATTTGACTTTGTCAAATTAATATCATTGGATTTAGGGGATTGATGGAATGTACATTCCATCTCCCAAAATGAATGGATGATATTAATTTGGTAAAAGTCCTCCTTTGATCAATTTGTGTTTTGATCCATTTCCCTCCCAATTCATCTTGTTCCCTTTCTTCATTCATTCATTCCATTTGGCCTATGATATCTCAAAATCTTAAGGCTAGTTGATTGAAAAATTGACATGAGTATGGATGAGATTAGGCCACCTCTTTTGCATATTATTTTTGTGTGTGGTATGTTTAATGAGCATAGTCAACTATACTATGTCTCTAACATACAATGACACCAAAATTTTATTGCCCGGCCTCAAATAGTTATAACTTCTACATAAGTCCAATTACGATTGCTTAACATAGCGCTAAATTTGTGACATAAAAGACATAAGCATTCTTGTTAGTGAGATTGTAAGTCTCCCCTCTTTCACGGTATTGTGTGGAAACTTGGCCTTTTTTCCTTCCTTTGGAAGATGTCTTGGTTCAAGGATCCATGCTTGTGATAAGTGGGTTTAGTGTTCTCCAAAGAATGACTTCAATTAAAAAGCAAAAGCAAAGCAATACTAACGTCTAATCTATTAACTACTAACTTTTAATTTCAAGCCATTTACTTTAATGCCATTTAATTTTTGCTTTTATTCATTTGCCATTGTTCATATCATCCTATTTGTTTATGTTAATGGAATTTTCACTTTGTCCATTTGGACCATATTGTGTGATATATTTTGTTTGTGTATACTTTGTTTGTTTGTGTGGTCTTTGACCATTAATGTACATAATAACAATAACAAAAACCCTAAAAACTTTTGTGTGGACTGTTGGTTTGATCTTGGACAAATGGACTTAGAATCTAGGCAACACTCCTATGCTAAAGGACTTGGCCAATGCCAACTTATTGAGAAACCAAGTGCTTGCAATTTTAAACTTCATCTGATACATCATTCAAGATCCTCTTGAGTTCATTTATAACATGATCATTGCGAAGCTGTTATTTTGAACCAGTGACTTGTGGAATTCATCTGTTACATGGGCTATTTTGGAGAAGATCATGGAATGGATAAGCTTGGATGTGGATATCTTTATTTGATGCCTTGCTCTTCAAGATAATATAATTGTGTATTGTGTTGTTTAATTCTAAAAGTCCAAGGGAATTTTGGGTTTCTATTGACATTCTTGTCTATTGGATTGCTACCCACTTAGTCAGATCTTTTCAACTCTAAACTTTTAAATTTTGTACATAGGGTAGTCTCTTCATCTTCTCCCGATTTCTTTAATTTCAAAATCTCTCCCTCCATTTTTTTCAAAATCTTCTTTGTGTGAACTACTTTTGTTCTAAACTTTGACCACTTTGCAAAAAGATAGACACTTTTGCCTTATGCCATTACATTTTCAAACTTCTTTTCTTAAATCAAACTTTTAAATAAACTTAACTATACTTAACCTAAACTTTCAAAAATCCAAAAAGAATTAACCCATTCAAACCATTTTTAGGCCTTTGTGCCTTTCAAACTTAATTTTGTTAAAAGCAATGCATCCACTTTGAAATTTGTATCACAAACTACGAGGGTTTGATCCCTCATTTTTATGTTGGTACGTAGGTGTAAGACCCTAATTTTGACCCTAAGATCCCTCATGGCATCATATCATTGCTCATTTGCATTGCCTCAAGGATCATAGCATGATTGGCTCCTTAACCCTAGGGAGTGGGACTTGTGTGAGTTTTTTGAGACCACCAAGCATGCTTGTATTGTATATTATTGCTTTTCTTATTATGGTTACTAACCAAAAGCACAAAAATATGTCACTAACTCTTTTTGTTTTGAAGCTCAAGTGATCATGTGCTCCCATATTCCTAGGAAGCTCCTAAGCTCAATGAAGTGGTTAGATGAAGATGTGAATAAGCATGAAAATGGTCCAAAAAGCTCCTAATCATCATATATGTCTCCCAAGTATCTCAATTTGCCAATTTGATCAAGATAACCCAAAGGGCTTGAGGATTATTTCCCAAGGAAACCCTAATTCAACTGTGCATTGACTGTGCCTTGCTCATGAAGCAACCTCAACCTATGATCAAATTTAATCAAGGGAAGTTCTTTTAGATAGATGTGACTACTACATTAGTCCACTTACAATTGCTTAACATAGCGATACATTGTCTTATGACAAACTAACATAACTTCACTAATTACTAACTTTAAATTCAAGCATTTAATTTTTTGCAATTTACTTTAATGCACTTTATTTCTTGCTCATTTATTCATATTGCTTTTCATTTTTCTCACTTGAGCACATATTTTATGTTTATGTCATTTTCCTTTTGCTCGTTTGAGCTCATTATTGTATATAAATATATTGTTGTCTTGTGTTGGTTTTGCTTTTGTTTTGTGTGAACCTAATGCAAAAAGGAGAAAGGACTTAGAATTAGGACTTACCTATGCTTAAAGGAGTTCAAGAGCAACTAGGCCTCATGCCTTTAGAATGCTAAATGTCCAAGTTGACTTCAAAGGACTTCCTTTCCAAAACTGATTCTTTGTCCATTCCTCTTATTGTGTTGTGAACTTTTTGATGTTTGCTCTTGTGTGATAGGGATTCCATCTTGAGATAGTAAGGAGGACCACTGTCATGAGTAGCCAACTTAATAGAGACAAACCAAATGGAGATCCTAGGAGCTTGATTATAAATTGTTTGATTGCTTGATTGTGTGCTAAGTCCAAAGGAAAGGAGCATCTTGAATCATCTCTATGATTTCAAGAAAAGGAACTCCAAGGGTTTTATCTTATCTCTTATCTTTGTATGCTTTAGGACTAGACCTTCTCTTCTTCTCCCCACTCTAACCCAAGCCAAAATCTTTTATTTCAAATTTTGACATTATTTTCAAATTAGAAACCTAGGCCTTATGCCTTTGACTTTTCAAAATCTTTTCATCAATACTCATTCGGAATAAATCTTAATCCAACTTTGACTTTATTTTGTAAATAAACCTAACTTGTAAATATAACTCACTTCAAGTTGTTTTTGTGGTTCCAACGGCCACCTTTGTTAAAACATTTTCATAAAAAATAGCAATAGGTTTGAGTTATCATAGTGGTTGATGTGAACCTCACCTTATCCTTAGTGATTGGATTATAAGTCTTCCATACTTATTATAGGGTTAACCCCTCACTAGTATGTTGAAGCTTTCCTCACATGGTGGATTGTTGGTTTAGGTTGAGTTTTCTCCCTTTGATAACAAAAGACCTTAAGGCTTTTGACCAAATTAATTCACCAATATTTGTGATTTCTACCCCGAACTACAAGGTTTTGATCCTACCTTTGTGATGGTACGTAGGCAATGGGTTCATCCATTCAAACAACAAAAATTGTGAATATAATCTATTCTCTTCTCATCCATTCAAATAACAAAAATTGTGAATATAATCTATTCTCTCCTCATCCCTCCAATCTTTTTCACATATTTTCACAAATACCAACCTTCAACACACATTTGCAAAAAGAGGTTCCCTTAGAGTACTAAGGATGTTTTGGGTGCGTAAAACCTTCCCATTTCATAACCAAACCCCTTACCTAGAACTTTGACATTTTTATTAATTTTTGATTTGATAAAACTTCTTACTTGGCTTTTGTTCGCTTTTTAGCCTTTCCTTTGAAAAAAATAAAAGTGCGGTGGCGACTTGAATTGTATGTTTACTTTTGGTTTAGTCAATAAACCTAAAGGTAACGGAAACCCCGCTACAGAAAAGTGGAGACTATGCTGGGGAACTCCAGGCCCCGTGGGTTTAGCCTACTTTTTGCTTATTTGTGTTGTATGTTTATATTTATTGGTGACATATTTTTGTGCAAATTTGGGATGACTGTATTGCTTGTAATGTATGAATTGCTTGATATATTAATTGCTTGTATGCTTGGTGGTTTCTTGTGAGATGAGTTCTATACCCGAACTTGAATGCATTTATGATAGGATAATGGCATAGTCTTGTTGACTTGTGTGGAGTTATTCCTTAGCAAGTTGATTTGCAAGCCCATTCACTTGGTGGAGGTCTTGTTGGGATCAATAATGTCACACGAGTAGTCGTGGTTAGGCATTACTCTTTCCAATATAAACCTTAGAAGCAAAGGACCTTAGATACCTAGCCCATCTTGGCCTATTTTAGGACATAGTACGAAAGTCGTTCAAGTGTAAGATTTGATACGATTGTTACGCGATACTACACTCATAAGAGTCTCTCTTGAGAATATTTTTGGAATACGAGTAGTCGTTTTATCCGATAATATCCGAAAGATGAGATGATGACTATGGGGACCTCTTTTAGAACATGATTGTCAGGTTTAACCATAGTACACTCCCATTGGGTGGTTCTTAACCAAGACTCCATGCTCGTGACTTACAACAAACCCTTGATTCGCGGTTGATCCGTTCTCGTACATTCTCAATATCAATGGAACTTGGGTGTTGATAAGGTGTAAACCATAATCCACCAAAATGGATGATTAATATTGATAATGATGTGAGCCATCCTGTAACCTTTGTGTGGTGTGACTTGCTTGATCCTTGAGTGTGATTGTTGCATCCATGCATTCATGCATTCATTTGCATCCATATCATCAACAATGAAAATTTTCAAGGAACTTAAGAGGTCTATTTGCAAATTTTCAGACATGGATAAGCAAAGAAGGAATACGAAGAAGTACAGTTTCAGACAACCCGACTTAAAAGAGTTAAGGAGTTTGACATCTTATGTACTAGAGCCTTTGGAGTTCAAAGCTCGCCATGGGAAGCTTCTGTCTATTCTTTCTACCAAGGTGGATGAAGGTCTGATGAGTGTGTTGGTGCAGTTCTACGATCCTTTGTATTGGTGCTTCACTTTTCCGGATTTCCAGCTTTTGCTTACACTTGAGGAGTATGCCTATCATATAGGTATACCTATTCTGGATCAGTTTCCGTTCAGTGGTTTGGAGAAGATTCAATCTTCTCAAGAGATTGCTGATATGCTTCATGTGGATGCGTCTGATATTGTTGCTCATATGACTACCAAGGGTGGAATTCAAGGTCTCCCGTCTGATTTTCTGATTGCCAAAGCTACTTTGTTTGGGAAGGCCACGAGTAAGGAAACTTTTGAAGCCATATTTGTACTTCTCATCTATCGGCTAGTGTTATTTCCCAACATCGACAATTTTGTGGATGTGAATGCTATTAGGATTTTCTCTTCTCTTAATCCTGTTCCAACTCTGTTGGGTGACACTTATTTCTCTTTGCATATGAGGAATGCAAAAGGTGGTGGATCCATTGTGTGTTTTTTGCCTCTGTTGTACAAGTGGTTTATTTCGCACTTGCCTCAGACGCTCGCCTTCAAGGAGAACAAGGGATGTCTACGGTGGTCCACGAGACTTATGTCTCTCACTAATGATGATATCTCTTGGTATAACCGTGTTTATGATGATGTTCAGATTATTGACTCTTGTGGTGAATTCTCCAATGTGCCTCTTCTTGGTACATGTGGTGGAATTAACTACAACCATGTTTTGGCTCGCCGTCGGCTTGGGTTCCCCTTAAAAGATAAACCTAACAACCTTTTGTTGGAAGGTGTGTTCTTTCAAGAGGGTAAAGATCCCCAGAACTTGAAGGGTAGAATGGTCCGCGCCTGGTGCAAAGTTCATAATAAGGGAAGGAAGGAGCTTGGTCAGAAGAATTGCATTACTTTGAACCCTACACCTCTTGGGTAAGGAAGAGAGCTCTTGAGTATCGCATGTCGTACGATTATCCGATACCTACCCCTATGGTTATGGTTGGGCCTTCAACCCTCCCTAACCAAGGAGTAGAGGAGTTGAGAGATGAAGACCGGTCGCGTGCATGGGTTCGTGAGCGAGAGGAACTTCTTCAGCAACTCAAAGATAAGGATGCAGTGATAGAATTTCTAGAGCATCAGGTTATTGATGAGCCTGATGATGTAGTTACTTCTCTTCTTCCTCACTCATCTAGGTTCTGGAAAAGGAAGTATGATCAGCTTGCCAAGGAGAAGGCCGATATAGAAGTAGCTTATGAGAGAGAGGTGAAGAGGCTTCGTGCAGCTTATCTTTCGATCTCGAAAGCTTTGGACGATTGTTTCTAGGGCTCCATAGGATGTTAACTCTCCTTTTCTCTTGTATTGTATTTGGTTACCAAAACTGTACTACTTCATTGGTGTAAAAAGTTTCCAAATATTATTGCTATGGGTATTCCATATATGTCTTAAAGGTTGAACATTTTCAAATATTTGCAAATAGATCTCTACAAAGTTCCTCTGATTAAAAACAAATCATATGCACAAACATTGCATGCATCATATGCATAAGCAGGTTTTGTTCTGAGCTCCCGATCAGTGGTCTAACTCTTTGCTCTTCATTTATTTTGTAGACAAGCTGACGCATCAGTATAATACCAGAGCCAATCATCCAAGGATAATGGAGCATTTAGAGCAAGAGAACAGGGAATTGAAGGAAGAGATCGCTAGGCTAAATGCCATGATGGAGTCAGTTCTGGCCGCCCAGAGCCAAGCTTCGCCAACCCCTGCAACTCCTCCCGCGAGGACTGTCATATCTGAAGTAGCTACTTCAACGGTGCCTGCTGCAACAGCCCACTTCGCTCCGTCTATGCCAGTCGGGTTCCTTGGGGAATGCCTGCTAATTTTGTGCCAAAGGGTTTTGCTCCTACTCTCGCTTCTTTGCCGGCATCTAGCCTGGTCCTATCTGTGCCACCTCCCATTGTGCATACCCTTCCCCGTGTTGAAGACACCATCTATCATTCCGAGCCATCTGAGGGTCCAGACGTATATGAGAAGATGGATGAAATGAAAGATCAATTCCTTGAGCTGCGCAAGGAACTGAAGACTCTGAGGGGTAAGGACCTCTTTGGTAAAAGTGCTGCTGAGTTGTGCCTAGTGCCCAACGTGAAGATCCCTATTAAATTCAAAGTACCTGACTTTGAGAAGTATAAGGGAAATACATGCCCGCTCAGCCATCTTGTGATGTATGCTCGCTAGATGTCAACACAGACCGATAATGATCAACTGTTGATCCACTACTTTCAAGATAGCCTGACAGGTGCTGTGCTCCGGTGGTATATGGGGATGGAAAGTGCAAGCATCCTTTCTTTCAACGATTTAGGCGAGGCCTTCGTTAAGAAGTATAAATATAATGTGGGTATGGCTCCAGACAGGGACCAATTGAGGGCGATTTTGCAGAAGGACGAGGAGACCTTCAAGGAGTATGCCCAGAGATGGCGAGAGTTGGTAGCTCAGATAGTGCCACCCCTAGAAGAGAAGGAGATGACAAAGATGTTTTTGAAGACTTTGAGCTCTTTCTATTATGAGAGAATGATTGCCAGTGCTCCCCCAGACTTCACCAAAATGGTGAATATGGGGATGAGATTGGAAGAAGGGGTCCGTGAAGGACGTTTATCCAGAGAAGAGAGTTCCTCAGCAAAGAAATATGGAGGCTTTTCTAGGAAGAAGGAGGAAGAGACACATGCTATTGAAGGAGGATGGCGATCCAAAACGCAGCGAAATTTAAAATTTCTCCTTTAATGATCCTTACGAATGGGCATGATCAGTGATAAAATCGTTACCTCTTGTGGCGATCACGAACGTTGAACGATGACAACGCCTCTACTCAGTCCACATGAACAAATTCCTTCAATCTCAGTGCTAGCTGCTATGAGTGAAGGCTTTGAGTGAGAGAGAGAGAGAGAAACGAAATTGCAAGAGTGACAATGCTTCTACCCAAGGGTTCTATTTATAGAACCACTTGTGTGGGCTGCAAGCTAAAAAGCCCACTCAAGTGTATATGGCCCATATCTTATAATATGCCAAAATCACTTAAGCTCGTGGTACCTTACCATATTTCGTATTCTACTTAAGTACACCGTACCTTACGATGTTCTATAATTCACTTAAGGGCGCCGTACATTACGGTATTCCTTAATTACTCTATCTCTCATCAATCCGTCCTTTGTGTGTGACCCTATAGGTTTTCGCGGCATTGGTAATTATATTAAATCACGTATTTAACATAATAAACAGTGAGCGGTATCTAGCAACACATCACTGCTACCCAAGACACGAAAATGTCATGTGATCTAACAAATCCTTATGTGATAATAATTATGTGTATAATAATTATGTGTATAATTGTCTTTTTGCCCTTATGTCTATATTGAACTCAAGGCCTAGACCGTGTCATCCTTGTCCAGTTAAATATTGGGCCCATAGACATTTATCCTGTTACGCAGGATGGGCAAATTCCATCTAGGTCACTCATGTCCCTTAGCATGCGTCGTGGAGTACCCATCAACTGTCTTTATGGTCATCCAGTTACGGACAACGTTTGATCATCAATAAGGCACTCGACTCTACATCTAAGGTCCATAGTGGTTTCAGGTCGAAGGGTGGTATACACCATTATCACCATGAGAATAACATATGACACTTTACATAACATTCTATATAGTATTCTCATAGCGGGTCAATCCCGTATAAATATTACTCTTAATATTCATACCTATGTTTGAGACTTGATAACTCCTTATCCATGATCCATGAGATGTGATCATCAGTCTATAAACATAATAGTCTTCATGCTTTAATGTTATCCCACTTCACAATAAAGCTCGACTACAGATACTTTAAGAATATTGTCCTTATGTTTAATGTGCTCTCATGATTAAGTCACACTTGATACATTAAACGAACTATCTATTCCAGGGACTTTATTAAACAAACATAATAAAAAAAAGCCTTTTATTATTAATAAACAATTCGATACAAGTACCAAAAGTATTGGCCTCTAGGGCTTACACCAACAATGTCCCACTAACACTAGAGCCAATCAGGCATACCCCTAATGCCCATAGATCTAGTATGGCCATCATGCTTTTGCTGCGCAAGAGGCTTTGTCAGTGGGTCAACAATATTGTCAAGTGTAGGTACTCTACATATTTTCACATCTCCTCTATCTATTATCTCTCGGATGAGGTGATAACGCCTAAGTATGTGTTTGGATCGTTGGTGAGATCTAGGCTCCTTAGCTTGTGCGATAGCACCATTGTTATCACAATAGAGACCAATGGGATCCACAATGCTAGGAACTATGTCAAGTTCACTAATGAACTTTTTGATCCAAACAACTTCCTTTGTGCACTTGAGGCAGCAATATACTCGGCCTCGGCTGTAGAATCAACAACTGTATCTTGCTTTGAACTTTTCCAGCTCACAGCGCCACCGTTTAAGCAAAACACATAACCAGATTGCGATCTAAAGTCATCCTTATCTGTCTGGAAGCTAGCATCGGTGTATCCAATTACAGCTAACTCTTTCTGACCTCCATATATCAAGAATGAGTCCTTAGTCCTTCACAAATACTTAAGGATATTCTTGACAGCTACCCAATGGGCATCACCAGGATCAGATTGGTACCTACTCGTTGCACTTAAAGCATACGAGACATCTGGTCGAGTACATAACATGGCATACATGATATATCCTATTGCAGATGCATATGGAATCTTATTCATGCGATCCCTTTCTTCCTTAGTTGAAGGGGATTGTGTTTTTGACAGACACAGACCATGTTGCATAGGTATGAATCCTTTCTTGGAATCATACATGTTAAAGCGTCTCAGCACTTTGTCTATGTATGTACTCTGACTTAGGCCAAGCAGTTTTTTTGATCTATCTCTATAGATTCTGATTCCTAATATATAGGCTGCTTCACCTAGGTCCTTCATAGAAAATCATTTCCCCAACCAAGACTTTACTTGTTGCAGGGTAGGGACATCGTTTCCAATGAGTAATATGTCATCTACATATAATACCAGGAACACGATCATGCTCCCACTAACCTTCTTGTAGACACAAGGCTCATCTTCGTTCTTGATGAATCCATATTGTTTTACTGTTTCATCAAAACAAAGATTCTAGCTTCTGGAAGCTTGCTTCAATTTGTGTCATGCTCTACATATCCTCAAGAAGATTCCCATTAAGGAAAGCAGTTTTGACATCCATCTGCCATATTTCATAATCATGATATGCAGCGATAGCAAGTAAAATCCGAACAGATTTAAGCATTGCAACTGGTGAAAAGGTTTCATCATAGTCAACCCCATGAATTTGTTTATATCCTTTTGCAACTAGTCTTGCCTTATGGGTATGTACCTTACCATCCATGTCAGTCTTCTTTTTGAAGACAAACACTTTTCCCTCAGAAGGATTGTAGAAGTAATACTCTCTTGTTTCTTTAGGATACCCCACAAATAAGCATTTGTTAGATTTAGGCTCAAGCTTAGTTGAAAATTGTCGTTTCACATAAACTTCGCAACCCCAAATCTTCATGTAAGACATATGTGGTTTCTTACCACTCCATATCTCATATGGTGTCTTCTCAACCTTTTTGGATGGAACATGGTTAAGTGTGTAAGCTGCTGTCAATAGTGCATGTCCCCAAAAGGAGTTTGGAAGATCGGCGTGACTCATCATGGATCGGACCATGTCTAACAGGGTTCGATTTCTTCTCTCAGATACACCATTCCATTGGGGTGTTCCAGGAGGAGTAAGTTGGGATAGGATCCCACACTCTTTCAGATGGTCATCAAACTCTAGGCTTAAATATTCACCACCTCGATCTGATCGAAGAGTTTTAATATTCTTACCTAGTTGGTTTTGTACTTCATTCTTGAATTCCTTGAACTTTTCAAAGGACTCTGATTTGTGTTTCATTAAATACACATAACCATATCTACTAAAATCATCAGTAAATGTGATGAAGTACTGAAAACCTCCTCTGGCTAGTATGTTCAGTGGTCCACATACATCAGTATGTATGAGGGCCAAAAGATCATTAGCTCTTTCACGTTTTCCTGTGAATGGAGACTTTGTCATCTTTCCAATTAAACAAGATCTGCATGTCTCATATGATTCATAATCAAAAGAGTCCAAGAGTCCATCTTTATGGAGTTTGGAAATGCGTTTCTCATTTATGTGGCCTAACCGACAATGCCAAAGGTAAGTTGGATTTAACTCATTAGGTTTCATCCTTTTAGTATTAATGTTATAAATAGGCATTTCAAAATCAAGGACATATAGTCCATTGTTCATTTGTGCAGTAGCATAGAATATATCATTCAAATAAATTGAGCAACAATTGTTCTTTATTATAAACGAAAAACCAAACTTGTCCAAACAAGAAACGAAAACAATATTCCTGCTAATTGCAGGTACATAATAACAGTTCTCTAACTGAATTATTAAACCAGTAGGTAAAGTCAATACATACGTTCCTACGGCTAAAGCAGCAACCTTTGCTCCATTTCCAACTCGTAGGTCGACTTCACCTTTTGCCAAATCTCTACTCCTTTTTAGTCCCTGCACATTGGTACAAATGTGAGAACCGCATCCAGTATCTAATACCCATGATGCAGAAGTAGATAAATTAATTTCAATAACAAAAATACCTGAAGTTAAAGTCTCTACTCCATTCTTCTTATCTTCTAGGTACTTTGGGCAGTTTCTCTTCCAGTGTCCGGTCTTACCGCAATGGAAGCAGGTGCCTTCTTTTGCTATGCCTCCACTAGGCTTTAAAGCAGCAACAGTGGGTTTGGGTTTGGCAACTTCCTTTCCTTTCCCTTTATCACCCTGCTTAGTGGCCTTTTGTTCTGTCTCTTTCCATTTCCGATCATCAGAATGGACTTCCCTTTTGACTTCAGATTCTACTCAGCAGTTCTTAACATGGCGAGCAACTCAGAAAGAGATTTGTCCATATCATTCATATTGAAATTTAGGACAAACTGACTGAATCTATCTGGCAACGATTGCAAGATCAAATCAATCGCAAGTTCATTTCTGAGGGGAAAACCCAATCTCTCAAGGTTTTCCACATACTCAATCATCTTGAGCACATGGGGACCTACAGGGGCTCCCTCAGCTAACTTTCCTTGAAAAAGGGCTTTTGAAACTTCAAACCTTTCATGCCTTGCTTGCTCTTGATAGATCATCTTCATGTGTTCGATCATATCGAACGCTGCCATGTTCTCATGTTGCTTTTGCAATTCTGAGTTCATGGTAGCTAGCATGAGACAAGCAGTTTCATTTGCATCATCGACATGCTTCTTATAAGCATCTCTTTTTGCCTTAGATGCAGAACTAGGAGGTTCCTCTTCAGGAACAGGTTTCTCCAAGACATACAACTTTTTATCATGTTTGAGGATAATCCTTAGGTTTCGGTGCCAATCCAGAAAATTTGTCCCTGACAATTTTTCTTTGTCAAGGATTGATCACAAGATGTTGTTAGAGGTGTTTGTTGTCATGGTAATCTACATAAGAATTAATGAAAATATAAGTATCAATAACATATTTAATTAGGCCTTTAATTAAATATGCTCCCACTATTTTACTCAAAACAAATGACCCTCACCATTTGCTTTAGAAAATCCAGTTGGAAGATTTTCTAGTGGGTCGAGATCCATATTTCACTTCGTTTTAAGTCCGCGTAGGCGGATTACACAAAACCAGGTTATTTAGGTAGGAACTCCTTCCAATTGTATCTAATACAACTCTCGAATATTTTAGTTGGGTGAATAACTCCTTATTCCAATCCATCACATGGATCATTTCCAACTCTTGCTTCTAAACATATATAATCTTATTATAATTTGTTTAGTTAAGTTTGACCCATTGTTTTAACAGTTGAATATTACAATTATCCCATCGCACCTTACTAATATAGAACATGCACCTCGCGTAGGCGAAACCTACATTATCCGATACTAGTCTTGATGAGTGTTAAAACTTGGAAAGCATAAACTTAATATTTAATTTGAGGGAATTTGCAATTATTCTGATCTCACCGACTTATTTATCATATAAATCGTCTCTCAGATGCATCAACATACATTCACATGCATCAACATACATATATAATGAAACAGTTATGGCCCCTAGCGCAATTGTTCTCCCAAGCCAATGAGAGAACCTAAGCTAACCTAATAACGATCTAAGCTTCTCCAAGCAAGATCTTCAAGGTTGTCCTCCTTTGATATTGACTTCTTCTCTTTCTTCATAACATTACATTACATAAAAGAAACTCGTTTTACATACGAGGGAGTGAGATGAGAAAAGAAGTTACATTGAGAGATTAAAAGAGAGGCATGACACGCAGGTCGTATTTTAAAACCCAAAACAAAATAAAGGAAAACTAAGGCCATAACCGATCACCACAAGACAATAATAAACACATTATTATTATTATTAATTTTAATTCTTTTAATTAATTAAAACCAAATTAAATTTCGACGACCGATCACACTATGCAGAGTTAGCCGGGGTCCGCTGCCCGGTCAGCGGGAACAGGTGTATTTTGTCTTGCGTTAACCGATTAACCGGTTAACACTGTTGAAAATCTGTTCGTAATTTATATTTTGCTTTGCGTTAACCGGTTAACCAAATACGTTAACCGGTTAACCAAATACGTTAACCGGTTAACACTGTTGAAAATCTGTTAGAAAGTTGTATTCCGTCTTGCGTTAACCGGTTAACCATATACGTTAACCGGTTAACACTGTTTGAAAATCTGTTTGAAAGCACAACTCTTGTGCAGTCACAACCCTAATCGCATAACTCTTTGACAACACAACCCTTGTGCCGTCACTAACCCTAATGCACCAATTTCAGACCGTCAAACACATCTCGATTGTTGATTCAGTATGATTGATCAACACGTCATTGCTTCACCATACTAATGTCGGATCAAGAAGCAAACGACCATTGATCGCTCAAAGGAAAACAACCATTAAGTGTTTGAATGAATGAAATAGAAACATTATATCATATATACCGTATTTCGCATCAGGATTACTTATATCATATATATAACTTGATTGATCTCGATTTAATTACTTGTTTATTCTTTGATTCATTCTGTCTTTAATTGTATTAATACAGAAAATAAATAGTTATCAGATTCATGGTTTCGTAAGTGGCTCTGATACCACTGAAGGAGAATGGCGATCCAAAACGCAGCGGAATTTAAAATTTCTCCTTTAATGATCCTTACGAATGGGCATGATCAGTGATAGAATCATTACCTCTTGTGGCGATCACGAACGTTGAACGATGACAACACCTCTACTCAGTCCACACGAACGAATTCCTTCAATCTCAGTGCTAGCTGCTATGAATGAAGGCTTTGAGTGAGAGAGAGAGAGAGAGAAACGAAATTGCAAGAGTGACAATGCTTCTACCCAAGGGTTCTATTTATAGAACCACTTGTGTGGGCTGCAAGCTAAAAAGCCCACTCAAGTGTATATGGCCCATATCTTATAATATGCCAAAATCACTTAAGCTCGTGGTACCTTACCATATTTCGTATTCTACTTAAGTACACCGTACCTTACGATGTTCTATAATTCACTTAAGGGCAACGTACATTACGGTATTTCTTAATTACTCTATCTCTCATCAATCTGTCCTTTGTGTGTGACCCTATAGGTTTTCGCGGCATTGGTAATTATATTAAATCACGTATTTAACATAATAAATAGTGAGCGGTATCTAGCAACACATCACTGCTACCCAAGACACGAAAATGTCATGTGATCTGACAAATCCTTCTGTGATAATAATTATGTGTATAATTACCCTTTTGCCCTTATGTCTATATTGAACACAAGGCATAGACCGTGTCATCCTTGTCCAGTTCAATATTGGGCCCATAGACATTTATCCTGTTACGCAGGATGGGCAAATTCCATCTAGGTCACCCATGTCCCTTAGCATGCGTCGTGGAGTACCCATCAACTGTCTTTATGGTCATCCAGTTACGGACAATGTTTGATCAGCAATAAGGCACTCGCCTCTACATCTAGGGTCCATAGTGGTTTCAGGTCGAAGGATGGTATACACCATTATCACCATGAGAATAACTTATGACACTTTGCATAACATTCTATATAGTATTCTCATAGCGGGTCAATCCCGTATAAATATTACTCTTAATATTCATACCTATGTTTGAGACTTGATAACTCCTTATCCATGATCCATGAGATGTGATCATCAGTATATAAACATAATAGTCTTCATGCTTTAATGTTATCCCACTTCACAATAAATCTTGACTACGGATACTTTAAGAATAATGTCCTTATGTTTAATGTGCTCTCATGATTAAGTCACACTTGATACATTAAATGGACTATCTATTCCAGGGACTTTATTAAACAAACATAATAAAGAAAAAGCCTTTTATTATTAATAAACAATTCGATACAAGTACCAAAAGTATTGGCCTCTAGGGCTTACACCAACAACTATGTCCTCTCATGTCAAAAGAAGGCCCTCTGTAAGGAGGAAGGATGTGCGTCCTGCCGTCAACCAACACCAGGTGGCTCATATAGCACCTGCTTTTAGAGAAGTTCATCAACAATAACCACAACAACAACAAAATCGTCAACAACAGCAGGCCTACCAGCCTCGCAACAATAATAACACCAGCACCAGCAACTACGAGAGGAAGAGGGTGACTTTTGACCCGATTCTGATGACATATGCTGAGCTCTATCCTTCTTTGATCGATAGAAAGCTGATAACTCTGCGAGATCCTCATGTTGTACCAACCAACCCTCAGTGGTGGTATAAGCCAGAGCTTCATTGTATATATCATTCCGGTGCTCCCGGACATGACGTGGAGAACTGTTACCCGTTAAAGACCAAGGTGCAAGACCTTGTGAGAAGTGGGATATTGTTTTTCGAGGACGTAAGTCCAAATGTAAAGAAGAATCCATTGCCCGAGCATGGGAAAGCAGCTGTTAATATGGTCCAGGGATGCCCTGACAAGTACAAAGTCCTGTATGTTAATGACATAAGGCAATCTTTGGTAGAGATGCACAAGCTGTTATGTGAACACAGTCACTACGAGCATGACCATGATAGGTGCCAGGTATGCACTATTAATGAGAGAGGATGCCGACAAGTAAGAAAGGACATCCAAGAGATGATTGATCAGGGACTGATTGAAATACTTCAGAATCGCAATGAGGATGAAGTTGATGTTATCACCCTAGTGATTAAAATTCCTGAGTCTGTTGTCCTCAAGTATGATGGCAGCAAGAAGAAGGTATCTCCGGCTCTTGTGATCAAGCCAGAAGGCCCTGTCCCGTATGTATCAGACAAAGTTGTTCCCTACCGATATAATGTTGTAATGCTAGAAGATGGAAAGGAGGTGCCGTTGCCCTTAACTTCTGTAGTGAGCATTTCAAACGTCAGTGGTGTGACCCGTAATGGTCGTGTTTTCTCGGCTCCTCCGAAATCCCACGAAGATGTCGTGAAGAGAACTGTTATTAGTCCTGCTGGTCCCGTGGGGACTTCTTCTTCAAACAATCTTGTTCCTGTTGTTAACCCTGTTGCGGTCAAGAATAATAACACTCATTTCCTGGTTGGCTAGTCTGGCATTACGAAAGAGGATAATGATTAGATGTTGAGGCTCATCAAAAGGAGTGAATACAATGTTGTTGATCAGCTGCTACAAACTCTATCAAAGATATCTGTCTTATCTTTGTTGATGAATTCTGAGCCACACCGCGAAGCTTTGTAGAGGGTGTTGGACGTGGCATACTGTAGCGGGTATTCGTTACCATTAGAGATATTGACTAAATCCAAGGTAAACCATACAAGTCGAGTCGCCACCGCACTTCTATTTATCCAAAGGAATGGTTAGAAAGCGAACAAAAACCTAAAAGTTTTATCGAATCAAAAACTAGTAAAAATGTCAGAGATCTGGGTAAGGGGGTTGGTTATGCAATGGAAAGGTTTTAAGCACCCAAAACATCCTAGGTACTCCTAGGGAGCCCTTTTCATAAGTGTTATTCTAGTCTAAAGGGTGTAGGTATATCTAAAGTACTATTTACTAAAAGGAAGGTTAAAAGAAAATGACTCGCAAGGATGTCGCATCCACTGCCTATGTATCTCATATGAGTATGAGAATTAGAGTCTTCGTAGCTCGGCTACTTATGGGTTAAAGAGAAGTGTGCTCGGTAAGACGTCGCGTCTTATGCCTACGTATCTCATCTGGAATGAGAATCAGAGCAAAACGTAGTTCGGCTAACTAGGGGTTAAGGATTGCCATCTAAACATGGACTTACAAAAGAGGACACCAGCTGTGTCAAAGGAGGGTGGGCAGTGTGTTCAACGTCCTAGCAGTAGGTGTCACAGCTCGCTGAATCGAGTCTTAGGCAGTTACCTCTTTGCAATAGAACGGACTAACATGCCACAAGATCGGAGACGCACAGAAGGTCTAAAAGTGGGGAAGCTCTGCTCTAGAGTTGTCATGCAATATGGACCTATGTGTTAGGATTTATAAAGGGGAACATCTACCTAATGTTAGCATGTAAAGAATAAGGGAATTCTACCTATGTTATCATACAAAGGGTTCTACCTAATGGGTGCTACCTAAACGGAACAAGAGTCGACAGATGGAGCGCGGAGAGGAGTTACGGATAAGGGTAGATGGCGATGCCGGAGGCAATCGACTTACAGGTAGATGGCGATGCCTGAGGCAATCGACTTACAAGAGGATGGATGAATGCGTGCTGGTTCTGTTAAGTTTTGAAAATGATTACTCGATGTTGGATCGAGCTTTTGATCTTATTTTGAAATGGTTATTGGATGTTCGTTTTAATTCTTGTATTAACAGGTGACTAAAGAAATAAAGAAATAAATATTATACACTTTATGGGAGAGGGGTACATTTGTTATGAATGGGGATTGTTCATGGCAAATAAACAATAAGAATATATGCCTCATACATCATACAAGTAGGCAACAGTTATCAATCAGATCGGATAAATAAAAAATATATAATCAAACCAAAGAATCAAATAATGGAGCATTTAAACAATGCATGGGAGTATGAACATGTTAAATAATCAAGCAATAGAAAGCATGAATGAGAGAAACAAGTATAAAAGATAACAGATGAATCAAACAGATGAAAATATGAACACGAAGGGTCCACTGAATAATTTAATCAGGAAATGAGGTAAGGACCAAATAAAATAAAGGTAAAATGCCTCCAATACATGGCATATGAGATGAACAAGGGAGGATCAAAAGATCTCTTCAATTGCCATAAGCAATCTCTAAGTCAAACATCAATCATAAAGAAGTCAACTGAAAATTCAAGTCAACTTAAAAAAAAAGTCAAACAAATAGTAAATTAATCAATAAAATTATGAAATATTAAACTAAATAAGGTGGGGTCTGGACATCATCATCCCCCAAAAAGATTTTAAAAATAATGAAAATTGGCACGTGAATTAATTAAAACAAAACATAGGTCAAACCAAAAGTCAATTAATAAGACTAGGTTAGAAATAAATCAAGAATAAATAGTAAATTAATCAAGAAAATTATGAAAAATAAACTAAATAAGGTGGGGTTAGGACATCATCATCTCCCAAAAAGATTTTTAAAATAATGAAAATTGGTACGTGAATTAATTAAAATAAAACAGAAGTCAAATTAAAAGTCGCCCAACCAGACTAGGTCAAAAATAAATCCAAAATAAATTGAAAATGTGAAATAAAATTCTAAGAAAAGGTCAGGTTGACCATGAGACAGTAGTCAACCTTCAACCCAAACATCAAATTCTAACAATAGTTTTAAGTTATAAAAATAAAATCAATAAAAAAAGTGTGTTAAAATGGACCATTTAGAATAAATAATTAAAATAAAATATTAATATTAAAAAAATACGAAAATAAAAATTATATAAAATTAAGTAAAACGTTAAGAAAAGTGAAAAATATTTTTGGGTAATTTTATGGACGAGGAAAATATTTTAAATAAGAAAAAGAAATATGAAGATGGAAGGATTAATGGTGATGAACATGGTAAGTAAGCGTAAATATATCAAAACATGACAATGGAAGAGATGATTACCTAATGGAAAATAGAAGTGGAATGGAATCTGATATGTGATGAAGCTTTGCCTCCTTGCCATGAAATTCCAATGCTCCTTTAGGGTTAGGGTTTCAGCTTCTTAAATAGGGTGGATTAGGTGTTCTCATGGGCTTTTTAATAAGTGATTTATCCATAAGAATAAAAGTGTGAAGTGAGGTGTAAAATGTTGTTATTTTGGGCCAAACTTAAGTGAATGGATGTCCAATGCATGGCCAAAAGAGGTAAAAAAACATGATTGGTTTGTGCAGCATGCTTAGAAAATCTGATTGGGTCAGCCAAACCCAAAATCTGCCAAGAAAATCAAGTCATGGTGCCCACTTTAAATGAATGTATCTCTCAAACCATGGATCCAAATGAGATGATTCCAAATAGATGTGAAAGAGGACAAGGAAAGGTACAATTTTTGTGAAGAAAGTATTTTCAAATAATGCCTTGAAGTGCAAAAAAACTGGCCAAGAAGTCTTGACAAATTTTGAAGATTTTGGACTTAGAAATTTTTCTAAGTGTCCTAAAAAATGTCTCAATTTGACTAAGCATAACTTTCTCAATTCTAATCCAAATGGAGCAAACTTTATATCTCTAGATAGCTTGGAACAAGAGAAACAAATTTCATGTTGGAGAAAGTTTCAAATGGAGCTTTTATCTTGATGCAAAATGGGCTTAAAGTGAGTGCAACGATCATGAAAACTTGCCCTAAATGGAAAGTCAACCATTTCCAAATTAAGTAACTTTTCCAATTCCTGATTAAATGATGAATCCATGATCCAACCTTGATCAAATTTCACATGTAGGATCCCTTAGGCATGTATTTTGAGATTCCACTCTCAAAATGACAGAAGTTGACTTTTCTGGCCCCATAGTTGACTTTTCTCAAACTGTCTAATTCCCGATTCCATTGATCAATTGAAGCACTTCTAGCTCAAATAAAGAGCTGATTTTTTGTATGTAGACCCTTGTGGACATATGGAGGGCCATGGAAAAGTGTTTCACCCAAAGAATAAAAAATAAACTGATTTTATACCAAACCCTAGTTTTAGGGCAAAATGATCAGGAACTGATTGCACTGATTGCCAATGGATCTTTCTGAGATGATTGTGAATCTTCCTAGGCCAAGATGCCTCTCTAATCATGATATGGATGAGCTCCTCTACTTCCAACCAAACATTGCCTGTTGCAGGTAGCCATGAAACCCTAATTTCTGATTAAATCCAGATGAACACTCTGATAACTTTGAATCCTTCACTGATGAACTGAGGACCATAATAAGATACTTGGACCCCCCTGAGACCCTTGAGACTTGTATACTTAGAAAATGAAGTCCAATTCTCAATCTTGCTTTGTGTGGGCTCCTTCTGTTAAGGAGTGATCGATCAAAACCCGATCTCCATGTCACTAATGCAGTATGCAATGAGTATGACCTAATATGATGCTAATGAAGTGTAAAACATAATCTCATGCTTCCAGGAAAAATGAAGGGTAAATTTTGGGGTATTACAGCTACCCCTATTCAATCAACTGGAAGCCCGAAAGGAAGATAGCAACGACTTTCGCACTTTCGAGGTATCAAGTGATTGAATACGATAAAAGCCCGAAAATTTACACTGAAGTGAAAAAATGAAGTAACAATGCCTGTCAGAATTGGCCAAGAGGTGGTCTTGAAAAAGAATCCGTCTGGTACGGTGAGAGTCGGTCTGAACACCAAAACAAGGAATGTTAGCCTGAATACCAAAATAAATGATAACACAGAAATAACCATGGCCTGAATGCCGCTCATCAATCTGAATACCGGAAATGACTTCGATCTGAGCATCAGACAATACTTGATTATCAAACATCGGTTTGAGCACCGGAAAACTGACTTGAATGCCACTTCGGTCTGAATACCGGAAAACTGGCCTGAATGCCACAAGTTGCATCGACCTGAATGTCGGAAACTTCTTCGATCTGAACATCGGAATATATTAGATTATCAAACATCGGTCTGAACACCGGGAAACTGGCATGAATGCCACTTCGGTCTGAATACCGAAAAATTGGCGTGAATGCCACAAGTTGCATCGACCTGAATGTCGAAAACTTCTTCGATCTGAACATTGGAAAACTGGCCTGAATGCCACAAGTTGCGTCGACCTGAACGTCGGAAACTTCTTCGATCTGAACATTGGAAAACTGGCCTGAATGCCACTTCGGTCTGAATATCGGAAACTTTCATGCCTGCCAGCATCGGCAGAAATAGGGAAAATGGTAATTGAGGCGACACGTGGGCCAACGACCCCTGCTGGGAATGATAAAGATAAGTCATGAACAATCTTCAGTTTGAGTACTGGAAACAACTTATGGCTTATCACTTGGGATACCGAGAATGCCTTATGCTTTACATGCGTATGTTTGAATTTTTCAATGGCGTAATGTTCCATGAAGATGGAAATGCTACGCAATTTGGGAGGATGTAATGCAATATAATTCAACATGCAGGGATGCGAAATGCTTGATTAGAGAGAACGCCAAGCTGAGGCAAGGAATTCTTCTGGGGGAAATGATCACCATCTTCTGGACCCTGGCAAGGCTGTTGGAGATGCACAACACAAAGAACTCTGTGGGGAAATGACCCGCCATACGGTGTTCTGGCAAATAACAAAATACCGAGGCTCTGACTGGGAGAGAATGGCACTGAAAACTTGCTGCTGAGGAAAGCGACAGTGGTTCTGGCAACCATAATCTGCGAGAGAGACGACTTAGCAAGGGAAGCAAACACCGATACGGTACCGAGATTCTGCTTCAAGGAAAGAGACCATCGGTCTAGCGTCGAGATCATCGATCTGGCATCGAACTCTGAGGAGCAGCCGCTTCTGCTGGGAAGATACAGTCTGGCACTGTCAACTCCGCTGGAGATATACAGTCAGACACTGTCAACTCCGCTGGGGATATACAGTCAGACACTGTCAACTCTGTTGGGGATATACAGTCAGACATTGTTGACTCTACTGGTGAATGTATAATCTGAAACAAATGCTTGGGGAAGTACAACAGTGAGAGCCTACTGGGGATTGGAGAATCCAACGCTCGGACCAGCTCTGCAGGGATAAGATACCAAATTCCAACTGTTGAGGAAAAACATCCGCGATCATTTGATGCGGACCTTAAGGAAATGCCCCGAGTGTACCTGTTCTGAATAGACGATCCAAAGCACTTAAAATTTACAGCAATTTTCAATGTTTATTAAGCACGTACCTGTAAAGCTCTTATGTTTCATGATGCAATGTTTATCAAAAAATTCGGACGTCATTTTTGCAAACAAAACAGTAAAATGAAAATGAACACAGAGATGTACTGAATAACATGATTTTATTGATTAAGTGGCCTCTGAATAGGTATTTACATCAGGAAGAAATCCCTGGAAAGAGGTAATTGCACAACAGATAAAAACAAAAATTAATCTAATGGCAATGTGAAATGGATTTCTATCGGGTTCCAATTCTGCTATGATTCGCTCGTCTTCAAGATCCTCCAGATGATCAGCTTTTCGAAAAAGGTGATTGGACTGTTTCCTATCCTTTGGAAGTTTTCGGTTATCGACACGAGATGATATTCAGAACTACTCAGAACACAGCCATTCGCTTAATCCCTAACTTTTGCCTGGATCGCCCTTTCGGGTATTCAATCCACCGGGATACCCATTTTTGCCTAAGTTGCCCTTTCAAGTTTTCAACTTACCGGGTGTACAATCTTTTCATTTTTTAATCCCTAACTTTTTCCCGAACCTTTTTCATTTTCTTGGTTCGCCGGGATGCCCATTTTTTTGCATGGACTATTCTTTTTATCGTCCAGCGGGTCTATTTTATGCGAAGTATTTTTTAACTGCGTCTGAGTTCACAGGGGAAGTGAAGTTTTCACCATCCATAGTTGCAAGCATTAAGGCTCCACCATCAAAAACCTTGGTGACAATATACGGTCCATCATATTTAGGAGTCCACTTGCCCCCGTGATCTGTCTGAGGAGGAAGGATCCTTTTCAACACCAAATCTCCAACTTGGAAGCATCGAGGACGCACTTTCTGATCAAAGGCTCTCTTCATCCGACTCTGATACAATTTCCCATGACAAATGGCTGCCATTCGCTTCTCTTCGATAAGACTCAACTCATTGAACCTTGTCTGAATCCATTCAGCTTCGTCTAACTTGACATCCAACATGACTCTTAGAGAAGGAATCTCCACTTCAACAGGTAGGACTGCTTCCATACCATACACAAGGGAATAAGGGGTTGCCCCGGTCGACGTACGTACTGAAGTACGATACCCATGCAAGGCGAAGGGTAGCATCTCATGCCAATCTCTATACGTAACGACCATCTTCTGCACAATCTTCTTTATGTTCTTATTTGCTGCCTCAATAACACTATTCATCTTAGGACGATAAGGGGAAGAGTTGTGATGTTGAATGTTGAAGTTCTTGCACAACCTTTTCATCATTTTGTTATTGAGATTAGAACCATTATCAGTAATGATTCTTTCGGGAATCCCATAACGACAAATGATTTCTTTCCTGATGAATCGGGCAACCACATGTCTGGTGACCTTCGCAAATGACGCTGCTTCGACCCACTTGGTGAAATAGTCGATGGCAACAAGGATGAAGTGATGCCCATTGGAAGCAGTCGACTCAATCTTTCCAATCATATTAATGCCCCACATAGCAAACGGCCATGGCGAAGACATCACATTCAGAGGATTTGGCGGCACATGCACCTTATCAGCATAAATCTGGCATTTATGACACTTCCGAGCATATTTGAAACAATCAGATTCTATGGTCATCCAGTAATAACCTGCTCTCAACAATTTCATAGCCATTGCATGTCCGCCGGCATGAGTACCGAAGGATCCTTCATGAACTTCCTGCATTAACATGTCCGCTTCGTGTCTATCCATGCATCTGAGCAAAACCATGTCGAAGTTCCTCTTATACAACACATCGTCTTTGTTCAAGAAGAAAATGCCTGCCAATCTTCTCAAAGTCTTTCTATCATTGTTGGATGCCCCTGTAGGGTACTCTTGATTCTTCAGAAAGCACTTGATGTCGTGATACCAGGGCTTGTCATCAACTACCAGTTCAGCAGCAAACATATACGCGGCCCTATCAAGACGCATAACATCGATCTTGGGAACATAGTTCCACCGAATCACTTTAATCATGGAGGATAGAGTAGCAAGAGCATATGCCATCTGGTTCTCATCACGAGGTATATGATACAACTTTACTGTTGTGAAGAAAGTCAACAGTCTTCTCGTGTAATCTCTGTATGGGACCAAATTAGGCTGGAGAGTGTTCCAATCACCATTCACTTGATTGATCACTAGAGCTGAATCTCCGAAGATGTCCAGAGTCTTGATTCTCAAATCAATGGCTTTCTCAATACCCAAGATACAGGCCTCATACCCAGCTTTATTATTGGTGCACTCGAAAGTCAGACGAGCGGTGAAAGGCATGTGGGCACCTTTCGGAGTGGTAATGACAGCACCAATTCCACTTCCTTTGGCATTGACGACCCCATCAAACATTAAAGTCCACTTTTCATCTGGATCAGGTCTATCCTCAACAACCGGCTCTTCACAGTCTTTCATCTTGGGAACATGATGTCTTCATCCGGAGAATCAAACTTCATCGGCTCATAATCATCAATCGGCTGCTGAGCAAGATAGTCTGACAGAATACTCCCTTTGATGGCTTTCTGGGATGTATACTGGATGTCGTACTCTGTCAGTACCATTTGCCAACGAGCAACCCTTCTGGTGAGAGCTGGCTTCTCAAATATATACTTGACTAAATCCATTTTGGAGATCAGTAAGGTCGTGTGAGTCAACATGTACTGTCTCAATCGCTTAGCAGCCCATGCAAGTGCACAACATGTCTTTTCAAGCATTGAGTATCTCGACTCACAATCTGTGAATTTTTTACTCAGGTAGTAGATGGCATGCTCTTTCCTACCTGTCTCGTCGTATTGACCGAGAACACAACCCATGGAATTATATCAAGTACTGTCAAATACATATTCAGCGGTCTCCCTCGGACTGGAGGCATAAGGATTGGAGGATTCTGCAACTTTTATCTTCTTGAAAGCCCTTTGGCAATCATCATTCCACCTGATGGCCTGATCTTTTCTCAACAATTTGAATATTGGCTTACACGTGGCTGTTAGGTGAGAGATGAACCTTGCAATGTAGTTCAACCTTCCTAAGAAACCACAAACTTGTTTTTCTGTTCTTGGCTCAGACATTTCTTGTATCTCTTTCACTTTGGCCGGATCCACCTCAATCCCTTTTTCACTAACAATAAAACCCTGCAGTTTTCCAGATCTCACCCCGAAAGTACACTTGTTCGAATTAAGCCTCAGCTTGAATTTCCTCAAACGCTCAAACAGTTTCTGCAAATTCACCAGATGTTCTTCTTCCGTCTGAGATTTGGCAATCATATCATCAACATAAACCTCGATTTCATGATGAATCATATCATGGAACAGAGTTACCATAGCTCGTCGATATGTTGCCCCAACATTTTTCAGACCAAACGACATCACCTTGTAGCAGAAGGTGCCCCATGGGGTTATGAAAGTTGTCTTCTCCATGTCTTCTGGTGCCATCTTAATTTGATTATAGCCAGAAAAGCCATCCTTGAAGGAGAATACCGAGAACTGAGCCGTGTTATCCACCAAAACGTCGATGTGAGGTAATGGGAAATCATCTTTAGGACTAGCCCTGTTCAGATCCCGGTAGTCAATACACATCCGTACCTTCCCATCCTTTTTAGGTACTGGAACGATATTTGCAACCCATGGCGGATAATTTGTAACCGCTAGAAATCCTGCATCCAACTGTTTTTGCACTTCTTCCTTTATCTTGACAACCATCTCTGGTCTTGTTCTTCTGAGCTTCTGCTTGACCGGAGGACAATCCTCTTTGAGAGGAAAACGGTGTACCACAATGTCTGTGTCAAGCCCCGGCATGTCCTGATAAGACCAAGCGAAGATGTCAACATACTCTTGCAGCAATTCAATCAACCCCTTCTTCAAATTATCTTCCAAAGCAACCCCTATCTTGATTTCTCTCTTGACGTCTTCGGTGCCGAGATTATTCACTTCAATAGACTCTTGATGCAGTTGAATGACCCTTTCCTCCTGTTTTAACAACCTGGCAAGTTCTTCAGGGAGTTCGCAGTCTTCATCACCCTCTTCTTCAGCTTGAAAGATTGGATTTTCAAAGTCGAAGCGAGCCATAGCAGAACTGTTATCAATAGGATCCGGTGACGTGCATCTGCATGAGTGATGGTATGTGCTTATGAGTGTGAACAAGGAATGAAAACTAAACAAAACATTGCCAAAATATTTTTTTGATTTTTGAAAACTGCAAAAATAGAAAGACAGTGAACAAAATATTTGAATGCAAAAAGACGTCCTTTATTTATGATAAAAAATGTAGGTATCCACATAGATGAGCCCCACAATGAGTCATTACGCCCTGGGCGGAATGTAAGACTTGGATATGCATGAATAAACAAATAAAATTACTCTTCAAGAAGAGTGACTTGGATAATCTCTTCAGAAGACCAGTTGCGGAGAACTTCACCCGGGACCCTTGGACGCACCCAGTTGTCAATGTCGCAATCATTATCCCCATCTTCTTTGTTGATTGCAGAGACCTGGCTGTACTGAATGATGCCAGCACTGGAGAAAGTAATCGACCCCTGACGAGTCTGAGGCGTTGAAGTTGTAGAAGTCAATGTCGGCTGATACCCAATCCCAAACTTGTCTTCCTTTACAGGTAAATCCACCAAACATCCCCAACCGGGAGCAACACTTGAATTTACCAAGGCATGTGCCTGCTTGAAGGACGACAAAGATGCACTTGTTTCAACCCCTTCCACTGGAGCTGCATCCTTGAATTGAACTGCCTCAAAGGCCTGACACAGGGTCTCATGAATCTCACCTTCTACCTCTACATACTTGAATGTAGACAGGTTATTGACTAGAATATCCTCCTCACCATAGACAATGCTAATTCTTCTGTTGACCGGGAACTTGATCTTCTGATACAAGGTCGAGGAGACTGCCCCAACATTGTGGATTCAAGGACGACCCAGCAAGCAGCTATACAAAGGACTGATATCCATCATATAGAATACGGTGTTAAAGGTTTGTGATACACTCTGAATTGGCAATTCTATCTCTCCGAACACCGACCTCTTAGAACCATCGAAGGCTCTTACCACAAGATCAGAAGGCTTCAAGATCAAACCTTCTACATCTAACCTTGACAGGGCTCTCTTGGGTAGAACATTGAGAGAGGAACCTGTATCCACCAGAACATGGGATATCGCAGTGTCTTTACACTCCATCGAGATGTGCAAAGCCTTGTTATGATCGCGTCCAGTTGGCGTCAAGTCAGAATCAGTAAAACCCAACCCGTTGCTTGTATGAACATTTGCAACGATCCCTTCTAGTTGGTTCACTGAGATCTCCTGAGGCACATATGCAACATTAAGGACCTTCAGGAGTGCCTCCCTGTGTGCCTCCGAACACAGCAGGAGTGAGAGAATAGATATCTTGGATGGCGTCTGAATCAACTGATCGACTACCTTGTAATCGCTTTTCTTTATAATTCTCAAAAGTTCGTCCACATCCTTCGCAAAAGCAGGCTCAGAGCCAGCCTGTGGTGCAGAGGTACCCTCATTCACAACTTGCTTGCCTTTGGCCTTCGCCGCGGCGTCAGCACTATCAGGTTGGGTAACCGGTGGTGAGAACAATTTACCACTTCTGGTGAATCGCCCGATTCCACCAACATTATCCACTGCGGGATCTTTTATCTCAATTCCAGGTTCAGACTTCTGATCCTGCACCTCTTCTACTTTCAGTGGCTGCTCCACTCCATGATCATGCGTGTACACACTCCCCCCGTAATGCCAAGGAATGGACCTTTCGCTAGTGAAAGGTAAAGGACTAGGGGTCGTGATGGTCATAGTGGATTGATGCGGTCGCACTGGTGGTACCGGTTGCGCTACTGGCGCACTGATATGAGCGGTCGGGTAGAAAATTATGATAGTGGCAACGTCACAGTCATACTCAAAAATCTTATTTATTGAAGTACAAACATCCGAAACATCGGAATCAAGTTCAACAAGTACATCAGAATCAAACACCATGTTTGGAATATCAACAACAACATCAGAAAATTAATTACATCATTGGGAATTACAAAATCAGCTGGAACAACATTTGTAAATTCTTCAGCATCTTCAGGAAAGAGAGGATCAACATCTGCATTCTCAACAACCCCTTCAACAACCTCTTCAACAGACCTTTAGGCAGATAAGTCTTCAGCTTGGAGGATACCATCGTCAAGCAAGGCCTGGACACCCTACTGTAGCTTCACACAACCCCCACTCTGTGCCACACAACCCAAACAACCGCTCCCACAGCCGGGGAAAACATCTGCCTTTAGCAAGTATTCTTTGATTTCTAACAGCGAAGTCTTCAACTTCAACACCTCCTTGACTAATTTGACTTCTCCTTCAACCATGTTAACATTTGCTCTACCATGCTGCGGCATAGGATTGTTGACAACATTAGGAGCCGGCGCAAAGTTAATGGCCTTTGAATCAATAAGGTCCTGAACTACGTGCTTAAAAGCTTTGCAGTTCTCAATAGTGTGGCCAGGTTCCCCAGAGTGGAAATTACACCTAGCATTGGCGTCATAACCCACTGGAAGCCTGCCAACGGGAGGAGCCAAAGTGCGTAACTGCTCAAGTTGCAAATGTTGAAGGTTGGGAAACAACTGGGCATACGACATCGGAAGAGTGTCGAAACGCCTATCCATCATCCTGTTGTTGTTGGTATTGATTTTGTTGACATTGAGGTTGTTGTTGTTGCACTGGTGCTGCAGCCGGAATGGTCACTGCTGCAACATAAGGTTGTTGATGGTAATTCTGAAAGTTATTCCTCCGGTTACCCCTGTTCTGATAAGAAGATATGGCATTTGCATCCCCTTCTCTCCTCTTCTGTCCTCCTAAGAACGGCTTCTTTGACCCCGAAGATGATCCAACCCCATTTTGGATCTTACATGTCTTCAAGTAGTTCTCCACCCTCTCACTGGTAGAGACCACATCAGCAAAATTCGAGGCGTTGCAACCCATCAGACGCTCCAAATAAGATCCAGCCAGTATGTTCATAAACATGTTGGCCATCTCTTTTTCCAACATCGGAGGCTGAACACGGGAAGCCAACTTTCTTCAACGTTGAGCATACTCTTTGAAGCACTCGTTGCTCTTGAGAGACAGATTCTGGAGCCGAGTCCTGTCAGGTGCCATATCCACATTGTGCTGATATTGCTTCACAAAGGCCTCAACCAAGTCTCTCCAGTAGCGAATATGGGCTCTATCCAGCCTGATATACCACTCCAAGGATGCCCCAGCTAGGCTGTCCTAGAAGAAGTACATGAGCAACTTCTTATCATCAGAATACGCGATCATCTTGCGGAAGTAAGCTTGTACATGAGTCTTCGGGCAAGAGTTTCCATTGTACTTATCAAACACAGGGACTTTGAATTTTGGCGGAACTCTCATGCCTGGGACCAGCCCCAAGTCAGCAACATCCACACCAAGAGCATTCTGCCCTTCCACAGCTTTCAACCTCTCTTCCAGTCTCCAAAACATAGGGTCCATACCATGGCCCATGCCAAAGTCCTCCTGAAGTAGGGGGAATTTATCCTCCTGATCATCATGGATGGGTTGTTGACCAAGATTGCCATGTGGGATTGGGATAGGCCCCGATCCATTGGGTCCATTAGCCTCTCCAGCGGAAGGATAAGCCACAACCTCCGGTTGAGTAGTAGGGGGATACCCCTATACCAACAATCTAATCTCCTGTTGTCCCTGAGTGTAGCACCTCAAATTTGCACCCCCCATTCATTCATTCATTTCATTTTTAGGTCATTGACATTACATATTACATTGCATAGCACATTGCATCTTATCAGTCAAGACTGGTATCAGGAGGATTCCTCAGTGCAAAGGAGCAAGGTTTTTTCTTGAGATAAAAGCCCCATGATTATTCACAAGAGCTTATATGATCCAAGGGTTCATTTTGAAGCAACTTGACCAAGTGTTGAAGGCTCAAAAGTCCACAGTGCATTTTCAAGTCATCTGAGGCCCATAAAAGTCAACGGAAAGTCAACTGAGGGCTAGGAAGTGGAGAAATGGTCTGGGACACTTCATTCATGTCCAAAAGAGGTTCATTCATCATGACAAGTGTCTACATTGAAGATTTTGAAGCCAGATGAAAAGTTTCCAGAAATGGAAAATGACCTGTAATTTCAAGTTTCCAAAAATGGCAAGTTTTTGGACCAACTTCAACTCAACTTTCCAACATCAAATAAGCTTCAAATGAAATTTTGTCCAACATGAAAGTTGAAGATCTTTCTCTCCCATTTCCAAAAAGTCCAAGATCATGAATTTATGATGAATGGTTAAGGCGTTATGATCAAATCATTGCAAAGTGTACATGAAACTTCAAAAGGCCATATCTTTTGAACCAAGACTCCAATTTGAGTGCTCCTTTTTGCATAATTCTTCTCATGACATGAATTTTTCAAATCATTAATTACATGGCATGAAATTCATTCACACAACCATTTGCTCATGCATGCTATTTTTGAAGGGAAATTGCCAAAATCAAAATTGGTTGATCACATGAATATAATTCCAATTCCAATGTGTGCATGGGCTGATTTTGAATGAATTTGGCCCCTCATTGTGCACTGTTCACGTAGGACTTCCATGCATGAGGTGAAATTGCAATTTGTGCATACACCTTGTATCTTCCTAATCTCCATTAGCCTTGGCCTAATCATGTTTTCAGATTAATTAACAGATGGTATAAAGGCTTAATGATAACTGTATTGCTCATCACACAAGTTTTCAGATCTAGAAATCCCTCTTCACTCTCAATTTTCTCTTCATTGATTTTCCAAAATTCCACACACAACACCCTAATTTTCTTGAATAATCATGAACATGGAGTGTTGTTGAGCAAGATTCAACGTGTGTTTGGTGGATTTTGCCTCAAATTCGTGCATACCACAAGCTTGAAGGTGTTAATGGAAACTCAAAATTGAGCTGGATTCAAGTCTTCTCACAAGCCATTTCTTGCATCAAACTTCCTTGGAGCTCAAAGCAAGTGAAACTGGACATTGCCAAGCCTTGGATACACGATTTTAGCCAACTGCTCTTCAAACAAGGTGAGTTTCAACTTTCTTTTTTCTCCATTATTGTGCCATGATAGTGTAGATCCTTACTTGCTGATCATGCTGATAAAAATTTCGTGTGAAATGGTGTATTATTGGCTGAGATATGATGATTAGAAGTTTTGTATGTCAAACTGTTTTGATTTGATTTGCATTTGTTATGATGGATTAGTATGATTTGATGATGGATTCATGTTCCTCATTGCATAACGGTTCGAATGATGTACTCATGAGCAATTTCTGGAATTTTTTTTTGTGAATGCTACACTTCATCGCCGTCTTCGCGAGGAAGACGATTGTTTCAGCCCCTAGCGCCGCCGTCTGTGTTTTCCTGCATGTGGCTAGGGTTTCGCTGTAAAACGACAGTGTTTTGATTGTAGATGCTCCCTCGGTTCGATCCCTCCCTGCGTCGTTTCTGAATTTTGCTTTCATTTTCCTCATAGGCCAAAACGACTGCGTTTTGGCCAGCGAGCGCTCCCTCGCTTCGATTCCGCCTGGCCACATGTTTTCAAATTGATTCAGCATTTTACCTTTCCCTCCAAATTTCATATACATTGCCATATTAATTCAAATAATATTTTGCCAACTTTGAAAAATCATATAAAATTGAAAAATCATCCAAATAATTCCATTCTTTTTGCTAAGTGATCCTTGGAATGTCCTTTATTTTTTGGTGTGAATTTCATGATTTTATCTCTTCTGGAATTTGATTTGTGTTGGATGGATTGATCATGTGTGCATATATGACATTACTTCATTCTTTCTATCATGAAATGCTCAGAAATAATCCAATGGCCATGAAATTTTGTGTGTTGACTCTTAGCATGTTGATTGACATTTGAGGCTTAGTTTGATATTTTTCTCATGTTCCATCCCTGTTTTATGTACATGTTAATATGGTGTGACAATGCATGTCACACCGTTGGATGTCCTATTTGATCATTTTCATTGATAGACCAATTGATCTCTTCTGTTTACAAATTTTGGTATGATGATTGTATTGGACATGTTGTATGCTCATGAAAATTTCCAAAATTGTTTGATGCATTTCTGATTTAATGTGCATTTTCTCACTTGTATGTCCAATTGATGATCATGTTGTGTGTCTTTGCCATATTTTGTTCACCACATGACTTTGCTTGATGATTTTGATTTGGTCGTTTTAGGATATGTTCATGATAGAGTAAATGTGATTCATGTCGAGTCTTAGCTTCTGTTTTGACTTTTTACCCCACCTTTGACCCTAGCCTTTGAGCTAGTGGTTTGTTCTCATCCTTTTGACTTTGTGTTTCAGGTTTCAAGCATTTAGCCACATTGGTTGATATGATCTCATCACTTGAGATACAAGTTATTTTGGTTGACTAACCTTGCTGTTTTGTAGGTCTTGTGGATGATGAACCAATTTAGTTTGCTTGCACCTTATGCCTTGCATTGATGTTGTCTGATGATTAGTTGTCTCACTGTTGGACTTTCTGATTGTTTTGTCTGAATAATATACTGATTGTTTGGTTGTTTACACATGTACATTAGCTGCTTTAAGTTCATTATTTGAACTTTGCTTTGCTTTGCTTGTGGTTGGCATACCACCCAGGTAATGACCTCTGACTTCATGTAGTCTGGAAGACATGCTATCTTTGGCAGGCACCTGTCTGAAGCCCTCCTTAAGAGGCAATGTTTGTGCTTGTTTATCTTTGTGCCTTGCATTTCAAGTCCTCCTAAGTGAAAAGGCAATTGGCAGATAGAAGGGATGTGCAATCCATCCCCTGCTATTCAGTTGAGTCATTCATCTTGCTCGCATTACGTGCTGATGCATTTTGAATAAACACCCAAGATCATTGTCCAGAGTCAGTCATGTGGAGTAGGGTCCCTCATTCTGGATCCCCACACTTTCATTGAGTCAAGCTCACCTAGGCCTGCGTTAAGAGCTATGAGGTCTTATCCTCATCACCTTTCATCTGCTCACCCTGATGGTCAATGTCAGTGGTTAAGAGCCTCAAATACCTTTCCAGTTGGCTTGTTTGTCGAGGTTGATATGACCCCTTGACTAAAGCCCGACCTTGATGTTTGAGCCCCTTGTTGGTGTGTTTACTTCATGCTGTATGTGTTTGTGTGGTGTGATTGTATCCCATAGGTTTGCTAGACTTCGCGTAGTCTCGTTTGCATGTCAATTAAGGTAGCACGGTTCCTTCGTCTAGGACTTCCTTTCTTGCGTGAGCATCCTAAAACACAAACAAACATTATCCCCTCTTAAGGACACGTTAACTCCTTCTACTACAGGTGAGTAAGTCTCCAAAGGTCGAGCATCCTGTAGATTGCGTAGTGACGTTGTCCACTTAAAAAACACAAACCAACAGAAATAGTTTAGTCAAACTACGACAACTCTGATTCTCATGTCCAGATGAGATACGTAGGCACGAGATGCGATGTCTTGTCAAGTTTGACTGACAACTAACTGTGATCCTTTTCTCTCGCCCCCGTTGCGATTTGGACCTTCCCTTTCTCTTGCCCCAGTTGCAATCGAGACCCTTCTTCTTCTTGTGTGTGTGCTCGGAGTCTGACGTGAGTCCAGCGATTGGCAGTCGATTTCCTGTGTGTGGTTTATTTGTGTGGAGTCTGACGTAAGTCCAGCGATTGGCAGTCGGTTTCCTGTTTGTGTTTTGTTTGGCGTGCGTTAGCCGAGCTATGATTGCTCTGATTCTTTCTCTGGTCAGAGAAGATACGTATGCATAGGATGCGATATCCTAGCGAGCACGTTTCCCCTGTCCCCGAACTATGTCGACTCTGATGTTTGTTTCTGACAAACTATGTAGGCCCAGGATGCGACATCCTGCCGAGTCCGCCTTCGTCCGTCTTCTTTCGCCTGTGTTTCATTCCAGCTCGTGCAGTTTTGGGAAGTTATTTAGCAACCTTTCTTCTATTCTTTTGAGCGTGGATCCCGTCGAGTACGACAGATGCGTAGGGGTGCTAATACCTTCCCTTCGCATAACTGACTCCCGATTCTATCAATCTCTGGTCGTGAGACCATTCTTTTCCAGGTTTACTTCGAGCGTTTCCTTTCCCGCCTTTGGGATAAATAACGCACGGTGGCGGCTCTATGTCTTTTCCCGCCGGTTTTTTGTGTAATACGACAGCTGGCGACTCTGCTGGGGACTATAGAGAAGTTGACCTATTGTTGGTCCGTCTTCCCTAAGCGAGTCAGTCCTAGCGCTCTTTAGGATAGTGTTGGTTGCTTTTACTGCTTTATTGATTGCATTTATGATGTGATTGATAATATGTGCATTATGTGTTTGCATGCATCATATTATCGTTGTGCTGGCTGTGTATATGTTTCTCTATTGGGTGGGAGCTACAAGAGGTAAAAAGCCCAATACCCAGGCTATGAGTGAACTTTAGGACACCTAGGAATAGAGTGATTCATGGGAAGTGGGTGGTATGGCGCCACTTAGCGGAACATGGCATCACGAGCAGTTCAGATCCTGATGGGGTCTTATCGTTGCATACATCTGGTGTGTATATGATGATATTCTTGAAAGGGTTGTTTATCCTGCGTTTCTCTTGACCTTACCCTGGCCTAGATGACACCCGTGAGTGGGGCGGGTATGAATCATTACAGGTACAGTTGGTGACTTAATTTGTTGGTGACCGTATTCTGTTGGTGACCGTAACCTGTTGGTGACTCTTGGTTCTTGTTGGTGACTCTTGGTTCTTGTTGGTGACTCTTGGTTCTTGTTGTATGGGTTCCAGATGACCGTGGGTTCCAGAAGACTGTAGGTTCTAGATGACTTTGATTTGTGGTTTCCGGTTCCGAGTTCAAGCCGAAGTTCTGAACCTGTGCCTTGTGACACAGCCAGCCAGTCATATTTGCATCATAGCATGTTTATTTTCAAAAAAAAGAATGCAATAAAAAAATGATGAAAAAAAAGAAAATGCAAAAAAGGAAAAAAACTAACTTGTACATGCATATCATTTCTCAGGTTCATTCAGGAGTCTGTTCACAGTGAGAGATGGCAGCCATTCCAGAGTTGAAGAGGAAGACTTTCACCTACAATTTCTACCATGAGTCGTTGACATCTTTGGAAGAGTTGAGTAATCTAGTGACCGGTTGTAATCAGAAGGTGTTTGATGATCAGTATGGGGATATTCTGGCTTTGTTGAAAATGGTGGTGGACCCAGTACCGTTGCAGACTCTCCTACAGTTCTATGATCCAGAGCTCCGTTGCTTCACTTTTCAGGATTATCAGTTAGCTCCCACTCTTGAAGAGTATTCTATCCTGATGAATGTGCTGATCAAGTACCAGGTGCCCTTCCTGGATGTTCCGAAGGAGGTTGATTTCAGGGTTGTTGCTAAGGCTCTTTATTTGAGTATCAAGGAGGTGAGTGATAATTGGAGATCAAGTGGTGATGTTGTGGGTTTGTCTTTGAAGTACTTGGTGAGAATGGCTAAGGAGGAAGCGAAGAAAGGGAATTGGGAAGCTTTCAACGCTCAGTTAGCTGTCATGATCTATGGAGTTGTCTTGTTCCCGAGTATGCCTAATTTTGTGGACCTGGCAACAATCACTATTTTCATTGGAGGAAACCCGGTTCCTACTTTGTTAGCTGACACTTATTATGCTGTACATAGCAGGCATAGTAAGGGTGGAGCTATCAGGTGTTGTCTCCCTTTGCTACTTAAGTGGTTCTTGTCCTTTCTACCAACCAGTGGACCTTTTGTGGATACTCAGAGCACTCATAAGTGGACTCAGAGGATTATGTCACTCACCTCTTACGATATCAAGTGGCAAGCTTACAGGATGAATGTGCGTCATGTCATTATGAGTTATGGAGGGTTTCGTAATGTTCCACTCGTAGGAACTAAGGGTTGCATCAATTATAACCCGGTTCTTTCTCTCCGTCAGTTGGGGTTTGTCATGAATGAAAGGCCACAAGATGCTGAGATAGCTGAGAGCGTGTACTTTGAGAAGCGGAGTGATCCAGCTAGATTGGAGCAAGTGGGAAAAGCTTGGGAGCATATTGGTGTCAAGGATGGATCAGTTTTGGGGAAGAAGTTTGCCATTGCTATGCCTGCCTACATTGAGTGGGTCAAGGATAGAGTTGGAACCTTGTTGTTACCCTATGATAGGATGGAACCATTGCAGGAGCAACCGCCTTTGATCCTTTCTGAGAATGTGTCTGCTGAGTATTACAAACAAGCCTTGATGGAGAATCGTCGGTTGAAAGAGAAGGAACAAGAGATCCAGATGGAGCTTTACAAAGCCAAAGCGGATAAGTTGAGCTTAGCCCATAAACTCAAAGGAGTGCAAGGCGAAAGTGCTAGTAGATTGGGAAGCAAAAAGAGGTCCTATGAGGAGATAGAAGCAATGTTGGATGGAGAACACCGTGAGCGTTTGAGGTTGCAAAGAGCAGAAGCCAATTACCAGAAGAAGATACGAGACTTGGAAAGGCATCTTAAAGACAAGGATACTCAGTTAAAGAAGGAGATAGACCTGAGGCTTACATCAGAGAGTCAGCTCAGAGAAGAAGTTGTGGAACTCAAAGTGCAATTGAAGGAGAAGATCACCCCTTTACCTGATTGTTCAGAGTGCGACAGGTTGATTGATCAGTGCCAGTACCTGAAGACTCTTATTCCTGGAGGACGGCCTTTTTAGTCTTGTTGTTTATTTTGAGAATCACCTCCAGGATTGTTGGATGGGATTCCTTGTTGTACTCTGATGATTTGAATCTTTGATTGAACTATGTTTGTATGATCTTTTTGCTCATGATCTATAGATGAGAGTGTTGATGTTTCACCTTTTGCTCATTATCCTGTGTAGGTTGCTCTTTGTTGTTTATGTTGCAGGTTGCCATTTTTTCCAAAGTGAATAAGGCTCTTGAATGCTTGAGAAATGATGAAACATATCATATGCATCATACGCATCATGCGCATCATACACATATCATTCTTGCATTACAGGTATTCTTGAAGAAGACTTCTCATTCTGGTTCCTGTTTCAGGCAGGATTGTTGATCGTCGTCCACACCGCTACGCTACAAGACTGAATCAACAGAGAAGTATGGATCAAGTTCAAGCTGAGTTGGCAGAGATGAGGGCTAACATGGCCCAGTTTATGAATATGATGTAAGGGGTTGCGCAAGGGCAAGAGGAACTTCGAGCCCTGGTCCAGAGACAGGAAGCTGCGATTCCACCTGTCAACCATACTTTGCCAGAGGGAGGCCCAATCAATGACACTGTTACTGCTGCTGTTCACATCAACAACTATGCCGTGGGTGATGAGTTGAGGGGTATCAGAATCAACGGACAACCTATTGCTCCAGAGACTGCTAATGCCAGAGCGACCCGTGCTCCAGTTCGCCAGCCTGCTCCGTTGGTCGACAAACAAGAGGATATGTTCACTCTCCTGAGTGATGATGACGAGGTTGGAAGGACTGAAGAAAGGGATAGGAAGGTCGATGCCCTAGCTGAGAAAATCCGTGCTATGGAATGTCAGAACTTTTTGGGGTTTGATGTTACGAATATGCGTTTGGTGGACGGACTGAGGATCCCTTACAAATTCAAGGCGCCTTCCTTTGACAAATACAATGGCATTTCTTTCCCTCGCACTCATGTGCAGGCTTATTTCAGAAAAATCTCCGCATACACTAATGATGAGAAGATGTGGATGTACTTTTTCCAGGACAGCTTGTCCGGAGCTTTCTTGGACTGGTACATGGAGTTGAAGAGGGAGTCTAATAGAAGCTGGAGGGATTTGGGTGAAGCCTTCTTGAGGAAGTATAAGCATAATATGGATACGGCTCCGAGCCGAACTCAGTTACAGAGCTTGTGTCAGAAGTCTGGTGAAAGTTTCAAGGAGTACGCCTAGAGATGGCGTGAGTTAGCTGCAAGGGTGCAACCTCCTATGTTGGAGAGAGAGTTGACGGATATGTTTATTGGGACCCTACAGGGGGTGTTCATGGAGCGTATGGGGAGTTGCCCGTTCGGTAGCTTTTCTGACGTGGTAATCTGTGGAGAGAGGACTGAAAGTCTTATCAAAGCAGGGAAGATTCAAGATTCTAGTTCTTCATCTTCTAGTTCTAAGAAGCCATTTGCTAGGGCACCCAGAAGAAGGGAGGGTGAGACTAATGCTGTGCATCATAGGAGAAGCATGAACAGAGGACAATATTGTCAGGTTGTCGCTGTAACTATCCCAGCACCTCAACCACGACAACAGCAACAACAAAGAGGACCACCACCACCACCACAACAACAACGTCCATTTCAGCCGAGACAGAGGATGCCAGATCGTCGTTTCGACCCATTACCGATGACATACGCTGAATTGCTTCCTGAACTGCTCAGGTTGGGGTTTGTTGAATTACGCACTATGGCTCCGTTGACGAAGATACCTGCTGGGTATGATGCCAATGTTCATTGTGACTTTCACTCCGGTGCACCGGGGCACCATATTGAGAATTGTAGGACTTTTCATCATAAGGTCCAGGATTTGATTGATGCAAAGACAATCAACTTTGCTCCTGTTCTGAATGTTGTGAATAATCCTATGCCTCAGCATGGTGGGCATAGGGTGAACAATGTGGAAGATGAGGAGGCTGTAGATTTGGTGGTTGATGTTGATGAGGTTCAGACGTCGCTGATTGTGGTAAGAGAACGTCTGCTGAAAGGGGGAGTGTTCCCGGGCTATGATGAGGACTGTCCAGATTATGTTAATTCAGAGAATGGTTGTGGAAAGCTGAGAAGAGGTATCCAGGGTCTGATTGATGAAGGTTGCCTGCAGTTTAGTTGGGCTGTGAGAGATCGTGGGGTGGTGTTAACTGTCACCATTTATTTCAAACCGCCCGAGGGTCCTGGACGTGCTCCGAGTAATGTTAATGCACCCGCAAATGTTGGTACCCCTGTAACCATATCTGCTCCAGTGACGGTTGGTACTCCTACTACTATTGTTGCTTCTGGTAGAAGACCTGTTGAGAACAGTAGGGCAGTCCCTTGGAGGTATGATAATGCTTACCGCAATAGCAGAAGGTCGGAAAGTCAAATCAGACCAGTGAATCAAGCTCCAGTGACAATTGGTGTGCCGAATAGAGCTCCAGTAACTGTTGGTCCGGCTGTGAACAATGTGGGAGGACCTGGAGGGTTTACCAGGAGTGGGCGTCTGTTTGCACCGCAGACTTTGAGAGATAACAATGCATAGGTTTTTGCCAAAGCAAAGGGGAAGCAAGCTGTGGTTGAAGAAGGACCTGTACAGAAGGAGGCGCCAGAGGGTTCATTTGAGAAAGATGTGGAGGAGTTCATGAAGATCAATAAGAAGAGTGATTATAAGATTGTGGACCAGCTGAACCAAACTCCGCCCAAAATCTTTATACTCTCGTTGTTGTTGTGTTCTGAGGCATACCGTAACGCCTTGCTGAAAATGTTGAATCTGGCTTACGTGCCTCAAGAGATTTCGGTGAATCAGCTCGAGGGTGTCATTGCTAATGTGAGCACAAGGCATGGGTTAGGGTTCACAGATCTGGATTTGACGCCTGAAGGTCGTAATCATAACAAAGCCCTGCACATCACCATGGAATGCAAGGGCGCAGTGCTGTCGCATGTGTTGGTGGATACTGGCTCTTCCTTGAATGTGTTGCCCAAGAATATTTTGAGCAAGATTGATGTTGAAGGGGTTGTCCTCACTCCGAGTGATCTCATTGTTCGTGCTTTTGATGGATCCAAACGGTCTGTTTTTGGTGAAGTCACGTTTCCAGTGAAGATTGGCCCGGAGGTATTTGATGTTGTCTTCTATGTGATGGATATTCAACCAGCATATAGTTGTCTATTGGGGAGTCCCTGGATACATGGGGCTGGAGCAGTGTCGTCAACTCTCCATCAGAAGCTGAAGTATGTTTGGAATGGTCAGGTTGTGACTGTGTGCGGCAAGGAGGACATTCTTGTGAGTCATCTATCCTCTTTCAAGTATGTGGAGATGGATGGTGAGATTCATGAAATGCTGTGCCAAGCATTTGAGACCATTGACATTGAGAGGGTGGCGTTTGCTGAGCAGAAAAAGCCAAGTGCCTCAATTGCATCAAACAAGCAGGCCTTGGAGGTTGTCAGCTCTGGTAATGCAGAAGGCTGGGGCAAGATGGTTGACCTTCCCGTCAAAGAAGACAAATTCGGTATTGGTTATCAGTCTCTCTAGGCAGAGCAGGGTGTTCACAAAGGGCCGAGTACCTTCACCAGCGCTGGGTTGATGAATCATGGAGACGTCTTTGCAGCTGGTAGCGGAGACGGTGACAGTGATTATGATCTGGACAACTGGGTGCGCCCGTGTGCTCCAGGGGAGATGGTGAATAATTGGACAACCGAAGAAATAGTCCAAGTTACTCTTCATATAAAGTAATTTTCTTTTGTTTTTTCATTTTGCACAAAACCCTACTGTAACACCTCAAAATTTGCCCTCCTCTTCTTGGGACTAGTTTAGCATTTTTGCATTTCATTTTTAGGACATTAGTCATTGCATATTGCATATCATGTGAAAATAAGCAGGTCATCCTCCTAAGTCTTTCTCAGAAGATAGAGAGGTTAAGAGATGCAAGCCTAAGGGTCTCATAAATTGATCATTAGCCATCTGAGGGTTGCTCTTCAATTAGGGTTTCTTGGTTCCTCAAGGAGGTTGAGTATTATCTTGGTTGAAATGGTACATCATCATCATCATGGTTCATTATTTCTGATCATGTTCTTTGGGATTAGGGTTTTGACCTCTGGTCAACCCTAATCAGTTGCATTCTACCAGTCAGGGTTTTTCAAGGAGGTGAGGTCTTTCTTGAGAAGGAGATCATCATATGATTTTATTGAGCTTGTATAAGCTAGGGTTTCATTTTGGAGCCATTTCCTCAAGTGGTTGAGGCTCAAGCTGATTAGAGCATTTCCAAGTCATCTGTCAACCAGAAAGTCAACAGAAAGTCAACTGAGGGCTAGGAGGTGGAGAAATGAGTTTCAACATCTCATTCATGTTCAAAAGAGGCTTATTCTTCATTACAAATGCATATCTTGAAGAATTTGAGGTCAGATCAAAAGTTTCCAAAAATGGAAAGTGACCTGTAATTGAAAGTTTCCCAAAATGGAAAGTTTTTGATTCAAATTCAACTTGATCTTGCATCATCAAAGAAGCTTCAAATGAAATTTTGTCCAACATAAAAGTTGAAGATCTCTCTCTCCCATTTCCAAAAAGTCCAAGATCATGAATTTATGATGAATGGTTGGGGAGATATGGTCCAATCATTGTCAAGTGTACATGAAACTTCAAAGGGGCATAGCTTTTGATTCATAATTCCAAATTTGGTGGTTCTTTTTGCAAAATGCTTGTCATGACGTGTAGTTTCTAAAACATCCATCACATTACATGAAATTTGAACATATGATCATTTGTGCATTCAAGTCAATTTTGGAGGGAAACATGAAAATTTAAAATTGATGCATCATGGGAACAAATGACCATTGTTAATATGTGCATGGAGTGTTTTTAAGTGCATTTGATCATTGGTTTGGTACTGTTCACGTTTGGAATTGCCATGCACCATGCAATTTTCAAGTTTTGGTCATAACACCTTATTTTCATTAATTTCAACTAAACATGATTAACTTTTAATTAAATTGAGATTAGGACATCATATAAATAGAAACCCTAACAGAATTTGAGATTAACTTGATCATTTCACCATTTCTAGATCTAAGAAATTTTTGCCTCCAAATTTTCTCTCAAGCATAATTCAAATTTTTTTCACATAACATTGCAATATTCTTCCACATTCTTGTTCTATGGCTTTGATATAGTGCAGATCAAGCTTTAGATTGTTGAATTCGTGTGGAAATCAAGTGTGCAAGTTCAAGAACTCAAGAACGGCAAATGCAAATTGAGCTAGATCTACACATTTTCAAGCCTCCATTCAATCATAAAACTTCATTACAAGTGTTCTGGAGTATATTTGAAGCTTGCCAAGCCTTGGATCGTGTATTTCCAGAAGTTGATCTTCAAGAGGTCACATTTTCGATCACCTTAATTCTCTGTTTTATGTACATAATCTTGTAGATCTTGTTGTGGTGAGAATTCTGATATAAATTTTGTGGAATTTGGATGAAAATTGAGTGAGATATGATGATTTCGAGTTTAGATCTAGAAACTTTTTTGCTTCGATTCAGAAAATCCATAGAGATTTAGGCTTAGATAATATGATATTTGAATTCTACATTGAAAGAGCTTTCCAACGATATATAATTTGTAAAATTCTGAGCAATTCTGGAAATTCCGGAAATTTTTTGATGAACTTCATCTTGTTCATCATCATCTTTATGAAGAAGATGAAGATCTTCATCTCTGGTTCGCTAGGGTTCTAGCATGAAGAACACGCGCCCAGGCCTGTTTGATCCTTGATCCTCCATTCGATTCCTGGCGGTCACGTTTTTGAGTTTTGTTTTTCATTTTTCCAGTTACACGGTTCGATTCCAGCGCATGTCACATTTTCAAATTCTTCTTCATTTTTCGTTTTCCCTCTAAACTTCCACATGCTATGTTCATTTTATTTCACAAATTTTTTGCTAACTTTAAAAATCCATAACTAATTGAAAAATCATCCAATTAATCCCATTCTTTTTGAAAAATGATCCTTGGAATGTATAGAATTTTATTATGTTGATTTCATGATTTTACACTTCCTGGATTTTGAATTGTAATGGATTATGTGAACATGTGTGCATTTATGACCTTGCCTTACTCTTTCCATCATGAAATGCTTGATTTTAATCCAATGGACTTGAAATTTTACATGCTGATTCTAGACACATTGATGGATGTTTTAGGCTTGGTTTGGTATTTTTCTCATGTACCAATTCTGTTTTATGCTTGTGTTTGCATGGTGTGACAATTTGTGTCACACCTTTGGTTGTCTAACTTGTGCAATTTGATTTCCATGCCAAATGACCTCTAATGCTTCTGATTTTTTGTATGATGGATGTTTTGGATGTGTTGAATGTTCATGAATTTTTCCAGAATCATTTGAATCATTTCTGTTTTGATTGGTAATTTTCATTCTTAATGTTCAAATGTGTGCCTTGAATTGGTCATTAACTTCTCTTGCCTATTACATGAACTTGCCTATTCCTTTTGGTTTGGTCCTTTTTAGGAATTGTTATTGATTGGTTAAATATGATTCATGTTGAGTTTCAAGTTCTGTTTTGGCTTTTTGATCCCCTTTTGACCCTAGGCTTTGACCTAGTGGTTTGTTACTTACATTTGAGTTGTGATTTCAGGTTCAAGTGTGCATCTCCATGATTGATGTTGCTCCTTCATTTGAGCTTGATCATTTGTTGTTGTTGACTAACATTGGCTTGTTTTATAGGCTTTGAGGACAATTCACCTGTGTTTGCTCATTGTGCACATTGGATTTGTCTGTCTGTTTGAATATTGACTGTTGATTGTTTGTCTGGATTTTGTACTGATTGGTTTAGATGTTTTCACAGGTACCTAAGTTTCTTTAAGTTCATTTGAACTTTGCTTGGCTTGCTTGTGGTTTGCATACCACTGAGGTATAATCTCTTGATCTTCATGTAGTCTGGAAGACCTGTCATGTTATGTTGGCAGGCACCTGTCTGAAGCCCTCCTTAAGAGGCAATGCTTGTGTTTGTTTAATTTTGTGCCAAGCAGGTAAAGACCTCTCAAGAGGTAATTGGCAGATAAAAGGGATGTTCAATCCATCCCCTGCTATTCAGTTGTGTCATTCACTTTGCTCACACACCATGTGTTGATGCATCTTGAATAAGAACCCAAGATCTTGTTGTGTCAGTCACTTGTGGAGAAGAGTTCCTACATTCTGAACTCCCATACTTTCTATTTGATTCAAGCTCTCCCAGACCAGAGATAAGAGCTGTGAGGTCTTACCCTCAATTCCCATTTCATCTGCTTCACCCTAACTCTCAATGTTAGGGTTAAGAGCTAAAAACACCCCATTCCATTTGGCTTGTTTCTACAGCCTAGCCTTGTATGAGCCAATTGTTTGCATATAGTGTGTGTGCTTGCTTTATTGTGCTTGTTTGTTTGATTGTGCTGTTTAGGTTAGAAGTTCTTTCCCTGTTAAGGGGAACTACGTTGCCCTGATCCTCATACCAGATGAGGTACGTAGGAAAGAGATCGTGCGAGATCTCTCCGGGCACCCTTTTCCTTTTTTGTGTGTGTTTGCTTGACAGCTAGCAGGCTCGAGTACCAGACTCCCTGTTAGCTTGTTTGTTCAACTTTTTTGTTGCTTTTGACGACTCAGCGTCCGGTTAACCTCTTGTTTGCTTGGAGTCTGATGTAAGTCCAGCGATTGGCATTTGGTTTCCTTGTTTGTGTTTGTGTTTGGAGTCTGATGTAAGTCCAGCAATTGGCATTCGGTTTCCTGTGTGCGTTTGTTTGTTGTGTGTGGAGTCTGATGTAAGTCCAGCGATTGGCATTCGGTTTCCTTGTTTGTGTTTGTTGTTCGGAGTTGGATGTAAGACCATCGATTGGCATCCCGATTCCAGTTGTGTGTTTGTTTTGACGTCTCAGCGTCTGTGCATGTGTTTTGTTTCGGCGTGTGTTAGCCGAACTACGGTAGCTCTGATTCTCATTCCATATGAGATACGTAGGCATAGGATGCGATATCCTAGCGAGCCCGTTTCCCATTTCCCCGAACTACGTCGACTCTGATGTTTGTGTCTGACAAACTACGTAGGCCCAGGATGCGACATCCTGCCGAGTCCTCCTCCGTCTTCTTCCGCCTGTGTATTTCAGCGTGTGTGCATTCTTTGGGCAGTTATTTAGCAACCTTATTCTTTTCTTCTGAGCGTGGATCCCGTCGAGTACGACGGACGTGAGGGGGTGCTAATACCTTCCCCTTGCGTAACCGACTCCCGATCCTTGCAATCTCCGGTCGTAAGACCATTTCCTTTCTAGGTTTACTTCGAGCGTTTCCTTTCCTTCCTTTGGGATAAATAACGCACGGTGGCGGCTCTGTTTGTTTGTTTTTCCCGTCGGTTGTTTTTCGCGGATGCGACAGCTGGCAACTTTGCTGGGGACTTAAGAAGTGGACCTCTTGCTGGTCCATCTTCCCTAAGCGAGTCACTCCTAGCGTTCTCTAGGATAGTTTAGGTTGCTTGTGTTGCTCTATTTATTGCATTTATGATTATTATGTTGTGTATATATTTGCATAAATGTTTGCATGCATCATACTATCATTGTGCCGTCTTCTGTACAAGTGGTTCCTCTGATTTGGGGGGGTGTTCTGAGTGGGGCTAAAACCCAGGCCCGAGTATACACCTAGGATTAGCGTGGTCTCATGTTGCCTCTCATGTTAGGTCAACATGTTTTGGGCGACGTGACATACCACAAGTCAGACGAGGTTCTTTTAAGGGAGCTCTTCCTTTGTGGAGTATCCACTTTGGTTGAGTTACCTCATCTGAGCTGGTGACTTCGGTGACCGTTCTTTCCCGGATCATTGGTTTAGACGATCTTAAGAGAGCTGCAGCGGCACACTCGAAAGGGAAAACCCGTTGAGTATCTTTGCCCGATTGTCGAGACTATTATTCGCCTTAGGATGACCTGATTAGAATTCACCTGTGAGGGGAGGGTTGATTCTTACAGATGCATGTTCTAATGGTGATGTTCTGATGGTGACTAATGGTTCAGTTATTGATCAGAGTTCTATTTATAAGTCGGATTTATGGATTTATTTCCGAGACGCCGGAGTTCTGTCCGTAGTATTTATCAGTGGGGATCCGTTTATTTCAGGATTCCCTGGGCTGGTTCAGGGGGTCTTATGGTTATCTGTTCAGAAGACTTTCTGGTGATGATGATGATATATCCTTCAGTTCTGTTTATTTCGGAACTCCTGAGTGGGATTTATGGTTGCTCAGTACCTCAGATGGTTGTGATCAGTTCAAAGGCCGTAACCCAGTGCAGTGGATGTTCAGATGACTTGGAGGATGGCACAGTGCATTGCATTCATACATCAGCATCATTCACGTTTTGCATTTATCTGCATATAACACATGTTTATCCATATGCAAGGGACATTCTTGATCGAGATCTTGGTTGAGAGACTTCTTTGTTCCAGACATGAGGACCGGTTTGAAAGACGATGTTGTCTACAACTTCTTTGACCCAGAGATTGGTGTGTTGAAGGATATGATAACATTGATTACACCTGACCATGTGGGGATGTTCCGTGAGACTTATGGTGGTATCCTGAAGTTGGTTTTCAGGCTCACAGACAGTGATAGGAGCGCCATCCATACTCTTCTCCAGTTTTATGACTCGGGTTTGAGGTGCTTTGTTTTCCCGGATTACCTATTGGGGCCTTTGATGGAGGACTATGCCAGCATCCTGGGTATGCAGATCAGAGATCAGATTCCTTTCTATGCCACTAAGGGGGAGCCTGATGTTGCTGAGATCTCTCGTGCTCTTTATTTGAGCCCAGAGATGATTAAGGGGGGTTTGAAGGAGAAGGGAAAGTTGCCTGGTTTTCATCTGAGTTTCTTGGAGGCTAAAACCAAGGAGCATGCTGTTGTGGGTGATTGGAGGGCCGTTTGCGCTTTACTTGCTGTCAGCATCTATGGGATCATCATGTTCCCTAATCTGAGGAACTTTGTGGACATTAATGCCATCCGGTTGTTTATGCAGAGGAATCCCATTCCTACCCTGGTTGGAGATGTGTACTACTCGGTCCATAATCGGAACGAGAAGCGGCGTGGGGGATTGATCCGGTGTTGTGCTCAGCTGCTGTACAAGTGGTTTATGGGGTATTTGCCTTCCAGGGGTGCCTTTGTCTTTCTTGATCCTACTGTCAAGTGGTCATTCAGGTTGATGGGTTTGCGGGCCAAGGACATAGCTTAGACTCACAATGGTATGGCTGGACGAGATTTCATTTACAGTTGTGGGAGTCTTCCCAATGTGCCTCTTATAGGAGTTCAAGGTTGCATTAATTATAACCCGGCGCTTCTTAGGAGACAGATGGGGTTTGCTGTGGAGGGTCCTCCTCTCGGGCGAGAGATTCAGGAGTCTTTCTACTTCCCAATTGAGGGTAATCAGCCAAGGTTGAGGCAAGTGTCTGATGAATGGCGCGACATTCAGAGAAAGGGCAAGGTTCCTTTTGGCAAGGTTAACAGCAGGTCTTTTCCTCCATTTGATGATTGGCTTAGGAAGAGGATTGAGCTCACACATCTACCATTTCCTGGAGGTGATCCTTGGTGTCCTTTGATTGAAGGGCCACGTTCTTCTGTCAGCATGGAAGAGTTCCTTGAGATGAAGAAAGCCAGAGATCAGCTGCAAGCAGAGAAGACTGAGTTGGAGATGAGTGTTGCTAGAATTCAGATGGCTAATCAGGAAATCAAAGGGAGAATAGAAGACCAGGATAAGAGGCATGCTCTTGTGGTGAAGCGATTCGAGATAGACACCGCTTATTATGGCAAGGTTAGCCAAGCTTTAGAGTCGTCCACGAGGGAGCACAACATCACCAAGGAGAGGTTGGCTAGAGCTTCGAAGGTCATTGAAGATGAGAAGAGGAGACAAATCCTTGTGAGGGATCAGAGGGAAGATAGAGTCAGAATCCTTATCGCCGAGTGGGAAGCAAAGCTGAAGATTAAGGAAGCAGAGAACGTGAAGATCATTGCTGAGAGAGATCATTATATTGCTGAAAGAGATCATTATCTTGCTGAGAGGGATCATTATTTCCGACAGATGAAGATTCACCAGAACGAGATAGGAAGACTGCAGCCGGAGAACACTGAACTCAGGTTTGCTGTGAAGTTTACCAGGATGGTTGATGATGTAGGGCCTTCTGTGGGACCTTCGTCAGTTTAGACCTTTCTTATTTGTGTTGGATTACCGTCAGGCATGTTGACGGAATTCACTTGTTTGTATTTTCTTTCTGTTTCTGGAGAATTGTATTTGATTTGTATCAGACTTGATGTATGACTCTCGCACATATGGTGCACTTTTGATATGCAGTGGTTATTTTCATTCAAGTGATCGATCTTCAAGCTTTATTTGCTTTGTCATGCTTCACTCACACAACACACACATGGTTGGGTGGTATCTTTGCTAAATCATAATTCTCTGCACTGTATGTCAAAATCAATCGATGAATGTCAGAATATTACTGCCGGATTATTATCTGTCTCGATGAAGCCAGGATCGAAAGACAGAGTGTTCCTCATATGGATCGACATTGCATCCATGCATGAATCATAATAACTTGTCTTCTATTTTGCAGGTGTCAGTTTCTAACGTGCTTGATTGTTTCAGGAATCATTGCTCGCGCACGTAGAATCATTCCTTTGCACGCAGCACGTCCGCACAGATATCCTACTAGGCGCAATACATCCAGGCCGATGGATCTACCCAACGCAGATTTTCTTGAGCTGAAGGAGAAAATGAACGAACTGATCAATGTCATGCAAGGGTGTTCCGTGGGGCAGAAAGCACTTGCTGATAAGGTGAAGAAGCTCGAGCGGGCTTCAGCTGCTAACAGTGGTGTCAATTTAGATGGTGTCTCCAACCATGGCCTTGGTGGTTCCAGGGATGGAGGAGATCTCGGAAAGAGGACAACTGCTGGTGTAGTGATTAATAATGCTGGTGGTTTCGGTGTTGCCACAGGCGGAGGACCAGGTCTGGTGGGTAACAATTTGAAGGACAGTCTGTTTCCTCCTTTCTTCGGGGCCGAGGAGGATAGAGAAGAAGACCAGTTCTCCGTGCTTAATGAACAGTTTGGGCAATACGGTGTCCAACCACCAAACAAGGAGATTCAGGTGTTGGTTGAGAAAATCAGGGCTCTTGAAAGTCATGCTACTCCGGGGATTGTTAACATGTCGAATATGGGGCTTGTTGAGGGAATTGTGATTCCACAGAAGTTCAAAGCGCCCGCGTTTGACAAGTATAATGGGAGTTCTTGCCCGGAAACTCACCTCCAGGCTTTTGTCCGTAAGATTTCTGCTTATACAATGGACCAGAAGCTATGGATGTACATCTTCCAGGACAGTCTGTCTGGGGGGTCTTTGGAATGGTACACCAAGCTGAGGTCGTCTGATATCAAGAGCTGGCAGGATCTTGGTGATGCATTCTTTAAACAATACCAATTTAATGCTGATATGGCTCCTAGCCGTACCCAATTATAGGGTATGTCTCAAAAGCCTAATGAGGGGTTTAAAGAATATGCGTAGAGATGGAGGGAGCTGGCTGCCAGGGTCCAACCTCCGTTGGTGGATAGAGAAATGTTAGATCTATTCATGGGTACCCTTCAGGGGACATTTGCAGAGAGGATGGTTGGATGCACGGTTACCAACTTTGCTGATATTGTAGTGGCCGGTGAAAGAATTGAGAGCTGGTTAAAGATGGGAAAGATTCAGGGTAGTGCTTCGTCATCTGGATCGAAGAAGCCCTTTGGGAATGGTCAGAGGAAGAAGGAGGGTGATACAAGTGCTGTGTATACCCAGAGGGGACAGAGTAGGGATCGTTACTACTAGCACACTGCTGCAGTAACCATTCCTGCTGATAATCAACAACAGCAACAGCAACAACCGCAACAACAACGACAACCATTTCAACAGAGACCGTAGAGGGCCGGGTATCAAGTAAGAGGACGAATGACTGATCGTCAATTTGATAGGCCACCTGTGACCTATTCATTCTTGCTGAAGAAGTTGAAGGACTTGGGGTTGGTTCAGTTGAGAACTTTGGCTCCGGTGAGACCCGACCAAAGGCCTCCCAGCTATGATGAGAACGCCAAGTGCGAATTCCACTCAGGTTCCCCTCGACACAATGTAGAAAATTGTAAAGCTTTTAAGCATGTGGTCCAGGACTTGGTGGATTCCAAAGCTATCAACTTTGCACCATCTCCAAATGTTAACGCTAATCCCATGCCTGCGCATGGTCAAATGGGGGTGAATGCAATTTCTGAAGAGGGCAGAATCGGTATGATGAGTGTGAATCAGTTGAAGACTCCGTTGGCTGAGATCAAAGGACAGTTGTTGAAGAATGGGGTCTTTCCAGGCTGCGATGATTGTTGTGTTGCGTGCACCGTTGTCCCCAATGGGTGTATATTGTTGAGGGAGGCTGTCCAGAAGATGATGGATGAGGGAAGCCTTAGATTTGAAAAAATTGATTCGGGGAAGGAAGATGTCTCCACCATAACCATTTACTTCGACCCGGTTGATTTGTCAACGTTGGCAGATGCGGCTCCAGTTACTATCACGGTACCTGGGCCTATTCCTTATGACAAAGATGACGCCGTGCCGTGGCATTATGGTGGAGAAGTTTACTGTAATGGGGAGAGGTTGGAGGATCAGACTGCAGGTGAAACCACCGTTTCAAAGGTGGATAATGCCGGACCCAGTGGTTTCACTCGCAGTGGAAGGTTGTTTGCCCCTGATGCTTTGCGAAGTGGGGAAGGAGAAAAAGAAAAGAAAGAAAAGGTCGAGGCTTTAGCCAGGGCAAGAGGAAAGCAGGTGGTAAATGAGGGTACTCCTGTGGTGACACCGGCGCCTGGTGGGTCGGAAAGAGAACTTGATGATGAAGCTGAAGAATTTTTGAGAATCATCAAGAAGTCAGAGTACAAGCTTGTTGACCATCTGCAGCAGACGCCATCCAAGATTTCAATCCTGTCATTGTTGCTGAGCTCCGAGGGGCATAGGGAGGCTTTGTTGAAAATACTAAAGAAAGCCTACGTTCCTCAGGAGATAACAATCAATCAGTTGGAGACGATGGTATCAAATGTCAATGCCAGCCATGGGCTGGGTTTCACCGACCTTGATCTAACTGTGGATGGGCGGAACCATAATCGGGCTTTACACATTGCTATGGAGTGTAAAGGAGCCGTGCTCTCGCACGTGTTGGTTGATATCGGCTCATCATTAAATGTGTTGCCAAAGAAAGCCCTAGCGAAGCTGGACTGTGAAGGGTTAATTTTGACGCCCAATGACCTGATAGTGAGAGCTTTTGATGGTTCGAAGTGGGCTGTGTTCGGGGAAGTGGAGCTCCCGGTGAAGATCGGGCCCGAGGTGTTCAAGTCGGTATTTTATGTCATGGATATTCAGCCGGCATACAGTTGCCTGTTGGGTCGCCCATGGATCCATGTTGCTGGGGCAGTGACTTCGACTTTGCACCAGAAGCTGAAGTACATCTGGGACGGGCAGGTCGTCACCGTTTGTGGGGAGGAGGATATCTTCGTCAGCCACCTATCATCGTTCAAATACGTGGAAATGGACGGTGAAATTGTTGAGACACCGAGTCAAGCATTCGAAACCGTCAAGGTGGAAAATGCTCTTTTTGCCAAAGAAGAGGAGAAGCCGTCCATTTCTTCATACAAACAGGCTGCTGAGGTGGTGAAGAATGGAGAAGCTCCGGGTTGGGGGAAGATGATGGACATCGCCGCCAAGAAAGACCGATTTGGGGTTGGTTATCAGCCAGGCCGAGGCTCGTCTGGACAGGGCAGAGGACGTCGTCAGTCATTCACGTTCACCAGTGCTGGAATGCTAGATCCAGATCACATCTGTATGGTGGGTGAAGAGGTTGACAGTGACTGTGAGATTGATCAATGGATAAAGCCGTGCGTACCAGGGATGGAAGTCCAGAACTGGAAGGCCGAAAAGATCATCACTGTCACTCTACTTGAAGAGTAATATTTTCTATTTTTTCAATTTTATTTGCATGGAAGCCATACGTTTTGCCCGAAACATAATGGTTCATTGTAAGGGCCACCTCCTGTGTTTCATTTTGCAATTTTTTGCATCATAAATAAAAGGATGTTTTTCAATTAAAAGCGGTGTTCCCTGTTTTTCATGTATTTTTGCAGTTTAATAAAAACAAAAATAAAATGGCAATGTATGTTTTCATTTTTCTTTTTGCTTCGCTCCGGTTCTAAAGCAATGCATGAATCAACATTCATGCAGATGCGATCTTTCTCTGGATCTGATTGATAACAATCCTGTTACACCCTCATATGACTTCGTCAATCCGATCTATCATGCCGAAGAAGAAGGCGAAGAACATTGTGAACTGCCGGAGGAATTAGCCAGGTTGTTGAAACAAGAGGAGAAGGTGATTCAACCGCATGAGGAGCAGGTTGAGGTTGTGAATCTGGGCACCGAGGAGGTCAGAAAAGAAGTGAAAGTTGGGGCTGCTTTGGAGGCAAATGTTAAGAGCAGAATAGTAGCACTGTTGAAAGAATATGTTGATATCTTCGCCTGGTCTTATCAGGATATGCCAGGGTTGGATACCGATATTATGGTGCACAAGCTACCATTGAGAGCAGATTGTCCTCCAGTGAAGAAGAAGTTGCGCAGAACTCGACCTGAGATGGCCATGAAAATTAAAGAGGAGGTTCATAAGCAGTTGGATGCTGGTTTCCTCGCTGTCACTAATTATCCGCATTGGGTCGCAAACATTGTGCCAGTCCCGAAGAAGGATGGGAAGGTGAGAATGTGTGTGGACTATGGAGATTTGAATAGAGCTAGCCCGAAGGATGATTTCCCATTACCTCACATTGACGTGTTGGTAGACAATACAACTCAGTTCTCGGTGTTTTCCTTCATGGATGGCTTTTCTGGCTATAATCAAATCAAAATGTCGCCAGATGATATGGAGAAAACAACGTTCATCACACCATGGGGCACTTTCTGCTATAAGGTGATGCCATTTGGTCTCAAGAACGCCGGTGCTACTATTCATAGGGCTATGGTGACTTTGTTTCATGATATGATTCATCATGAAATCGAATGCTATGTTGATGACATGATAGCAAAGTCCCAGACAGAGGAGGGGCATTTGGTAGATCTGGCCAAGTTGTTTGACCGGCTGAGACAATTCAGACTGAGGTTGAATCCGAATAAGTGCACTTTCGGAGTGAGGTCCGGTAAATTGTTGGGGTTCATTGTAAGTGAAAGAGGAATCGAGGTGGATCCTGCTAAAGTAAAAGCAATACAAGAAATGCCTGAACCGAGAACAGAAAAAGAGGTTCGTGGTTTCTTAGGTAGATTGAACTAACAGCCACGTGTGAACCTATATTCAAATTGTTGACAAAAGATCAAACGGTCAGGTGGAATAATGATTGCCAAGCGGCATTTGAAAAGATAAAAGAGTATTTGCAGGAGCCTCCGATTCTGATGCCTCCTGTGGAGGGACGACCGTTAATTCTGTACTTGACAGTCCTCGAGGGGTATATGGGGTGCGTACTGGGGCAACATGACGAGTCTGGTCGAAAAGAGCATGCCATATACTACCTTAGCAAAAAGTTTACCGACTGTGAAACAAGATATTCACTGCTCGAGAAAACTTGCCGTGCTTTGGTCTGGGCTGCTCGCCGACTGAGGCAGTATATGCTGGTTCATACCACTTTATTGATTTCCAAGATGGATCCAATCAAGTATATTTTTGAGAAGCCAGCATTGACCGGACGGGTTGCGAGATGGCAAATGATTTTGACCGAATATGATATACAGTATACCTCTCAGAAAGTAGTCAAGGGGAGTGTATTGTCTGATTACCTCGCCCAGCAACCCATTGAGGATTATCAACCGATGAAGTTTGAATTCCCTGATGAGGACATCATGTTTCTCAGATCGAAAGATTGTGAGGAACCGATCCCGGAGGAGGGGCCTGACCCTAAATCTGAATGGATTCTGATATTTGATGGGGCCGTTAACGTGAATGGTAGCGGTGTTGGTGCTGTTTTGGTTACGCCGAAGGGATCCCACATTCCTTTTGCTGCCCGACTAACATTTGAGTGCACCAACAACGTGGCTGAATACGAAGCTTGCATATTGGGTATTGAAGAGGCGATTGATTTGCGGATCAAGAACCTTGTCATATATGGAGATTCAACTTTGGTTGTGAATCAGGTTAACGGGAAATGGTATACGCATCAATCTCATTTAATTCCATACCGGGATTATACGAGGAGATTGTTGACGTTTTTCACCAAGGTAGTGTTGCATCATGTACCTAGAGAAGAGAATCCTTTGGCAGATGCTTTGGCTACTCTGGCCGCCTTGATTAAGGTGCAGTGGTGGAATCAGCTCCCCAGTGTTGAGGTGGGACGTCTGGATAGACCGACTTATGTGTTTGTTGTTGACACAGTGCCTGATGATGAGAAGCCGTGGTATTACGATATCAAGCGCTATCTGGAAACCCAGGAGTATCCTGAGGGAGCATCCAAAAGGGACCGAAAGACTCTGCGGAGGTTGGCCATGGTGTTCTACTTGGATAAGGATGGGGTTTTGTACAAGAGAAATTTCGATTGGGTTTTGCTCAGATGTGTTGATGATAAAGAAGCAAGCCAATTGATGAAAGAGGTTCACGAGGGGTCGTTCGGTACCCATGCCAGTGGGAATGCAATGGTGAAGAAGCTGCTGCGAACTGGTTATTATTGGATGACCATGGAGGCCCAATGTTTCAATTTCGTACGGAAATGTCATAAATGCCAGATTTATGCTGACAAGGTGCACGTGCCTCTAAATCCGTTGAGTTTAATGTCGTCTTCGTGGCCGTTTGCTATGTGGGGCATTGATATGATCGGAAAAATTGAGCCTACGGCTTCGAATGGGCACCGGTTCATATTAGTGGCTATTGATTACTTCACCAAATGGGTGGAAGCAGCCTCTTATGCGAACGTGACAAAACAGGTTGTTGCCAGATTCCTGAAGAGAGACATCATTTGCAGATATGGGGTTCCCGAAAGAATCATTACTGATAATGGTTCTAATCTCAACAATAAGATGATGGCAGAACTGTGCCGGGAATTCAAGATTGAGCATCACAATTCTTCTCCTTATCGTCCGAAGATGAATGGGGCGGTCGAGGCAGCCAATAAGAATATCAAGAGGATTGTGCAGAAGATGGTCGTGACCTATAAGGATTGGCACGAGATGTTGCCATTTGCCTTGCATGGGTATCGAACTTTAGTGCGCACGTCTACTGGGGCAACGCCTTTCTCACTTGTGTATGGAATGGAAGTCGTGCTACCGGTTGAGGTTCAGATTCCCTCTTTGAGAGTCCTGATGGACGTAAAATTGAAAGAGGATGAATGGGTAAGAACTCAGTATGAAGAGTTGAGCCTGATTGAGGAAAAGAGGTTGGCGGCCATCTGTCATGGGCAGTTGTACCAGCAGCGAATGAAGCGTGCTTTTGACCGAAAGGTACGACCTCGTGTGTATCACGTAGGTGATATGGTGCTGAAAAGGATCCTTCCTCCTCAAAACGATCGTAGGGGCAAGTGGACACCTAATTATGAAGGTCCATTCATGGTGAAGAAGGTTTTCTCTGGCGGAGCCTTGTTGTTAACGACCATGGATGGCGAGGATTTTCCATCCCCTGTGAATGCAGACGCAGTTAAAAAATACTTCGTATAAAGAGACCCAGGCAAAAATGGGCATCCCGGCGAACCAAAAAAAATGGAAAAGGTTCGGGAAAAAATTAGGGATAAAATGAAAAAACTGTACACCCGACAAGTCAAAAACCCCCACAAGGGCGACTTGGGCAAAAAAGGGTATCCCGGTGGACTGAAAACCTGAAAGGGCGGTCTAGGCAAAAGAGGGATTGAAACGAACAACTGCGTCTGGCATGATCGTTTGTACTTTGGATATGACATGGATAATCCCCGGTAGGGAGCAGTCGGAAGCGTCTTGTTCAGAAGGCAGAAAACACGGAGAGTCTTGAGGACATATGGGGTGTAACCGAGTTGGAACTCGATGAGATCACGATTTCACATTGCCATTAGGATAGATTTTCCTTTTGTGCGCAATTACCTCTTTTCAGGAATTGCTTCCTTTGTATTGCTCAGTTTGAGCCACACCTTTTCAATCAATAAAATGCATATTCAGTCAAATAATGTTGTTTTTTGTTTTCATTACCGCTTTGATTGCAAAAACATCCATTTATTTTGATAAAGAATCTTTGCATTTCGAAACATGGAGATCCCTTCCAATGCATGTTTATAAGATTGAAAACTTGAAATCTTATTTGAAAGGTTGAGTAACCCAGGTGTTGAAACTTTGGCATACCTGGGGCACGTTTTGTCTAATGATCTCTTTTGCAGGTGCTGTTAGATATTTTCACTCACTTGCAGGTGTGATGAGAAGCCTTTTTGACAAAAAGATCCCCGTGGAGTCCACTCAGGGACCAGGGATTGAAGAATGGTGAAAAGACGGTGAGGGATGACGACGATCCTAGAGTATTAATCAAGAAGACTCTTCAAAGTCTGAGGACTGGAAAGTTTGTATGAATCCAGGGAGTGCGATCTCTGTGGAGTACGGAGAAGTCGAGAATACAAGGTCATGAATCAGAAAAGTCCAGACGAGTCTGAAAGCTCTCAAAAGTGGAAAGCGAATACTGGTTAGATGTGGAATACCAGGGTTCGACGAGTCGACGGGTGTTCTGTGCCAGACTTTCCTCATTTCCCCAAGCGGAATCGGGATGGTCATCTCCCCAGCAGATTCAAGGTCCGTGTCTTCCCTAGCAGGGTTGGAGATTACTATTTCCCTAGCGGAGGTGTCCATTGCTAGTTTTCCCCCCAGCAAGTCGAAGATTGATGTTTTCCTCGCAGAGTGCGTTGGTGGTTTCTTCCCCAGTGAAGTCCCCAGGCGGGTCGGGCACAGAGGAGGTTATCCCTAGTGAGGGTTGCCTATTTCCCAGCAGCAGTGCTATTCCCCAGCAGGGTGGAGATTGGAGTGTTGTCGAGTTCCTCAGCAGAGTGCCTCGAGTTCCCCAGAAGAGTCCCCTGAGGGGGATACTTTTTATGCATTCATCATGTAGATAAGCATAGCATATAGCATACCTAATTGCGTAGCATTTCCATGATTATGGAGCATTACGCTAAAAAATCATCATGCATCAGCATTGCAAGCATAAGCTAGTCTCAAACCGTGGTTGTTGTTTGAGGATTGGTTTCGCTAGAGGGTGAAGGTGTTACACTGAGGAGTTTGGCATCGTGATTTTAATCAACAAGTATTCCCCAGTTGTGCGATATTGGAGGAAGGATTTCTGTCGGGCGGAGACGGAAATGATAATCAGAAAAGTTTTGGGGTTCAAGAAAAGCAAAAAAAAGAGAAAGAGATAATCCCCAGCTAAGCGCGAATTGTTCGTTTGCTAGGGTTGAATAGAGGATAGCATGCTCATGGCTTACTATCCCCAGCATGGGTCGTTGGCACGCGTGCCGCCTCATTTATCATTGTTCCTTATCTTTGCCGATGCTGACAGGCATGACAAGTTTTTCGGGTATTCAGACCGATGCGGCATTCAAGCCAGGTTTCCGGTGTTCAGGCCGAGGTGGGTATTCAGACCAGTTTCCGATTTTCAGATCGAAGAAGCTTCCGAAGTTCAGATCGATGCAGCTTGCAGCATTCAGACCAGGTTTCCGGTGTTCAGACCGAGGTGGGTGTTCATACCAGATTTTCCGATTTTCAGATCGAAGAAGTTTCCGACGATCAGGTTGAAGTACTTGTGGCATTCAGGCCAATTTCCCGGTATCCAGACCGAATTGGTATTCAGACCGAAGCGGCATTCAGGCCAGTTTTCCGGTGTCCAGACCGAAGTGGTATCCAGATCGAAGTGGTATCCAGATCGAAGTGGTATCCAAACCGAAGTGGCGTTCAGGCCAGTTTTTGGACATTCAGGCCAATCTCTCGGTATTCAGACCGATATCAATACTCTCATATTCTGATGCTCAGTATTCAGACTGATGAGCGGCGTTCAGGCCATGGTTATCCATGTGTTACCATTTATTTTGGTATCCAGGTCAACGTTTCTTTTCGGTATTCAGGCCGACTTTCTCCGTACCAGACGGATTCTTCTTTTAAGGTCACTTCTTGACTGATTCTGACAGGCATTGTGAATTATTTCCCATCAGAGTGCAAATTGTTCGTCTGTTCTTGGTATTCAATCACTCTTCACCCTGATCATCTGAAAACCGAGGCTATTCATATCGACAGGTTCACAGTGGATTGAATAGGGGCAGCTGTAACACCTCAAAATTTGCCCTCCTCTTCTTGGGACTAGTTTAGCACTTTTGCATTTCATTTTTAGGACATTAGTCATTGCATATTGCATATCATGTGAAAATAAGCAGGTCATCCTCCTAAGTCTTTCTCAGAAGATAGAGAGGTTAAGAGATGCAAGCCTAAGGGTCTCATAAATTGATCATTAGCCATCTGAGGGTTGCTCTTCAATTAGGGTTTCTTGGTTCCTCAATGAGGTTGAGTATTATCTTGGTTGAAATGGTATATCATCATCATCATGGTTCATTATTTCTGATCATGTTCTTTGGGATTAGGGTTTTGACCTCTAGTCAACCCTAATCAGTTGCATTCTACCAGTCAGGGTTTTTCAAGGAGGTGAGGTCTTTCTTGAGAAGGAGATCATCATATGATTTTATTGAGCTTGTATAAGCTAGGGTTTCATTTTGGAGCCATTTCCTCAAGTGGTTGAGGCTCAAGCTGATCAGAGCATTTCCAAGTCATCTATCAACTAGAAAGTCAACAGAAAGTCAACTGAGGGCTAGGAGGTGGAGAAATGAGTTTCAACATCTCATTCATGTTCAAAAGAGGCTTATACTTCATTACAAATGCATATCTTGAAGAATTGAGGTCAGATCAAAAGTTTCCAAAAATGGAAAGTGACCTGTAATTGAAAGTTTCCCAAAATGGAAAGTTTTTGATTCAAATTCAACTTGATCTTGCATCATCAAATAAGCTTCAAATGAAATTTTGTCCAACATAAAAGTTGAAGATCTCTCTCTCCTATTTCCAAAAAGTCCAAGATCATGAATTTATGATGAATGGTTGGGGAGATATGGTCCAATCATTGTCAAGTGTACATGAAACTTCAAAGGGGCATAGCTTTTGATTCATAATTCCAAATTTGGTGGTTCTTTTTGCAAAATGCTTGTCATGACATGTAGTTTCTAAAACATCCATCACATTGCATGAAATTTGAACATATGATCATTTGTGCATTCAAGTCAATTTTGGAGGGAAACTTGAAAATTTAAAATTGATGCATCATGGGAACAAATGACCATTGTTAATATGTGCATGAAGTGTTTTTAAGTGCATTTGATCATTGGTTTGGTACTGTTCACGTTTGGAATTGCCATGCACCATGCAATTTTCAAGTTTTGGTCATAACACCTTATTTTCATTAATTTCAACTAAACATGATTAACTTTTAATTAAATTGAGATTAGGACATCATATAAATAGAAACCCTAACAGAATTTGAGATTAACTTGATCATTTCACCATTTCTAGATCTAAGAAATTTTTGCCTCCAAATTTTTCTCTAAAGCATAATTCAAATTTTTTTCACATAACATTGCAATATTCTTCCACATTCTTGTTCTATGGCTTTGATATAGTGCAGATCAAGCTTTGGATTGTTGAATTCGTGTGGAAATCAAGTGTGCAAGTTCAAGAACTCAAGAATGGCAAATGCAAATTGAGCTAGATCTACACAGTTTCAAGCCTCCATTCAATCATAAAACTTCATTACAAGTGTTCTGGAGTATATTTGAAGCTTGCCAAGCCTTGGATCGTGCATTTCCAGAAGTTGATCTTCAAGAGGTCACATTTTCGATCACCTTAATTCTCTGTTTTATGTAAATAATCTTATAGATCTTGTTGTCGTGAGAATTCTGATATAAATTTTGTGGAATTTGGATGAAAATTGAGTGAGATATGATGATTTCAAGTTTAGATCTAGAAACTTTTTTGCTTCGATTCAGAAAATCCATGGAGATTTAGGCTTAGATAATATGATATTTGAATTCTACATTGAAAGAGCTTTCCAACGATATATAATTTGTAAAATTCTGAGCAATTCTGGAAATTCCGGAATTTTTTTGATGAACTTCATCTTGTTCATCATCATCTTCATGAAGAAGATGAAGATCTTCATCTCTGGTTCGCTAGGGTTCTAGCATGAAGAACACGCGCCCATGCCTGTTTGATCCTTGATCCTCCATTCGATTCCTGGCGGTCACGTTTTTGAGTTTTGTTTTTCATTTTTCCAGTTACACGGTTCGATTCCAGCGCATGTCACATTTTCAAATTCTTCTTCATTTTTCGTTTTCCCTCCAAACTTCCACATGCTATGTTCATTTTATTTCACAATTTTTTTGCTAACTTTAAAAATCCATAACTAATTGAAAAATCATCCAATTAATCCCATTCTTTTTGAAAAATGATCCTTGGAATGTATAGAATTTTATTATGTTGATTTCATGATTTTACACTTCCTGGATTTTGAATTGTATTGGATTATGTGAACATGTGTGCATTTATGACCTTGCCTTACTCTTTCCATCATGAAATGCTTGATTTTAATCCAATGGACTTGAAATTTTACATGCTGATTCTAGACACATTAATGGATGTTTTAGGCTTGGTTTTGTATTTTTCTCATGTACCAATTCTGTTTTATGCTTGTGTTTGCATGGTGTGACAATTTGTGTCACACCTTTGGTTGTCTAACTTGTGCAATTTGATTTCCATGCCAAATGACCTCTAATGCTTCTGATTTTTTGTATGATGGATGTTTTGGATGTGTTGAATGTTCATGAATTTTTCCAGAATTATTTGAATCATTTCTGTTTTGATTGGTAATTTTCATTCTTAATGTTCAAATGTGTGCCTTGAATTGGTCATTAACTTCTCTTGCCTATTACATGAACTTGCCTATTGCTTTTGGTTTGGTCCTATTTAGGACTTGTTATTGATTGGTTAAATATGATTCATGTTGAGTTTCAAGTTCTGTTTTGGCTTTTTGATCCCCTTTTGACCCTAGGCTTTGACCTAGTGGTTTGTTACTTACATTTGAGTTGTGATTTCAGGTTCAAGTGTGCATCTCCATGATTGATGTTGCTCCTTCATTTGAGCTTGATCATTTGTTGTTGTTGACTAACATTGGCTTGTTTTGTAGGCTTTGAGGACAACTCACTTGTGTTTGCTCATTGTGCACATTGGATTTGTCTGTCTGTTTGAATATTGACTGTTGATTGTTTGTCTGGATTTTGTACTGATTGGTTTAGATGTTTTCACAGGTACCTAAGTTGCTTTAAGTTCATTTGAACTTTGCTTGGCTTGCTTGTGGTTTGCATACCACTGAGGTATAATCTCTTGATCTTCATGTAGTCTGGAAGACCTGTCATGTTATGTTGACAGGCACCTGTCTGAAGCCCTCCTTAAGAGGCAATGCTTGTGTTTGTTTAATTTTGTGCCAAGCAGGTAAAGACCTCTCAAGAGGCAATTGGCAGATAAAAGGGATGTGCAATCCATCCCCTGCTATTCAGTTGTGTCATTCACTTTACTCACACACCATGTGTTGATGCATCTTGAATAAGAACCCAAGATCTTGTTGTGTCAGTCACTTGTGGAGAAGAGTTCCTACATTCTGAACTCCCACACTTTCTATTTGATTCAAGCTCTCTCAGGCCAGGGATAAGAGCTACGAGGTCTTACCCTCAATTCCCATTTCATCTGCTTCACCCTAACTCTCAATGTTAGGGTTAAGAGCTAAAAACACCCCATTCCAGTTGGCTTGTTTCTACAGCCTAGCCTTGTATGAGCCAATTGTTTGCATATAGTGTATGTGCTTGCTTTATTATGCTTGTTTGTTTGATTGTGCTGTTTAGGCTAGCTTGCTTCCTGTGCAAGTTAGGATAGAGACCTCAACATAGGGATCATATGCATGACAACTTCTAGGCTCGAGTCGTAGTCTCCCTAGTAGCTTGTTATCTCCCTTGTCTCTGGTTAGGTTAGAAGTTCTTTCCCTATTAAGGGGAACTGCGTTGCCCTGATCCTCATACCAGATGAGGTACGTAGGCAGGAGATCGTGCGAGATCTCTTCGGGCACCCTTTTCCTTTTTTGTGTGTGTTTGCTTGACAGCTAGCAGGCTCGAGTACCAGACTCCCTGTTAGCTTGTTTGTTCAACTTTTTTATTGCTTTTGACGACTTAGCGTCCGGTTAACCTCTTGTTTGCTTGGAGTCTGATGTAAGTCCAGCGATTGGCATTCGGTTTCCTTGTTTGTGTTTGTGTTTGGAGTCTGATGTAAGTCCAGAAATTAGCATTCGGTTTCCTGTGTGCGTTTGTTTGTTGTGTGTGGAGTCTGATGTAAGTCCAGCGATTGGCATTCGGTTTCCTTGTTTGTGTTTGTTGTTCGGAGTTGGATGTAAGACCATCGATCGGCATCCCGATTCCAGTTGTGTGTTTGTTTTGACGTCTCAGCGTCTGTGCGTGTGTTTTGTTTCGTCGTGCGTTAGCCGAACTACGGTAGCTCTGATTCTCATTCCAGATGAGATACGTAGGCATAGGATGCGATATCCTAGCGCGCCCGTTTCCCATTTCCCCGAACTACGTCGACTCTGATGTTTGTGTCTGACAAACTACGTAGGCCCAGGATGCGACATCCTGCCGAGTCCTCCTCCGTCTTCTTCCGCCTGTGTATTTCAGCGTGTGTGCATTCTTTGGGTAGTTATTTAGCAACCTTATTCTTTTCTTCTGAGCGTGGATCCCGTCGAGTACGACGGACGTGAGGGGGTGCTAATACCTTCCCCTTGCGTAACCGACTCCCGATCCTTGCAATCTCCGGTCGTAAGACCATTTCCTTTACAGGTTTACTTCGAGCGTTTCCTTTCCCTCCTTTGGGATAAATAACGCACGGTGGCGGCTCTGTTTGTTTGTTTTTCCCGCCGGTTGTTTTTCGCGGATGCGACACCTACGTTCTGCCCGGGGCGTAGTGGTTCATTGTAGGGCCACGTCATGTTTTCAATGATTATCATTAATAAAGGACGTTTTGCAATCAAATTTGTGCTCACTGTCTTTCTGTTTTTATTTTCACTTTCAAAACAATAAAAATGGCAATGTTTTTGTTTTTGTGACTTTCTCAAACTCTTTTTTAAAAAAAGCATTAAACATGCAGAATCGATCTCGCAGACTCCACTAAAAACAGTTCTGTTATGGCTCAGTATGATTTCGATAATCCCATTTACCAAGTCGAAGAGGAGAGTGAGGAAGATTGTGAACTCTCTAAAGAACTGGTCAGATTATTGAAGCAGGAGGAAAGGGTCATCCAACCTCATCAGGAAGAGTTGGAGATTATTAATCTGGGTACTGAGGACGCCCGGAAAGAGATCAAGATCGGGGCTGCTTTGAAGGAAGGTGTCAAGAGAGAGCTGATTGAGATGCTGAGAGAATATATGGAAATCTTCGCATGGTCGTATCAAGATATGCCTGGGTTGGATACAAATATTGTTGTGCACAGGCTACCTCTCAGAGAAGATTGTCCTTCGGTAAAGCAGAAGCTTCGTAGAACTAGTCCTGATATGGCTGTCAAAATCAAAGAGGAAGTTCAGAAGCAGTTGGATGCGGGTTTTCTGGCAGTTACCAACTATCCCCCTTGGGTGGCCAACATCGTCCCCGTGTCGAAGAATGATGGCAAAGTCAGGATGTGTGTCGATTACCGAGATTTAAAAAGAGCCAGTCCGAAAGAAGACTTCCCATTACCTCACATTGATGTATTGGTTGATAACACTGCTCAATCCTCGGTTTTCTCTTTCATGGATGGTTTCTCTGGCTATAATCAGATCAAGATGGCGCCAGAAGACATGGAAAAGACGACATTCATTACACCTTGGGGCATGTTCTGCTATAAGGTGATGCCATTTGGGCTGAAGAATGCCGGTGCTACCTATCAGAGGGCTATGACGACTCTCTTTCATGACATGATACACAAAGAAATTAAAGTGTACGTAGATGACATGATTGCGAAGTCGCAGACAGAGGAGGAGCACTTGGTAAACTTGCAGAAGTTGTTCGAAAGGCTGAGAAAGTTCAAACTGAGGCTGAGCCCAAACAAGTGTACGTTTGGGGTGAGATCCGGGAAGCTGTTAGGCTTCATTGTCAGCGAAAAAGGGATTGAGGTTGATCCAGCGAATGTCAAAGTTATTCAAGAAATGCCTGAACCAAAAACAGAAAAGCAGGTCCGTGGGTTTTTAGGGAGACTGAACTACATTGCGCGGTTAATATCTCACCTAACCGCTACGTGCGAATTGATATTCAAATTGCTAAGAAAAGATCAAGCAATCAGGTGGAATGATGACTGTCAAAAAGCTTTTGATAAGATAAACGAATATTTGCAGAAACCTCCAATCCTTATACCTCCAGTTCCTGGGAGGCCTCTGATCATGTACCTTTCAGTGACTGAGAACTCGATGGGGTGTGTATTGGGACAGCATGACGAGTCTGGTCGAAAAGAGCATGCTATATACTACCTTAGCAAAAAGTTTACTGACTGTGAAATAAGATATTCGCAACTCGAGAAAACTTGCTGTGCTTTGGCATGGGCTGCTCGCCGACTGAGACAGTATATGTTGAACCATACTACCTTGTTGATTTCTAAGATGGATCCAGTGAAGTACATCTTTGAGAAGCCGACTCTCACCGGACGTGTGGCTCGATGGCAGATGATTTTAATAGAGTATGATATCCAGTATACGTCGCAGAAGGCCATCAAGGGTAGTATTCTGTCTGACTACCTTGCCGAGCAGCCAATTGATGATTATCAGCCAATGATGTTTGAATTCCCCGATGAAGACATCATGTACTTAAAAATGAAAGATTGTGAAGAGCCTCTTGTCGAGGAAGGACCGGATCCTGATGACAAGTGGACATTGATGTTTGATGGGGCTGTAAATGTGAATGGAAACGGTGTTGGGGCAGTACTTATTAATCCTAAAGGTGCGCACATACCTTTTTCTGCCAGATTGACGTTTGAGGTAACCAACAACGAAGCTGAGTATGAGGCTTGTATCATGGGGATTGAAGAAGCCATCGATCTAAGGATCAAAACTCTGGACATCTATGGAGATTCCGCTCTAGTGATTAACCAAGTCAATGGAGACTGGAATACTCATCAGCCGCATTTGATTCCTTATCGAGATTACACCAGAAGGATCCTGACTTTCTTCAAGATAGTGAAGTTGTATCATGTCCCCCGAGATGAAAATCAGATGGCTGATGCCTTGGCTACTTTGTCTTCTATGACCAAAGTCCATTGACATAATCATGTGCCACATGTTGTTGTGAATCGACTCGAGAGGCCTGCGTATGTGTTTGCAGCCGAGTCTATTATTGATGAGAAGCTGTGGTACTACGATATCAAGAATTTCCTCAAAAGCCAGGAGTATTCTGAGGGAGCGTCAAAGAATGACAAGAAGACCCTGAGAAGGCTAGCTGGAAGCTTTTACTTGAATCAAGATGATGTGTTGTACAAGAGGAACTTTGACATGGTTCTGCTCAGATGCGTGGATAGACACGAAGCAGACATGTTGATGCAAGAAGTACATGAGGGTTCGTTCGGTACCCATGCTGGTGTGTAGCACCTCAAATTTGCACCTCCCATTTGTATATACATTTCATTTTTAGGTCATTAACATCACATTAGCATTGCATTGTCATTGCATAGTCCATACATTGCATCAGTCAAGACTGGTCAGGAGATTCAACTGTGCAAGGCACCAAGAGCATTTTTCATGAGATCAAAGCCCTAGGGTTGTGCCAATGAGTTCATGTGACCCAAGGATCATTTTGAAGTAGTTTGGCTGGGGGTTGAAGTCTCAGAACTCATCAGTCCATGTGCAAATCATCTGAGGCCCATAAAAGTCAATAGAAGTCAACTGCAAAGTCCACTGTGGATTTGGAGGTGGGAAGTGGTTAGAGATGCCTCATTCATGTTCAAACAAGTCTCATTTGACATTTCAAACATCAACGTTGAAGAATTTGAAGTCAGATCAAGACTTTCCAAAAATAGCAGGTGACCTGTAATTTGAACTTTCCAAAAATGGAAAGGTTTTGGACCAACTTCAACTCAAGATTACATCATCAATAAAGCTTCAAATGAAATTTTGTCCAACATGAAAGTTGAATATCTTTCTCTCCCATTTCCAAAAAGTCCAAGATCATGGATTTCTCATGTGTGGTTGAGGAGATATGGCCCAATCATGGCAAAGTGTGTTTGAAAGTTCAAATGGACATAACTTTTTAACCAAAGCTCCAAATTTGGTGGCTCTTTTTGCATTTTGATCCTTATAACATGTACTTTCCAAGCATACCATTACATGACATGAATTTCATTTGCATGGTCTGTGGCTTATTCATGAAGATTTTTGAAGGAAATTGCATAAACTCATTTTTGGTTAATCATGAGCATAAGATACCAATCATAGAGCTTGCATGGGATGTTTTTAATTGGATTTGGGCCAGAAATTGGCACTGTTCACGCATGCATGGGATGCATGAGAGTGAAAACACATTTTTGCACATACACCTTACATTTGGTTAAGCTTGATTAATTTTGGCTTAAACATGATTTGAGAAGGATTAGCATGAGGTATATAAGGATAAACATAACTGTATTGGCCATTAACAACATTTCAGATCTAGATTCAAGAAATTATCAAAAAAATTCTCTCAAACTTTGTTTCAATTTCTTCACACAAAAGCACTTTCTATTGGTTGATTCATGTTCATGAGGTGTTTTTGAGTAGAATTGGATGTAAATTCAAGGCAAATCGTGGCATATTTGTTCAGATTCAAAGCTTGAAGGTTCCATGGCAATTGCAAATTGAACTGGATTCATGTGCATTTAAGCTTCCAATTCATCATCAATTACTTCATTAAGCAGTGAGGAAAAGAATTGAAGCATTGCCAAGCCTTGTAGCACGAGTTCCAGGTTCTGCTCATCAAGAAGGTCAGGATTCGACCTCTTTTATTTTGCAAATTGTAATGATGTTCTTGTAGTTCGTTGATTGGTGATGATGCTGATGTAAATTTTGAGTGATTTGGTGCACTATACATAAAGATATGTTCAATTGAAGTTTTGATGCCATTTTTTCTTTTCTTCGATCTGGAATTGTTATGGTGTTTTGGTGTAAATCATTGCTTAATCTTTGATGTACATGGAAGGATGAGTTGATTGGTATAGGTTTCAATAATTTCTGGACTGTTTTACGATTTTCTGGAAAATTGTTCATCATGTTCATGAAGAAGGGGATGAACACCATGCTGTTTCCAGATTCGCTATGGTTTCGCTAGAGATTAGCTACGAAATCTGCATCCATTTAGCTACGAATTCTGAGTTTCCCAGCGCTTAGGGTTTGTGTGTCAAAACGTCACCATTTTGAGAGCGCGCCACAATTTAAATCTGGCAGTGGTTCGAGTCCGAGCGAGAGACATTTTCAAATTGCAATGCATTTTCCACTTTCCCTCCTTTATTTTCCATGCTTGCTCATTTCATTTTTCAAATTATTTCCAAACTTCCAAAAATCATATAAAATTGAAAAATGCTCTAATTGATCTCCAATTTTTTGCATTGTGTTCCTTATTTTGTCTAGTTTTCAATGATTATTGAATTGCAAGTTGTGCCTGGTTAAAAAATGATTTGTCCTAGGGAGATTGAACATGTATCCATTCATGATATTGCTTTGTTCATTTGATCATAAAATGCTTGTTTCTTGTCCAATGATTCTGAAATTTTGTGTGTGAATTCTAGACATGTTGAGTGACATTTTGGCTTTGGTTTGAGATTTTTCCCATGCTCCCATTCTGTTTTATGCTCATGCTAACTTGGTGTGACAATTTGTGTCACACATGTGATTGTTTGAATTATGCTAGGTGATTTCCATGCCTAATGATGTCCAATGCCTCTAATTTTTTGTGTGATGATCATGTTATATGTCCTGTTTACTCATGAATTTTGCCAAGATTATTTGAGTCATTTTTGATTTAATGTGCATTTGTTTCTTCTGATGTCTCAATGTGATCACCATTTACATACCTTGCCATGTTTTGCTCATGAAATGAATTTGATTAATGATCTTGATGTGAGACTTTTTGAGTTTTGTTATTGATTGAATGAGGATGATTCATGTTAAATTTCAAGTTCTGTTTTGAATGTTTGACCCTCTTTTGACCCTAGGCTTTGACCTAGTGGTTTGGACTCACTGTTTGGATTGTGGATTTCAGGTTCAGATGCACATTGCCATGATTGGAGTGGCTCATTATTTTGAGTTTGATTAATAGGTTGATGTTGGCTAACATTGTGTTGTTTTGTAGGTTTTGAGAACAAATCCCCTTGTGCTTGTGCCTTGCTCATTGTTGCCTGATTGCTTTGTCTGTTTATTATTGCCTGATGACTGTTGTCTGTTTGTTTGAACTGTGTACTGATTGTCTGGTTGTTTGCACAGGTACTTTAGTAGCTATAACTCATTGCTTGAGTTGCCTAACTTGGCTAGTGGTTTGCTTACCACCTAGGTATAACCACTAGCATTGCATTGGTCATTGCATAGTCTATCAATTCATCAGTCAAGACTGGTCAGGAGGTTCAGTTGTGCAAGCAAGAAAGTGCATTTTCTATGGAATCAAAGCCCTAGGGTTGGTTCAATGAGTTCATGTGACCCAAGGATCATTTTGAAGTGATTTGGTCAAGCATTGAAGGCTCAGAGCTCATCAGTCAATGATCAATTCATCTGAAACCCTAGAAAGTCAACCAAAGTCAACTGTCAGTTCAATCATGGATTTGAAGGTGGGAGATGGTTAGAGAGGCCTCATTCATGTCCATACAAGTCTCATTTGACATTTCAAACATCAACATTGAAGAATTTGAGGTCAGATCAAAACTTTCCAAAAATAGTAAGTGACCTGTAATTTGAAATTGCCAAAAATGGAAAGGTTTTCTCCTCAAGATTACATCATCAAGAAAGCTTCAAATGAAATTTTGTCCAACATGAAAGTTGAATATCTTGCTCTCCCATTTCCAAAAAGTCCAAGATCATGAATTTCTCATGTGTGGTTGAAGAGATATGGATCAATCATGGCCAAGTGAACATGGAACTTCAAACATGCATAACTTTCAAACCAAATGGCCAAATGGAGTGGTTCTTTTTGCAACATTCATGTCTTGACATACACTATCCAAATTATGCATCACAAGCCATGCATCCTCATCACATAAACATTTGGTTTTTTCATTTGAATTTTGGAGGGAATTTTCAAATTTAAAAATGATGCATTGTTTTCACATTCCAACACTTGCATTGGCTTCCAAACAGAATTTCAAGTGAATTTGGTCACATTTTCGTGCACTGTTCCATTGGTTTTCCCATGCATAGGGTGAATTATCAACTTTGCATTTACACCTTATTTTCACTAATCCACTTGCCAAATGCTTAAACATGTTTAAGGACTTGATTAGGAGGGAGTATAAAGGGCTAAGCATAACAGATTTTCTGCTAACAACATCACAATTTCCAGATCTAGAATTTCATCACAAATTTTCTCTCTCAATTTTCTTTGAAATTCTGCAAATACATTGCATATTTCTTGATTCATTCATCATCTATGAGCATTATAGAGCAAGGTTGAAGCTAGAACTAGAGGATTTCGTGCAGTTGGAAGCATTTCAAAGCTTGAATCTCATCCATGGCAGTTGCGATTTCTGTTGGAATCAAGCTCGATTGAACCTCAATTCCTCATCCATTCAATCATACAAGCACTAAGGAATATCTGTTTGAACTTAGCAAGGCCTGAATCGAGCTATTCCAGTTCTGCATCTTCATCAAGGTCAGAAATCGATTTCCTTAATTCATGAAATTGTTATGTGATTGTTGTAGATCCTTCAATGCTGAGCAATCTGAGCTTTAGATCACTGATTTCCATGCATTATTGTGTTAGATATATTGATTTAAAGTTTGATGTGTGAAACTTAATTGCTTCGATTTGCTTGATATACGATGAATTAGATTAAACCAGGCATGGATTGTTGATGTATGTTGAGAGATGAACACGATGATATGCTTATTTTGTGAAACTGAGAAAAATGTTCTTGGCATGGTACTGTGCATGATGAACTGGATGAAGATGATGAGAAATTTTCCAGAAAATGCGTTTGATTCTCATGAACTATTTGCCCGCGCCTGCATGTGTTTGTCCAATACTCGTTTCTGATTGGTGCATGTTGTTTCCATGTGCGCATTCCTATTGGTTAGCCTTGCCAGCGCATTAAGTGAAACGCTGAGTTTCACTACTAGCGCGCCTCATTTCAAATTCCTCCTCCCTTCGATTCCCAGCTACCACGCAAATTCAAATGCCTTTTACATTTTTCCTTTTCCCTCCATACCACATTCATACATACTTCACATGTTTTTTTAATTTTTTTTTCACTTCATAAATTCATAAATCATTGAATAATCATCCAAATAATATGGGAATTTTTTCATCATGCTCCTTATTGTTTCTAGTTTTTTTTGATTATTTTTCCCCAATTTGTGCATGGCTGGAAATTAATTGGTGCTAGGGAATGTTAACATGTATGCTTTTTGAACCTTGCTTTACTATTTCATTTGTGAAATGATGGTTGTTAATCCAATGCCTATGAAATTTTACATGCTTAAACTAGACATCGTGCTGGACATTTTGGCGTTGAGTTTGCATTTTTATCATTCGTGGTTCCTGATTTATGATCTTGTGAATATAGGAGTGACAATGTGTGTCACACCTTTGCTTGTCCAATTTGATTAATTTATTTGCCATGCCAAATTAACTCCAAATGCCTTGATTTTTTGTATGATGCTTGATGTGGATGTTGTGATTGATCATGAATTTTTCTGGAATTTTTGGATTCATTTCGGATTTGTTTGAGATTTTTCATGCTGGATGATCATTTGTGAGCTTTTGAATGGTCTTGAATTTCAATCATTTGTGAAATGCGTGTGCTTTATCATATGAATGTGAAACTTTGCATACTCTTTCTAGACATGTTAAAGATTGTTTTGGCTTTGGTTTGAGGTCTTTACCTTGTTTCATTTCTGTTTTAGGCTTGTGCTAAGTTGGTGTAACATTTGGTGTCCCATTTGAGCTTGTTTTGATTGCCTTGCCTTATACAATTTGATTACCATGCCTAATCATGTCCAATTGCCCTAATTTTTTGTGTGATGATCATGTTGTGTGTTCTATTTAAGCATGAATTTTGTTGAGATTAATTGAATCATTTTTGAATTAATGTGCATTGGTTTATTCTGTTGCCTCAATGTGCTTTCCACTTGCATACCTTGCCATGTTTGATTCATGAAATGAATTTGGTGAATGCTATTGACATGAGACCTTTTGGATTGTGTCCTTAATTGATTTAGGTAGATTCATGTTGAATTTCATGTTCTGTTTTGGATTATTTCTCCATCTTTGACCCTAGGCTTTGCCCTAGTGGTTTGTGACTCATAGTTGAGTTTTGATTTCAGGTTAAAGAAGCACATTGCCTTAAGTGAAGTGGTTCACTCATTTGGATGGATTATTTGGTTGATGTTGACCAATCTTGACTTGTTTTGTAGGTTGATGTTAGCTCATTTGAGTTGAGCTTGTGGCTTGCACCTTGTTGCATTGCTTGCTTGTCTGTTTGATTGTTAATGTTGAATGTTGTTTGACTGTTTGACTTGTATACTGATTGAGTTAGATTTTTTTCAGGTACATTAGTTGCTTAAGTTCTTTTGAACTTGCTTTTGCTTTGCTTGGTTGCTTAACCATTTGAGGTATAACTTTCTGACTTCATGTAGTCTGGAAGACCTGTCCCGTTACTTGGGCAGGCACCTGTCTGAAGCCCTCCTTAAGAGGCAATGCTTGTGTTTGTTTATCTTTGTGCCAAGCAGGAAAAGACCTCTCTGAGGCAATTGGCAGATAAAAGAGATGTGCAATCCATCTCCTGCTATTCAGTGTGTCATTCACTTTGCTCACACACCTTTTGTTGATGCATTGTGGATATTAACCCAAGATCATTGTTGAGTCAGTCATCTGTGGAGAAGAGTTCCTACTTTCTGAACTCCCACACTTTCATTTGTCTGAAGCTCTCCCAGGCCAGGGATAAGAGCTGTGAGGTCTTACCCTCACTTCCCATTTCATCTGCTTCACCCTAACTCTCAATGTTAGGGTTAAGAGCTAACTACACCCGATTCCAGTTGGCTTGTGTTTCACAGCCTAACCTTGTGTGAGCCCACTTTGTTTGTATATAGTGTGTGCTAACTGTGTGTATGATTGATTTGCCTGTGCTGTTTAGGATAGCTTGCTCCCTGTGCAAGTTAGATAACAACCTTAACATAGGGATTGTATGCATGATAACTTCTAGGCTCGAGTCGTAGTCTCCCTAGTGGTTTGTGTCTCCCTTTGTATCTGGTTAGGCTAGTCCTTTTTCCCTGCGTAGGGGAACTACGTCACCCTGATCCTCATACCAGATGAGGTACGTAGGCAGGAGATGAGCTGATCTCTCCGGGCGCCCTTTTTCTTTTGCACCCCTTTGTGTGTGTTTGGAGTCTGACGTAAGTCCAGCGATAGGCAGTTGGTTTCCTGTGTGTGTGTTTGTTGGTTCGGAGTCTGATGTAAGTCCAGCGATTGGCATTCGATTTCCATGTTTGCCTGTTTGTGTGGAGTCTGACGTAAGTCCAGCGATTGGCAGTCGGTTTCCTGAGTGGTTTTGTTTGGCGTGCGTTAGCCGAGCTACGAGTGCTTTGATTCTTACTATGGTTAGAGAAGATACGTATGTATAGGATGTGACATCCTAGCGAGCACGTTTCCCCCTGTCCCGAACTACGTCGACTCTGATGTCTGTGCCTGACAGACTACGTAGGCCCAGGATGCGATATCCTGCCGAGTTAGTTTCCTTTGTTTCCTGTGTCTCTTTCAGCCATTATTTGATATTTGTGAGTAGTTTTAGCAACTTTTATCCTTCCTTTTGTGCGTGGATCCCGTCGAGTACGACGGATGCGTAGGGGTGCTAATACCTTCCCTTCGCATAACCGACTCCCGATCCCATCTCTCTTTGGTCGCGAGACCATGTCTTTTCCAGGTTTACTTCGAGCGTTTCCTTTCCCTCTTTGGGATAAATAACGCACGGTGGCGGCTCTGTTGTTTTCGTTTTCCCGCCGGTTTTTCGCGTAATGCGACAGCAGGCACCTGTCTGAAGCCCTCCTTAAGAGGCAATGCTTGTGTTTGTTTATTTTGTGCCCTGTACATATCAAAGACCTCCTACGTGAAGAGGCATTGGCAGATACAAGGGATGTGCAATCCATCCCCTGCTATTCAGTTGAGTCATTCACCCTGCTCACACCATTGTGTTGATGCACTTTGAATAAAAACCCAAGATCATGTTGTGTCAGTCATCTGTGGAGAAGAGTTCCTACATTATGAACTCCCACACTTTCATTTGTCTGAAGCTCTCCCAGGCCAGGGATAAGAGCTGTGAGGTCTTACCCTCACTTCCTATTTCATCTGCTTCACCCTAACTCTCAATGTTAGGGTTAAGAGCTAAACACACCCCATTCCAGTTGGCTTGTTTTTACAGCCTAACCTTGTGTGAGCCCATCTGTTTGCATATAGTGTGTGTGCTTGCTTTTGTGCTTGTGATTGACTGTGCTGTTTAGGATAGCTTGCTTCCTGTGCAAGTTAGATAGAAACGTCAACATAGGGATCGTATGCATGACAACTTCTAGGCTCGAGTCGTAGTCTCCCTAGTAGTTTGTGTCTCCCTTTGTATTTGGTTAGGTTAGAAGTTCTTTCCCTGTGTAGGGGAACTACGTCGCCCCGATCCTCATACCAGATGAGGTACGTAGGCAGGAGATGAGCTGATCTCTCCGGGCGCCCTTTTTCTTTTTCAACCCCTCTTGTGTGTGTTTGTTGGTTCGGAGTCTGATGTAAGTCCAGCGATTGGCATTCGGTTTCCAGGTTTGCCTGTTTGTGTTGAGTCTGACGTAAGTCCAGCGATTGGCAGTCGGTTTCCTGTTCGTGTTTTATTTTGCGTGCGTTAGCCGAGCTACGAGTGCTCTGATTCTTCTCCGGTCAGAGAAGATACGTATGCATAGGGTGCGACGTCCTAGCGAGCACGTTCCCCCTTGTCCCGAACTATGTCGACTCTGATGTCTGTGCCTGACAGACTACGTAGGCCCAGGATGCGATATCCTGCCGAGTTAGTTTCTCTTGTCTTTCTGTGTTTTCTTTCCAGCCTTGTGCAGTTTGTGAGCAGTCTTTAGCAACCTTTCTTCTATTCTTTTGTGCGTGGATCCCATCGAGTACGACGGATGCGTAGGGGTGCTAATACCTTCCCTTCGCATAACCGACTCCCGATCCCATCTCTCTCTGGTCGCGAGACCATGTCTTTTCCCAGGTTTAGTTCGAGCGTTTCCTTTCCCTCTTTTGGGATAAATAACGCACGGTGGCGGCTCTGTTGTTTCTTTTTCCTGCCGGTTTTTCGCGTAATGCGACAGCTGGCGACTCTGCTGGGGAAACGGAGAAGTTGACCTCTTGCTGGTCCATCTTCCCTAAGCGAGTCTCTCCTAGCGCTCTCTAGGATAGGGTTTGGTTGCTTTTGCTGTTTCATTTATTGCATTCATTTGTTTATGTTCGCATTTATGTTTGCATTTATGTTTGCATTTATGATTGCATTCATCATATTTTCATGTGTGCTGGCTGGTTGTCTGTCTCTCTGTGCGGTGGGAGTTACATGAGGTAAAAGGCCCAATACCCAGGCTATGAGTGAACTCTAGGACACCTAGTAATAGAGTGATTCTTGGGAAGCGGGTGGTATTGCGCCACTTAGCGGAACTTGATATCACGAGCAGTTCAGACCCTGATGGGATATTATCGGTACATACATCGGGTGTGTACATGATGATATTCTATGAAAGGGTTGTTTATCCTGCGTTTCTCTCGACCTTACCCTGGCCTAGATGACATCCGTGAGTGGGGAGGGAATGGTCATTTACAGGTACCGTTGGTGACTCGTTGGTGATTTGTTGATGACTCTTGGGTTCTGTTGGTGACTTGGTTCAGATGACTTTGGGTCTCAGATGATTTTTGGGTCTCAGATGACTTTGTGGTTCCGAATTCAAGCCGAAGCTTTGAACCTGTGCTCCGAGATGCACAGCCAGCCAGTCGTGTTTGCATCATTTGCATCATAGCATGTTTATTTTCGAAAAATAATGCAAAAAAAAAAAGAATGCGAAAAGAAAAGAAAAAAGAAAAAAGCTAATCTCTTCATGCATATCATTTCTCAGGTTCATTCAGGGGTCTATTCACTGTGAGAGATGGCAGCCGTTCCAGAGATGAAGATGAAGACTTGCACCTACAGTTTTCACCGTGAGCCATTGACGTCTCTGATAGAGTTGAGCAACCTTGTAACCGGCGGTAATCCGAAGGTGTTTGTTGATCAGTATGGGGATTTGTTGACACTGCTGAAGATGGTGGTAGATCCAGTGCCGTTGCAGACTCTTCTACAGTTCTATGACCCGGAGCTCCGTTGCTTCACCTTTCAGGACTATCAGTTAACGCCCACTCTTGAAGAATACTCCATTCTGACGAATGTCCCGATCAGATACCAGGTTCCTTTCTTGGATGTTCCAAAGGAGGTTGATTTCCGAGTTGTTTCCAGAGCTTTTCATTTGAGTATCAAGGAGGTGAGTGGCAATTGGAAGTCAAGTGGTGATGTGGTAGGGTTGCCTGTGAAGTATTTGTTGAGGATGGCTAAGGAAGAAGCAAAGAAAGGAAATTGGGAAGCTTTCGACGCTCAGTTGGCTATCATGATCTATGGAGTTGCGTTGTTTCCTAGCATGCCTAATTTTGTGGACTATGCTGCTGTCATTATTTTCCTTGGGGGAAACCCGGTTCCTACTTTGTTAGCTGACACTTACTATGCTATTCACAGCAGGCATGGTAAGGGTGGGGTTATCAGATGCTGTCTCCCTTTGTTGCTCAGATGGTTCTTGTCTCTCCTGCTAGTTAGTGGACCTTTTGTGGATGCTCAGAGCACTCATAAGTGGACTCAGAGGGTTATGTCTCTTACTTCTTATGATATCAGGTGGCAATCTTACCGAATGGATGTGCGTAATGTCATCATGAGTTGTGGAGAGTTTCGTAATGTGCCACTTGTAGGGACTAAGGGTTGCATCAATTACAATCCGGTTCTTTCTCTTCGCCAGTTGGGGTTTGTGATGAATGGAAGACCACTTGATGCTGAGATACTTGAGAGTGTGTATTTTGAGAAGCGAGGTGACCCTGCTAGATTGGAGCAAGTAGGAAGAGCTTGGAAGACTATTGGTGTCAAGGATGGAGCTGTTCTAGGGAAGAAGTTTGCGGTTGCTATGCCTGATTACATTGAATGGGTCAAGAAGAGAGTTGAGACTTTGTTATTTCCCTATGATAGGATGGAGTCTTTGCAAGAGCAACCACCTTTGATCCTTGCTGAGAGTGTGCCTGCTGAGCAGTACAAGCAAGCCTTGATGGAGAATCGTCGGTTGAAGGAGAAGGAACAAGATACCCAGATGGAGCTTTACAAAGCCAAAGCTGATAAGTTGAATTTGGCTCATCAACTCAAAGACATGCATAGTAAAGATGCTAGCAGATTGAAGAGCAAGAAGAGGTCCTATGAAGAGATGGAGACCTTGTTGAATACAGAACACCGGGAGTGCTTGAGGTTGCAGAGAGCTGAAGCCAGTTACCAGAAGAAGATAAGGGACCTGGAAAAGCAGCTTAGGGACAAAGACATCCAATTGAAGAAAGAGGTAGACTGGAGACATGCATCAGAGAGCCATCTTGGAGCAGAAGTTGTGAAGCTCAGAAGACAATTGAAGGAGAAGATCACTCCTCTTCCAGAATGTTCAGAATGTGACCTGTTGATAGACTAGTGCCAATATCTGAAGACGCTCATTCCGGGAGGACATCTTTCTTAGCTTGTCTTTGATGTTTATGTTGAGAATCACCTCCAGGCTTGTTGGATGGGATTCATTGTTGTACTCTGATCATGTGGATCTTTGTCTGAATATTGTTGTATGATCCTTGTTGCTCATGTCTATAGATGAGGCTATTGATGTTTCACCTTGTGCTCATTATCTTATGTAGATTGCTTCTGTGTTGTTTGTTGCAGGTTGCCATTTCTTGAAAGATGAATCAGGCTCTTGAATGCCTGAGAAATGAACATATCATGTGCATCATACGCATCATTAGCATCATACACATATCATTTTGCATAATAGGTGTTCTTGATCGAGACTTCTCACTCTGGTTCCTGTTTTATGTAGGATTGCCGATCAACGTCCGCACCGTTACGCAACCAGATTGAATCAACAGAGGAACATGGACCAAGTTCAAGCTGAGTTGGCTGAGATGAGGGCTAACATGGCCCAATTCATGACAATGATGCAAGGGGTCGTTCAAGGGCAAGAGGAGCTGCATGCCTTAGCCCAGAGACAGGAAGCTGTGATTATGCCACCCAGCCGTGCTTCACCAGTGGGTGTCCCTGTGAGTGATAATGTTGTTGCTGCTGCTCCCGTCAATGATTATGCTGTGGGTGATGAGTTGAGGGGTATTCGAATCAATGGACAACCTCTTGCTGCAGAGACTGTTAATGCCAGACCAACCCGTGCTCCCGTTCGCCATCCTGCTCCGCTGGTTGACAGGCAGGAAGACATGTTTACCCTGCTCAGTGAAGATGATGAGGTCGGAAGAGTTAAAGAGAGGGATCGGAAGGTGGATGCCCTAGCTGAGAAGATCAGAGCCATGGAGTGTCAGAACTCTCTGGGGTTTGATGTGACCAATATGGGTCTAGTGGATGGTTTGAGAATTCCCTACAAGTTTAAGGCGCCTTCTTTTGACAAATACAATGGTACTTCTTGCCCTCGCACCCATGTGCAGGCATATTACAGGAAGATTTCTGCCTATACGGACGATGAAAAGATGTGGATGTACTTCTTCCAGGATAGCCTGTCTGGAGCTTCCTTGGATTGGTACATGGAGCTAAAGAGAGAATCCATTCGAAGTTGGAGAGATCTGGGTGAGGCCTTTCTGAGGCAATATAAGCATAATATGGACATGGCGCTGAGCCGGACTCAGTTGCAGAGTCTATGTCAGAAATCAGGGGAAAGTTTTAAGGAGTACGCCCAGAGATGACGTGAGTTGGCTGCACGAGTACAACCCCTTATGCTGGAGAGGGAATTGACCGATATGTTTATTGGGACATTGCAAGGCGTGTTCATGGACCGGATGGGGAGCTGCCCGTTCGGTAGCTTTTCCGATGTGGTAATCTGTGGAGAAAGGACAGAGAGCTTGACTAAAGCCGGGAAGATTCAGGATGCTGGTTCCTCATCTTCAAAGAAACCGTTTGCTGGGGCACCTCGCAGAAGGGAGGGTGAAACGAATGTTGTGCAACACAGAAGAAGTACAAACAGAGGGCAATATCCCCAGGTTGCTGCTGTAACCATTCCAGCACCTCAACCACGACAACAACAACAGAGAGTTCAATAACCACCACAACAACAACAGCAACGTCCGTTTCAACAGAGACAGAGGATGCCTGATCATCGTTTTGACTCGTTGCCAATGACTTACACTGAATTGCTGCCCGAACTACTCAGATTGGGGTTCGTTGAGTTGCGTACGATGGCTCCGTTGACAAAAATACCACCTGGGTATGATGCCAACGTTCGTTGTGATTTCCACTCTGGTGCACCGGGGCACCATATTTAAAACTGTCGGGCTTTTCATCATAAGGTCCAGGACTTAATTGACGCCAAAACTATCAATTTTGCTCCTGTGCCTAATGTTGTGAACAATCCTATGCCTCAGCATGGTGCGCATAGAGTGAACAATGTGGAAGGTGGTGAAGCTGAGGACTTGATAGTTGATGTTGGTGGGATTCAGACTTCATTGCTGGTTGTGAAGAATCGTCTGTTGAATGGGGAAGTATTCCCGGGCTGTGATCAGGGCTGTTCAGATTGTGAAGGTTCAGAGGACGGTTGTATACAGTTGAGGGCGGGTATCCAGAGATTGATTGATGAGGGCTGTCTGCAGTTTAGTCGGGCCGTGAAAGAATGTGGGGTGGTGTCAACTGTTACCATTTACTTCAAACCGTCCGAAGGACGTGGCCAGAGAATTGTTAGTGCACCCATAATTGTTGGTACTCCTGTTACCATTTCTGCGCCAGTAACTGTCAGTGCTCCCACTACTATTGTTGCTTCGGGAAGAAGGGCTGTTAAGAATAGTAGGGCCGTACCGTGGAAGTACGACAATGCCTACCGCAGTAACCGAAGGGCTGAAAGTCAGATCAGGCCAGTTAATCAAGCTCCTGTGACTATTGGTTTACCGAGTAGAGCTCTAGTGACTGTGGGTCCAGTTGTGGACAATGTTGGGGGACCAGGAGGTTTTACAAGGAGCGGTCGATTGTTTGTGCCACAACCGTTGAGGGATAACAATGCCGAGGCTCTCGCCAAGGCTAAGGGTAAGCAAGCTGCCGTTGATGAAGAGCCTGTCCAGAAGGAAGCACCTGAGGGGTCTTTTGAGAAAGACGTGGAGGAGTTCATGAAGATAATAAAGAAGAGTGACTACAAGATTGTAGATCAGCTGAATCAAACTCCGTCCAAGATTTCTATTCTCTCATTGCTGTTATACTCTGAGGCACACCGTAATGCCTTGTTGAAGATGCTGAATTTGGCTTACGTGCCTCAGGAAATCTCTGTCAATCAGTTGGAGGGGGTTATTGCGAATGTCAGTACCAGGCATGGTTTGGGGTTTACAGATTTGGATCTGACGCCTGAAGGTCGCAATCATAACAAGGCCCTGCATATTACTATGGAGTGTAAAGGTGCAATGTTGTCTCATGGGCTGGTGGATACAGGATCTTTGTTGAATGTGTTGCCCAAGAAGATTCTGAGCAAGATAGATGTGGAAGGGGTTGTCCTCACTCCGAGCGATCTGATTGTTCGTGCATTTGATGGATCCAAAAGGTCTGTTTTTGGTGAAGTCACGTTGCCGGTGAAGATTGGCCCGGAGGTTTTTGATATTGTCTTCTATGTGATGGACATCCAACCAGCATATAGTTGTTTATTGGGGCGTCCTTGGATACACGCAGCTGGGGAAGTTTCGTCAACTCTCCACCAAAAGCTGAAGTATGTCTGGAACGGTCAAATCGTGACTGTGTGCGGTGAAGAAGACATTCTGGTGAGTCATCTGTCCTCTTTCAAGTATGTGGAGGTGGATGGCGAGATCCATGAGACTCTGTGCCAGGCATTCGAGACTGTCGCTCTTGAGAGGGTGGCTTTTGCTGAGCAGAAGAAGCCAAGTGTCTCAATTGCATCATACAAACAGGCCATGGAGGTTGTCAGCTCGGGCAATGCAGAAGGATGGGGCAAGATGGTTGACTTGCCCATTAAAGAAGACAAGTTCGGTATTGGTTATCTACCTCTGCAGGCAGAGCAGTATGAGCAGAAAGGGCCGAGTACCTTTACCAGCGCTGGGCTGATGAATCATGGTGACGTCTTTGCAACCGGTGGTGAAGACTGTGACAGTGATTGTGATCTAGACAACTGGGTTCGCCCGTGTGCACCAGGGGAGTCGATCAACAACTGGACGGCTAAAGAAGTGGTCCAAGTTACTCTTCAAATATAGTAATTTTCTTTCGTTTTTCATTTTGCATAAAACCCTACGTTCTGCCCAAGGCGTAGTGGTTCATTGTAGGGCCTCACCATGTTTTTCAATGATATCATTAATAAAGGACGTTTTGCAAACAATTTTGTGATCCCTGTCTTTCTGTTTTTGTTTTTCATTTTTCAAAAAATAAAAATGGTAATGTTTTTGTTTTTGTAACTTTCTTGAACTCTTTTTTCTAAAACAAAGCATTAAATATGTAGAAGTGATCTTACGGACTCCACTATGAACAGTTCTATTATGGCTCAGTATGATTTCAATAATCCCATCTACCAAGCTGAAGAGGAGAGTGAGGAAGATTGTGAACTCCCCAAAGAACTCGTTAGATTGTTGAAGCAGGAGGAAAGGGTCATCCAACCTCATCAGGAGGAGTTGGAGATTATTAATCTTGGTACTGAGGACGCCCGAAGTGAGATCAAGATCGGGGCTGCTTTGAAAGAAGACGTCAAGAGAAGGTTAATTGAGATGCTGAGAGAATATGTGGAGATATTCGCCTGGTCGTATCAAGATATGCCTGGGTTGGATACCGATATTGTGGTACATAGACTACCTCTCAGAGAAGATTGTCCTTCAGTTAAGCAGAAGCTTCGGAGAACTAGTCCTGATATGGCTGTCAAGATCAAGGAAGAGGTTCAGAAGCAGTTGGATGCGGGTTTTCTGTCAGTTACTACTTATCCCCCCGTGGGTGGCCAACATCGTTCCCGTGCCGAAGAAGGATGGCAAAGTCAGGATGTGTGTCGATTACCGGGATTTGAACAGAGCGAGTTCGAAAGATGATTTCCCATTACCTCACATTGATGTATTGGTTAATAATATGGCTCAATCCTCGGTTTTCTCTTTCATGGATGGATTCTCTGCATATAATCAGATTAAGATGGCGCCAGAGGACATGGAAAAGACGACATTCATTACACCTTGGGGCACGTTTTGCTATAAGGTGATGCCATTTGGGCTGAAGAATGTCGGTGCTACCTATCAGAGGGCTATGACGACTCTCTTTAATGACATGATGCACAAAGAGATTGAGGTGTACGTGGATGATATGATTGTGAAGTCGCAGACAGAAGAGGAGCACCTGGTAAATCTGCAGAAGTTGTTTGATAGGTTGAGAAAGTTCAAACTGAGGCTGAATCCGAACAAGTGTACGTTTGGGGTGAGATCCGGTAAGCTGTTGGGTTTCATTGTCAGTGAGAAGGGGATTGAGGTTGATCCAGCAAAAGTAAAATCTATTCAAGAAATGCCTGAACCGAAAACAGAAAAGCAGGTTCGTGGGTTTTCAGGGAGATTGAACTACATTGCACGGTTTGTATCTCACCTAACTGCCACGTGTGAACCGATCTTCAAATTGCTACGAAAGAATCAAGCAATCAGGTGGAATGATGACTGTCAAAAAGCTTTTGACAAGATAAAAGAGTATTTACAGAAACCTCCAATCCTTATACCTCCAGTTCCTGGGAGACCTCTGATAATGTACCTGTCAGTGACTGAGAACTCGATGGGGTGTGTATTGGGACAGCATGACGAGTCTGGTCGAAAAGAGCATGCCATATACTACCTTAGCAAAAAGTTTACCGACTGTGAAATCAAATATTCACAGCTTGAGAAAACTTGCTGTGCTTTGGCCTGGGCTGCTCGCCGACTGAGGCAGTATATGTTGAACCATACTACCTTATTGATTTCTAAGATTGATCCAGTGAAATACATCTTTGAGAAGCCGGATCTCACCGGACGTGTTGCCCGTTGGCAGATGATTTTAACAGAATATGATATCCAGTATACGTCGCAGAAGGCCATCAAAGGTAGTATTCTGTCAGACTACCTTGCCGAGCAACCGATCGATGATTATCAGCCGATGATGTTTGAATTCCCTGATGAAGACATCATGTACCTGAATATGAAAGATTGTGAAGAGCCTCTTGTCGAGGAAGGACCGGATCCTGATGACAAGTGGACATTGATGTTTGACGGGGCTGTGAATATGAATGGCAACGGTGTTGGGGCAGTACTGATCAATCTTAAAGGTGCTCATATACCTTTTTCTGCCAGATTGACTTTTGACGTGACCAACAACGAGGCTGAGTATGAGGTTTGTATCATGGGGATAGAAGAAGCCATTGATTTAAGGATCAAAACTCTGGACATATATGGAGATTCCGCTCTAGTGATTAACCAGGTCAATGGAGATTGGAATACCAATCAGCCGCATTTGATTCCGTACAGAGATTATACCAGAAGGATACTGACATTCTGTAAGAAGGTGAAGCTGTATCATGTTCCCCGAGATGAAAATCAAATGGCTGATGCCTTGGCTACTTTATCGTCTATGATTAAAGTCCATTGGTGGAATCATGTGCCACATGTTGCGGTGAATCGACTCGAGAGGCCTGCGTATGTGTTTGCAGCCGAGTCTGTTGTCGATGAGAAGCCGTGGTACTTTGACATCAAGAATTTCCTCAAGAGCCAGGAGTATCCTGAAGGAGTGTCAAAGAATAACAAGAAAACCCTGAGAAGGCTAGCTGGAAGCTTTTATTTGAATCAGGATGATGTGTTGTACAAGAGGAACTTTGACATGGTTCTGCTCAGATGCGTGGATAGACACGAAGCAGACATGTTGATGCAGGAAGTGCATGAAGGATCTTTTGGTACCCATGCTGGTGGTCATGCAATGTCTAAAAAATTGTTGAGAGCCGGTTATTACTAGATGACTTTGGAATCCGATTGTTTCAAGTATGCTCGGAAGTGCCATAAATGTCAGATTTATGCTGATAAGGTGCATGTACCACCAAGCCCTCAGAATGTCATAAATTCGCCTTGGCCGTTCGCGATGTGGGGCATTGATATGATTGGGAAGATTGAGCCCACTGCTTCTAATGGACATCGCTTTATCCTGGTTGCGATTGACTACTTCACCAAGTGGGTGGAAGCAGCTTCCTATGCTAACGTTACCAAACAAGTGGTTGCCCGATTCATTAAGAAGGAAATCATCTGTCGTTATGGGGTTCCTGAGAGAATCATTACTGATAATGGTTCGAATCTCAATAACAAGATGATGAAGGAGCTTTGTAAAGATTTCAAGATTGAACATCACAATTCTTCTCCTTACAGACCGAAGATGAATGGTGCTGTAGAGGCGGCGAATAAGAATATCAAGAAGATTGTGCAGAAGATGGTCGTAACGTACAAGGATTGGCATGAGATGCTGCCTTTCGCTTTGCATGGGTACCGTACCTCAGTACGTACGTCGACCGGGGCAACCCCTTACTCCCTTGTGTATGGTATGGAAGCACTCCTACCTGTTGAAGTGGAGATTCCTTCTCTGAGAGTCCTGTTGGATGTCAAGCTTGACGAAGCTGAGTGGATTCGAACAAGGTTTAACGAATTGAGCCTTATCGAAGAGAGACGGTTAGCAGCTGTATGCCATGGGCAGTTGTATCAGAGAAGGATGAAGAGAGCCTTTGATCAGAAAGTGCGTCCTCGAAGCTATCAGACTGGTGATTTAGTTTTGAAGAGGATCCTTCCTCCCGGTACAGATAACAGGGGCAAGTGGACTCCTAATTATGAAGGTCCATATGTTGTTAAGAAGGTTTTCTCCGGTGGAGCCTTGATGCTTACAACTATGGATGGTGAAGATTTTCCGTCCCCTGTTAACTCAGATGTAGTCAAAAAATACTTCGCATAAATTGACCCGCTGGACAAAAAGAATAAAAGAGTCCAGGCAAAAAAGGGCATCCCGGCGAACAAATAAAAAAAGAAGAGAAAAGGTTCGGGCAAAAGTTAGGGATAAAAAATGAAAAAATGGTACACCCGGTAAGTCGAAAACCCGCAAGGGCGGCTTAGGCAAAAATGGGTATCCCGATGGATTGAAAACCCGAAAGGGTGATCCAGGCAAAAAAGGGATTAAAGCGAAGGCTACAGTCTGAGTTACCTGTGCTTCATCGCGCTTCATTGTTTACCATCTCGAAGGGTATGATCGATCCAATCATTCTTCTCAGAAAGCAAGGAATTTGGGAGAAAATTGATGATCTGTGAGTCATAACAGAATTGGGAAATAGTGGATGCCGTGTTCACATTGCCATTAGGATAGATATTTCCTTTTGTGGGCAATTACCTCTTCCTAGGAATTGCTTCCCGATGTATTCGCCTTTTCAGGCCCATTTTCAATCAATAAAAGTCGTTATTCAGATAAATTGCTCTCTTGTTTTTATTTTAGTGTTTTGTTTGCAAAAACGTCCAAATTTTTGATAAACATTGCATATAAAAACATGAAGGCTAGACAATAACGTGCAGAAAGATAAAACATTTGAAAATCATTTTGAATGTTGAGTACACTTGGGTGTATCCTGTCCATGCAATCCCCTGGGGCATGTATGTCTTGCTGTTTTGCAGGTTATCACCTTTGGTTCCTGGCTGAAACAGGTAAGCCACGGTTTGTTCAAGGATGTTGACAGCACTGTCCAGTGGTGTGAGAGCAGGCCGGGAAGTGGGTGTATCCCCAGCAGGTCTAAGGAGTTTTAATTCCCCAGTAGGCCTGAAGGCTAGGGTTTTTCCCCAGCTAGTCTGAAAGCTGTCGGTTCCCCTGCTGAGTCTGAAGAATGTTAATCCCCACCGAGTCAGAAGGATGTTGTATCCCCAGCAGAGGTGTCAGTGGAGTATTTTATCCCCACCAGTCTGGTTTGAAGTACTGCTATCCCCAGCATGGTCTGGTCTATTATTTCCCCAACAGAGTCATGTCTTTCCCCATCAGGATTGTGTTGGTGGTTTTCCCTAGCAAGTTCCCCGAGTGGATCAGGTTCGGTGAATATTATCCCCAGTAGATTTTATCCTACCTATGGATTGGGGACTATCCTCAGCAGAGGCGAGCATTGATTGTTTCCCTAGCGGAGTCCCCAAGTGGATTGGATCCGGTGAAGGTTGTCCCTGGTGGGATTCTTTCTCCGGCAGCAATGCTATTCCCCAACGCGTTTGATAAGTTGGTGCCTTTTCCCCACAGAGCATATTCCTCAGACAGAGTCTCCCCACAGAGTTGGAGAATCTATTCATATTTGTGTGCTCAGCAGAGCAGTCTGTTTGCTCCCCAGCAGGAGTTTTCATCATTTGCATCTTGCATGTAGTGATCATTGCATCCTCAAATCGCGTAGCATTTCCATTCCATATGGATCATTACGCCATAGAAAAATTCAAACATATGCATTCATGTGTTAAACCTAATCCGACCGTATCCTCGGCAGAGGTGGATCGTTGTTCAACATCTGTATGACACATTTGTTACAGTTGCTCCTGACGGCAGTCAGGATTGATAACTCCCCAGAAAGGTTTATTTCCTCACTCGTCCGTGAAAGTAAAGCTTGATTCTCCCCAGTGAGATCTCCGGCAAGTGTTTAGCCTTGCCTTGACGTATGAAGATATCATTCCTGTGATACCGGTAAGTGTCATGCCTGCACCCGTGTGCGTCCTTTCCTTGGTATCGGTAAACGCCATTGTTTCGGTGTCGGTAAACATCGAGTCCCACCCCAGTCATCGGTAAATGTCTGGTTGTTCCTTTTTGATGTCGGTAAACATCATCTTCCGATGTTCGTAACGTTTTTTCCTTCCCCAGTGAAGTCTGTTCACGTCTCCGTTGGTGTCGATAAAGCTTGAGTTTTTCCTATTCGTCCGTTGACGTATAGTTGTATCCTTTCCCATTCATCTGTTGATGTCTGGTCACCTCTCCGTTGGTGTCGATAAACGTTGAGTTTTTCCCATTCGTCCGTTGACGTCTGGTTGCATATCCTCATCCCAGTCATCGGTAAATGTCTGGTTGTCCTTGCTTGATGTCGGTAAACATCATCTCTCGATGTCGGTAAACATCATCTTTCGATGTCGGTAAACATCGAGTCTCATCCAAGTCATCGGTAAATGTCTGGTCGTATATGTTTCTCCAGTCATCGGTAAATGTCTGGTCGTGCGTCCTTCCTTTGATAAAAATCAAAGATCCCCATTAGAGTCGTCGGTAAACGTCTTGTCTGGTTCCAGTTGCAAATTTTTCCTCCTCAGGTGGAGATGCCATCGGTAAATGGCCTCGTCTTACTTCGATATCGGTAAATATTTAATGCCCAGTTTAGTTGCCATCGGTAAATGGCCCCGTCTTGCTTCGATATCGGTAAATATTGAATGCCCAGTTTAGTCGCCATCGGTAAATGGCCTCGCTTTCTTCGATATCGGTAAATATCGAATGCCCCGTTTAGTCGCCATCGGTAAATGGCCTCGCTTTCTTCGATATCGGTAAATATCGAATCCCCAGTCGGAGCAGCCATCGGTAAATGGTCTTGATGAAGTTGATATCGGTAAATATCAAGTTGTTTTGAAGCCACCATCGGTAAATGGTCTTGCTGAAGTTGATATCGGTAAATATCAAGTTGTTTTGAAGCCACCATCGGTAAATGGTCTTGCTGAAGTTGATATCGGTAAATATCAAGTTGTTTTGAAGCCACCATCGGTAAATGGTCTTGCTTCCTTTTAATATCAAATTCCCAGTTGAAGCCACCATCGGTAAATGGTCCTGCTTCTTTTGGATGTTGTTTCCCAGCAGCCATCGGTAAATGGTCTCGCTGACGTTGATATTGGTAAATATCAAATATCCAGTTCCCAGATAATTAACCATCGGTAAATGGTTTCGCTTTCCTGAAGGTATTGTGCAGCCGCCATCGGTAAATGGCTTGGTTCTTCTTTGTATCATCTCCCGCAGAGTGCAAATTCCTACGGTTCTTTGGTATTCAATCCCTGTTTACCTTGAAGGTCTGACAGCCGTTGCTCTCATCCGTTCAGGTTCCTAGTTGATTGAATAGGGGCAGCTGTAGCACCTCAAATTTGCACCTCCCATTTGTATATACATTTCATTTTTAGGTCATTAACATCACATTAGCATTGCATTGTCATTGCATAGTCCATACATTGCATCAGTCAAGACTGGTCAGGAGATTCAACTGTGCAAGGCAACAAGAGCATTTTTCATGAGATTAAAGCCCTAGGGTTGTGCCAATTAGTTCATGTGACCCAAGGATCATTTTGAAGTAGTTTGGCTGGGGGTTGAAGGCTCAGAACTCATCAGTCCATGTGCAAATCATCTGAGGCCCATAAAAGTCAACAGAAGTCAACTGCAAAGTCCACTGTGGATTTGGAGGTGGGAAGTGGTTAGAGATGCCTCATTCATGTTCAAACAAGTCTCATTTGACATTCCAAACATCAACATTGAAGAATTTGAAGTCAGATCAAGACTTTCCAAAAATAGCAGGTGACCTGTAATTTGAACTTTCCAAAAATGGAAAGGTTTTTGACCAACTTCAACTCAAGATTACACCATCAAGAAAGCTTCAAATGAAATTTTGTCCAACATGAAAGTTGAATATCTTTCTCTCCCATTTCCAAAAAGTCAAAGATCATGGATTTCTCATGTGTGGTTGAGGAGATATGGCCCAATCATGGCAAAGTGTATTTGAAAGTTCAAATGGACATAACTTTTTAACCAAAGCTCCAAATTTGGTGGCTCTTTTTCCATTTTGATCCTTATAACATGTACTTTCCAAGCATACCATTACATGACATGAATTTCATTTGCATGGTCTATGGCTTATTCATGAAGATTTTTGAAGGAAATTGCATAAACTCATTTTGGTTAATCATGAGCATAAGATACCAATCCTAGAGCTTGCATGGGATGTTTTTAATTGGATTTGGGCCAGAAATTGGCACTGTTCACGCATGCATGGGGTGCATGGGAGTGAAAACACATTTTTGCACATACACCTTACATTTGGTTAAGCTTGATTAATTTTGGCTTAAACATGATTTGAGAAGGATTAGCATGAGGTATATAAGGATAAACATAACTGTATTGGCCATTAACAATATTTCAGATCTAGATTCAAGAAATTATCAAAAAATTTCTCTCAAACTTTGTTTCAATTTCTTCACACAAAAGCACTTTCTATTGGTTGATTCATGTTCATGAGGTGTTTTTGAGTAGAATTGGATGTAAATTCAAGGCAAATCATGGCATATTTGTTCAGATTCAAAGCTTGAAGGTTCCATGGCAATTGCAAATTGAACTGGATTCATGTGCATTTAAGCTTCCAATTCATCATCAATTACTTCATTAAGCAGTTAGGAAAAGAATTGAAGCATTGCCAAGCCTTGTAGCACGAGTTCCAGGTTCTGCTCATCAAGAAGGTCAGGATTCGACCTCTTTTATTTTGCAAATTGTTATGATGTTCTTGTAGTTCGTTGATTGGTGATGATGCTGATGTAAATTTTGAGTGATTTGGTGCACTATACACAAAGATATGTTCAATTGAAGTTTTGATGCCATTTTTTCTTTTCTTCGATCTGGAATTGTTATGGTGTTTTGGTGTAAATCATTGCTTGATCTTTGATGTACATGGAAGGATGAGTTGATTGGTATAGGTTTCAATATATTCTGGACTGTTTTACGATTTTCTGGAAAAAATTTCATCATGTTCATGAAGAAGGGGATGAACACCATGCTGTTTCCATATTTGCTATGGTTTCGCTAGAGATTAGCTACGAAATCTGCATCCATTTAGCTACGAATTCTGAGTTTCCCAACGCTTAGGGTTTGTGTGTCAAAACGTCACCATTTTGAGAGTGCGCCACAATTTAAATCTGGCAGTGGTTCGAGTCCGAGCGAGAGACATTTTCAAATTGCAATGCATTTTCCACTTTCCCTCCTTTATTTTCCATGCTTGCTCATTTCATTTTTCAAATTATTTCCAAACTTCCAAAAATCATATAAAATTGAAAAATGCTCCAATTGATCTCCAATTTTTTGCATTGTGTTCCTTATTTTGTCTAGTTTTTTATGATTATTGAATTGCAAGTTGTGCCTGGTTAAAAAAATGATTTGTCCTAGGGAGATTGAACGTGTATCCATTCATGATATTGCTTTGTTCATTTGATCATAAAATGCTTGTTTCTTGTCCAATGATTCTGAAATTTTGTGTGTGAATTCTAGACATGTTGAGTGACATTTTGGCTTTGGTTTGAGATTTTTTCCATGCTCCCATTCTGTTTTATGCTCATGCTAACTTGGTGTGACAATTTGTGTCACAGATGTGATTGTTTGAATTATGCTAGGAGATTTCCATGCCTAATGATGTCCAATGCCTCTAATTTTTTGTGTGATGATCATGTTATATGTCCTGTTTACTCATGAATTTTGCCAAGATTATTTGAGTCATTTTTTATTTAATGTGCATTTGTTTCTTCTGATGTCTCAATGTGATCACCATTTACATACCTTGCCATGTTTTGCTCATGAAATGAATTTGATTAATGATCTTGATGTGAGACTTTTTGAGTTTTGTTCTTGATTGAATGAGGATGATTCATGTTAAATTTCAAGTTCTGTTTTGAATGTTTGACCCTCTTTTGACCCTAGGCTTTGACCTAGTGGTTTGGACTCACTGTTTGGATTGTGGATTTCAGGTTCAGATGCACATTGCCATGATTGGAGTGGCTCATTCTTTTGAGTTTGATTAATTGGTTGATATTGGCTAACATTGTGTTGTTTTGTAGGTTTTGAGAACAAATCCCCTTGTGCTTGTGCCTTGCTCATTGTTGCCTGATTGCTTTGTCTGTTTATTATTGCCTGATGACTATTGTCTGTTTGTTTGAACTGTGTACTGATTGTCTGGTTGTTTGCACAGGTACTTTAGTAGTTATAACTCATTGCTTGAGTTGCCTAACTTGGCTTGTGGTTTTCGTACCACCTAGGTATAACTCTCTGACTTCATGTAGTCTGGAAGACCTGTCCTGTTATGTGGGCAGACACCTGTCTGAAGCCCTCCTTAAGAGGCAATGCTTGTGTTTGTTTATTTTGTGCCCTGTACATATCAAAGACCTCCTAAGTGAAGAGGCATTGGCAGATACAAGGGATGTGCAATCCATCCCCTGCTATTCAGTTGAGTCATTCACCCTGCTCACACCATTGTGTTGATGCACTTTGAATAAAAACCCAAGATCATGTTGTGTCAGTCATCTGTGGAGAAGAGTTCCTACATTATGAACTCCCACACTTTCATTTGTCTGAAGCTCTCCCAGGCCAGGGATAAGAGCTGTGAGGTCTTACCCTCATTTCCTATTTCATCTACTTCACCCTAACTCTCAATGTTAGGGTTAAGAGCTAAACACACCCCATTCCAGTTGGCTTGTTTTTACAGCCTAACCTTGTGTGAGCCCATCTGTTTGCATATAGTGTGTGTGCTTGCTTTTGTGCTTGTGATTGACTGTGCTGTTTAGGATAGCTTGCTTCCTGTGCAAGTTAGATAGAAACCTCAACATAGGGATCGTATGCATGACAACTTCTAGGCTCGAGTCGTAGTCTCCCTAGTAGTTTGTGTCTCCCTTTGTATCTGGTTAGGTTAGAAGTTCTTTCCCTGTGTAGGGGAACTACGTCGCCCTGATCCTCATACCAGATGAGGTACGTAGGCAGGAGATGAGTTGATCTCTCCGGGCGCCCTTTTTCTTTTTCAACCCCTCTTGTGGGTGTTTGTTGGTTCGGAGTCTGATGTAAGTCCAGCGATTGTCATTCGGTTTCCAGGTTTGCCTGTTTGTGTGGAGTCTGACGTAAGTCCAGCGATTGGCAGTCGGTTTCCTGTTCGTGTTTTGTTTGGCGTGCGTTAGCCGAGCTACGAGTGCTCTGATTCTTCTCCGATCAGAGAAGATACGTATGCATAGGATACGACGTCCTAGCGAGCACGTTCCCCCTTGTCCCGAACTACGTCGACTCTGATGTCTGTGCCTGACAGACTACGTAGGCCCAGGATGCGATATCCTGCCGAGTTAGTTTCTCTTGTCTTTCTTTGTTTTCTTTCCAGCCTTGTGCAGTTTATGAGCAGTCTTTAGCAACCTTTCTTCTATTCTTTTGTGTGTGGATCCCGTCGAGTACGACGGATGCGTAGGGGTGCTAATACCTTCCCTTCGCATAACCGACTCCCGATCCCATCTCTCTCTGGTCGCGAGACCATGTTTTTTCCCAGGTTTACTTCGAGCGTTTCCTTTCCCTCTTTTGGGATAAATAATGCACGGTGGCGGCTCTGTTGTTTCTTTTTCCCGCCGGTTTTTCGCGTAATGCGACATGATGGCCATGCAATGTCTAAGAAGTTGTTGAGAGCTGGTTATTACTGGATGACTATGGAATCCGATTGTTTCAAATACGCTCGGAAGCGCCACAAATGTCAGATCTATGCTGATAAGGTGCATGTGCCACCAAGCCCTCTGAATGTCATGAATTCGCCTTGGCCATTCGCGATGTGGGGCATCGATATGATTGGGAAGATTGAACCTACTACTTCTAATGGGCATCACTTCATCCTGGTTGCGATTGATTACTTCACCAAGTGGGTGGAAGCAGCTTCCTATGCTAATGTTACCAAGCAAGTGGTTGCCCGATTCATCAAGAAGGAGATTATCTGTCGTTATGGGGTTCCGGAGAGAATCATTACTGATAATGGTTCGAATCTCAATAACAAGATGATGAAGGAGCTTTTTAAGATATCAAGATCGAACATCATAATTCTTCTCCTTACAGACCAAAGATGAATGGTGCTGTAGAGGCGGCAAACAAGAACATTAAGAAGATTGTGCAAAAGATGGTCGTAACGTACAAGGATTGGCATGAGATGTTGCCTTTCGCTTTGCATGGGTACCGTACCTCAGTACGCACGTCGACCGGGGCAACCCCTTACTCCCTTGTGTATGGTATGGAAGCAGTCCTACCTGTTGAAGTGGAGATTCCTTCTCTGAGAGTCTTGTTGGATGTCAAGCTAGATGAAGCTGAGTGGATTCGAACAAGGTTTAATGAGTTGAGCCTTATTGAGGAGAGGCGGTTAGCAGCTGTATGCCATGGGCAGCTGTATCAGAGAAGGATGAAGAAGGCCTTTGATCAGAAAGTGCGTCCTCGAGGCTATCAGACAGGTGATTTGGTTTTGAAGAGGATCCTTCCTCCCGGTACAGATAACAGGGGCAAGTGGACTCCGAATTACGAAGGTCCATATGTTGTTAAGAAGGTCTTCTTCGGTGGAGCCTTGATGCTTACCACTATGGATGGTGAAGATTTTCCATCCCCTGTTAACTCAGATGTAGTCAAAAAATACTTCGCATAAAGAGACCCGCTGGACAAAAAGAATAAAAGAGTCCAGGCAAAAAAGGGCATCCCGGCGAACCAAAAAAAAAAGAAAGAAAAAGGTTCGGGCAAAAATTAGGGATAAAGAATGAAAAAATATGTACACCCGGTAAGTCGAAAACCTGCAAAGGCGGCTTAGGCAAAAATGGGTATCCCGGTGGATTGAAAACCTGAAAAGGCGATCCAGGCAAAAGAGGGATTAAAGCGAAGACTACAGTCTGAGTTATCTGTACTTCACCGCGCTTCAGTGTCTACCATCTCGAAGGATATGATCGGTCCAATCATTCTTCTCAGAAAGCAAGGGATTTGGGAGAAAATTGATGATCTACGAGTCATAACAGAATTGGAAATAGTGGATGTCGTGTTCACATTGCCAATAGGATAGTTTATTTCCTCTTTTGTGCGCAATTACCTCTTTCTAGGAATTGCTTCCTGATGTATTTGCCTTTTCGGGCCCATTTTCAATCAATAAAAGTCGTTATTCAGCTAAATTGCTCTCTTGTTTTTATTTTACTGTTCTGTTTGCAAAAACGTCCGAATTTTTGATAAACATTACATATAAAAACATGAAGGCTAGACAATAATGTGCAGAAAGATAAAACATTTGAAAATCATTTTGAATGTTGAGTACACTTGGGTGTATTTTGTCTGTACAATCCCCTGGGGCATGTTTGTCTTGCTGTTTTGTAGATCACTATCTCTTGATTGCTAGCTAAAGCAGGTGAGCCGCAGTTTGTTCAAGTTGTTTCAACATTGTCCAGTAGTGTGAGAGGTTGGGTTGTCCAAAGCAAGTTCAGGGTTTGTCTCCCCAGCGAGGCCAAGATCAGTGTTGCCTCAGCAGTCAGGCCTGAAGTTGATTGCAATCCCCAGCAGGGTTGAGGATGTTTTTTCCCGGCCAAGCTTGAAGGTTGCCCTTTACCCAGCAAGTCTGAGGACTGTAATCCCCAGCGGGCCGGAAGATTGTTATTTCCCCAGCGGAGGTGTCCGTGGGTAGTTTGTTCCTCAGCAGCCAGGTCTGAAGTGCTGTAGTCCCCAACATGGTTGAGTTTGCAGTTTCCCCAGCAGGGTTGAGAGTGTTTTTCCCTAGCAAAATCTGAAGATGGCGGTTTCCCCAGCGGAGGTTTGCAGTGTGCATATCCCGGGCGGAGGTGGGAATTGGTTGTTTATTTCCCCAGCGGGATCCCCAAGTGGACCGGGTTCAGTAGAGGTCATCCCCAGTGAGGACCGTCTGTCCCCCAGTAGCAGTGCTATTCCCCAGCATGTTTGAGAGGTTGGAGTTTGCCCAACAGATGACTCCCCAGTTGAGTTGGTTTCTCTGTCGTTCCCAGAACGTCAGATCAGCAAGTATCCGTAGCAGAATTGTTATGCTGTCCCCACAGAGTTGGAAGATCGAATCAGAGTCGTGTGTTCGCTCGGAAGCGATCGTGTGCTTTCCCAGCAGGAGTTTTCCTCCCTTTGCATCTTGCATATAGTAATCATCATTTGCATTTGCATCCTCAAATCGCGTAGCATTTCCATTCAATATGGAGCATTACGCCATGAAAAACTCAAACATATGCATACATGTGTTAAACCAGATTGGATCATATCCCCAGCAGAGGCGGATCATTTTTCAACATCTGTACGGCGCATTCACTACAGTTGCTCCTGACAGCATTCAGTATTGATAATCCCCAGAGAGGTTTATTTCCTTACCCGTCAGTGAAAGGAAAGCTTGACTCCCCAGCTTAGTCCCTGGCAAGTGTCTGCCCTGTCTTGGCATATGAAGATGTCATCCTGGTGATACCGGTAAGTATCGTGTCAGCACCCGTGTGTGTTCTTTCTTTGGTGTCGGTAAACATCATCTTTCGATGTCGGTAAGCATCGAGTCTTTCCCAGTCATTGATAAATGTCTGGTTGTGTATCTTTTTTCCCAGTCATCGGTAAATGTCTGGTTGTGTTTGTTTTTCCCAGTCATCGGTAAATGTCTGGTCATCCTTTTTTGATGTCGGTAAACATCATCTTTCGATGTCGGTAAGCATCGAGTATTTCCCAGTCATTGATAAATGTCTGGTTGTGTATCTTTTTTCCCAGTCATCGGTAAATGTCTGGTTGTGTTTGTTTTTCCCAGTCATCGATAAATGTCTGGTCATCCTTTTTTGATGTCGGTAAACATCATCTTTCGATGTCGGTAAACATCGAGTCTCACCCCAATCATCGGTAAATGTCTGGTCATCTTTTTTTGATGTCGGTAAACATCATCTTTCGATGTCGGTAAACATCGAGTTTTTCCAGTCATCGGTAAATGTCCGGTCATGTATTTATTCGTCGATAAATATCAAATCACCAGTAGAGTCGTCGGTAAACGTCTTATCTGGTTCCGGTTGTAAATATCTTTTCCTCCCCAGTCTAAGCCGCCCTCGGTAAATGGCCCCGCTTTCCTTGATATCAGTGTATGTCAAGTCGACTGTTTTGAAGCCGCCATCGGTAAATGGCCTCGCTTTCTTTGATATCGGTAAATATCGAATGCCCAGCTTAGTCGCCATCGGTAAATGGCCTCGCGTTTCTTTGATTCATCTCCCGCAGAGTGCAAATTTTCCGGTTCTTTTGGTATTCAATCCCTGTTTACCTTGAAGGTCTGACAGTCGTTGCTCTCATCCGTTCAGGTTCCCAGTTGATTGAATAGGGGAAGCTGTAGCACCTCAAATTTGCACCCCCCATTCATTCATTCATTTCATTTTTAGGTCATTGACATTACATATTACATTGCATAGCACATTGCATCTTATCAGTCAAGACTGGTATCAAGAGGATTCCTCAGTGCAAAGGAGCAAGGTTTTTTCTTGAGATAAAAGCCCCATGATTATTCACAAGAGCTTATATGATCCAAGGGTTCATTTTGAAGCAACTTGACCAAGTGTTGAAGGCTCAAAAGTCCACAGTGCATTTTCAAGTCATCTGAGGCCCATAAAAGTCAACGGAAAGTCAACTGAGGGCTAGGAAGTGGAGAAATGGTTTGGGACACTTCATTCATGTCCAAAAGAGGTTCATTCATCATGACAAGTGTCTACGTTGAAGATTTTGAAGCCAGATCAAAAGTTTCCAGAAATGGAAAATGACCTGTAATTCCAAGTTTCCAAAAATGGAAAGTTTTTGGACCAACTTCAACTCAACTTTCCAACATCAAATAAGATTAAAATGAAATTTTTTCCAACATGGAAGTTGAATATCTTTCTCTCCCATTTCCAAAAAGTCCAAGATCATGAATTTATGATGAATGGTTAAGGAGTTATGATAAAATCATTGCAAAGTGTACATGAAACTTCAAAAGGCCATATCTTTTGAACCAAGACTCCAATTTGAGTGCTCCTTTTTGCATAATTCTTCTCATGACATGAATTTTTCAAATCATTCATTACATGGCATGAAATTCATTCACACAACCATTTTCTCATGCATGCTATTTTTGAAGGGAAATTGCCAAAATCAAAATTGGTTGATCACATGAATATAATTCCAATTCCAATGTGTGCATGGGCTGATTTTGAATGAATTTGGGCCCTCATTGTGCACTGTTCACGTAGGACTTCCATGCATGAGGTGAAATTGCAATTTGTGCATACACCTTGTATCTTCCTAATCTCCATTAGCCTTGGCCTAATCATGTTTTCAGATTAATTAACAGATGGTATAAAGGCTTAATGATAACTGTATTGCTCATTACACAAGTTTTCAGATCTAGAAATCCCTCTTCACTCTCAATTTTCTCTTCATTGATTTTCCAAAAGTCCACACACAACACCCTAATTTTCTTGCATAATCATGAACATGGAGTGTTGTTGAGCAAGATTCAACGTGTGTTTGATGGATTTTGCCTCAAATTCGTGCATACCACAAGCTTGAAGGTGTTAATGGAAACTCAAAATTGAGCTGGATTCAAGTCTTCTCACAAGCCATTTCTTGCATCAAACTTCCTTGGAGCTCAAAGCAAGTGAAACTGGACATTGCCAAGCCTTGGATACACGATTTTAGCCAACTGCTCTTCAAACAAGGTGAGTTTCGACTTTCTTTTTTCTCCATTATTTTGCCATGATAGTGTAGATCCTTACTTGCTGATCATGCTGATAAAAATTTCGTGTGAAATGGTGTATTATTGGCTGAGATATGATGATTAGAAGTTTTGTATGTCAAACTGTTTTGATTCGATTTGCATTTGTTATGATGGATTAGTATGATTTGATGATGGATTCATGTTCCTCATTGCATAACGGTTCGAATGATGTACTCATGATCAATTTCTAGAATATTTTTTTTGTGAATGCTACACTTCATCGCCGTCTTCGCGAGGAAGACGGTTGTTTCAGCCCCTAGCGCCGCCGTCTGCGTTTTCCTGCATGTGGCTAGGGTTTCGCTGTAAAACGACAGCGTTTTGATTGTAGATGCTCCCTCAGTTCGATCCCTCCCTGCGTCGTTTCTGAATTTTGCTTTCATTTTCCTCATAGGCCAAAACGATTGCGTTTTGGCCAGCGAGCGCTCCCTCGCTTCGATTCTGCCTGGCCACATGTTTTCAAATTGATTCAGCATTTTACCTTTCCCTCCAAATTTCATATACATTGCCATATTAATTCAAATAATATTTTGCCAACTTTGAAATATCATATAAAATTGAAAAATCATCCAAATAATTCCATTCTTTTTCCTAAGTGATCCTTGGAATGTCCTTTATTTTTTGGTGTGGATTTCATGATTTTATCTCTTCTGGAATTTGATTTGTGTTGGATGGATTGATCATGTGTGCATATGTGACATTGCTTCATTCTTTCTATCATGAAATGCTAAAAAATAATCTAATGGCCTCGAAATTTTGTGTGTTGACTCTTAGCATGTTGGTTGACATTTGAGGCTTGGTTTGATATTTTTCTCATGTTCCATCCCTGTTTTATGTACATATTAATATGGTGTGACAATGCATGTCACACCGTTGGATGTCCTATTTGATCATTTCCATTGATAGACCAATTAATCTCTTCTGTTTACAATTTTTGGTATGATGATTGTATTGGACATGTTGTATGCTCATGAAAATTTCCAAAATTGTTTGATGCATTTCTGATTTAATGTGCATTTTCTCACTTGTATGTCCAATTGATGATCATGTTGTGTGTCTTTGCCATATTTTGTTCACCACATGACTTTGCTTGATGATTTTGATTTGGTCCTTTTAGGATATGTTCATGATAAAGTAAATGTGATTCATGTTGAGTCTTAGCTTCTGTTTTGACTTTTTACCCCACCTTTGACCCTAGCCTTTGAGCTAGTGGTTTGTTCTCATCCTTTGGACTTTGTGTTTCAGGTTTCAAGCATTTAGCCACATTGGTTGATATGATCTCATCACTTGAGATACAAGTTATTTTGGTTGACTAACCTTGCTGTTTTGTAGGTCTTGTGGATGATGAACCAATTTAGTTTGCTTGCACCTTATGCCTTGCATTGATGTTGTCTGATGATTAGTTGTCTCACTGTTGGACTTTCTGATTATTTTGTCTGAATAATATACTGATTGTATGGTTGTTTACACAGGTACATTAGCTGCTTTAAGTTTATTATTTGAACTTTGCTTTGCTTTGCTTGTGGTTGGCATACCACCCAGGTAATGACCTTTGACTTCATGTAGTCTGGAAGACCTGCTATCTTTGGCAGGCACCTGTCTGAAGCCCTCCTTAAGAGGCAATGTTTGTGCTTATTTATCTTTGTGCCTTGCATTTCAAGTCCTCCTAAGTGAAGAGGCAATTGGCAGATAGAAGGGATGTGCAATCCATCCCCTGCTATTCAGTTGAGTCATTCATCTTGCTCGCACTACGTGCTGATGCATTTTGAATAAACACCCAAGATCATTGTCCAGAGTCAGTCATGTGGAGTAGGACCCCTCATTCTGGATCCCCACACTTTCATTGAGTCAAGCTCACCCAGGCCCGGGTTAAGAGCTATGAGGTCTTATCCTCATCACCTTTCATCTGCTCACCCTGACGGTCAATGTCAGTGGTTAAGAGCCTCAGATACCTTTCCAGTTGGCTTGTTTGTCGAGGTTGATATGACCCCTTGACTAAAGCCCGACCTTGATGTTTGAGCCCCTTGTTGGTGTGATTACTTCATGCTGTATGTGTTTGTGTGGTGTGATTGTATCCCATAGGTTTGCTAGACTTCGCGTAGTCTCGTTTGCATGTCAATTAAGGTAGCACGGTTCCTTCGTCTAGGACTTCCTTTCTTGCGTGAGCATCCTAAAACACAAACAAACATTATCCCCTCTTAAGGACACGTTAACTCCTTCTACTACAGGTGAGTAAGTCTCCAAAGGTCGAGCATCCGGTAGATTGCGTAGTGACGTTGTCCACTTAAAAAACACAAACCAACAGAAATAGTTTAGCCGAACTACGACAACTCTGATTCAAATGTCCAGATGAGATACGTAGGAACGAGATGCGATATCTTGTCGAGTTTGACTGACAACTAACTGTGATCCTTTTCTCTCGCCCCCGTTGCGATTGAGACCTTCCCTTTCTCTTGCCCCAGTTGCAATCGAGACCCTTCTTCTTCTTGTGTGTGTGCTCGGAGTCTGACGTAAGTCGAGCGATTGGCAGTCGGTTTCCTGTGTGTGGTTTGTTTATGTGGAGTCTGACGTAAGTCCAGTGATTGGCAGTCGGTTTCCTATTTGTGTTTTGTTTGGCGTGCGTTAGCCGAGCTACGAGTGCTCTGATTCTTTCTTTGGTCAGAGAAGATACGTATGCATAGGATGTGATATCCTAGCGAGCACGTTTCCTCTGTCCCCGAACTACGTTGACTCTGATGTTTGTTTCTGACAAACTACGTAGGCCCAGGATGCGACATCCTGCCGAGTCCGCCTTCGTCCGTCTTCTTTCGCCTGTGTTTCATTCCAGCTCGTGTTGTTTTGGGCAGTTTTTTAGCAACCTTTCTTCTATTCTTTTGAGCGTGGATCCCGTCGAGTACGACGGATGCGTAGGGGTGCTAATACCTTCCCTTCGCATAACCGACTCCCGATCCTATCAGTCTCTGGTCGTGAGACCATTCTTTTCCAGGTTTACTTCGAGCGTTTCCTTTCCCGCCTTTGGGATAAATAACGCACGGTGGCGGCTCTGTGTCTTTTCCCGCCGGTTTTTCGTGTAATACGACACTGAGCCACTCCTTGGACCACTTCCATGAACTGATTCTTGCGAATCCTCATCTCAGTAAGCTCTGCTTGTAAACCTTCCATTGCTCTCTGTTGATTCCTTCGGGTACCGTATCGGTGAATGCCTGAGTCAGCTATCCTAATAATGGAATACCAAACAAGATGGGAACACTGCGGCGGTACCTGTTATGCAAGACATACTAATGAATATGCAAATGCAATGACATGTTTATCAATTTCAAAGGGTATTCTACCCCTTTATTCCAGTCTCACATTAGATAAACAGTGTAAGAAAACCCCGACTAGAATCAAGAAGAAGATATAAACCCCTAGGAATAGATAAACATGATGCATGCAATGCTTATGATTTAATTTTTATATCAGAGGAACTTTAGAGTCTTATTTGCAAATTTTGGAAATATTAAACGTTTATCACATACGAAAATATCATGTCAATTAATATTTGGAAATGTTTTTATGCCAAAGAAGTACAGTCTTGGTAACCAAATACAATACAAGAGAGAAGGAAAATGAACATCCTATGGATCCCTAGAAGCAATCGTCCAAAGCCCTCGAGACCGGAAGATAAGCTGCACGAAGCCTCTTCACCTCCCTCTCATAGGCTACCTCCATATTTGCCTTCTCTTTGGCGAGTCGATCATACTTCCTCTTCCAAAACATGGAAGACTGAGGAAGTAGAGAAGTCAATGCGTCATCAGGATCATCAATAACCTGGTGCTCAAGGAACTCTATCAAAGCATCCTTCTCTCTGATCTGCTGAAGCAACTCCTCTCGTTCACGGATTCAAGCACGCGAATGGTCTTCGTCTCTCAACTCCTCTACTCCTTGGCTAGGGAGGGTTGAAGGCCCAGCCACAAACAAAGGTGTGGGTCTTGGATACTCATAAGGCATGAGGTACTCAGAAGCTCTCCTCCTAACCCAAGAGGTATAGGGTTCCAAAGCGATACAGTTCTTCGGACCTAGCTCCTTCCTTCCTTTCTTATGGATCTTGCGCCAAGCGCGGACCATCCTGCCCTTCAAGCCTTGGGGATCTTTACCCTCCTGAAAGAACATATCCTCTAACAGAATGTTATTAAGTTTATCCTTTAGGGGGAACCCAAGCTGACGACGTGCCAAAATAGGGTTGTAGTTAATTCCACCGCATGTACCAAGAAGAGGTACATTGGAGAATTCACCACAAGAGTCGATAATCTGCACACCATCATACACACGGTTGTACCAAAAGATATCATCATTAGTGAGAGACATAAGTCTCGTGGACCACCGTAGACATCTTTTGTTCTCCTTGAAGGCGAGCGTCTGAGGCAAGTGCAAAATAAACCACTTGTACAACAGAGGCAAACAACACACAATGGTACCACCGCCCTTTGCATTCCTCATATGCAAAGAGAAATAAGTGTCACTCAATAGAGTAGGAACGAGATTAAGAGTAGAGAAAATCCTAATGGCGTTCACATCCACAAACTTGTCGATGTTGGGGAATAACACTATCCCATAGATGAGAAGTACAAATATAGCCTCAAAGGCGTCCTCACTCATGGCCTTCCCAAACATAGTAGCTTGATCAATGAGGAAATCAGACGGGAGACCTTGAATTCCACCTTTGGTAGTCATATGAGCACCAATAATAGATTCATCTATACGCAACAGATCAGCAATCTCTTGAGAAGAAGGAACTCTCTCCAAGCCACTGAACGGCAACTGGTCTAGGATAGGTATGCCCACAAGATAGGCATACTCCTCAAGCATGGGCAAAAGCTGGAAATCCGTAAAAGTGAAGCAACGGTACAAGGGATCATAGAACTGCACCAACACACTCATTAGACCTTCATCCACTTGAGTAGCCAGAATAAACAGAATCTTCCCATGACGAGCCTTGAATTCCAAGGGATCTAATACATAGGATGTCAAACTCCTTAACTCATTCAAGTTGGGTTGTCTGAAATTGTACTTCTTCGTATTCCTTCTTTGCTTATCCATGTCTGAAAATTTACAAATAGACCTCTTAAGTTCCTTGAAAGTTTTCTCATTGTTGATGATATGGATGTGTATGAATGCATGAATGCATGGATGAAACAATCACACTCAAGGATCAAGCAAATCACACCACACAAAGGTCATGGGATGGATCAAGTCATCCTTAATATCAATCATCCATTTTGGTGGATTATGGTTTACACCTTATCAACACCCAAGTTCCATTGATATTAAGGATACACAAGAACGGATCAACCACGAATCAAGGGTTTGTTGCGAGTCGCGAGCATGGAGTCTTGGTTAAGAACCACCCAAAGGGAGTGTACTATGGTTAAACTTGACAATCATGTTCTACAAGAGGTTCCCATAGTCATCATCCCATCTTTCGGATATTATCAGATAAACGACTACTCGTATTCCAAAAATATTCTCAAGAGAGACTCTTATGAGTGTAGTATCGCGTAACAATCGTATCAAATCTTACACTTGAACGATCTTCGCATTACGTCCTAAAAATAGGCCAAGATGGGCGTGGTAAACTAAGGTCCTTGGCTTCTAAGGCATATATTGGAAAGAGTAATACCTAAGCACGACTACTCATGTGACATTATTGATCCCAACATAACCTCCACCAAGTGAATGGGCTTGCAAGTCAACTTGCTAAGGAATAACTCCACACAAGTCAACAAGATTATGCCATTCTCCTATCCTAAGTGCACTCGAGTTCGGGTATAGAACTCATCTCACGAAGATCACCAAGCATACAAGGAATTAATATTCAAACAATTCAATCATTACATACAATACAGTAATCCCAAATTGCACAAAAATATGTCACAAAGCAATATACCATACAATACAACAAATATGAAAAGTAGGCAAAACCCACTAGGCAAATGATATTCCCCAGCAGAGTCGCCACTTTTCTGTAGCGGGGTATTCGTTACCATGAGAGATATTGACTAAATCCAAGGTAAACCATACAAGTCGAGTCGCCACCGCACTTCTATTTATCTAAAGGAATGGTTAGAAAGCGAACAAAAACCTAAAAGTTTTATCGAATCAAAAACTAGTAAAAATGTCAAAGATCTGGGTAAGGGGGTTGGTTATGCAATGGGAAGGTTTTAAGCACCCAAAACATACTAGGTACTCCTAGGGAGCCCTTTTCATAAGTGTTGTTCTAGTCCAAAGGGTGTAGGTATATCTAAAGTACTATTTACTAAAAGGAAGGTTAAAAGAAAATGACTCGCAAGGATGTCGCATCCACTGCCTACGTATCTCATCTAAGTATGAGAATCAGAGTCTTCGTAGCTCGGCTACCTATGGGTTAAAGAGAAATATGCTCGGTAAGACGTCGCGTCTTATGCCTACGTATCTCATATGGAATGAGAATTAGAGCAAAACGTAGTTCGGCTAACTAGGGGTTAAGGATTGCCATCTGAACATGGACTTACAAAAGAGGACACCAGCTGTGTCAAAGGAGGGTGGGCAGTGTGTTCAACGTCCTAGCAGTAGGTGTCGTAGCTCGTTGAATCGAGTCTTAGGCAGTTACCTCTTTGCAATAGAATGGACTGATATGCCACAAGATCGGAGATGCACGGAAGGTCTAAAAGTGGGGAAGCTCTACTCTAGAGTTGTCATGCAATATGGACCTATGTGTTAGGATTTACAAAGGGGAACATCTACCTAATGTTAGCATGCAAAGAATAAGGGAATTCTACCTATGTTATCATACAAAGGGTTCTACCTAATGGGTGCTACCTAAACGGAACAAGAGTCGACGAATGAAGTGCGGAGAGGAGTTACAGATAAGGGTAGATGGCGATTCCGGAGGCAATCGAATTACAGGTAGATGGCGATGCCTGAGGCAATCAACTTACAAGAGGATGGATGAATGCGTGTTGGTTCTGTTAAGTTTTGAAAATGATTACTCGACGTTGGATCGAGCTTTTGATCTTATTTTGAAATGGTTATCGGATGTTCGTTTTAATTCTTGTATTAACAGGTGACTAAAGAAATAAAGAAATAAATATTATACACTTTATGGGAGAGGGGTACATTTGGTATGAATGGGGATTGTTCATGGCAAACAAACAATAAGAATATATGCCTCATACATCATACAAGTAGGCAACAGTTATCAATCAGATCAGATAAATAAACAATATATAATCAAACCAAAGAATCAAATAATGGAGCATTTAAACAATGCATGTGAGTATGAACATGTTAAATAATCAAGCAATAGACAGCATGAATGAGAGAAACAAGTATAAATGATAACAGATGAATCAAACAGATGAAAATATGCACACGAAGGGTCCACTATATAATTTAATCAGGAAATGAGGTAAGGACCAAATAAAATCAAGGTAAAAGGCCTCCAATACATGGAATATGAGATGAACAAGGTAGGATCAAAAGATCTCTTCAATTGCCATAAGCAATCCCTAAGTCAAACATCGATCATAAAGAAGTCAACTGAAAATTCAAGTCAACTTAAAAAAAAAGTCAAATAAATAGTAAATTAATCAATAAAATTATGAAACGTTAAACTAAATAAGGTGGGGTCAGGACATCATCATACCCCAAAAAGATTTTAAAAATAATGAAAATTGGCACGTGAATTAATTAAAACAAAATATAGGTCAAACCAAAAGTCAATTAATAAGACTAGGTTAGAAATAAATCAAGAATAAATAGTAAATTAATCAAGAAAATTATGAAAAATTAAACTAAATAATATGGTGTTAGTACATCATCATCCCCCAAAAAGATTTTAAAAATAATAAAAATTGGTACGTGAATTAATTAAAATAAAACAGAAGTCAAATTAAAAGTCCACCAACCAAACTAGGTCAAAAATAAATCCAAAATAAATTGAAAATGTGAAATAAAATTCCAAGAAAAGGTCAGGTCGACCATGAGACAGTGGTCAACCTTCACCCCAAAAATCAAATGCTAACAATAATTTTAAGTCATAAAAATAAAATCAATAAAAAAAGTGTGTTAAAATGGACCATTTAGAATAAATAATTAAAATAAAATATAACGAAAATAAAAATTATACAAAATAGGCTTAAAAAAAGAGGAACAACTTTCATGTTGGATAAAGTTTCAAATGGAACTTTTATCTTGATGTAAAATGGGCTTAAAGTGAGTGCAAAGATCATGAAAACTTGCCCTAAATGGAAAGTCAACCATTTCCAAATTAAGTAACTTTTCCAATTCCTGATTAAATGATGAATCCATGATCCAACCTTGATCAAATTTCACATGTAGGATCCCCTAGGCATGGATTTTGAGATTCCACTTTCAAAATGTCAAGAGTTGACTTTTTTGGCCCCACAGTTGACTTTTCCTAAACTGTCTGATTCCCGATTCCATTGATCAATTGAAGCACTTCTAGCTCAAATAAAGAGCTAATTTTTTGTATGTAGACCCTTGTGGACATATGAAGGGGCCATGGAAAAGAGTTTCGCCCAAAGAATAAAAAATAAACTGATTTTATACCAAACCCTAGTTTTAGGGCAAAATGATCAGGAACTGATCGCACTGATTGCCAATGGATCTTTCTGAGATAATTGTGAATCTTCATAGGCCAATATGCCTTTCTAATAATGACATGGATGAGCTCCTCTACTTTCAACCAAACATTGCTTGTTGCAGGTAGCCATGAAACCCTAATTTCTGATTAAATCCAGATGAACACTCTAATAGCTTTGAATCCTTCACTCATGAACTAAGGACCATAATAAGATACTTGGACCCCCCCTGAGACCCTTGAGACTTGTATACTTAGAAAATGAAGTCCAATTCTCAATCTTACTTTGTGTGGACTCCTTCTGTTAAGGAGTGATCGATCAAAACCTGATCTCCATGTCACTAATGCAGTATGCAATGAGTATGACCTAATATGATGCTAATGAAGTGTAAAACATAATCCCATGCTTCCAGGAAAAATGAATGGTAAATTTTGGGGTATTACACATACGTGGACCACGATGTCACAATAGATCAGTTTGATAGCATTGTTGCAAATATAACCGCTTGCAACAACTTGAGCTTCTGTGATGCTGATCTTCCCGAGGAGGGACATGACCACAATTTGGCCTTACACATATCTATGAACTGTAAGGATGATGCCTTGTCCAATGTGTTGGTGGAGATAGGATCATCACTTAATGTGTTGCCAAAATCCACTCTTGCCAAACTTTCTTATCAGGGGCCTCCCATGAGGCATAGTGAAGTGGTTGTGAAGGCGTTTGATGGATCGCACAAAACGGTGATCGGCGAATTAGAACTCCCGATCAAGATTGGACCTAGCTACTTCCAGATCACTTTTTAGGTCATGGACATTCATCCATCTTATAGATGTTTGTTGGGCAAACCATGGATTCACGAGGTAGGCTCCGTGACATCCACCCTACACCAAAAATTAAAGTTTGTGAAGAATAAGAAATTGGTCGTGGTAGGGGGAGAGAAGGCTCTCTTGGTCAGTCATTTATCTTCCTTCTCCTATATTGATGCTGAGGATGAGGTTGGAACGCCGTTCTAAGCCTTGTCTATTGCGGAGCCTTCAAGGAAAGGACTTTCTTCATTTGTCTTCTATAATGATACGAAGTTGGCCATTGAGTATGGTGCAACTACTAGTTTGGGGAAAATGATAAAGTTGGAAGATAACATGTCCGAGCTGGCATAGGGTATTCTTCTGGTGTTTCCAATGATCGTGGGCTGTTCCAGAGTGGAGGTTTCATCCACACAATTGAAGATTAGGAAGCTGCTGCCATTGTGGAAGATGATGAAGAGGAAGACCTTGGCAACTTTGTCATACTTGGCGGGATCTGCAATAATTGGGTCGTTGTTGATGTTCCAAAGGTTATCCACAAGTCAACGTAATGTATTCGTTTTGTTTGAAAACCCTTCTCCCATGCTAAAAGGAGAAGTGAAGACATTGTTGGCACAATTTGATTAATACAATGATATTCATTCAATAATCACATGTTAAATGTTTGTTTTTCCAAAATTATGTTTCCTTTTTGCTTTTTGCATGAAATTGGTGATCACTATAAAACCCTAAAAAAGAAAATAAAATCAATCTTTTCATCTGCATAATGATTTGCCTTGTTTGAATTCTGAAATCTCTTTTACACTCGAAATCATTATGTAGGTTAATCAAACCCATTGAACATAATGATCCAACACCATCTCCCAACTTTGAGTTCCCTGTATTCGAGGCAGAAGAAGATGATGTTGAAGAGATTCCTGATGAGATTACCCGTCTGCTTGAGCACGAGGAGGAGATCATTCAGGTACATCTTGAGAATCTGGAAACAGTCAACTTGGGGTCTGAAGACCGCATTCGTGAAGTGAATATTGGGACACTCCTTGAAAAGTCTGTTAAGAAAGGGTTGATTGAGTTGCTACGAGAATATGTCGACGTCTTCTCCTGGTCGTATGAAGACATGCCTGGTCTAGATACTGATATCGTGCAACATTTCTTGCCATTGAATCCTGAGTGTGTGCTTGTGAAGGAGAAGCTCATAAGAACTCATCCTGATATGGCAGTGAATATTAAAGAAGTTCAGAAGCAAATTGATGTGGGGTTTCTGGTGACTTCTACATATCCTCAATGGGTGGCCAATATTGTGCCCGTGCCTAAGAAAGATGGAAAAGTACGAATGTGTGTGGATTACCGTGACTTGAATAAAGCTAGTCCAAAAGATGATTTTCCTCTACCACACATTTATATGTTGGTAGACAATACAACTAAATTCAATGTCTTTTCATTTATGAACGAATTTTCCGGTTATAATCAGATTAAGATGGAACCCAAGGATATGGAAAAGACAACATTCATCACACCTTGGGGAACATTCTGTTATCGAGTGATGCCCTTCGGTTTGAAGAACGCCGGAGCCACGTATCAACGTGCTATGAATACCTTGTTTCATGATATGATGCACAAGGAGATAAAGGTGTATGTCGATGATATGATTGCAAAGTCGAAAATAGGACTTGAACATGTAGAACATTTATTGAAGTTTTTCCAACATTTGAGGAAGTATAAACTCCGCCTGAATCCGAACAAGTGTACTTGGAGTCCGTTCTGGCAGGCTATTGGGCTTTATTGCCAGCGAAAGAGGTGTTAAGGTTGATCATGCCAAGGTCAAAGCAATACAAGAGATGCCTGCGCCCAAAACTGAAAAGCAAGTCCAAAGTTTTCTTGGCCGCTTGAATTACATTTCGAGATTTATATCCCACATGACTACCACATGTGCGCCTATAGTCAAGCTCCTCCGGAAAGATCAGGGTCATGATTGGGCCGAGGATTTCCAGAAAGCTTTTGACAGTATTAAAGAGTATTTGTCTGAGCCTCCGATTCTGTCTCTGCCTATTGAAGGGAGACCGTTGATTATGTACTTGACTGTGCTTGATGATTCCATGGGATGTGTATTGGGACAGCAAGATGAATCGGGGAAGAAAGAGTGTGCAATATACTACTTGAGCAAGAAGTTTACTGATTGTGAGTCCCGGTACTCAACACTTGAGAAGACATGCTGTGCTTTGGCTTGGGCCGCTAAGCGCTTACGCCAGTATATGTTGAATCATATGACTTGGTTGATATCCAAAATGGATCAAATCAAGTATGTCTTTGAGAAGCCTGCTTTAACTGGGAGGATTGCCCGTTGGCAGATGTTGTTATCTGAGTATGATATTGAGTATCAAGCTCAGAAAGCTATTAAAGGTAGTATCTTGGCTGACCATTTGGCACATCAACCAATTGAAGATTATCAGTCTGTTAAGTACGACTTCCCTGATGAGGAGATTCTATATTTGAAGATGAAAGGTTGTGATGAGCCTACGCTCGATGAAGGGCCAGGTCCTGGTTCTCGATGGAGTATGGTGTTCGATGGTGCTGTTAATCAGTATGGAAATGGTATTGGGGCAATGATTATTACTCCTCAAGGCACACACTTTCCTTTTACATAAAGGCTAACTTTCAAATGCATGAATAATATGCGCGGAGTATGAGGCTTGTATTATGGGTTTGGAAGAGTGTATTGATCTTAGGATCAAACATCTTGATGTTTATGGTGATTCGTCCGTTGTTGTTAATAAGATTAAGGGTAAATGGGAAACGAATCAGCCTGGCCTCATCCCATACAGAGATTACGCGAGGAAGATTTCAACTTTCTTTACTAAGGTTGACTTCCATCATATTCCTCGAGATGAGAATCGGAGGGCGGACACTCTTGCTACGCTTGCTTCAATAATTATGGTGAAGTATTGAAATGAAGTCCTCAATATTACTGTGATGCGCTTGGATAGACCAGCTCACGTGTTTGCAGTTGAGGAAGTAAAAGATGATAAGCCATGGTATTATGATATCAAGTGTTTTCTTTAGAGTCAGGATTACCCGCCCGGGGCATCTGTTAAAGATAAGAAGACTTTGAGGAGATTATCCGGTAGTTTCTACCTCAATGGTGATGTGCTTTACAAGAGGAATTTTGACATGGTTCTGCTCAGATGCGTGGATAGACACGAAGTAGACTTGTTGATGACTGAAGTCCATGAGGGTTCATTTGGTACTCATTCCAATGGGCATACCATGGCAAAGAAAATGTTAAGAGCAGGTTAATATTGGTTGACAATGGAGTCTGACTGCTGCAAATATGTGAAGAAATGCCACAAGTGTCAAATCTATGATGATAAGATTCATATTCCCCCGACACTTCTGAATGTTATTTCCTCACCATGGCCTTTCTCCATGTGGGGAATTGACATGATAAAGCCAAAGGCGTCAAACGGTCACCATTTTATTCTCGTAGCTATTGATTACTTCACCAAGTGGGTTGAAGCGGCATCGTATGCGAATGTGACTAGGCAGGTGGTTGTGAAGTTTATCAAGAACCAACTTATATGTCGATATGGTGTGCCCAACAGGATCATTACTGATAATGGATCTAACTTGAACAACAAGATGATGAAAGAACTGTGTAGCGAGTTCAAGATTGCACATCCTAATTCTTCTCCCTATAGGCCCAAGATGAATGGGGTTGTTGAAGCTGCCAACAAGAACATCAAGAAGATTATTCAGAAGATGGTTGTTACGTACAAAGATTGGCATGAGATGCTGCCATTTGCTTTGCATGGCTATCGTACATCTGTCCGCACTTCAATAGGGGCAACCCCTTTCGCATAAAAATAAAAATAGAATAGCTCGCTAAGTTGAAAACCCGAAAGAGTGACTTAGGCAAAAATGAGCGTCTCGGTGGATTGAAAACCCGAAAGGTCGATCCAGGAAAAAGTTAGAGACATGAAAAAAAATGAACATATATATCCCGCTAGATTGAGTACCTCACCCTGGGGCAATCTAGGCAAAATTAGGGATTTGGCAAGTAACTGCATCCTGACAAGACTTTGCTCTACAGCTGTCATCTGTCAAAGATTCTCCTTCAGTCGTCATTAACTGAAGCTTCAAATACAATGGATTCAGAGTTGGTGGAGAAACGGTCATTATGTTCAATGTAGCCCTTTTTCCAATATATATCACCAATTTCAAATTTGTAAAGATCCATGGATTCTCGCCATTTGTGGATTACCATTCTATTAAATAAATTTGAGCCTTTATCCAATTTTTGGCATTCTTATTTGTTTCTATTTAACAAATGTTTGCATGTTTTAATTGATAAATATCATTATTTTAAACAAATAAAGTTTTATAAACTGTTTTTAAACGAAATGAACATTCGCAATGACTAAAAAGTTAGTTGGAACGTCTTTAGTGCTCTCCCGAGGATAGTACGATTTCCAAAAGGGTAAGACATTTGTTCATATTCTGGTATGTTTATGTCCTCTTCATCAGCTTTCAGTTGTCTCATCAGCAGGAAGTGGTTCAGTGCAGTTGACGGAAGATCTGTTTCTCTTTTATCCCCAGCATACCATGTGTTGACGAAAGATTCGTTTTTATCAACCAGGGAAGTTCCTTTGGGAGTACTAGCAATTTATCCCCAGTAGGGTTGCCTACAGTTCATCCCCTACAGGTTTGCTTGACCCAAGTTTGGTAATTTGGATTCCCTCCGTGGTTGAAGATTTCTTCAAGTTGAGAGATGATGAGGAAAGTGTGTTGCTTCCTTCCCCAGCGGAGCAATTTGTCTTGTCTCCCCTTTAACAGAGATGGTCTCTTCAATAGTTAGAAGGGAGTATTTTGATGAGTACCTGTTCGGCGTTGAGCCCCACATATTTGTATATCTTGCCTTGATAAGCTCCCCAGTAGAGTTTCTTCTACGGCGAATCCTATCGATCTTCAGCCACTTGTTACCGAGAAGGGACAAGAGGTCCCTGGTAGTTGGAAGATGTGATTTTGCCTGTCCCCAGCGGTGGTCGATGTCTTCCGGTATTTGACCATCCCCACCAGATCTGATTCTCCTGTATGCTTTGCCTTTCTTCTTGAGATGTTGTGTCGGATGTCTGTACATTGATTCTTGGACCTATTTGTGTTAGATATGTCTGTCTGTCAGCATTAATCATACACAAATCATGCATATACATGCATAATTATAGCATTCAGATATTCATGTTGCATTCTTTGCCATATATCTTTGCTTGTTATTCCCTGCTATTGGTGAAATGTTCTTCCCTAAGCAGATGTTAGTGTCTGATCTCCCCATATAGAGTCAGCCCCATAGGTAGAAAGTGTCTATCTTTCCTTCTTTATTCCCCACCGAGTTAGGTCCTCGTGGATGATTATTGTTTCAGTTTCCTTCCCAGTTGTATATCAGGATGGAATTACTCCCCTGAGTTATATCCTTATTGGGTTGAGTCTTGTTTAATTGTGTCTTTCTAGCTTGTTCCTAGATTGACTCCTTTCTTGTTATCCTCTGTAGTTCCCTGTGGTTCAGTTGTTCAGTTGCTCAGTAACCAGTAATCGTTCAACCTTTTCCCCAAGGGACTTTGTGGCCTTCTACCCAGTAACCGGTAGTTGTAAGTCCTATTTTTGTGGTTTTCTACCCAGTAACCGGTAGATGTAATCCCCTCTTTGTTGGTTATCTTTACCCAGTAACTGGTATTGATATTCCTTCGTTTTTGAGTATACTACTCAGTAGTCGATGATATATCTCTTGTATAATTGCTTTTATCAAGCAATTCATCCTTGCCGAGTCATCATTCATTTACCCTTGTTTGGTAATGATCGTTTCTCCTTTCTGATTGGTCATCGTTTTATACCCAGTAACTGGTATCCCGATGTCCTTTCTTTTCGGTTGATTTATCCTTTATTAACCCAGTAACCGGTTATGGATAATCTTCCATGCAAGTATGTTATCTACGTTATGACGGTAATAGATAATGTATCTCATGCGCTCTTCAGTCGAAGTCTTTTTCTTCCCCAGTTGAGTAAGACTCATATTTCCTTGTGAAATCGAATGTCCATACTTTAAGTCGAGTTTGCTTTGTCAAGCCCTCCTTTCGAATGTTGAGTGTTTTGGATTTGATCCCAATTCACGCCTGGTTGGTCACCTATTATATGCCCAGTAACCGGTATCCCTGGTATTCCTTCCTTCTGCTCCCTATTATGACTTTTTGTCCCCTGTGGAGTCAGATTTTCCTGAGTTGAGATGTGCCTTTTGGGTCCTCCTCAGATTTTTCGGATGATTGATATCTCTCACCCTTATACCGGTCTTAGATATTCTTTCTCCCCAAGCGTGTTGTCCTTTCACTCAGTAACCGGTGCTTTGACAATATGTCTCCCTTTGATTTTATTACCCAATAACCAGTAATATCTCGTTGTTTCTTCCTCAGCGAAGTCCTTTGTGGACATCCCCGTCTGAGGCCGGATTTTTATCTGAGGTAGCCTTTGTGGATAGTTTTGTTGTATTGGAATATTCCCCAATACATGTATCTTTGTGTCAGCTCGAGTCTTTCCATCCATTTGTTTTCGTGGAATCCCTTCGTGTCTCCCCACAAGTTTTTAAGTCGTGACCTGCTCATGCATTTTACCTTGTTTTCCCCAGAGTCTCTGTCTCCTTAGTGAGTGTGTTACTTCTATGGGTTTTCAGTTTCTCCCAATTTCTTTTCCTTCGTGGCAATTAGTCACCATGAAGATTTTATTGTTACATGCATACATTTGCATCATGAGGTCTCTTAGGGACCAAAATTCGTCTCTTTGTTATTATTTAAGCCCATTCTACCTCGTCGAGACGAAGATTTTAACCTTCATATCTCCGGCTAGAATGACCTTAAATAGGGGCATGTGTAAGACCCTAATTTTGACCCTAATATCCCTCATGGCATCATATCATTGCTCATTTGCATTGCCTCAAGGATCATAGCATGATTGGCTCCTTAACCCTAGGGAGTGGGACTTGTGTGAGTGTTTTGAGACCACCAAGCATGCTTGTATTGTATATTATTTCTTTTCTTATTTTTATTACTAACTAAAAGCACAAAAATATGTCACTAACTCTTTTTGTTTTGAAGCTCAAGTGATCATGTGCTCCCATGTTCCTAGGAGGCTCCTAAGCTCAATGAAGTGGTTAGATGAAGATGAGAATAAGCATGACAATGGTCCAAAAAACTCCTAATCATCATATATGTCTCCCAAGTATCTTAATTTGCCAATTTGATCAAGATAACCCAAAGGGCTTGAGGATTGTTTCCCAAGGAAACCTTAATTCAACTGTGCATTGACTGTGCATTGCTCATGAAACAACCTCAACCTATGATCAAATTTAATCAAGGTAAGTTCTTTCATTCATTATTTTATGCATATATGAGCCTATTTGAGGATCCTCAATCATTCATTCATCAAGATTTGAAGTTTGGCCTTGAGATGTTGACCAGTCAAGTCATCTGACTAAACTGAAGATCACTGAGATATAACTTGTGATGTGTTTGTCAAATGAAGATGACCCCAAGAGAAAAAATGTTCTTAAGAACAATATGAACAACTTTAATGTTCATAAAAAATCCATTTTCAACTTGGAAGGTCATAATTCATTTCAAAACATTATAGGTCATTTGGACTAAAACCCTAATTTTGGGTCAATTTCCCAAGGACCTAACTTCCTTAATTTTTATGATTTTTAGGTGAGACCAATTGAATTGGAAAGATTAATATGTCTAATTAAATTGTTTTGTTGGACAAAATTTTATAATCCTAAAAGAAATACATGTGATAATACAAAACATTATAGGTCACTTTGGACCTAAATCATTGAATTTGAAAAATGTCCAACTTCAAGTGCCCATAACTTTCTCATGAAAAATCCAAATGATGCAAAATTTAAGTCTAAATTGATTATATTTAAAGGATAAACAAATATGAGGTTGGAGGTTTTTCCATTTGAGGCTTGCAACATTGAAACAGGAGGGCTTGAAGAGGCTTGGTTTTGGTAAAAAAATTCAAAGGGGAACCTAGACATGTTTTGTACCTTAACCTTCACAGCCAGTTTTCATAAATTTCCAATTGCCAAATGAATTTTTGTCCAACATGACTTTTTTTCCTTATTTCAAGGGCTTTCCAACCATTACTCACATTAATTTTTTTGACTTTCCATGAGTGAGTTTCGAAGAGCTTCATGTTTATGTTCATTTTTGCAATTCACAATATAACTTCATGCGCAAGCAAATGCCAGGCCTTGTGCACGTAGAATTCACTTACATTTGATCTCAACATGGATTTTCATACATTATTGGGCCTTACATGCGCTTGTACAGGCCCATGCAAGGAGAGTTCAAACTTCATGCACACAAGCCAAGCATTGCCTTGCATCACATTTCATCTATAAATAGAAGTGCATTCTCATTCAAATGCTAACCAAGTGGAGATCTGAAGTGCTGCTGAATTGAAAACCAAACCCTCACTAAGGGAATTTTCAGTTTTCTATTTCATTTTCAAGCTTGAATTTCAACATCATTAGTTGATCTTCACAACTCAATTCCTTAACCTAACATCATCACTAGACTTCCAGAGCAAAATTGGATCAAGAGTTTGGAGAATTCATGTTGTTTGAAGCTCCATTTCAGAGGTATAACATCAAACTTTATTGATTTAGATCTTGCAATATGATGTGAATTTCTTTGGTTTGTGCTGTTTCCTGAAGTCCTCATGCATGAGGCAGGCCAGTGGTTGTCTTAATTTTGTAAATCGTGCCATTTCAGTTCATGTACCATGATCTTCAAGCTCATGTTTCTCTCTAAATAGGAACTGTGAGGAGGATCTATGGTCACAGGGGTGATGTACATCACCTCAGCTTCATTTTGATACCTTCCTTTTTCATTTTCATTGAGGTTTGATTTCCTGCGCGTGGTGGCCGGATCTGGTTAGATCGCCGGAGAAGATGATGGTTTCCACCACCATCCCTACATGGGAGCTTCGGGGCCCTTGGATGATGCTCAAACGTTTTAATCTCAGCCTTCCAATGTATTGACTTATTTTAAATCAAAGTGTAGCGCGTTTGACCAAGGTGTTTCATGTGACCGCACCTGTGAGCCCTAGGATCATTGCCACGTAAACTAATGAAAGGATCCTGTGGCTGCGCATTTTTGTTATTTTCTTATTTTCTGTTAATTCCATTTTAATTTCTTTTATTTTCAAAAATTCATAAATATTTTATTTGGAGTCACAAAAATATGAGACCAATGCCAAAAATTTTCTTGAAAAATCTAGTTTCATATTTTGATTTTTAATTATTTTTGTGACTTCATTTAATATTTTTTGTGAATTAATTATTTTTTTAATAGTTTTAATTCATTTTAAAATACTTTCTGATATTTGAAAATTCCAAAAATATTTTCCTAACACATATGGATCATGATAAGTCAATGAAAAATACTCTCTTCAATTTCTTAATTGATTTGAGATTTTAATTCATATTGTGTTATTTTAATTGTTTTTAATTGTTTTTAAATAGTTTATGATTTCAAAAATTATTGAGAAAATTTGTCAAAGTTTGTTTGACCATGTTAGACCTATGAGAATTTAATTGGACTTGTTGAAGTTGATTTGAATTGAATTTGAGGTTTGACCATATTTTGTCCATTTTATTTTGCATTTATTTTTAATTCAAAAAATACCAAAAAAAATATGTTTGACTTGTTGACCTATAATCTTCATTTCTCTTCTGTTTAGCATTGATTGATGATGACTTGGTCCACATTTGATCAATTGTGTTTGACACTTGAATCCTCTTTCCATTCATTTCATCTTCATCTCTTTCTTTTTATTTTGGCCAATGAGTTAATGTCTTATGGTTGGTCTTAACAAATAAGAGGTTTAACCTTCTTTGATCCAAATCAAACTCAACTTGATCCAAGATCAAGTGTGTTGCTTTGTGTCCAAGATAGGATACTTCTTGGTCAAGCAAAAAAACCTAAAGTCCATACAAGGCCTTTCCTCTTTTCTTTTGGCATGGTGTCGCAACCTGAAAAATACAGTGCGCGAAAAAACAACCGGTGAAAGAAAATGACAGAAGAGTCGCCACCGTGCGTTATTCATCCCAAAGGAGGGAAAGGAAACGCTCGAAGTAAACCTGAAAAAGGAAAGGACAAGACGGGGTCTTGCAACCAAATCTTGGGTTCGGGAGTCGGTTATGCGAAGGGAAGGTATTAGCACCCCTACGCATCCGTAGTACTCTACGGGATCCGCTTTTGTAGTTCTCGTCTAAAGGGTGTGGGTTTATCTAATGTGTTATTTACTAAAAAAAAGGGGGTTAAATGAAAATGACTCGCGCGGATGTCGCATCCACTGCATACGTATCTCATCTGAATATGAGAATCAGAGTCTTCGTAGCTCGGCTGACCTATGGGTTGGGTAATTGTGCTCGCTAAGACATCGCGTCTTATGCCTACGTATCTCATCTGGCCTGAGAATCAGAGCAAAATGTAGTTCGGCTAACTACAGGGTTATGGATTGGGTTTTGGACGAACGACGTCACTACGCAATCTACCGGATGCTCAACCTTTGGAGACTTACTCGTCTGTAGTAGAAGGAGTTAACGTGTTGCTTTGGGTTTTAGGGTTTGGGATGCTCAAGGGCAAAAAGGGCAGTCCCTGACGAAGGAACCGCGCTACCTGCAGGGATACGAACACATACAAAACAAACATGTATAAAGTAAATGTGCCAACAAGGGGCTCAGAAGTAAATAAACAAAAGAAAACAAATGCCTCCTATCGAGGTCTTCTAGCTAAGAAAGCGATAAAATGCGGAAAAAAGGTAAAAGTACCACACGGATAAAGATCCGAAGTAACAGCAATTAAAGGAGTAAGAAACCCAGGGATCTCCCAAGCTAATGCCATCAAAGAAAGGTGAGTCAGTATAGGTAATCGGAATGAACCTCCAGGGGGTATCCCACAAATAAAGTGGGAAAACCACGCAAACCATCTCTGCAAGAGTCTGTGAGCCCTCACAAAAACTCAACGAAAGGGTTAGTGAAACACGATAAGCATTTTTTTCATGGATAACAGTATGGTTTCAGAAACCTCAAACCCTGTGCCATACATTTCAGAAATCATGTGATTAAACATTCAAGGCATAGGTTTCACCCATTCATGCATAATTAAACTCGTGGGCAAAAACATAATGAAATTCATCCATCATACCTCATACATTCAGATGATCCAAATTAAGAGCATAAAATCATGGGAATGAGGCAAACCTGATGGGAGAGACCGGTTGAAATCAAATGGCACGGCTAGATTTGCAAGGCAATGTTAGGGTTTGCGTGAGATGAAAGTGTGTGAGTCAGATTGAATTTTTCAGAGCTGCCTGGGGGTTGCTCTGAGTTCTCTGTCAGGTTTCTCTTCAGGTTTTGTCAAGGGTTTTGTTTCAAGGAAACCTCGGAGTATTTTGCTTCTCTTCCTTTTTCTGTCTGATCTCCCTCTTTTATAACCTGATTTTCATGGCTTTGTGGGCTCAAATGAGAGAGGTCCAAGTCCATGTTGTTCTATTATATTTAATTTATTTATTTATTTTTGTAAATTTTTTTTTTCTTCGTTTTTTTTTATTATTATTATTTTTTTAAAAAGTTTCTTGGATCTAATTCTGATTGACATGATGAAATGCAATATGAAATGCTAAATTAATGCATGAATGAGGATGGTAAATTTTGGGGTATTACAGCTGCCCCTATTCAATCATCAGCTACCCCGAGTAGGATGAAAGCGAACAGCTTATCAGAGAAACGGGGTGAGCTGTGATTGAATACCAAAGACAGACCGAAAATTTGCGCTCCGAGAATACCACAAAAACACGGAAATACACCGCGCTGTTTATTTTTCTTCTGATCCTCTGGCTGGATCTGAATCAATCTTCTGCCTTAATCTGGAGTTTCGATCCTCTGGCTGAACCTATACTCAATTTAGTCCTCTGGTTGGATATTAATTTTGATCCTCGGGCTAGATACGATTTTGATCTTCTGGCTAGATCTTCTTCGATCTTCTGGCTAGATCTCCTTCATTTCGATTCTCTGGCTGAATCTATTTCCTTTGATTCTCTGGCTGAATCTATTTCGTTCTTCTGGCTAGATCTGAATTGTTGCGATTTTCGATCTTCTGGCTAGATCTTCTTTGTTTCGATTCTCTGGTTGAATCTACTTCGATCTTCTGGCTAGATCTGGATTGTTTTGATGATAAATTCCCATCATTAGGATCCCGCATCTGAGGCATGCGCTGGTTGACCCTCTTTTGAAATCTACACCCAACCTTCATATTAGATATGTAGCTTCGAGAATATTCCACTTTTGGGCTTCGTACATATTCTTCGGGCTAGAACATGTTGTAACGACTCCTCAATTAGACTTGGGCTTGCTGGGGAAATAAAGCTTGTAGGCGACTTCACTGGGGAATCTTCAAATTGAGCCTTAGGCTGGCTTACTGGAACACGATTCTCAGGCTGAATCTTCGAAATGACCCTCAGGCTGGAACACTGGAACACGATTCTCAGGCTGAATCTTCGAAATGACCCTCAGGCTGGATCACTGGAACACGATTCTCAGGCTGAATCTTCAAAATGAACCTCAGGCCGGATCACTGAAAAACGATTCTCAGGCTGAATCTTCAAAACGACCCTCAAGCTGGATCACTCACGCTTGATCCTCTGGCTGGATCTCATGACCTTGGTTGTAAAGTAATTCTTCAGTCTGCTTGGAAGAACCTGTTTATCAGCTTATGTGTGTGCTTGATATGATATGCATGCAAATGCAAATGTTATGCATGGTGTAAAAAGAAATCTGCTTGGGGAAGCAAACTCCGGTAGGGAACAGATCGCTGTATCAATCCTTGAATGCTCTGTGGGGAATGATCCGTCTGCCGGGACCAATGAGCCACCAAAAATAAATTGGCTGCTTGAAAAGTTGACCTTGCGGGGGGAGTATCAACTATGGAAACTTTGTTCGGCGAGGCTCTGTGAGGAGAGTCTGTGGGGAAAACACTTCCTGGGGAAATGTCGTAGGAAACGACCTTTGCTGGGGACATGAACTTGCTAATCGGCCTCAAGCTGGGGATTAACAAATCTGTTAAAAATAATCTGCTGGGGAATGAGATGAACACTGGGAACACCACCCTCTCATCTGTTGGTTATGCAACCACTCCGCTGTTGCTAGGAAGATACAGTCTGACACTGTCAACTCCGCTGGGGATATATAGTCTGGATACTGTCAACTCTGCTGGGGAACATGCCCTGCTGAGGAGAGACTTTGTCAACCGCTTGGGGATGAGGATTCATGACTTGGCATCCGGTTCCTGTGACCTGCAACCAAAAATACACGTATGCCTCGGGGGAATTACTCGGTTTGAATTCACTGTCCGGGATTAAGAACATTCAAAGCAATTTTAAATGTTTTCCTGTGCAAATCATCTGCAAAAGCCACCATTATGTTCATATGCAATATTATTTATCAAAAATTCGGACATTTTTGCAAACAAACTGATAAATGAAAAATAAAGAGGCTCTTTAACTGAATTATTCGACTCTTACTAGGGAGAAAATTTGTGCTAGGAATAGGCGAGGGTATCAGGAAGCTGATCCCTGAAAAGAGGTGATCGCTATAAAAAGAGAACTATCCTAATGGCAATGGGGATACGGGGTCTCACCGAGTTTCGACTCTGCTATGGCTCGTATGTCCTCAAGACGCTCTACTCATCTTGCTTTCTGAAGTGGATGATTAGTCGATCTTTAACCTTCAAAGATTGCCGGATTGAATGAAACGGTGATATAACACTGATGAACTCAGATCACAGTCATTCGCTTATTCCCTAACTTTTGCCTGGATCGCCCCCTTTTCGGGTTTTCAATCCACCGGGATACCCATTTTTTGCCTGAGCCACCCTTTTGGGTTTTCGACTCACCGGGTGTACATTTTTTTTTATATCCCTAATTTTTGCCCGAACCTCTTTATTCTTTTTTTTTTGTTCGTCGGGCTGCCCTTTTTTTGCCTGGACTATTCTTTTTACTGTCCAACGAGTCTATTTTATGCGAAGTATTTTTTAACTGCGTCTGAGTTGACAGGGGATGGGAAGTCTTCTCCATCCATGGTTGTTAGCATCAGAGCTCCGCCATAGAAAACTCTTATAACCACATATGGACCCTCATAGTTCGGTGTCCATTTGCCCATGTGATCTGTGTTGGGAGGAAGAATTCTTTTTAGTACCAATCCACCAACTTGATACTCCTTAGGGCGCACTTTCTGATCAAACGCTCTCTTCGTACGTCTCTGATAAAGTTGGCCATGGCATATAGCTGCTAGTCTCTTTTCCTCAACTAGGCTTATCCGATTGTATCGAGAACGGACCCATTCTGCTTCGTCCGGCTTCATTGTTGGTGCAGGGAAAAGTTATTCGGGCACCAAATGGCATATGAACCCCCTTCCGGTGTGATCAACACTACACCAACTCCGCGACCATTGACGTGGACCGCCCCATCAAACATCATAACCCATTTGGATTCAGGGTCAGGCCCCTCCTCCGGGAGTGGTTCCTCTCAATCTTTCGATTTGAGAAACATGATGTCCTCATCAGGAAAGTCAAACCTCATAGGTTGGTAATCATCAATCGGTTTCTCTGCAAGATAGTCTGACAAGACACTTCCCTTGATGGCTTTTTGTGAAGTGTATTGGATGTCATACTCTGTCAGTATCATTTGTCACCTAGTAACCTTTCCGGTAAGTGCTGGCTTTTCAAAAATATACTTGACTGGATCCATTTTTGATATCAATAGAGTCGTGTGAGTCAATATATACTGTCTTAGTCGGCGAGCAGCCCATGCCAAAGCGCGGCAAGTTTTCTCGAGCAATGAGTATCTTTGTTCACAATCGGTAAACTTTTGCTAAGGTAGTATATTGCATGCTCTTTTCGACCTGAATCGTCATGCTGACCGAGCACACAACCCATTGACCTTTCTAACACATTCAAGTACATGATCAACGGTCTTTCCTCTCGGCCTGTAGACTTGCCCCGATCTTGATCTCTTTCTTGTCGTCTGCGGTACCGATGTTGACGGTCTCAATCACCTCCTGATAAGGTGTAATAGCTCGGTTCTCCTGTTTCAACAATCTGGCTAACCCTTCAGGCAATTCACAATCTTCCTCAACCCCTTCTTCGGCTTAATAGATAGGATTGTCGAAGTCATACTTGGCCATAGCAGTGTCGTTAGTAGTGAGATCCGGGTGGTCAGTTTTACGAGGTGTTTTTTGGAAATAAAAACGAAAAAGAAACATGAAAAAGAAACATTGCCGTTTTTGTAAAAGTAAAAATAATTGAAAGAAAGAGAACACAAAATTGTTTGCAAAAGCCGTCCTTTATTGATGATAAAAATAATTGCGAAATGTAACTAAATGGATGGCCCTACAAATGAGCCGTTACACCTTGGGCAAAATGTAAGACTTTATTATGCATGTAATAAAGGAAAACAATAAAAATCACTCTTTCAGTAGAGTAACCCGGACGGTTTTTACAGACGACCAATTGTCGAGCTTTTCTCCCAGGACACACGGGCGAATCCAGCTATCTAAGTCACAATCCCTGTCAGCCTTGTCTTCATCTGCAGCATTGACGATGTGGGGAGAAACCAAACCCCCGCTGGAGAGAGTACCGGTTTTATTCTTCTGAGATCCCAGAGCATACCCCAATCCAAACTTGTCTTCTTTGATGACTGGCTCCACAAATTTGCCCCAGCCTTGGGCATTACCAGCTTTAACCACTTCGACAGCTTTCTTGTATGAAGAGATAGAAGTCCCGACCTTCTCAAACTCAGGTGAAAAGACAGCTTCGGGCGCGACCTCATTGATGTTTATGGCTTCGAAGCCCTGACACAGCATCTCGTGCATCTCGCCGTCCATCTCTACATACTTAAATGTAGACAGGTGGCTAACAAAAATATCCTCTTCACCACAGACAGTGACGACCTGACCTTCTAGTTCATATTTGAGCTTCTGGTGGAGGGTAGAAGTAACAGCACCGGCAACATGAATCCAAGGCCGACCTAGCAGACAGCTGTAGGCAGGCTGGATATCCATCACATAAAAGGTGCTCTTGAACACCTGCGGTCCAATCTTAACTGGCAACTCAACTTCGCCAAAGACAGCTCTCTTAGAGCCATCAAAAGCCCTCACAACTAAGTTACTTGGCCTCAGGATGGTGTCATCGCAATCCAACTTCATTAAGGCTTTCTTTGGAAGAACATTCAGAGAAGAGCCTGTATCAACCAAAACATGGGAAAGCATCACCCCTTTGCACTCCATTGTGATATGCAAGGCTTTGTTGTGATTCCTGCCCTCAGATGTCAGGTCATTATCGGTGAAACCTAGCCCCCGGATAGCGTTTACATTGGAAACTACCGACTCTAGCTGGTTAACAGTTATCTCCGGTGGAACATAGGCCATATTCAGTATTTTCAACAAGGCTGCTCTGTGCGCCTCAGAGCACAGCAATAGTGAGAGAATGGAGATCTTTGAGGGTGTCTGATTTAGCTGGTCGACTACCTTGTAGTCACTTTTCTTGATAATCCTTATAAACTCATCCACTTCCTTCTCGAATGCGGTCTTAGGAGGATCTTCCTCAGTAGTAACCTCTTCGGCGGCCATCTGTTTCCCTTTAGCCTTGGCAGCTGCCTCAGCTTCAGTATTCGCGCGTAATGTTGATGGTGCAAATAGGCGTCCACTGCGAGTGAAGCCACCAACCCCTCCAACATTGTCTACAACGGAGCTACCAATGTCAATGTCTTCTTCGTTAACTTTCTGCCCCTGGCAGTAGATATCTGCCCCATAGTGCCATGGGATAGCACTGTCTTTCTCATACGGAACGGGTCCTGGTATTGTGATGGTGATCGGACCAACCAAAGTCGGTTGAGGGCTGTCAGAGTAAATTGCAACTGGTGCTGAACTTTCGATGTTCACCGCTGCTGGTTCTGTACTTTCTGGGAAATATATTGTTGTCGGAGCGAGTCTCTCGGGAACATATATTTCTTCAGGAGTGAAATAAAACGTCACCGTCGATACATCATTCTTCACTGGACGGGCCTGATCGAACTGAGGACAACCTTCATCTATCAGTTGCTGAATACCCCTTCTCAAACTGTCACATCCGTTTTCGGCAGCTTGACAATTTCTGCATTTTTCCCCACAGCCTGGGAAAATCTGTCCTTTCAGAAGTCGGTCTTTAACCACCGATAGCGAAGTCTTCACCTTAGTCACATCAGAAACCAAATTCAAAGTTTCCCCACTATCAACAGCATTAATCCTCTGCCCGCCGTGAGCCGGCATCGGGTTCTGGATAACATTAGGCACCGGAGCAAAATTGATAGCCTAGGCATCTCTCAAATCTTGTACCTTTAACTGGAGAGCCTTGCAATTATCTGTAGTATGGCCAGGTGCGTTGGAATGAAAAGCACATCTGGCGTTGACATCATAACCTCTAGGCAAATTATTGGGATCGATTGGTGGGGCCAGAGTTCTCAATGTAACCAGATTCATGTCAATCAGCTTGGGAAGTAATACTGAATAAGGCATTGGGATTGGCTCGATGACCCGGTCTGTCTTCCTTGGACGTTGTTGATAGTGTCTCTGCTGACCCGGATTACCTCCTTGTTGTTGATTGTTGTACCTGGGTTGTTGTTGCGGATGATATTGCGGTTGAGGAACAGGTGTTGGAATAGTGACTGCGGCCACTTGATCTTGATAATAATTAGGGCGTCCTCTACCCCTGCCTCTGCCGGCATACACAACGCTTGCCTCGCCTTCTTTTCTACGCTGACCATTACCAGCAAACGGTCTCTTGGGACCTGATGAGTTGGAAGCACTATTGTCTTGAATTCGGCCCATCTTCAACAGACTCTCGATTCTTTCTCCAGCAATTACTATTTCTGCAAAGCTGATTGACGGGCAAGCAGCCAATCTCTCAATATAATTGCCTTGAAGAGTGTTCATGAACATGTCCGCCATCTCCCTTTCAGACATAGGGGGTTGGACGGACGCAGCAATCTGTCTCCAACGCTGAGCATACTCTCTAAAGGTTTCCTTGGCAGTCTGAGACATACCTTGCAACAAGGTCCGATTTGGAGCCATGTCCAAGTTGTATTAATATTGCTTGACAAAAGCCTCTGCCAAGTCTTTCCAGCTCTTGATGGTAGTACGAGACAAATGAGAATACCATTCACGAGAAGCTCCAGTTAGACTGTCTTCATACATCGATAGCTTTTCATCTTCCGTGTGAGCTCCCAACCTTCCCAGATAAGATTGGAGATGAGTGCGTGGGCAAGAAGCCCCGTTGTATTTCTCAAAAGTAGGGGGTTTGAACTTGTGAGGAATCCTTACTCCCTGAACCAGACCAAGATTTGTGACATCAAAGCCTAAGGAATTTTGAGACTCCAAAGATTTGAGCTTCTCAGCAAGCCCATCCATACGGCGAGTGGTCTCGAGGGCCTCGTCGTGCAAAGAAAATTGATCATACTGATAATCTTCAGTAACGGGGCGCCCGTTAATCTGAATTCCTTGATTCACATTGTACCTTCCGCCAATACCATTTCCAACATTCCTTGTGTTGCCAACATTACCCGGGTTTCCATCAGCATTTGCGTTACCCGCGTTACCAGTGTTCACAGGGTTATCAGCGTTCCCAGGGTTACCAGGTTTCCCTCAGCACTTGGTATCTCCACCTCCGGATCGGGTCTCGGTTGCTCAACCAATTCCCTCAGCTTTTCCTGGCCTTCTGCCATACCAGTCATCAATGTCATGAACTGATCCATCCTTTCACGCATATTAGCCAGCTCTTTCTGTACTTGGTCCATCGCTAGCTGGGGACGATTTTCCTTTGTCGGGTACCTGTGGACTCTCTTGGGACCAATAACTGCCTGATACAGGGAACAAACATTAGACACTGCGGTGACACCTGCAAAACAGACAAGGGTTAATATGCATGGTATGCGATGCACTGCTTGTTCAGTTTTAAGACACCCCCGTTTTGAAAGGGAATACCCTGCAAATGAATAAGCATGAGATGTTGGATGCAAATATGCAGATGATGTTATGCAATGCAAAGGCATGTCAATCAGAATTAATGGATCCGCTTGAACATCTGTCAGGTTGCACTGTCTGGAGAGAAATTCACTGAGGAATATAATACAAGCCCAAAACTCTGCTCCAGAAAACCGGGTTGGTTGGAGGTTAAGGTTTCCTGAATTTAGCCCGCCCCTCACTGGTAGGTTCTAAGAACAGAAGTTCGTCAGCTTCAGCCCTTCAGTCGCGAATAATACGTTTACCACTGAAGGTTTGGTATTATTACGGGACAAAAGACCTCCATTGACTCCCCTCAACAGGACATCCTAATAGCAAGTTTCCAGTCTCGGGATCCTCGGATTGAGCAACGAGAATGCGCCCACCAGAGCTAACATAATCACGTCTCGGAGGAGAGGCCTCGACTGAGTTCTCGGGAAATGGTCACCAGAGTCGATGATTTCTAGAGGAACATCCTGCCGTTAACGTAGCAACACGCCACGCAAGCCTCATGATTATCCACTCTAAAACCTGTGTGTACACTCAAGCCTGGGTAATGGGCTTATCTCTCATAGAGCACCCCATCCCAACAAACAAACAAACAGATCCAACAGATACAACAGATGCATGCAAGCAGGTAAGCAAATAAAGGTACAAAAGCATGAACACCCAATAAACAAGAAATCACACAAGCTAGGAGGGACTCGCTTAGGGAAGATGGATCAGCAAGAGGTTAACTTCTTTCATTCCCCAGCAGAGTCGCCAGCTGTCGCAACCTGAAAAATACAGTGCGCGAAAAAACAACCGGCGAAAGAAAATGACAGAAGAGTCGCCACCGTGCATTATTCATCCCAAAGGAGGGAAAGGAAACGCTCGAAGTAAACCTGAAAAAGGAAAGGACAAGACGGGGTCTTGCAACCAAATCTTGGTTTCGGGAGTCGGTTATGGGAAGGGAAGGTATTAGCACCCCTACGCATCCGTAGTACTCTACGGGATCCGCTTTTATAGTTCTCGTCTAAAGGGTGTGGGTTTATCTAATGTGTTATTTACTAAAAAAAAGGGGGTTAAATGAAAATGACTCGCGCGGATGTCGCATCCACTGCATACATATCTCATCTGAATATGAGAATCAGAGTCTTCGTAGCTCGGCTGACCTATGGGTTGGGTAATTATGCTCGCTAAGACATCGCGTCTTATGCCTACGTATCTCATCTGGCCTGAGAATCCGAGCAAAACGTAGTTCGGCTAACTACGGGGTTATGGATTAGGTTTTGGACGAACGACGTCACTACGCTATCTACCGGATGCTCGACCTTTGGAGACTTACTCGCCTGTAGTAGAAGGAGTTAACGTGTTGCTTTGGGTTTTAGGGTTTGGGATGCTCAAGGGTAAAAAGGGCAGTCCTTGACGAAGGAACCGCGCTACCTGCAGGGATACGAACACATACAAAACAAACATGTATAAAGTAAATGTGCCAACAAGGGGCTCAGAAGTAAATAAACAAAAGAAAACAAATGCCTCCTATTGAGGTCTTCTAGCTAAGAAAGCGATAAAATGCGGAAAAGAGGTAAAAGTACCACACGGATAAAGATCCGAAGTAACAGCAATTAAAGGAGTAAGAAACCCAGGGATCTCCCAAGCTAATGTCATCAAAGAAAGGTGAGTCAGTATAGGTAATCGGAATGAACCTCCAGGGGGTATCCCACAAATAAAGTGGGAAAACCACGCAAACAATCTCTGCAAGAGTCTGTGAGTCCTCACAAAAACTCAACAAAAGGGTTAGTGAAACACGATAAGCATTTTTTTCATGGATAACAGTATGGTTTCAGAAACCTCAAACCCTGTGGCATACATTTCAGAAATCATGTGATTAAACATTCAAGGCATAGGTTTCACCCATTCATGCATAATTAAACCTGTGGGCAAAAACATAATGAAATTCATCCATTATACCTCATACATTCAGATGATCCAAATTAAGAGCATAAAATCATGGGAATGAGGCAAACCTGATGGGAGAGACCGGTTGAAATCAAATGGCACGGCTGGGTTTGCAAGGCAATGTTAGGGTTTGCGTGAGATGAAAGTGTGTGAGTCAGATTGAATTTTTCAGAGCTGCCTGGGGGTTGCTCTGAGTTCTCTGTCAGGTTTCTCTTCAGGTTTTGTCAAGGGTTTTGTTTCAAGGAAACCTCAGAGTATTTTGCTTCTCTTCCTTTTTCTGTCTGATCTCCCTCTTTTATAACCTGATTTTCATGGCTTTGTGGGCTCAAATGAGAGAGGTCCAAGTCCAAGTTTTTCTATTATTTTTTTATTTATTTTTTTATTATTTTTTTTATTTTTTTATCTTTTTTTTGTAAAAAATTATTATTATTATTATTATTTTTTTTTCGTTTTTTTTTAAAGTTTCTTGGATCTAATTCTGATTGACATGATGAAATGCAATATGAAATGCTAAATGAATGCATGAATGAGGAGGGCAAATTTTGGGGTGTTACACATGGCAAGTTTTTGGAGCTTGGCTTACTAGTCATGATCTCTAACTTGTGTTTATTTGCCTATAGTTTTATTGACCAGCCTCAGATAGATGTGACTACTACATTAGTCCACTTACGATTGCTTAATATAGTGCTACATTGTCTTATGACAAACTAACATAACTTCACTAATTACTAACTTTAAATTCAAGCATTTAATTTCTTGCAATTTACTTTAATGCACTTTATTTCTTGCTCATTTATTCATATTGCTTTTCATTTTTCTCACTTGAGCACATATTTTATGTTTATGTCATTTTCCTTTTGCTCATTTGAGCTTATTATTGTATATAAATATATTGTTGTCTTGTGTTGGTTTTGCTTTTGTTTTGTGTGAACCTAATGCAAAAGGGAGAAAGGACTTAGAATTAGGACTTACCTATGCCTAAAGGAGTTCAAGAACAACTAGGCCTCATGCCTTTAGAATGCTAAATGTCCAAGTTGACTTCGAAGGACTTCCTTTCCAAAACTGTTTCTTTATCCATTCCTCTTATTGTGTTGTGAACTTTTTGATGTTTGCTCTTGTGTGATAGGGATTCCATCTTGAGATAGTAAGGAGGACCATTGTCATGAGTAGCCAAGTTAAGAGAGACAAACCAAATGGAGATCCTAGGAGCTTGATTCTAAATTATTTGATTGCGTGATTATGTGTTAAGTCCAAAGGAAATGAGCATCTTGAATCATCTCTATGATTTTAAGAAAAGGAACTCCAAGGGTTTTATCTTATCTCTTATCTTTGTATGCTTTAGGACTAGCCCTTCTCTTCTTCTCCCCACTCTAACCCAAGCCAAAATCTTTTATTTCAAATTTTGACATTGTTTTCAAATTAGAAACCTAGGCCTTATGCCTTTGACTTTTCAAAATATTTTCATCAATACTCATTGTAAATAAATCTTAATCCAACTTTGACTTCATTTTGTAAATAAACCTAACTTGTAAATATAACTCACTTCAAGTTGTTTTTGTGGTTCCAATGGCCATCTTTGTTAAAACATTTTCATAAACATTAGCCATAGGTTTGAGTTATCATAGTGGTTGATGTGAACCTCACCTTATCCTTAGTGATTGGATTATAAGTCTTCCATATTTATTATAGGGTTAACCCCTCACTAGTATGTTGAAGCTTTCCTCACATGGTGGATTGTTGGTTTAGGTTGAGTTTTCTCCCTTTGATAACAAAAGACCTTAAGGCTTTTGACCAAATTAATTCACCAATATTTGTGATTTCTACCCCAAAGTACGAGGTTTTGATCCTACCTTTGTGATGGTACGTAGGCAATGGGTTCATCCATTCAAACAACAAATTTTTTAAATATAATCTATTCTATTCTCATCCCTCCAATATTTTGCACATATTTTCACAAATACCAACCTTCAACACACATTCGCAAAAAGAGGTTCTCTTAGAGTACTAAGGATGTTTTGGATGCGTAAAACCTTCCCATTTCATAACCAACCCCCTTACTTAGATCTCTGACATTTTTATTAGTTTTTGATTTGATAAAACTTCTTACTTGGCTTTTGTTCGCTATTTAGCCTTTCCTTTGGACAAATAAAAGTGTGGTGGTGACTCGAATTGTATGTTTACTTATGGTTTAGTCAATAAACCTAAAGGTAACGAAAATCCCGCTACAGTAGGCATAAGTTCGAAGGTCTTGTCAAACACAAAAATATAATCAATGAATTCTTTTCTCATCCCCCCATTCTATTTGTTTGTAAACATCACTTTATACCAAGTACATATGCACACAAAAAGGGCTCCCTAAGAGTACCTAGGACACTTTGGGTGCTAACACCTTCTCCCTGTGTAACCAACCCCCTTACTTGTAATCTCTAAAATTTTATTAGTTTTGATTTGAAAACTTCTTACTTTTTGGGTTTTGTTCGTACTTTTTCCCTTTTCCTTTGGAAACAATAAAAGCGCGGTGGCGACTCTTGTTATTTGATCTCTAGCTTGTCAATAGCTTGATGATCATGAATTTACCGCTACACCTACATTGGTAGGACTTAAGACAACCAATAATCAAAGAGAATGGTGAAGAATTGAGAGAGAATCGAAGGCTTGAAGTTTCTGAAAATTCACCTTTGGGTAGCTATGATTTGGCTTGATCTTGATCCGAATTCACTTAGTTCTTCCTCCTCTTGCTTGCAGTGACCAATTGAGATGAAAAGGGCAATGAATCCTTGGAGTTTGAATCTCAAACAGAAGGTGAAATTCAAACTCGATTTCAAAGAAATATTTAAGGAATTCTATGGTGTAGGGTTCTAGGATGGCTTGGCAATGCTTGGTCAATGTGCATGTACTGATCTTGAGGCAATGCAATTGTATATATAGGCTATGGAATTCAGTTTTGCACCCTTTTCAAATTTGGCCAAAAATAGCAACATTGGTGCATGGATGCATGAGCAATGAATTAGGCCCAAACCATGATGCAATATCACTCTAATTCATGCATAAGGTATAGTGAAATCATCACATGTAAGCATGCAAAGAGAAATGATCACTTCAATTCAAAACATGCCAAAATAAACCCAACATAGGAACCATGCGCAAGTCCCCTCAATTCTTGTCTAAATGAAGTGATCTTGTACTTTTTGGAAAGGTGGCATCAAGGGGAAAAACTTTGATGTTGAACACGCTTCCATTTGGATCTTGGATCATGATGAATTTTGAGGTGGAAGTTGGAGAAATCAAACATACTTGAAAATTTTCTAAGTACAAAGCCAAATGACCACTTCTTCCACCTTGAATAACTTTTGATATGAGATTCAAATGGAAAAGGTTTCTTCACAAAGTTGTAGATATTTTATCCCTATTATTTTTGGTCACAAATTTGACATAATTTGGATTTGGCATGAGGGAGTTATACATTTTAGATGTTGAGGAAAATTGCTTGTTCAATGATGATGGCCCAAAATGACTTATAATGTTTCCTCTTGGTACATGCCCTTGCAAGTTGAATTTAACATTTCTCAAATAATAAAAGTTGGAGAATACATCTTGAATTTGATAATGAATCTTGGATGGACTTTATATCATAAACATTGAGCAAGTTATTGTCCTTGAAAGTTGACCTCCTAACTTGGGCACATACAAAATGACCTATAATCTTTCACCATAAAAAATGACTTTCCAGGAAAAAATAGATCTTGATGTCAACATGAACTTTATTTGAAATGTAATAAAGAGTAACTTTTATCTTGAAATCATTTTCATATGATACAAGTTGTAGGAGATAGGGTCTACGGAACCCCAGTTTTGAGTAGTTGACTTTCTCTGGTCAGCCTCTTTGAACCAACTTGCAAACTTGAAGTTCTCTTGATATTTGGGAGTCATGAAGGATAATATATGCATAATATGATGTATAATGAAGTATCCCTTGATATATTTGACCAATTTGTTGAAGAAACTTGCTGAGAAAGTCACACAAGATACTCAGATGAATTAGGGCTTCCAAGGCAAACAAGCTTCAAACTCTTGATGAATTATTGATCAAAATGATAAATGAAGAACATGGGAATCCATATGTGATGTTTAGAACCAATGGTGAACCTTTACTTGATTGATCTCTTGTCATGAGGGTCTCAAACCCTTTTTGTGAACTTGATGAGGCACAGGTGGATGCAGACACTACCTACAAAAGAAACAAAGCTATACATAGACATATTTTTGGAATTTTGGTCAGTAAACAAAAGAAAGTAAAGTATGATACAATCAAATGTGCTTGGTAATCTCTCCCAATGCAAACCTAATGAATTAGGGGTAAGGAGGATACCAAGGTGTGATCCCAAAGCCAATGTAAATGATGAGATAGCATGAGGGATCTTAGGGTCAAAATTGGGGTCTTACAGCTGCCCTTATTTAAATACATTCTAGATGAGGATGTGAAGGTTAACATCTTTGTATCAACTCAGTACAATGAAATTAAATAACAACATTAAGAAACAAATTTTGGTCCCTAAGAGACCTCATGATGCATATGATATGAATGTTAAAATAATCTTTGCGGGGAATATATTTCCACAAAGGAAAAGATTTTGGAGAAACTGAAAGTCCACAGGAGCACAATGCATTCCGTGAGGCAAACTCACTGGGGAGACAGAGACTCTGGGGGATAAAAAGCTATGTGTAGGCCAGGCTACGACTTAAAAATTGCTGGGAGACACGAGCAGATTTCCATGAAAATAAATCAATGAAAAGACTCAGTTGGGGAACAAGGAAAATCAACATATATTAGGATAACACCAATATAGCAAGCAACAACTTCAGGGGAAAAGTTTAAATCAAAACAAAGCTGACATACTTACACACATGGGATTCGATTTCACAAATAAATATGAAAACGGACTCAACCAGGGAAGAAAAACTTCAACACAGGAGTAAAAGGAGATATCTTATCTATTACTGGTTACTGGGTAGGAAGATAATACACTCGGACAGAGGGACATATCAAGGATGACTCGCTGAGGAAAAAGAGGCATATCAATACCGGTTAATGGGTAAGAATGACCTACTGGGGAAAGAAATCAAATAGGATTTACAACTACCTGTTACTGGGCAGCAGACCAAAGAGAGAATATCTGTCACTAATTAAAGTGAACATATCAAGGATAAAATCAAAGGAAGAATATTTGTCGTCGGTTAAGATGAATATATCAAGGATAGACCACCTGGGGAAAAATAGGAATTACAACTACCGGATACTGGGTAATTTACATGGAAAAAGTCTACATTGAATACAATAATGGCCACTACTCTCCCTACCTACTTCAAAATCCATTATGCTTGTCATCGGTTGAGAATGATGAATCAGAACCAAATGACTGCTTAAAATTGCTTCAAACATTTGGACCAGCCGGATGCAGTTACTTGCCATAATCCCTAATATTTGCCTAGATTTCCCCAAGGTGGGGTACTCAATCTACCGGGATAATTTTTATGTTTGATGTCTGTAGCGGTAAACTCATGACCATCAAACTATGGATAAGTTTAACGTTAGTAAAACCAGGGTCGCTGCCGCGCTTTTATTGTTTCCAAAGAAAAATGGAAAAGTACGAACAAAACTCAAAGATAATAAGTTTTCAAATCAAAACTAATAAAAAGCCAGAGATTACAGGTAAGGGGGTTAGTTACATAGAGGGAAGGTGTTAGCCCCCAAAGTGTCATAGGTACTCCTAGGGAGCCCTTTTTTATGTGTGTATGTGTTCTTGGTATAAAAGATGTTTGAGAAAAATAGAGTATGAGAATGAGAAAAGAATTCATTGATTATATTTTTGTGTTTGACAAGACCTTCGGACTTGTGTCTACGTGCCAACATAAAAATGAGGGATCAAAACCTCGTAGTTCGTGGTAACAATTTCAAAAATGAGTGGATTGCTTTTAATCAAAGTTTAAGTTTAAAAGAGGCACAAAGGGCCCAAAATTTTGAATGAGTGTTAGTTCTTTTTATCTTTTGAATTTTTAAGTCAATATTGTTAAGTTCATTTACAAATTTTGATTAAGAAAAGAGTTTTAAAATGCAATGGCATAAGGCCAAAGTTTCTAATTTGAAATAATGTCTAAGTTTTGAAATCACAAGCAAATAAGTTTTTTGAATAGGGGAGAGATTTTGAAATTTAAGAAGTGGGAGGAGATGAAGAGACTAATCCTAAGCATAAAATTAAAAGTTAAGAGTTGAAAAGATCTGACCAATGGGATGCAATCCAACAGACAAGAATGTCATATAGAAAACCCACTTCCCCTTTGGACTTTGAATCAAGAAAAATGTCCACAACCAATTGGCAATATGAAGAGCAAGGCATCAAATAAAGATGATCACATCCAAACAAGAAAATCCATAGCTAACAGTCTTCCTTTGTCTTCTCATGTACCAGATAAATACTCCTTGATTTTGCTTAGAATAAGGTATTAGGCATGAGATCAAAATAACAGTTGCATCAAGACCATGTAGCAGATGAATTCAAGTGGATCCAATACTTACATCAGATGAAAACTCAATTCACAATAACTTGGTCTCAGAAATGTTGGCATTGGCCAAGTCCCTTTGCATATGGAATAATTCCTAATCCTAAGTCCAAGAGTTCAGATCAAATCCAACAGCCCACTGTAAGACCCCAATTTTGACCCTAAGATCCCTCATGCTACATCCTCATATGCATTAGTATTGGGATCATACATTGGATCCTCCTTACCCCTCTTTCATTGGGTTTGTTTTGGGAGAGATCACCAAGCACCATGTGATTGTATCATACTTGTTATTTTGTCCTCTACTAACCAAAAAACCAAAAATATGTCTTTGTATTTGTCTAACTCTTTTGTAGGTAGGGCATGATCACCATTGATCCATCAAGTTCACATCTAGGGTTTAAGACCCTCATTGATAAAAGCTCAACCAATAAATTATCCAAAATGGTTCTAGGAATCATATATGAGTCCCAATGATCTTTACATGTTATTTTGATCAAGAATTCTTCAAGAGTTTGAAGTTGGTTTGCCTTGGAAACCATAGTTCATCTGGGTATCTTGAGTAACTTATTCAACAAGCTTCTTCACCCATTGATCAAATACTTCAAGGGAAACTTCAAATTTCATCATCTTATGAATATATGATCTCCCATGAGCCTAAATGTTGATTCCTTAGGATTGGCATTAATTTTAGAAAACAAATAATGTAATCATCTCTGTTGTTTTAATATGTTGGGTTGAAGAAATTCAACATCTGGACCAACATGTCATGTACGATGTCACGACATCAGGTCTGTGACATCGCACATGTGTAGGAAACTGAATTAATTAATTCAGTATATGTCATGGGATCAGCAAGGATATCTGGTGAATATCCTAACTCCCATGTGGAGGTCTTGAAGACTAAATCAGAATATATATAGGCTCTAAACATGGAGATATATATGGAGAGAGTTTAGGAACTTGAAGACCTTGTTTGTAGCAGAATTTTTCTGCTGAAGTTGCAACAGCAAAGAACAAGTCTGCTGCAGTTTTCTGAAGGCCCAAATCCAGTTGGGTGATTAGGTTATAAATAGCTGATTGTAATCTAGTTTTTGTAAGCCTCTTAGAATGAATTTTTAGGGGTGTGTGTAAGGTAAACCTCCCAATCTGTGGGAAGGTTACCATGTGTTTCTCAGTGGTAAACCTGAGAGTGTTTGTCACTCAAAGCCTGTAGGCAAGAGTGATTATGTTCTTGAATGAAGCTGTGAAGCAAGTTCAAGGTGTTTGCACATTACATTGTATTTGTAGTGATAGGAATGGAAACTGGAGGTTTCTATCTAGGAGTTCCTAGGTATAGATTGCATTGGGTAGGGATTAAGTGATGAGTTGTAAACGGGGGAGTTTAACTCTGAATTGATACTACTAATAGTGGATCTTCTTCCTGGCTTGGTAGCCCCCAGATGTAGGTCATGTTGGACTGAACTGGGTTAACAATTTCCTGTGTTTGTTTTCCTTCTGTATGATATAATCATGTCTGCCATAACTAAGCATGTATTCCAGTCTGTTCATCAAGATAATAGCAGACCTGATACATAGCCTTCTGTTGGAATGTCAATCAGAATGTTTTGACATTCATCAACAACAGCACATACTGTTTAATAAGCTGATGAATTCAGTTCAGTATGTAGTGAAGTCTGGTGTTCAAGAGCACAACAGACCTGGCCAAAAGATCATTGTGAAACTGTCAAACTGGATGTCTTGACAGTTCTTCCAGTAAGCTGATACTGAAGTAGAGACTGGTTGGTCTTTTACAGTACAGCAAATTTAGCACAGTCTGTTTTCAGGAACCAAACAGACTTAGCATAGGGTTCTGGACTTGGATGTCAAACGGAATGTTGTGACATTCACTCACGACTGCATATGCTAAATTGTTGGATGGTTAGTTTTCTGTTTCAGGATTTTTCTCAGGCTATTCTTCAGGAATCCACCAGCTGATCTAAAATCTAGGAAACTAACAACTAAGCTACAATTAATGAACCTAACAAATAATCTATTTGTTAGCTCCTTAATAAGTGGAGATTAGTTTAACTTGTTACAACCTTTAATCTAGGAAATACAAGTACATGACCAACAAACTGGAACAATGTAACAGATGATGTCCAAAACAGGATTTAGACATCGTGCTGATAACTGTGTAGGAAAACAACAGTAGTGAATGTTATGGTGCACATAACTAAGTGTTCCTCCATTCTAGGATGACATAGAAGGAGAGGATGTGACACTGTGAAAGGGTGCACATTAGTACAGAGTGTAATAACTGTCTTGCTGTATTAGGTACAATGTTAGATCAGATGTCATGACTTGAAGTAGAACATCTGAATACTGACTACACCAGAATTTCAATTGGTATCAGAGCAGGCATCCTGTTCTGTCTCTGGATGAGATCCATGGGTGGTACTTTCTGGTAGCTGGCAAGGAGTTATGTTAGTACTGAAGCTGGAACCTGTGTAAGGTTCTGTAATTCCCTGAATGGTCCCTTGAAGTAGGTGGATGGACTGTTCATGACAGGAATGGTGTGTACCTGTCTCTGGAGGTTGGCTATTGGCCTGTGTGTGGGACAGCTGTGCCAGTACTAAAACACATTCAAACCTGGTATGGTCTTGGAGGCCAATCTGGTGAAGTGTGTGTTCATAGGTTGAGTTGTATTATGATTTCCGCTGCATAATACATGGCAAAACTCAAACTCTGATATAGTTTCCCCTCATGTGGATGAAAGGCTGCTGTGTTCAAGATCTCATCATAATCTACTGAAGATGTCAAAGATACTTGAGTCCCCTCAAGTCCACTCATCATGACGTTCTCACTTCAGGATGGTAAGAGTCACTTAATCACTGATTCTCTTACTCTCTTGAGTAGTGTATATGAAGACCTTGAAGACCTTCAAGGAAGGTTTGTTCTAAGGAGGTGGAACCAATGTTCTATGTGATGTTAGAACATGTTGTTCAACAAGTATGCAGCTACTGGTTGAAGAGCAGATGTTTTTAGGGTTCAAACAATGGGATAATACTGTTTGGAACCTACTCCTGACCTGGAAGAGGAGACATCTGTGTGTGCTAAGTTGACAACTGGGTCAACTGGGTGTGTGCTCAAGAAGGTCATCCCTAGAAGTTGAGCTGGTTGAGATGTGACTTTGTGCAATCTCCTGCTGTTAGGCATCTTCCTGCAGTTTGATCAGGATTGGATAGCTGTTCCCTGAAGTACTATGGTGTGTTGGAAGACAAGTCTCCTGGATGTTAGCAGTCAATAATGGGGTAACCTGATTGTGATATCATTTAAGGGGGTTGGAACCATGAATCTTGTTATTCAAACACCACGTTCAGAAGTGGCAGTTCTTACTAGGAGTGAGAATATGAAGATTCAAAGGTTGGTTGAGGTAATATGCTCTGGCAATGCATATCTACTATCGACTGGTGTTGTGTGTCTCACTAGTACTTATGGTCAGCTGAAGTCTGATTGGTGTGATTGGAGGAGTTAGTTGCCACTGGTAAGGGATAGTGTATGTCATGTTGAGACATATGTGTACAATGCATGGATATTGGTGTGGAGTATCCATGATTGTTAAGTTGAGGGGGAGTCTTGGTTAACCTCCTCAAGTCTGGTCAGCCTAGGGTCTGGTTGGCTGTTGACCTGTGTCACATGGGTTCTGATTGTTGTGTGACACATTTGCAAGGAAGGATTCATCTCTCTCATTCCTAAGGGTGAATCTAATCTGGAAAGAGTCTCAAGACTATTAAGGTGCTTGCAAGCAGAAGATGTTGACACTAGAAGAGTATCCTCCAAGCACTCTTATGGTGGAAGTATCTGAAAGGATAATTGGGAAAGGATTTAAGATCAATGTCTACTTGTGTCAAGTACAAGTATTTAATTGATTATCCTTGGAGCTCAAGATAACTGATGTTCTTAAAGATGTTGGAACATCTCTTCTTCAAGACCCTGTGCAGAATCACAGGAAGGATAGTACATTGGGGTATGATCTATCTCTTTGGTGGCAGCAAAAGCATATGTTCTCTGAAAAGGTTTCCTGGAAAGAAACATGTTCAGCCTTGGTATGTACAAGAAGAAGAAGACATCATAGTCTTGATGGTGGTTACTTGGATCAGTTTATTTCTGATCTAGGTTAGGAAGTGCATTAGCTTATGCACACTGTGAAGTCAAGAACAAGTGGCAGCAGTCTTGACATCATGGAAACAGCCCTGCTTTAGGAAGAGGAATCCTTGGCATAGCTGAAGGGTTAGTTTCTAACTGGTCCTTCTGAAGACTCATACATCAGAGTGTCTGATGTCTTTGGAGAAGAAGCAGGGATTCATCAAGGTGTGAGCTTGGATGACTTAACTGCAAACCTGCAGGATGGAGGTTATTTACTCAAACTTGGTTCCACAATCAAGTCTATGAGAACATTGAACTCTTGTTCTGTGAAGGGAGGAAGTTCTTTCAAGTGGCAGAAGAAGGAGCTGAATTCAACAGCTAGATGTCAAAACACAATGTTGTGACATTTGGTTCAACATCAGACGCTTAGTTGGTGAAGTGGCACATCAACTTGAGATAGAAAGGTCTACAGGGTTGTAGATTGGATACTTCAAAAGCTTGAAATTCTATTCTTACTTGGAAGGTCAGAATATCTTTGGGAGAAGTCTGATAAACTTGGGGAGGTCAAAAAGCAGCATTTGATCTTTTCATATGAGAATTCATGAAGGAGGTAATCAACCAGTGGCATTTGGTCTATCTCAGAAGTGAGTTCGAAGAATCAAGGTAATCAACATAAGGCAGCTGATTAGTCTTGAGGACAGTCTGAGACAAATTACTTTTGAACAGAAAAGTATTAAGTTAAAGACAAAAGGAGAAGTTTTCTATTCATCCCTTGGAGCTTGTGGTAGGAGTTGGAAGATTATCTCATGTAATGGGATGAAAAGGTTTATGTCCCAACTTATGTCTGGGTTCTTCTTGATCAAGCTGGTGACTCAGTGATATCTGAAGACTATCAGATGGTGTTCCCTGTTATGTGTGATGGATGTCCTAACGAATGTTAGAACATTTTGTGAAGTGGCCGTCTGTTCTGGTTAGAAGAGAGATTGACTCTGGGTGTGGATGTGTTCAACCAAGAGGGTTGTTCAGAGGGTGCGCTCTTGAAGACATGAAGATGAGTCTTATGTTTTCCATTCATCAAGTGGGTTGAGTTCTTTTTGAATCAGGAAGAAGGTGAAGGTCCAACCAAGTTGGATATGTGTGACCTCCAAGAGAGTAGGTGGTCCATGACAGGGGGAGTTGTGCCTTTGTGCTGCAAGCAATCACCAAGCTTGTGGTCTATGTGTTCCCAGATGACTAGGTAGTTATCAGGATGATGTGATGTGCAGCAAGGCTGAGTGAGCAGAAGAATGTCTGACCGGATGTCATGACATTGCCCTGGACAGTGCTGTTAATTCCTTCTGAATCTTAAAGTCATTAGGAATTATAAGGGTGATGTGGCTAAGTCTGATAAACCAGAATAAGCCTGTTGGCTACAGCTGTGTGGTACAGGGGGAGTAACCATCAACTGAAGTGTGAAAAGTTGGCTGTAGCAGTGCTAGGTGTCAAGTATCTACTGGAGGGATGACAGAATAAGCCTGTTGAATACTGGCTGAATGCAGGAATGTTAAGACATCGCGTGCAACGTGTCTGACTGCATATATGGAATGGTCTCCATGCACTGGAACGGCTGTTTTGGAAAAGAAACAGTCAAGAGCTATAAAAGGTATTCAAAGATAGTCTGAGATTTTGTTGGTGATTCTCTGACTGTTTCTCAGCAAAAATAAATGCATCTTGACCAAGCATTTATTTCTACCGGAAATTCCTAGGCACGGGCTGGACTATTTAAAGGATGCAATAGCCCTCTTCCTCTCACAAGAAAAACACTCCATTCTCAGAATCATGGGGTATGTTAAGGTTTGGGCAAGCTGCGCCTGGATCTGGTTTTGTGAAGGGTGCCTTTACAAATGTTTAGCTAAAAAGGGGGAGAGAAAATATAGTCCTAGGGTTGAGAATGTACCAGAAGAAAGCCAACTGTGGATGTGGCAGCAAACAGAAGTTGGCATCAGGCACAAAATCCACCAACTGGGTTTACCACTTGTGTCTTGTGATCTGAGTTAAGAAGAAAGTTGTGCCTTGTGATCTGAGTTACATTGTCTATGTACTCAGCATTACATATTCTTCTGGAAGCTCTCCGGTTGAGGGGAAGGGTTCTGGTACAACTGAGTATTGTCCCCCTTCTTCCCCATGTACACCAACTTTGGTGTTTGTGGTGGTGGAGCCAATGACGGAGATGAAGAGCATTCCCAAATTGGGATGGTTTGTCCAGTGTATTGTTTATTTGTTTTAGCTAAAATTTGCCAAAGGGGGAGATTGTTGATTCCTTAGGATTGGCATTAATTTTAGAAAACAAATAATGTAATCATCTCTGTTGTTTTAATATGTTGGGTTGAAGAAATTCAACATCTGGACCAACATGTCATGTACGATGTCACGACATCAGGTCTGTGACATCGCACATGTGTAGGAAACTGAATTAATTAATTCAGTATATGTCATGGGATCAGCAAGGATATCTGGTGAATATCCTAACTCCCATGTGGAGGTCTTGAAGACTAAATCAGAATATATATAGGCTCTAAACATGGAGATATATATGGAGAGAGTTTAGGAACTTGAAGACCTTGTTTGTAGCAGAATTTTTCTGCTGAAGTTGCAACAGCAAAGAACAAGTCTGCTGCAGTTTTCTGAAGGCCCAAATCCAGTTGGGTGATTAGGTTATAAATAGCTGATTGTAATCTAGTTTTTGTAAGCCTCTTAGAATGAATTTTTAGGGGTGTGTGTAAGGTAAACCTCCCAATCTGTGGGAAGGTTACCATGTGTTTCTCAGTGGTAAACCTGAGAGTGTTTGTCACTCAAAGCCTGTAGGCAAGAGTGATTATGTTCTTGAATGAAGCTGTGAAGCAAGTTCAAGGTGTTTGCACATTACATTGTATTTGTAGTGATAGGAATGGAAACTGGAGGTTTCTATCTAGGAGTTCCTAGGTATAGATTGCATTGGGTAGGGATTAAGTGATGAGTTGTAAACGGGGGAGTTTAACTCTGAATTGATACTACTAATAGTGGATCTTCTTCCTGGCTTGGTAGCCCCCAGATGTAGGTCATGTTGGACTGAACTGGGTTAACAATTTCCTGTGTTTGTTTTCCTTCTGTATGATATAATCATGTCTGCCATAACTAAGCATGTATTCCAGTCTGTTCATCAAGATAATAGCAGACCTGATACATAGCCTTCTGTTGGAATGTCAATCAGAATGTTTTGACATTCATCAACAACAGCACATACTGTTTAATAAGCTGATGAATTCAGTTCAGTATGTAGTGAAGTCTGGAGTTCAAGAGCACAACAGACCTGGCCAAAAGATCATTGTGAAACTGTCAAACTGGATGTCTTGACAGTTCTTCCAGTAAGCTGATACTGAAGTAGAGACTGGTTGGTCTTTTACAGTACAGCAAATTTAGCACAGTCTGTTTTCAGGAACCAAACAGACTTAGCATAGGGTTCTGGACTTGGATGTCAAACGGAATGTTGTGACATTCACTCACGACTGCATATGCTAAATTGTTGGATGGTTAGTTTTCTGTTTCAGGATTTTTCTCAGGCTATTCTTCAGGAATCCACCAGCTGATCTAAAATCTAGGAAACTAACAACTAAGCTACAATTAATGAACCTAACAAATAATCTATTTGTTAGCTCCTTAATAAGTGGAGATTAGTTTAACTTGTTACAACCTTTGATCTAGGAAATACAAGTACATGACCAACAAACTGGTACAATGTAACAGATGATGTCCAAAACAGGATTTAGACATCGTGCTGATAACTGTGTAGGAAAACAACAGTAGTGAATGTTATGGTGCACATAACTAAGTGTTCCTCCATTCTAGGATGACATAGAAGGAGAGGATGTGACACTGTGAAAGGGTGCACATTAGTACAGAGTGTAATAACTGTCTTGCTGTATTAGGTACAATGTTAGATCAGATGTCATGACTTGAAGTAGAACATCTGAATACTGACTACACCAGAATTTCACTAAAGATTCAATAGAATTGCAAGTTAGCAAGTTGGTTGATGGTGGTTGGCCAGGTGAATTCATGTGATCAAAACTGGGTCTCCCTAGACCCTATATCCTACAATTTTCATCATATAAAAATGATTCCAAGAGCAAAGTTACTCTAGATGACATTCCAAACAACTTTCATGTTGAGGTCTAGAGCTAGTTTTTCTTGTAAAGGCATTTTTTATGTTGAACGATTATAGGTCATTTTGTCTAAACCCTAATTTGAAAGTCAACTTCCCAAGGCCATAACTTGCTCAATTTTTATGAGATAAAAGATTTCCAAGTTTCACAATCAAATTCAAGGTGTATAATTCAACTTTGATGTTTGGAGGAATAGCTAAATCAACTTTTATGAGCATGTGATATGAGGATACATTATAGGTCATTTTGGACCAATACCATTGAATAAGTGATTTTCCTCAACTTCAAAAATACATAACCCATTCATCCTAAATCCAAATGATGTCAAATTTGTGACCATTTTGAAGGTTTTGAAAGAGTTACAACTTTGATGAATACACTTTTCTCATTTGAAGCTCACATAAAACGTAGCCAAGGTGGAATAATTGAACATATGGATTGACACTTAGAAAATATTTTGATATATTGAAATTTCCAAACTTCCACCTTAAAATTCACCATGATACAAGTCCCAAATGGAAACGTATTCAACATAAGAGTTATTCCTCTTGATCTAAACTTTCCAAAGAGTCCAATTTCATCCATTTTGGACAATGTTTGAGGGGTATGCGCATGGCTTAAACATGGTTGTATCAGTTGGCAAGAATCATGTTTCAAACATCAATACATCTTTGCCTTGTATCACAATTCTCATTCATACTTCATTTCACTTGCATTTGGACCTAATTGAGTTGCTTCATGAGCCTGCATATGCCCATGCAAACATGCACTTCACATTGCCAATTTTGGAAGCATTTTCAAGTGTGCAAATATCACTTACATTTTGCTATAAATAGAGGTCCCTTGGATCAGTTTGAAGGACCTTGCACGCCAGCTTTTCCCCCAACCATTGAAACTCTCACAATTCAAAGCAAAACCTGATAAATTTCACTTGAAATTTGAGTTTGAATCTCACTATTTGGAGATTCAAGAACTCTAGGATCCAAAGCCTTGTACCATTCCTAATCTACTTCTACAAGCTCCATAAGCAAGATCAAGCACGAATTGAAGCAAATGAGATCTAGTTCTGCACAACATTGAAGGTATTTTTCCAGATTTTTCTTTTCTTCGATTCTCCCTCAATTCTCATCAATTCTCTTGGATCCTTGGTTGTCTGAAGTCCTACCAATGTAGGCAAGAAGATTGAGTTATTTTAAGGTCAAATCGAAGTAACTCAGTTCATACACCTCAAAATTCAACTTCATGTATCTCTTATTATACTTGGAGTTAGGTTAAATTGAGGTGATATTCGTGATCTACGCCATTTTTTCTTTAAGATCATGTCCTCCTTTTTCATTTATGTGATGGTGATGAGAGAACCAGTCCGGCCAGGGTCATCGAAGAAGATGACTGGCACTTTGGTCCGGTGATGTGTTGGATGTGTTATGAGCCATTGGATCAATTCAAATTGTTTTAATCTTGAACGTTGCTTTTGAATACCAGGCGTGTGGCGCGCTGACTCAAGCGTATCATGAAACACGCGTTTTCCACCAATTGATCTGCCACCTCAATTAATGCGGGAGATCAAGTGGTCCACGTTTTTCTGATTTAATTGATTTTCATTTTATTCCTTTTATTTTCACTAATTCATATTAAATTTAATATTGATCCAAAAAATATGAGAGTTTCACCAAAAAAATTTAAATAAAATCCTCTTTCATTTTCTGAATAAAAATTATTTTTTGGATCATTATTAATATTTTTCATGACTTAATGGATTTTGTGAATATTTTTAATTGTTTAAAAATGCTTTTAAGTTTCCAAAAATTCTGAAATTTTTTCTCCAAGGTCCTTTGACCTTGTTTGACCTATGATAAATCTCATGGCCATTTCTTTGGTGTTTTGATGAGGTTTTAGGAATTTGACAAACCATATTTAATTTAATGCATTATTTTTATTATTTTTAATTGACTAAATGCCAAATAAATTGTGTAGAGTCATTTTAATTGACTTTGTGAGTTTGACTTGTGTTGTTGGGCCTTGGTCAATGTTGATTTCAGTTTGTTAAGTTAAAATCATTGGATTTAGGGGATTGATGGAATGTACATTCCATCTCCCAAAATGAATGAATGATCTTAACTTGGTAAAAGTCCTCCTTTGTCCAATTTGTGTTTGATCCATTCCCCCTCCCTCTTCATCTCATTCCCCTTTTTTATTCATTCATGTCATGGACCTGTAATATCTCTATATCCTAAGTCCAGTTGATTACAAAATCAACATAAGTATGGATGAGATTAGGTCCCCCACTTTCAATATTCTTTTTGTGTGTGGTATGTTTCATGAGCATAGTTCATTATACTATGTCTCTAACATGCATTAACACCAAAATTCTATTGCCCGACCTCAAATAGTTGTGACTTCTACGTTAGTCCAATTACGATTGCTTAACATAGCGCTAAATTTTGACACAAAATGCATAGCATTCTAGTTAGTGAGATTGTAAGTCTCCCCTTTTTCATGGTATTGTATGGAAACTTGGCCTTTTTTACTTCCTTTAGAAGATGTCTTGGCTCAAGGATCCATGCTTGTGATAAGTGGGTTGAGTGTTCTCCAAAGAATGACTTAAACAAAAGCAAAATCAATACTAACTACTAACTCATTAATAACTAACATTTAATTTCAAGTCATTTACTTTTAATGCACTTTAATTTTTAAGCCTTATTCATTTGCCATTATTCATACCATTCAAGTTGTTTATGTTAATGTCATTTTCACTTTGTCCACTTGGGCAATATTTTATGATATTGTGATTGTGTATATTGTGAATTTTTTTTGTGGTCTTTTGATCTTAATGTACATAATAAGAATAAAAACCCTAAAAAGATATGTTGTGTGGAGTGTTGGTCTGATCTGGGACTATTGGACTTAGAATTAGGCAACACTCCCTATGCAAAGGACTTGGCCAATTCCAACTTTCATGAGACCAAATGTTTATGAATTGAAACTTCATCTGTTACATCATTGAAGATCCATTTGACTTCATCTGCAACATGATCATTGTAAAGTTGTTATTTTGAACCTGTGACTTATGCCATCTTGGAAGTCATCTGCTACATGGGCAAAACTTGAAGAAGATCATGGAGTTGTTAAGCTTGGATGTGGTTATCTTTATTTGATGCCTTGCTCTTCAACTTGCTGTTTATGTATTAATTGTTGTGTGATTCTAAAGTCCAAGGGAAATTTGGGTTTCTATATGACATTCTTGTCTATTGGATTGCAGCCCATTGGTTAGATCTTTTCAACTCTCAACTTTTAAATTTATGCTTAGCATTAGTCTCTTCATCTCCTCCCCATTTCTTTAATTTCAAAATCTCTCCCTCCTTTTAAAATCTTCTTTGCTTGTGACTGTTTTCTAAACTTTGACCTTATTGCAAACTAGAAACTCTGGCCTTATGCCATTGCATTTGTAAAAATCTTTTCTTAATCAAACTTGCAAATAAATTTAACTATACTTGACTTAAAATTGCAAAAGCCAAAAAAAACTAACACTCATTCAAACCATTTTAGGCCCTTGTGCCTTTCAAACTTAGATTCTTGTTAAAAGCAATGCATCCACTTTGAAATTGATACCACGAACTACGAGGTTTTGATCTCTCATTTTTATGTTGGTACGTAGGCACAAGTCCGAAGGTCTTATCAAACACAAAAATATAATTAATGAATTCTTTTCTCATCCCTCCACTCCATTTTATTGCAAACACCAGTTTGTACAAAAATACATATGCACACAAGAAAGGGCTCCCTAGGAGTACCTAGGATACTTTGGGTGCTAACACCTTCCCTCTGTCTAACCAACCCCCTTACCTGTAATCTTTGGAATTTTATTAGTTTTGATTTGAAAACTTCTTATTTTTAGGTTTTGTTCGTACTTTTCCCTTTTCCCTTAGAAACAATAAAAGTGCGGTTGCGACTCTGGTTTTATTGACGTCTAGCTTATGCATAACTTGATGGTCATGAATTTACCGCTACACCCACACAAATATTTTTAGGGTTTTTATTGTTTATTAGGTATTTTAAGGTCCTAAGACCACAAGCACAAAAAAAATACACAAGCAAATATATACAAACACAATATAAGGCTTAAATGGGCAAAGTGAAAATGACATAAACATAAACAAGTTAAATGAAATGAAAATGGCAATGTATGGTAAATAACTTGAAATTAAATTGCATAAAGTAAATGACTTGAAAGTAAAGCAAAGTCAATAATAGTTAGTGTTAGTCAAAGTTTATTAGATGTTAGTGGAGTTTTCTTTTCAATTGATTAAGTCATTCTTTGAAGAACACTCAACCATCTATTCACAAGCATAGATCCTTGAACCAAGACATCTTCCAAAGGAAGGAAAAAAGGCCAAGTTTCCACATAATACCATGAAAGATGAGAGACTTACAATCTCACTTACTAGAATGCTATGCCTTTAGGGTCAAATTTAGCTCTATGTTAAACAATCGTAATTGGACTTATGTAAAAGTCGCAACTATCTGAGGTCGGACAATAGGTTCTAATGCATGTTAGAGATTTGGTATAATGAACCAAACTCCTAAAACATACCACACACTAAAAGAAAAAGATAAAAGGAGGGACCTATCTCATCCATACTTATATTGGTTCATCTAACACAAGGTTATTGATGAACCAATTAGCTTTAGGATATTGAGATTTCATTGGTCAATGAAAGGGATGGGAAAGAATGAGATTAAAGATGAAGAGGGAGGGGAGATGAGAGAAACACAAATTGGTCATGGGAAGAATTATATCAAATTAAAATCATTCATTCATTTTGGGAGATGAAATGTACATTTTATCAATCCCCTAAATCCAATGATTTTAATCCAACAAAAGTCAAATCAACCTTGACCAAGGCCCAAACAAATAATCAAACATCACAAGTCAATAAAAATGGCTCAACATAATTTATACATAATTAATCAATTAAAAATGAAATTATAAATGCATTAATATTCAATTTAATTTGGCCAAAACCTAAAACCTCTTCAAAACACCAAATAAAATGGCCAAGAGATTTATCCTAGGTCAATGAAGGTCAAAGGACCTTAGACACAAAATTTCGTGATATTTGAAAAGTCAGAAGTATTTTTAAACAATTAAAAATATGCAAAAAAACAATTAATTCATGAAAAATATCAAAATTAATCCAAAAAATAATTTTAACTCAGAAAATGAAAGAGGAAAATATTTAATGATTTTTGGTGAAAGTCCCATATTTTTTAGATTAAAAATAAAATTAATATGAATTAATCAAAATAAATGGATTAAATGAAAAATCAGAAAATACAAAAAAATAAGGCCCATTAGATCTCCTTCATTAATTGAGGTGGGAGATCTCCTCGAACAAAATATACATGGCTTGCGTTTCATTCATTCATATTCCATTACATCTGCATCTCATCAGAATGCATGTCACTTTCCAGACAAAATACAAAAAAACTCATCCATCCATTGTCCATAATCTGTCAGGTGATTTCCTACACTATAATGAACCTGTGGTAGGTGTTGAAGGATATTTGAGCATTTGAAGTAAAATCAAGCAGAGATAAGAGGGAATATAGATAATTTAAAAGGCTAGGTAGACCAAATGTTGGTAGTTGTGGTAGATATGTAAAATCTTCAACATGATGTTTTGGAGAATGTTGGTCCCCCACCAGGCTTTACCGTGATGACTAACCCGACATATGATATTCGCCTTGACTATGCTCCTCAACAAGTTCCTACTCAACTTCAGCTGGTGCATATCTCGATATCCAATGAGGTCCTCATGGGGCAGAAGAACCCATTTTTTCATATTAATGAAGAAAGTCTTTCTTTCACAAGGAATGTGCCCAAACTTTAGAATGCACGTCTGATGAAAATAATGGAGCATTCTCAAGCAACTAAAATCACTTAAATAAGTCGTGATCTTGAGAAACGACTAAAGGCTATGGAAGGTTTTAGCACGTTGAAAATTAATAACATGTGCTTGGTGCCAGACCTGGGTATTCCCTCGAAATTCAAATTACCCAAATTCGAAAAGTACACAAGGGATAGCTGCCCAAGGCATCATTTCGTGATGTTTAGTCGAAGGATGACTTCCTATACCCATGATGATAAGTTGACTGTTCACTATTTTTAATACAATTTAAATGGGGAATCATTGAGTTGGTACATGAAACTAGAAATAAGCCACATTCAGTCATGGGAAAACTTAGCCAACGCCTTTTCGAAGCAGTACAACTATAACTTGGACATATATCTAGATTGGAGACAGCTGCAGAGCTTATCTCAAAAGAGAAACGAAACCTTCAGAGGATATGCGCAACAATGAAGAGAATTTGCAGCCCAAGTGCAACCACCACTCTTAGAGAAAGAATTAGTTGACATGTTTATGTATACCTTATAAAGCTCACACTTCAAAAGAATGGTAGGCATTATGCCATCAAGCTTATCTAACCTGGTGAAAGTTAGAGAACGCATCGAGAGAAGCCTAAAAAGTGGAAGAATCCAAGACGTCTCGAGCAGCCAAGCTAGTGAGACAGAATCCCTCAGCAACTCCTAAGAGGAATAACATGATGTAATCAATGTAGTCATGGCAGATGTTGAGTATTCTCATGGTGCACCATCAAAACCTTATGGTCCTTCATCTTTTCAGCGATCACCATTTCCAGCACCATGTTATCCTTATAGGCAACAAACAATGCCTAGAGCGCCATACCAACAACCTTGGATCACTCCTTTTTCAAATGAGAGAGCCCAAGGTAGAGGATATCAGAGCCAACACAGGCCTCATAACAACCTAGAAAGAAGGAACGCTCCTCTTGATCCAAAGCTCATTGGTGGATCCTAAACCTCTGAAGCCGTTTCCACAACCATACCCACCTGGGTATGATCCAAATGTGCAATATGGATATCATGAAGGATCAGTAGGGAATTTGATCGAGGACTGCAAAGCTAATGTATAACAGTTGATTGATAAGAAGTACATAGCCTTTTGAGAAGGAAACCTGGTGGTGAACACCAATATCTCTCCCTGATAAGTAAAAATACCTCAAGGGGCATCTCCTAAAGTTAGTGGATCATACATGGAGTCATCCTCAACGCTGGCAGTCATGGGGCATTGTTATCATTTCGAATTTGTATTTTTTTCTTTCTTCTGTTAGATACCACTTATTTTTAAACAATGTTGTTCTTAATGGTAATATTAATGAAATGATCATGCATTTTGAATCAATCCATTCATATCCACTCTTACTATTTTCCCTTCATTTATGCAAAAAAAAAGCAATATCAAATCTTCTCCCATTCACCTTTTTATCAAACTTATGTTTAAGCAAAGATTCGACGAAGGATGATGAAAACAAAATACCCACAATTGTTATAATATGCTTTCAAGTAGAACTTTGGTGATGATGCAAGACATTGTTTCAAATCCTCAAACACTGAAGAGATAAGGAGTTAATACCTAGTCAACCACTTTGAGCATAGAAGTTGGTGTTTCTTTCTAAATTAAAACCCTTAATTTTAACCTAGGGCAGGGTAGTTCATTCAGTTAACCTGACTTTGCATTCAAATTGCAAGAGAAAACACCCTTCAAAGAGGTTCAACCACATACTCCTCTTCACACACCTCAGAAGTGTTGAAGAAGTCGTGAAAAAACCAAGAGAAATTACAATGGTTGATCCTCACCAACCAATGACACGACAATCACAATCTTTCAAAAAAGAATAAATAAATAAAAGAAAAGCCCGCTAAGTTAAACACACAAAAAAGGCAACTTAGGCAAAAACCAGGGCATCCCGATGGACCGAAAGCTTCAAAGAAGCGGTCCAGGAAAAATTAAGGATAAAATTCAATCCAAAAAGGTCACCAAAATCGTCAACAAAAACATAATCAAAATTAGGCAACTTCCATATTCAAGAAAATCTCATCTTGAATCCACATCTTACACCATTGGATCCTCTTGGAAGTTGAATGCGTGTGTCAATTAGATGAATGTAGAAACTGGAAATCATCAAGAAGAAGGGGTGGTTTAAAACTAAAATTTGAGCCTTATATCCTTTGTTTCAAAAGATTATGAACCAGGCCACGTTACAACCCTTAAAACACCTAATTGAGGAAGGGTTTATTTTGAAAGCATACTACAATAAGGTTGCGTTAACCTGAATCCAAAAGATCTTTGCTAATCATTTATTCTGATTGCATCACCTTGCACACTGTGAATGACTAGATCAATATTGTATTCTGATCATTGACTCGTTCACTGTCTTTCACCGAATTGATTTAATAAATTTTTGATTTTGCGTAAGAAGTGCATTAAAGTTATCATTGTTGAATGAACTATTTTAACTGCAAGTAAACATTTAGCATCAAAGGAATCCCAATAATATGCAGTCATTTGAGGAACTTAATCAAGTGGAAGAAGTCTAGCTAGGGGCAAATCAATTTGAGAATCAGCCAATCTCATGCCAATCACCCCAAGAGTCGGCTGGTCAAAATCAAATCACTTCAAGACTCACACTAGGGTGAGCCACACAAGGGAATTTTGGAAACCTTCGATTCATTGCATAAATCATGTCGTTTCGCTTTAGCGTTAAGCATATATATCGTCTTATTCCTCGAACATATGCCTATAGCATGCAAAAACAAACATCATAGACCAGGTCTCGTCTGGTAGACCATTTGAAAGTCAATTCTCGTATGACAGTCAATTTTAAAACCAATCCCCGTATGGTAACCTTTTCTTTAAACCAGTTCCCGTCTTGAGGCTTATTTCTAAATCCAATTATCGTCTGATCATCAATTTTCTATTCAAAACCAGTTCTCGTCCGGTAAACCATTTTAATGTCAAATCTCGTCTGACAGTAAACCATTTTAAAGTTAGTTCTCGTCTGACAATAAATCATAAAAAAAGTCAGTTCCCATTTAGTATGCTATTTGAAAGTCAGTTATCGTATGACAAATAAAAACAAAAGACAAAACACTAGTTCCCGTATAGTAATTTACCCTTCAAGTTCAGTTGTTACCGACAAACTCTGTTATAAGTTGTAAGACCCCAATTTTGACCCTAAGATCCCTCATGCAATTTCATCATAAGCATTAGCATTGGGATCATACCTTGGTATCCTCCTTACCCTCTTTCAAAGTCAAAGCGAGCCATAGCAGATCTGTTATCAATAGGATCCGGTGACGTGCATCTGCATGAGTGATGGTATGTGCTTATGAGTGTGAACAAAGAGTGAAAACTAAGCAAAATATTGCCAAATATATTTTTTGTTTTGTTTTTGAAAACTGCAAAAATTGAAAGACAGTGAACAAAATATTTGAATGCAAAAAGACGTCCTTTATTTATGATAAAAAAATGCAGGTATCCACATAGATGAGCCCTACAATGATTCATCACGCCCTGGGCGGAACGTAAGACTTGGACATGCACAAATCAACAAAGAAAATTACTCTTCAAGAAGAGTGACTTGGATAATCTCTTCAGAAGACCAATTGTGGAGAACTTCACCCGGGACCCTTGGACGCACCCAGTTGTCAATGTCGCAATCACTATCCCCATCTTCTTCGTTGATTGCGGAGATCTGGCCGTACTGAATGATGCCAACATTGGAGAAAGTAATCGGCCCCTGACGAGTCTGAGGCGTTGAAGTTGTAGAATTCAACGCTGGCTGATACCCAATCCCAAACTTGTCTTCCTTCATAGGTAAATCCAACAGCCGTCCCCAACCGGGAGCAACACCTGAATTCACCAAGGCCTGTGCATGCTTGAAGGACAAAATAGAGGCATCTGCTTCAACCTCTTCCACTGGAGCTGCATCCTTGACTTGAACTGCCTCAAAGGCCTGACACAGGGTCTCATGAATCTAACCTTCTACCTCTACATACTTGAATGTAGACAGGTGACTGACCAGAATATACTCCTCACCACAGACAATGATAATTCTTCCGTTGACCGGGAACTTGATCTTCTGATGCAAGGTCGAGGAGACTGCCCCGACATTGTGGATCCAAGGACGACCTAGCAAGCAGCTATATGGAGGACTGATATCCATCACATAAAAGATGGTGTTGAAGGTTTGTGATCCAATCTGAATTGGCAATTCTACCTCCCCGAACACCGACCTCTTAGAACCATTGAAGGCTCTCACCACAAGATCGAAAGGCTTCAAGATCAAACCTTCTACATCTAACCTTGACAGGGCTCTCTTGGGTAGCACATTGAGAGAGGAACCTGTATCCACCAGAACATGGGATATCACAGTGTCTTTACACTCCATCAAAATGTGCAAAGCCTTGTTATGATCGTATCTAGCTGGCGTCAAGTCAGAATTAGTAAAACCCAACCCGTTGCTTGCATGAACATTTGCAACGATCCCTTCTAGTTGGTTCACTGAGATCTCCTGAGGCACATATGCAGCATTAAGAACCTTCAGAAGTGCCTCCTTGTGTGCCTCCGAACACAGTAGGAGTGAGAGAATAGATATCTTAGACGGCGTCTGAATCAACTGATCGACTACCTTGTAGTCTATTTTCTTTATGATTCTCAAAAGCTCGTCCGCATCTTTCGCAAAAGCAGGCTCAGAGCCAGCCTATGGTGCATAGGTACCCTCATTCACAACTTGCTTGACTTTGGCCTACGCCGCGGCGTCAGCACTATTAGGTTGGGTAGCCGGTGGTGAGAACAATCTACCACTTCTGGTGAATCGTCCGATTCCACCAACATTGTCCACTACGGGATCTTTTATCTCAACTCCAGGTTCATAATTCTGATCTTGCACCTCTTCTACTTTCAGTGGCTGCTCCACTCTATGATCGTGCGTGTACACACTCCCCACGTAATGCCAAGGAATGGCCCTTTCGCTAGTGAAAGGTAAAGGACCAGGGGTCGTGATGGTCATAGTGGATTGATGCGGTCGCACTGGTGGTACTGGTTGTGCTACTGGAACTCTGATCTGAGCGGTCGGGTAGAAAATTATGATAGTGGCAATGTCACAGTCATACTCAGAAATCTCATTCATTGAAGTACAAACATCCGAAACATCGGAATCAAGTTTAACAAGTACATCAGAATCAAGCACAATGTTTGGAATATCAGCGACAACACCAGAAAAATTAATTACATCATTGGAAATTACAAAATCAGCAGGAACAACATTTGTAAATCCTTCAGCATCTTCAGGAAAGAGAGGATCAACATCTGCATTCTCAACAACCCCTTCAACAGACCTTTGGGCAGATAGGTCTTCAGCATGAAGGACACCATCGTCAAGCAAGGCCTGGATACCCTACTGCAGCTTCACACAACCCCCACTCATTACAACACAACCCAAACAACCGCTCCCACAATCGGGGAAAACATCTGCCCTTAGCAAGTATTCTTTGATTTCTAACAGCGGAGTCTTCAGCTTCAACACCTCCTTGACTAATTTGACTTCTCCTTCAACCATGTTAACATTTCCTCTACCATGTTGCGGCATAGGATTGTTGACAACATTAGGAGCCGGCGCAAAGTTAATGGCCTTTGAGTCAATAAGGTCCTGAACTACGTGCTTAAAAGCTTTGCAGTTCTCAATAGTATGGCCAGGTGCCCCAGAGTGGAACTCACACCTAGCATTGGCGTCATAATCCACTGGAATCCTGCCAATAGGAGGAGCCAAAGTGCGTAATTGCACAAGTTGCAACTGCTGAAGGTTGGGAAGCAATTGGGCATACGACATCGGAAGAGTGTCGAAACGCCTATCCATCATCCTCTGTCTCTGTTGATAAGTAGGTCTGTTACCCTATTGTTGTTGGTATTGATTTTGTTGATGTTGAGGTTGTTGTTGTTACACTGGTGCTGCAGCCGGAATGGTCACAGCTGCAACATAAGGTTGCTAATGGTGATTCTGAAAATTGCTCCTTCGGTTACCTCTGCTCTGATAAGAAGACACAACATTTGCATCCCCTTCCCTTCTCTTCTGTCCTTCTAAGAACGGCTTCTTTGACCCCGAAGATGATCCAACCCCATTTTGGATCTTACACGTCTTCAAGTAGTTCTCCACCCTCTCCCCGGTAGAGACCACATCAGTAAAATTTGAGGCGTTGCAACCCACCAGACACTCCAAATAAGATCCAGGCAGTGTATTCATAAACATGTTGGCCATCTCCTTCTCCAACATCGGAGGCTGAACACGGGAAGCCATCTCTCTCCAGCATTGAGCATACTCTTTGAAGCACTTGTTGCTCTTGAGACAAATTCTGGAGTTGAGTCCTGTCAGGCGCCATATCTGCATTGTACAAATATTGCTTCACAAAGGCCTCAACCAAGTCTCTCCAGCAGCGAATATGGGCTCTGTCCAGCCTCATATACCACTCCAAGGATGCCCTAGCTAGGATGTCCTGGAAGAAGTACATGAGTAGCTTCTCATCATCAGAATACACAACCATCCTGCGGAAGTAAGCTTGTACGTGAGTCTTCGGGAAAGAGTTGCCATTGTACTTATCAAAAATAGGGACTCTGAACTTTGGTGGAACTCTCACACCTGGGACCAGCCCCAAGTCAGCAACATCCACACCAAGAGCATTCTTCCCTTCCACAGCTTTCAACCTCTCTTCCAGTCTCCGAAACATAGGGTCCATACCATGGCCCATGCCAAAGTCCTCCTGAAGCGGGGGGAACTGATCCTCCTGATCATCATGGATGGGTTGTTGATCAGGTTTGACACGTGGGATAGGGATAGGCCCCGGTTCATTGGGTCTATTAGCCTCTCCAGCTGGAGGATCAGCCACAACCTCCGGTTGAGTAGTAGGGGGATTTCTCTGTACCAACAATCTAAGGTCCTGCTGTCCCTGAGCCACTCCTTGGACCACTTCCATGAACTGAATCATGTGAATCCTCATCTCAGCGAGCTCTGCTTGTAGACCTTCCATTGCTCTTTGTTGAATTCTTCGGGTACTGTATCGGTGAATGCCTGAGTCAGTTATCCTGCTAGTGGAATACCAAACAAAATGAGAACACTGCGGTGGTACCTGTTATACAAGACATGCTAATGAATATGCAAATGCAATGACATGTTTATCAATTCCAAAGGGTATTCTATTCCTTGATTCCAGTCTCTTAATAGATAACCAGTGTAAGAAAACCCCGACTAGAATCAAGAAGAAGAGATAAACCCCTGGGAACAGATAAACACGTGTTAAATGATATGAATGCAAAATGATGTGATGCAATGCAGTGAAATGGGAATCAGGATGGCTGTATCTGCTTGAACAACTGTCAGGTCGCACTGTCTGAAGAGAAAACCACTGAGGAACATATAAGAGATCAAAGTTCTGCTCCAACGAGAATACCAGAAAATCGGGTTGGTTGAAGGTTAAGGTTTCCTGAATTTAGCCCGCCCCTCACTGGTAGGTTCTAAGAACAGAAGTTCGTCAGATTCTAGCCCTTTAGTCGAGAATAATACGTTTACCACTGAAGGTTTGGCATTATTACGAGACAAAAGACCTCCATTGACTCCCCTCAACAGGACATCCTAAAGCAAGTTCCCAGCCTCGGGGTCCTCGGACTGAGCAGCGAGAATGCGCCCACCAGAGCTAACATAACCGCGTCTCGGAGGAGAGGCCTCGACTGAGTCTTCGGGAAATGGTCACCAGAGTCGACGACTTCTAAAGGAGCATCTTGTCGTTACGGAACACCCGTAGGACATAATATATCCAAAAGAAACCTCGTCTAGGTGTGGGTCTTCATGAACGACTTAACGTAACAACATGCCACGCAAGCCTCATGACTATCCACTCTAAAACCTGTATGTACGCTCAAGCCTGGGTAGTGGGCTTATCTCTCATAGAACAACCCATCCCAACAAACAACCAACCCAACAGATCCAATAGATACAACAGTCATATGTACACAATGCGATAAAGCAGATAAATGCTGAAAGTAAATAACTGTACAAAAGAATAAACACCCAACAAACAAGAAACTCACAAAAGCTAGGAGGGACTCGCATAGGGAAATCGGAGTCCCCAGCAGAGTTGCCAGCTGTCGCAACTAGGCGAAAAAAACAACCGGCGATGAAAAAGAAAACAGAAGAGTCGCCACCGTTCGTTATTCATCCCAAAGGAGGGAAAGGAAACGATCGAAGAAAACCTGAAGATAGGAAAAGACAAGGTCTCGCAACCAAATATAGGGTTCGGGAGTCAATTATGCGAAGGGAAGGTATTAACACCCCTACGCATCCGTAGTAATCTACGGGATCCACTCTTGTTGTTCTAGTCTAAAGGGTGTAGGTATATCTAAGGTACTATTTACTAAAAGAGGGTCAAAAGAAAATAACTCACAAGGATATCGCATCCACTGCCTACGTATCTCATCTGAATAGGAGAATCAGAGTCTTCGTAGCTCGGCTACCTATGGGTTAAAGAGAAGTGTGCTCGCTAAGACATCGCGTCTTATGCCTACTTATCTCATCTGGAATGAGAATCAGAGCAAAATGTAGTTCAGGTAACTACGGGAACAAGGATCTCGATTGCAACTAGGGCAAGAGAAAGGGAAGGTCTCAATCGCAACGAGGGCGAGAGAAAAGAATCGCAGCAAGGGCGAGAGCAAGCAAGGATTAGTTGTTAGTCGTCAGTTAAAAAAACTCGGCAAGACATCGCATCTCATGCCTACGTATCTCATCTGAACATGAGAATCAAAGTTGTCGTAGTTCGACTAACTAGGGGTTAAGGATCGCCATCTGAACATGGACTTACAAAAGAGGACACCAGTTTTGTCAAAGGAAAGTGGGCAATATGTTCAACATCCTAGCAGTAGGTGTCGCAGCTCGCTGAATCGAGTCTTAGGGAGTTACCTCTTTGCAATAGAACGGACTGACATGCCACAAGATCGGAGACGCACAGAAGGTCTAAAAGTGGGGAAGCTCTGCCCTAGAGTTGTCATGCAATGTGGACCTATGTGTTAGGATTTACAAAGAGAATATCTACCTAATGTTAGCATGCAAAGAATAAGGGAATTCTACCTAATGGGTGCTACCTAAATGGAACAAGAGTCGACGGATGGAGCAAGGAGAGGAGCCACGGATAAGGGTAGATGGCGATGCCTGAGGCAATCAACTTACATGTAGATGGCGATGCTTGAAGCAATCGACTTACAAGAGGATGGATGAATATGTGCTGGTTCTATTATGTTTTGAAAATGATTACTCGACGTTGGATCGAGCTTTTGATCTTGTTTTGAAATGATTATCGGATGTTCATTTTAATTCTTGTATTAACAGATGAATAAAGAATGAAAGAATAAATATTATACACTTTATGGGAGAGGGGTACATTTGTTATGAATGGGGATTGTTCATGGCAATCAAACAATAAGAATATATGCCTCATACATCATACAAGTAGGCAACAGTTATCAATCAAATCGGATAAGTAAACAAGTGTGTAATCAAACCAAAGAATCAAATAATGGAGCATTAAACAATGCATGGGAGTATGAACATGTTAAACAATCAAGCAATAGAAGCATGGATGAAATAAACAAGTATAACAAATGACAGATGAATCAGACAGATAAAAAGATGGACAAAAGGTTCACTGAATAATTAAATCAGGAGATGAGGTAAGGATCAAATAAAATCAAGATACAAATCCTCTAATACATGGCATATAAGATGAACAAGGGAGGATCAAAAGATCTCTTCAATTTCCATAAGCAATCCCTAAGTCAAACATCGATCATAAAGAAGTCAACTGAAAATTCAAGTCAACTAAAAAAATATCAAATAAATAGAAAATTAATCAATAAAATTTTGAAAAATTAAACTAAATAAGGTGGGGTCAGGACATCATCATCTCCCAAAAAGATTTTAAATATAATGAGAATTGGTTCTTAAATTAATTGAAATAAAATAGAGATCAAAACAAAAATCAACCAACCCAACCTAGGTCAAAAATAAATCCAAAATAAATTGAAAATGGGAAATAAAATTCTAATAAAAGGTCAAGTTGACCATGGCACAGTGGTCACCCTTCATCCCAAAAATCAAAAGCTAAAAAGAATTTTAAGTCATGAAAATAAAATCAATAAAAAAATGTATGCTAATATGAACCATTTGGAAAGAATAATTAAAATAAAATATTAACATTAAATAAATTCGAAAATAAAAATTAAATAAAATTATATAAGGAGTTAAGAAAAATGGAAAATATTTTTGGGTAATTTTATGGACAAAGAAAATATTTTAAAATAATTAAAAGCAAAACAGAAATTAAATGTGAATTAAAAAAAAAGAAATATGAAAGGAGGTGTGTTGGTGCTAATGGGCTTAAGTGAATGGATATTCAATGCATGGCCAAATGTGGTAGAAAAATGTGGGCTGGTTTGTGCAGCATGGTTTGGCAAGCAAGAAAACATTCCAAGGTGGTGACTTTATGGCCATGTAACTTGATGATCAAGTCACCAAATGATGAAATAATGCAAACAGTAGCAAGACCCCATGGAGCTTAGCATCTTTCATGTTGGGCATAAGTGGAAATGATGAATGGAAGAAGGTTAAAAATGGCCTCAAAGTCATGTCACCACAACTGCAAAATGGTTGGGCCAATTTGGCCTAAAATCTGCCTAGAAAATCAAGTCATGGTGCCCACTTTAGGTGAATGTATCTCTCAAATTATAGATCCAAATGAGTTAATTCCAAAAGGATGTGAAAGAGGACATGGCAAGGTATAATTATTGTGAAGAAAACATTCTCAAATGATGCCTTGAAGTGCAAGAAAACTGGTCAAGAAGTCTTGACAAACTTTGAAGATCTTTGGACTTAGAAATTTTTCTAAGTGTCCTAAATATATGAGCTACTTTGACCAAGCATAACTTTCTCAATTTTAATCCAAATGGAGCAAACATTATATTTCTAGAAAGCTTGGAACAAGAGGAACAACTTTCATGTTGGAGAAATTTTCAAATGGAGCTTTTATCTTGAAGGAAAATGGGCTTAAAGTGAGTGCAACAATCATGAAAACTTGCCCTAAATGGAAAGTCAACCACTTCCAAATTAAGTAATCTTTCCAATTCCTGATTAAATGATGAATCCATGATCCAACCTTGATCAAATTTCACATGTAGGCTCCCCTAGGCATGGAATTACGATTCCACTCTCAAAAAGTCAGGAGTTGACTTTTCTGGCCCCACAGATGACTTTTCCCAAACTGTTTGATTCCCGATTCCAGTGATCAACTGGAGCACTTCTGGCTCAAATAAAAAGCTGATTTTTTGTATGTAGACCCTTGTGGACATATGGAGGGCCATGGAAAAGAGTTTCACCCAAAGAATCAGAAATAAACTAATTTTATACCAAACCCTAGTTTTAGGGCAAAAATGATCAGGAACTGATTGCACTGATTGCCAATGGATCTTTCTGATATAATTGTGAATCTTCCTAGGCCAAGATGCCTCTCCAATCATGACATGGATGAGCTCCTCTACTTCCAACCAAACATTTCCTGTTGCAGGTAGCCATGAAACCTTAATTTACTGATTAAATCCAGATGAACACTCTGATAGCTCTGGATCCTTCACTGATGAACTGAGGACCACAATAAGATACCTGGACCCCTGAGACTCTTGAGACTTGTATATTTAGAGAATGAAGTCCAATTCTCAATCTTGCTTTGTGTGGGCTCCTTCTGTTAAGGAGTGATCAATCAAAACCTGATTTCCAAGTCACTAATGCAGTATGCAATGAGTATGACCTAGTATGATGCCAATGAAATGTAAAACATAATCCCATGCTTCCAGGAAAAAATGAAGGGTAAATTTTGGGGTATTACAGGAAGGACCGTTTAAGGTTTTGCAGGTTTTCTCTAATAATGCCTACGAGGTCGAAGAGTTGGCACCAGATAGACGAATCTTGAGGGTAAATTGAAAATACTTAAAAAAGTATAGGCCTCTCCTTCAAGAGGTCAAGATTTCGACAAGCTAAAGGGCTGTCGAATAAATTAGGTTGGAGAAAACTATGTTTGAAACCATCTATAAAAGCACAGAAAATTAAACATACACGGTGCTGGAAAATAAAGTAGTGGCATAAAAGTTGGCAAAAGCTATTGTTCAAATATTACATCAAAATAAAAACGGCTAAAATTTGCCGAATCTAGACTGAAATGATTGAAGCTCAAGATTGTAGTGCAGAGACTGAGGTTCAAAGTTGTCGGCCTGGACCCTAAGCTGTTCAAGTTTCTTTTCAACTTTGGAGAGTTCTTCAGCTACGTCCAAGGCATCTGTGGTGGTTTGCTCGACAGTATCTTGGGCTGGCTTCACAACCTTGTCGATAACGCGGGATTCCTCCTTAGTAATTGACCCCAATTCACTGTCCAGAGCAGCAATTTGACCCCGAAGGTCATCAATTTGGATGCGTATCTCAGCAGCTCTTGTTTGTTTGGGGGTCAATTCCTTCTTCTTCTCCTCAATCATTCCCAGCAATTTGGTGACTTCTTCATTGGCTTCCGTCACCAATTCCTATTTCTCTTTCACAAAGGCCTCCATAGTTTCAATCTGGTGTTCATTTTCCCTAACATTGTCGATATGACGCAGCATGGGAACCAGAAGTTTTTCAAATGTGGCCATCACACAATTAGCATACTTAGAAAGGTGAAGCTCCTTGAGTTGGGAAAGCACATGCAAGAGTTTTGGGCCGACAACAGGTTCACTCAGAAGCACATGGGATAGATCCAGATTCAAGGCGTAAAAATGAACCCTGTCCATCAGAGCTTTAACCTTTGTCGCTTCAGGACCCATCTTCTCAGAATGGAGTTGGTGAAACTGCTCAGAATCTGAAGAAGCGTCACGTGATCTTAATAGGCTACGAATCCTAGCAATTGCTTCTAGAGCAGAAGGCTTTATTGCCAATTTGAGGAGACTAGATTTCTGTGATTCCAGCATTTCCTTGTCCCCTTGAATCTTGCAAAGTCAAGGAAGCTGAAGAAAGACTAGAGTCAGAAGTAGTCGAACTGGAATTCGTGTGCATGGTAGGGCTAGTGACTGAACCAGAATCACTATCACTAGTATGGGTAGGGGAGTCAGTGAACTCACCAACATTGTCGATAGAGGTTGCTTGGTGAGATGGAGAAGAAGTTATCGACAGAGGAGTATAGTCAACAACATGGTGAGGTTACTCACCAGCAACATCAGCCTGTTTTAGAGCAAAAGGATGTTTGTAAGAAAAGTCCAGCAATTCAGGGAAAAGATAGTAAAACAAGTGATTACTTGTGTCGGTGTAGGAAGAAGATTCCCTTCCGCCAAGATAGCAGCAACAGGGATGTTGGTCGGTTTCGAAGTCCCCACAGCTGGACCAGAGACCATATTAAGGATAGACGTGTCGACCATAATGGTGTCAACGTCTAGCGAAGAAGGAGCCTCTGCAGTGCTGGGAGCGGCGCAAGCCTCAGGTTGGGGAGTCGTGAGCACTTTGTGTTGTTTTCTCTTTTTTGCTTCACCACCCTTAGAGGGAGAATCAAGCTTCTTCCTTTTATGGCCCTGGTGGCCTTGGATTTGTGGGATTGTTAAGGAGATGGCTGAGTTGACTGCGGAGTTGGCTGGAGACAGGAAGAGAGGTTATAAGTAGATATTCTAGTCAGAAGATCGGACAAGCCGACAAGAAATACCTCAGGTCCTGTGGCAGCAAAACGCTTATGTTTTTTGGATTTCTTGGACTGAGGGGAAGGGACAGGCAGATCTGCCGAACGTGGTTGACCCTGCACATAGGTAAAAGGTTAGAAGCCATGCATTGTTTTACTTAGAGAAATCACAGGGTTGAATGAGATTGCTGCATATAGTTGCATACTGAAGAACTGGATTTTTTCAAAACTTGGGAAATCGGTTGCTCATCATCAGAAGAAGACTTCTCAGGAGTAGCCTGCAAGAGTGGAAATGACAGTTAAGAATATATACCAAAGTAAAAGAAAACGACAAATTAGCCAGATGTGAACCTGAGTCTTTTCCGTCGAAATGATAGGTTCATTGACAGAAGCGGGATCCATAGGGTCTATGGGGATTGCTGTAAAGAAAACATAGAAAATCAAGTAAGCGACAGAATCTAAATAAAAAGAGGTGCCATCTTTCCAGAAAAGTGTTACCAATTTGTATGGTATCGCACACTCTAATATATTGAGGATCAATATGAAGTGGCCCTGAGTAGTTAGGCAGATAATGCTTCGTCGGTACCACTCTGTCGGCCTTTTTCTTATAAGCATTTTGCAAGTCTGAAAAAGGGACAATAATACCAATCTGGAACTGAAGAGCCGAAGGCAAAAGCCAATGGGCTAGATGGCAAAGGAGGGAATCTGATGTTTCCGAAATGAAGGGCGTAAAGATAATTGTCTTTCGCGTAACCAGGAATATTAAGCTTTGGCATCCTGTCGGTTACCTTTTCCTTTAATTCAGCAGCGGCTTCAAAAATGGTCCGACGAAGATTATTAGGTCGATACACAACTTGAAAATATTTCTGGAAAGATTGAATTTGTTTGATATGGAGAGCCTTACACTTGGTCGATTTCGCCTGCAAATGGACAAGAGCCTGAGTTAGTTAAGATAATTTGGCCTCAAGAGCACCAACATAAGTAGAAAGATATGATTGCCACCAATCATCAAATTCTTTGGTACAGAGGAAGGCTGGTTGAAATGGGATGGAATGGAGCCTTGGTCGTTTTTCCCAAAGGGCCTCAACATCTTCTTTGACCACACTCCAGGGCCTATCACAAAGGATGTTTGTGAGAATGTCTAGAGAAGAAAACAGGGACTTGGGAATAAACTAACAAAGTCCAAACTGTTTGGCTACCAAGTTGGGTTGGTAAGCAACTAGTCCAGGGTTAACGCCGGAGACTACAACCGACAGAAATTGGGGGACCAGAAAGCGTCTCCAGATAACAAAAGTTTCATTCTTGTGTTCATCTTCAGTCGAAGGGAAAGCCCTGGCGAGCCATTCAGGACCAGACGATGGTGGTTGTCAACAATCTGCAATAAGAAGACCTTCTAGTGGGTATGTTAAGAAGAAAGAAGGGGAGACAAATGTAGTAATGGAAAGTGCTCCACAATACCAAGTTCGTATGGTTCCTCCACCATACTATCCGTATCCATATGTGGTTGCGGCCCAGTTTCAACAACCGTTCCAGTATCAACCATAATATCAACAATCCCCTTAGGATAAACAACAACAACAACCTCAAGGACAAGCTCTTTAATGACAGAATACCAACAAAAGAGGCCGTAATCAGAACCGTTGAGGTGATCAGGGGTAGAACCAGAACTAGAAACAGAATCGCAACCAGAGACACCCTTAGTATACCAAGATCCCGGTACCCTACTCTGAATTGTTCCCTTATCTTGTGCATGTAGGAGTAGTCTCTCCTAAGGAGATTCCACTAGCAACAAATCTATTTGGTCTACAACATAAACCCAATGTGTTTTATGCTTTCCACGCAAGTTATATTGGGCATACAGTCGAGGATTGTTTTGTGTTCAAAAACAGAGTACAAGACCTCATTGATCAGAATATTTCATCTTTCACTGAAGAAAAGCCGAATGTGAAGCCGAATCCTTTGCAGAATCATGGTAATCGAACAGTGAATGCAATTATTGAGGATGACGAAACAGAGTTGGTCCGTTTGGTTACGGATGTGAAGACTTTGTGGTCGAGTATTTCTTTGAGTATGCAAAAGCACCATGCACTGACAGGTGTGCATGGTAATTCTTAGGTGTGCAAGACTTAGCCTGGAAGATGTGAAGAACTCAAGGACTGTGTCAAAGAGTTGATGAATCAAGGTGTCTTGCAATTCTCAAGAGACAGAGTCATGGGGGAAATTTTAGTTATCGAGCCAATTGAGATTGTTTATCGTAAGAAACAAATTAAAGCTCCGATAAATAAAATCCAACCTATTGCATTTCATGTTCCTTCACCTTTTCCATATCAAAATTCCAAATCCGTGTCGTGGAAGTACAATGCAATTGTGTCAGATTATGGTGCAAAAATCCAGTTTCCTGAAGCAGAGATTGTCAATATATCCGGTCCAAGAGGGATGACCTATAGTGGCCGCACCAAAATATACTCCAGCAGTGGTTCCCGCAACAGTTTCTACTCTTCAGAAAGGGGCATCTATTTGTGTTTCTACTACTCCGGATGGGGAACCCGTGTCTTCCGATAAGACACCAGAAGCGAAAATTTTGAAAGGAAAGGAGGCAGTTAGTAAGAAAGAGTAAGCTGGGAAGATTATTTATGCAGAAGAAGGATAAGAGTTTTAAAATTAATCAAATGAAGTGACTTCAAGATTGTCGACCAACTGAGTCAGACTCCTTCAAAGATATCACTCTTGTCATTATTACTCATTTTCAAAGCTCATCAGAAATCTCTATTTAAGTGCTTAATACGGCTCATGTGATGCAGTATATTTTAGTAGAACAGTTCAATGATGTGGTAGCCAATATTTCTTTAAATAGGTATTTGGGTTTCAACGGAGCCGAGTTGACAATTGAAGGTCATAATCACAACAAAGCTTTGCACATTTCTGTGACTTGTGCAGACACTTCAATCTCAACGGTCCTAGTTGACACTGACTCTTCGCTTAATGTTTTGCCGAAGAGCACATTAAGCCAATTGCAATATGAGGGACCAGAGGTGAGAGCAAGTGCTTTGATTGTCTGTGCTTTTGAAGGATCTCGGAGGGATGTCATTAGGGAAGTTGATTTACCGGTTTGTATGGGACCCCAACAGTTTATCATCACTTTCCTAGTCATGGATATCCACCTTGCCTATAGTTACCTATTAGGGAGGCCATGGATCAATGCAGTTGGTGCTATCATTTCTACTCTTCATCAGAAATTGAAGTTCCTGTTTGAGGACAAGTTTGTCATCGTTTATGGTGAGGAGGATTCTACAATCAATGAATTGTCTTATTTCAGATATGTGGAAACTGAGGAAAGAATAACTGAGGTCCCTTTCCAAGGTTTAGATTTTGAAGAAGTCAACTCTACATATGCCAACCAAAGCTAATCAACATCCTTGATGTTGCCATCAACCAAGAGTTCCAAGAAGACTCTGGAGAATGATTCTCTCTCTAGTTGGGGACATATTGTGAAAGTCTCTAAGAAGCATGATTGTTTTGGTCTCGGTTATCATCATACTTCTTATCACCTAGCTACGAGGGGAGGTAAGAAGTTCAACCCTTTCAGGTTCAGTAGTGCAGGCTACCAATTGGATTCTTCTGTGGCAGTAGTAGATGAGGAAAGCTCCAACAAACGTGTAGTCTCCGGTCTTATTCGCAAGTGTCATTAAGGATTTAAGCTTGATAATTGGACTTCTACTATGGTTCTTATGGTTGTATCAAAAGGAAGTTCTTGCGCTCAAAATCATATTCCTTTTCTTTCTGTTATTTTTACTTTTCATTGAAAATAAATGGAAAAAGTTTCTTTTCTTCTATTTTTCACAACATTTTCAAAAATCCATTCTAAATTAAGCTCATAAAATGCAGTGTTAATAATTCCACTGAATGCAACATTGCTGAAATTCGCTGTAAATTTGGGTTTCCAATTAACCAAGCCAAAGACGATGGTGAGGAAGATTGTTAAGTACCACCTGAGCTAGCTAGACTTCTTGAGCATGAGGAAAAAGAGATTCAGACGCACAAAGAACAATTGTAAGTGATCGATTTGGGTTCCAAAGAGGTAAGAAGAGAGGTCAAGATTGGGGCATCCCTTGCCGAGCATGTTCACTGTGAACTGGTAGAGTTACTTTGTGAGTATCTTGATATATTTGCCTATTCCTATCAAGATATGCCTATATCGAATACCAACATTGTTGAACATTGCCTATCACTCAATCCCGAATATCCTCCGGTTAAGCAGAAGCTTCACAAAACCCGACCTGACATGGCACTAAAAATCAAAGAAAAAGTTAAGAAGTAGTTTCATGTTGGTTTCCTAGATATCGTTCAGTATCCACAATGGGTTGCCAATATTGTCCCAGTTTTGAAGAAGTATGGTAAGGTTCGGATGTGTGTGAACTACCGTGATCTTAACAAAGCAAGTCCAAAGGATAATTTTCTTTTATCGCATATTAATGTTTTGGTAGAAAACAAAGCTCAACACTCAGTCTTTTCTTTCATGGATAGTTTCTCAGGGTATAATCAGATCAAGATGGCTCCAGCCGATATGGGAAAAACTACTTTCATCATACCTTAGGGAACTTACTACTATAAAGTCATGCCTTTTGGTTTGAAGAGTGCAGGGGCAGCATATCAACGCGTTATGCTGAGTCTTTTTCACGACATGATCCAGAAGGAGATGATATGATTGCTAAGTCCAAGACTGAAGATGATAACTTGAACCATTTGAGAAAGATTTTTGCCAAACTCTGCAAATTCAAGTTGAGGTTAAATCCTGCTAAGTGCATTTTTGGGGTTTGTTCCGGCAAGTATTTAGGGTTCATAGCGAGTCAGAAAAGTATATAGGTTGATCCAGACAATGTCAGGACTATTCAAGATATGCCAGCTCCTAAACCAGAGAAAGAGGTATGAGGTTTTTTTGGACGACTTAATTACATATCTGGTCCATCTCGCATTTGACGGCTACCTGTGAACCAGTATTCAAATTATTAAGGAAAAATCAAGCAGTCATGTGGAATGATGATTGTCAAGAAGCGTTTGACAAAATAAAAAAGTATTTGCAAGAACCACCAATCTTGAAACCAGCAATTCATGGTAGGCCACTAATCATGTATCTCACCATGCTAGATGAATTGATGCATTGTGTTTTGGGTCAGCATGATGACATATGCTGTAAAGAACATGCAATCTATTACTTGAGCAAGAAGTTTATTGAATGTGAGACCAAATACTCACTATTGGAGAAGGCTAGCTATGCTTTAGCTTGGGCAGCTCGACGCTTGAGACAGTATATGATTTTCCATGATATCCAAGATAGATCTAATAAAGTACATTTTGGAGAAGCCTGCTTTCAGTGGAAGAATTGGTAGGTGGAAGATGTTGTTAACCGAGTATGACATTTAGTATGTGACTCAAAAAGCCATCAAGGGGAGTGTTTTCACTGATTACCTTGCCCATCAACATGTGGAGGGTTACTAGCCAATCAAGTTTGATTTTCCTGACGAGGACATCATGTTCATCAGAGACTACAACATTCCTGGTCCTGACCAAGGACCCTAACCAAGGGCGTGATGGACGCTCATGTTCGGTGGTTCCTCTAATGCTAAAGACCATGGAATAGGGGCATTAATTACATCTTCAACTGGTTTTCATATTCCTATCACCACCAGACTTTGCTTTGATTGCACAAACAACATGGTCGAGTATGAATCATGCATATATGGTATTGAAGCAGTGATCGACTTGAGAGTCAAGATTCTTGAAGTATTTTGAGACTTTACTTTAGTAATCAGTCAAGTCCGAGGAGATTAGTAAATTCGGGATAAGAAGTTGATTTCATACAGAGAACACATCGTGAAGCCGATTCCCTATTTTGATGAAATCACTTTTCATTATGTTCCAAGGGAAGATAATCAGTTGGCCGGTGCTCTTGCAACTCTTTCATGCATCTTTAAAGTCAAGTGGAGAAATGAAGCACCGTCTATTCGCATTGACCACTTGGATGAACTGTCTCATTGTCTAGCAATGGAGGTCAAATATGACGATAAGCCTTGATTCTATGACATCAAGAGATATTAGGAAAGACAGTAATATCCTGAGAAAGAATCCATCACATATAAGAAATATTTAAGAAGGTTCTCCTCTAAGTTCTTATTGAATGGGGATGTTTTATAAAAGAGAAATTATGATTATGTGTTTCTCAGATGCATGGATAGACACGAAGCAAACACGGTCATAAGGTCCAAACATGAGGGTTGCAAAGGTGTACATGCTAAAGGGCCTGCTATGTCTAAGAAGATTCTCCGGGTTGGATATTATTGGACTATAATGGAGGTGGATTGTTACAACTTTGTCAAGAGGTATCACAAGTGCTAGATCTTCGGTGAGAAAATTCATGTTACTCTAACTCCTTTGAATGTCTTGACTTCTCCTTGTCCTTTTAATATGTGGGGAATTGACATGATTGGTATGATCGATCCGAATGTTTCCAACGGATATCATTTCATTCTTGTTGCCATTGACTACTTCACGAAGTGGATTGAAGTTGCTTCATATGCAAACGTGATAAGACATGTGGTTGCAATTGTGTCAAAAATTCAAGATTCAGCATCATAACTCTTCAACATACCGGCCCAAGATGAATGGCACCATTGAAGCAGATAATAATAATATTAAGAGAATAGTCCAAAAGATGATCAAAACCTATAAGGATTGGCATGAGATGTTTCCCTTTTCTTTGCACGACTATAGAACTTCAGTGCATACTTCTACTGGGCCAACTCCTTATTCACTAGGATATGGAATGGAGGTTTTCCTACCTATTTAAGTTGAAATCCCCTCTCTAAGGGTCATCATGGTAGCAGACCTCAATGAAGTTGAGTGGGTGCAGTCCAAATATGATTAGTTAAATCTCTTTAAAGAGAAGTGCTTGACAACCGTTTTCCATGGTCAATTGTACCAACGACGCCTTAATAGGGATTTTGACAAAAGGATTCTTCCTCTCTCATTCCAAGCCAGTGAACTTGTGCTCAAAAGACTTTCTCCCACACACTCCGACCCTCGGGGCAAGTGGACTCCCAACTATGAAGGGCCCTTTATTGTCAAAAAGGCCTTCTCATGAAGGGCTCTGATTCTTATAAAAATGGATGGGGATGACTTGCCGATGCTAGTGAACTCAAATATAGTCAAAAAATATTATGCCTAAAAAATTTATACAAAGCCCTCTAGATTAGAACTCGTCATAACCAATTTAGGAAAAAATGGCTTCCCGGTGGACCAAAAAAAAAAAACGAAATGCCCACGAAAAATTTAGGGATTGAACAAAAAATAATAATAGATCACTAAATTGAAAACCCAAAAGGGAAACTTAGGCAAAAATGACATCCTGATGGACAAAATAATGAGAATTCCACGCAAAAGCTAGAGATAAAGGCATTTGACTATGTTCTCATGTTATCTTTTAAGCATATTCTCACCTTCATCTTGAGTATCAATTTGACGTCATGCGACATCAGATCAACCCAATCACCATCAACAGAAGAAAATTGGAGCTCAGTGCCAGCGTGGGTGACAACCAATATTGTGATTAGTGGAAAGTCAAACAAATTTCTCATTGCCATTTAATTTGTTTTTCAAATTTTCCAATCTCGTCTTTAAGTATTTTTGCATCCTTATACACACTCTACATGTACATTTTTTCCACTATCAATAAATTCAGTCATTATTCATTAAATTTTCTTTTTTTTCCCCTCATTTTGTTTGAAAAATAACTGCCAATCTTGATTGCATAATGTCAAAAAACTTTGAGAATAACAAAAAGCTAAATCAAAGGAAAAAACCTTATGCATTTCTTTGATTATTGAAAACACCCCATAGGATCATCAGTAGTCTACAATTAGTACTTGTTGTATGCTTGTACCTGCTTTTGCTCAGACCATTCTTACATCCTTCTTTCCCCAAGCAGAGTCAGATGATAGTCATCACCCGATAGGATTTTCCCCTGGCATCGGCGGTCACTTGGAAGCTTCCCTCTGCAGAGTTCTCTGATGTCGATGAGTCGAAGTCTACCTTCCATACAACCATCTTTACCTTACAATTGCATTGCATACACATCATAAATAAACAATCATGCCTTACAACCATAAAATCATGCATATCAAACATTCCTCTTGTAACTAATCTATCTCCCCAGCGGAATATTTAATTTTATCCCCAACAGATCAAACCAACCAGCTTATCCGTTTCTCTTTGCAAATTCCCGTTCTTGGGAAAATTCTTGGTTACTCTTGTATTAACTCTTCTTTTACCTTGAACATTTGAAAAGCTAAAGCAATTCACACCATCAGGTTAAAGATCATTAAATAGGGGCAACTGTCATACCCTAAAATTTATCATCCAAATGACAAGTTTCTTTGATATAAATGTGACTTTTTGGACCCTCTATAACTTTATTTCAAGGGTAAAACATCAATTCATCTATTTAAGATCTCATTTGTGCCATTGCCCAAGTTGCAAATTTGGCTAAAAACCATGTCATGACCCTTACTTTCAACCCTTGCCAATTTTAGCTCAATCATCTCGTTGACCCCATTACTTTTGCATTGTGTTAAGGTTAAGTCAAGGATAATTTGGCCAAAGTTTGGCCCAAAATACACAAGGGAATCAAAAGTTATGGAATCATGAACATTTGACCTCAAAATGACCTAGCATGCTGCAAGGTGCTTGACCATTTGCCTAGCCCAGTTTTTACGTCACAACCTCAACTTCACAAGCCCATAACTTTCACCTCAAAGCTCCTATTGGATTGATTTTTTTTTACGCTTTCAAACCAATTACCCATGACCAAACGCATCTGAAGACAACTTGAAACGACCTGAAAAACTCAATATGCACGAGTTTGGCTCCAACTTTTCACACGTTCTAGATCTGAAATTTTCCCACTCAATTCACACGAATTTGAGCCAATTCCACATGTATTTTGATCCCATTTTATTCCCTATAAATAGTGGAAGCTATTGCATTCATTTTCGACCTTTAAAATCCAAAGAAACCCTGCCATTATTGAAGCCCGACACCTCTAAAAACTAGTTACTCTTTTTATTATTCAAGCTATTTTCCTTCCAATTCTTTACCCTGAATGCTTCCCTGCCATCCTCTGAAGGTGTTTGAAGCTTTGCTTTGGTCTAAATCCTTCTACAGCCTTGCTTCTTGATCCACCATTGTTGACTTCTGAAGCTTCAGTCGAGAAGGTATGTACGAGTTACCATTTCAAGCAAACAAGTTACCATTCTCTTCGTGAGGTTCCAATGATCAAAGTCCCTAACCTCTTTGTCGTTTCTCTTTGATATTATCCATTTAATTTTACTTTGAAGAACTAGGGTTCTTTGAGTTTCTGAGAAAATTCTCCCTGCTCGGAGCAAATCAATTGCTCTGATGCATAGAGACATGAACGATGAAGTGTTTCATATCTGAATCCATGCTTGATTCGTGGTAAAAACACGAGTTCATGACTTTGCAGAATTCTGAACTAAGGTTGAAGACAACCACACTTCCCTCGTGTTTCAAACATTTCACTCCAATTTTCAAATATCTGACCAATCATGTTGGAGTGCGTGATCTTTTCAAATATTTTTGTCCGTTGTGATCCGATGCAATGATCCTCATGGTGAGCGTGTTTTTCCTTTGAATCTTGGCCATTTGATCAGCTGACTAGACTTTAGTAGTTAGATCTAGTGGCTCTTCTTTTTTCACTTATTTTAATTTTAGTTTTATTTGTTTCCAAAGTTAATTTTAATAAAAATAAATTTTTTTAGTCCAACTTTTTTCATAATTTCATTAAAATATTTTCTATCACATACTATTTTTTCATATTTCTTAAAATCATTTTTGCATTAAATATTTATTTTCTTTTATTTTTCACTTAATTTTTTTTTTGAATTTTTATTTTAATCATTTTAAAACCTTTTTGATGCCATCTTTTGAGGTCAAACTTCTCATTTTTTTTTACCTTCCACATTCTTCTTAGACTTTTATTTAATGCTTTGATCTCTCTTTGAGTTTTTTTCCTTTTATTTTCTTTATTTAATCAATATTAAATCATTTTTAATTCATTTTTTGTTGACCTCTTGATATTTTAAGTTGACTTGATTGCTTGGTTGATATGTTCTTCCTCATCTAAAATCATTGATAGACGGAGTTAAGGCTGATAAACCTTCTTTGATCCAAAACTGTTGACAGATGATTATGAATTGTCTTCAATACTTTTCATCAATGATAGGTTAACCTTCGATGCGCTATATTTTGAGTCCTTTGATTTGAGGATAGAAGGATCCCATCTAATTGGCTAGATTCTCTCTTTCACTTCTTTCCATTGTCATCCTTTTCCTTTGCTTCTCTCGTTGTATGACATTGGTGTTTGAGATTAACTTTGTGTTAATTCTCTAACTTTTCTAACACATACATTTTCATTGTCCCGATATCATTAACTAACCACTAACTTCTAACATTAATCTTTCTCTTTACCTTATTTCCGTTTACATTATTATCATTTAATTCAAGTCATTTAAGTCTATGCCATTTACTTAATGCACTTTAGTTTCATTTCCTATTATCATCATATCACTTCATCCTACCATATTCATCTATTGCTCTTATCTTGTTTGGTTATTTGCTTGTTAATCTTAATGAACCAAAACATGATAAAGTAAGTTGGACCTAATCTTAAACCTATGATTGATCTAGAGTATTGAAGACCTTTTGGACTTTGGACTTTGACTTAGTATTTAGGCTCTTTGTTTAACTTGGAGTGATCACGGACCCTGAGACTTTGTGGATAGTTTGAATTGCATTTTTTTCTTGTTGAACCCTTGGTTTTTTTGTTGATTCATCTGCTTTATGACTATTGCCTCTTGCATTTATTTTCTTAGGTTTAGCACACTCATACACACACATGGCTTTCTATTGGGCTACCCTAAAATGATGCATATGATAGTACATTTTGCACCCACATGACTTTCTCTTGGGCTACCTAACAATGAGACCATAAAATACCTTTGTATGTTCATGCATCCTTGTTTGTTCATCAATCCTACTCCCCTAATTTTGCTTGATCAAATTCAAATTTGATATACTAAATCCCTTTCACCTGTTACATTTACCTTTATCTTTGTCAAGTTACCATAAGTCTCTCAGTCACTCGATAGGACTTGCCTCTGTCACTTTGGAGCATCATCCTTTCAATAAGTTCAAGACCCTCAGTGAACTACGACTTTCATCAGTAGTCATTCATATGACTCATCTCCACCATCATCTTTGGGACCCTGCTCTAACAACTTTCCAGTCATTGACTAGGTTTGCATGCCATGAGCCTTAAGCAATAGAGAATGATGAGAGGGGATCTTCCCTACACTTGTCTAAAATATATTTGGGTACATGACGAATGACCTAGTTGCTCATAGTATTTTCCTTCATTCATAGACTTTAGTAAAATTCTAGTTAGTTCACTGTCAAGTCTTCCTCTAGCCCATGTGGTTCCTCTTATCAGATCTTTTTGGTTTAAACACCAATTCAGTCTATTTAATTTTTAGGGTTGACACCTTCATGGTTATTCCTTGGGTTGACACCTTTATAGTTATTTCCGCTCTTTTCCCCTTTAGAGTTGACACCTTCATGGTTATTCCATGGATTGACACCTTTATGGTTATTCCCTCCTTTTTGTTTAAACGCCAATAAAATTTCCTTTTTAGGGTTGACACCTTCATGGTTATTCCCTGGGTTGAAACCTTTATGGTTATTCCTCTCCTTTGGTTTAAACACCTTTCCCTTACCATGTTAGTGTAAGACCCCAATTTTGACCCTAAGATCCCTCGTGCAATTTCATCAAATGCATTAGCATTAGGATCATAGCATGGCATCCTCCTTACCCCTTTTTCATTGGGTTTGTTTTGGGAGAGATCACAAATAACTATATGATTGTATCATACTTATATATTATCATTTTACTAACCAAAATACAAAAATATGTCTTTGCATTTGCCTAACTCTTTTGTAGGTAGGGCATGATCTCCATTGATCTACCAAGTTCATATCTAGGATTTGAAACCCTCATGACAAAGAGAACAACCATTTAATTGATCAAATAATGGTTATAAGCATCATATATGAGTTACATTGATTACTACATGTTATATTGATCAAGTTTTCTTCAAGAGTTTGAAGGTGATTTGCCTTGGAAACCCTAGTTTGGCTGGGTATCTTGAATAACTTCTCCAACAAGCTATCTCACCAATTGATCAAATCTCTCAAGGGACACTTCAAAATTAATTATCTTATGCATATATGATCTACCATGAGCCAAGAAAGTCCAAAGAATTGAAGGTTAGCAAGTTGGTTGATGGTGGTTGGCCAGATGAATTCATCTGATCAAAGTTGGGTCTCCCTAGACCCTATCTCCTACAATTGTCACCATATGAAAATGATTCCACGAGAAACTTTACTCTAAATGACATTCCAAACAACTTTCATGTTGAGACATAGAGCTAGTTTTTCTTGGAAAATCATTTTCTATGTTGAAACATTATAGGTCATTTTGTCTAAACTCTAATTTGAAAGTCAACTTCCCAAGACCATAACTTGCTCATTTTTTATGATATTAAAGATTTCCAAGTTGCACAATCAAATTCAAGATGCCTACTTCAACTTTTATGTTTGGAGTTAGAGCTAATTCAACTTTAATGAGCATGTGATATGAGGTTACATTATAGGTCATTTTTTACCTATACCATTGAACAAGTGATTTTTCCAAATTTCAAAAATGCATAACTCTATCATTCCAAATCCAAATGACATGAAATATGTGACCATTTTGAATTTATTTGAAATAGCTACAACTTTGATGAAGACACTTTTCTCATTTGAAGCTTACATAAAAAGTTAAGTAAGGTGGAATATTGAGGTATATGGCTTGACACTTAGAAAAAATTTCAACATGTTGAAATTTCCAAACTTTCACCTCAAAATTCTCCATGTTCCAAACTCCAAATGAAAACTTTTTCAACATAAAATGTGTTCCCCTTGATCCAAGCTTTCCAAAGAACCCAAGTTCATGCATTTTGGATGAGGTTTGCTAGGTTTAGTGCATGGCTTTAACAGGGCTGCATCATTGGAAAGAATCAAATGCATAAACTTCAGTTCACAATGCCTTTCCATTCAAGATTCATTCAGACCTCATTTGGAATCATTTTGGACCTTTTTGCATTGCATCATGGGCCTGTACATGCCCATGCACTCGTGCCATCAACATGGCTAATTTTGGATAGATTTTTGAAGTGTGCACATATCATTCATTCATGCTATAACTGCATGACCTTTGTGCTCATTTGAATCACACTTTGTGCGCTAGCTTTGCCCCCCATTGAAACCCTCTCATTCTAATGGAAAACCTGAGAAATTTCAATTTGAAATTTGAGTTTGAATCTCAACTGTTGGAGATTCAAGAACTTCAGGATCCAAAGCCTTGCAACCTCTCTAATAACTTCCTGCTAGCTTCCTAAGTGTGATCAGATCGTGTTTGGAGCAAGCCGCATCAAGAACTACATAGCATTGAAGGTAATTTTCAGAAAACTTCATCTCTTCGATTATCACTCAATTCTACTCAATTCTCTTGGATCTTTGGTTGTCTGAAGTCCTACCAATGTAGGCAAGAAGATTGAGTTGCTTAGAGGTTAAATCGAAACAACTCAGTTGACACACCTCAAAATTCAACTCCTCTTATCTTTCTATATATGTGGAGTTAGTTGAAATTGAGGTCAGATTCGTGCTCTACGCCATTTTTTCTTTCAGATCATGTCCTCCTTTTTCATTTATGTAATGGTGATGACTGAACCAGTCCGGTGAGCCTCGCCTGAGAAGGTGACCGGAGGCCCAGTTCCGGTGGTGTGCTGGACAGATTCTGAGCCACATGATCATTTCAAAATGTTTTAATCTCACGCGTCCATTGTGATTACCATCCTTGCAGCGTGTTGACTCGTGTGTTTGGTGGAACGGGCGTTTTAGGCCACCTGATCTGCCACCTCAATTAATGAGGGAGATCATGTGGCTCACGTTTTTTCACATTTTCTAATTTTTGTTTTAATCATTTTATTTTCATTAATTCATATTAATTTTAATACTGATCCAAAAAATATGAGAGTTTCACCAAAAAATTTCTCATAATTTCTTCTTTCATATTCTGAATTAAAATTATTTTTGGGATCATTATTAATATTTTTCACGATTTAATTGATTTTGTGATTATTTTTAATTGTTTAAAAATACTTTTAAGTCTTTAAAAATTCTGAATTTTTTTCTCCATGGTCCTTTGACCTTGATTGACCTATGATAAATCTCATGGCCATTTATTTCGTGTTTTTATGAGGTTTTAGGAATTTGACAAACCATATTAATTTTAAATGCCTTATTTTAGTATTTTTAATTTGAATAAATTCCAATTAATTGTGTTGACCAATTGTGATGACTTGTTTGAGTTTGACTTTTGTTGTTGGGCCTTGGTCAAGGTTGATTTGACTTTGTCAAGTTAATATCATTGGATTTAGGAGATTCATGGAATGTACGTTCCATCTCCAAAAATGAATGAATGATATTAATTTGGTAAAAGTCCTCCTTTGACCAATTTGAGTTTTGATCCATTCCCCTCCCTCTTCATCTCATTCCCATTCTTTATGCATCCATTTCATTTGGCCTATGATATCTCAAAGTCCTAAGGCTAGTTGATTGAAAAATCAACATAAGTATGGATGTGGTATGTTTCATGAGCATAGTCCATTATACTATGTCTCAAACATGCATTAACACCAAAATTCTATTGCCCGACCTCAAATAGTTGTGACTTCTACATAAGTCCAATTACGATTGCTTAACATAACGCTAAATTTGTGACATAAAAAGACATAGCATTCTAGTTAGTAAGATTGTAAGTCTCCCCTCTTTCATTATATTGTGTGGAAACTTGGCCTTTTCTCCTTCCTTTGGAAGATGTCTTGACTCAAGGATCCATTCTTGTGATAAGTGGGTTGAGTGTTCTCCAAAGAATGACTTAAAAATGAAAAGCAAAAGCAAAACAATACTAACTTCTAACTCATTAACAACTAACTTTTAATTTCAAGCCATTTACTTTAGTGTCATTTAATTTTAGCCTTTATTCATTTGCCATTATTCATACCATTCTAATTGTTTATGTTAATGAAATTTTCACTTTGTCCATTTAGACCATTTTGTGTGATATATCTTGTTTGTGTATACTTTGCTTGTTTGTGTGGTCTTTGACCATTAATATACATAATAATAACAAAAACCCTAAAAAACTTTTGCGTGGACTGTTGGCTTGATCTTTGACAAATGGACTTAGAACTTAGGCAACATTCCTATGCTAAAGGACTTGGCCAATGCCAACTTTTTGTGAAACCAAGTGCTTGCAACTTGAAACTTCATCTGATACATCATTCAAGATCCCTTTGAGTTTATCTGCAACATGATCATTGTGAAGCTGTTACTTTGAACCTGTGACTTGTGGAGTTCATCTGTTGCATGGGCTAATTTGAAGAAGATCATGGAGTGGCTAAAGCTTGGATGTGCCTATCTTTATTTGATGCCTTTGCTCTTCAATATAATGTAATTGTGCATTTGTGTGTTTCTTGATTCTAAATGTACAAGGGAATTCTAGGTTTCTATTGACATTCTTGTATATTGGATTCCTACCCATTGGTCAGATCTTTTCAAATCTCAACTTTTAATTTTGTGCATAGGATTAGTCTCTTCATCTTCTCCCCATTTATTTAATTTCAAAATCTCTCCCCCCCTTTTTCAAAATCTTCTTTGATTGAACTTATTTGTTCTAAACTTTGACCACTTTGTAAAAAGATAGAAACTTTGGTCTTATGCCATTGCATTTTCAAACTTCTTTTCTTAAATCAAATTTGTAAATAAACTTAACTATACTTGACTTAAACTTTCAGAAAATCCAAAAAGAACTAACTCATTTCAAGCCATTTTAGGCCTTTGTGCCTTTCAAAAGTTAATTTTGCTAAAAGCAATGCATCCACTTTGAAATTTGTATCACGAACTACGAGGTTTTGATCACTCATTTTTATGTTGGTACATAGGCAGAAGTCCGATGGTCTTTTCAAACACAAAAATATAATTAATGAATTCTTTTATCATCCCCCCATTCTATTTGTTTGTGAACATCATTTTTGTACCAAATACATATGCACACAAAAAGGGCTTCCTAGGAGTACCTAGGACACTTTGGGTGCTAACACCTTCCCTCTGTGTAACCAACCCCCTTACCTGTAATCTCTGACATTTTATTAGTTTTGATTTGAAAACTTCTTACTTCTGGGTTTTGTTTGTACTTTTTCCCCTTTCCCTTGGAAACAATAAAAGTGCGGTGGCGACTCTTGTTATTTGATGTCTAACTTATCCATAGCTTGATGATCATGAATTTACCACTACAGTTAGACCCAATGCTTTAAGACCCTTGTCAGATGAGTCCCCGACTTTAACAAGTTCATGCACCTTTCCCTTACCATGTTAGCCCTAGTGCTTTGGTAAAACGCTTATCATGTGAGTCTTTTGCTTTAACAAGTTTCCTTTCTGCTGGTATGAACACCATTGCAACTCCTTTTCTTTTGGGACACACCTTTATGGTTAACCCTCATCTTTTCTTTTGGTTTAAACACCACCCTCGATCCTATCTTTTTGTCAGTCTTTGTACTCCGAATTATGTAGCTCTAACTTTCTCATTGCACTATAAGAATACGTAGGCACAAGGTTGTGAATCCTAGGCGAGCATGTTTCTTGCTTTCCCCTTTTTCTCTCTCTGGTTCTACGACTACGAGGCTCTGATTTTCTCATTGAACCATGAGAATATATAGGCATAGGGCCCCAATCCTCCTCGAACACTCTTTTTCTAACACTTTTCTATTTTGCAGGCACATGAAGATAGCAACACTCATCCAAGCAAGAGCACTCAATATGGATCCCATGGAGTACCATGGATGTGAGGGGTGCTAATACCTTCCCCTTGCATAACTGATTCTCCTACCCATTTCTTTATATTTATTTTTCCCTTTGGGTTTTCTTGATGTTTTCCATTCCCTCTTTTGGGATAAATAAAGTTAGATGGAGACTTTATTGTACCTTCAAGCATGTGATGCATTCAGTGATTATATTTCAGCTAGCTTCAACTGGGGATAAAAATTGTTAATCCGAGCCAACCTTATGAAGAGGATAATGTTGTTGGGAATACCTTTGAAAGAATCCTGCTGAAATGAAACCCTTCTGAAGAGCTCATGAAGCCTTGCTGTAGAAAATTATAGGAGGAAATTTGTAAGGAGATATGGGGAAACCAAGCAGAAATATCGTTGGCACCTAAGTTCATTTGGGGATACATTAATCATCTTGTTGGGGAAGAAACTCCTATTGAAAATCATCATTGTTATTGATTAATTTATGAAATTAACTTGCACTAAAGAAAATAAATTTTCTACTCTTAAGAACACCTTTTGAATCTTGGTTCTGTTGAGGGTTACACTGAACTTCCTTGAGAGGCTGTTGAATTTGGGCTGAGGATTATGCATGTACGCTCTATGCATGCTATGAAAGAATAAAATCAATATATGAATATACTGGTTTGTCATACCCTAATATTTAACCTTAAGATCCCACATATCATTTGCACACAAATAAGATCACATCTTGATCCTTTATCCATCTTTGGGTTTGCTTCTTGTAGAGATCACCAAGCATATTTTTGTTGGCTTATTTTACCTTTGTGTTTTACATGATTAATTGCTTATCTAACAACTAATAACAATAGTTTAAAAAATGTCTTGTTTCCCTTAAGTTTATTTTGCAAGGTAGGGCTTTTCAATCAAGAGCATCTCAAGTTTTGTGGCTTACTTCTAAAAGAAAGTCAAAGGTTCATGTGTTTATTTCCATGCCTTCTTCAACAAGAAACTTCAAGATTTGAGTAATTTAATCAAGAAGCAATCAAGGACACCTTATTGTGAGTTCATATGATACCCCATGTACTTTTAAATGCAAGGAAAGTTCAAGTGCACAAGCTTGTTCCAAGGGGTTTGGCCTCAAAGTCAACCATTTGAAGTCAAAGTTCTAAGGATCACATCTCCTTAAATTATCAACATTTTTAAATGCTTATTTTTGAATATGACTCTTATCAACATCCTTTACAACTTCTCTTTACATGACAAGATCCAACTATTCTTGGACGATCATCATGGTTTGGAGACATTATAGGTCATTTGTGGACTTAGTGAAATTTGACCTATTTTTCAAGTGACTTTTCCTCATCTTTAAAGATTTATAACTTCTGCAATTTTCAACATATGAAGCAGATTCTTATTTCACAGTTTCATTTATGATTCCCTCTATATGTTTTCTTCAAGGACCAAGATAAAATTTTTTGGTGTAATCCCTAGAGGCCAATACTTTTGGTACTTGTATCGAATTATTTATTAATAATAAAAGGCTTTTTCTTTATTATGTTTGTTTAATAAAGTCCCTAGAATAGCTAGTCCGTTTAATGTATCAAGTGTGACTTAATCATGAGATCCCATTAAACATAAGGACATTATTCTAAAAGTATCCGTAGTCGAGATTTATTATAAATTGGGATAACATTAAAGCATTAAGACTATTATGTATAAAGACTGGTGATCACATCTCATGGATCATGGATAAGGAGTTATCAAGTCTTAAACATATGTATGAATATTAAGAGTAATATTTATACTTGATTAACCTGCTATGAGAATACTATATAGAATTTTATGCAAAGTGTTATAAGTTATTCTCATGGTGATAGTGGTGTATACCACCCTTCGACCTAAAACCACTATAGACCCTAGATGTAGAGTCGAGTGCCTTATTGCTGATCAAATATTGTCTGTAATTGGATGACCATAAAGACAGTTGATGGGTACTCCATGAAGCATGTTGAGGGACATGAGTGACCTAGATGGAATTTGCCCATCCTGCGTAACAGGATAAATGTCTACGGGCCCAATATTGAACTGGACAAGGATGACACGGTATATGCCTTGTGTTCAATATAGACATAAGCGAAAAAGGGTAATTATACACATAAGTATTATCACAAAAGGATTTGTCAGATCATATGACATTTTCGTGTCTTGGGTAGCAGTGATGTGTTGCTAGATACCGCTCACTGTTTATTATGTTAAATACGTGATTTAATATAACTTCTAATGTCGCGAAAACCTACAGGGTCACACACAAAAGGAAGGATTGATGAGAGATAAAGTAAATAAGGAACACCGTAAGGTACGGTGCACTTAAGTGGAATACGAAATATGGTAAGATATCATGCGCTTAAGTTATTTTGGCATATTATAAGATATGGGCCACATACACTTAAGTGGGCTTTTTTAGCTTGCAGCCCATACAAGTGGTTCTATAAATAGAACCCTTGTTTAGAAGAATTAGTGCAGTTGTAATTTCGTTTCACTCTCTCTTTCTCTCACTCAAAGTCTTCATTCGTAGCAGCTAGCACTGAGATTGAAGGAATTCGTTCGTGTGGACTGAGTAGAGGCGTTGTCACCATTCAACGTTCGTGATCGCTCTGTAGATTTGCATAAAAAGTTTCAATCGCCACAAGAGGTAACGATTCTATCACTGATCATGCCCATTTGTAAGGATCAATAAAGGAGAAAATTTTAAATTCCACTGCGCTTTGGATCACACTTCTCCTTCAAGAATATGCTTGGAATGCCATGGAATTCATTGAAACATTACATGTCATTTTCAACCATGAAGCACTCGATTTTTTCTAAGTTATATGATCACTTATTCATGTAAACTTCAACATGACATAACTTTATGCTCAAGCTTCCAAATGCAACATTTATTTTAACATTGTAATCTTTTCCATGACGTTAACACATTGCAAAAAGAATGGGATCAAAAAGCCTCCTAAGTAGTGTGCCCCATTGGGTTGAACATGGTGACTTAAAACTGAAGAAATTATCATTCCCCGAGTTTTTAACTTCACTAATCTCAATTCTAATCCAAATTGGCATGTCTTTTGGACCTAAACATGTTTAACCAAGTCTCCATAAGTGAATTGACACTTAAAGTGCATCATTTGGATGAGTCTCCATAAGTGGTGGTCTCCTGTTCTGAATTTACCAAATAATGAAACTTCAGTGGTAGTTCACCGAAGAAGATGACCAGAGTTTTCTCAGGTTGTCTGAGTTTGGCCAGACACGTTGGAGGAACGAAATGTTCTAATTGGTTGAATTTAAACTGGATCATGTGTTTGGCTCGCAGTGCGTTCCATCGTGTTCTCTAACATATGGAGTGTTGGATATGCCACGTCAATTAATGAGGTGTGATCCAATGCTTCGTGTTTTTTTGATTTTAATTCTTTTTCTTTTATTATTTTTAATTACTTTTTCTATTAAAATTCATAGTAATTTCATTTTTTATGCAAAAATTCCCAAAATAGTTTCTAAAATTCCCTTTTATTTTTCTTCATCTGATTTTTATATTTTTCCTATTTTATTTCACTGATTTTCTATTTTTCATGAAGTTTATCTTTTCTCCTTTGTTTTAATTGGTTTAAAAATACTTTTATACATTTTTAAATTCTGAAAATTTTATTATATGCGTCATATTTTATTTCAAACCTTTCATAATTTTTCTGGCCATTTATTTGGTGTTTTGAAGGACTTTATGGATTTTTCATTTTAATTATATTTTAAAATTCATTTAAAAAATATTTTTGGTGCATTTTTATTTTATTTAATTGCATTTTATATTTGTGTGACCTTGTGAACTTCTGTTGACCTTGGATCATGAGTCTCATCAAACTCAATGAATCTTGGGTGTTGATAGGGTGAAAATCCTAATCCACCAAAATGGATGATTGATTTTGATGATGACTTGATCAAACCTTTGGTCCAATTTGAGTGTAACTTCTCTTGTCCCCTTCTTCTTCATCTCTTTCTTTTCCCTTTGAGCAATTGAATGGCGTGTGTCTATCTTGTTCATGATGTGTGAATTGGTGTTTGATGAACTTTCATTATTTTAAATCTACCTCCTAATGGATCATAGATCATTTAAGGTACTTTGGATTGATACATAAGTTTGTCCTAAGTGTTATGAAGTGTGGATTGAAGTAATTGACCATCCTCTTAGCCTTTGTGATTGATCATCCCCTTCCGTTTCTTTTTGTGTGGCATGCCTTTAGGAGGAGGATTTACATATCATCTCTCTAGCATGTATTAACACTGACATTATTATTGATCGACCTTAGATAGTTGTGACTTCTATAGAAGTCCAATTATGATTGCTTAACATAGCGCTAAATTTGTCCCAAAAGTGAAGGCATTTTTATAAGTGAGATTGTAAGTTTCCTACTCCTCATGGCATTGTATGAAGATGTTGTTCCTTTCCATTTGAGAGCTAGTGGCATACTTGTTGATTTTATCCAAGTTGGAGCCCTTCTCATAAATGATGTATAGGTTCACATTTTCATGCTTGTGAGTGGATAGTTGAGTGTTCTCCAAAAAACGACCAAACCATCTTTCATCTTTGATTATTAGCATCCTTATTAACATTTTTTTGTATTAACTTCTACCTCAAATGTCATTTAATTTATTCCTTTATTTTATGCCATTTACTTTATACTTAATATTTAGCATCTCATATCATATTATTTGTGATTTTTATCATTTATTTTTTATCCATTTGGACTTTGTACGTATCATTGTAAAGAAGACATTAATAAAGGAAATCCTAAAAAAGGAAACTTTTTTCTCCTAACTCATGGACTTATGGTCACTATCTTTGGCATCATTATGGAGCTATGGACTTAGAATTAGGATATTTATCTTTGCTTTTGGGACTTGTGATTTGAGACACTAGAATCCATCTGGAACCTTTGACTCTGGACTTCCTTTTGGAGACTTGGTTGAGTTATTATGGTTTCATCTGATACTTGAATTATTATTTGCTCACTTTGGCTTGCTTAAGGCTTAATCCAAAGGAGGGAATTCTTGCTTGACTTATGTCATAAAGTTTTCTATTTCTTGTTTAGATCTTTCTTCCCTAGCTTTTATTTTATGCTTTAGGATAGTCTCCTCTTCTCCTCCCCTTCTTTAATTTTCAAATCTTCCCCCTCTTTTCAAAAATCTTCTTGATTTCAAACTTGAACCACTTTCTTAATAAACCTTGAGTTATGTAAAGTGATTTTCAAAACCTTTTTCATAATAAATTCATTTTCATCCTAAGCATATTGAAACCAGTTTTAAAAGACTTAAAAAATGCTTAACTCATTCAAATTATCTTTGTACCCTTTGTGCACTTTTCCGTTTAAAACATTTCTCAAAGTTTAGACATGAGTCATTTACATAGTTGAGATATAATTATCCTATCCCCATAGAATTGATGAAAATTCTTTTCCATTTGTGAGAGCTAGTGGCATACTTGTTGATCCTTAACCAACTTGGAACCCTTCTAATGATGATACAAAGATCTCATATTTGAGGGTGACTAGTTGAGTATTATCCTTAAAATGACAAAGTGTCTTTTCATTAAAAATGAATCAAAACAAACATCTTTTTTATTTTTACCATGAAGTACGAGGTTTTGATCCTTCATTGTATTTGTTGATACGTAGGCATGAGACTTCAAAAAGGTCTTGGCAAACATAAAACTCATAGAAAATATACTTTTTTCCCATCTCTCTAATCTTTTGCAAACAACCCCTTTTCAAACTAAAATGTACATATTTGAAAAGAGGCTCCCATGGAGTACCATGGATGTTTAGGGTGTTAATACCTTCTATTTGCATAACTAACCCCCGGACCCTTGTTCTCTTTTTATTAGTTTTGTGTTAAGACTTCTTCGGGTTTTGTTCGTACTTCTTCCCTTTTCCTTTGGAAATAATAAAAGCATGGTGACGACTCTTGATTTATAGGTTAAGTTAATTGATAGATTAATCTCAAAAAATTTACCTCTACATGGTTTATGCATTTTAGGGATATCAAATTTTGATTCCCTGACACACTGGTCTTGAATAGTTTGGACACCATGAAGATTGTTCGCAAAACCCTGACTTCTGCTCTGCCGCCTGGATGGCTCTCTGCTGATTCTTGTTTTTGGAAGAATAACCACTTCTTACTTGATCAGATTAAAATGATCATTCAGATACCTCACGTCTTGTGAATCAGATGCATTTTTGTAAGCTAACAGATATCCTTTCGACATTTCAAAAATCAAAGCAACTTAAGGTTTTCAAAATATTTTATTATTTCGGTGTTTTAATGTTTTTATTTCATCAAGAATAAAAGTAACATTATGTAAACAATAAGAACAACAAACGTATTTGATGGAAAAATGTTCAACTGAACGATTTTATTTGATGAGAAGAATAACTCATACATGGGATAACAATACATGAATATGTAAATCCCTCTAAGAGGAGATTACAAAAAAAGAAAGAAAATAAATGGAAATGAAAATTTAACTGAATTTCCATTAATATAAATTTTTTTATATTTTCCCATATGTCCTATAATCATCAATACTTTTCTTCTGGAAATGGCGATTAAACTGTTCTCTTTCATTTGAGTTCTATTGCAGTATTGACTTGTGTGCAACAGCCTTATGCCTTTGGATATTCCCTAACTTTTGCATGAACCTCTCCTTAGAGTTTTAGTTCACTAGTAGGTCTACCCTCTTCTGATTAAGCCTCCCTTTTGGGTTTTCGACTTACCGGGCTTAAGTTTCTATATATCCCTAACTATTTCCTGAGTCGCACTTGCAAGTTTTCAACTCACCGGGATGCGCAGTTTTTCCTAAGTCGCCCTTGCTGATTTTTGACTTACCGAGCTTTATTATACATCTCCTTTTCTTAGGCATAATACTTCTTGATTTCCTCATAGTTAACAAGTTTTGTATGTAAGAACAAAGTTGGTTCTACAATATATCTCTATGATTTTGATGATAACAAAGGATGAAACCAAAAATGGTACTCTAACGAGATTTTTTCTTAGTGTGCAGGAATCTGAACATTTACGCATGATTCTGACCATACATCATATACAAAATTACATCAGATATAAAGTATTAGATGATTAGACGCCACTCAGAAAGTAATACGTCCAGAAGGTTCTGATTCAGATTAACACAGGTACCAGCGCAACAGTAAGAAGTCAGAAGATCCGACAAAAGACTACTGGATTCAGACTCTGATACTTAAGAAGTCTATAGCACTGAGAAACTCTGATGAAGTCATACATAGTCATCCTCTAAAGATAAACTCTGGTATATCAAGACTCTGATGCAGACTCACCAGTCCAGAACGCGTAACCGAAAAGAATCTCATTATGGAAAGAAAGTATTTAAAGAAAGAAATAATGAGGCAGACAAATGGTTTTAGAAAGAAACAATAGAAGAAATGACATTAATTATTCTTCAATGACCAAGATTCTGTCATCACTCCAACGGTCCTTCACAACGACTATATAAAGGACATATTACTTCTCTAGAGAACACACCTGAGACACACAGAAATATCATTCATTCTCTCTCTTTTTCACGAGCTGCTGCTCTTACGTGAAAAGCTTTTGCTCTCATATTTTCTGTAATACTTGCTTGTTGTTAGAAGCACTTTACCTTACAATTTACTTTTGCTTAAACTATTTCCTCAAGTGACTCTGCGCAGTCTGAATACTTGAGAGGGCTAAGAGATTATTCTCTTAGACGATTGGTTGTGTAATCTTTCAAGATTAGTGGATTAAGTCTTTTTTGAAGGCGAAATCACCTTGGGCGGGTGGGCTGAAGTAGCTTTAAATTTCAAGCGAACCAGTATAAAATTCTGTGTGTTTTTAATTTCTGAAAAAGTTTTTATTTCCAAAATAATTCAAACCCCCTTTCTTGTTTTTCTCAACCTTCAGTTGGTATCAGAACTTTGGCTCTGTTATTGATTTTCTAATCAAACACTTAACAGTGTAGAGAGGTCCAGTGTGAGAAAAGTTATGGCCAACACCAATGAAAGAGATAGTTACAACGCTAAACCTCCAATCTTTGATGGAGAAAAATTTGATTATTGGAAAGACAGAATTGAAAGTTTCTTTCTGGGCTACGACGCTGATCTCTAGGATATTGTCACAATTGGCTACACACCACCTGTGACAGACGTTGTAGTTGCTTTCCCAGAAGCAGAATGTCAGATGATAAGAAGCGTGAATTCAAGAACCATCACAAAGCCAGAACAATACTACTCAATGCTATTTCCTACAATGAATATGTGTAGCGGGGTATTCGTTACCTTTAGATTTATTGACTAAATCAAAAGTAAACCATACAATTCGAGTCGCCACCACACTTCTATTTATCCAAAGGAAAGGTTAGAAAGCAAACAAAAACCGAGAAGTTTTATCGAATCAAAAACTAATAAAAATGTCAGAGATCGGGGTAAGGGGGTTGGTTATGCAATGACAAGGTTTTAAGCACCCAAAACATCCTAGGTACTCCTAGGGAGCCCTTTTCACAATTTGTTGTAAGGTAGGTGGGTATTTGTGAAAGTTATTTGTGCAAACATGACTGGGGAGATAAGAGAAGAATATACAAGTTATTTATAATTTTATGTTTGAATGGATAAACACACTGCCTACGTACCATCTTAAAAAAGATTAGGATCAAAACCTCGTAGTTCGGGTAAAAATCTCAAAAGAAGTTGGTGAATTGATTGGTCCAAAAGCCTCAAGGTCTTTTGTTATCCAAGGGAGAAAACTCAACCTAAAACCACAAATCCACCATGTGAGGATAGCTTCAACATGCTAGTGAGGGGTTAACCCTATAATAAGCATGGACGACTCATTGTCCATCACTAAGGATATAGGTGAGTATTATATCAACCTCAAGGATAACTCAAACCTAATAGCTAATGGTTATAAAAAAGTTTTAATAAGAAAGTGGCCATTGAAACCACAAAACATTTGAATGAGTTATATTTTACCAATGAAAAGCATTTACAAAATATGGTCAAAGTTGACTTAGGATTCAATTCAAAATAAATGTTATAAAAAGAAAGTTTGAAAATCAAAAGCAAAATGCTTAGGTTTCTAATGTTTGAAAACAAATGTTAATGTTTGCACAAAAGTTTTGACTTGGGTTAGAGTGGAGGAAAGAAGAAGAATGGCTAAGTCCTATACATACAAAGATGAAGGAATAGAAATAAAACCACAAATGGAGTTCCCTTCTTGAGATCATAGTGATGATCCAAGTAGCTCCCATCCTTTGGAATAGGCAACCAAATAAGCAAATACTCAAGCAATCAATCAAGCAAGCAAGCTCTTAGGAATCCTCCAATGGCTCTTATATCTCTCACTTTAGAAGCTCATGACAATGGTTCTTCACTTAGGCTCAAGTTGGAATCCCTAGCACAAGAATACACACATCAAAAAGTTCTATAATGCAAACAAAGAATGGACAAGAAGGAGTTTAGAGAATAGGTTCTTTCAATTCATATTCAACATTAAGCATTCTAAAGGCAGGAGGCCTAGTTGCTCTTTGACTTTTATAACACTCTAAAGGCATAAGGCCTAGTTGCTCTTTGACTTCATTTTTGCATAGGGAATGTCCTAAAGTCTAAGTCCTTTGTCCATTTGCAATTGGTTCACAACAATCAAAACAAAACACAAGCACAATAATATATACACAATTATGTGCTCAAGTGAGCAAAAGGCAAATTGCATTAACATAAACATGTGCTCAAATGAGCAAAGGGCAAAAGTAAATGAATAATATGTACAAGAATGTTAAATTTGCATAAATGTAAAGTGCAAGAATTAAATGTTAATGGTCAATAGTTAGAGTTAGTGTACCATAAGGCAATTTAGCGCTATGTTAAGCAATCGTAAGTGGACTAATGTAGTAGTCACACCTATCTGAGGCCGGTCAATAAAATATAGGCAATAAACACAAGTTAGAGATCTTGATTAGTGAATCAAGCTCCTACAACTTGCCATGCCAAAAGAAGATGAGAAATGATCTTGTATTGATTTAAGTTCTTTGCTTTATTAGGAAGAAACCTATCCTTAATGCAAAGCCATTCACTTGATCTATGATCAAGATGAATTAGATTTGAATCAAGGAAGGTTAAACCTCCCATTCATCAAGGCTGGCCACCAATCTTTAACTCATTGATCAAAAAAGAAAAAGATAAAAAGGAGATGAATAAGAATGAACATTAATGGAAATTCAAATGAAGTAATCAACATACATTGACCAAAGATAGATGGAATCAAGGTCAAACATTAGCAAACAGAAGCAAAATGAAACTTAGAAGTTAAGAAACAAATAAAATATTTTTGGTATTTTTTGAAATTAAAATAATACTTGAATTAAAATAAACAATTAAATGTCAAACTTCAAATCCATTTCAAATCAACTTTGAAAAGTCCAAATGGATCATCCTAAGTTCAACAAGGTCAAACAAAGTTTGACAAAAAATTTCAGCATTTTTAGAAACCAGGAACTATTTTTAATCAATTAAAATGCATAAAAAATAACCTAATTGAATTAAAATCTCAAATCAATTAATAAATTGATGAGAATATTTTTCATAGATCCATCATCATTCAAAGAGGTTGAGAAAATATTTTTGTATTTTTTGAATATCAAAAACTATTTAAAATGAATTAAAACAACTAGAAAAGAGAAAATTCATAAAAAAAATATCAAATGATAAAATAAAAAATATTAAAAATCATTTTTAGAAACTAGAAAAGAGAAATAATGCAATTGGTCTCACACATTTTGGAATTAAAATGAATGAGATATGATTTTTTGAAATGAAATGGAATAAAAGAAATAAAATGGAAATTAAAATCAGAAATAGAAAATAAGAAAAAACGTGAGGCGTTGGATCAGGCTCATTAATTAAGTTTGCGCATCAAACGATCCTCAAGCGCGCTTCCACCAAACACTTAAGTCAATGAGAAGCATGTGGACATTAAAAAAGTCATAACAAAGGAAGGTCCAAATTAGATCTGGAAATTGAATACAACGGCCATGGTTTGATCTGGCAACCAGACAGTGGTGTACACCACCGTCTTCTCCGGCGAGGCCAGAGATTCCGGCGAGAGTTGCAGAGATCAAAACTTCACCATATGAGGCGATCTATACAGCAATGGAAAGCTGGGGTGATGTACATCACCCCTGTACCATCTATTTTCATTCTAGACTTCCATGGAGAGAGAAATCAGAAGTTGAAAATTATGGTGTTCATCTTGAACTTAGTAGAATTTCAAAATTAAAAGCACAATTAAGTTTCCTCTGATGAGAGGACTTCAGCCAACCCAATAAATGCAAGAAACAAGCTATAAACAATGAGTTTCGAAGAGGGAAAGTTTGAATATCCACCTCTGAAATGTGGATCTTGAAAGCACAAATCTCCTTAGCTAATGCTTGCAGTGTGATCTAGTGATGAAGATGAAGCAAGGTCAAGGAATTATGAATCTGAAAATCAACCAATGTAGTTGAAATTCAGATCTGAATTTTTGAAAATAAAGTGGAAATTCCTTTAAGTACGGCTATGGAGGGAGTTGTGCAGCATAACAGGCGCCTTCAGGTTATCAAATTATGAAGCCCTGCACTCTTATTTATAGCAAATGGCAAGGGTATACATGAGCAATGCATGTGCATGAATGGAGAGGGCCTCCATGCATGGGCCTGTACAGGCGCATGGAGGGCCCAATTCGTATTGCAAATGAATGTTGATATCATATTTAGGTGAAATGGACGTGCATAAATGATACCATCAGCTTGTGCAATGAGTTTTCAACTAGTTTCCAAAAATGCACCAAAATATTCTCTTCTTCGAAAATGCCTTTTTCAAAAGTGAAACATGGCCTTATGGGTAATTCTTAGAAAGCTCTTGACACGAGGATAAATTGTTATGTTTAACAAAACTTCATTTAGAATTGGGAAGTTGATGAAAATTGGTCATAAAGTCCAAGGTGCAAAACATGTGCATGTGAAAATTTCCAAAATTGGTCAACTTCAAGTCCTTCTGTTACAATGAGGCAAGCTCCAAATGACAAAACATTCAACATAAAAGTTGTATATCGTTTCAAGAAAATCAATTTGGACTTAAGTTTTGCATCATTTGGATTTTTGATGAGAAAGTTATGGGCACTTGAAGTTGGACTTTTTCACATTTTAATGCTTTTGGTCAAAAGTGACCTATAATGTTTTGCATTATCACATGTATTTATTTTAGGATTATGAAAATTTTCTCAACATAACAAATGAAGTAAACATCTTAAAATTTCCAATTCATTTTATCCCACCTCAAAATCATGAAAAATTAATGAGTTATGTTCTTGGGAAGTTGACCCAAAATTAGGGTTTCAGTCAAAATAACCTATAATGTTTTGAAATGGATGATGACCTTCCAAGCTTCAAATTAATTTTTGATGAACATTAAAGTTGTTCATATGGTTCTTAAGAACATTTTTTATCTTGAGTTCATCTCCATTTGACAAACACATTAAAAGTTAGGTCTCAGTGTACTTCAAAATAGTTAGATGAATTGACCGACCAACTTCTCAAGTCCATGCCTCAAATCTTGATGAATTGATGATTTAGGACACTCAAATAAGCTCAAATATGCATGAAATGATGAATGAAAGAACTTACCTTTATTGTATTTGATCATGGGTTGAGGTTGCTTCATGAGCAAGGCACAATTGATGAACAGATGAATTAGGGGTTCCTTGGGAAACAAGCCTCAAGCCCTTTGGTTTATCTTGATCAAATTGACAAATTGAGATACTTGGGAGACATGTATGATGATTGAGATCTTGTTGAACCATTTTCATGCTTGCTTTCATCTTCATCTGGCCACTTCATTGAGCATAGGGGCCTCCTAGGAGCCTTGGGTCACATGCTTGCTTGAGCTACAAGTCAAAAGATGTTAGTGACATATTTTTGTGCTTTTGGCTAGTAAACAAAAATGCGAGAAGCAATAATATACATTTCAAGCATGCTTGGTGATCTCAAACCAACTCACAAGTGTTCCCACCCAAAGGTTAGGAGCCAAGATGCTATGATCCTTGAGGCAAGATGCAAATGCAATGTTATGATGCCATGAGGGATCTTAGGGTCAAAATTGGGGTCTTAAAATATGAAAAGATCACCAACAGGGGAACAGCTAAAGAAATACTTGACTCCCTGAGGATGATTCACGAAGAAAATTCTCAAGTCAAAGAAATAAAGGTTTTGGCTCTAATCCAGAAATATGAAGCCTTCAAAATGGAGGACGATGAAGCTATAAAGGTAATGTTTTCTAGATTTCAAACTTTAATTGTAGGACTCAAAGTGCTAGATAAAGGATATACAACTGCGGATCATGTCAAAAAAATTGTTAGAAGCTTGCCAAAGAAATGGAGACCCATGCTCACAGCTTTAAAGTTATCAAAAGATCTGAACAGTATCATCCTTGAGGAACTTGTCAGTTCACTCAAAAGCCACGAGATAGAACTGGAGGAAGGTGAACCTCAAAAGAAGATCAAATTTGTAGCACTAAAGTCCAGATTTGAAAGACGCAGGCCATATAGAAACAAAGCCTTCCAGGCTGAAGAAGAAGACATTGATGACTCTGAAAAGGAAGACTCTGACGAAGAAGAAGAATTATCCCTTTTAACCAGAAGAGTAAAACAACTCTGGATAAAAAGGAATAATAACTTCAGAAGACCAAGACCCAAGGGAGATTGATCAGAATCAACTTCCAGAGGTAAATCTAACAAAGATATAACATGCTATGAATGTAAGAAAACAGGTCATTACAGAAACGAATGTCCCAAGTTGAAGAAAGAAAGATCTAGAAGAGAAAGTTTCAAGAAAATTTCCTTCAGAACCAAAAAGGGATTGATAGTGGATTTGATTCCTCAGAATCAGACTCTGAACAACAGGACAACGTTGCACTCATGGCTACCACCTCCAGAAATACATCAGATGGAGAATCTGAATCTAAAGAGGTATTTTCCGATCTTTCTCGCTCTAACCTCGAATCATGCCTTTCTAAAACTCTAAACTCATACCAGAAACTTAAACAAAAATTTAAAGTTGTAAAAGAGGTTCTTGAAGAAACCATCGAAGAATGTGGTAAACTTGAGATAACAGTTTCAGATCTAAAAGATGAAAATCGAATTTTGATATTAGAAAGAGATTCCACATATAAACAATAATTAAAACTTGAAGAAACCTTATCTCAAGCTCCATAAACTTCGAACACAGTAATTTATGAATATGAAAAATCTTTTCAAAAGTTTCTGAAGAATGGGATAGAGAGAAGCAGAATGGCATCCATGATTTATGGAGTTAGTCAGAATAATAGAAGAGGAATTGGGTATGACCCTAGTGAAGATAAATCTTCCACTAATGACAAACCTAAATATCCGTTTTCTTATCACTACACACATACACAAGCACAACGTTTTGATAATGCTAGAAAACCCAAAGTTCAAGAAACTCTAGGAAAACTAATCATAAAGGACCCAAAATATTCTGGGTACCAAAGGATAAGATTGTTTATGTTGCAGATATCTTATGCATCAGAGTTAAGACACCAGTCATGGTACCTGGACTCTGGATGCTCGCGACACATGACGGGAAGAAAGTATATGTTCCAAAGCCTGGAACTTAAAGATGCTGGCTTCATAGGTTTCAGAGGAAATCAGAAAGGAAGGATCAGAGGCTCTGGAACTATTGGTAATGGAACTCTTCCATCTATATCTGATGTTCTCTATGTAGAAGGATTAATGCATAACCTGTTATCAATAAGTCAATTAAGTGATAACGGCTATGATGTAATCTTCAATCAAAAAACATGTAAAGCAATTAATCAGAACAATGGAACAATGTTATTCACTAACAAGAGGAAAAACAACATTTACAAAATGAATCCTTCAGACTTAAAAGAACAAAATGTAAAATGTTTGATGTCTGTTCATGAAGAGCAATGGGTATGGCATAGACGCTTGGGCCACATTAGCATGAGAAAACTATCATAGCTAAATAAACTCGAGTTAGTCAGAGGTCTACCCAAGCTGAAGTTTTCTTCAGATGCTCTGTGTGAAGCGTGTCAGAAAGGAAATTTTTCTAAAACATCTTTTAAAAAGACAAATATTGTTTCCACCTCTAAGCCTCTGGAACTTCTTCACATTGATCTGTTTGGTCCTGTTAAAACAACATCAGTCAATGGAAAGAAATATGGACTAGTTATTGTTGATGATTTTAGTCACTGGACATGGGTAAAATTCTTAAAGCACAAGAGTGAGTCTCACTCTGTATTCACTAGCTTCTGTTCTAAAGTGCAAAACAAATTTGACTCTAAAATCATCAGAGTCAGAAGTGATCATGGTTGAGAATTTGAAAATAAATTTTTTGAGGAACTATTCAATTCTAATGGAATATCCCATGATTTCTCCTATCCTAGAACTCCACAACAAAATGGAGTTGTAGAAAGGAAGAATAGGACACTCCAAGAGATGGTCAGAACCATGATCAATGAAACAAATGTGGCTAAGCACTTCTAGGCTAAATCTGTAAACACAGCGTGTTGTATTCAGAATAGAATCTCTATAAGACCTATTCTGGAGAAGACTCCATATAAACTGTGTAAGGGAAGAAAACCCAACATTTCTTATTTTCATCCTTTTGGATGCTCTTACTTTATTCTGAATACCAAAGAACATCTGAACAAGTTTGATTCAAAAGCACAAAAAGGTATTATGTTAGGATACTCAGAACGCTCTAAAGGCTACAGAGTATACAATATAGAAACCAAAATTGTGGAAGAATCAATTCATGTTAGATTTGATAACAAGCTTGACCCTGAAAAGTCAAAGCTAGTTGAGAAACTTGCAGATTTGGAAATTACTCTTGCAGGTTCTGACGAAAAGACCAAAGCACCAGAAGTATCTGATAAACAAAGTCCAGATGCAACTAAAGCCTCAGCTATCCAGAAGAAATCAAGAAGTCGCCCCGACATCTCTGAAGATTTTATTCTGGGAAACAAGGATGAACCTATCCGAACTAGGTCAACATTTAAGGTACCTGAAGAAATTCCTCTAGGACTAGTATCTCTGATTGAGCCTACTTCCTGTGATGAGGCACTTCAAGACGATGATTGGGTTCTAGCTATGCAAGAAGAGCTATATCAATTCTCAAAGAATGACGTCTGGGATATTGTTCCAAAGCCTAAAGGCACTCACATTATTCGAACCAGATGGGTGTTAAGAAACAAACTAAATAAAAAAAGGCGAAGTTGTCAGAAATAAAGCTCGACTGGTGGCACAAGGGTACAGTCAACAAGAAGGCATTGACTACAACGAAACCTTTGCCCCAGTCGCTTGGTTAGAATCTATTCGCTTACTTGTTTCATTTGCTGTAAATCATTCAATGAAACTATATCAAATGGATGTCAAGAGTGCATTTCTTAATGGCTATTGTCGCATTCGCGAAAAACAACCGGTGGGAAAAGACACAGAGCCGCCACCGTGCGTTATTTATCCCAAAGGAGGGAAAGGAAACGCTCGAAGTAAACCTAAGAAAGGGAAAGGAATGGTCTCACGACCAAAGATTGCTAGGATCGGGAGTCGGTTATGTGAAGGGAAGGTATTAGCACCCCTACGCATCCGTCGTACTCGACGGGATCCATGCTCAATAGAATAGAATAAGGTTGCTAACAAAACTGCTGAAAAATGAAATAACACAGGTGAAAGACAGAAGAAGGGGACTCGGCAGGATGTCGCATCCTGGGCCTACGTAGTTTGTCAGACACAAATATCAGAGTCGACGTAGTTCGGGGAAATGGGAAATGTGCTCGCTAGGACATTGCATCCTATGCATACGTATCTTCTCTAACCAAAGTAAGAATCAGAGCACTCGTAGCTCGGCCAACGCACGCCAAAACAGACACTGAAACGAGATGCTGAGACGTCTAACGAAATACACAACAGGAAACGGAATGCCAATCAATGGACTTACATCCAACTCCACACAAAACAAACCAACGGGAAATCGAATTCCAATCGCTGGACTTATATCAGACTCCGGAAAAACAAAAACAAACGGGAAACTGAATGCCAATCGCTGGACTTACATCAGACTCCGGACCAATAAACACAAATAGGAAACCAAATGCCAATCGCTGGACTTACATCAGACTCCAAACACACACACAAGAGGGTGAGAAAAGGAAAAAAGGGTGCCCGGAGAGATCAGCTCAATCTCCTGCCTACGTACCTCATCTGGTATGAGGATCAGGGCGACGTAGTTCCCCTTAACAGGGAAAAACTGCTAACCAGAGACTAGGGAGATAACAAACTAATAGGGAGACTACGACTCGAGCCTAAAAGTTGTCATGCATACGATCCCTAAGTTGAGGTCTCTAATCAGAACCTAACTCGCACAGGGAGCAAGTCAATCACACAGCAAGTAAGCAACACAGGTGAATAGGTATCACACTCTATATGCAAACAAGTGGCTCATACAAGGCTGGGCTTTAGTCAAGGGGTCATATCAACCTCGACAAACAAGCCAACACTGTAGGGGTATCTGGAGAAGCTCTTAACCACTGACATTGACCGTCAGGGTGAGCAGATGAAAGGTAATGAGGGTAAGACCTCATAGCTCTTAACCCGGGTCTGGGTTAGCTTGAATCAATGAAAACGTGGGGATCCAGAATGTGGGACCCTACTCCACTTGACTGACTCTATGTACAAAGATCTTGGGTTAGGTTCAAGAGCGTCAGCACGTAGCGCGAGCATAATGAATGACTCAACGATTAACAGGGGATTGATTGCTAATCCCTTCTATCTGTCAATTGCCTATTAACTTAGGAGGACTTGAAGTACATGGCACAAAAGTAAACAATCACAGTCATTGCCTCTTAAGGAGGACTTCAGCCAAATGCCTGCCAAAAGAAACGACAGGGCTTCCAGACTACATGGAGTTAAAGGATGATTACCTAGGTGGTATACCAACCACAAGCAAAGCAAAGCAACTCAAGCAATGAGTTAAAGCTACTAAAGTACCTGTAAGAAACCTCAACAATCAGTATAGTACTCAGACAAACAACCAACAGATAAACAACAATGGTTTCCAATATGCACAACAAAGCAAGTCATAAAAGGCACTCATTCAAGTGAGTCCCACACCAAAAGACCTATAACACAATCAACATTAGTTAAACAAAGCAAAATTGCATCTCAAGCAAGGAGATCACATCATCCATTAGAACTAATTGCTTGAACTTGAAATGCCAAGCTCAAAAAGTGAGTACAAACCACTAGTGCAAAGACTAGGGTCAAAGGTAGAGAAAAAAGTCAAAACATCAACTAATATTCAACATGAAGCTCATTTAAACACATAAGAACATATCCTGAAAAGGACCAAACTCAAATCACAAGGCAAAGTCATCTCATGAGCAAGATATGGCAAAGGCAATTACAAAGCTCACAATTGGACATCAAGAATAAGAATTCCATATTAAAACATAAATGAATCAAACAATCATGGAAATTTTTATGTGCATACAACATGTCAAAAACAATCATCATGCCAAAAATTAGAATCAACAGAGCTCAATTGCCCTAGAAATGAAAATGAACAAGTATGACATCAAATTGTGTGACACACATTGTCACACCATACATTCATGTGTCTAAAACAGAAATGAAAAATGATAAAAATACACAACCAAGCCTCAAAAATCATGCAGCATGTTGGGAATCAGCATACCAAATTTCAAATCAATTGGCCAATGTATGAGCATTTCACAATAGAATGAATGAAGCATGTCACATTTGCATACATGTTCAAATAACAATTCACCATTCAAAATCCAGAAATGATAAAATCAGGAAATGGACATTATAAAATAATAGACATCAAGATGAAGATGTAGGAAAAAATTTGGAATTATTTGGACTTGTTTTCAATTTTTTTATGATTTTTACAAATTAACATGAATGAAATGAAATAAAATGTGAAAACATGAAATAATATGAAAATGAATAATGGAATTGGAAATGCGTCTAGCCAAAATCGAACCCTGTGCACTCCAAAACGACCGCGTTTCACTAAGTGGAGAATTAAAATGAAAATAAAGCTCGCTCGCTGGGAATCGAAGCGAGGGCGCGCGAGACGTCAAAACGACGCCGTTTTGAGTGTGATTCCTAGGGTTTTCAGACAGCGGCGGGGCACTCTTCCTAGTGGCAGTTTCCACCGTCTCCTTCGTTGAGACGGTGACTGCACAGTACATGTTCATCAAAAATTTTCCAAATTCATGCAAATCATACACTGTTTGAAATCTTATCACATGCACGTTCCAAATCTACCATCAATTAATCCTAACAGTCCACGGCTCATGAGAATCGAAGGAAAGCATTTTCACATCCAAAACTTTAAATCAACATTACTCAGTCAATATGCATCCGTTTTCAATGAATTTTATATCAGAATTTTCAGCGTGAAAAGATCTACCTAAACATGGCAATAGAATGGAGAAACATGAGATTCGAAATTTCACCTTCTTGAAAAGCAATCAATGGAAACAGTGGATTCAAGGCCTAGCAATCTCCAGATTCACTCCTATATTGATGTTATGAAGCTTGATGTAGAAATTGAAGCTTGGCAAGGCTTAGATCTTGATCAATTTTCCACTTCCATCTTCATGTTCTTGAGCTTGATGTGCTTGATCTTGGCTCGAATTCTTCAAATAAATGCTTGAATCTTCATCAACAACACTCAATGATCCAGAATATGCAATAATATGGAGATGTTATGTGAAGAATTTTCAAGTTTCAATGGAGAGAAATTTTGGAGGGAACTTTGAATCCTAGATCTAGAACTTGTTAGAATGAAATTTCTGTTATGATTAAGGCTTTATATGCTGTGTTAATTATGTTGTAATCATGATTAGGCATTGCCTAATGAAATTTTAATGCAAAATGAGGTGTAATGCAAAATTGGAAAATTCACCCTATGCATGGCAAATATGAACGTGAACAGTAGCATGCATGGTGTATTTTCACTTAAAATGAGCTTATGAACATGATGGAATGGTTAAAAAACTTGTAGCATGCACCAAATTCAAATTGATGATTTTCCCTCCAAAAATCACATGTATGCACCAATGATCATATGAGATTTTTCCATGCAATGCAATGATGGATTTGGATAATATTTGTCATGAGGAGCATAATGCAAAAAGAGGCACTCAAATTGGAGTTTTAGAACAAAAGTTATGGCATTTTGAAGTTTCATGCACACTTGGTGATCATTTGCTCATAACTCCTCAACCATCCATCAGATGCTCATGATCTTGGACTTTTTGGAAATGGGAGAGAAAGATATTCAACTTTCATGTTGGACAAAATTCCATTTGAAGCTTCTTTGATGTTGGAAAGTCAAGTTGAATGTGGTCCAAAAACTTGCCATTTTTGGAAACTTGAAATTACAGGTCACTTTCCATTTTGGAAAACTTTTGCACTGGCTTCAAATTCTTCAATATAAATGATTGACATGATGAATAAACTCTTTTTAGACATGAATGAAGTGTCTCAAACCATTTCTCCACCTCCTAGCCCTCAGTTGACTTTCATGGGGCCCAGATGACCTAGCAATGCACTGATGACTTTGAGCCTCTAACACTTGGTCAAGTTGCTTCAAAATGAACCTTAGCTCATATAAGCTCTTGTGAATAATCATGTGGCCTTCATTTCAAGGAAAAACTTGCTCTCTCTGCACAAATGAATTCTCTTGATACCAGTCTTGACTGATAAGATGCAATGTACTATGCAATGTTAATGACCTAAAAAATGAAATGAATGTATGAATGGGGGTGCAAATTTGAGGTGCTACAACTGCCCCTATTCAATCAACTGAGAACCTGAACGGATGAGAGCAACGACTATCAAACCTTCAATGTAAACATGGATTAAATACCAACAGAACCTGGAATTTGCACTCTGCGGGGGATGACGTGAAGAAAGCGAGGCCATTTATCGATGGCGGCTTCATAATAGTCGACTTGATATACACTGATATCAAGGAAAGCGGGGCCATTTACCGATGGCAGCTTCAACTGTGAAGGATATTAGAAGGAAGCGATACCATTTACCGATGGCGGCTTCAAGACAACATTTGATATTTACCGATATCAAAGTCAGCGATGCCATTTACCGATGGCGGCTGGGGAACGGATATCATTGATAGTGGGGCCATTTACCAATGGCGGCTAAGCTGGGCCCTCGATATTTACCGATATCGAAGGAAGCGAGATCATTTACCGGTGGTAGCTTCAAAGCAACATTTGATATTTACCGATATCAACATCAGCGATGCCATTTACCGATGGCAGCTAGGAAGCAGGAAAGCGAGGCCATTTACCGATGGCGGCTTCCACTGGGGGGAAAATATATTTACAACTGGAACCAGACAAGACGTTTACCGACGACTCTACTGGGGATTTTGAAAATATTCATGACCAGACATTCACCGATGACTGGAAAAAAAAGATACACAACCAGACGTCAACAGACGAATGGGAAAAAACTCGATGTTTACCGTCATCGAAAAATGATGTTAAAAAAATGAAACAAAACCTAGACATTTACCGATGACTGGGACGAAACTAGATGTTTACCGACATCGAAAGATGATGTTTACCGACATAAAAAAAAGACGACCAGACATTTACCGATGACTAGGGAAAAAAATGAATCACAACCAGACATTTACCGATGACTGGGAAAAGGATACACAACCAGACATTTACCGATGACTGGGAAAAGGATACACAACCAGACATTTACCGATGACTGGGAAAAAATGAATCACGACCAGACATTTACCGATGATTGGGAAAAGGATACACAACCAGACATTTACCAATGACTGGGAAAAGGATACACAACCAGACATTTACCGATGACTGGGAAAAATGAATCACGACCAGACATTTACCGATGACTGGGAGAAGACTCGATGTTTACCGACACCAAAACAATGTCGTTTACCGACACCAAGGAAAGAATACCCTCATGATACGAAACCATTTACCGATGGTTGACATCCACAGATAATAAATCTGCTGGGGATTTGAAACAACAAAACCATTTACCGATGGTTGACAAACGACTCGATGTTTACCGACATCGAAAGATGATGTTTACGGTCACCAAAAAAAACAGACCTTACGGGGGTCGACACGACACTTACCGGTATCGCAAGGATGACATGTACATATGTCACAACAAGGCAGACACCTGCCGGGGACCACACTAGGGAGAATCAAGCTTTCCTCTTACAGACGGGTGAGGAAATAAACCTCTCTGGGGATTATCAATCCTGACTGCTGTCAAGAGCAACTGCAGCAAATATGTCGTACGGATGTTGAAAAATGATCCGCCTCTGCTGGGGATATGATCCAATCCGGTTTCACACATGTATGCATATGTTTGAGTTTTCTATGGCGTAATGCTCCATACTGAATGGAAATGCTACGCGATCTGAGGATGCAAATGCAAATGATTACTATATGCAAGATGCAAATGGAGGAAAACTCCTGCTGGGAGAGCCCACGATCGCTCTGCTGAGCGCACAATTCTGATTCGGTCTTCCAACTCTGTGGGGACACGCAACAATCCTGCTGTGGATACTTGCTGATCGGACATCCTCGGAACGGCGGAGATACCAACTCAACTGGGGAGTCATTTGTTGGGGGAAACACCGACCTTCCAACCATGCTGGGGAATAGCACTGCTACTGGGGAAAGGACAGTTCTTACTGGAGACGGCCTCCATTGAACCCAATCCACTTGGGGACTCCGCTGGGGGGAAAACAACCAATGCAAACCTCCGTTGGGGAAACTGCCAACTTCAGACTTGCTAGGGAAAAACACTCTCAACCCTGCTGGGGATACTGCAAACTCAACCCTACTGGGGACTACAACACTTCAGACCTGGCTGCTGAGGAACAAACTACCCACAGACACCTCCGCTGGGGAAATAGCAACCGTCAGGCTCGCTGGTGAACTAACAGCCCTCAGACTTGCTGGGAAAAGGTAGCCTTTAAACCTGGCTGGAAAAAACATCTTCCACCCTGTTGGGGATTGCAATCAACTTCAGGCCTGACTGTCGAGGCAACACTGATCTTGAACTCGCTAGGGAGACCAATTCTGAACCTGACTTGGACAACCCAACTTCTCACACTACTGGACAGTGTTGAAACACCTTTGAACAAACTAGAGCTCAACTGCTTCAGCCAGCAATCAAAGATAGTAACCTGCAAAACAGCAAGACATACATGCCCCAGGAGATTGTATGGACACGATACACCCAAGTGCACTCAACATTCAAAATGATTTTCAAATGTTTTATCTTTCCGCACATTATTGTCTAGCCTTCATGTTTTTTAGATGCAATGTTTATCAAAAATTCGGACATTTTTTGCAAACAAAACAGTAAAATAAAAACAAGAGAGCAATTTGACTGAATAACGACTTTTATTGATTGAAAATTGGCCTATAAAGGCAAGTACATCAGGAAGCAATTCCTAGGAAGAGGTAATTGCGCCAACACTACGCCAAAAACTGGAATAAACAGCGCACCTTAGAGGGCGCTTTATTACAAAAGCGCTCTCTAAAGTGAAGCGAAAAAATAAGGAGCAATAGACAGCGCACTTTAGAGGACGCTTTTGTAATAAAGCGCCCTCTAAGGTGAAGCGAAAAAATAAGGAGGAGATAGAGGGACAACAATAAATGGCGCTTTTTAGAAAGCGCCATCTAAGGTTACCCTTAGAGGGCGCTTTAAAAAAGCGTTGTTATAAGTCCATGTGCATTTCCAGTTTATAAAGCGCTTCTGGAAAGCCTTAGAGAGCGCTTTCATAAGCGCCCTCTTAGGCCCCCTTTTAAGGGCACTTTTTTTCCACAAGCTCCCTCTAAGGTCCCCTTTTGTAAACATTAAAATTATAACATACTGCGCGTTTTGTTATTTCACTCTCTGTTATTTTTGTTCTTTTTCACGTTAGGGTTCTCACTGCTACGATTTTCCCTACTTCTAAGGCATTCTCCTTCCACCTCTGTTAGATCTACGACGTTTCCTCCTTCTACCAATCAAAGGTACACGATGCAGCTTATGAGTGTATTTATTCTAGCATACATTATTACTTGCACTATTGCTTTGTTTTAGCTTTGCCCCATTTCAGTTTTATGTTATTTTTGTCTATGCTACGTTTGTTTCGACCTGTAAAGTTTCAATATTCATAGTCATTTAAATAGTTTGGGTTTATTAGGCAATTGACGGTTGGTTTTTAAATTGCTGAATTTGATATCGCTATGAATCACATTCAAAGACTGTTGTTAGGGTTCGGTTATGGTTGCATTATAGAGACATTAGAAACCTTAGATTTCGCGGCTGAATTTGATATCTCTTCTGGAAAAAAAAATTGTATATTCTAATTAGTAATGGATAATACATAGATGTCTTCCAATCGATTGTCGAGAGAGTACGAGAATGGGGTATCAGAATTCGTTAAGTTTGCCGTTGCGCATGCCGAAGACCCCAGTAGAATGATATGTCCTTGCTTGGGTTGTTGTTATGGGAAACGGGTTGACGCAGTTCAGTTGACATCGCATCTAATGAGGCATGGAATTGATCGAAGTTATACATGTTGGAATTTGCATGGTGAGAAAAGTAACGAGAATGTTGAACCGGGGGATAGAATCAAAACAGATGAAACAATAACCACCTTAGCACTACGAACGCCACTGGAAGAAACCATTCCAATGAAAGAAAAATAAAACTAAAAGGCCATCAACCCAAAGAGAAGTAGAAAGCACAACCAACCTGCTCTGCTTTATTAAAATTGGAAACACGACAAGAGGAATCAGCCGTATTTATTAAAATTGGATTTCTCTAGTCCATTAGATTCTCACGCCTGCTCTGTTTTAACAGGTCTAGAGTCTTTACTGCTACTCTGCAAATCATAGGGCTAGTTGTCCCATGCCTACTGCTACTTTGTGATCAGTATTAACTTGTACGAGTAGTATGGTAAAACTATTTGCGTTCGGCAGAGTAGGAATGGGACAGCTAGCCCTATGATTTGCAGAGTAGCAGTAAAGACTCTGAACCTGTTAAAGCAGAGCAGGCGTGAGAATCTAATGGACTATAGAAACCCAATTTTAATAAATACGGCTGTTTCCTCTTGTCGTGTTTCCAATTTTAATAAAGCAGAGCAGGTTGGTTGTGCTTTCTGCTTCTCTTTGGGTTGATGGCCTTTTAGTTTTATTTTTCTTTCATTGGAATGGTTTCTTCCAGTGGCGTTCGTAGTGCTAAGGTGGTTATTGTTTCATCTGTTTTGATTCTATGTTGCCATTCCTTATGCCTAGTCTTTTTTCCAACAAAGTAATTGATGAAAACACTGGAGATCAAGGTGATATTGATGTTGAGATTGAATCGTTTACCAGAAATGATCAAGATGAGAATATTATATCAAATGATTCATATATTAGAAATGATCATAATGAGGGTATTTGGATCTATCCAACCGTCCGTGTTGTTAAGAGACATGTAGAACATATTCCAACCAAGAAAAGAAAGAGAACTTAGTGAAAAAGGTACAGGTCAAATGATTTTAACTGTTTTCTTTATTACAGGTAAAATGGCTTTTATGATTTTAATTGTTTTTATATTTGTCATCTGATTTTAATTGTTTTCTTTATTACAGGTAAAATGGCTATTATGAAGTCAATCATTCGTGCAAGGGGCAAGGGATTGAAAGTATCAATTGATATTTGTGTAGATGGAGATGTTCCATTGTCGTCAAGCCTCATTCGCGTAGATGATGATGCTGGATATTTGAAAGTATCCCTCTACGACAATGGAACATGTCCATCTAAACAAATATCAATTCTATCTTCAAAAGATAAGGGACCAAAAATATAAGGGGATTACGCAGCAAATCGAGTCAGTTGCATCAAAAGAAAAGGTATAAACACAATTATATGATATTTATGCATAGAAAATGTTAATTCTTGATCTTATACTTCACCTAACTAATTTTATGATATTTTAGGTTCATGCTATTGATATTGAACAAAAAGAGGTTGTTGCTAAGAAGACTGCGGCTAGCAAAAAAAACATACATCTCAGAGATGCTTTTGCTACTTAGTTTTATTTCTTTTTAAGTTATGAATTGGTTGTATATTTAGAATCTTTAGAAGTTAAACGATTATATATCAGTGGATTGTTGTATATGTATGGATTGTTGTATATAAGGCTTGTTGAATGCAATGTGTGAAAAAGGGCTTCAAATTATACAGTTTTGGGTGTACTGCTTCAATATACAGGTTGTCTAAAATAAATAAAAAAATATAGCGTTTTAAAAAAAATAAAATTAAATAACCACCCACTTTAGAGGGCGCTTTCCAAAATAAGCGCCCTCTAAACCCTTTAAATTTCCACTTTAGAGGGCGCTTTCCAGTAAAAACGCCCTCTAAACCCTTTAAATTTCCACTTTAGAGGGCGCTTTCCAGTAAAAGCGCCCTCTAAACCCTTAAAAGTTTCCACTTTAGAGGACGCTTTCTTTAAAAAGCGCCCTCTAAGTGGCCCTTAAAGGGCTTAAAGAGCCACTTTAGAGAGCGCTTTCACCAGGAAAAAAAGCGCTGTCTTTACCTATGCCAGCGCCAGATTAGAGGGCGCTTTAAAGCGCTGTTATAGGCCAAAAAAAGCGCCCTCTTTTCCCTTATTTGGCGTAGTGCAAACAAGGAAATAAACTATCCTATTGGCAATGTGAACACGGCATCCACTATTTCCCAATTCGGTTATGACTCGTATATCCTCAATTTCCCCCAAATTCCTTGCTTTCTGAGAAGAACGATTGGACCGATCATATCCTTCGAGATGGTAGACGTTGAAGCGCGATGAAGTACAAATAACTCAGACTGTAGTCTTCGCTCTAATCCCTCTTTTGCCTGGATCGCCTTTTCAGGTTTTCAATCCACCGGGATACCCATTTTTGCCTGATACCCATTTTTGCCTAAGCCGCCCTTGCGTGTTTTCGACTTACCGAGTGTACATATTTTTTCATTCTTTATCCCTAACTTTTGCCCGAACCTTCTTCTTTCTTTTTTTTGGTTCGCCGGGATGCCCTCTTTTGCCTGGACTATTTTATTCTTTTCGTCCAGCGGGTCAATTTATGCAAAGTATTTTTTGACTACATCTGAGTTCACAGGGGACGGAAAATCTTCACCATCCATAGTTGTAAGCATCAAGGCTCCACCGAAGAAGACCTTCTTAACAACATATGGACCTTCATAATTCGGAGTCCACTTGCCTCTGTTATCTGTACCGGGAGGAAGGATCCTCTTCAAAACTAAATCACCTGCCTGATAGCTTCGAGGACGCACTTTTTGATCAAAGGCATTCTTCATCCTTCTCTGATACAGCTGCCCATGGCACACAGCTGCTAACCGCTTCTCTTCAATAAGGCTCAACTCATTAAACCTTGTCCGAATCCATTCGGCTTCGTCTAGCTTGACATCCAGCAAGACTCTCAAAGAAGGAATCTCCACTTCCACAGGTAGGACTGCCTCCATACCATACACAAGAGAGTAAGGGGTCGCCCCGGTCGACGTACGTACTGAGGTACGGTACCCATGCAAAGCGAAAGGCAACATCTCATGCCAGTCCTTGTACGTCACGACCATCTTTTGCACAATCTTCTTAATATTCTTATTTGCCACCTCTACAGCACCATTCATCTTTGGTCTGTAAGGAGAAGAGTTATGATGTTCGATCTTGAAATCTTTACAAAGCTCTTTCATCATCTTGTTATTGAGATTCGAACCATTATCGGTAATGATTCTCTCAGGAACCCCATAACGACAGATAATCTCCCTCTTAATGAATCGGGCCACCACTTGCTTGGTAACATTAGCATAGGAAGCTGTTTCCACCCACTTGGTGAAGTAATCAATCGCGACCAGGATGAAGCGATGTCCATTAGAAGCAGTAGGTTCAATCTTCCCTATCATATCGATGCCCCACATCGCGAATGGCCAAGGCGAATTCATGACATTCAGAGGGCTTGGTGGTACATGCACTTTATCTGCATAGATCTGGCATTTATGGCACTTTCGAGCGTATTTGAATCAATCGGATTCCGTGGTCATCCAATAATAACCGGCTCTCAACAACTTCTTGGCCATCACATGACCACCAGCATGGGTACCGAACGAACCTTCGTGTACTTCTTGCATTAACATGTTTGCTTCGTGTCTATCCACGCATCTGAGCAGAACCATGTCAAAGTTTCTCTTGTACAACACATCATCCTGATTCAAATAAAAGCTTCCAGCTAGCCTTCTCAGGGTTTTCCTATCATTCTTTGACGCTCCTTCAGGATACTCCTGGCATTTGAGGAAATTCTTAATATCATAGTACCACGGCTTCTCATCAACAACAGACTCGGCTGCAAACACATATGCAGGCCTCTCGAGTCGATTCACCGCAACGTGTGGCACATGATTATGCCAATGAACTTTGATCATAGAAGACAAAGTAGCTAAGGCATCCGCCATTTGATTTTCATCACGGGGTACATGATACAACTTCACTGTCTTGAAGAAAGTCAGGATCCTTTGGGTGTAGTCTCGATAAGGAATCAAATGCGGCTGATGAGTATTCCAGTCTCTGTTGACTTGGTTAATCACTAGAGCGGAATCTCCATAGATGTCCAGAGTTTTGATCCTTAGATCGATGGCTTCTTCAATCCCCATGATAGAAGCCTCGTACTCAGCCTCGTTGTTGGTTACTTCAAAAGTCAACCTGGCAGAAAAAGGTAAGTGTGCACCTTTAGGATTGATGAGTACTGCCCCAACACCGTTTCCATTCACATTAACCGCCCCATCAAACATCAGTGTCCACTTGTCATCAGGATCCGGTCCTTCCTCGACAAGAAGCTCTTCGCAATCTTTCATCTTTATATACATGATGTCTTCATCAGGGAATTCGAACATCATTGGCTGATAATCATCAATCGGTTGTTCGGCAAGGTAATCAGACAGAATACTACCCTTGATGGCCTTCTGCGACGTGTACTGGATATCATACTCAGTTAAAATCATCTGCCAACGAGCCACACGCCCGGTAAGAGCCGGCTTTTCAAAGATGTACTTCACTGGGTCCATCTTAGAAATCAACAAGGTAGTATGGTTCAACATATACTGTCTCAGTCGGCGAGCAGCCCATGCCAAAGCACAACAAGTTTTCTCGAGCTGCGAATATCTTATTTCACAGTCGGTAAACTTTTTGCTAAGGTAGTATATTGCATGCTCTTTTCGACCAGACTCGTCATGCTGTCCCAATACACACCCCATCGAGTTCTCAGTCACTGAAAGGTACATTATCAGAGGCCTCCCGGGAACTGGAGGTATAAGGATTGGAGGTTTCTGCAAATATTCTTTTATTTTATCAAAAGCTTTTTGACAATCATCACTCCACCTGATTGCTTGATCTTTTCTTAGCAATTTGAATATCGGTTCGCACGTGGCAGTTAGGTGAGATACGAACCGTGCAATGTAAATCAACCTCCCTAAAAACCCACGAACCTGCTTATCCGTTCTTGGTTCAGGCATTTCTTGAATAGCTTTTACTTTCGTTGGATCAACCTCAATCCCTTTCTCACTGACAATGAAACCCAACAGTTTACCGGATCTCACTCCAAACGTACACTTGTTTGGATTCAGCCTCAGTTTGAACTTTCTCAGCCTTTCAAACAACTTCTGCAAGTTTACCAAGTGCTCCTCTTCTGTCTGAGACTTCGCAATCATATCATCCACGTACACTTCAATCTCTTTGTGCATCATGTCATGAAAGAGAGTCGCCATAGCCCTCTGATAGGTAGCACCGGCATTCTTCAGCCCAAATGGCATCACCTTATAATAGAACATGCCCCAAGGTGTAATGAATGTCGTCTTTTCCATGTCTTCTGGCGCCATCTTGATCTGATTATAGCCAGAAAAACCGTCCATGAAAGAGAAAACCAAGGATTGAGCCGTGTTATCAACCAATACATCAATGTGAGGTAATGGGAAGTCATCTTTCGGACTGGCTCTGTTTAAATCTCGGTAATCGACACACATCCTGACTTTACCATCCTTCTTCGGCACAGGTACGATGTTGGCCACCCATGGGGGATAATTGGTAACTGCCAGAAAATCCGCATCCAACTGCTTCTGAACCTCCTTTTTGATCTTGACAGCCATGTCGGGACTAGTTCTGCGAAGCTTCTGCTTTACCGAAGGACAATCTTCTCTGAGAGGTAGCCTGTGCACCACAATATCTGTATCCAACCCAGGAATATCTTGATACGACCATGCGAATATCTCTACATATTCTCTCAGCATTTCAATCAGCCCTCTCTTGACAGATTCCTTCAAAGCAGCCCCGATCTTGATCTCTTTCCTGGCGTCCTCAGTACCAAGGTTAATTACTTCCAACTCTTCTTGATGAGGTTGGATAACCCTTTCCTCCTACTTCAATAATCTAACCAATTCTTTGGGGAGTTCACAGTCTTCTTCACTCTCCTCTTCGGCTTGGTAAATGGGATTATCGAAATCATACTGAGCCATAACAGAACTGTTTTTAGCGGAGTCCGTAAGATCGATTTTGCATGAACGATGGTTAATGCTTTGTTTTAGAAAAGAGTTCAAGAAAGTCACAAAAACAAAAACATTGCCATTTTTATTGTTTTGAAAAAATGAAAATAAAAACAGAAAGACAGTGATCACAAATTGTATTGCAAAACATCCTTTATTAATGATAATCATTTCAAAACATGATGTGGCCCTACAATGAACCACTACGCCTCGGGCAAAGCGCAGGGTTTTTTGTGCAAAATGAAAAACAAAAGAAAATTACTCTGCCTGAAGAGTAACTTGGACTATTTCTTCGGCTGTCCAATTGTTCACCATCTCCCCTAGAGCACACGGGCGTACCCAGTTGTCCAAATCACCATCACTGTCACCATCTTCTTTGTTGGTTGCAAAGACGTTACCATGATTCATCAACCCAGCGCTGGTGAAGGTACTCGCCCTTTCTGAACACCCTGCTCTTCTTGAAGAGGTTGATAACCAATGCCGAATTTGTCTTCTTTGACGGGCATGTCAACCATCTTGCCCCAGCCTTCTGCGTTGCCTGAGTTGACAACCTCCAAAGCTTGCTTATACGATGCGATTGAGACACTTGGCTTCTTCTGTTCAACAAAAGCCACCTTCTCAATATCAATGGTCTCGAAAGCTTGGCACAGAGTTTCATGAATCTCGCCATCCATCTCCACATACTTGAAAGAGGATAAATGACTCACAAGAATGTCCTCCTCACCACACACAGTCACAACCTGACCATTTCACACACACTTCAGCTTTTGATGGAGAGTTGACGAAACTGCTCCAGCCCCATGTATCCAGGGACGCCCCAATAGACAACTATATGCTGGTTGAATATCCATCAGATAGAAGACAATGTCAAACACCTCCGGGCCTATCTTCACGGGCAATGTGACTTCACCAAAAACAGACCGCTTGGATCCATCGAAAGCACGGACAATGAGATCACTCGGAGTGAGGACAACCCCTTCAACATCAAGCTTACCCAGAACCTTCTTGGTCAACACATTCAACGAGGAGCCAGTATCAACCAACACATGCGACAGCACTGCGCCTTTGCACTCCATAGTGATATATAGGGCTCTGTTGTGATTACGACCTTCAGGTGTCAGATCCAGGTCTGTGAACCCCAAACCATGTCGTGTGCTCACATTCGCAATAACACCCTCGAGCTGATTGACAGAAATCTCCTGAGGTATGTAAGCCAAATTCAACATTTTCAGCAAAGCGTTACGGTGTGCCTCAGAACACAACAACAGAGAAAGGATAGAGATTTTCGACGGAGTTTGATTCAGCTGGTCCACGATCTTATAATCACTTTTCTTAATGATCTTCATGAACTCCTCCACATCTTTCTCAAAGGAACCCTCAGGCACTTCCTTCTGCACATGTCCTTCCTCAACCACAGCTTGCTTTCCCTTTGCTTTCGCAAGAGCCTCAACATTGCTATCCCTCAGAGTCTGTGGTGCAAACAGACGACCGCTTCTCGTGAACCCCCCAGGTCCTCCCACATTGTCCACAGCTGGACCAACAGTTACAGGAGTTCTATTTGGTACACCAATGGTCACCGGAGCCTGATTCACTGGTCTGGTCTGACTTTCTGACCTTCTGTTATTGCGGAAAGCATTATCATACTTCCAAGGAACCGCTCTACTGTTCTCAACCGGTCTTCCTCCAGAAGCAACAATGGTGGCAGGAGTACCGACAGTTACTGGTGCGGATATGGTTACCGGAGTACCAATAGTTACGGGTGCATTAACAGTTCTTGGGGCACGTCCAGGACCCTCGGACGGTTTGAAGTAAATGGCAACAGTTGACACCACCCCACGATCTTTCACAACCCGACTAAACTGTAGGCAACCCTCATCCATCAAACCCTGGATACCTCTTCTCAACTGCATACAACCATTCTCTTGATCAATGTAATCTGAACAGCCTTCATCACAGCCTGGGAACATTCCCCCCTTCAACAGACGTTCTTTTATCACAAGCAACGACGTCTGAACCTCATCAACACTGACTACCAAATCCACAGCTTCCCCATCTTCCACATGGTTCACCCTAGGCCCACCATGTTGAGGCATAGGATTATTCACAACATTCGGAACAGGAGCAAAGTTGATTGTCTTGGCATCAATCAGATCCTGGACCTTATGATGGAAAGCCCGACAATTCTCAATGTGATGCCCCGGTGCACCAGAATGAAAGTCGCAACGGACATTGGCATCATGCCCAGCAGGTATCTTTGTTAGCGGAGCCATGGTGCGGAGTCCAACAAACCCCAACCTGAGCAATTCGGGAAGCAATTCAGCATATGTCATCGGCAACGGGTCGAAACGACGATCCGACATCCTCTGTCTTGGCTGAAATGGGTGTTGCTGTTGTTGTTGTTGTTGTTGTTGTCTTAGATGTTGTTGTTGAGGTTGAGGTTGGGGTGCTGGGATAGTCACAGCGACAACCTGACGATACTGTCCTCTGTTTGCACTTCTCCGATGGTGCACAACATTAGTCTCACCCTCTCTCCTTCGGGGTGCCCCAGAAAATGGCTTCTTTGAACTTGAAGATGAAGAACCGGAATCTTGAATCTTCCCTGCTTTAATGAGACTCTCAGTCCTCTCTCCGCAGATAACCACATCAGAAAAGCTACCGAACGGGCAACTTCCCATACGGTCCATGAACACACCCTGCAGTGTTCCAATGAACATATTGGTCAGCTCTCTCTCCAACATAGGAGGTTGCACTCTTGCCGCTAATTCACGCCACCTCTGGGCGTACTCTTTGAAGCTTTCACCATACTTCTGACACAAGCTCTGCAGTTGGGTTCGGCTCGGAGCCATATCCATATTGTGCTTATACTTCCTCAATAAGGCTTCACCCAAATCTCTCCAGCTTCTAATGGATTCTTTCCTCAAGTCCATGTACCAGTCCAAAGACACTCCAGACAAGCTGTCTTGGAAAAAGTATATCCACATCTTCTCGTCATCAGTATATGCGAAGATCTTTCTGTAATAAGCCTGCACATGGGTGCGAGGATAAGAAGTGCCATTGTATTTGTCAAAGGATGGCGCCTTGAATTTGTAAGGGATCCTCAGCCCATCAACCAAGCCCATATTGGTTACATCAAAGCCCAAAGAGTTCTGACACTCCATGGCACGGATTTTCTCAGCAAGGGCATCAACTTTTCTGTCCCTCTCTTCAATCCTTCCCACTTCATCGTCATCATTGAGGAGAGTAAACATATCCTCTTGTCTATCAACCAACGGAGCAGGATGGCGAGCTAGAGCACGGGCCGCTCCAACATTAGCAGTCTCTGGAGCGATAGGTTGTCCGTTGATTCTGATACCCCTCAGTTCATCACCCACAGCATAATTATTGACGGGAATGGTAGCAACAACATTGTCATTAACAGGGACTCCCTCTGGCGAATTCCGGTTGACAGGTGGAATCACAGCTTCCTGTCTCTGGGCCAAGGCTCGCAGCTCCTCTTTCCCTTGTACAACCCCCTGCATCATGCTCATAAATTGGGCCATGTTAGCCCTCATCTCCGCCAATTCAGCCTGGACTTGATCCATGCTTCTCTGTTGATTCAGTCTTGTCGTGTAGTGGTGCGGACGATGATCAGCAATCCTGCCTAAAACAGGAACCAGAATGAGAAGTCTTGTCAAGAACACTTGTAATGCAAGAATGATATGTGTATGATGTGTATGATGCGTATGATGCGTATGATGCATATGTTATGTTCATTTCTCAGGCATTCAAGAGTCTCGTCCATCTTCTGAAAAATGGCAACCTGCAACATAAACAAGGAAGCCACCTACGCAGGATGATGAGCACAAGTGAAACATCAACAATCTCATCTATAGATCATGAGCAAAAAAGATCATACAAACAAAGTTCAAGCCAAGATTCAGTTCATCAGAATAAAATAAGAAATCCCATCCAACAATCCTGGAGGTGATTCTCAAAATAAACAACCAGACAAACTAAGAACGTCGTCCTCCAGGAATGAGAGTCTTCAGATACTGGCACTGATCAATCAATCGGTCACACTCTGAACATTCAGGTAAAGGAGTGAGCTTCTCCTTCAGTTGTACTCTGAGATCCACAACTTCTTCTCTGAGTTGGCCCTCTACTGCATGCCTTAGGTCTGTCTCTTTCTTCAACTGAGCATCTTCGTCCTTAAGCTGCCTTTCCAAGTCTCGTATTTTCTTCTGGTAATTGGCTTCCGCTTTTTGCAACCTCAAGCGTTCATGGCGTTCTTCATTCAACATTGTCTCTATCTCCTCATAGGACCTCTTCTTGTTACTCAATCCACTAGCACTTTCACCTTGCACTTCTTTGAGTTTGTGAGCCAAATTCAGCTTGTCAGCTTTGGCTTTGTAAAGCTCCATCTGGATCTCTTGTTCCTTTTCTTTCAACTGGCGATTCTCCATCAAGGCTAGTTTGTACTGCTCAGCAGGCACATTCTCAGAATGTATCAAAGTTGGTTGCTTCTGCAATGGTTCCATCCTATCATAGGGTAGCAACAAAGTCTCAACTCTATCCTTGACCCATTCAATGTAGGCAGGCATGGCAATAGCAAACTTCTTCCCCAAAACAGATCCATCCTTGACACCGATAGTCTCCCAAGCTTTTCCCACTTGCTCCAATCTAGCTGGGTCACTCCGCTTCTCAAAGTACACACTCTCAGCTATCTCAGCATCTAGTGGCCTTTCATTCATGACAAAGGCCAACTGACGGAGAGAAAGAACCGGATTGTAGTTAATGCAACCCTTAGTTCCTATGAGTGGAACATTACGGAACCCTCCATAACTCATAATGACATTGCGCACATGAAGCCTATAAGCTTGCCACTTGATATCATAAGAGGTGAGAGACATGATCCTCTGAGTCCACTTACGAGTGCTCTGAGTATCCACAAAAGGTCCACTGGTTGGGAGAAATGACAAGAACCACTTGAGTAACAACGGGAGACAACACCTGATAGCTCCACCCTTACCATGCCTGCTGTGTATAGCATAGTAAGTGTCAGCTAACAAGGTAGGCACCGGGTTTCCTCCGATGAAAATGGTGATTGCTGCAAGGTCCACAAAATTAGGCATGCTAGGGAACAAGACAACTCCATAAATCATGACAGCCAACTGAGCGTTGAAAGCTACCCAATTTCCCTTCTTTGCTTCTTCCTTAGCCATTCTCATCAGGTACTTCAAAGACAAACCCACAACATCACCACTTGGTTTCCAATTGTCGCTCACTTCCTTGATACTCAAATAAAGAGCCTTAGCAATAACCCCGAAATCCACCACCTTTGGCACATCTAGGAAGGGTACTTGGTATCTGATTCGAACATTCATAAGGATGGAGTACTCTTCAAGAGTAGGTGCTAACTGATAGTCCTGAAAGGTAAAGCAACGGAGCTCCGAGTCATAAAACTGTAAGAGGGTCTGCAGAGGTACTGGATCAATCACCATTTTCAACAATGTCAGAGTATCCCCATACTGATCATCAAACACCTTCTGATTACAACCGGTCACGAGATTACTCAATTCCTCCAAAGATGTCAACGACTCACGGTAAAAACTGTAGGTGCAAGTCTTCCTCTTCAACTCTGGAATGGCTGCCATCTCTCAAAGTGAACAGACTCCTGAATAAACCTGAGAAATGATATGCATGAGCAAATTAGTTTTTTTTCTTTCTTTTTTTTCCTTTTTTTTGCATTATTTTTTTTGAAAATAAACATGCTATGATGCAAATGATGCGACCATGACTGGTTGGTTGTGTATCACAAGGCACAGGATCAGAGCTTCGGCATGAATTCGGAACCGGAAACCACAGATCAAAGTGATCTGGAACCCCAAGGTCATCTGGAACCCATATTGCAAAACGAAGTCACCAACAGGACCCAAGAGTCACCAACAGGACAAAGTCACCAACGGTACCTGTAATGATTCATTCCCTCCCCACTCACGGGTGTCATCTAGGCCAGGGTAAGGTCAAGAGAAACGCAGGATAAACAACCCTTTCAAGAATATCATCATATACACACCAGATGTATGCAACGATAATACCCCATCAGAATCTGAACTGCTCGTGATATCATGTTCCGCTAAGTGGTGCCATACCACCCGCTTCCCATGAATCACTCTATTCCTAGGTGTCCTAAAGTTCACTCATAGTCTGGGTATTAGGCCTTTTACCTCTTGTAACTCCCACCCTACAGAGCAACAGATACACAGCCAGTACAATGATAATATGATGCATGCAAACATATATGCACATATATACAATCACAACATAATAATGAATGCAATAAATAAAGTAGTAAAAGCAACCACAACTATCCTAGAGAGCGCTAGGATTGACTCGCTTAGGGAAAAGTCCCCAGCAGAGTCGCCAGTTGTCGCATTCGCGAAAAACAACCGGCGGGAAAAGACACAGAGCCGCCACTGTGCGTTATTTATCCCAAAGGAGGGAAAGGAATGGTCTCACGACCAGAGATTGCTAGGATCGGGAGTCGGTTATGCGAAGGGAAGATATTAGCACCCCTACGCATCCGTCGTACTCGACGGGATCCATGCTCAATAGAATAGAATAAGGTTGCTAACAAAACTGCTGAAAACACTACACAAGCTGGAATGAAATAACACAGGTGAAAGACAGAAGAAGGGGACTCGGCAGGATGTCGCATCCTGGGCCTACGTAGTTTGTCAGACACAAACATCAGAGTCGACGTAGTTCGGGGAAATGGGAAACGTGCTCGCTAGGACATTGCATCCTATGCATACGTATCTTCTCTAACCAAAGTAAGAATCAGAGCACTCGTAGCTCGGCCAACGCACGCCAAAACAGACACTGAAACGAGATGCTGAGACGTCTAACGAAACACACAACAGGAAACGGAATGCCAATCAATGGACTTACATCCAACTCCACACAAAACAAACCAACGGGAAATCGAATGCCAATCGCTGGACTTATATCAGACTCTGGACAAACAAAAACAAACGGGAAACCGAATGCCAATCGCTGGACTTACATCAGACTCCGGACCAATAAACACAAACAGGAAACCAAATGCCAATCGCTGGACTTACATCAGACTCCAAACACACACACAAGAGGGTGAGAAAAGGAAAAAAAGGGTGCCCGGAGAGATCAGCTCAATCTCCTGCCTACGTACCTCATCTGTTATGAGGATCAGGGCGACGTAGTTCCCCTTAACAGGGAAAAACTGCTAACCAGAGACTAGGGAGATAACAAACTAATAGGGAGACTACGACTCGAGCCTAAAAGTTGTCATGCATATGATCCCTATGTTGAGGTCTCTAATCAGAACCTAACTCGCACAGGGAGCAAGTCAATCACACAGCAAGTAAGCAACACAGGTGAACAGGTATCACACTCTATATGCAAACAAGTGGCTCATACAAGGCTGGGCTTTAGTCAAGGGGTCATATCAACCTCGACAAACAAGCCAACACTGTAGGGGTATCTGGAGAAGCTCTTAACCACTGACATTGACCGTCAGGGTGAGCAGATGAAAGGTAATGAGGGTAAGACCTCATAGCTCTTAACCCGGGCCTGGGTGAGCTTGAATCAATGAAAACATGGGGATCCAGAATGTGGGACCCTACTCCACTTGACTGACTCTATGTACAAAGATCTTGGGTTAGGTTCAAGAGCGTCAGCACGTAGCGCGAGCATAATGAATGACTCAACGATTAACAGGGGATTGATTGCTAATCCCTTCTATCTGTCAATTGCCTATTCACTTAGGAGGACTTGAAGTACATGGCACAAAAGTAAACAATCACAGTCATTGCCTCTTAAGGAGGACTTCAGCCAAATGCCTACCAAAAGAAACGAAAGGGCTTCCAGACTACATGGAGTTAAAGGATGATTACCTAGGTGGTATGCCAACCACAAGCAGAGCAAAGCAACTCAAGCAATGAGTTAAAGCTACTAAAGTACCTGTAAGAAAGCTCAACAATCAGTATAGTACTCAGACAAACAACCAACAGATAAACAACAGTGGTTTCCAATATGCACAATAAAGCAAGTCATAAAAGGCACTCATTCAAGTGAGTCCCCCACCAAAAGACCTACAACACAATCAACATTAGTTAAACAAATCAAAATTGCATCTCAAGCAAGGAGATCACATCATCCATTAGAACTAATTGCTTGAACCTGAAATGCCAAGCTCAAAAAGTGAGTACAAACCACTAGTGCAAAGACTAGGGTCAAAGGTAGAGCAAAAAGTCAAAACAGCAACCAATATTCAACATGAAGCTCATTTAAACACATAAGAACATGTCCTGAAAAGGACCAAACTCAAATCACAAGGTAAAGTCATCTCATGAGCAAGATATGGCAAAGGCAATTACAAAGCTCAATATTGGACATCAAGAATAACAATTCCATATTAAAACAGAAATGAATCAAACAATCATGAAAATTTTTATGTGCATACAACATGTCAAACACAATCATGATGCCAAAAATTAGAATCAACAGAGCTCAATTGCCCTAGAAATGAAAATGAACAAGTATGACATCAAATTGTGTGACACACATTGTCACACCATACATTCATGTGTCTAAAACAGAAACGAAAAATGATAAAAATACACAACCAAGCCTCAAAAATCATGCAACATGTTGGGAATCGGCATACCAAATTTCAAATCAATTGGCCAATGTATGAGCATTTCACAATAGAATGAATGAAGCATGTCACATTTGCATACATGTTCAAATAACAATTCACCATTCAAAATCCAGAAATGATAAAATCAGGAAATGGACATTATAAAATACTAGACATCAAGATGAACATGTAGGAAAAAATTTGGAATTATTTGGACTTGTTTTCAATTTTTTATGATTTTTACAAATTAACATGAATGAAATGAAATAAAATGTGAAAACATGAAATAATATGGAAATGAATAATGGAATTGGAAATGCCTCTAGCCAAAATCGAACCCTGTGCACTCCAAAACGATCGTGTTTCACTAAGTGGAGAATTAAAATGAAAATAAAGCTCGGTCGCTGGGAATCGAAGCGAGGGCGCGCGAGAGGTCAAAACGATGCCATTTTGAGTGCGATTCCTAGGGTTTTCAGACAGCGGCGGGGCACTGTTCCTAGCGGCGGTTTCCACCGTCTCCTTCGTTGAGACGGTGGCTGCACAGTATGTGTTCATCAAAAAAATTCCAGATTCATGCAAATCATACACCGTTCGAAAACTTATCACATGCACGTTCCAAATCTACCATCAATTAATCCTAACAGTCCACGGCTCATGAGAATCGAAGGAAAACATTTTCACATCCAAAACTTTAAATCAACATTACTCAGTCAATATGCATCCGTTTTCAATGAATTTTATATCAGAATTTTCAGCGTGAAAAGCTCTACCTAAACATGGCAATAGAATGGAGAAACATGAGATTCGAAATTTCACCTTCTTGAAAAGCAATTAATGGAAACAGTAGATTCAAGGCCTAGCAATCTCCAGATTCACTCCTATATTGATGTTATGAAGCTTGATGTAGAAATTGAAGCTTGGCAAGGCTTAGATCTTGATCAATTTTCCACTTCCATCTTCATGTTCTTGAGCTTGATGTGCTTGATCTTGGCTCGAATTCTTCAAATAAATGCTTGAATCTTCATCAACAACACTCAATGATCCAGAATATGCAATAATATGGAGATGTTATGTGAAGAATTTTCAAGTTTCAATGGAGAGAAATTTTGGAGGGAACTTTGAATCCTAGATCTAGAACTTGTTAGAATGAAATTTTTGTTATGATTAAGGCTTTATATGCTGTGTTAATTATGTTGTAATCATGATTAGGCATTGCCTAATGAAATTTTAATGCAAAATGAGGTGTAATGCAAAATTGGAAAATTCACTCTATGCATGGCAAATATGAACGTGAACAGTAGCATGCATGGTGTATTTTCACTTAAAATGAGCTTATGAACATGATGGAATGGTTAAAAAACTTGTAGCATGCACCAAATTCAAATTGATGATTTTCCCTCCAAAAATCACATGTATGCACCAATGATCATATGAGATTTTTCCATGCAATGCAATGATGGATTTGGATAATATTTGTCATGAGGAGCATAATGCAAAAAGAGGCACTCAAATTGGAGTTTTAGAACAAAAGTTATGGCATTTTGAAGTTTCATGCACACTTGGTGATCATTTGCTCATAACTCCTCAACCATCCATCAGATGCTCATGAAAGGCACTCATTCAAGTGAGTCCCCCACCAAAAGACCTACAACACAATCAACATTAGTTAAACAAATCAAAATTGCATCTCAAGCAAGGAGATCACATCATCCATTAGAACTAATTGCTTGAACCTGAAATGCCAAGCTCAAAAAGTGAGTACAAACCACTAGTGCAAAGACTAGGGTCAAAGGTAGAGCAAAAAGTCAAAACAGCAACCAATATTCAACATGAAGCTCATTTAAACACATAAGAACATGTCCTGAAAAGGACCAAACTCAAATCACAAGGTAAAGTCATCTCATGAGCAAGATATGGCAAAGGCAATTACAAAGCTCAATATTGGACATCAAGAATAACAATTCCATATTAAAACAGAAATGAATCAAACAATCATGAAAATTTTTATGTGCATACAACATGTCAAACACAATCATGATGCCAAAAATTAGAATCAACAGAGCTCAATTGCCCTAGAAATGAAAATGAACAAGTATGACATCAAATTGTGTGACACACATTGTCACACCATACATTCATATGTCTAAAACAGAAACGAAAAATGATAAAAATACACAACCAAGCCTCAAAAATCATGCAACATGTTGGGAATCGGCATACCAAATTTCAAATCAATTGGCCAATGTATGAGCATTTCACAATAGAATGAATGAAGCATGTCACATTTGCATACATGTTCAAATAACAATTCACCATTCAAAATCCAGAAATGATAAAATCAGGAAATGGACATTATAAAATACTAGACATCAAGATGAACATGTAGGAAAAAATTTGGAATTATTTGGACTTGTTTTCAATTTTTTATGATTTTTACAAATTAACATGAATGAAATGAAATAAAATGTGAAAACATGAAATAATATGGAAATGAATAATGGAATTGGAAATGCCTCTAGCCAAAATCGAACCCTGTGCACTCCAAAACGATCGTGTTTCACTAAGTGGAGAATTAAAATGAAAATAAAGCTCGGTCGCTGGGAATCGAAGCGAGGGCGCGCGAGAGGTCAAAACGACGCCATTTTGAGTGCGATTCCTAGGGTTTTCAGACAGCGGCGGGGCACTGTTCCTAGCGGCGGTTTCCACCGTCTCCTTCGTTGAGACGGTGGCTGCACAGTACGTGTTCATCAAAAAAATTCCAGATTCATGCAAATCATACACCGTTCGAAAACTTATCACATGCACGTTCCAAATCTACCATCAATTAATCCTAACAGTCCACGGCTCATGAGAATCGAAGGAAAACATTTTCACATCCAAAACTTTAAATCAACATTACTCAGTCAATATGCATCCGTTTTCAATGAATTTTATATCAGAATTTTCAGCGTGAAAAGCTCTACCTAAACATGGCAATAGAATGGAGAAACATGAGATTCGAAATTTCACCTTCTTGAAAAGCAATTAATGGAAACAGTAGATTCAAGGCCTAGCAATCTCCAGATTCACTCCTATATTGATGTTATGAAGCTTGATGTAGAAATTGAAGCTTGGCAAGGCTTAGATCTTGATCAATTTTCCACTTCCATCTTCATGTTCTTGAGCTTGATGTGCTTGATCTTGGCTCGAATTCTTCAAATAAATGCTTGAATCTTCATCAACAACACTCAATGATCCAGAATATGCAATAATATGGAGATGTTATGTGAAGAATTTTCAAGTTTCAATGGAGAGAAATTTTGGAGGGAACTTTGAATCCTAGATCTAGAACTTGTTAGAATGAAATTTTTGTTATGATTAAGGCTTTATATGCTGTGTTAATTATGTTGTAATCATGATTAGGCATTGCCTAATGAAATTTTAATGCAAAATGAGGTGTAATGCAAAATTGGAAAATTCACTCTATGCATGGCAAATATGAACGTGAACAGTAGCATGCATGGTGTATTTTCACTTAAAATGAGCTTATGAACATGATGGAATGGTTAAAAAACTTGTAGCATGCACCAAATTCAAATTGATGATTTTCCCTCCAAAAATCACATGTATGCACCAATGATCATATGAGATTTTTCCATGCAATGCAATGATGGATTTGGATAATATTTGTCATGAGGAGCATAATGCAAAAAGAGGCACTCAAATTGGAGTTTTAGAACAAAAGTTATGGCATTTTGAAGTTTCATGCACACTTGGTGATCATTTGCTCATAACTCCTCAACCATCCATCAGATGCTCATGAAAGGCACTCATTCAAGTGAGTCCCCCACCAAAAGACCTACAACACAATCAACATTAGTTAAACAAATCAAAATTGCATCTCAAGCAAGGAGATCACATCATCCATTAGAACTAATTGCTTGAACCTGAAATGCCAAGCTCAAAAAGTGAGTACAAACCACTAGTGCAAAGACTAGGGTCAAAGGTAGAGCAAAAAGTCAAAACAGCAACCAATATTCAACATGAAGCTCATTTAAACACATAAGAACATGTCCTGAAAAGGACCAAACTCAAATCACAAGGTAAAGTCATCTCATGAGCAAGATATGGCAAAGGCAATTACAAAGCTCAATATTGGACATCAAGAATAACAATTCCATATTAAAACAGAAATGAATCAAACAATCATGAAAATTTTTATGTGCATACAACATGTCAAACACAATCATGATGCCAAAAATTAGAATCAACAGAGCTCAATTGCCCTAGAAATGAAAATGAACAAGTATGACATCAAATTGTGTGACACACATTGTCACACCATACATTCATATGTCTAAAACAGAAACGAAAAATGATAAAAATACACAACCAAGCCTCAAAAATCATGCAACATGTTGGGAATCGGCATACCAAATTTCAAATCAATTGGCCAATGTATGAGCATTTCACAATAGAATGAATGAAGCATGTCACATTTGCATACATGTTCAAATAACAATTCACCATTCAAAATCCAGAAATGATAAAATCAGGAAATGGACATTATAAAATACTAGACATCAAGATGAACATGTAGGAAAAAATTTGGAATTATTTGGACTTGTTTTCAATTTTTTATGATTTTTACAAATTAACATGAATGAAATGAAATAAAATGTGAAAACATGAAATAATATGGAAATGAATAATGGAATTGGAAATGCCTCTAGCCAAAATCGAACCCTGTGCACTCCAAAACGATCGTGTTTCACTAAGTGGAGAATTAAAATGAAAATAAAGCTCGGTCGCTGGGAATCGAAGCGAGGGCGCGCGAGAGGTCAAAACGACGCCATTTTGAGTGCGATTCCTAGGGTTTTCAGACAGCGGCGGGGCACTGTTCCTAGCGGCGGTTTCCACCGTCTCCTTCGTTGAGACGGTGGCTGCACAGTACGTGTTCATCAAAAAAATTCCAGATTCATGCAAATCATACACCGTTCGAAAACTTATCACATGCACGTTCCAAATCTACCATCAATTAATCCTAACAGTCCACGGCTCATGAGAATCGAAGGAAAACATTTTCACATCCAAAACTTTAAATCAACATTACTCAGTCAATATGCATCCGTTTTCAATGAATTTTATATCAGAATTTTCAGCGTGAAAAGCTCTACCTAAACATGGCAATAGAATGGAGAAACATGAGATTCGAAATTTCACCTTCTTGAAAAGCAATTAATGGAAACAGTAGATTCAAGGCCTAGCAATCTCCAGATTCACTCCTATATTGATGTTATGAAGCTTGATGTAGAAATTGAAGCTTGGCAAGGCTTAGATCTTGATCAATTTTCCACTTCCATCTTCATGTTCTTGAGCTTGATGTGCTTGATCTTGGCTCGAATTCTTCAAATAAATGCTTGAATCTTCATCAACAACACTCAATGATCCAGAATATGCAATAATATGGAGATGTTATGTGAAGAATTTTCAAGTTTCAATGGAGAGAAATTTTGGAGGGAACTTTGAATCCTAGATCTAGAACTTGTTAGAATGAAATTTTTGTTATGATTAAGGCTTTATATGCTGTGTTAATTATGTTGTAATCATGATTAGGCATTGCCTAATGAAATTTTAATGCAAAATGAGGTGTAATGCAAAATTGGAAAATTCACTCTATGCATGGCAAATATGAACGTGAACAGTAGCATGCATGGTGTATTTTCACTTAAAATGAGCTTATGAACATGATGGAATGGTTAAAAAACTTGTAGCATGCACCAAATTCAAATTGATGATTTTCCCTCCAAAAATCACATGTATGCACCAATGATCATATGAGATTTTTCCATGCAATGCAATGATGGATTTGGATAATATTTGTCATGAGGAGCATAATGCAAAAAGAGGCACTCAAATTGGAGTTTTAGAACAAAAGTTATGGCATTTTGAAGTTTCATGCACACTTGGTGATCATTTGCTCATAACTCCTCAACCATCCATCAGATGCTCATGAAAGGCACTCATTCAAGTGAGTCCCCCACCAAAAGACCTACAACACAATCAACATTAGTTAAACAAATCAAAATTGCATCTCAAGCAAGGAGATCACATCATCCATTAGAACTAATTGCTTGAACCTGAAATGCCAAGCTCAAAAAGTGAGTACAAACCACTAGTGCAAAGACTAGGGTCAAAGGTAGAGCAAAAAGTCAAAACAGCAACCAATATTCAACATGAAGCTCATTTAAACACATAAGAACATGTCCTGAAAAGGACCAAACTCAAATCACAAGGTAAAGTCATCTCATGAGCAAGATATGGCAAAGGCAATTACAAAGCTCAATATTGGACATCAAGAATAACAATTCCATATTAAAACAGAAATGAATCAAACAATCATGAAAATTTTTATGTGCATACAACATGTCAAACACAATCATGATGCCAAAAATTAGAATCAACAGAGCTCAATTGCCCTAGAAATGAAAATGAACAAGTATGACATCAAATTGTGTGACACACATTGTCACACCATACATTCATATGTCTAAAACAGAAACGAAAAATGATAAAAATACACAACCAAGCCTCAAAAATCATGAAACATGTTGGGAATCGGCATACCAAATTTCAAATCAATTGGCCAATGTATGAGCATTTCACAATAGAATGAATGAAGCATGTCACATTTGCATACATGTTCAAATAACAATTCACCATTCAAAATCCAGAAATGATAAAATCAGGAAATGGACATTATAAAATACTAGACATCAAGATGAACATGTAGGAAAAAATTTGGAATTATTTGGACTTGTTTTCAATTTTTTATGATTTTTACAAATTAACATGAATGAAATGAAATAAAATGTGAAAACATGAAATAATATGGAAATGAATAATGGAATTGGAAATGCCTCTAGCCAAAATCGAACCCTGTGCACTCCAAAACGATCGTGTTTCACTAAGTGGAGAATTAAAATGAAAATAAAGCTCGGTCGCTGGGAATCGAAGCGAGGGCGCGCGAGAGGTCAAAACGACGCCATTTTGAGTGCGATTCCTAGGGTTTTCAGACAGCGGCGGGGCACTGTTCCTAGCGGCGGTTTCCACCGTCTCCTTCGTTGAGACGGTGGCTGCACAGTACGTGTTCATCAAAAAAATTCCAGATTCATGCAAATCATACACCGTTCGAAAACTTATCACATGCACGTTCCAAATCTACCATCAATTAATCCTAACAGTCCACGGCTCATGAGAATCGAAGGAAAACATTTTCACATCCAAAACTTTAAATCAACATTACTCAGTCAATATGCATCCGTTTTCAATGAATTTTATATCAGAATTTTCAGCGTGAAAAGCTCTACCTAAACATGGCAATAGAATGGAGAAACATGAGATTCGAAATTTCACCTTCTTGAAAAGCAATTAATGGAAACAGTAGATTCAAGGCCTAGCAATCTCCAGATTCACTCCTATATTGATGTTATGAAGCTTGATGTAGAAATTGAAGCTTGGCAAGGCTTAGATCTTGATCAATTTTCCACTTCCATCTTCATGTTCTTGAGCTTGATGTGCTTGATCTTGGCTCGAATTCTTCAAATAAATGCTTGAATCTTCATCAACAACACTCAATGATCCAGAATATGCAATAATATGGAGATGTTATGTGAAGAATTTTCAAGTTTCAATGGAGAGAAATTTTGGAGGGAACTTTGAATCCTAGATCTAGAACTTGTTAGAATGAAATTTTTGTTATGATTAAGGCTTTATATGCTGTGTTAATTATGTTGTAATCATGATTAGGCATTGCCTAATGAAATTTTAATGCAAAATGAGGTGTAATGCAAAATTGGAAAATTCACTCTATGCATGGCAAATATGAACGTGAACAGTAGCATGCATGGTGTATTTTCACTTAAAATGAGCTTATGAACATGATGGAATGGTTAAAAAACTTGTAGCATGCACCAAATTCAAATTGATGATTTTCCCTCCAAAAATCACATGTATGCACCAATGATCATATGAGATTTTTCCATGCAATGCAATGATGGATTTGGATAATATTTGTCATGAGGAGCATAATGCAAAAAGAGGCACTCAAATTGGAGTTTTAGAACAAAAGTTATGGCATTTTGAAGTTTCATGCACACTTGGTGATCATTTGCTCATAACTCCTCAACCATCCATCAGATGCTCATGAAAGGCACTCATTCAAGTGAGTCCCCCACCAAAAGACCTACAACACAATCAACATTAGTTAAACAAATCAAAATTGCATCTCAAGCAAGGAGATCACATCATCCATTAGAACTAATTGCTTGAACCTGAAATGCCAAGCTCAAAAAGTGAGTACAAACCACTAGTGCAAAGACTAGGGTCAAAGGTAGAGCAAAAAGTCAAAACAGCAACCAATATTCAACATGAAGCTCATTTAAACACATAAGAACATGTCCTGAAAAGGACCAAACTCAAATCACAAGGTAAAGTCATCTCATGAGCAAGATATGGCAAAGGCAATTACAAAGCTCAATATTGGACATCAAGAATAACAATTCCATATTAAAACAGAAATGAATCAAACAATCATGAAAATTTTTATGTGCATACAACATGTCAAACACAATCATGATGCCAAAAATTAGAATCAACAGAGCTCAATTGCCCTAGAAATGAAAATGAACAAGTATGACATCAAATTGTGTGACACACATTGTCACACCATACATTCATGTGTCTAAAACAGAAACGAAAAATGATAAAAATACACAACCAAGCCTCAAAAATCATGCAACATGTTGGGAATCGGCATACCAAATTTCAAATCAATTGGCCAATGTATGAGCATTTCACAATAGAATGAATGAAGCATGTCACATTTGCATACATGTTCAAATAACAATTCACCATTCAAAATCCAGAAATGATAAAATCAGGAAATGGACATTATAAAATACTAGACATCAAGATGAACATGTAGGAAAAAATTTGGAATTATTTGGACTTGTTTTCAATTTTTTATGATTTTTACAAATTAACATGAATGAAATGAAATAAAATGTGAAAACATGAAATAATATGGAAATGAATAATGGAATTGGAAATGCCTCTAGCCAAAATCGAACCCTGTGCACTCCAAAACGATCGTGTTTCACTAAGTGGAGAATTAAAATGAAAATAAAGCTCGGTCGCTGGGAATCGAAGCGAGGGCGCGCGAGAGGTCAAAACGACGCCATTTTGAGTGCGATTCCTAGGGTGTTCAGACAGCGGCGGGGCACTGTTCCTAGCGGCGGTTTCCACCGTCTCCTTCGTTGAGACGGTAGCTGCACAGTATGTGTTCATCAAAAAAATTCCAGATTCATGCAAATCATACACCGTTCAAAAACTTATCACATGCACGTTCCAAATCTACCATCAATTAATCCTAACAGTCCACGGCTCATGAGAATCGAAGGAAAACATTTTCACATCCAAAACTTTAAATCAACATTACTCAGTCAATATGCATCCGTTTTCAATGAATTTTATATCAGAATTTTCAGCGTGAAAAGCTCTACCTAAACATGGCAATAGAATGGAGAAACATGAGATTCGAAATTTCACCTTCTTGAAAAGCAATTAATGGAAATAGTAGATTCAAGGCCTAGCAATCTCCAGATTCACTCCTATATTGATGTTATGAAGCTTGATGTAAAAATTGAAGCTTGGCAAGGCTTAGATCTTGATCAATTTTCCACTTCCATCTTCATGTTCTTGAGCTTGATGTGCTTGATCTTGGCTCGAATTCTTCAAATAAATGCTTGAATCTTCATCAACAACACTCAATGATCCAGAATATGCAATAATATGGAGATGTTATGTGAAGAATTTTCAAGTTTCAATGGAGAGAAATTTTGGAGGGAACTTTGAATCCTAGATCTAGAACTTGTTAGAATGAAATTTTTGTTATGATTAAGGCTTTATATGCTGTGTTAATTATGTTGTAATCATGATTAGGCATTGCCTAATGAAATCTTAATGCAAAATGAGGTGTAATGCAAAATTGGAAAATTCACTCTATGCATGGCAAATATGAACGTGAACAGTAGCATGCATGGTGTATTTTCACTTAAAATGAGCTTATGAACATGATGGAATGGTTAAAAAACTTGTAGCATGCACCAAATTCAAATTGATGATTTTCCCTCCAAAAATCACATGTATGCACCAATGATCATATGAGATTTTTCCATGCAATGCAATGATAGATTTGGATAATATTTGTCATTAGGAGCATAATGCAAAAAGAGGCACTCAAATTGGAGTTTTAGAACAAAAGTTATGGCATTTTGAAGTTTCATGCACACTTGGTGATCATTTGCTCATAACTCCTCAACCATCCATCAGATGCTCATGATCTTGGACTTTTTGGAAATGGGAGAGAAAGATATTCAACTTTAATGTTGGACAAAATTCCATTTGAAGCTTCTTTGATGTTGGAAAGTCAAGTTGAATGTGGTCTAAAAACTTGCCATTTTTGGAAACTTGAAATTACAGGTCACTTTCCATTTTGGGAAACTTTTGCACTGGCTACAAATTCTTCAATATAAATGATTGACATGATGAATAAACTCCTTTTGGACATGAATGAAGTGTCTCAAACCATTTCTCCACCTCCTAGCCCTCAATTGGCTTGCAGTTGACTTTCATGGGCCCCAGATGACCTGACAATGCACTGATGACTTTGAGCCTCTAACACTTGGTCAAGTTGCTTCAAAATGAACCTTGGCTCATATAATCTCTTGTGAATAATCATGTGGCCTTCATTTCAAGGAAAAAATTGCTCTCTCTGCACAGATGAATTCTCTTGATACTAGTCTTGACTGATAAGATGCAATGTACTATGCAATGTTAATGACCTAAAAAATGAAATGAATGTATGAATGGGGGTGCAAATTTGAGGTGCGACAGCTATATATCAGAAGAAGTGTATGTCAATCAACCTCTAGGTTTTGAAAACTCAACTTATCCAGAACATGTTTTTAAACTTAAGAAATCTTTATACGGTTTAAAACAAGCTCCTAGAGCCTTGTATGAAAGACTAGGCAATTTTCTTCTGGAACATGACTTTATTAGAGGAAAAGTTGACTTTACACTCTTCTGTAAAAACATTAATAATGACCGCATGATATGCCAGATATATGATGATGACATTATTTTTGGTTCAGCTAATCCTTCTGTATGTCAAGAATTCTCTGAGCTAATGCAGGCAAAATTTGAAATGAGCTTAATGCAAGAACTAGAGTTCTTTCTAGGAATTCAAATCAATCAAGCTTCAGAAGCCACCTATGTTCATCAAAGTAAATACATTAAAGACATTCTGAAGAAATTTGAAATGGCGGAATGCAAACCTGCTAAGACACCTATGCATCCTACTTGCATTCTGGAAAAAGAAGAAGTTAGGCAGAAGGTTTGTCAGAAGCTCTATCGTGGTATGATAGGCTCTCTTCTCTATCTGACTGCTACACGTCCTGATATTCTGTTTAGTGTTTGTCTTTGTGCCAGATTCCAATCAGATCCTAGAGAATCTCATTTAACAACTGTTAAAAGAATAGTCATGTATCTGAAAGGAACCCCTAACATGGGCCTGACGTATGAGAAAACATCAGAGTATAGACTTTCTGGTTATTGTGATGCAGATTACGCAGGGGACAAAATGGAACATAAAAGTACATCTGGGAACTGTCAGCTCTTGGGAAATAATTTGATATCCTGGGCCAGAAAAAGGCAACAACCATAGCTCTGTCCACTGCAGAAGCAGAACATATTTCAGCATCATTATGCACTACTCAGATGCTCTGGATGAAGAATCAACTAGAAGATCTTCAAATCTTTGAGAATAATATTCCTATCTTCTGTGACAATACTGTTGCTATCTGTTTAAGTAAGAATCATGTTTTACATACCAGAGCTAAGCACATCGAAATAAAACATCATTTCATTAGAGACTATGTTCAGAAAGGGGTAGTAACATTAAAATTTATTGATACAGACCATCAATGGGCTGATATTTTTACCAAACCCCTTGCTGAAGATAGATTCTTTTTTATCTTAAAAAATATAAACATTCAAAATTGTCCAGAATGAAATATGCCTCTGAGATAGCAAAATAAGACTCTAAAGTAAACAGTTGGATTCTGTATCTGACTCTGATGCTACTACCAGTTAGAAGTTATCTGAGTTAGAAATCTCCAGGAACCAACCCTTTGGTATTCTTGAAGATCAAATAAAGTAACACGTGGTACATCTTGTGTCTGACCTTGGAACTTCTAGACAGCTGTCTAGCAGTAATCAAGAAACAGATTCTTGATGTCTCCTCGAGCAATGCGCTGATTTTGGGATTAGATGTCATTTATGTGTTGTAATCATTCTCCTCTCTAACGTGCTTACTTGGTTAACGTGCTATCTGTTAAACTCTCATTTCTGTGTCGTTTTGCATGTGCCCTAATTGTGTATATATACTTTTCACAATCTACAATTGCACACTTTCACACTCACGAACTCACAAAACCTTTCCTCTCAGTTCTCTCCTCCTTCAAAGGTTTTTCTGCAATTTTTACCAAATTTCTTCAGCATTCATCATCATCTTCAACCATTCTTCATGGATTCTCAGCAACAGTCAGTGTACAACTTCTCCCAATAGATGAACTCAACAGAGCAAGCACCAAGTTCCAGTCAACAAACCCCTGCAACCATCGGGGTCGTGTCCACTCCTATCTACCAGGAACCTCACATTCTTGATTGTGAGCCTCACATTCATCTTGCAACTCCTTTTGACAAGCTAGAAGTTCTTTGTAAAACCTTGGTGGATTTTGATAACATAAAGCGTAATGGCGTCGACCTCACTGACGAACTGAAAAAGCAAGGGTGGGAAAATTACTTTCAATGCCTCTATGGCCCGGTGTACACGAATCTGGTGAAGGAGTTCTGGCGTTTCGTAGACTCTGATGATCACTACATTGTCTCCTACATTCTGGGAGTCAAGATAGTCATCACATAGAAATTGATTGCTTCTCTTCTGAACATGGAGAAGACAGGAGGAAGACGCATCTACAACATCCACCCTAGGGCAAAGTACTTGTCCCAGGAGATAAACCCTACCATCTTTCAACAGAATGCTGAAGGCAAGCATTCCAAGAACAAGGAAATGCATCAGAACCTCCCGGTCTGGCTGAAGATTATCTTAGGCACCATCCATCACCGTCCGGCTTCAAACTCCTCAGACTACACCAACACAGACCAGAAGTGAATCCTCTACTGCACTCACAAGGGTCTGAAGCTCTGCCTACCTGCACTCCTATTCAAGTACCTCAGAGATTACTTCAAAGACACCATAAACAATATGAAGACAAGGAACTACATCCCTCTAGGGAGACTGATATCTGATGTGTTGATCGAGAGTGGCCTCGTGGACCATCTGATTCAGCTCAAACTCATGGAAGACGTCATGATTGATACTGGCAGACCCCTGAATGCTCGCAATTTGAAGAGCATGGGAATCATTGATCAAGTGAGAGCCAAACCAAAACTTGACACCTCCTAGGAAGCACTTAAAGATCAAAGGGAGATTCCCAATGGACTCTACTTATTCTCCAAGATCGACCCTCCAGAGGTAATTGCTTACTATCTAGAGGATCTGTACAAGCAAGGAGTGGATATCACAGAATTCCAAGTGGACTGGCTGCTTGAGTTTCCACCAAACTTCTAGAAGAGGATGCGAGAGCCCTCTAAGAAGACCAAGCAGGCGAAGAAAGCTAAGCTGGGAGAAACATCGGGATCAAGACCCCCAGTGCCTCTGGTTGGATCTCCAGGTAAGTCTGTATGTCTCCCTCCCTCTGTAAAAATCAAACCCATTGCTTCTTCACTCCCTCAAACAAACCCTATATACATAATTGTTGATACTCCTCCCTCAACCACCAGATCCTCTAACCAACCATCTCAAAAATTCAAACTCGCCACCACAACTCTACTTGTTTCAGAAGCAAAAATGTTAAATGAAACCACTTCACCATCTTCATCATTATCTCCTCAATCCTCACCTTACTACGACCTTTCATCTGACACTAAAGCTTCTGACCCTCACTCCCCCATTCTGGCTCAGCTCCAAGACCGTGCTTTGGCCTCTCAAAAGCCATCACATCCTAACCCTGAACCTGAAGTCACCTCCCCGCCTCCGGAAAACCCAAACGCAACCACTTCTGAACCTTAACCATCAGCACCAACCCACTCTGAACCACAACCTTCAGAACTAATCCACCTTGAATCACAACCATCTGAACCAACACACTCTGACATACCACAACCCATCATTTCCACTGACCCAAAAACTCCCACACTTAACCTAAGTTCCCCCATCTCACCCTCCCAAGCCTCTGCCAATGAACCGAAACTACCCTTCTGACCCTTGAAGAAGCAATTAAGGTTTTTGCAGAGTCTTCAGTTGAAAAGTTCAAGTCTCTGACCATTAACTCTGGTATCAGTGATGATCCCTCCGCTGTAAGGACTCACTGGAATAGAATGATAAGTTGGATGACCTCTGAAGTCTTCAAGTTGAAAGGCCTCTCTGAACAAGTCTGCAACGACTTCATCAGAGACGCTGAGATCAGACTCCAAGAGTGTCTAGCCAGAGAAGCTGAGGAATGGGCAAGACAAGAAGCTGAAGAGAAAGTCGGTCAAGAAGAACTTCAGAGAATCAGAGAAGCTGAAGCAAAACTCTTGTTGGTGCTGCTATTGCTGAAGCTGAGGCAAAAGCCAAAGCCGGTGCTGAAGAAGCTGCGCGCCTTGCTAAAGAGTCTGCTGCCAAAGCCAGAGCTGATGAACTGACCCAGGGGAGCCCTCCAACTCTAGATTCGTCCCTCTGGTCCTGAAGACTCTCAAAGAGCTGTAGAAAGAACAACAGGTAGTTCAAGCCAGAGTGGATCAACAGGACTCTGTCAATGTAAACATTTAGAACATGTTGTCTCAACTGCTCCAGAGGATGCCTCTTCCTCTAAATCCTTAGGCACCTAGGCTACTTTGTTTGTTGCTTTCTATGTTTTGATGTATGTGTCTTGCTTTCTTGTTTTTCTGCCTTCTGACTTATGTGCGTATCTGTAAATGCTTATTTATATCAATATCACCTTTTTTTGTTGCTATGTCTTTTTTATTTTGACAAAAAGTGGGAGAACTAAAATAGCTATGATGAAAACATAACTAATTCCTATCAAGCACCGCAAACATTCTCTCTAAAATCAATGACTTAAGATATGCAGGAAAGTAACTAAAAGTACCAAACCATGGAAGGTCCGGTAAGAACTTCTGAACTATCCAAAGATCTAACTCAGGGGGAGCCCATTGTAATATCTGATCTAAGATCTTCTTTAAATGTTTCATCTTTAATCTGAACTATTTTATCATCAACAAAAAGGGGGAGATTGTAAGAACAACGTTTGTTCTACAATATATCTCTAAGATTTTGATGATAACAAAGGATGAAACCAAAAATGGTACTCTAACGAGATTTTTTCTTAGTGTGCAGGACTCTGAACATTTACGCAGGATTCTGACCATACATCAGATACAAAATTACATCAGATATAAAGTATTAGATGATTAGACGCCACTCATAAAGGAGTACGTCCAGAAGGTTCTGATTCAACACAGATACCAGCGCAACAGTAAGAAGTCAGAAGCTCCGACAAAAGACTATTGGATTCAGACTCTGATACTTAAGAAGTCTATAGCACTGAGAAGCTCTGACGAAGTCAGACATAGTCATCCTCTGAAGATAAACTATGGTATATCAAGACTCTGATGCAGACTCACCAGTCCAGAGCGCGTAACCTAAAAGAACCTCATTATGGAAAGAAAGTATTTAAAGAAAGAAATAATGAGGCGGACAAATGGTTTTAGAAAGAAATAATAGAAAAAATGAAATTAATTATTCTTCAATGACCAAGATTCTGCATCACTCCAACGGTCCTTCACAACGACTATATAAAGGACGGATTACTTCTCTAGAGAACACACCTGAGACACATAGAATTATCATTCATTCTCTCCCTTTTTCACGAGCTGCTCCTCTTACGTGAAAACCTTTTGCTCTCATATTTTCTGTAATACTTGCTTGTTGTTAGAAGCACTTTACATTACAATTTACTTTTGCTTAAACTATTTCCTAAAGTGACTCTATGCAGTCTAAATACTTTAGAGGGCTAAGCGGTTATTCTCTTAGACGATTGGTTATGTAATCTTTCAAGATTAGTGGATTAAGTCCTTTTTTAAGGCGAAATCACCTTGGCCGGGTGGACTGGAGTAGCTTTGAATTTCAAGCGAACCAGTATAAAATTTTGTATGTTTTTAATTTCTGAAAAAGTTTTCATTTCCAAAACAATTCAAACCCCCTTTCTTTTTTTTCTCAACCTTCATTGTCAAGTTTTCTCCATCCATGTTCGTCAGAACTAAAGCTCCACCAGAAAAAGCTTTCTTCACCATATACGATCCTTCGTAGTTAGGGATCCATTTTCCACATGAATATTTTTGAAGGGAGATTAGCTTCTTCAACACTAAGTATCCTACTTTGAACTCTCGAGGTCGAAACTTCTTTTCGAATGCTCTCTTGAGCCTTTTCTAATATAACTAACTTTGACACAGTGTCGTTAGTCTTTTTTCTTCGATCAGGTTGAGTTGGTCAAATCTAGTTTGAATTCATTCTGCCTCTTCTAACTCAATCTCCATCAAGACTCTCAACGAGGGGATCTTAAGTTATATTAGTACAAAACCTTCATTCCATATGCTAGAGAGAAAGGGGTTTCCCCTGTTGAAGTGCGAACGAATGTTCTATATCCGTGTAGAGAAAAAGGTAACATCCCATGCAGTCCTTATAAGTCTTCACCATCTTCAGAATGATCTTCTTGATATTTTTGTTAGCTGATTCTACAACACCGTTCCTCTTTGGTCTATAAGGGGACGAATTATGATGTTCAATCTTGAAGTTCTCGCATAACTCCTTCATCATCTTATTGTTTAGGTTTGACTCTTTATCAGTGATAATCTTACTGGGAGTCCCATAACGACACATTATCTCTTTCTTGATAAATCGGGTGATTACTTGATTCATCATATTTACATAAGAAACAACTTCTACCCACTTGGTTAAGTATTCAATCACAACCATAATGAAACCATGTTCGTTTGCAGCTTTTGGTTTGATCATACCAATCACTGATATGCCCCACATCGAGAATGGACATGGTACAGTCAAGGCATTCAATGAGTAATTGGCACGTGCACCTTATTAGCATAAACTTGACACTTGTGGCATGTACTGGCATAGTGGTAACAATCTGTTTCCATCGTCAATGTAAGACCCCAACTTTGACTCTAAGATCCCTCATGATATCTCATCATATGCATTGGCATTGGGATCACAAATTGGCATCCTCTTTACCCCTCATCCATTGGGTTTGCATTGGGAGAGATCTCCAAGCACATTTGATTGTATCATACTACATTTTTCTTTATTTCCTAACCAAAATACCAAAAATATGTTAATGTATAGTTTGTTGCTTTTTTAGGTAGTGTGTATGCTCACCTATGCTCTATCAAAGCTCATATCCAGGGATTAAGACCCTCAATGCAAAGGGCACAACCAAGAAATGGTTTACGTTGTCTCTAAGAATCATATATGTATCCCCATGATCTTCACATGTTATTTTGATCAAGAACTCATCAAGAGTTTGGAGTTGGTTTGCCTTGGAAACCCTAAATCATCTGGGTATCTTGTGTGACTTCTTCAATAAGTTTCTTCAATAATTGATGAAATATTTAAAGGTATACTTCATATTACATCATCTTATGCATATATGATCCTCCATGAGTCCCAAAAATCAAGAGAATGTCAAGCTAGCAAGGTGGTTCATGGTGGTTAACCAGAGAAAGTCAACTGGTCAAAATTAGGGTTCCCTAGACCCTATCTCCTACAATATTTGTCATATGAAAATGATTCCAAGAGTAACGTTACTCAAAATGACATTCCAAACAACTTTCATGTTTAAGTCAAGAGCTAGTTTTTCTTGAAAAGTCATTTTTTATGGTGAACGATTATAGGTCATTTTGTCTAAACCCTAGTTTGGAGGTCAACTTCCCAAGACCATAACTTGCTCAATTTTTAAGATATGGAATCCATTAAAATTGCATGATCAAATTCAGGATGTCTACTTAAACTTTGATGTTTGGAGGAAGTGCAAATTCAACTTTCAAATTCATGTGCCAAGAGGAAACATTATAGGTCATTTTGGGTAACTACCATTGAATAAGTGATTTTCCTCAACTTCTAAAATGCATAACTCCTTTATGACATATCCAAATGAGGTCAAATTTCTGACCAAATTTAATAGGTTTGAAAGAGATACAACTTTGATGAAGGAACTTTTCTCATTTCAAGCTCATAGAAAAAGTTATTCAAGGTGGAAGAAGTGAACATTTGACTTGGGACTTTGAAAATTTTCAAATATGTTTGATATCCCAAACTTCAACCTCAAAATCCATCGTGATCCAAGCTTAAAATGAAAATGTGTTCAACATGAAAGTTGTTCCCCTTGATCTCATCTTTCCAAAATCTCCAAGATCATCTTATTTGGCCAAAGTATGAAGGCCTTGCGCATGGCTGTAAGTTAAAGGACCATTTGGATAATTTCAACTTCAATTTTTCATACACATTTGCATGGACTTCTAACATGATTTCAGCATGGTGTACATTCAATTATGGATAAGATCACATCATCGCATGGGCTTAGCACACACCCATGCAACCATGCAAAGGAGAAATTCAAAATTTGTCAAATTTGGAAGTGTGTGGAAATCAATCTCATGGCCTATAAATAAGACCCTCATTGTTCACAGTTAAGGACCTCATGCCCAAGCTTTGAACCTGTAACCTCAAACCCTCACCATTGAAGGATAAACTTGAGGATTTTCTTTGAAAATCGAGTTTTAATTCTCCATCTATTTTGAGATTGAAACTCCAAGAGTCCATCCCTTTCTTTGATCCATTTCACTTCCATCAATGCAAGATCGTGCCAACCTGATGCTCCATTGATGGTGATTTTTTAGAATTTTCATCTCTTCGATTCTCCCTCAATTCTTCACCATTCTTGTTGATTTTTGGTTGTCTGAAGTCCTATCAATGTAGGCAAGAATATTAAGTTGCTTTGAGGTCAAATCGAAGCAACTCAGTTCATGATCCTCAAAATTCAAATCCCTGTATCTTCTTATATACTTGGAATTGGACAAAATTGAGGCCAGATTCGTGCTCCTGGGAATTTTTTCTTCGAATTAGTGTACTCACTTTTCATTTTTCATAAGGTTTGAGTTGGACCAATCTGGTGGTCCTCACCGAAGAAGATGACCGGAGCTAGGGCTTCGGGGATGCGCTGGAACAATCCAGACAATCTGATTTATTTGAATTGTTTAATCTCGTGTGTTGCTTCTGATTATCATGCGTGTACACGCATTGACTTGAGAACATGTGGAGCGCATGCTTCCAACCATCTGATATGCCACCTCAATTAATTAGGGAGACCAGATGGCTCTCCTTTTTTTTAATTTCTTATTATTTAATTTAACCTATTATTTTTTTAAAATTCATATTAATTTCATTTTTAATCCAAAAAATATGGGACCTTCACTAAAAAATTTCAAATATTTTCCTCTTTCATTTTCTGAATTAAAATTATTTTTTGGATTAATTTTGATATTTTTTATGAATTAATTGTTTTTGTGCGTATTTTTAATTGTTTAAAAATACTTCTAACTTTTCCAAAATAATGAAATTTTTTGTCTAAGGTCCTTTGACCTTGGTGTTTTGAAGAGGTTTTAGGTTTTTGATCAAACATAATTTAATTTAAATGCATTTTAATTTGATTTTTAATTGATTAATTATGTCGAAATTGTGTTGAGCCATTTTTATTGACTTGTGAAGTTTGACTATGTGTTTGGGCCTTGGTCAAGGTTGATTTGACTTTTGTTGGATTAAAATCATTGGGTTTAGGGGATTGATGAAATGTACATTTCATCTCCCAAAATGAATGAATGATTTTAATTTGATAAAATTCCTCCCATGACCAATTTGTGTTTGTCTCATCTCCCCTTCCTCTTCATCTTCAATCCTATTCTATCCCATCCCTTTCATTGACCAATGAAGTCTCAATATCCTAAGGCTAATTGGTTCGTCAATAACTTTGTGTTAGATGAACCAATACAAGTATGAATGAGATTAGGTCCATCCTTTGATCATTTTCTTTTTTTGTGTGGTATGTTTTAGGAGTATGGTTCATTATACCATATCTCTAACATGCATTAACACCAAAATTTGCCTGACCTCAGATAGTTGTGACTTCTACATAAGTCCAATTACGATTGCTTAACATAACGCTAAATTTTACCCAAAGGCATATCATTCTAGTAAGTGAGATTGTAAGTCTCCCCCCTTTCATGGTATTGTGTGGAAACTTGTCCTTTTTTACTTCACTTGGAAGATGTCTTGGTTCAAGGATCCATGCTTGTGAATAGAGGGTTGAGTGTTCTCCAAAAAATGACTTAATCAATTGAAAAGAAAAACTTCACTAACATCTAATCAACTAACATTTGACTAGCTTTTATTATTATTGATTTTAATTTCAAGTCATTTACTTTATGCAATTTAAATTCAAGCAATTTACCATTTCATTTGCCATTTTACATATCATTTAACTTGTTTATGTTTATGCAATTTTCACTTTGCTCACTTGAGCCATATATTGTGATTGTATATATTTGTTTGTGTATCTTTTTTGTGTTTATGGTCTTAGGACCTTAAAATACCTAATAAACAACATAAAAAACCTAAAAAATGTTTGTATGGACTGTTGGATTTGATCTGAGCTTTGGACTTAGAATTAGGCAACATTCCCTATGCAAAAGGACTTGGCCAATGCCAACATTTCTGAAACCAAGTTATTGTGATTTTAGCTTTCACATGATGCAAGTATTGGGATCACTTGAGTTCATATTCTACATGGTCTTGATGCAAATGTTACTTCAAACCTGTGTCTAATGCCTTATTCTGAGCCATTTAAGGAGTATGTCATCTGATACATGGGAAGATTAAGAAGAAGACTATGAAGTTTCTAGCTTGGATGTGGCTATCTTTATTTGATGCCTTACTCTTCATTTTGATGCTTTCGTATTGATATTGCTTGATTTAAAGTCCAAAGGAAAAGTGGGTTTCTATATGACATTCTTGTCTATTGGATTGTATCCCAATGGTCAGATATTTTCAACCCTTAACTTTTAAGTTTTTGCTTTGGATTAGTCTCTTCATCTCCTCCCATTTCTTAAATTTTAAATCTCTCCCCCTTTTTAAAATCTTTTTTGCTTGTGATTTCTAACTTAGACTCTCTTGCAAATTAGAAACCTCTCCCTTAAGCCATTGCATTTTAAAATCATTTCTTAAATCGAACTTGTAAATGAATCTAATCATATTGACTTAAAATTTCAAAAGACAAAAAGAACTAACACTCATTCAAACTCTTTTATGCCTTTTGTGCCTCTTTTAAATATAAGTCTTTGTTAAAATCAATTCACTCACTTTGAAATTGATAATACGAACTACGAGGTTTGGATCCCTCATTTTTACGTTGGTACGTAGGCACAAGTCTGAAGGTCTTGTCAAACACAAAAATATAATTAATGAATTCTTTTCTCATCCCCACGCTCTATTTATTGCAAACATCATTTTATACCAAAACACATACACACATAAAAAGGGCTCCCTAGGAGTACCTAGGACACTTTGGGTGCTAATACCTTCCCTCTGTGTAACTGTCATACCCCAATTTTGTCCGGGTAAGAAAAATCTTTCACCAGCATTTACCACCAGAAGTTATAAGGCATAAACTCTATCTTAGGGTTTCTCAGCCCTAAGCTACTCCAAACTCCCCATCCTTCCTAAAGGCACATTCAATACTCACATGATCATTCTAAAGAAAACCCTCAATGGGATCAAACTTTCAACAAATCTTTCAGTGGCATTTCATCTGTTAAGTTCCTTGTTCATGACCCAAAAAAGTTTGTTGTGTTTATCTCTTATCGGTATTACTAAGGCATGGGATGGTATGTGCATTTTTTAAGCTTGTTGGTTATAAAAAGGCCGATTTTGGTTATCCATGAGACCTTTTGGTTTAAAGCCCACTCCTATCAACATGTACACAATTAATACTGCAAGTTCAAGGTGTGGTTCAAATCTTTTTACACGTACTAATCCAAGTCCACTCTCTTATTAGTAAGTATTAAAAGCCATTTTACTTGTGATGATCACTTGATTAGCCCAAGTTTGCAAGGCCATTGTTACATCCCAAATACTTGTGCCAAGTCTTAATCCTTCATAAGTATCAAAATTCAAGTTGCATTTTTGAAGCATGTATTTGATTGTTTTAAGCTAAGGTTAATTATTGGAAGGGACTATTGTGATGGACAACGTTTTAAGGCTCTCATATTTTACAAGACCTATGCGCCATGACCTTTTGTTGGCTTCATGGTTGGAGTTGAGCTTTTAATGCTTATGGTGTGCGTTTCATGTTGTTCCTTTAATGATTATTTAGCCAATAATAAACATACTAAGGGCAACCAATTTGAACGTTCATTCTGGTATTTATGGTGGTCCAAATAGTTTTCAACAAGATATTACTTCAAGACTTGAATGTTTGAAAATTGATTACACGAACGAAATTCTAATCTAAGATATTACAGACAGTCCAAAAGTTAAAACACATTATCCAAAAATACAAAGTGTTACATATTGAATAATCAAAGTTTGCTGCAAATCCAGCTGACTGAAAACAGAGCTTTCAAAAACCATTGCCAAAACCATCCTTTAGGTCGAAGCACCCTAATTCAAGCTCCCTCATAGAGTTGGCGCAACAGATCTCTTTCTCAATTGGAGTTGTTTCACCTTTGTTACCTGCGAAGAAATAACAACTTAAGTCAAAAAGTCTTATCATAAGCACTTAAAAAACTGAAGAATAATTAATAATTTAATCAGGTAAACGCGACTGTTGAGGATATAATTTTGGAATTAGGGTTTTGTTGGAACTGTTTTTTTTGCTGTTGTTTTGTTTCCTTTGATTTGGTTAGGAGAAATATGTGGTTTGTTCATTTTGTTTGAGTTTTTGTTTGGATGAGTTTTGAGTTTTGTTCGGCTCGATCCGGTTGATTGAGGATGATTTAGTGAAAAGGAAGGTCGGATTCGGATTCCCCAGCCAAAAAGAGAGGGAGTTAGGGTTTGTATTTTGGGTTTTGGACGTGGGTTGGCCGGAGAAGAAGGTGGTGCCGTCGTGGGTGGACGGTAACCACCGTCTTCTCTGATGAATCTTGGCCAGCGGGGGGTGGTTTCACTTGCAGAGCGTTAGAGCTCTAAAGTGAAGACAGAGAAATCATATTGCCAAATGAATCCATTTCTTCTGATTTTGTTTTTAAATGGGCACTTCTGGGTGGGCGCATGTGCGCCATGTGGCTCCTTCTTGGAAGGCCACGCCTGGTTTTGACTTTGGTCAACCAGGCTATTCCATGGAAGCGCCCCTACCATTCCTTACTGTGTACTAGCATCATGTTCACACATTTGGTTGAATGGTTTAGACTCATTGATCTAACGGCCCTGGGTTGATCTTCATAGTCAATTCGTTGACTAGCAGTCTTCTTGAAGCTATTGGGCCTGCGTGTGAGGTCTCCAAACCAGCCCACACGCCTCTCATGTTTCCAGCACCTCCCTTTCTGGATAGGGAGCGTTTTTGGTTTTGCTTGGGCCAAAGGCAGGCCCATTCTCTTTAAAAAAAATAAGTTATTTCCTTTTGATTTATATGTATTCATACAATTTGTTTTATTTAAAATCAATTAGGCCATTTTAGGATTTCCAACCAATTAATATTTTGGTTAAATAATTAAAATTTTATTATTTGTGTAATTAATCCTTTTCATTTTTATGTATTATTATTTAACTTATTCGATTGATTATCTTCTTATAAGACTTATTTATATTGAGTTTACCCTATTCAGTTATTTATACAATACTTTGCACCACTCAAGCCATGTTATTTTAGGATATATAGTTGGTAATTATTCCAAGCATTATAATCATATTAAACCACATACTTCTCGATTCAATGTCGAGCCCACTTCCCAAATGCCCTTGTAAGTCGATTGCTTATAGCATCACCATCAATCTCACATAGCTTACTCTTGGGCTTTCTTACAATGAGATCTACTCGATTATTAATTGATCGATTGGATGAACGATTCACTAAATAAAGTCCACTTCGTTCGTACACATAAATTTGAAACCTTGATCCAACATCGAGTATTCTTTATTTAAATTAAATTAAAATACCTAATCACAATTAAACACCATTTCATTTGGAAATGAATAAGGATATGATTTTAAGTTTTGAACTCCTCTCCTCGATTATTTGAATACGAGTTCTTTTACTCAGTTAGTCGAATAATCGTCATTTCTAATCCACTTAAGCATAAATTAAATCAAACGTTCTTACAATGAATAAAAATGAAATGGGGGATGGCTTTAAGCCTTTAACTCCTCCCCTCAATTGTTTTAATACGAGTTTTCTTACTCGGTCAGTTAAACACTCGTCATTTCTTTACAAATTTCTAAACCCAGATTAAATCAAATTATTTTCATAATAAGAAATGAAAAGGGAGATGACTTTGAGTTTTCAACTTTTCTCCTCAATTGTTTGAATACGAGTTCTCTTACTCGGTCAGTCGAGCAATTGTCATTTTTTCCGCAAATTAATAAATTAATTAAATCATTTTCACAATAAACTATACGAAAAGGGAGATGGTCTTGAGTCTTCGATTCCTCTCCTCAAATGCTTGGATATGAGTTGTCTTACTCTGTCATCCAAGTACTTGTCATTTATTCTAAAAATACCAACCATACATAAACCTATTTTCATAATCACTCAGATGAAACAGAAAGTGGTCTAGAGTCTTCTATTCCCTTTCCCGATTATTAGGATACGAATTTTCTTACTCGACCGTCCGAGTAATCGTCATCCATTCAAAATACCTTAACTATTATCAAATCCTTTCATAATAAAGGATGAAAAGGGAGATGGTCTAGAGCCTTCGATTCCTCTCCTTGACTATTAGGATACGAGTTATCTTACTCGAATATCCGAGTAATCGTCATCTAACAAAATGTCTCAACACATCAAATATATATCTTTCTCGCCCCCGTGCGATCAAAACCAATAAAACAAAACGTTAAACATATTAATCCAACTTGTCACCCTCGTGTGATCAAAACTCTTTTCAGAAAGAACACTATTTAATCCTTTCTAATGCGCATGACAAACCAATGCTTAAGCCTCCGCCGAGAGTAGACAAGCCAACGTTTAGCCTTTAGAACGCGATCTAAACAGTTGTTCACTAAAAGACACCAACCAACTGTAGTTCCCCGAACTACGAATGCTCTGACTTCCTTATTGCACCATAAGGATACGTAGGTACGAGATTGCGAGATGTTGGCGAGCACACTAATAAAAAGCCTCCCTTTTCCCCTTTCTGAGGTTACCATTCATCTCTATTTTCAATCTTTATTCACTCGAAGATAACAAACAACATAAGCTAGCACTCAAATCGCAAATTAGGAACTAAAAGGTTCTCGTTGAGTACAACGGACGTGGGGGGTGCTAATACCTTCCCCTTGCGTAATCAACTCCCGAACCCGAATATGGTTGTGACGACCATTATTCTATTTTTAAGGGTTTTATAGATATTTTCTTATTCCTTCATTGGAATGAATAAAGTTCGGTGGTTACTCTGTTTGGACGTAATTTTTCCGCGACCATCGCGAGGAATCGTATTTTTCGAGATGCGACAGTAACCAACTCCCTTACCTATAATCTCTAGCATTTTATTATTTTTGATTTGAAAGCTTCTTATGTTTGGGTTTTGTTCGTACTTTTCCCTTTTCCTTTGGAAACAATAAAAGTGCGGTGGCGACTCTGGTTTTATTGACGTTGAGTTTATCCATAACTTAATGGTCATGAATTTACTGCTACAAAAATTAAGTGGTGACTCTGTTGGGGAGTAGTCCTTGGTGGGTTTAGCCTACTCTTTTATGTGTATAGAATTGTATATATGATGTTTGTATATTTGATTGTATGATATAATCTGCTTGTTGTGCTTGGTGATCTCTGAGTGGTGAGATAAGTTCTAACCCGAACTTGAGTGCAATTAAGATATGAGGATGGTATAGTCATGTTCGACTTGTGTGGAGTAGTCTTTAACAAGTTGGCTTGAGATCCATCTGCTCAGTGGAGACCCTTTTGGAGTTATGAATGTCACACAAGTTATTTATGGTTAGCCATTACTTTCTTTTATTTGGGGTCCGAGAAGCTAAGGACAGTAGAACATTTAACCCAACTTGGCCTATTTAGAACTTAGTGCGTAGACTGTTCTGGTGTAGACTTGATAACAATTGTTAACGCGATACTACACTCAGACGAGTTTCTCTTTAGAATATTATGGGTTGATGAGTCAGTCATCCTAACCTATAATATCTGATAGATGGAATTAACACTCTAGGAAATTTTTAGAACATGATCTACAGGTTTTTATCCTTAGTACACTCCTTTGAGATGGTTCTTAACCTGACTCCATGCTCGTGACTCACAACAAACCCTTTGATTTGGTTGATCCAATCAAGTCTTGTCAATATCAATGGAACTTGGTTGTTGATAAGGTGAAAACCATAATCCACCAGAATGGATGATTGACCTTGACAATGACTCGATTCATCCCTTGACCTTTGTTTGCCTTGTGTGTGATCCCTTGTTTGCGATTGTTGCATTCATGCATTCATGTGCATCATAACATTCATCGCACGAAAATAGCTTCAAGGAACTGAGGTTTTATTTGCAAATATTTTCAGACCATGGATTATGGATGAAGGAACAATGTCATGGGAAGATTTTATCCGTGTTATCTGATGATGTGGTTGAAGGACTCTTGAGTGTGTTGGTTCAGTTTTATGACCCTCTATACCATTGCTTCACCTTTCCCGAGTATCAGCTTATGCCTACGTTAGAGGAGTATGCACATCTCTTAGGAATACCCGTTTCTGACAAGGTGTCTTTTAGTGGATTGGAAGAGATTCCCATATCTCATATTATAGTTGAAGCTCTTCATCTGAAGAAGTCTGAGATTAAGGCTCATTGGGTGAAGAAAGGAGGAATGTTTGGCTTGACTTTTGAGATTCTTATTGGGAAAGTTACTGCTTTTGCTCAAGCCGATAGTGTGGATGCTTTTGAAGCCATCTTTGTGTTGCTCATCTATGGTTTGGCTTTGTTCCCTAACATTGACGGTTTTGTTGATGTTAACACCATTAGAATCTTCTTGATTGGGAATCATGTACCTACTTTGTTGGGTGATATATATTTCTCTTTGCATTTGAGTAATTCTAAAGGTGGTGGAACTATTTTGTGATGTATTCCTCTTCTGTACAAATGGTTTATTTCGCACTTGCCTTGGACGCTTGCTTTTATGGAGAACAAACAATGTCTATGGTGGTATCAAAGACTTATGCCCCTCACTAATGACAATATTGTTTGGTATGACTCTGCATTAAGTATCTTGGATATTGTAAGACCCTAATTTTGACCCTAAGATCCCTCATGTCATCATATCATTGCTCATTGCATTTGCCTTAAGGATCATAGCATCTTGGCTCCTTACCCTTGGGTTGGGACTTGTGTGAGTTGGTATGAGACCACTAAGCATGCTTGAATTGTATATTATTGCTTTTCCTATTTTGTTTACTAACCAAAAGCACAAAAATATGTCGTTGACTTGTTTGTTTTGAAGCTCAAGCAGTCATGTGATCCAAGGCTCCTAGGAGGCCCCTATGCCCATTGAAGTGGCCAGATAAAAGTGAAAGAAAGCATGACAATGGTTCCCAAATCTCTCAATCATCATATATGTCTCCCAAGTATCTCAATTTGTCAATTTTATCAAGATAAACCAAAGGGCTTGAGGATTATTTCCCAAGGAAACCCTAATTCAACTGTGCATTGACTGTGCCTTGCTCATGAAGCAACCTCCACCTATGATCAAATACAATCAAGGGAAGTTCTTTAATTAATTATTTTATACATATATGAGCTCATGTGAGTTACCTCAATCATTCATTCATCAAGATTTGAAGTTTGGCTTTGAGAAGTTGATCAGTCAAATCATCTGACTATTTTGAAATTCACTGAGACCTAATTTTGATGTGTTTGTAAAATGAAGATAACCCCAAGAGAAAAAAATGTTCTTAAGAACCATATGAACAACTTTCATTTTCATCAAAAATCCATTTGAAACTTGTATGGTCATCATTAATTTCAAAACATTATAGGTCATTTTGACTGAAACCCTAATTTTGGGTCAACTTCCCAAGGACCTAACTCCTTCATTTTTTATAATTTTGAGGTGAAACCAAGTGCATTGAAAATTTTAAGATGTCTACTTAAAATGTTATGTTGGACAAAATTTTATAATCCTAAAATAAATACATGTGATAATACAAAACATTATAGGTCCCTTTGGACCAAAGCCCTTGAAATGTGAAAAAGTCCAACTTCAAGTGCCCATAACTTTCTCATAAAAAATCCAAATGATGCAAACTTTAAGTCCAAATTGATTTTCTTGAAAAGATATACAACTTTTAGGTTGGAGGTTTTTCCATTTAAGGCTTTCATCATTGAAACAGAAGGGCTTAAAGTTGGTCCATTTTGGTAAAATTTCCATATACATGTTTTGTACTTTGAACTTCATGGCCAATTTTCAATATTTTCCCAACTCCAAATGGATTTTTGTTCAACATAACATTTTTTCCTTATGTCAATACCTTTCCAACCATTACCCACATGCTTATGTTTCAATTTTCCAAATGGCATTTTTGAAGAGGTGAAGTTTTGGGTTCAAATATGCATAACATGTTAAAATTCCATTACCGTTCCCACGCGTTTGAATCTGGACCGTTGGATGTTGATTCCCAAATTTAATCTTTGCCTTGCTTTGTTATGTCTATTTTTAATGTTGAATGCCACGCGTTTGACTTGTCCTTACCATGAGCGCACGCTTCTCATCCACAAGATCAGCCACGTCAATTAATGAAGTGGATCTGACGCCTCAGGATTTTTGCTATTTTAAATTTCTGTTTTAAATTTCTTTTATTCCATTTTATTTTTAAAAATCATAACTTCTTTATTTGGAATCACAAAAATATGGGACCAATTGCCAAAAAAATCTCTTGAATTCTAGTTTCTAAAAATGATTTTTAATTATTTTTGTGATTCCATTTAATATTTTTTGTGAATTATTTCATTTCTGATTGTTTTTAATTCATTTAAAAAACTTTTTGATATTCAAAAATGCCAAAAATATTTTCTTAACATCTTTAGATAATGATGAATCTATGAAAAATATTCTCATCAATTTCTTAATTGATTTGAGATTTATTTGAGATTTTAGTCCAATTATGTTATTTTTCTTCATTTTTAATTGTTTAAAATTAGTTTCTGTTTTCAAAAAATGATGAAAAATTCTATCAAACCTTGTTTTACCATGTTAGACTTATGATGATCCAATTGGACTTTTCCAAGTTGATTTGAATTGGATTTGAAGTTTGACCTTTATTTGTTCATTTTATTTCAAGTATTATTTTAATTCCAAAAAATACCAAAAATATTTTTTGTTATTTTTTGACTTCTAATCTTCATCTTATTTCTGTTTACCATTGATTGATGTTGATTCCATTCATGTTTGGTCAATGTGTGTTGGTTATGTTATTTGACTTTTAATTTTGTACATTCCATTTCCATCTTCTTCTTCTTCTTTTTCTTTTTGACCAATTAGTTAATGATTGGTGGTTAGCCTTGACGTATGAGAGGCTTAACCTTCTTTGATCCAAATCAAATTCATCTTGATCAAAGATCAAGTGAATTGCTTTGCATTAAAGATAGGTTGCTTCTTGGTCAAGCAAAAAACCTAAATCCATACAAGGTCATTCTTCTGTTCTTTTGGCATGGCAAGTTGTAGGAGCTTGGCTTACTAGTCATAATCTCTAACTTGTGTTTATTTGCCTATAGTTTTATTGACCGGCCTCAGATAGGTGTGACTACTACATTAGTCCACTTATGATTGCTTAACATAGCGCTAAATTGCCTTATGGCACACTAACACTAAACACTAACCTTTAATTCAAGCATTTAGTTCTTGCAATTTACTTTAATGCAGTTTAATTTCTTGCTCATTAATTCATTTGTCTTTGCCCTTTTCTCATTTAAGCTCATGTTTATGTTTATGCCATTTGCTTTTTGCTCACTTGAGCATATTATTGTGTATATACTATTGCCTTGTGCTTGTCTTGTTTTTGTTTGTGTGAACCCAATGCAAATGGAGAAAGGACTTAGATTTAGGACCTTACCTATGCTAAATGGAGTTTCAAGAGCAACTAGGCCTCATGCCTTTAGAATGCTAAATATGTTGAAGAGCAACTAGGCCTCATGCCTTTAGAATGCTTAATCTTGAAGGTTGAATTGAAAGGGTCCCTATTCTAAACTCACTCTGGTCCATTCTTTCTATTTCATTGTGGAACTTTTTGATTTGTTTGTTCTTGTGTGATAGGGATCCTAAACTTGAGCTATTTAGAAGGACCATTGTCATGGGCGTCCAAGATAAGAGAGACAAATCCAAATTGGAATATCCTAGGAGCTTGGTTGATTATTTTCTTGATTGCTTGAGTCATTTGCTTATTGCTTGCTAAGTTCCAAAGAAAGGAGCAACTTGGATCATCTTTATGATCTCAAGAAGGGAACTCCAAGTGGTTTTACTTCTCTTCCCTCATCTTTGCAAGTTTATGACCTAGCCCTTCTTTTCTTCTCTCCACTCTAACCTAAGCCAAACCTTTTTTTGTGCAAACATTAACATTGCTTTCAAAATTAGAAACCTAGGCACTATGCCTTTGATTTTTGTCAAACTCTTTTCATAACACTTATTTTGAATTGAATCTTAAGACAACTTTGACTTTATTTTGTGAATACTTTTCACTTGTAAATACAACTCACTCAAATTGTTTTTGTGGTTCCAATGGCCACTTTTGCCAAAGCTTTTCAGAAACATTAGCTATTAGGTTTGAGTTATCATAGAGGTTGATGTAATCCTCACCTGTATCCTTAGTGATTGGACTATAAGTCTTCCATACTTATTATAGGGTGGATCCCTCACTAGTATGTTGAAGCTCTCCTCACATGGTGGATTTGTGGTTTTAGGTTGAGTTTTCTCCCTTTGATAACAAAAGCCCTCAAGGCTTTTGACCAATCAATTCACCAACTTATTTTGAGATTTTTACCCCAAACTACGAGGTTTTGATCCTACCTTTATGATGGTACGTAGGAAATGGGTTTATCCATTCAAACACCAAAATTGTAAATAATTTGTATATTCTTCTCTCATCTCCCCAATCATGTTTGCATAAATATTTTTCACAAATACCAACCTACCATACAACATTTGTAAAAAGGGCTCCCTTAGAGTACTAAGGATGTTTTGGGTGCTTAAAACCTTCCCATTGCATAACCAACCCCCTTACCCAGATCTCTGACATTTTTATTAGTTTTTGACTTGATAAAACTTCTCGGTTTTTGTTTGCTTTTTAACCTTTCCTTTGGATAAATAGAAGTGCGGTTGCGACTCGAATTGTATGATTTACTTTTGATTTAGTCAATAAATCTAAAGGTAACGAATACCCCGCTACAGATATTATCGATTGTTATGGTGAATTCTCTAATGTGCCTCTCATTGGTACACAAGGAGGAATCAACTACAACCCTGCATTGGCTTGTCGTCAACTTGGGTTCCCCTTGAGAGACAAACCTAATAACACTCAGTTAGAACGTATTTTCTATCAAGAGGGTAAAGATCCCCGAGATTTAAAGCAGAAGATGGTACATGCTTGGCATAACGTGCAGAGGAAAGGAAGATGGTATGTGCAACTCTATAGCTTTGGAGGCTTACACTACTTAGGTGAAGAAAAGAGCTTTGGAGTTGAAGATGCCTTATGCTTGTGAGAGACCTATGTCTTTGGTTGTGGTTGAGCCATCAACTCTCCCTAACCAAGATGTAGAATAACTGGAAGACGCATTTGCCAAGATAAAGCAAGATAAGGATATGTGGGAAGAGTGGTTCCATGCTTTGAGCTGAAAGCATGAAGAGTTACAACTTGAGTCTAAGGACAAAGATGCGCTTATTGAACTTCTTGAAGATCGAGAAGTGAAGAGACAGAAAGAGGCAGAGGGTCCATCCTCCTCTAGTATGCCTCAGCCTTCTGGTGCTTGGGAGAAGATTGTTGATCAGCTTGTCCTCGAGAAGGCTCAAATGAAGACATCCTTTGAGTCCGAGAATCGACGCATCCGAAGGAAGTATGCATCTGCAACCAAATCATCTGACATTATTGTTAGGGGATCCTTAGGATGATTAGTTTCCTTTTCTCTTGTATTTTGTAATTTGGTTTCTGAAATTGTACTCAGTGTAATCCTTCCAAATTTTATGAATAAAAGAGATTTTTATGGTCAATCAATTTGTTATTATTATATATTTTCAAATAAAATAGTATGTTCTATGAAAATAAAAACAAAAATATTGCATTTCATGCATCATTTGCATAACAGGTTTCTGCTGCCAAATGTCTTGTCGGTTATTCTTCTGTGCTACAGCCAAGCTGACTCACCAATACAACATTCATGCCAATCCACCCAGAATTATGGAGCACTTGGAGCAAGAGAACCGAGAACTGAAAGATGAGAGTTCTCGCTTAACTGTTATGGTGGAGTTTGTTCTAGCTGCCCAGAATCAGCCCTCTCCAACTCCCGCAACTCCTCCTCCTCTGAGGACTGTCATCTCCGAGGTTGTTGCCTCAACTGTGCGTGTGGTTGCTACTCAATTTGGTCAGACCATGCCTATTGGATTCCCATGGGGAATGCCACCAAATTTTATGCCTGAAGGGTTTGCGCCTACTTTTGCTTCCATGATGGCATCTAGCCCGGTCATGTCTGTGCCGCCTCTAGTCATTCACACTCTGCCTCGTCTTAAGGATACCATCTACCATTCCAAGATGTCTGAGGGTCCGAATGTTTATGAGAAGATGGACGAGATGAAGGATCAGTTCCTTGAGCTGCGAAAGGAATTGAAGATTTGAGAGAAAAGGACTTGTTCGGTAAGAGTGCTGCTGAACTTTGCTTAGTGTTGAATGTCAAGATCCCGGTGAAGTTCAAAGTCCCTGACTTTGAAAAGTATAAGGGAAATACTTGTCCACTTAGCCATCTTGTTATGTATGCTAGGAAAATATCAACACAAACTGATAATGATCAGTTATTAATTCACTACTTCCAAGACAGTCTGACTGGTGCCGCTTTGAGATGGTACATGGGGCTAGACAGTGCAAGTATTCGCATGTTAAATGATTTGGGTGAAGCTTTTGTGAAACAGTATAAGTACAATATGGACATGGTGCTTATTAGAGACCAGATGAGGTCTATGTATCTGAAGGACAAAGAGACATTTAAAGAGTATACCCAGAGGTGGAAAGAGCTTGCCTCTCAGATTAATCCTCCGTTGTAAGAGAAGGAGATGACCAAGATTTTCCTTAAGACCCTGAGTTCGTTTTATTACGAACGAATGATTGCTAGTTCCCCCAGTGAGTTTACCGAAATGGTAAATATGGGGATGGGATTAGAGGAAGGAGTCTGAGAGGGACGTCTGTCTAAGGAAGAGGTGTCATCAAACAAGAAATATGGAAGCAGTTTCGCTAGAAAGAAGGAAGGGGAAATTAATGCAGTGGCAGTAGGGAGGCAGAGAAGGCCTCGGGTCAAAAGAAATTTGCAACCGCGTCAAAATTATCACCAAGTCTCGTCTGTTATTCCAGTATTTTATAACAATTAATCAGTGCCAGATCAACAACAATGTCAACAACAACCGCAACAAAGAACAAACAACTACAACAATAACAAAAATAATCAGCAATAACAAAATTTCGAGGAAGAAGGTCACTTTCGACCCTCTTCCAATATCATACGCCGAACTTTACCCGTCTTTGGTTATCAAGAACCTGCTTCGGCCAAGAAATTTGTCACAAATTCGAGAACCACTTCCATGGTTGTATAAGCCCGAACTCCGTTGTGCCTTTCATCAAGGAGCTCACGGCCATGATATTGAAAACGGTTACCCGTTGAAGTATGAGGTCCAGAAACTTGTAAAAAGTGGGATGGTGTCCTTTGAGGACCGTGCGCCAAACGTGAAAGCTAACCCATTACCCGCTCGTGGTAATTCCTCTGTTAATATGGTAGATGGTTGTCTGGAAGAATATAAAGTTTATGATGTTCGCTATATCCGACAATCTTTGGTCGCAATTCATAGAGACATCTTCTTGGTTAGTGGTTGTGAGCATGACCATGATGGTTGTGTGATTTGCAATGTAAACCCTTGAGGATGTGTCATTATCAAGAGGGATATTCAGAGGTTGATGGATGAAGGGCTTATCCAATTTTGTCAATCAAGGGATATAGACGATGTCAATATGATAGTACCCGTGTTTAAAACCTCGGAGGGGGTATTGATTCAGTTTGATAGCAGCAGCAGTAACAACGTCAACAGATCGGTATCATCATTGGTAATACGGTTAGCGGGCCCTGTCCTGTATACATTCGATAGAGTTGTTCCATACCAACATAATGCTACCATGGTAGATAATAGTCAAGAGGTTCTGTTGCCTACGACCAATTCTGTTGCGAACATTGTCGATATTGCGAAGGTGACCCGTAGTGGTCGTGTTTTTGGACCTGTATTTTCGAAAGAGGTGATAGAAGATGTGTTTGTTGGTAAGAAGGTTGATGTATCCGCAGTAAATCCAGTTAATGCTCGAATGTGTCAGTCTGGTGAATCCAACAAATTGAAGCCTAATGAAGACGATGAAGTGTTGAGATTGATTAAGAAAAGCGAATTTAATGTGGTGGAGCAGCTGCTCCAAACTCCTTCGAAGATTTCAGTGTTGTCTCTGCTCATGAATTCTGAAGCGCACAGAAAAGCATTGCAAAGAGTGTTGGAGAAAGCTTATGTGGAACACGATGTAACTGTGGATCAATTTGACCACATTGTGGCTAAAATTACTTCCTGCAACAACTTGAGCTTTTGTGATGAAGAACTTCCTAAGGAAGGCAGAAATCACAATCTGGCACTACATATATCGATGAATTGCAAGGAGGATGCATTGTCAAATGTGTTGGTTGATACCATCTCTTCTCTGAATGTACTCCCCAAATCAACAATGTCAAGGTTATTCTATCAAGGCGGCCCGATGAGGTACAATGGCGTGATTGTTAAAGCTTTTGATGGTTCTTGCAAGACTATTATAGGATAAGTGGACCTTTTAGTAAAGATAGGTCTGAGTGATTTTCAATTTACTTTTCAAGTAATGGACATCCACCGGGCCTATAGTTGTTTGTTAGGAAGGCCATGGATCCATGAGGCTGGAGCTGTGACGTCTACTCTACACCAAAAATTGAAATTTGTGAAGAATGGCAAGCTTGTCATTGTGGCTGGAGAGAAAGCATTGTTGGTAAGCCATTTGTCGTCTTTTCCATATGTGGAAGCTGAGGAGAAGGTTGGAACTCCATTCCAAGCTATATCTATTGCTGAAATAAAGAAAACTAGGGCACCCATGTCCTCTTTCAAAGATGCACAGAAAATTATTGAAGATGGCAGTACTGATCAGTGAGGATGTATGGTAGAGGTTGCCGAGAACAAGAATAGAACCGGATTGGGATTTCAGTGAGGGTCGTCTCATTTTAGAGCTGAAAATATGCAACCGAGTTTCCATAGCGGAGGGTTCATCCATGGTAATGAACAACACTCAGCTGCTATGATCGAAGGTGATGAAGATGAAGATTGCGCCAATTTTGTGACGCATGGAAAGGCTTGCAACAATTGGGTTGATGTTCATGTTCATGTTATTGTCCATCGCTCTAAGTAATTTGTTTTTTCATTATTTTGAGAAAAATACTTCTCCTATGCCTAAGGGAGAAGTGAACATTGTTGGGCATTTTCAAATTTATCATCAATAAAATGAAATTCTATTCATCCACATCTATGATGTTTTTATTTTTACCTTTTTGCTTTTCGGAAAATGGTAATCAAATAAATAAATAAATAATAATTGTCCATCTGGATAATATTTGGTCACAATTCACTTCTCTAAAATCAAAATATCAAATCATTATGCAGGTTGGTTTCTAAACCCATTGAATACAATGATCCTACTTCTTCTCTAAACTTCGAATCCCCTGTGTTTGAGGCTGGGGAAGAAAGTGATGAGGAAGTGTCTGATGAATTATCTCGCCTACTTGATCATGAGGAAAAATCCATTCATCCATTCGAAGAGCAGATTGAGTTAGTCAACTTGGTTTCCGAAGATGATGTGAAGGAAGTGAAGATTGGGTCTCAACTGTGTCTTGAGGTTAAGGGGTTAATTGATCTTCTTCGAGAGTATTCATATGTGTTTGCTTGGTCCTATCAAGACATGCCTGGTTTGGATTCTGAGATTGTGGAGCATAGATTGCCGTTGAAGCCAGAATGCCCACCAGTCAAGAAGAAGTTGAGGAAGACTCATCCTGATATGGCAGTAAAGATCAAAGAGGAGGTGTAGAAGAAAATCGATGTCGGTTTCCTTGTTACCGTTGAGTATCCACAGTGGGTGGCCAATATTATGCCTATTCCGAGGAAGGATGGAAAAGTCCGTATGTGCGTTGATTATAGAGATTTGAACAAAGCTAGTCCAAAATATGATTTCCCTCTGCCACACATTGATATGTTGGTATATAATACAACTAAATTCAAAGTCTTTTCGTTTATGGACGGATTTTTCGGTTATAATCAGATGAAGATGGCACCCGAAGATATGAAGAAGACCACATTCATTACACCTTGGGGAACATTCTGTTAGAGAGTGATGCCTTTTGGTTTAAAGAATGTTGGTGCAATATACCAGAGAGCAATGACCAGTCTTTTCATGATATGATGCATAAATAGAATGAAGTCTATATTGATGATATGATTTCTAAATCAAGTGACGAAGAAGAACATGTTAAGCATTTGTTGAAGCTATTCCAGCATTTGAGGAAGTACAAACTCTGCTTGAATCCCAATAAATGTACTTTTGGTGTTCGTTCGGGTAAGTTGTTGGGCTTTATTGTTAGAGAGAAAGGTATTGAAGTTGATCATGTCAAGGTCAAAGCAATATAAGAGATGCCTGCACCCAAAACTGAGAAGTAAGTTAGAGGTTTTCTCGACCGCTTGAATTATATCTCAAGATTCATATCGCATATGACTGCCACATGTGCACCTATATTGAAGCTTCTTCGGAAAGATCAGTCTTGTGATTGGACCGAGGATTGCCAAAAAGCTTTTGATAGTATTGTCGCATCCGCGAAAAACAACTGGCGGGCTAAAACAAAACAAACAGAGCCGCCACCGTGCGTTATTTATCCCAAAAGAGGGAAAGGAAACGCTCGAAGTAAACCTGGAAAAGACATGGTCTCGCGACCAAAGAGAGATGGGATCGGGAGCCGGTTATGCGAAGGGAAGGTATTAGCACCCCTACGCATTCGTCGTACTCGACGGGATCCACGCTCAAAAGGATAGAAGAAAGGTTTCTAAACACTCACAAACATCACACACACCCACTGAAAACAACACAGGTGGAGGAAAAGGGAAAAGGGCTCGCTAGGATATCGCATCCTATGCCTACGTATCTCATCTGGAATGAGAATCAGAGCTACCGTAGTTCGGCTCACGCACGCCAAACAAAACACACACAGGAAACCGACTGCCAATCGTTGGACTTATGTCAGACTCCACACAAACCGACAAACATGGAAACCGAATGCCAATCGCTGGACTTACATCAGACTCCGAACCAACAAACACACACAAGAAACCAACTGCCAATCGCTGGACTTACGTCAGACTCCACACAAACAAACGCCAATAGGATACGGAATGCCAATAGCTGGTCTTACATCCATCTCCTAACACACAAGAGGGTTAACACACCAACAAGTTACTAAGGAGTCTGGCACTCGAGCCTAGTAATTGTCAAGCAACACACATAAAAAGGAAAAAGGGTGCCCGGAGAGATCTCGTACGATCTCCTGCCTACGTACCTCATCTAGTATGAGGATCAGGGCAACGTAGTTCCCCTTAACAGGGGAGAAACTTTCTCCTAACCAGAGACTGGGAAATGACAAACTAGAAGGGAGACTGACTCGAGCCTAATAGTTATCATGCAATCCACAATGGTCCTAGGTTGAGGTTTCTATCTAACTTGCACAGGCAACAAGCTATCCTAAACAGCACAAGCAAAGCAATCATACGCACAATTAGCACACACTATATACAAACAAAGTGGGCGCACACAAGGTTAGGCTGTGGAACACAAGCCAACTGTAATCGGGTGTAGTTAGCTCTTAACCCTAATATTGAGAGTTAGGGTGAAGCAGATGAAATGGGATGTGAGGGGTGTGCCTCACAGCTCTTATCCCTGGCCTGGGAGAGCTTCAGACAAATAAAAGTGGGAGTTCAGAAAGTTGGAACTCTTCTCCACATATGACTGACACAACATGGATCTTGGGTTAATATCCACAATGCATCAAAACAAGGTGTGTGAGCAAAGTGGAAGACACACTGAATAGCAGGAGATGGATTGCACATCTCTTTTATCTTCCAATTGCCATATCAAAGGTCTTTTCCTGCTTGGCACAAAAATAAACATACACAGGCATTGCCTCTTAAGGAGGGCTTCAGACAGGTGCCTGCCCAAGTAACAGGACAGGTCTTCCAGGCTACATGAAGTCAGAGATATTATACCTATGTGGTTAAGCAACCAAGCAAAAGCAAGTTCAAATTGAACTTAAGCAACTTATGTACCTGTTGAAACATCACAAAGTCAGTTAAACTGTACAGACAAACAGACAACATGAATATCAACAGTCAAACCCAATGAGCAAAGGCATAAGCCAACAAGTCAAACTCAAATGAGTTAACAACTCTACAAAACACACAATGTTAATAGTCAAAAGCAAGCATCAAATGCTCAAGTGAGGTTGCATCATGAACCATATAACCTGGATGTTCAACCTGAAATCAAAGCTCAAAGATGAGACAAACCACTAGGTCAAGGCCTAGGGTCAAAGAGGGAGAAAAAATTCAAAACAGAACATGAAAATTGATATGAATCAACTTCAATCAATTAAGAACATCATCCAAAAGGTCTCATCTCAATATCAATCACCAATTTCATTTCACAAACAAAATATGGCAAGGTATGCACATTGAAAGCACATTGTGACAACAGAATGAACAAATGCACATTAATTCAAAAATGCTTCAATTAATTTTGGGAAAAATCATGGGTAAACAGAACATACAACATGATCATCACACAAAAAATTAGAGCATTTGGACATGATTAAGCATGGTAATCAAATTGTATAAGGCAAGGCAAGCAAAATCAAGCACATATGTGACACCAAATGGTACATCAACTTAGCACAAGCCTAAAACAGAAATGGTAAAAGATAAAAACCTCAAACCAAAGCCAAAACCACATTCACCATGTCTAGAAAGAGTGTGCAAAATTTCACATCCATAGGATAAAGCACAAGCATTTCACAAAAGATTGAAGTTCAAGACACTTCAAAAGCTCAAAAATGACCATCCAGAATGAAAAATCTCAATCAAATCAGAAATGATTCCAAAAGTTCCACAAAAAATCATGAGCATTCACAACATGCATATCAATCACCATACAGAAAATCAGAACATCTGGAATTCATTTGATAGGGTAAATTCAGTCATCATGTTGAACAAGAAAAGGTGTGACACAAATTGTCACACCTAAATTAGAAAAATCATAACTCAGAAATGGAACATGATAAAAATGAAAACTCAACACCAAAATGTCCAGCAAGATGTCTAGTTTCTACATGTAAAATATCATGAGCATTGGATAAACAACCATCATTTAACAAATGAATTAGTAAGGCAAGGTTCAAAAAGCATACATGTCAACATTCCTTAGGCCAAACAATTTTACAACCAAGCACAACTTCTGGAAAAATAATCAAAAACAACTAGACACAAAATGTGACCTAATGCAAAAAATCCCACATTTTTTGGATCATTATTTCATTTATTATGAATTTTGAAAGTTTAAAGAAAAAAATAAAAAAACATGTAATGCATATATGAACATGTGGAAGAAAAATGGAATATAGCTCATGAAAATCTCCACTGCCTAGTATCGAACCCAGCACCATTTTAAAATCCAAATTGGCGTGCTGCATGGGAATGGCATGCAGCCAATCACAGCGCTGCCCTAACATGACCTACGGGAACGGTTTTGAAACCGTGGCCTAAAGGTCTGAATCATCTTCTTCAAATTCTCACGCGCGATGAACAGTAGATGTCAAGAACAATCATGAACATTTTTTCCAGTTTTTTAAATTGAACACATGAACATGTAGATCTCTCAATGTAGGTCACAAATCAAGCAATGGTTAAGCATCTAACATCATGAATCGATTGGATCGAGCAAAATAAGATTCATCATGCAAACTTTAAATCAATGAATCTCAGTGAATAATGCACGGTTTTAAGTGATTCAAAGCTCAGCATGCTCACACAATCAAGATCTACAAGTTTAGCATAACAAAATTGAGAAATAAGAGACACGAATTTATGACCTCTTGAAGAGCAGTTCTTGAATTCGCGTTTTCCAGGCCTGGCTATGCTTAAATCTTCCTCTACAAAGCTTGTATGAGTGAATGGATGAAGTCTTGATATTCAATTGAGCACGATTCAACAGATTTTGAATTCCACCATGGATGATCTTCAAGCTTACATAGGCTTCAAACTCCACGAATTCATGTGATTCTTGCTTGCATCTTGCTCTATGATGATGCTAGATGATGAATTTGGCAAGGAAAATGCAATTGGATTGAAGAATTGTGAAGAAAAATTGAGAGAAAGTTTTAGAGAAATTTTGTAGATCTGAAATTTGTGAAGTGTGTTTATGAAATTCTGTTAGGGTTAGGCATTTATAGTCCCTCTTAATCAAGTCCTAATCATGCTTAACCAAATGCTAATGAAAATTAGGGCATTTAGAGTGTAAGTGCAAAATTGAACTCTTCACCTTATGCATGGACATGGTATGTGAATAGTCCACGTTTTTGGCCTTGATTTCACTCAAAATAATGTTTTAAGGCCAATGGTGATAGTAGCATGTGCAAATAACTCACCAATTTTGAACTTGAATTTTTCCCTCCAAAAATGCATTGAATTTCCAAATATTTATGTGAATGGGATGCATGTCATGTAATGCCAATTTTAGAAACTAGAGGTTAAAACAAGAATGTTGCAAAAAGAGCCATCTCATTTGGACTTATGGTTTGAAAGTTATGCCCTTTTGAAGTTCCATGTTCATTTGACCAAGATTGATCCATATCTCCTCAACCACACATGAGAAATTCATGATCTTGGACTTTTTGGAAATGGGAGAACAAGATCTACAACTTTCATGTTCAACAAAATTTCATTTGAAGCTTTCTTGATGATGTGATCTTGAGGAGAAAACCTTTCCATTTTTGGCAATTTCAAATTACAAGTCACTTTCTATTTTTGGAAAGTTTTGTCCTGACTCTATTTTCTTCAAGGTTGATGTTTGAAATGTCAAATGAGACTTGTTTGAACATGAATGAAGTATTTCTAATCACTTCCCACCTCCAAATCCAACAGTTGACTTTTGGTTGACTTTTGTTGAATGATAGATGACTTGGTCATGCACAGATGAATTTGAGCCTCAATCTCCTGATGAAATGGCTCCAAAATGAAACCCTAGCTTTCACAAGCTCATTAAAACCATATGATGATCTCCACTTCAATAAAGACCCCATCTCCTTGAAAAAACCCTGACTGGCACAATTCAACTGATTAGGGTTGACCAGAGGTCAAAACCCTAATCCCAAGGAATCTGATCAGGCACAATGAACCTCTTGGTGATGATAAGACCATGATGATGGTGATGTACCACTTCAACCAAGATAATACCCAATCTCCTTGAGGAACCAAGAAACCCCAATTGAAGCACAAACCCTCAGATGGCTAGTGATCAATTCATGAGACCCTCAGGCCTGAACCTTTTAACCTCTCTATCTTCTGAGAAAGACCTAGGAGGATGACTTGCTTATTGTTTCCATATGATATGCAAAGATGTAATTCCTAATGTCCTACAAAATGAGATGCAATATGCTAAGCTAATCCCAAGAGAGGAGGGCAAATTTTGAGGTGTTACAAGTATCAAGGAATATCTGCTTGAGCCTCTAATTCTGTATCCACCTGTTGAAGGAAGACCGTTGATCATGTATTTGAATGTGCTTGAAGAAAGTATGGGTTGTGTTCTTGGTCTGCAAGATAAAACTGGAAAGAAAGAATATGCAATTTACTACCTCAGTAAGAAATTCACCGACTGTGAGACTCGATATTCTATGATAGAAAAGACTTGTTGCACATTGGCTTGGGATGCTAAGCGTCTGCGTCAATATATGTTGAATCATACCACTTGGTTGATATCCAAAATGGATCCAATCAAGTATATTTTTTAGAAGCCTACTTTAACTGAGAGGATTTCCCGTTGGCGGATGTTATTATATGAGTATGACATTGAATACCGATCTCCGAAAGCTATTAAAGGTAGTGTCTTGGCTCACCAACCGATTGAAGACTACCACTCAGTGCAGTATGATTTTCCCGATGAAGAGATCTTGTACTTGAAGATGAAAGATTGCGATGAACCATTGCTTGAAGAAGGGCCAAAACCTGGTTCCCGTTGGAGTATGGTATTTGATGGAGATGTTAATCATTATGGTAATGGCATTAGGACAGTGGTTATTACTCCTCAAGGCACTCATTTTCCGTTCACAACTAGATTGACTTCCAAGTGCACAAAAAATATGGCTAGTATGAAGCTTGCATTATGGGGCTTGAAAAGGCCATTGATCTCAGAATTAAATACCTTGACATCTATGGAGATTCAGCTTTGGCTGTGAATCAGATCAAAGGTGAATGGGAGACGAATCAACCCGGTTTGATACCGTATAGAGACTATGCGAGGAGGATTTCAAATTTCTTTACAAAGGTTGAGTTTCATCATATCCCTCGAGATGAAAACCGGATGGTAGATGCTCTTGCAACGTTGGCTTCAATGATTATGGTAAAATTCAGGAATGAAGTTCCCACTTTGGCTGTGATGCGTCTTGATAGGCCAGCTCATGTGTTTGCTGTTGAAGGGATCAAAGATGAAAAGTCGTGGTACTTTGATATCAAGTGTTTTCTCCAAAGTCATATTTACCCGCATGGGGCATCTTTGAAAGATAAGAAGACTTTGAGAAGATTAGCAAGCAACTTCTACCTGAATGGTGATGTGATTTACAAGAGAAACTTTGATATGGTTCTGCTCAGATGCGTGGATAGACACGAAGCATACTTATTGATGAATGAATTCGATGAAGGTTCCTTTTGTAACACCCCGATAAAATATGATAATTATTTAAATTAAGTTAATAGTATATTTATTAATTTAATTAAATAATTAGATTATTATTGGAATATTATTTGGAATTATTATTATTGGAATAATAAGTTGGAATATATATAAAGGTCCCATTTGGTAAAAAGGGTTTTCACGTGAAAACAGAGAACACGTAATATTGGGAGAAAAGAGAAGAACTGAGAAAGGGAGAAGAAGAGGCTAGGGCTCAAGAGGAGGATTCACGATTGTTGAAGGTCGAAGAATCAATTGCCGGATTAACTCAGGTAAGGGGGGTTTATTGTCGTTTAATGGGTATTATGGATTAACATGTGATGGGTAGTAATAGGCCATTGATTGACTCTAATTAGGTTTGAGAAATACCTTGAATTGTGATGAATGAATTGCGTTAAAAACTGTGATTGAATCTATATTTGGATGAGTTGTGATTTTCTGGACGTGTAGCCGTTTACGGAATCGAAATCGGAGGTCCGGAAGTCCTCCGACGGCGGAAAATGCGGGTAATTCTGCATTCTGTTCGTGTTAGCGCAGGAACAGCTTTCTGTCTTGCGTTAACCGGTTAACCCAGGGTGTTAACCGGTTAACACTGTTATGATTTAGAAAAATTAATTTCTGTTCTGCATTAACCGGTTAACCCAGGGTGTTAACCAGTTAACACTGTTATGAATTATGAGAAATTGCTGTCTGTCTTGCGTTAACCGGTTAACCCAGGGAGTTAACCGGTTAACACTGTTGAAATGTTCCAGGAAGCGTGTTCTGTGTTGCGTTAACCGGTTAACCCAGGGCGTTAACCGGTTAACACTGTTGGAAAAGTGGAAATTTGATATTTAAATATTGTGGACATATTTGATGATTGGCCTATATTGGTGTATGATATAGTAGGGATCATTTCCCGTTGTTTTGAGCAGTATAGGTATTAGTAGAGTGTGCTAATACTGTGATTTATTATTTGGCATGACATGATATGCTTCTGTGATAAATATGCTGATGATGTATGTTGGTATGCATAATGCTGTGAATATATCTATTATGTATGCAATTGTGGATGGACTGTTTATGGCTTAGAGTGTGAGCATATGTCCATTGTGGATTGTTGTTGATGTTGCATTCTAGGTGATTTAGCGTGTATAGTATGGCCTTTATGGTGGTAGCTAATTCCCATGGTGAGAAATTAGTGATGAGTTATTGTGGATTGTTGTTGATGTTTGCATGCTAGGTGATTTAGCGTGCATAGCATAGCCCTTGGGGTGGTAGCTAATTCCCATGGTGAGGAATTAGTGATGTGAGTCACTAGGTCTCAAATGAGTGGGACTAGTGAGCTTGGTAGCCGTATCTGGATTTGATCGGTGAGGTTGAACTATATGTTCACGAATAGTCGGTACCGCATGCATGGAGTCTTATTGCATAATGTATGTATGGCGTATAATATGAATGGATGTATTCCAATATTATACGTGTGTTTTGTGTTGGGTTGAGTATGATTATGATTTTGAGTTGATGTTGCCGTTGCCGAATGTGTGATCTGATTTGGGTGATGAAATGTGTGAAATTACTTAGCATTACATGATATTTTATAATGCTTATTATATCGATTGAGGAACTCACCCTTACAACTATGTTTCAGGTAACGAGCAGTGATTGAGTAGAAGCTAGTGCTTGGAGTCTAGTGTAGTTCCTTAGTGGGTCATGCTCTGGTAGATGTAACATCGGGACGGGATGTTTTATCTTGTTTTCATTTAGTTGTTGAATAATTTTACATGTAATGTGTTACATGGTTTGCATATCCGCTGCGAATTGTGCAATGTTTTATTTTGATTAATAAATGAGCATGACAAATTCTTTTGGTGAATGGTGTGAAGTGTCAAGTGTGACACCCTTAAATTGCATATCAACTCTGATTTATATTTGTTGTTTTAATCATTATTGGGGTATTTTAGAAGGGTGTTACATTAGTGGTATCAGAGCATAGTCGGTCGAGTCGAGTCGTAATTATTCTGTTTCCCTGTACGTGATAGGTGTTGTGTAACCCTATCAGTACTTATTGTTTTAGCTTGTTGGGTTTTCAGAATAGAGATGGCTGGAAGGGGTAGAGACGATGCTGCGATTGCTGAGGCTCTGGGTATGCTAGCTGGAGTACTTGGAGGGAATCTGAATGTTGTGGGAATGGGAGCTGCTCGTCAACTGAGTGAGTTCCAGAAGAACAATCCTCCAATGTTCAAGGGAGCATACGATCCAGATGGTGCTCATAAGTGGTTGAAGGAGATCGAGAGGATCTTCCGAGTGACTGAGTGTGCCGATAACCAGAAGGTCAGGTTCGGTACGCATATGCTGTCTGAGGAAGCAGATGATTGGTGGGTTGCTGCCCGCACTGAGTTGGAAGCTGCTGGGGGTGCTGAGATCACTTGGGCGGTGTTCAGAGAGAGATTCCTGAGGAAGTACTTTCCGGAGGATGTCAGAGGAAAGAAAGAGATAGAGTTCTTAGAATTGAAGTAGGGCAACCGGTCTGTTACTGAGTATGCTGCTAAGTTCACAGAGCTGTCGAAGTATTACACTCCCTATGATGAGGCTACTGGGGAATTTTCAAAATGTGTGAAGTTTGAGAACGGGTTACGTCCCGAGATCAAGCAGGCTATTGGGTATCAGCGGATCAGAGTGTTTTCTGACTTGGTTGACTGTTGCAGGATTTTTGAACAGGATACCAAGGCCAGAACGGAGAGCTATCAGCAGAGGGTTGATAGGAAAGGCAAGAATCAGAATGATCGTGGGAAACCGTATGCAGCTGGCAAAGGTTTCCAGAGACAGAGTGGGATGAAGAGACCTAGTGGGGGAGACTCCAGTGCTCCTGCTAAGTGTTACAGATGTGGTCAGGCTGGACATCGTTTCCATGAGTGTACCAGTAATGAGAAGAAGTGTTTCAAGTGTGGCAAAGGTGGTCACTTGGCTGCAGAGTGCCGGTTGAAGACTATGACTTGTTTCAACTGTGGAGAGGTGGGTCATATCAGTCCACAGTGTCCTAAGCCGAAGAAAGAGAACCAGTCGGGAGGCAAGGTCCTTGCTTTATCGGGTTCTGAGACTTCTACAGATGATCGTTTGATCCGAGGTACGTGTTATATTAATGGCTTTCCTCTTGTAGCTATTATTGACACAGGTGCGACTCATTCCTTTATATCGTTGGATTGTGCTGTGAAACTTAAATTAGAGATATCTGAGATGCATGGGGGTATGGTGATTGATACTCCTGCGAAGGGTTCAGTGAATACTACTTCAGTTTGTTTAAATTGCCCTTTGAGTATTTTTGGTAGAGACTTTGGGATGGACCTCGTGTGTCTTCCACTAGTGCAGATTGATGTTATCCTGGGTATGAACTGGTTGGTGTTTAACCGAGTTTATATCAACTGTTTTGATAAGACTGTGATCTTTCCCGAGATTGAAGAAGGAAAGAGTTTGTTTCTATCAGCAAGGCAAGTGAATGAGGCAGTAGCAGATGGGGCAGAGTTGTTTATGTTGTTAGCGACTTTGGAGGCTAAAGATAAACTGGTGATTTGCGATCTAGCCGTGGTGTGTGATTTTCCTGATGTGTTTCCCGAAGAAGTGAATGAATTACCGCCAGAGCGTGAAGTTGAGTTCTCGATCGATTTGGTACCTGGTACTAGGCCGATATCGATGGCTCCGTACCGTATGTCTGCTGTTGAGTTAGCTGAATTGAAGAGTCAGCTGGAAGATCTGTTGGATAAGAAATTTATTCGTCCGAGTGTGTCACCGTGGGGCGCACCAGTGTTATTGGTTAAGAAGAAAGAAGGTACTATGAGGTTGTGTGTGGACTACAGGCAACTGAATAAAGTGACGATCAAGAATCGGTATCCTTTGCCGAGGATTGATGACTTGATGGATCAATTGGTTGGTGCGAGTGTGTTCAGCAAAATAGATTTGAGATCGGGGTATCATCAGATACGTGTGAAAACTGAGGATATTCAGAAGACTGCTTTCAGAACAAGGTATGGACATTATGAGTATTCTGTAATGCCTTTTGGTGTGACTAATGCGCCTGGGGTATTTATGGAGTATATGAATAGGATTTTCCATCCGTACCTAGACAAGTTTGTTGTGGTGTTTATTGACGATATTTTGGTGTATTCGAAATCTGAAGAAGAGCATGCTGAACATTTGAGAGTGGTTTTAGGAGTTCTACGAGAAAAGAAGTTATTTGCTAAACTGTCTAAGTGTGAATTTTGGTTAGAAGAGGTTAGTTTTCTTGGTCATGTGGTTTCAAGAGGTGGTGTTGCTGTTGATCCTTCTAAGATAGAAGCGGTATCTAAGTGGGAAGCTCCGAAGTCAGTTTTTGAGATAAGGAGTTTTCTTGGACTTGCAGGTTATTATAGGAAATTCATTGAGGGATTTTCTAAGTTGGCGTTACCGTTGACGATGTTGACTAGAAAGGGGCAAGCGTTTGTTTGGGACTCAAAATGTGAAGAAGGTTTCCAAGAGTTAAAGAGAAGGTTAACTACTGCTCCTATTCTGATATTACCGAGTCCATCGGAACCATTTGAGGTTTTCTGTGATGCTTCATTGTTGGGTTTGGGTGGTGTTTTGATGCAGAATAAGCAGGTTGTAGCTTATGCTTCGAGACAACTCAAGGTTCATGAGAGGAACTATCCGACACACGATTTAGAGTTGGCAGCTGTGGTATTTGTTCTGAAGTTATGGAGGCATTACTTGTACGGGTCAAGATTTGAGGTTTTCAGTGACCATAAAAGTTTAAAGTATTTGTTTGATCAGAAAGAGCTGAATATGAGACAGAGGAGATGGTTAGAGTTTCTGAAGGATTATGACTTTGGTTTGAATTACCATCCGGGTAAAGCAAACGTAGTAGCTGATGCATTGAGTCGGAAATCATTGCATATGTCTATGTTAATGATTAAGGAATTGGATTTAATTGAGCAGTTTAGAGACTTGAGTTTGGTGTGTGAGAGTACTCACAATAGTGTTAAATTGGGAATGTTGAAGTTAACGAGTGGTATTCTGGATGAGATTAGAGAGGGTCAGAAATCCGATGTGCTTTTGGTTGATAAGTTGACTCTAGTGAATCAAGGTCAAGGTGGTGAATTCAGAATTGATGAGAATGGTGTTTTGAAATTTGGTAATCGGGTGTGTATTCCGGATGTTACCGAACTTAAGAAGAGTATTCTTGAGGAAGGACATCGTAGTGGCCTGAGTATTCATCCTGGGGCTACGAAGATGTATCATGATTTGAAAAAGTTATTTTGGTGGCCGGGAATGAAAAGAGAAATTGCGAGTTTTGTTTATTCTTGTTTGACTTGTCAGAAGTCAAAGATTGAGCATCAGAAGCCGTCTGGGCTAATGCAACCGTTGGCTATCCCAGAGTGGAAGTGGGATAGTATCAGTATGGATTTTGTTTCTGGGTTACCAAGGACAATTAAGAATTTTGAAGCTATTTGGGTGATTGTTGACAGATTGACAAAATCGGCTCATTTCATTCCGATCAGAATGGATTATCCGTTAGAGAGATTAGCTGAGTTGTATATTGAGAAAATTGTAAGTTTGCATGGTATTCCGTCGAGTATTGTTTCGGACAGAGATTCTAGATTTACATCGAAGTTCTGGGAAGGTTTGCAGAGGGCTTTGGGAACTAAGCTGAGATTGAGTTCTGCATATCATCTGCAGACTGATGGTCAGACTGAGAGGACGATTCAGTCACTGGAGGATCTTTTGAGGGCTTGTGTTTTGGAAAAGGGAGGTGCTTGGGATTGTTATTTACCTTTGATTGAGTTTACCTACAACAATAGTTTTCATTCGAGCATTGGTATGGCACCGTTTGAAGCTTTGTATGGTAGGAGATGTCGGACACCTTTATGTTGGTATGAGTCCGGTGAGAGTGCTGTGGTTGGACCGGAGATTGTTCAACAAACTACGGAAAAGATTAAGATGATTCAGGAGAAGATAAGGATTGCTCAGAGTCGTCAGAAGAGTTATCACGACAAGAGGAGGACGTCACTTGAGTTTCAAGAGGGAGATCATGTGTTTCTTCGTGTTACTCCGATAACTGGGGTTGGTCGAGCTTTGAAGTCGAAGAAGTTGACACCTCGATTTATTGGTCCTTATCAGATTTTGGAGAGGATAGGGGAGGTAGCCTATCGTATCGCTTTACCGCCGTCACTTGCGAATTTGCATGAGGTTTTTCATGTGTCTCAGTTGAGGAGGTACATTCCTGATCCGTCGCATGTGGTCCAAGTAGATGATGTACAGGTGAGAGATAACCTGACTGTTGAAACATCACCTATGAGGATAGAGGATCGAGAGTTGAAGCAGTTGCGGGGTAAAGAGATTGCTTTGGTAAAGGTAGCTTGGGGAGGACCAGCAGGTGGCAATGTGACTTGGGAACTTGAGAGTCAGATGAAGGAGTCTTATCCAGAGTTGTTCGCTTGAGGTATGTTTTCGAGGACGAAAACTCTTTTAGTGGGGGAGAGTTGTAACACCCCGATAAAATATGATAATTATTTAAATTAAGTTAATAGTATATTTATTAATTTAATTAAATAATTGGATTATTATTGGAATATTATTTGGAATTATTATTATTGGAATAATAAGTTGGAATATATATAAAGGTCCCATTTGGTAAAAAGGGTTTTCACGTGAAAACAGAGAACACGTAATATTGGGAGAAAAGAGAAGAACTGAGAAAGGGAGAAGAAGAGGCTAGGGCTCAAGAGGAGGATTCACGATTGTTGAAGGTCGAAGAATCAATTGCCGGATTAACTCAGGTAAGGGGGTTTATCGTCGTTTAATGGGTATTATGGATTAACATGTGATGGGTAGTAATAGGCCATTGATTGACTCTAATTAGGTTTGAGAAATACCTTGAATTGTGATGAATGAATTGCGTTAAAAACTGTGATTGAATCTATATTTGGATGAGTTGTGATTTTCTGGACGTGTAGCCGCTTACGGAATCGAAATCGGAGGTCCGGAAGTCCTCCGACGGCGGAAAATGCGGGTAATTCTGCATTCTGTTCGTGTTAGCGCAGGAACAGCTTTCTGTCTTGCGTTAACCGGTTAACCCAGGGTGTTAACCGGTTAACACTGTTATGATTTAGAAAAATTAATTTCTGTTCTGCGTTAACCGGTTAACCCAGGGTGTTAACCGGTTAACACTGTTATGAATTATGAGAAATTGCTGTCTGTCTTGCGTTAACCGGTTAACCCAGGGTGTTAACCGGTTAACACTGTTGAAATGTGCCAGGAAGCATGTTCTGTGTTGCGTTAACCGGTTAACCCAGGGCGTTAACCGGTTAACACTGTTGGAAAAGTGGAAATTTGATATTTAAATATTATGGACATATTTGATGATTGGCCTATATTGGTGTATGATATAGTAGGGATCATTTCCCGTTGTTTTGAGCAGTATAGGTATTAGTAGAGTGTGTTAATACTGTGATTTATTATTTGGCATGATATGATATGCTTCTGTGATAAATATGCTGATGATGTATGTTGGTATGCATAATGCTGTGAATATATCTATTATGTATGCAATTGTGGATGGACTGTTTATGGCTTAGAGTGTGAGCATATGTCCATTGTGGATTGTTGTTGATGTTGCATGCTAGGTGATTTAGCGTGTATAGTATGGCCTTTATGGTGGTAGCTAATTCCCATGGTGAGGAATTAGTGATGAGTTTTTGTGGATTGTTGTTGATGTTTGCATGCTAGGTGATTTAGCGTGCATAGCATAGCCCTTGGGGTGGTAGCTAATTCCCATGGTGAGGAATTAGTGATGTGAGTCACTAGGTCTCAAATGAGTGGGACTAGTGAGCTTGGTATCCGTATCTGGATTTGATCGGTGAGGTTGAACTATATGTTCACGAATAGTCGGTACCGCATGCATGGAGTCTTATTGCATAATGTATGTATGGCGTATAATATGAATGGATGTATTCCAATATTATACGTGTGTTTTGTGTTGGGTTGAGTATGATTATGATTTTGAGTTGATGTTGTCGTTGCCGAATGTGTGATCTGATTTGGGTGATGAAATGTGTGAAATTACTTAGCATTACATGATATTTTATAATGCTTATTATATCGATTGAGGAACTCACCCTTACAACTATGTTTCAGGTAACGAGCAGTGATTGAGTAGAAGCTAGTGCTTGGAGTCTAGTGTAGTTCCTTAGTGGGTCATGCTCTGGTAGATGTAACATCGGGATGGGATGTTTTACCTTGTTTTCATTTAGTTGTTGAATAATTTTACATGTAATGTGTTACATGGTTTGCATATCCGCTGCGAATTGTGCAATGTTTTATTTTGATTAATAAATGAGCATGACAAACTCTTTTGGTGAATGGTGTGAAGTGTCAAGTGTGACACCCTTAAATTGCATATCTACTCTGATTTATATTTGTTGTTTTAATCATTATTGGGGTATTTTAGAAGGGTGTTACACCTTTGGTACTCATTCAAATGGACATGCTATGGCTAAAAAGATATTGAGAGCAGGTTACTATTGGCTGACAATGGAATATGATTGTTGCAAGTTTATGAAGAAATGCCACAAGTGTCAAATATATGCAAATAAGATTCATGTTCCACTGACACTGTTGAATGTCATTTCCTCCCCATGGCCCTTCTCCATGTGGGGAATTGGTATGATTGACATGATTGAGCCTAAACTTAGAACGAACATCGTTTCATTCTGGTGGCTATTGACTACTTCACAAAGTGGGTTGAAGCGACATCGTATGTGAATGTAACCAAGCAAGTCATTATGAGGTTTATCAAGAATCAGATCATATGCCGTTATGGTGTGCCAAGTAAGATCATTACTGATAATCGGTCGAACTTGAATAATAATATGGTGGAAGCTCTTTGCAAATAATTCAAAATTGCACATCATAATTCTTCTCCTTACAGACCTAAGATGAATGGGGCTGTTGAAGCTGCAAACAAGAACATCAAGAAGATCATTTGGAAAATGGTTGTGACGTACAAGGATTGGCATGAGATGCTCCCATTTTCTTTGCACGGGTATCGTACATCCATCCGCACTTCAACAGGGGCAACCCCTTTCTAAATTGTTTATGGTATGGAAGTTGTGCTCCCAATAGAGGTTGATATCCCATCATTGTGTGTCTTGATAGAAGCCAAGTTGATAGAAGCTGAATGGTGTCAAACTAGATATGACCAGCTGAATTTAATTGAAGAGAAAAGGTTGACTACCATGTGTCATGGTCAATTATACCAATAGAGAATGAAGAAAGCATTTGATAAGAAGGTCAGACCATGTGTGTTCAAGGAAGGTGACCTTGTGCTCAATAAGATTTTATCTTTCAAACCAGATGCTAGGGGAAAATGGACTCCTAACTATGAAGGCCCATATGTTGTCAAGAGAGCCTTTTCAGGTGGTTCTTTGATTCTTACAACTATGGATGGTGAAGAGTTCACTCGTCTTGTGAATGCCGATGCAGTCAATAAATACTTCGCCTAAAAAGAAAAAGAACAGCTCGCTAAGTTGAAAACCGGAAAGGGCGGCTTAGGCAAAAATGAGCGTCTCGGTGGATTGAAAACCCGAAAGGGAGATCCAGGAAAAAGTTAGAGACATAAAACATAAATATTTATCCCGATAAATTGAGTACCCCACCTTGGGGAAATTTATTCAAAAATTAGGGATTATGGCAAGTAACTACATCCTGTTGATCTTCGGTCTTGGAGACAGTCTTAAGCATGTCATTTGGTTCTGATTCATCTTCAACTGAAGTCAAGAGCACAGTGGATATCAAAGTTGGTAGAAGGAGTAGTGGTCATTGTATTCAATGTAGCCCTCTTCCATATAAATTACCATTTTTCAACTTTTGTAAGGATCTATGGAGTCTTGTCATTTGCAGACTACCATTTTATTAAATAAAGTTGAGCTTTGTATCCAATTGTTTCTGCTCTTGCTTATTCAGCTAAATAGAATTAATTTTATGATGATCATTTTGAAATTGAATTTAAAAATAAAAATCATGTTTTTCTTAAATAATAAAAGCAATTACTTTTAAGAGCAATCGATTTCATTAAAGGAACATCAATAGTAGTCTGAGAACAGGTAAGTCCTAAAATGCGAAGCATTGTTGGTCTTCCCTAAGCAGCTGGTTCGGTCATCTTTTCCGAACGGCAACCCAACATATCCAGCCGAGTTTCGTTGGTTTCCCCACCTGAGTTTGTAATTGCCTCCCAATCCTTGAGTTGTAGGCGCATTGTCTCAGCGGTTTTCATAGATTCAACACAGATTGTTACTCTGCTCGAATTGTCAGTAGAGTTTGTGCCTGATCCCTGTTAGCGCTGATTGTTGAGCAATATTTCTGGTCATCTGCAAGGTTGTCTCCCATTTGATATGGTGTTGACCTAAAATTCCCCGCAAAGTTGATGGTGCAGATCCTCAACAAATCTGTCCTCTTTCCCCAGCCAGGGTCGAGCCTTCGAGACAGATGACTCATGTTCATCCTTAACATTGCTCTCTCCAGTTTATGCCTCCATCCTGTTGAGATTGGCTGAGTGTTGTAACGATGATTCAGACCATTGACATTTGTATCCTTGTGATTGTTTTGTTAGCATAATCATCATATATACATATACATATACATTCAAAGATTTCATTATTGCATTATTATTGCACCTTGTGATTCATTATTTTTCTGATCCTCTGCTATGGTGGTATCCTTTCCCCCACGCAGATTTGGTGTGTCTGTCCTCCTTCAATTATAAAGTGTCAGCCCCTTAAGTAGGAAGAATTTAACCTTTTTCATTCCCCACTGAGTTATTTCCTCGTGGATGATTATTATTTCAACTTTCTCCTCAGTTGAATATCTGGATGGAACCACTCCCCCTGAGTTATATCCTCATTGGGTTGAGTCTTTGATTGACCCTTTCTTTCTAGATCTTGCCTAGATAGATACCCAGTCCCCCGAGAGTCTGTTACCCAATAACTGGTAATATTCTTCTCGATTTGTGAGTACTTTACTTTTTCCTAATACCCGGTAACAGTAATCTACTTCCTTTATCCTCCCCGACGGATTCGTTCTACGTTTACCCGGGAAGTCTATCCTTGATATGTTTATCTTCGCCGATGACGGATATTCTTTTTTTGGTATTCTACCCAATAAAGAGGTAATTGTAATCCCTATTTTGTTCCCTAGAGGGATAATCCTTGATATTTTCATCCTAACCGATGATGGATTTCCTACTCTTTGTGCTCTTCTGCCCTGTAATCGGTAGTTGTAAATCCTACTTTTCCCTGGAGTCTACCCTTGATATGTTTATCTTAACCGGTGACGGATATTCGCTTTCTGGTTTTCTATCCAGTAACTGATAGACGTAATTCCTATTTCTCCCCTTGGAGTCTATCCTTGATATGCTCATCCTTGATAAATGTAATTCCAACTTTTTCCCGGCAGTCTATCCTTGATATGTTCATCTTAAATGATGACAGATATTCTCCCTTTGAGTATATCCTTGATATGTTCACTTTAACCAGTGACGTATATTCTCTTTGTTTGCGGTCTTTTGCCCAATAACTTGTAGTTGTAAATCCTATTTGGCTTTTCCCCAGCAGGTTATTCTTACCCAGTAACTCAGAATGAATACACCTTATATTGCCCTCAGTGAGTCATCCTTGATATATTTACCCTAACCAGTAACGGATGTATTCTCTGTCAGATCATGTTATCTCCTTACCCTTTAACCGGTAGTAGATAATATACTTCTGTCACTCCTGTGTTGAAGTTCATTCTTCCCCAGTTGAGTTTGAGTGCGTATTTCCTCAGTGAAATCGTTGTCCCCTGTTTGGATCAAGTATTTCAGTCTTACCCTGATTTACCCGTTTCCCCTGCAAATTTTCCCCTTTATCCCTGGCTGAGTCTTTCCATTGATTTATTTTCAAGGAATCCCTCGTGTCCCCCAGTAGTCTTAAGTAGTAGCCTGGACTACGCACAACTTTTATCCCCCAGAGTCTATGTCTCCTCAGTGAGTTTTCCTTACGGAATGCATTATACTCCTGTGGACTTTCAGTCTCTCTAGGTTATTTCCTTTGTGGCAACATTTTCCCCATAGAGACTATTTTTAACATTCATATCCTATGCATCATGAGGTCTCTTAGGGACCAAAATTTGTTTATATGTTGTTATTTAAGTCCATTCTACTGAGTCGATGCCAAGATTTTAAAATTCATCTCCTCAGCTAGAACGTCCTTAAATAGGGGCAGCTGTAAGACCCAAAATTTGACCCTAAGATCCCTCATGATATCTCATCATATGCATTGTCATTGGGATCAAAACTTGGCATCCTCCTTACCTCTCATCCATTGGGTTTGCATTGGGAGATATCACCAAGCACATTTGATTGTATCATACTTCATTTTTATTTATTTACTAATCAAAATACCAAAAATATGTCAATGTATAGTTTGTTGCTTTTGTAGGTAGTGTGTATGCTCACCTATGCTCTATCAAAGCTCATATCCCGGGATTAAGACCCTCAATGCAAGGGGCACAATCAAGAAATGGGTTACACTGGCTCTAAGCATCATATATGGATCCCTATGATCTTCACATTTTATTTTGATTAATAATTCATCAAGAGTTTGGAGTTGGTTTGCCTTGGAAACCCTAAATCATCTAGGTATCTTGTGTGACTTCTTCAACAAGTTTCTTCAACAATTGATCAAATATTTCAAGGGATACTTCACATTACATCATCTTATGCATATATGATCCTTTATGAGTCCCAAAAATCAAGAGAATGTGAAGCTAGGAAGGTGGTTTATGGTGGTTGACCAGAGAAAGTCAACTGGTCAAAACTGGGGTTCCCTAGACCCTATCTCCTACAACTTTTGTCATATGAAAATGATTCCAAGATCAAAGTTATGAAAAATGACATTCCAAACAAGTTTCATGTTTAAGTAAAGAGCTATTTTTTCTTGGAAAGTCATTTTTATGGTGAAAGATTATAGGTCATTTTGTTTGAACCCTGGTTTAGAGGTCAACTTCCCAAGACCATAACTTGCTCAATATTTATTATATGGAAGCCATTCAAATTTCATGATCAAATTCAATATGTTTACTTCAACTTTTATGTTTGGAGGAAGTGCAAATTCAACTTGAAAATGCATGTGCCAAGAGGAAACATTATAGGTCATTTTGGGTCACTACCATTGAACAAGTGATTTTCCTCAACTCCTAAAATGCATAACTCCTTCATGCCAAATCCAAATGTGTTACCAAATTGAAGAGGTTTGAAATAGCTGCAACTTTGATGAAGGAAATTTTCTCATTTGAAGCTCATAGAAAAAGTTATTCAAGGTGGAAGAAGTGAACATTTGATTTGGGACTTAGAAAATTTTCAAATATGTTTGATTTTCCAAAATTCCACCTCAAAATTCATCATTATCCAAGCTTCAAATGAAAAATCATTCAACATGAAAGTTGTTCCCCTTGACCGCACCTTTCGAAAAAGTCCAAGATCATCTCATTTGGCCAAAGTACGAAGGACTTGTGCATGGGTGTAAGTTAAAGGACCATTTGGATAATTTCAACTTCCATTTTTCATACTCATTTGCATGGACTTCTAACATGATTTCGGCATGGTGTAGATTCAATCATGGATCAGATCACATCATCTCATGGGCCTAACACACGCTCATGTAACCATGCAAAGGAGAAATTCAAAATTATCCAAATTTGGAAGTGTGTGGAAATAAATCTCATGGCCTATAAATAAGACCCTCATTGCTCAGAATTAAGGACCTCATGCCCAAGCTTTGAACCTACAACCCCAAACCCTCACCATTGAAGGATAAACTTAAGGATTTTCTTTGAAAATCGAGTTTCAATTCTCCATCTGTTTTGAGATTGAAACTCCAAGAGTCCATCCCTTTCTTTGATCTACTTCACTTCCATCAAGCATCTGAAGCAAGGCCAAGCATAATTGAAAGCAAGATCGTGCCAATCTGAAGTTCCATTGAAGGTGATTTTTCAGAATTTTCATCTCTTCGATTCTCCCTCAATTCTTCACCATCCTCGTTGATTTTTGGTTGTCTGAAGTCCTATCAATATAGGCAAGAAGATTGAGTTGTTTTAAGGTCAAATCGAAAGAACTCAGTTCATGATCCTCAAAATTCAAATCCTTGTATCTTTTTATATAGTTGGAATTGGACAAAATTGAAGCCAGATTCGTGCTCCTGGGCATTTTCCCTTCAAATTAGTGTACTCACTTTTCATTTTTCATAACCTATGGATAAGCAAGACATCAAATAACAAGAGTCACCACCGCGCTTTTATTGTTTCCAAGGGAAAACGGAAAAGTATGAACAAAACCAAAAATTAAGAAGTTTTCAAATCAAAACTAATAGAATGCCAGAGATTACAGGTAAGGGGGTTGGTTACACAGAGGGAAGGTGTTAGCACCCAAAGTGTCCTAGGTACTCCTAGGGAGTCCTTTTTTGTGTGCATATGTATTTTTGTACAAATGGTGTTTGCAAGCAAATAGGATGGGGGGGATGACAAAAGAATTCATTAATTATATTTTTGTGTTTGACAAGACCTTCGTACTTGTGTCTACGTACCAACATAAAAATGAGGGATCAATACCTCGTAGTTCGTGGTATAAATTTCAAAGTAGGTGTATTGCTTTTAACAAAAATTAGGTTTGAAAGGCACAAAGGCCTAAAATGGTTTGAAAGGGTTAATTCTTTTTGGCTTTCTGAAAATTTTAAGTTAAGTATAGTTAAGTATATTTACAAATTTTATTGAGAAAAGAAGTTGGAAAATGCAATGGCATAAGGCCAAAGTTTCTAATTTGCAATATGGTCTAAGTTTAGAAAACAAGCACAAGCAAAGAAGATTTTAAAACAAGAGGGAGAGATTTTAAAATTAAATAAATAGGGAGGAGATGAAGGGACTAATCCTAAGCATAAATTTAAAAGTTGAGAGTTGAAAAGATCAGACCAATGGGCTACAATCCAAGAGACAAGAGTGTCATATAGAAACCCAAATTCCCTTGGACATTAGAATTAAGCAACAAATAATGCACAATATATCAACTTGAAGAGAAAGGCATCAAATAAAGATATCCACATCCAAGCTTAGCAACTCCATGATCTTCTTCAAATTTGCCCATGTAGCAGATGAATTCCATAATGCCACAAGTCACAGGTTCAAAATAACAGCTTCACAATGATCATGTTACAGATGAACTCAAATGGATCTTCAATGATGTACCAGATGAAGTTTCAAATTACAAGCACTTGGTTACATGAAAGTTAGCATTTTCCAAGTCCTTTGCATAGGGAGTGTTGCCTAAGTTCTAAGTCCAATAGTCTTAGATCAAACCAACAGTCCACACAAGGTGTTTCTTAGGGTTTTTGTTCTTATTATGTACATTAATGGTCAAAGACCACACAATCAAACACAATATACACAAATAAAATACATCATAAAATATGGTCCAAGTGGACAAAGTAAAAATGACATTAACATAAACAATTAGAATGGTATGAATAACGGCAAATGAATAAGGCTTTAAAAAAATAAAGTGCATTAAAGTAAATAACTTGAAATTAAATGTTAGTTGTTAATGAGTTAGAAGTTAGTATTGCTTTTGCTTTTATTTTTAAGTCACTCTTTGGAGAACCCTCAACCCACTTATTATAAGCATGGATCCTTGAACCAAGACATCTTCCAAAGGAAGGAAAAAAGGCCAAGTTTCCACACAATACCATGAAAGAGGGGAGACTTACAATCTCACTAACTAGAATGCTATGCCTCTTGTGTCAAAATTTAGCGCTATGTTAAGCAATCGTAATTGGACTTATGTAGAAGTCACAACTATTTGAGGGCGGGCAATAGAATTTTGGTGTTAATGCATGTTAGAGACATAGTATAATGGACTATGCTCATGAAACATACCACAAACAAAAAGAATATGCAAAAGTGGTGGCCTAATCTCATACATACTTATGTAGATTTCAAAGCTCAGCATGCTCACACAATCAAGATCTACAAGTTTAGCATAGCAAAATTGAGAAATAAGAGACACGAATTTATGACCTCTTGAAGAGCAGTTCTTGAATTCGCGTTTTCCAGGCCTGGCTATGCTTAAATCTTCCTCTACAAAGCTTGTATGAGTGAATGGATGAAGTCTTGATATTCAATTGAGCACGATTCAACAGATTTTGAATTCCACCATGGATGATCTTCAAGCTTGCATAGGCTTCAAACTCCACGAATTCATGTGATTCTTGCTTGCATCTTGCTCTATGATGATGCTAGATGATGAATTTGGCAAGGAAAATGCAATTGGATTGAAGAATTGTGAAGAAAAATTGAGAGAAAGTTTTAGAGAAATTTTGTAGATCTGAAATTTGTGAAGTGTGTTTATGAAATTCTGTTAGGGTTAGGCATTTATAGTCCCTCCTAATCAAGTCCTAATCATGCTTAACCAAACGCTAATGAAAATTAGGGCATTTAGAGTGTAAGTGCAAAATTGAACTCTTCACCTTATGCATGGACATGGTATGTGAATAGTGCATATTTTTGGCCTTGATTTCACTCAAAATAATGTTTTAAGGCCAATGGTGATAGTAGCATGTGCAAATAACTCACCAATTTTGAACTTGAATTTTTCCCTCCATAAATGCATTGAATTTCCAAATATTTATGTGAATGGAATGCATGTCATGTAATGCCAATTTTGGAAACTAGAGGTTAAAACAAGAATGTTGCAAAAAGAGCCATCTCATTTGGACTTATGGTTTGAAAGTTATGCCCTTTTGAAGTTCCATGTTCATTTGACCAAGATTGATCCATATCTCCTCAACCACACATGAGAAATTCATGATCTTGGACTTTTTGGAAATGGGAGAACAAGATCTACAACTTTCATGTTCAACAAAATTTCATTTGAAGCTTTCTTGATGATGTGATCTTGAGGAGAAAACCTTTCCATTTTTGGCAATTTCAAATTACAAGTCACTTTCTATTTTTGGAAAGTTTTGTCCTGACTTTATTTTCTTCAAGGTTGATGCTTGAAATGTCAAATGAGACTTGTTTGAACATGAATGAAGTATTTCTAATCACTTCCCACCTCCAAATCCAACCGTTGACTTTTGGTTGACTTTTGTTGAATGATAGATGACTTGGTCATGCACAGATGAATTTGAGCCTCAATCTCCTGATGAAATGGCTCCAAAATGAAACCCTAGCTTTCACAAGCTCATTAAAACCATATGATGATCTCCACTTCAATAAAGACCCCATCTCCTTGAAAAAACCCTGACTGGCACAATTCAACTGATTAGGGTTGACGAGAGGTCAAAACCTTAATCCCAAGGAATCTGATCAGGCACAATGAACCTCTTGGTGATGATAAGACCATGATGATGGTGATGTACCACTTCAACCAAGATAATACCCAATCTCCTTGAGGAACCAAGAAACCCCAATTGAAGCACAAACCCTCAGATGGCTAGTGATCAATTCATGAGACCCTCAGGCCTGAACCTTTTAACCTCTCTATCTTCTGAGAAAGACCTAGGAGGATGACTTGCTTATTGTTTCCATATGATATGCAAAGATGTAATGCCTAATGTCCTACAAAATGAGATGCAATATGATAAGCTAATCCCAAGAGAGGAGGGCAAATTTTGAGGTGTTACAGCTGCCCCTATTCAATCCACTGTGAACCTGTCGATATGAACATCCTCGGCTTTTAGATGATCAGGGTGAAGAGTGATTGAATACCAAGAACAGACGAACAATTTGCACTCTGATGGGAAATAATTAACGATGCCTGTCAGAATCGGCAAAGAAGCAATCTCACAAGAAAAATCCGTCTGGCACGGAGAAAGTTGGCCTGAATACCGAGAAGAAATATTGACCTGTATACCAACATAAATGGTAACACAGGGATAACCATGGCCTGAACACCACCTATCCGCTGGGGATTATTACTACTTTTTTTTACTTTTCTTGAACCCCGAAACTTTCTGATGATTTCCTCTTTTCGTTTTCTTGAACCCCGAACAAATATTTTCTTTCGCGCGAATGATCCCGGATCATCGCAGTTGAACCCCGACAACTTCATAGTAGTCTTGTTTGCCAAATAATGAACCCCGATCTCCATTTGAACCCCAGTCGCCTGACGATAACTTGTGATCGCCATTGTGAACCCCGTTCTCCAGAAAACACCCCGTGTCTCCCTTTCTCCATTTGGACCCCGTTCTCCAGAAAATGCCTCAACACTTCCTTTTCTCCATTTGAACCCCGCTCTCCAGAAACTTGTGATAATTCCGCTGGCAACGTCAGAAATAACACCAAAACACCACTCTGATGGCGACATATCAGAGGGTACACCTTCACAAAGGGAAGGTAACATGTGCATCTCTTCCTTAGAAGACACCCATAACGACCTTTGTTGGCCTCAGCCAGAGTCTAAGGTAACACATGAACAAAAGATAATCCTGAGGACCTCATCCCGGATATAATCTTCAACTCCAATCTCCGTTTGAACCCCGCTCTCCAGAAAATGTCTCAACACTTCCTTTTCTCCAATTGAACCCCGTTCTCCAGAAAATGTCGCAACACTTCCCTTTCTCCGATAGAACTGTATTTTTGCACTGATCGCGTAACGTCCCTTGATTTTATTTCCATCTCCGCCCGACGGAAAAGTTTCCTCCAGTATCGCACTACTGGGGAACATTGCTGATCTGACGTCATGATGCTAAACTCCTCAGAGTAACATCTTCCAACTTCTGTCTCGCATGACAGAAATCTCCTCCAGTATCGCACTACTGGGGAATATTGTTGATCCAACACCACGATGCTAAACTCCTCGGTAGTAACATCTTCACCATCCGGCGAAACCAAATCTCAAGCGGTAACCACGGCTTGAGTAACTGATACTTGCAATGCTACTGATTTTCCAACTAGCAAAACCACTCCTCAAACGATAACCACGGTTTGAGTAACATCTTCACCCACTGGCAAAACCAAATCTCAAACGGTAACCACGGCTCGAGACTAGCTTATGCTTGCAATGATGATGCATGACTTTTTTCAGCGTAATGCTCCATAATCATGGAAAGGCTACGCGATTTTTTATGCAATATGCTATGCTTATCTACATGATGAATGCATAAAAGGTATCCCCCTCAAGGGACTCTTCTGGGGAGCTCAAGGCACTCTGCTGAGGAACTCGCCAACACTCCGACTCCACCCTGCTGGGGAATAGCACTGCTGCTGGGAAATAGGCCACCCTTACCAGGAATAACCTCCTCTGCACCCGATCTGCTTGGGGACTTCGCTGGGGAAAGAACCACCAACGCACTCTGTGGGGAAACCAACAATCTCTGACTTGCTGGAGATACAACAATCCCGACTCTGCTTGGAGAAACCCCTACCAATAGATACCTCCACTGGGAAATAGCAACCTCCAGGCCTGGCTGCTGAGGAAACACCGATCTCAAACTCGCTGGGGGAAATAACCATCCCGACCCTGCTAGGGGAAGCACAGACCTCGAATTTGCTGAGGAGGTAACAATCCCCACCCTGCTTGGGGAAACCAGGAAGGTCCGGTACTGAACACCCGTCGACTCGTCGAACCATGGCATTCAACTAAACCCCATGTCAGCTTTCCAATTTTGAGAACTCCCAGACTCGTCTGGACTTTTCTGATTCATCACCTTGTATTCCCGACTTCTCCGTACTCCCCGGAGAGCGAACTCCTTAAATTGGTACAAACTTTCTAATCTTCAGACTTTGAAGAGTCTTCTTGATTAATATCCAGGATCGTCGTACGTCTCACCGTCTTCTCTCCAACATTCCTTCATCCATTCGTCCCTGATTGGACTCCACGGGGATCATTTATCAAAGCTTCCACATCACAACCTGCAAGTGAGTAAGAATATCTAACAGTATCTGCAAAATAGATCGTTAGATAAAAACCGTGCCCCAGGCGTGTCAAGATTTCAACACTTGGGTCGCTCAACCTTCCGAATAAGATTTCAAATTTTCAATCTTATAAGCATGCATTGGAAGGGACCTGTATGTCTTAAAATGCAAAGATTCTTTATCAAAACAATTGGATGTTTTTGCAATCAAAGCGGTAATGAAAACAAAAAACAAAATTATTTGACTGAATATGCATTTTATTGATTGAAAAAGTGTGGCTCAAATTGAGCAATACAAAGGAAGCAATTCCTGAAAAGAGGTAATTGCGCACAAAAGGAAAAAATCTATCCTAATGGCAATGTGAAACCGCGATCTCATCGAGTTCCAACTCGGTTACACCCCATATGTCCTCACACTCTCCGTGCTTTCTGCCTTCTGAACAAGACGTTTCCGACCGATCCCTACCGGGGACTATCCATGTCATATCCAAAGTACAAACGATCATGTCAGACGCAGTTGTTCGTTTCAATCCCTCTTTTTCCTGGACCGCCCTTTCGGGTTTTCAGTCCACCGGGATACCCTTTTTTGCCCAAGTCGCCTTTTCAGGTTTTCGACTTGCCGGGTATACAGTTTTTTCTTTTTATCCCTAATTTTTTCCCGAACCTTTTTTCATTTTTTTTTTCTTTGGTTCGCCGTGATGCCCGTTTTTGCCTGGACTATTTTATTCTTTTCGTCCAGCGGGTCTCTTTATACGAAGTATTTTTTAACTGCATCCGCATTCACAGGGGATGGAAAATCCTCGCCATCCATGGTCGTTAGCAACAAGGCTCCGCCAGAGAAAACCTTCTTGACCACGAACGGACCTTCATAATTGGGTGTCCACTTGCCCCTACGATCATTTTGAGGAGGAAGGATCCTTTTCAGCACCATATCACCTACGTGATACACACAAGGTCGCACCTTTCGGTCAAAAGCACGCTTCATCCGCTGCTGGTACAACTGCCCATGACAGATGGCCGCCAACCTCTTTTCCTCAATCAGGCTCAACTCTTCATACTGAGTCCTTACCCATTCGGCCTCTTGCAATTTCACGTCCATCAGGACTCTCAAAGAGGGAATTTGAACCTCAACCGGTAGCACTGCTTCCATTCCATATACAAGCGAGAAAGGCGTTGCCCCAGTAGACGTACGCACCGAAGTTCGATACCCATGCAATGCAAATGGCAACATCTCATGCCAATCTTTATAGGTCACAACCATCTTCTGCACAATCTTCTTTATATTCTTATTGGCTGCCTCGACCGCCCCATTCATCTTCGGACGATAAGGAGAAGAATTGTGATGCTCGATCTTGAATTCCCGACACAGTTCTGCCATCATCTTGTTGTTGAGATTAGAAACATTATCAGTAATGATTCTCTCGGGAACCCCATATCTGCAAATGATGTCTCTCTTCAGGAATCTGGAAACGACCTGCTTCGTCACATTCGCATAAGAGGCTGCTTCCACCCACTTGGTGAAGTAATCGATAGCCACTAATATGAACCGGTGCCCATTCGAAGCCGTAGGCTCTATCTTTCCGATCATATCAATGCCCCACATAGCAAACGGCCACGGAGACGACATCAAACTCAACGGATTTGGAGGCACGTGCACCTTATCAGCATAAATCTGGCATTTATGACACTTCCGCACGAAATTGAAACATTGGGCCTCCATTGTCATCCAATAATAACCTGCCGTCAGCAGCTTCTTCACCATTGCATTCCCACTGGCATGGGTACCGAACGACCCCTCATGAACCTCTTTCATCAATTGGCTTGCTTCTCTATCATCAACACACCTGAGCAAAACCCAATCGAAATTTCTCTTGTACAGAACCCCATCCTTGTTCAAGTAGAACACCATGGCCAACCTCCGCAGAGTCTTTCGGTCCTTCTTGGATGCTCCCTCAGGATACTCTTGGGTCTCCAGATAGCGCTTGATATCGTAATACCACGGCTTCTCATCATCAGGCGCTGTGTCAACAGCAAACACATAAGCCGGTCTATCCAGACGTCCCACCCAAACACTGGGAAACTGATTCCACCACTGCACCTTAATCAAGGCAGCCAGAGTAGCCAAAGCATCTGCTAAAGGGTTCTCTTCTCTAGGCACATGATGCATCTTCACCTTGGTGAAAAACGTCAACAATTTCCTCGTATAATCCCGATATGGAACTAAATGAGACTGATGTGTATACCATTTCCCGTTAACCTGATTCACAACCAAAGCTGAATCTCCATATATAACAAGGTTCTTGATCCTCAAATCGATCGCCTCTTCAATCCCCAGGATACAAGCTTCGTATTCAGCCACGTTGTTGGTGCACTCAAATGTTAGCCGGGCAGCAAAAGGAATATGGGATCCTTTCGGCGTAACCAAAACAGCACCAACTCCGCTACCATTCACGTTAACGGCCCCATCAAACATCAGAATCCATTCGGATTCAGGGTCAGGCCCCTCCTCCGGGATCGGTTCCTCGCAATCTTTCGATTTGAGAAACATGATGTCCTCATCAGGGAATTCAAACTTCATCGGTTGATAATCCTCAATGGGTTGCTGGGCGAGGTAATCAGACAATACACTCCCCTTGATTGCTTTCTGAGAGGTATACTGGATATCATATTCTGTCAAAATCATTTGCCACCTCGCAACCCGTCCGGTCAATGCTGGCTTCTCAAAAATGTACTTGATTGGATCCATCTTGGAAATCAACAAAGTGGTATGAACCAGCATATACTGCCTCAGTCGGCGAGCAGCCCAGACCAAAGCACAGCAAGTTTTCTCGAGCAGTGAATATCTTGTTTCACAGTCGGTAAACTTTTTGCTAAGGTAGTATATGGCATGCTCTTTTCGACCAGACTCGTCATGCTGCCCCAATACACACCCCATAGACCCCTCGAGGACCGTCAAGTACAGAATTAACGGTCGTCCCTCCACAGGAGGCATCAGAATCGGAGGCTCCTGCAAATACTCTTTTATCTTCTCAAATGCCGCTTGGCAATCATTATTCCACCTGACCGTTTGATCTTTTCTCAACAACTTGAAAATTGGTTCACACGTGGCTGTTACATGAGATATGAACCGTGAAATGTAGTTCAATCTACCTAAGAAACCACGAACCTCTTTCTCCGTTCTCGGTTCAGGCATTTCTCTTATTGCTTTTACTTTAGCAGGATCAACCTCGATTCCTTTTTCACTTACAATGAACCCCAGCAATTTACCGGACCGTACTCCGAAAGTGCACTTGTTCGGATTCAACCTCAGTCTGAACTGTCTCAGCCGGTCAAACAGCTTGGCAAGATCTACCAAATGCCCCTCTTCTGTCTGGGACTTTGCTATCATGTCATCAACATAGCATTCAATTTCATGATGAATCATATCACAAAACAAAGTCACCATGGCTCTCTGATAAGTAGCACCGGCGTTCTTGAGACCAAATGGCATCACCTTATAACAAAAAGTGCCCCATGGTGTAATGAACGTTGTTTTCTCCATATCATCTAGCGACATTTTGATTTGATTATAGCCAGAAAAGCCATCCATGAAGGAAAACACTGAGAACTGAGCTGTATTATCTACCAACACATCAATGTGAGGTAGTGGAAAATCATCCTTCGGGCTAGCTCTGTTCAGATCCCGGTAGTCCACACACATTCTCACCTTTCCATCCTTCTTCGGTACTGGCACAATATTTGCGACCCAAGGTGGATAATTAGTGACAGCAAGGAAACCAGCATCCCACTGTTTCTGCACCTCCTCCTTAATTTTCATGGCCATCTCAGGTCGAGTTCTGCGCAACTTCTGCTTCACTGGAGGACAATCTGCTCTCAACGGTAGCTTGTGCACAACGATATCGGTATCCAACCCTGGCATATCTTGATAAGACCAGGCAAAGATGTCGACATACTCTTTCAACAAGGCTACCATTCTGCTCTTGACACTTGCCTCCAAAGCGGCCCCGTTTTTCACTTCTTTTCTGACCTCATCGGTACCCAGATTCACTACCTCAATTTGCTCTTCGTGCGGCTGAATCACCTTCTCCTCTTATTTTAACAACCTGGCTAATTCCTCCGGCAGTTCACAATCTTCTTTTCCTTCTTCTTCGGCATGATAGATCGGATTGTCGAAATCATATGAGGGTGTAACAGGATTGTTATCAATAAGATCCGGCGAGAAATCGCATCTGTATGAATGTTGATTCATGCATTGCTTTAGAACCGGAGCGAGACAAATTGAAAAGAAAAATGAAAACATTGCCATTTTTATTTTGTTTTTAAACTGCAAAAATAAATGAAAAACAGGGAACACCGCTTTTAATTGAAAAACATCCTTTTATTTATGATGCAAATTTTGCAAAATGACATGAGGTGGCCCTTACAATGAACCATTACGTTTCGGGCAAAAAGTATGGTTTCCATGCAAACAAAAATTGAAAACAAGAAAATATTACTCTTCGAGCAGAGTGACAGTGATGATTTTTCAGCCTTCCAGTTCTGGACTCCCATCCCTGGCGCACACGGCTTTATCCACTGATCAATCTTGCAGACACTGTCAACTTGTTCACCCACCATACAGATGTGATCTGGATCCAGCATTCCAGCACTAGTGAATGTGAATGATGGACGACGTCCTCTACCTTGTCTAGACGAGCCTCGGCCCGGCTGATAACCCACTCCGAATCTGTCTTTCTTGGCGGAGATGTCCATCATCTTCCCCCAACCTGGAGCTTCCCCACTCTTCACCACCTCAGCGGCCTGTTTATACGAAGAAATGGATGGTTTCTCCTCCTCTTTTGCAAAAAGAGCATTCTCCACCTTAACGGTTTCGAATGCTTGACTCGGGGTTTCCCATATCTCTCTGTCCATTTCCATGTATTTGAACGATGACAAGTGGCTGACAAAGATATCCTCCTCCCCGCAAACGGTGACGACCTTACCGTCCCAGATATACTTCAACTTCTGGTGCAAAGTCGAAGTCACTGCCCCAGCAGCATGGATCCATGGGCGACCCAACAAGCAACTGTATACCGGCTGAATATCCATGACATAAAATACTGACTTGAACACCTCGGGTCCGATCTTTACCGGGAGCTCAACCTCTCCAAACACAGCCCGCTTCGAACCATCGAAAGCTCTCACTATCAGGTCCGTGGGCGTCAAAATTAACCCTTCGCAGTCCAGCTTCGCCAAGGCTTTCTTTGGCAACACATTCAAAGATGAGCCAGTATCAACCAACACATGCGAAAGCACAGCCCCTTTACATTCCATTGCAATGTGTAAAGCCCGATTATGATTACGCGCATCCACAGTCAGATCCATATCAGTGAAACCCAGCCCATGGCTGGCATTGACATTCGACACCACCGTCTCCAACTGATTGATTGTGATCTCTTGGGGAACATAGGCTCTCTTCAGAATTTTCAGCAAAGCCTCTCTATGCCCCTCAGAGCTCAGCAACAACGACAAGATTGAGATCTTGGATGGGGTTTGCTGCAGATGGTCAACAAGTTTGTACTCTGACTTCTTGATGATTCTTAAAAATTCTTCAGCTTCATCATCAAGTTCTCTCTCCGACCCAACAGGCGCCGGTGTCACCACAGGAGTACCTTCATTGATTACTTGTTTTCCTCTTGCCCTAGCTAAAGCCTCGGCCTTTTCTTTCTTTTCTTTTTCTACTTCTCCACCCCTCAAAGCATCAGGGGCAAACAACCTCCCACTACGAGTGAAACCACTGGGTCCGGCATTATCCACCTTTGAAACGGTGGTTTCACCTGCAACTTGATCCTCCAGCTTCTCTCCATTACAGTACACCTCCCCACCATAATGCCACGGCATGACATCATCTTTGTCATAAGAAATTGGTCCAGGTACCGTGATAGTAACTGGAGCCGCATCAGCCAGCGTTGACAAATCAACCGGGTCAAAATAGATAGTTATGGTGGAGACATCTTCCTTCCCCGAATTAACCTTCTCAAATTTGAGGCTTCCCTCATCCATCAGCCTCTGGACAACCTCCCTCAATGATATACACCCATTGACAGCAACAATGCACGCAGCACAATCATTACCACAGCCCGGGAAGACCCCATTCTTCAACAATTGTCGCTTGACCTCAGCCAACGGAGTCTTCAACTGGTTAACATTCAACAGCCCGATTCTGTCCTCCTCAGAGATAGCATTCACCCCCATTTGACCATGCGCAGGCATGGGATTAGCATTAACATTTGGAGATGGTGCAAAGTTGATGCTTTTGGAATCCACTAAGTCCTGGACCACATGCTTAAAAGCTTTGCAGTTTTCTACGTTGTGTCCAGGTGCACCCGAGTGAAATTCACATTTAGCATTCTCATCAAAACTGGCTGGCCTCTGATCAGGTCTCAAAGGTGCCAAAGTTCTCAGTTGTACCAACCCCAAATCTTTCAGCTTTTTCAACAAGAATGAATAAGTCACAGGTGGCCTATCGAACTGACGATCATTCATTCTCCCACGCACCTGATACCCAGCCCTTTGCGGTCTCTGCTGAAACGGTTGTCTTTGTTGTTGCGGTTGTTACTGTTGTTGCTGTTGTGCAGGCTGATTATCAACAGGAATAGTTACCGCAGCAGTGTGCTGGTAGTAACGATCCCTACTCGGTCCTCTTTGGGTATACACTGCACTGGTATCACCCTTCTTCTTCCTCTGACCATTTCCAAAGGGCTTCTTCGATCCAGACGACGAAGCATTACCCTGAATTTTCCCCAACTTCAACCAACTCTCTATTCTCTCTCCGGCCACCACAATATCTGCAAAATTAGTAACTGGGCATCCGGCCATCCTTTCAGCAAATGTCCCCTGCAGGGTACCCATGAACAAATCCGACATTTCCCGGTCCACCAATGGAGGTTGGACCCTGGCAGCCAGTTCCCTCCATCTCTGGGCATACTCTTTAAACCCCTCATTGGGCTTCTGAGACATACCCTGCAGCTGGGTACGACTAGGAGCCATATCAGCGTTGAACTGGTATTGTTTAAAGAATGCATCGCCAAGATCCTGCCAGCTCTTGATGTCAGAAGACTTCAGCTTGGTGTACCATTCCAGGGATCCTCCGGACAGACTGTCCTGGAAGAAGTACATCCACAGCTTCTGATCCATCATATAAGCAGAAATCTTGCGGACGAAAGCCTGGAGGTGAGTCTCCGGGCAGGAACTCCCATTATATCTGTCAAATGCAGGCGCCTTGAACTTCTGTGGGATCACAATCCCCTCAACCAGCCCCATATTAGACATGTTAACAAAACCGGGAGTAGCGTGGCTTTCCAGAGCCCTGATCTTCTCTGCCAGCAGCTGGATCTCCTTATTCGGCGGTTGGACACCGTATTGACCAAACGGCTCATTCATCAAGGAGAATTGATCAGCTTCTCGGTCTTCCTCTCTATCATCCTCAGCCCCAAAGAAAGGAGGAAACAAACTGTCCTTCATATTATTGCCCATCTGACCGGGTCCACCACCTGTGGCAGCACCAAATCCACCGGCGTTGTTAGTCACTACACCCACAGTTGTCCTCTTTCCACCGTCCCTAGAACCACCCAGACCATGGTTAGAGACACCATCCAGATTAACACCACTGTTGGCAGCTGAAGCCCGCTCGAGCTTCTCCACTTTATCAGCCAGTGCTTTCTGGCCCACAGCAAACCCTTGCATGATATTAATCAACTCATTCATCTTCTCTTTCAGCTCGAGAAAATCTGTATCGGGTAGATCCATCAGTCTAGGTGTATTGCGTCTGGTGAAATATCTGTGTGGACGTGTTGAGTGCAAAGGAATGACTCTACGCGCACGAGCAATGATTCCTGAAACAATCAAGCACGTTAGAGACTGATACCTGCAAAATAGAAGACAAGTTATTATGATTATGCATGAATGCAATGTCTATCCACATGAGGAACACTCTGTCTTTCGATCCCGGCTTCATTGAGACAGATAATAATCTGGCAGCAAGATTTTGACATTCATCATTTGATTTCATCATTCGGATCAGAGATATATGATTTAGCAAAATACCACCCAACCATGTATGTGCCATGTGAGTGCATACAGGAAAGCAAATAAAGCTTGAAGATTGATCACTGAATGAAAATAACCATCGTATATCAAAAGTGCACAATAAGTGCAATAGTCACACATCAAAGCTGATACAAACCAAATACAATTCTTCCAGAAACAGAAAGGAAATACAAACAAATGAATTCCGTCAACAGGCCTGACGGTAATCCACACAAATGACAACAAAAGACTATACTGAAGAAGGCCCCACAGACGGCTCCGCATCATCTACCATCTTGGTAAACTTCACCGCAAACCTAAGCTAAGTGTTCTCCTGCTGCAATCTCCCTATCTCCTTCTGGTGAATCTTCATCTGTCTGAAGTAGTGATCTCTCTCAGCCTGATAATGATCTCTCTCGGCGATATAATGATCTCTCTCAGCAATGATCTTTACCTTCTCTGTTTCCTTAATCTTCAGCTTTGCCTCCCACTCAGCAATAAGGACTCTGACTCTGTCTTCCCTTTGATCCCTCACAAGGATTTGCCTCCTCTTCTCGTCTTCAATGACCTTCGAAGCTCTGACCAACCTCTCCTTGGTGATGTCGTGCTCCCTTATGGATGACTCTAAAGCTTGGCTGACCTTGCCATAGTAAGCGGTATCCATCTCAAAGCGTTTCACCACAAGAGCATGCCTCTTATCCTGGTATTCCATTCTCCCTTTGATCTCTTGATTAGCCATCTGAATTCGAGCAACACTCATCTCCAATTCAGTCCTCTCTACCTGCAGCTGATCTCTCTCTCTCTCTTCATCTCTAGGAATTCTTCCATACTGACGGAAGAACGTGATTCCTCAATCAACGGATACTAAGGATCCACCGTAGGAAATGGTAGATAAGTGAGCTCCACTCTCTTGCTGAGCCAGTCATCAAACGGAGGAAAAGACCTGTTATTAGCTCTACCCCAAGAAAACTTGCCTTTCCTTTGAATGTTGCGCCATGCATTAGATACTTGCCTCAACCTGGCCTGATTGCCCTCAACCGGGAAATACAAAGTTTCCTGAATCTCACTCTTGAGAGGAGGAACCTCCATAGCGAATCCCATTTGTCTCTTAAGAAGTGTCGGGTTATAATTAATGCAACCCTGAACCCCTATAAGAGGCACATTGGGAAAACTCCCACAACTGCAAATGAAGTCCTGTCCAACCCCACTACTGTGAGTCCAAGCTATGTCTTTGGCCCGCAAACCCATCAACTTGGTCGCCCAATTGACAGTATGGTCAAGGAGAACAAAAGCACCCCTGGAAGGCAAATATCCCATAAACCATTTGTATAATAGTTGAGCACAACACCTAATCAATCCCCCACGCCTCTTCTCGTTCCGATTATGGACCGAGTAATAGACATCTCCAACCAGAGTAGGAATAGGATTCCTCTAAACAAACAAACGGACGACATTAATATCCATAAAGTTCTTCTGGTTAGGGAATAGGATGATACCATAAATGCTCACAGCAATCAAAGCACAGACAGCTTTCCAATCACCCAAAACAGCATGCTCCTTGGCCTTAGCCTCTAGGAAACTCAGATGAAAACCAGGCAACTTCCCCTTCTCTTTCAAACCACCCTTAATCATCTCCGGACTCAATAAAGAACACGGGATATCCCACCAATATCAGGTTCTTCCTTAGTAGCATAGAAAGGAACCTGATTTCTGATCTGAATGCCCAAGATACCAGCATAGTCCTCCATCAGAGGCCCCAATAAGTAATCCGGGAAGACGAAACACCTCAAGCCCGGGTTATAGAACTGGAGAAGAGTATGGACGGCGCTCCTATCCCTGTCAGTAAGCCTGAAAACCATCTTCAGAATACCCCCATACGTCTCACGGAACAACCCCACATGGTCGGGTGTAATCAATGCTATCATATCTCTCAGCACGCTGATCTCTGGGTCAAAGAAACTATAGACAACATCATCCTTCAAACCGGGCCTCATATCTGAGAAAAGAAGTCTCTCAACCAGGATCTCAATCGAAAATGTCCCTGCATATGGATAAACATGAACTAGATGCGGATAAATGCAAAATGAGGATGATGCTGATGTATGAATGCAATGCATAGTGCCATCCTCCAAGTCATCTGAACATCTGTTGCACTGAGTTACGGCCTCTGAACTGATCACACTCATCTGAGGTACTGAGCAATCATAAGTACAACTCAAGGGTTCCGATATAAACGGAACTGAAGGATACACCATCATCATCACCACCAGAGATTCTATGAACAGATAACCATAAGACCCTCTGAACCAGCCCGGGGAATCCTGAAATAAACGGATCCCCACTAATAAATAACACGGACAGAACTCCGGCGTCTCTGAAATAAATGTCCATAAATCCGACTTATAAATAGAACTCTGATCAACGGCTAAACCAATAGTCACCATCAAAGTCACCATCAGAACATGCATCTGTAAGAATCAACCCTCCCCTCATAGGTGAATTCTAATCAGGTCATCCTAAGGCGGATAATGGTCTCGACAATCGGGCAAAGATACTCAACGGGTTTGCCCTTTCGGGTGTGCCGTTGCAGCTCTCGTAAGATCGTCTAAACCAAAGATCCGGGAAAGAACGATCACCGAAGTCAATAGCTCAAAAGAGGTAACTAGACCAAAATGGAATACTCCACAATGGAAGAGCTCTCTCAGATGAACCTCGTCCGGCTTGTGGTATGTCACGTCGCAACAACATGCCCAACCAGCATGTGAGGAACGTGAGACCACACTAATCCTAGGTGTATACTCGGGCCTGGGTATTAGCCCCACTCAGAACACCCACCCCAAATCATAGGAACCACCTGTACAGAGGACAGCAACATGATAGTATGATGCATGCAAATATTTATGCAAATATATACACAGCAAAATAATCATAAATGCAATAAATAGAAGCACAAGCAACCTAAACTACACTAGAGAACGCTAGGAGAGACTCGCTTAGGGAGGATGGACCAGCAATAGGTCAACTTCTATGTCCCCAGCAGAGTCGCCAGCTGTCGCATCCGCGAAAAACAACCGGCGGGCTAAAACAAAACAAACAGAGCCGCCACCGTGCGTTATTTATCCCAAAAGAGGGAAAGGAAACGCTCGAAGTAAACCTGGAAAAGACATGGCCTCGCGACCAAAGAGAGATGGGATCGGGAGTCGGTTATGCGAAGGGAAGGTATTAGCACCCCTACGCATCCGTCGTACTCGACGGGATCCATGCTCAAAAGGATAGAAAAAAGGTGGCTAAACACTCACAAACATCACACACACCCACTGAAAACAACACAGGTGGAGGAAAAGGGAAAAGGGCTCGCTAGGATATCGCATCTTATGCCTACGTATCTCATCTAGAATGAGAATCAGAGCTACCGTAGTTCGGCTCACACACGCCAAACAAAACACACACAGGAAACCGACTGCCAATCGCTGGACTTATGTCAGACTCCATACAAACCGGCAAACATGGAAACCGAATGCCAATCGCTGGACTTACATCAGACTCCGAACCAACAAACACACACAAGAAACCAACTGCCAATCGCTGGACTTACGTCAGACTCCACACAAACAAACGCCAATAGGATACGGAATGCCAATAGCTGGTCTTACATCTATCTCCTAACACACAAGAGGGTTAACACACCAACAAGTTACTAAGGAGTCTGGCACTCGAGCCTAGTAACTGTCAAGCAACACACATAAAAAGGAAAAAGGTGCCCGGAGAGATCTCGTACGATCTCCTGCCTACGTACCTCATCTAGTATGAGGATCAGGGCAACGTAGTTCCCCTTAACAGGGGAGAAACTTTCTCCTAACCAGAGACTGGGAAATGACAAACTAGAAGGGAGACTGACTCGAGCCTAATAGTTATCATGCAATCCACAATGGTCCTAGGTTGAGGTTTCTATCTAACTTGCACAGGCAGCAAGCTATCCTAAACAGCACAAGCAAAGCAATCATACGCACAATTAGCACACACTATATACAAACAAAGTGGGCGCACACAAGGTTAGGCTGTGGAACACAAGCCAACTGTAATCGGGTGTAGTTAGCTCTTAACCCTAATATTGAGAGTTAGGGTGAAGCAGATGAAATGGGATGTGAGGGGTGTGCCTCACAGCTCTTATCCCTGGCCTGGGAGAGCTTCAGACAAATAAAAGTGGGAGTTCAGAAAGTTGGAACTCTTCTCCACATATGACTGACACAACATGGATCTTGGGTTAATATCCACAATGCATCAAAACAAGGTGTGTGAGCAAAGTGGAAGACACACTGAATAGCAGGAGATGGATTGCACATCTCTTTTATCTTCCAATTGCCTTATCAAAGGTCTTTTCCTGCTTGGCACAAAAATAAACATACACAAGCATTGCCTCTTAAGGAGGGCTTCAGACAGGTGCCTGCCCAAGTAACAGGACAGGTCTTCCAGGCTACATGAAGTCAGAGATATTATACCTATGTGGTTAAGCAACCAAGCAAAAGCAAGTTCAAATTGAACTTAAGCAACTTATGTACCTGTTGAAACATCACAAAGTCAGTTAAACTGTACAGACAAACAGACAACATGAATATCAACAGTCAAACCCAATGAGCAAAGGCATAAGCCAACAAGTCAAACTCAAATGAGTTAACAACCCTACAAAACACACAATGTTAGTAGTCAAAAGCAAGCATCAAATGCTCAAGTGAGGTTGCATCATGAACCATATAACCTAGATGTTCAACCTGAAATCAAAGCTCAAAGATGAGACAAACCACTAGGTCAAGGCCTAGGGTCAAAGAGGGAGAAAAAATTCAAAACAGAACATGAAAATTGACATGAATCAACTTCAATCAATTAAGAACATCATCCAAAAGGTCTCATCTCAATATCAATCACCAATTTCATTTCACAAACAAAATATGGCAAGGTATGCACATTGAAAGCACATTGTGACAACAGAATGAACAAATGCACATTAATTCAAAAATGCTTCAATTAATTTTGGGAAAAATCATGGGTAAACAGAACATACAACATGATCATCACACAAAAAATTAGAGCATTTGGACATGATTAAGCATGGTAATCAAATTGTATAAGGCAAGGCAAGCAAAATCAAGCACATATGTGACACAAAATGGTACATCAACTTAGCACAAGCCTAAAACAGAAATGGTAAAAGATAAAAACCTCAAACCAAAGCCAAAACCACATTCACCATGTCTAGAAAGAGTGTGCAAAATTTCACATTCATAGGATAAAGCACAAGAATTTCACAAAAGATTGAAGTTCAAGACACTTCAAAAGCTCAAAAATGACGATCCAGAATGAAAAATCTCAATCAAATCAGAAACAATTTCCAAAAATTCCACAAAATATCATGAGCATTCACAACATGCATATCAAGCACCATACAAAAAATCAGAACATCTGGAATTCATTTGATAGGGTAAATGCATTCATCATGTTGAACAAGCAAAGGTGTGACACAAATTGTCACACCTAACTTAGAAAAATCATAACTCAGAAATGGCACATGATAAAAATGCAAACTCAACACCAAAATGTCCATCAAGATGTCTAGTTTCTACATGTAAAATTTCATGAGCATTGGATAAACAACCATCATTTCACAAATGAATTAGTAAGGCAAGGTTCAAAAAGCATAAATGTCAACATTCCTTAGGCCAAACAATTTTACAACCAAGCACAACTTCTGGAAAAATAATCATAAAAAACTAGACACAAAATGTGACCTAATGCAAAAAATCCCACATTTTTTGGATCATTATTTGATTTATTATGAATTTTGAAAGTTTAAAGAAAAAAATAAAAAAAAACATGTAATGCATATATGAACATGTGGAAGAAAAATGGAATATAGCTCATGAAAATCTCCACTGCCTAGTATCGAACCCAGCACCATTTTAAAATCCAAATTGGCGCGCTGCATGGGAATGGCATGCAGCCAATCACAGCGCTGCCCTAACATGACCTACGGGAACGGTTTTGAAACCGTGGCCTAAAGGTTTGAATCATCTTCTTCAAATTCTCGCGCGCGATGAACAGTAGATGTCAAGAACAATCATGAACATTTTTTCCAGTTTTTTAAATTGAACACATGAACATGTAGATCTCTCAATGTAGGTCACAAATCAAGCAATGGTTAAGCATCTAACATCATGAATCGATTGGATCGAGCAAAATAAGATTCATCATGCAAACTTTAAATCAATGAATCTCAGTGAATAATGCATGGTTTTAAGTGATTCAAAGCTCAGCATGCTCACACAATCAAGATCTACAAGTTTAGCATAACAAAATTGAGAAATAAGAGACACGAATTTATGACCTCTTGAAGAGCAGTTCTTGAATTCGCGTTTTCCAGGCCTGGCTATGCTTAAATCTTCCTCTACAAAGCTTGTATGAGTGAATGGATGAAGTCTTGATATTCAATTGAGCACGATTCAACAGATTTTGAATTCCACCATGGATGATCTTCAAGCTTGCATAGGCTTCAAACTCCACGAATTCATGTGATTCTTGCTTGCATCTTGCTCTATGATGATGCTAGATGATGAATTTGGCAAGGAAAATGCAATTGGATTGAAGAATTGTGAAGAAAAATTGAGAGAAAGTTTTAGAGAAATTTTGTAGATCTGAAATTTGTGAAGTGTGTTTATGAAATTCTGTTAGGGTTAGGCATTTATAGTCCCTCCTAATCAAGTCCTAATCATGCTTAACCAAATGCTAATGAAAATTAGGGCATTTAGAGTGTAAGTGCAAAATTGAACTCTTCACCTTATGCATGGACATGGTATGTGAATAGTGCATGTTTTTGGCCTTGGTGATAGTAGCATGTGCAAATAACTCACCAATTTTGAACTTGAATTTTTCCCTCCAAAAATGCATTGAATTTCCAAATATTTATGTGAATGGGATGCATGTCATGTAATGCCAATTTTGGAAACTAGAGGTTAAAACAAGAATGTTGCAAAAAGAGCCATCTCATTTGGACTTATGGTTTGAAAGTTATGCCCTTTTGAAGTTCCATGTTCATTTGACCAAGATTGATCCATATCTCCTCAACCACACATGAGAAATTCATGACCTTAGACTTTTTGGAAATGGGAGAACAAGATCTACAACTTTCATGTTCAATAAATTTTCATTTGAAGCTTTCTTGATGATGTAATCTTGAGGAGAAAACCTTTCCATTTTTGGCAATTTCAAATTACAAGTCACTTTCTATTTTTGGAAAGTTTTGTCCTGACTTTATTTTCTTCAAGGTTGATGTTTGAAATGTCAAATGAGACTTGTTTGAACATGAATGAAGTATTTCTAATCACTTCCCACCTCCAAATCCAACAGTTGACTTTTGGTTGACTTTTGTTGAATGATAGATGACTTGGTCATGCACAGATGAATTTGAGCCTCAATCTCCTGATGAAATGGCTCCAAAATGAAACCCTAGCTTTCACAAGCTCATTAAAACCATATGATGATCTCCACTTCAATAAAGACCCCATCTCCTTGAAAAAACCCTGACTGGCACAATTCAACTGATTAGGATTGACCAGAGGTCAAAACCCTAATCCCAAGGAATCTGATCAGGCACAATGAACCTCTTGGTGATGATAAGACCATGATGATGGTGATGTACCACTTCAACCAAGATAATACCCAATCTCCTTGAGGAACCAAGAAACCCCAATTGAAGCACAAACCCTCAGATGGCTAGTGATCAATTCATGAGACCCTCAGGCCTGAACCTTTTAACCTCTCTATCTTCTGAGAAAGACCTAGGAGGATGACTTGCTTATTGTTTCCATATGATATGCAAAGATGTAATGCCTAATGTCCTACAAAATGAGATGCAATATGCTAAGCTAATCCCAAGAGAGGAGGGCAAATTTTGAGGTGTTACAAGTATCAAGGAATATCTGCTTGAGCCTCTAATTCTGTATCCACCTGTTGAAGGAAGACCGTTGATCATGTATTTGAATGTGCTTGAAGAAAGTATGGGTTGTGTTCTGGAAAGAAAGAATATGCAATTTACTACCTCAGTAAGAAATTCACCGACTGTGAGACTCGATATTCTATGATAGAAAAGACTCGTTGCACATTGGCTTGGGATGCTAAGCGTCTGCGTCAATATATGTTGAATCATACCACTTGGTTGATATCCAAAATGGATCCAATCAAGTATATTTTTTAGAAGCCTACTTTAACTGAGAGGATTTCCCGTTGGCGGATGTTATTATATGAGTATGACATTAAATACCGATCTCCGAAAGCTATTAAAGGTAGTGTCTTGGCTCACCAACCGATTGAAGACTACCACTCAGTGCAGTATGATTTTCCCGATGAAGAGATCTTGTACTTGAAGATGAAAGATTGCGATGAACCATTGCTTGAAGAAGGGCCAAAACCTGGTTCCCGTTGGAGTATGGTATTTGATGGAGATGTTAATCATTATGGTAATGGCATTAGGACAGTGGTTATTACTCCTCAAGGCACTCATTTTCCGTTCACAACTAGATTGACTTCCAAGTGCACAAAAAATATGGCTAGTATGAAGCTTGCATTATGGGGCTTGAAAAGGCCATTGATCTCAGAATTAAATACCTTGACATCTATGGAGATTCAGCTTTGGCTGTGAATCAGATCAAAGGTGAATGGGAGACGAATCAACCCGGTTTGATACCGTATAGAGACTATGCGAGGAGGATTTCAAATTTATTTACAAAGGTTGAGTTTCATCATATCCCTCGAGATGAAAATCGGATGGTAGATGCTCTTGCAACGTTGGCTTCAATGATTATGGTAAAATTCTGGAATGAAGTTCCCACTTTGGTTGTGATGCGTCTTGATAGGCCAGCTCATGTGTTTGCTGTTGAAGAGATCAAAGATGAAAAGTTGTGGTACTTTGATATCAAGTGTTTTCTCCAAAGTCATATTTACCCGCATGGGGAATCTTTGAAAGATAAGAAGACTTTGAGAAGATTAGCAAGCAACTTCTACCTGAATGGTGATGTGATTTACAAGAGAAACTTTGATATGGTTCTGCTCAGATGCGTGGATAGACACGAAGCATACTTATTGATGAATGAATTCGATGAAGGTTCCTTTGGTACTCATTCAAATGGACATGCTATGGCTAAAAAGATATTGAGAGCAGGTTACTATTGGCTGACAATGGAATATGATTGTTGCAAGTTTATGAAGAAATGCCACAAGTATCAAATATATGCAAATAAGATTCATGTTCCACTGACACTGTTGAATGTCATTTCCTCCCCATGGCCCTTCTCCATGTGGGGAATTGGTATGATTGACATGATTGAGCCTAAAGCTTAGAACGAACATCGTTTCATTCTGGTGGCTATTGACTACTTCACAAAGTGGGTTGAAGCGGCATCGTATGTGAATGTAACCAAGCAAGTCATTATGAGGTTTATCAAGAATCAGATCATATGCCGTTATGGTGTGCCAAGTAAGATCATTACTGATAATCGGTCGAACTTGAATAATAATATGGTGGAAGCTCTTTGCAAATAATTCAAAATTGCACATCATAATTCTTCTCCTTACAGACCTAAGATGAATGGGGTTGTTGAAGCTGCAAACAAGAACATCAAGAAGATCATTCGGAAAATGGTTGTGACGTACAAGGATTGGCATGAGATGCTCCCATTTTCTTTGCACGGGTATCGTACATCCATCCGCACTTCAACAGGGGAAACCCCTTTCTAACTTGTTTATGGTATGGAAGTTGTGCTCCCAATAGAGGTTGATATCCCATCATTGTGTGTCTTGATAGAAGCCAAGTTGACAGAAGCTGAATGGTGTCAAACTAGATATGACCAGCTGAATTTAATTGAAGAGAAGAGGTTGACTACCATGTGTCATGGTCAATTATACCAGTAGAGAATGAAGAAAGTATTTGATAAGAAGGTCAGACCTCGTGTGTTCAAGGAAGGTGACCTTGTGCTCAATAAGATTTTATCTTTCAAACCAGATGCTAGGGGAAAATGGACTCCTAATTATGAAGGCCCATATGTTGTCAAGAGAGCCTTTTCAGGTGGTGCTTTGATTCTTACAACTATGGATGGTGAAGAGTTCACTCGTCTTGTGAATGCCGATGCAGTCAATAAATACTTCGCCTAAGAAGAAAAAGAACAGCTCGCTAAGTTGAAAACCGGAAAGGGCGGCTTAGGCAAAAATGAGCGTCTCGGTGGATTGAAAACCCGAAAGGGAGATCCAGGAAAAAGTTAGAGAATAAAGATTTATCCCGATAAATTGAGTACCCCACCTTGGGGAAATTTATGCAAAAATTAGGGATTATGGCAAGTAACTACATCCTGTTGATCTTCGGTCTTGAAGACAGTCTTAAGCATGTCATTTGGTTCTGATTCATCTTCAACTGAAGCCAAGAGCACAGTGGATATCAAAGTTGGTAAAAGGAGTAGTGGTCATTGTATTCAATGTAGCCCTCTTCCATATAAATTACCATTTTTCAACTTTTGTAAGGATCTATGGAGTCTTGTCATTTGCAGACTACCATTTTATTAAATAAAGTTGAGCTTTGTATCCAATTGTTTCTGCTCTTGCTTATTCAGCTAAATAGAATTAATTTTATGATGATCATTTTGAAATTGAATTTAAAAATAAAAATCATGTTTTTCTTAAATAATAAAAGCAATTACTTTTAAGAGCAATCGATTTCATTAAAGGAACATCAATAGTAGTCTGAGAACAGGTAAGTCCTAAAATGCGAAGCATTGTTGGTCTTCCCCAAGCAGCTGGTTCGGTCATCTTTTCCGAACGGCAACCCAACATATCCAGCCGAGTTTCGTTGGTTTCCCCACCTGAGTTTGTAATTGCCTCCCAATCCTTGAGTTGTAGGCGCATTGTCTCAGCGGTTTTCATAGATTCAGCACAGATTGTTACTCTGCTCGAATCGTCAGTAGAGTTTGTGCCTGATCCCTGTTAGCACTGATTGTTGAGCAATATTTCTGGTCATCTGCAAGGTTGTCTGCCATTTGATATGGTGTTGACCTAAAATTCCCCGCAAAGTTGATGGTGCAGATCCTCAACAAATCTGTCCTCTTTCCCCAGCCAGGGTCGAGCCTTCGAGACAGATGACTCATGTTCATCCTTAACATTGCTCTCTCCAGTTTATGCCTCCATCCTGTTGAGATTGGCTGAGTGTTGTAACGATGATTCAGACTATTGACATTTGTATCCTTGTGATTATTTTGTTAGCATAATCATCATATATACATATACATATACATTCAAAGATTTCATTATTGCATTATTATTGCACCTTGTGATTCATTATTTTTCTTATCCTCTGCTATGGTGGTATCCTTTCCCCCACGCAGATTTGGTGTGTCTGTCCTCCTTCAATTATAAAGTGTCAGCCCCTTAAGTAGGAAGAATTTAACCTTTTTCATTCCCCACTGAGTTATTTCCTCGTGGATGATTATTATTTCAACTTTCTCCTCAGTTGAATATCTGGATGGAACCACTCCCCCTGAGTTATATCCTCATTGGGTTGAGTCTTTGATTGACCCTTTCTTTCTAGATCTTGCCTAGATAGATACCCAGTCCCCCGAGAGTCTGTTACCCAATAACTGGTAATATTCTTCTCGATTTGTGAGTACTTTACTTTTTCCTAATACCCGGTAACAGTAATCTACTTCCTTTATCCTCCCCGGCGGATTCGTTCTACGTTTACCCGGGAAGTCTATCCTTGATATGTTTATCTTCGCCGGTGACGGATATTCTATTTTTGGTATTCTACCTAGTAAAGAGGTAATTGTAATCCCTATTTTATTCCCCAGAGGGATAATCCGTGATATTTTCATCCTAACCGATGATGGATTTCCTACTCTTTGTGCTCTTCTGCCCTGTAATCGGTAGTTGTAAATCCTACTTTTCCCTAGAGTCTACCCTTGATATGTTTATCTTAACCGGTGACGGATATTCGCTTTCTGGTTTTCTATCCAGTAACTGATAGACGTAATTCCTATTTCTCCCCTTGAAGTCTATCCTTGATATGCTCATCCTTGATAAATTTAATTCCAACTTTTTCCCGGCAGTCTATCCTTGATATGTTCATCTTAAATGATGACAGATATTCTCCCTTTGAGTATATCCTTGATATGTTCACTTTAACCAGTGACGTATATTCTCTTTGTTTGCGGTCTTTTGCCCAGTAACTTGTAGTTGTAAATCCTATTTGGCTTTTCCCCAGCAGGTTATTCTTACCCAGTAACTCAGAATGAATACACCTTATATTGCCCTCAGTGAGTCATCCTTGATATATTTACCCTAACCAGTAACGGATGTATTCTCTGTCAGATTATGTTATCTCTTTACCCTTTAACCGGTAGTAGATAATATACTTCTGTCACTCCTGTGTTGAAGTTCATTCTTCCCCAGTTGAGTTTGAGTGCGTATTTCCTCAGTGAAATCGTTGTCCCCTGTTTGGATCAAGTATTTCATTCTTACCCTGATTTACCCGTTTCCCCTGCAAATTTTCCCCTTTATCCCTGGCTGAGTCTTTCCATTGATTTATTTTCAAGGAATCCCTCGTGTCCCCCAGTAGTTTTAAGTCGTAGCCTGGACTACGCACAACTTTTATCCCCCAGAGTCTATGTCTCCTTAGTGAGTTTTCCTTACGGAATGCATTATACTCCTGTGGACTTTCAGTCTCTCTAGGTTATTTCCTTTGTGGCAACATTTTCCCCATAGAGACTATTTTTAACATTCATATCCTATGCATCATGAGGTCTCTTAGGGACCAAAATTTGTTTATATGTTGTTATTTAAGTCCATTCTACTGAGTCGATGCCAAGATTTTAACATTCATCTCCTCAGCTAGAACGTCCTTAAATAGGGGCAGCTGTAAGACCCAAAATTTGACCCTAAGATCCCTCATGATATCTCATCATATGCATTGTCATTGGGATCAAAACTTGGCATCCTCCTTACCTCTCATCCATTGGGTTTGCATTGGGAGATATCACCAAGCACATTTGATTGTATCATACTTCATTTTTATTTATTTACTAATCAAAATACCAAAAATATGTCAATGTATAGTTTGTTGCTTTTGTAGGTAGTGTGTATGCTCACTTATGCTCTATCAAAGCTCATATCCCGGGATTAAGACCCTCAATGCAAGGGGCACAATCAAGAAATGGTTTACACTGGCTCTAAGCATCATATATGGATCCCTATGATCTTCACATGTTATTTTGATCAATAATTCATCAAGAGTTTGGAGTTGGTTTGCCTTGGAAACCCCAAATCATCTAGGTATCTTGTGTGACTTCTTCAACAAGTTTCTTCAACAATTGATCAAATATTTCAAGGGATACTTCACATTACATCATATTATGCATATATGATCCTTTATGAGTCCCAAAAATCAAGAGAATGTCAAGCTAGGAAGGTGGTTTATGGTGGTTGACCAGAGAAAGTCAACTGGTCAAAACTGGGGTTCCCTAGACCCTATCTCCTACAACTTTTGTCATATGAAAATGATTCCAAGATCAAAGTTATGTAAAATTACATTCCAAACAACTTTCATGTTTAAGTAAAGAGCTATTTTTTCTTGGAAAGTCATTTTTATGGTGAAAGATTATAAGTCATTTTGTTTGAACCCTGGTTTAGAGGTCAACTTCCCAAGACCATAACTTGCTCAATATTTATTATATGGAAGCCATTCAAATTTCATGATCAAATTAAATATGTTTACTTCAACTTTTATGTTTGGAGGAAGTGCAAATTCAACTTGAAAATGCATGTGCCAAGAGGAAACATTATAGGTCATTTTGGGTCACTACCATTGAACAAGTGATTTTCCTCAACTCCTAAAATGCATAACTCCTTCATGCCAAATCCAAATGTGTTACCAAATTGAAGAGGTTTGAAATAGCTGCAACTTTGATGAAGGAACTTTTCTCATTTGAAGCTCATAGAAAAAGTTATTCAAGGTGGAAGAAGTGAACATTTGATTTGGGACTTAGAAAGCTTTCAAATATGTTTGATTTTCCAAAATTCCACCTCAAAATTCATCATTATCCAAGCTTCAAATGAAAAAGCATTCAACATGAAAGTTATTCCCCTTGACCACACCTTTCGAAAAAGTCCAAGATCATCTCATTTGGCCAAAGTACGAAGGACTTGTGCATGGGTGTAAGTTAAAGGACCATTTGGATAATTTCAACTTCCATTTTTCATACTCATTTGCATGGACTTCTAACATGATTTCGGCATGGTGTAGATTCAATTATGGATCAGATCACATCATCTCATGGGCCTAACACACGCTCATGTAACCATGCAAAGGAGAAATTCAAAATTATCCAAATTTGGAAGTGTGTGGAAATAAATCTCATGGCCTATAAATAAGACCCTCATTGCTCAGAATTAAGGACCTCATGCCCAAGCTTTGAACCTGCAACCCCAAACCCTTGCCATTGAAGGATAAACTTATGGATTTTCTTTGAAAATCGAGTTTCAATTCTCCATCTGTTTTGAGATTGAAACTCCAAGAGTCCATCCCTTTCTTTGATCTACTTCACTTCCATCAAGCATCTGAAGCAAGGCCAAGCATAATTGAAAGCAAGATCGTGCCAATATGAAGTTCTATTGAAGGTGATTTTTCAAAATTTTCATCTCTTCGATTCTCCCTCAATTCTTCACCATCCTCGTTGATTTTTGGTTGTCTGAAGTCCTATCAATGTAGGCAAGAAGATTGAGTTGTTTTAAGATCAAATCGAAAGAACTCAGTTCATGATCCTCAAAATTCAAATCCTTGTATCTTTTTATATAGTTGGAATTGGACAAAATTGAAGCCAGATTCGTGCTCCTGGGCATTTTCCTTTCAAATTAGTGTACTCACTTTTCATTTTTCATAACCTATGGATAAGCAAGACATCAAATAACAAGAGTCACCACCGCGCTTTTATTGTTTCCAAGGGAAAACGGAAAAGTATGAACAAAACCAAAAATTAAGACGTTTTCAAATCAAAACTAATAGAATGCCAGAGATTACAGGTAAGGGGGTTGGTTACACAGAGGGAAGGTGTTAGCACCCAAAGTGTCCTAGGTACTCCTAGGGAGCCCTTTTTTGTGTGCATATGTATTTTTGTACAAATGGTGTTTGCAAGCAAATAGGATGGGGGGGATAACAAAAGAATTCATTAATTATATTTTTGTGTTTGACAAGACCTTCGTACTTGTGCCTACGTACCAACATAAAAATGAGGGATCAAAACCTCGTAGTTCGTGGTATAAATTTCAAAGTAGGTGTATTGCTTTTAACAAAAATTAGGTTTGAAAGGCACAAAGGCCTAAAATGGTTTGAAAGGGTTAATTCTTTTTGGCTTTCTGAAAATTTTAAGTCAAGTATAGTTAAGTATATTTACAAATTTGATTGAGAAAAGAAGTTGGAAAATGCAATGGCATAAGGCCAAAGTTTCTAATTTGCAATATGGTCTAAGTTTAGAAAACAAGCACAAGCAAAGAAGATTTTAAAAACAAGAGGGAGAGATTTTAAAATTAAATAAATAGGGAGGAGATGAAGGGACTAATCCTAAGCATAAATTTAAAAGTTGAGAGTTGAAAAGATCAGACCAATGGGCTACAATCCAAGAGACAAGAGTGTCATATAGAAACCCAAATTCCCTTGGACATTAGAATTAAGCAACGAATAATGCACAATATATCAACTTGAAGAGAAAGACATCAAATAAAGATATCCACATCCAAGCTTAGCAACTCCATGATCTTCTTCAAATTTGCCCATGTAGCAGATGAATTCCACAATGCCACAAGTCACAGGTTCAAAATAACAGCTTCACAATGATCATGTTACAGATGAACTCAAATGGATCTTCAATGATGTACCAGATGAAGTTTCAAATTACAAGCACTTGGTTACATGAAAGTTGGCATTTTCCAAGTCCTTTGCATAGGGAGTGTTGCCTAAGTTCTAAGTCCAATAGTCTTAGATCAAACCAACAGTCCACACAAGGTGTTTCTTAGGGTTTTTGTTCTTATTATGTACATTAATGGTCAAAGACCACACAATCAAACACAATATACACAAACAAAATACATCATAAAACATGGTCCAAGTGGACAAAGTAAAAATGACATTAACATAAACAATTAGAATGGTATGAATAACGGCAAATGAATAAGGCTTAAAAAAAATAAAGTGCATTAAAGTAAATAACTTGAAATTAAATGTTAGTTGTTAATGAGTTAGAAGTTAGTATTGCTTTTGCTTTTATTTTTAAGTCACTCTTTGGAGAACCCTCAACCCACTTATTATAAGCATGGATCCTTGAACCAAGACATCTTCCAAAGGAAGGAAAAAAGGCCAAGTTTCCACACAATACCATGAAAGAGGGGAGACTTACAATCTCACTAACTAGAATGTTATGCCTCTTGTGTCAAAATTTAGCGCTATGTTAAGCAATCGTAATTGGACTTATGTAGAAGTCACAACTATTTGAGGGCGGGCAATAGAATTTTGGTGTTAATGCATGTTAGAGACATAGTATAATGGACTATGCTCATGAAACATACCACAAACAAAAAGAATATACAAAAGTGGTGGCCTAATCTCATCCATACTTATGTAGATTTTGCAATCAACTAGCCTTAGGATATAGAGATATCATAGGTCCATTATATGAATGCATAAAGAAAGGGAATAAGATGAAGAGGGAGGGAAGATAGATCAAACTCAAATTGGACAAATGAGGACTTTTACCAAATTAAGATCATTCATTCATTTTGGGAGATGGAATGTACAATCCATCAATCCCCTAAATCCAATGATCTTAACCTAGCAAAGTCAAATCAACCTTGACCAAGGCCCAACAACACAAGTCAAACTTACAAAATCAATCAAAATGGCTCAACACAATTATTTGGCATTTATTCAATTTAAAACTACTAAAAATAATGAATTAAATTAAATATGGTTGGTCAATTTCCTACAACCTCATCAAAACAATAAAGAAATGGCCATCAGATTTATCATAGGTCAAACAAGGTCAAAGGACCTTGGAGAAAAAATTTCAGAATTTTTGGAAACTTAAAAGTATTTTTAAACAATTAAAAATAATCACAAAATCAATTAAATCATGAAAACTATTAATAATGATCCAAAAAATAATTTTAATTCAAAATATGAAAGAGGATTTTATTTTAAAAAAATTGGTGAAACTCTCATATTTTTTGGATCAATATTAAAATTAATATGAATTAATGAAAATCAAAGGAATAAAATAGAAATCAGAAAATACAAAAAATAACGTGGACCACTTGATCTCCCTCATTAATTGAGGTGGCAGATCAAGTGGACACAAACGCGCGTTCCATGATGGAACTTAGTCAGTGCACCACACAACTGGTCATCCAAACCAACGCTTGTGATTAAAACATTTTAATTTGGATCAATGGTTCAGGACCACGCCACCTCATTGCCGGAGCAAAGCGTCAGTCGTCTTCTCAGGCGATCTTGGTCGGACTGGTCCAATCATTACCATGACATAAATGAAAAAGAAGGACACGATCTGAAAGAAAAATGGCGTAGAGCACGAATCTGACCTTAATTTTAACTAACTCCAAATATATAGAAAGATATGAGGAGTTGAATTTTGAGGTTTGTCAACTGAGTTGCTTCGATTTGACCTCAAAGCAACTCAATCTTCTTGCCTACATTGGTAGGACTTCAGACAACCAAAGATCCAAGAGATTTTGTGAGAATGGAGTGAGAATCGAAGAGAAGAAGAAATCTGGTAAGTACCTTCAATGTTGTGTAGAACTTGATCCTTCTTGCTTCAATTCTTATTTGATCTTCCTTCAATAGCTTGCAGAAGTGGATGAGGAATGGTAAAAAGCTTTGAATCCTGGAGTTTTTGAATCTCCAAACAGTGAGATTCAAACTCAATTTTCAAGTGAAAATTATCAGGTTTTCCTTTGAATTGTGAGGGTTTGAAGAGTGGAGGCAAAACTGGCGTGCAAGGATCTTTCTAAATGAGCTCAGAGGGTCTCTATTTATAGCAAATTCAAGTGTTATTTGCACACTTGAAATTTCTTCCAAATTTGGCAATGTCATGTTTAAGCTTGCATAGGTGTGTACAGGCCCATGAAGCAATGCACTAAGGTCCAAAACCAACTAAAATAAGGTCTGAATCAAGCTTGATTGGCAAGGCAATGTGAAATGATCATTTGGAGTTTTGATTTTACCAATTGATGCAGGCCTGTTAACACCATGCACATCCCTAGCAAAACTCATCCAAAATAAATGAATTAAGACTCTTTGGAAAGCTTATATCAAGAGGAACAACTCTTATGTTGAACACTTTTCCATTTGGAACTTGGATCATGGTTAATTTTGAGGTGGATGTTTGGAAATTTCAACATGTTGAAACATTTTCTAAGTGTCAAGTCATATACTTCAATGTTCCACCTTCCCATACTTTTTATGTGAGATCCAAATGAAAAAAGGCCTGCATCAAAGTTGTAGCTATTTCAAAGACCTTAAAAATGGTCACCAATTTGACATCATTTGGATTTAGAATGAGAGAGTTATGCATTTTTGAAGTTGAGGAAAATCACTTGTTCAATGGTATTGGTCCAAAATGACCTATAATGTATCCTTATATCACATGCTCATAAAAGTTTATTTAGCTCTTACTTCAAACATAAACATTGATGTAGACATCTTGAATTTGATTGTGCAACTTGGAAATCTTTCATATCATAAAAATTGAGCAAGTTACGGCCTTGGGAAGTTGACTTTCAAATTAGGGTTTAGACAAAATGACCTATAATGTTTCAACATAGAAAATGACTTTCCAAGCAAAATTAGCTCTAGACCTAAACATAAAAGTTGTTTGTAATATAATTTAGAGTAACTTTTCTCTTGGAATCATTTTCATATGATGAAAATTGTAGGAGATGGAGTCTAGGGAGACCCAGTTTTGATCGGATGAATTCATCTGGCCAACCCCCATCAACCATCTTGCTAAATTGCAATTCTCTTGATTTTTTAGGATCATGGTAGATCATATATGCATAGGATGATGAATTTTTAAGTCCCCCTTGAGAAATTTGATCAATTGGTGAAGAAGTTTGTTGAAGAAGTTACTTAAGATACCCAGACAAACTAGGGTTTCCAAGGCAAACCAACTCCAAACTCTTGAAGAATTCTTGATAAAAATAACATGTAGAGATCATTGGGACTCATATATGATTCTTAGGGACATTGTGGATCATTCTTTGGTTGTGCTCTAAGCCATGAGGGTCTCAAACCCTTGATGTGAACTTGATAGATCAATGGTGATCATACCCTACCTACAAAAGAGTTAGGCAAATACAAAGACATATTTTTGGTATTTTGGTTAGTAAAATGATAATATAAAAGTATGATGCAATCACATTGTGCTTGGTGATCTCTCCCAAAACAAACCCATTGAAAAAGGGGTAAGGAGGATCCCAAGGTATGATCCGAATGCTAATGCATATGATGAGATTGCATGAGGAATCTTAGGGTCAAAATCGGGGTCTTACAGTCCTCACCAGAGAAGATGACCGGAGCTAGGGCTCCGATGGTGCACTGGAACAATCCAGGCCACCTGATCTATTTGAATTGTTTTAATCTCGTGTGAAATTCTAGTATCAGATATGAGATGTCGAAGGTAATGTCACGACACTAATACCTGAATAATATTAATATACGCGGGATAAAAGACAAAGAAACAATAGTACAAGTGACACAGGCAATTGTTAACCCAGTTCGGTGCAAACTCACCTACGTCTGGGGGCTACCAAGCCAGGAAGGAAATCCACTATACAGAACTAGTTCAAAGACTCTCAGTAAACAACTTCAAGTTACAGTCTTTTCACCTAATGTCTACCTGTGTAACTTCTATCTAGGAACTCTTAGATATGAGACCCTACTCACTCCCCCTCAATCACAGCAGTGACAAAAACAAATATTACAAAGAAAGAAGACACTCTTCAAGAACACATACTTGATCTTGCTTAAAAGCTTCAACCAAGTAAACACACACTCATGCTTCAAAGCTTAGAGTGGACAAATTACAACACAAAAGTCAGTCCAATTCAATCATCAATAGGATGAATGAATGGCTCACAATACACAAGTTCACACAAGACTAAAACCCTTATTCTCTCTCACTATTTCGTTCATTTTCTTATGTATACAACCAGGTTTTACATGGCCTTTAAATAGAAGCTTTTGAATGTGCTTGGACATCATAAAACCCTAAATCTATTTTCCTTTCGTATCTTTTTATTCACGACAGCTCTGATTTTAATTCAGAATGGCGTGTTCAATCTCCACATAAATCACACACAGATTTGCATGAAAAGCGCAATCTTAAGATACATAACATTCAAACTGAATGTTCTGTATACACATGTCTTAACATTGGGTCTGACATCTCAGCTAAATCCTGCACAACCATATTTAAACATCCTGCAGGAAACTTATATCACATGTCAAGACAACACTCGTGATAACTTGTGATAACTCTAGGTTTTTTCCAAAATTGATGCCAACACATAGAACCAACAAACTCCCCCTTTGGAAAATTTTGGCTAAAACATACATCAGATCATATGTTTCACAAGAAAATAATCATAATATCAGTTCAGCAGCAGAAGTAAATAAACACACATTACTAGCAAAAATAACAACTAGTAAACACATATGCGCTTGTGCTCAGAACACACCACCTCCCCCAACATCACCTGTAACATACAGAACTTCATCATCTCCAACACTTCCCCATTTAACATCATCTCCAACATCATCTGTATCATACAGATCATCTCCAACATCATCTGTAACATCATTTATAGCATAGCATATAGTATACCATAACTACTTTAGCTACTTTTCCCCATTTTAGCCAAAAGAGACCAAAGAGACAAAATAAATGTTTATTCAGTCAAACAAACAGAATGTCAAAGGTTAAGTGTTACAGATCCAAGAACATACACAGCTTGAAACAAGCTGAGATAAAATCCAACAAACCAGAAAATCCAGAAAAATACACATCAAAGCAGCAGAACACGACTGCCAAAAAAAAACCAGAACATCCATCACATCAAAGAAAAAAAAACACCATCAGGAGAATGGGGGCCAACTTCAAAAGAGCTAATCAGAGGAGCTTGAGCTTGTATCTTCATCAGCATCAGAAACAGAATTGCCACTTGTCTCATCTTTAGTTGCAGACCTCTCACTAGAGGTTTGGGCTTCAACTTTCTTGGCTTGTCCAATATTCTCACCTTCATCTTGCTCCAAGCTTGCAATCAGAGCTTCCAACGCTTCTTTCCTGGCTATTGCTACCCTTATCCCTGCATCCAGTTCCTTATAAGTTTCCTTCAGCTCAGCAATAAGACCACCTTTTGAGGCTGGCTTTTTCACAGCAGATGTCATGACAATGTCTTCGATATGACTGCCTTCAAACAATTTGTAGTGTACTGATAGAGGAGGTTCTCTTCTACTTGGAAGGTCATTGGTACTCAGAATCCCAAGGTGTTGACTCAGGATAATCCCACAAATCATTGAGGGAAAGGCTATAGGAAGCTTTACTGCATTAGTAGAAGCATGCTTGACAATTTGTTCAAACATAAATCTACCATAATCAAATTTCAGCTTGGTTCCAACAGCAAAGATAAATTTTCCGAGGGAATTTGAAATTGTGGAAATGTGATTGGTAGACACCGAACTTGCAGATCCTATTTTATGCAATATGGCATACTTAACAGTCAGCTTCCCAGCAGGGAGATGCTTTTTACTAGGCCACTCCTTCACCTGTCTTGCTGTAATTTCTCTACATACCTCATTGTCTGTGGCTTCCAATTCACATGCACCTTCTGTACCTCTTCCTAAAAACTTGTTAATCATAGTGGGAGAAAATGTGATACACTTCCCTCTCACAAAAACTTTACAAAATTCCTTGTTCTTTTTATCAGCAATATCTTCAGGAATGTTGACAATGAATTCCTTAATCAATCCTTCATAGCACTGAGATAACCCAGCCACAGTCTTCATTAACCCAATATTTTTAATTAGGTCCATGACCTCTTTGACCTCAACAACATCCTTGCCTAACTCTCTCTCTCTCTCTCTCTCTACATCCACCCTTCTTTGGATCACAAACTTCCATTTTGCAGCTCCATCTTCAAGATGGAAAGAGATATTATCCAAATGTACATCAGCAACTTTCACAGGGGACTTCCTGACAGTTGTCTTCTTCACAGGGGAGATGTCAGGGACATCTTCTTTAACATATTCGTCAGACTCAGAAACTTCTCTCACCTTCCTCTTCTTCACATCAACTTTCCTCCAAGATTTTGAGGGACCTACACCAGTAGTCTTCTTAGCTGTTTTGGCTGACATCATTTCAGCCACAGATCTACCTTTTCTAGTCTTCATTCTCTTAGCCACACTAGGCTTTAAGTGGTGAAGTAAGTTATCATCTTGATCATCAGACCTATCATCCTCTAAGTCAATCACATTGTTTTCAGAATCATGCTTCTCAGACTGTGAAGCATTGGCAGTAGTAGATGCCACATATTTTTTACCAGACACAGTTTTCCCTAAAGAGCACAAACCTTCAGCAGCCATGTCCTTCTCAGATCTAGAGGACTCATCATCCTTCTCGCTATGAGGTTCAACCTCAGGAGAGAGGTACATTCTAGACAGAGGAGTAGAGATTCCCTTCGCATAATGTCCTTCATTCAGGATTCTAGTGACTAGGTTTCTAATGACATGATCAGTGTGGTGCATATCTTCCTTAGAACTAGTGGCATGAGTAGAGCTAGAGGGGATACTAGAGTTGTTACCTTGAGTGGGGCATGCAGAAGCAGATGCATCCATGGGATGGTTTGAGTCAGGGGCTTCGCCTGGAATAACAGACAGAGGAATGACATCCAAAATTTCCTCATCCAGAAAGTCCATTGAAGGCATTCTATCCTTGTGAGTAGGCTTAGTAGTTTTTGAACTAGATGGAGTTTGATGTTGTGACATCTTGTCGTTTTTGTGGAAAGATTTCAGTTTCCCTAGCAGAGGAGTTGGAGGAAAAAGAAAGGAGTTGGAAATGTTTGAGTAGGTAATTAGATTGTGTTTGAAAAGGTAATAGATGGTATTTCCAATACTAGGTGATGATTTACCATAAATGGGGCGCTTTATTTTAAGTAAACAAACAATAATTTGATTACCTTTTCCACTCCATATTAATTGCTACAAATTCTCATAAATACAAATCCCTAATTTCCCTCTTAGAAATTCAAATTGATTTGCATCCAAGGCCTTTGTAAAAATATCAGCTAGCTGTATCTCAGTAGCAACATGCTCTAGGGCTACAATTTTATCTTCCACTAGTTCTCTAATGAAATGGTGACGGATATCAATATGTTTTGTCCTGTTGTGCTGAATAGGATTCTTAGAAATGTTTATAGCACTCAAGTTGTCACAGTACAATGTCATGACATCTTGTGTGACATTGTATTCAGTCAGCATTTGTTTCATCCATACTAGTTGAGAGCAACTACCTCCAGCTGATATGTATTCAGCTTCAGTAGTGGACAAAGATACACAATTTTGTTTCTTACTAAACCATGATATTAAGTTGTTCCCCAAGAAGAAGCATCCTCCTGATGTGCTTTTCCTATCATCAGCACTTCCAGCCCAATCAGCATCACAATATCCAGTCAGCACAGATCTAGATCCATGGGTGTATAGCATCCCATAGTAACTAGTGCCATTGCTATATTTCAGGATCCTTTTCACTTGGTTTATGTGACTCACCTTTGGTTCAGCTTGATATCTAGCACAAACACCTACAACAAAAGCAATGTCAGGTCTGCTTGCTGTGAGATATAGCAGACTCCCTATCATGCTTCTGTAGAGACTTTGATCCACACTGACACCATTTTCATCTTTAGACACTTTCAGATGAGTAGGAGAGGGTGTCATTTTGTGGCTTGCATTCTCCATGCCAAACTTCTTAACAATATTTTTGGGATATTTGCTTTGAGATAGAAAGATAGAATCTTCCATCTGCTTGACTTGTAGCCCAAGAAAATAGGTTAGCTCTCCAACTAGGCTCATTTCAAATTCATACTGCATTTGTTTAACAAAATGTTCGACCATCTTGTTTGACATACCACCAAATACAGTATCATCCACATATATCTGAGCCACCATGAGTTTTCCTCCTTCATTTTTGACAAATAAGGTCTTACTAATGCCTCCCTTCCTGTATCCATTGTCAATGAGGAATATTGTGAGTCTATCATACCAAGCCCTAGGAGCTTGTTTCAACCCATAGAGGGCTTTCCTCAACTTATACACATGCTTTGGAAGATTTGGGTCTGTAAACCCTTTTGGTTGTTCAACATACACTTCCTCATTTAAGTAGCCATTCAAGAAGGCACTTTTCACATCTATTTGGAACAGTTTAAATTTCAGAATACATGTCACTCTGAGCAGTAATCTAATGGACTCCAGGCGAGCTACAGGGGCAAATGTTTCATCAAAGTCAACTCCTTCAACTTGAGTGTATCCTTGTGCTACCAATCTTGCTTTATTTTTAGTAACCACCCCTTGTTCATCAGATTTATTCTTGTAAACCCACTTTGTTCCAATAACATTTATTCCTTCAGGTCTTGGAACCAATTCCCATACTTCATTTCTCTTGAATTGGCCTAACTCTTCCTGCATGGCATTGATCCAGAATTCATCAGTTAAGGCTTCTTTGACATTCTTGGGCTCAATCTTGGACACAAAACAGCCATGTGAGATCACTTCCCTTGATCTAGTGGTGACCCTTTTATCTGGGTCTCCTATAATGAGATCTTTCGGATGATCCTTCTGAATTCTGATAGAGGGTCCCTTATTAATTTTATCAGCTTCAGGTTCAGCTTGAGTGGGTTCACTCTCATTACTTTTGTCTAGGAGATCAGCTGGGGAATCATTCAGAGATGTTTCAGCATCGTCTGTGATATCAGTCTCTTGATCATCAACAACAACATTGATAGATTCCATCATTACTTTTATTCTGGAATTAAAGACCCTAAATGCTCTGTTGTTTGTTGAGTAACCCAGAAATATTCCTTCATCACTCTTGGGATCCATTTTCCTTCTTTGTTCATGATCAGTTAGGATATAACATTTACTACCAAACACATGGAAGTATTAGACGGTAGGTCTTCTTCCTTTTTAGACTTCATATAAAGTAGTTGGGGTCCATTTCTTCAAGGTTACTCTGTTGTGAACATAGCAGGTTGTGTTCATAGTTTCAGCCCAGAAGTGGTAAGGCAACTTCTTAGCATGAATCATAGCTTTGGCAGATTCTTGGAGAGTTCTATTTTTCCTTTCTACCACACCATTTTGGTGAGGGGTAATGGGAGATGAGAACTCATGACTAATTCCTTCAGATGAACAGAATCCAGCAAATTTACTGTTCTCAAATTCTTTCCCATGATCACTTCTGATTCTAATAACCTGACTTTCTTTTTCTCTTTGAAGTCTTAGGCAAAGATCTTTGAACAACTCAAATACATCAGGTTTTTCCCTTATAAAATTTACCCAGGTGTATCTGGAGAAGTCGTCCACCACCACATAAGCATGCCTTTTCCCACCAAGACTTTCCACCTGCATAGGTCCCATCAAGTCCATGTGGAGAAGTTCCAGCACTCTAGATGTGGTGTCACATTTGATCTTCTGATGTTACATCTTTGTCTGCTTTCTAATCTGACACTCACCACAAACTCTTCCTTCGTCAATCTTTAATTTTGGGATTCCTCTAATAGCTTCAACAGATATAATCCTCTTCATCCCTTTAAGATGCAGATTGCCCAGTTTTTGGTGCCATAGTTTCACTTCTTCTTCTTTCTCTAGAGTACACAATGATGAATAACCAGTTTCTTGAGAACTCCACATATAGCAGTTGTCCTTATACCTGACTCTTTTCATGATCACCTCATTTTTTTATTAGTAATCATACATTCAGTTTTTGTGAAGTTCATATTTAGACCTTGGTAACACAGTTGACTAATGTTGATTAGGTTTGCAGTCAATCCTTTAACAAGTAGCACATTATCAAGGTTAGGGACTCCAGGGCAGTTTAGCTTTCCAATCCCGTTTATTTCACCCTTTTCTCCATCACCAAAGGTCACATAGCTGGTGACATGAGGATGAAGGTCAACTAGCAGGTTTTTGCTTCCGATCATGTGTCTGGAGCATCCACTGTCAAACTACCAGTCTTCTTTTGCTGAAACTCTGAAGGAAGTGTGAGCTATCAAGTTAGTAGCACCAGTCCTAGGAACCCACTGTTTTCTATTGACAGGGATGTGGTGTTTGGGTCTAGGTTGATGATGAGTAGGACTAAGATAGCCTTACAACTTAAAGCAGAATGGTTTTATGTGGCCAAAATTTCCACAGTAATGACATATCCATCTTTGGTGTTTTCCTTTATGTTGTCTTTCCTTGTGATGTTGGGACACCTGATGTGACATATTTGGTTTCCTACCAGTGTGACTACACCCAGAAGTGGATTCATTAAACTCAAGGCCAGACTTGTCTCCTGCCATTTTTCTAGTCTAGAGGATTTTGTCTAAGGTGTCAGATCCACTATTTAGCATTCTGACATACTTTTTCATCTCATCCAGTTTGGAGTTCAAGAACACGGCTTCGATCTTCAACTTAGAAATGGTTTCCAAGTGTTTTGTCTTCTCATCCTCTAGTTGAGTTATCAATTTCTTATGATTCTCCACTTGTTGACACACTTCTTCACTTCTGTAACACAAAATTTTTGTAGGTAGTGGCTAACTCATCAAAGGTTACTTAATCATCAGTTGAGTTTTCATCAGAACCCCATCTTCCAGTCAAGGCAGTCACGAGATTGGCAGACTCTCCTTCTGTTTCACTTTCATCAGACCAAGTAGCAGGAAGACTCTTCTTCTGTTTCTTGAGGTAGGTCCCACATTCAGCTCTAATGTGTCCATACCCATCACATTCATGGCACTAGACTCCTTTGCCTTGTTTGGATTTTTCCTCAGATTTTGTTTTTCTTCCAGCATCATTGGACCTACTGATGTCAAATGAGTTATTCTTGACATTAGACTTTGACCTTACATCCATCTTTTTTAGGAGTTTGTTGAACTATCTCCCCAACAATGCTACATCATTTGCCAGATCTTCATCAGTATCCTGACCACTTTCTTCCTCTTTCTCTTCAGTGTTTGACATGAAGGCTATGCTTTTGGATTTCTTTTCAGATCCATCACTCATCCCCAACTCAAATGTTTGGAGGGATCCAATTAGCTCATCCACTCCCATATTGCAAAGGTCTTGAGAGTCTTCTATGGCCGTCACTTTCATGGCAAATATCTTGGGAAGTGACCTGAGAATTTTCCTCACCAATTTTTCATCTGACATCTTCTCACCCAGGGCTCCTGAGGCATTAGCAATTTCAAGGATATTCATATGGAAGTCATGAATACTTTCATCTTCTTTCATCCTCAAATTCTCAAACTTGGTAGTAAGTGTAACACCCCGATAAAATATGATAATTATTTAAATTAAGTTAATAGTATATTTATTAATTTAATTAAATAATTGGATTATTATTGGAATATTATTTGGAATTATTATTATTGGAATAATAAGTTGGAATATATATAAAGAGTTCCATTTGGTAAAAAGGGTTTTTTTCACGTGAAAACCAGAGAAGCGACAGAAAGTGAGAAAAGGGCAAGGAGGAAGAGCAAGAGAACGAGGGTTGAAGAAGGGAAAGCTTGAAGCTAAAGGATTTGCCGGATTAACTCAGGTAAGGGGGGGTTTATCGTCGTTTAATGGGTATTATGGGTTAACATGTAATGGGTAGTAATAAGCCATTGAATTGACCCTAATTTGGATGATGAATGTTGTAAATTGTGATGATCAAATTACGTTAAAAACTGTGATTAAATCTATAATTGGATGAGTTGTGATTTTATGGACGTGTAGCCGTTTACGGAATCGAAATCGGAGGTCCAGAAGTCCTTCGACGGCGAAAAATGCGGGTAATTCTGCATTCTGTTCGTGTTAGCGCAGGAACAGCTTTCTGTCTTGCGTTAACCGGTTAACCCAGGGTGTTAACCGGTTAACACTGTTATGATAATTAAAAGAATTTATTTCTATTCTGCGTTAACCGGTTAACCCAGGGTGTTAACCGGTTAACACTGTTATGAATTATGAAAAATTGATGTCTGTCTTGCGTTAACCGGTTAACCCAGGGCGTTAACCGGTTAACACTGTTAAAATGTGCCAGGAAGCGTGTTCTGTGTTGCGTTAACCGGTTAACACTGTTGGAAAAGTGGAAATTGATATTTAAATATTGTGAACATATTTGATGATTGGCCTATATTGGTGTATGATATAGTAGGGATCATTTCCCGTTGTTTTGAGCAGTATAGATATTAGTAGAGTGTGCTAATACTGTGATTTATTATTTGGCATGACATGATATGCTTCTGTGATAAATATGCTGATGATGTATGTTGGTATGCATAATGCTGTGAATATATCTATTATGTATGCAATTGTGGATGGACTGTTTATGGCTTAGAGTGTGAGCATATGTCCATTGTGGATTGTTGTTGATGTTGCATGCTAGGTGATTTAGCGTGCATAGTATGGCCTTTATGGTGGTAGCTAATTCCCATGGTGAGGAATTAGTGATGAGTTATTGTGGATTGTTGTTGATGTTTGCATGCTAGGTGATTTAGCGTGCATAGCATAGCCCTTGGGGTGGTAGCTAATTCCCATGGTGAGGAATTAGTGATGTGAGTCACTAGGTCTCAAATGAGTGGGACTAGTGAGCTTGGTAGCCGTATCTGGATTTGATCGATGAGGTTGAACTATGTGTTCACGAATAGTCGGTACCGCATGCATGGAGTCTCATTGCATAATATATGTATGGCGTATAATATGAATGGATGTATTCCAATATTATACGTGTGTTTTGTGTTGGGTTGAGTATGATTATGATTTTGAGTGGATGTTGCCGTTGCTGAATGTGTGATCTAATTTGGGTGATGAAATATGTTAAATTACTTAGCATTACATGATATTTTATAATGCTTATTATATCGATTGAGGAACTCACCCTTACAACTATGTTTCAGGTAACGAGCAGTGATTGAGTAGAAGCTAATGCTTGGAGTCTAGTGTAGTTCCTTAGTGGATCATGCTCTGGTAGATGTAACATCGGGACGGGATGTTTTACCTTGTTTCATTTGTTGGTTGTTGAACAGTTTTACATGTAATGTGTTACATGGTTTGCATACTGTTAGATCTTCTATCCGCTGCGAATTGTGCAATGTCTTAATTTGATTTATAAATGAGCATGACAAACTATTTTGTTGAATGGTGTGAAGTGTCAAGTGTGACACCCTTGAATTGCATATCTACTCTGATTTATATTTTGTTGAATTAATTAATTATTGGGGTATTTTAGAAGGGTGTTACATTAGTGGTATCAAAGCATAGTCGGTCGAGTCGAGTCGTAATTATTCTGTTTCCTTGTACGTGATAGGTGTTGTGTAACCCTATCAGTACTTATTGTTTTAGCTTATTGGGTTTTCAGAATAGAGATGGCTGGAAGAGGTAGAGATGATGCTGCGATTGCTGAGGCTCTGGGTATGCTAGCTGGAGTACTTGGAGGGAATCCGAATGTTGTGGGATTGGGAGCTGCTCGTCAACTGAGTGAGTTCCAGAAGAACAATCCTCCAATGTTCAAGGGAGCATACGATCCAGATGGTGCTCAGAAGTGGTTGAAGGAGATCGAGAGGATCTTCCGAGTGACTGAGTGTGCCGATAACCAGAAGGTCAGGTTCGGTACGCATATGCTGTCTGAGGAAGCAGATGATTGGTGGGTTACTGCCCGCACTGAGTTGGAAGCTGCTGGGAATGCTGAGATCACTTGGGCGGTGTTCAGAGAGAGATTCCTGAGGAAGTACTTTTCAGAGGATGTCAAAGGAAAGAAAGAGATAGAGTTCTTAGAATTGAAGCAGGGCAACCGGTCTGTTACTGAGTATGCTGCTAAGTTCACAGAGCTGTCGAAGTATTACACTCCTTATGATGAGGCTACTGGGGAATTTTCAAAATGTGTGAAGTTTGAGAACGGGTTACGTCCCGAGATCAAGCAGGCTATTGGGTATCAGCGGATCAGAGTGTTTTCTGACTTGGTTGACTGTTGCAGGATTTTTGAACAAGATACCAAGGCCAGAGCAGAGAGCTATCAATAGAGGGTTGATAGGAAAGGCAAGAATCAGAATGATCGTGGGAAACCGTATGCAGCTGGCAAAGGTTTCCAGAGACAGAGTGGGATGAAGAGACCTAGTGGGGGAGACTCCAGTGCCCCTGCTAAGTGTTACAGATGTGGTCAGGCTGGACATCGTTTCCATGAGTGTACCAGTAATGAGAAGAAGTGTTTCAAGTGTGGAAAAGGTGGTCACTTGGCTGCAGAGTGCCGGTTGAAGACTATGACTTGTTTCAACTGTGGAGAGGTGGGTCATATCAGTCCACAGTGTCCTAAGCCGAAGAAAGAGAACCAGTCGGGAGGCAAGGTCTTTGCTTTATCGGGTTCTGAGACTTCTGCAGATGATCGTTTGATCCGAAGTACGTGTTATGTTAATGGCCTTCCTCTTGTAGCTATTATCGACACAGGTGCGACTCATTCCTTTATATCTTTGGATTGTGCTGTGAAACTTAAATTAGAGATATCTGAGATGCATGGGAGTATGGTGATTGATACTCCTGCGAAGGGTTCAGTGACTACTACTTCAGTTTGTTTAAATTGCCCTTTGAGTATTTTTGGTAGAGACTTTGGGATGGACCTCGTGTGTCTTCCACTAGTGAAGATTGATGTTATCCTGGGTATGAACTGGTTGGTGTTTAACCGAGTCTATATCAACTGTTTTGATAAGACTGTGATCTTTCTTGAGATTGAGGAAGGAAAGAGTTTGTTTCTATCAGCAAGGCAAGTGAATGAGGCAGTAGCAGATGGGGCAGAGTTGTTTATGTTGTTAGCGACTTTGGAGGCTAAAGATAAACTGGTGATTTGCGATCTAGCCGTGGTGTGTGATTTTCCTGATGTGTTTCCCGAAGAAGTGAATGAATTACCGCCAGAGCGTGAAGTTGAGTTCTCGATTGAATTGGTACCTGGTACTAGGCCGGTGTCGATGGCTCCGTACCGTATGTCTGCTGTTGAGTTAGCTGAATTGAAGAGTCAGCTGGAAGATCTGTTGGATAAGAAATTTATTCGTCCGAGTGTGTCACCGTGGGGCGCACCAGTGTTATTGGTTAAGAAGAAAGAAGGTACTATGAGGTTGTGTGTGGACTACAGGCAACTGAATAAAGTGACGATCAAGAATCGGTATCCTTTGCCGAGGATTGATGATTTGATGGATCAGTTGGTTGGTGCGAGTGTGTTCAGCAAAATAGATTTGAGATCGGGGTATCATCAGATACGTGTGAAAACTGAGGATATTCAGAAGACTGCTTTCAGAACAAGGTATGGACATTATGAGTATTCTGTAATGCCTTTTGGTGTGACTAATGCGCCTGGGGTATTTATGGAGTATATGAATAGGATTTTCCATCCGTACCTAGACAAGTTTGTTGTGGTGTTTATTGACGATATTTTGGTGTATTCGAAATCCGAAGAAGAGCATGCTGAACATTTGAGAGTGGTTTTAGGAGTTCTACGAGAAAAGAAGTTATTTGCTAAACTTTCCAAGTGTGAATTTTGGTTAGAAGAGGTTAGTTTTCTTGGTCATGTAGTTTCAAGAGGTGGTGTTGCTGTTGATCCTTCTATGATAGAAGCGGTATCTAAGTGGGAAGCTCCGAAGTCAGTTTCTGAGATAAGGAGTTTTCTTGGACTTGCAGGTTATTATAGGAAATTCATTGAGGGATTTTCTAAGTTGGCGTTACCGTTGACGATGTTGACTAGAAAGGGGCAAGCGTTTGTTTGGGACTCAAAGTGTGAAGAAGGTTTCCAAGAGTTAAAGAGGAGGTTAACTACTGCTCCTATTCTGATATTACCAAGTCCATCGGAACCATTTGAGGTTTACTGTGATGCTTCATTGTTGGGTTTGGGTGGTGTTTTGATGCAGAATAAGCAGGTTGTAGCTTATGCTTCGAGACAACTGAAGGTTCATGAGAGGAACTATCCGACACACGATTTAGAGTTGGCAGCTGTGGTATTTGTTCTGAAGTTATGGAGGCATTACTTGTACGGGTCAAGATTTGAGGTTTTCAGTGACCATAAAAGTTTAAAGTATTTATTTGATCAGAAAGAGCTGAATATGAGACAGAGGAGATGGTTAGAGTTTCTGAAGGATTATGACCTTGGTTTGAATTACCATCCGGGTAAAGCAAACGTAGTGGCTGATGCATTGAGTCGGAAATCATTGCATATGTCTATGTTAATGATTAAGGAATTAGATTTAATTGAGCAGTTTAGAGACTTGAGTTTGGTGTGTGAGAGTACTCACAATAGTGTTAACTTGGGAATGTTGAAGTTAACGAGTGGTATTCTGGATGAGATTAGAGAGGGTCAGAAATCCGATGTGCTTTTGGTTGATAAGTTGACTCTAGTGAATCAAGGTCAAGGTGGTGAATTCAGAGTTGATGAGAATGGTATTTTGAAATTTGGTAATCGGGTGTGTATTCCGGATGTTACCGAACTTAAGAAGAGTATTCTTGAGGAAGGACATCGTAGTGGCCTGAGTATTCATCCTGGGGCTACGAAGATGTATCATGATTTGAAAAAGTTATTTTGGTGGCCGGGAATGAAAAGAGAAATTGCGAGTTTTGTTTATTCCTGTTTGACTTGTCAGAAGTCAAAGATTGAGCATCAGAAGCCGTCTGGGCTAATGCAACCGTTGGCTATTCCAGAGTGGAAGTGGGATAGTATCAGTATGGATTTTGTTTCTGGTTTACCGAGGACAATTAAGAATTTTGAAGCTATTTGGGTGATTGTTGACAGATTGACAAAATCGGCTCATTTCATTCCGATCAGAATGGATTATCCGTTAGAGAGATTAGCTGAGTTGTATATTGAGAAAATTGTAAGTTTGCATGGTATTCCGTCGAGTATTGTTTCGGACAGAGATCCTAGATTTACATCGAAGTTCTGGGAAGGTTTGCAGAGGGCTTTGGGAACTAAGCTGAGATTGAGTTCCGCATATCATCCGCAGACTGATGGTCAGACTGAGAGGACGATTCAGTCGCTGGAGGATCTTTTGAGGGCTTGTGTTTTGGAAAAGGGAGGTGCTTGGGATTGCTATTTACCTTTGATTGAGTTTACCTACAACAATAGTTTTCATTCGAGCATTGGTATGGCACCGTTTGAAGCTTTGTATGGTAGGAGATGTCGGACACCTTTATGTTGGTATGAGTCCGGTGAGAGTGCTATGGTTGGACCGGAGATTGTTCAACAAACTACGGAAAAGATTAAGATGATTCAAGAGAAAATGAGGATTGCTCAGAGTCGTCAGAAGAGTTATCACGACAAGAGGAGGAAGTCACTTGAGTTTCAAGAGGGAGAACATGTGTTTCTTCGTGTTACTCCGATAACTGGGGTTGGTCGAGCTTTGAAGTCGAAGAAGTTGACACCTCGATTTATTGGTCCTTATCAGATTTTGGAGAGGATAGGGGAGGTAGCCTATCGTATCGCTTTACCGCCGTCACTTGCGAATTTGCATGAGGTTTTTCATGTGTCTCAGTTGAGGAAGTACATTCCTGATCCGTCGCATGTGGTCCAAGTAGATGATGTCCAGGTGAGTGATAACCTGACTGTTGAAACATCACCTATGAGGATAGAGGATCGAGAGTTGAAGCAGTTGCGGGGTAAAGAGATTTCTTTGGTAAAGGTAGCTTGGGGAGGACCAGCAGGTGGCAATGTGACTTGGGAACTTGAGAGTCAGATGAAGGAGTCTTATCCAGAGTTGTTCGCTTGAGATATGTTTTCGAGGACGAAAACTCTTTTAGTGGGGGAGAGTTGTAACACCCCGATAAAATATGATAATTATTTAAATTAAGTTAATAGTATATTTATTAATTTAATTAAATAATTGGATTATTATTGGAATATTATTTGGAATTATTATTATTGGAATAATAAGTTGGAATATATATAAAGAGTTCCATTTGGTAAAAAGGGTTTTTTTCACGTGAAAACCAGAGAAGCGACAGAAAGTGAGAAAAGGGCAAGGAGGAAGAGCAAGAGAACGAGGGTTGAAGAAGGGAAAGCTTGAAGCTAAAGGATTTGCCGGATTAACTCAGGTAAGGGGGGGTTTATCGTCGTTTAATGGGTATTATGGGTTAACATGTAATGGGTAGTAAGAAGCCATTGAATTGACCCTAATTTGGATGATGAATGTTGCAAATTGTGATGATCAAATTACGTTAAAAACTGTGATTAAATCTATAATTGGATGAGTTGTGATTTTATGGACGTGTAGCCGTTTACGGAATCGAAATCGGAGGTCCGGAAGTCCTCCGACGGCGAAAAATACGGGTAATTCTGCATTCTGTTCGTGTTAGCGCAGGAACAGCTTTCTGTCTTGCGTTAACCGGTTAACCCAGGGTGTTAACCGGTTAACACTGTTATGATAATTAAAAGAATTTATTTCTGTTCTGCGTTAACCGGTTAACCCAGGGTGTTAACCGGTTAACACTGTTATGAATTATGAAAAATTGTTGTCTGTCTTGCGTTAACCGGTTAACCCAGGGCGTTAACCGGTTAACACTGTTAAAATGTGCCAGGAAGCGTGTTCTGTGTTGCGTTAACCGGTTAACCCAGGGCGTTAACCGGTTAACACTGTTGGAAAAGTGGAAATTGATAATTAAATATTGTGAACATATTTGATGATTGGCCTATATTGGTGTATGATATAGTAGGGATCATTTCCCGTTGTTTTGAGCAGTATAGGTATTAGTAGAGTGTGCTAATACTGTGATTTATTATTTGGCATGACATGATATGCTTCTGTGATAAATATGCTGATGATGTATGTTGGTATGCATAATGCTGTGAATATATCTATTATGTATGCAATTGTGGATGGACTGTTTATGGCTTAGAGTGTGAGCATATGTCCATTGTGGATTGTTGTTGATGTTGCATGCTAGGTGATTTAGCGTGCATAGTATGGCCTTTATGGTGGTAGTTAATTCCCATGGTGAGGAATTAGTGATGAGTTATTGTGGATTGTTGTTGATGTTTGCATGCTAGGTGATTTAGCGTGCATAGCATAGCCCTTGGGGTGGTAGCTAATTCCCATGGTGAGGAATTAGTGATGTGAGTCACTAGGTCTCAAATGAGTGGGACTAGTGAGCTTGGTAGCCGTATCTGGATTTGATCGGTGAGGTTGAACTATGTGTTCACGAATAGTCGGTACCGCATGCATGGAGTCTCATTGCATAATATATGTATGGCGTATAATATGAATGGATGTATTCCAATATTATACGTGTGTTTTGTGTTGGGTTGAGTATGATTATGATTTTGAGTGGATGTTGCCGTTGCTGAATGTGTGATCTAATTTGGGTGATGAAATGTGTTAAATTACTTAGCATTACATGATATTTTATAATGCTTATTATATCGATTGAGGAACTCACCCTTACAACTATGTTTCAGGTAACGAGCAGTGATTGAGTAGAAGCTAGTGCTTGGAGTCTAGTGTAGTTCCTTAGTGGGTCATGCTCTGGTAGATGTAACATCGGGACGGGATGTTTTACCTTGTTTCATTTGTTGGTTGTTGAACAGTTTTACATGTAATGTGTTACATGGTTTGCATACTGTTAGATCTTCTATCCGCTGCGAATTGTGCAATGTCTTAATTTGATTTATAAATGAGCATGACAAACTATTTTGGTGAATGGTGTGAAGTGTCAAGTGTGACACCCTTGAATTGCATATCTACTCTGATTTATATTTTGTTGAATTAATTAATTATTGGGGTATTTTAGAAGGGTGTTACAGTAAGCAGTTGCAATCTAGACATCTTCACTCTATAGGTACCTTCATGAGTGGTTTTGAGAATATTACAAGCATCTTTAGCTACCTCACAGTTGTTCACCAGTCTAAAGATGTTCTCATCAACCCCATTGAATAAAGCATTCAATGCTTTAGAGTTTCCAAGAGCTAGTTCATCCTCCTCCTTGGTCCATTCTTCCTCAGCCTTCTTATCAGTTGTAACTTCTCCTTCCTTAGTAATAACGGGATGTTCCCAGCCTGTTAGAATAGCCTTCCAAGCCTTATTATCCAAAGATTTCAGGAAGGCTACCATTTGAGGATTCCAGTCGTCATAGTTAGATCCATCCAGAATTGGTGGTCTGTGAACAGATCTTCCGTCTCTATCCATAGTACCAGAAAGTAACGTCCCAAGATCTCACCCAGAACCAGAGCAGGATGCCTGCTCTGATACCAATTGAAATTCTGGTATCAGATATGAGATGTCGAAGGTAATATCACGACACTAATATCTGAACAATATTAATATACACAGGATGAAAGACAAAGAAACAATAGTACAAGTGACACAAGCAATTGTTAACCCAGTTCGGTGCAAACTCACCTACGTCTGGGGGCTACCAAGCCAGGAAGGAAATCCACTAAACAGAATTAGTTCAAAGACTCTCAGTAAACACCTTCAAGTTACAGTCTTTTCACCTAATCTCTATTCGTGTAACTTCTATCTAAGAACTCTTAGATATGAGACCCTACTCACTCCCCCTCAATCACAACAGTGATAAAAACAAATATTACAAAGAAAGAAGACACTCTTCAAGAACACATACTTGGTCTTGCTTAAAAGCTTCAACCAACTAATTACACACTCATGCTTCAAAGCTTAGAGTGGACAAATTACAACACAAAAGTCAGTCCAATTCAATCATCAATAGGATGAATGAATGGCTCATAATACACAAGTTCACACAAGACTAAAACCCTTATTCTCTCTCACTATTTCATTCTTTTTCTTGTGTATACACCCAGGTTTTACATGGCCTTTAAATAGAAGCTTTTGAATGGGCTTGGACATCATAAAACCCTAAATCTATTTTCCTTTCGTATCTTCTTATTCACGACAACTGATCATATCTTTTTGGAAAATAAATCAATATGATTTTAATTCAGAATGGCACGTTCAATCTCCATATCAATCACACACAGATTTGCATGAAAAGCGCAATCTTAAGATACATAACATTCAGACTGAATTTTCTGTATACACATGTCTTAACATCGGGTCTGACATCTCATCTAAATCCTACACAACCATATTTAAACATCTTGCAGGAAACTGATAGCACATGTCAAGACAACACTCGTGACAACTTGTGATAACTCTAGGTTTTACCAAAATTGATGCCAACACATAGAACCAACATCGTGCGTTGCTTTTGATTACCATGTGTGTACACGCATTCACTTGAGAACATGTGGAGCGTGCGTTTCCAACCATATGATCTGCCACCTCAATTAATGAGGGAGATCAGATGGCTCTCCTTTTTGTGAATTTCTGATTATTTAATTTAATGCATTGTTTTTAATTAATTCATATCAATTTCATTTTTAATCCAAAAAATATGGGACTTTCACTAAAAAAAATTCCTCTTTCATTTTCTGAATTAAAATCATTTTTTGGATTAATTTTGATATTTTTCATGAATTAATTATTTTTGTGCATATTTTTAATTTTTTTAAAATACTTCTGACTTTTCAAAAATAATGAAATGTTTTGTCTAAGGTTCTTTGACCTTGTTTGACTTATGATAAATCTCTTGGCCATTTTATTGATGTTTTGAAGAGGTTTTAGGTTTTCGATCAAACATAATTTAATTTAAATGCATTTTAATTTGATTTTTAATTGATTAGTTATGTAGAAATTATGTTGAGACATTTTTATTGACTTGTGAAGTTTGACTATGTGTTTGGGCCTTGGTCAAGGTTGATTTGACTTTTGGTGGATTAAAATCATTGGATTTATGGGATTGATAAAATGTACATTTCATCTTCCAAAATGAATGAATGAGTTTAATTTGATAAAATTCCTCCCATGACCAATTTGTGTTTGTCTCATCTCATCTCCCCTCCCTCTTCATCTTCAATCCCATTCTATCCCATCCCTTTTATTGACCAATGAAGTCTCAATATCCTAAGGCTAATTTGTTCATCAATAACTTTGTGTTAGATGAACCAATACAAGTATGGATGAGATTAGGTCCATCCTTTGATCATTTTCTTTTTGTGTATGGTATGTTTTAGGAGTATGGTTCATTATACTATATCTCTAACATGCATTAACACCAAGATTTTTATTGCCCGACCTCAGATAGTTGTGACTTCTACATAAGTCCAATTACGATTGCTTAACATAGTGCTAAATTTTGACCCAAAGGCATATCATTCTAGTAAGTGAGATTGTAAGTATTCGTCCTTTCATGGTATTGTAATGCAAACTTAGCCTTTTTCGTTCCCTTGGAAGATGTCTTGGTTCAAGGATCCATGCTTGTGAATAGAGGGTTGAGTGTTCTCCAAAGAATGCCTTAATCAGTTGAAAAACAAAACTTCACTAACATCTAATCAACTAACATTTGACTAACTTTTATTATTATTGCTTTTAATTTCAAGTCATTTACTTTATGCAATTTAACTTCAAGTCATTTAACATTTCATTTTCCATTTTACATATCATTTAACTTGTTTATGTTTATGCCATTTTCACTTTACTCACTTGAGCCATATATTATGATTGTATATATTTTTTTGTGTATCTTGTTTATGTTTGTGCCATTTTCACTTTACTCACTTAGGCCCTTTGTGCCTCTTTTAAATTTAAATCTTTGTTAAAAGCAATTCACTCACTTTGAAACTGATACCACGAACTACGAGGTTTTGATCCCTCATTTTTATGTTGGCACGTAGGCACAAGTCCAAAAGGTCTTGTCAAACACAAAAATATAATTAATGAATTCTTTTCTCATCCCCACACTCTATTTATTGCAAACATCATTTTATACCAAAACACATACACACATAAAAAAGGGATCCCTATGAGTACCTAGGACACTTTGGGTGCTAACACCTTTCCTCTATGTAACCAACCCCCTTACCTGTAATCTCTGGCACTTTATTAGTTATGATTTGAAAACTTCTTATCTTTGGGTTTTGTTCGTACTTTTCCCTTTTCCTTTGGAAACAATAAAAGCGCGGTGGCGACTCTGGTTTTATTGACGTTGAGTTTATCCATAGCTTAATGGTCATGAATTTACCGCTAAAGTCAACCAATAATAGCCAGTTCATAGGATTTTCTTCGCCATTGCATTTCCGTTTGTATGAATGCCGAAAGAACCTTCATGAATCTCTTTAATGAGCATGTTTGCTTCGTGTCTATCCATACATCTGAGCAGAACCATATCAAAATTTCTCTTGTAGATCACATTACAACTTAAGAAGAAATTGGATAACAAATTTCTCAAGGTCTTCTTGTTTGTGATTGAGGAATCCTCTGGATACCCGTGCTTCTCAAGATATCGCTTAATGTCATAAAACCATTGCTTTCCATCGGTTGATGCTTCAATTTCTAAGCAATATGTTGGTTCATCGAGATGTTCAATTGTTATAGCAGGTACTTCGTTAGCCCATTTGACTTTGAACATAGATGATAAAGTAGCCAAAGTATCAACTAGCTTGTTCTCTTCCTTAAGAATATGATGGAAAGTAGTCGTATTAAAAAAGGGGATCAAATTCAAGACATGGTCTTAGAATGGAATCAAATTAGGATGACGAGTCTCCCAATCTCCTTTGATTTGATCGATGACTAATGTCGAGTCTCCATATACTTCTAGAATCTTGATTCTTAGATCAATAGCAACTTCAATTCCTAAGATACATGCTTCATACTCTTCATATTATTAGTATATTCAAAACATAACCTTGTTGTGAAGGGAATATGATGATCTATTGAGGCATTCACTTATTACAGAGATGGTGTGATTTGATTATTTTTCAAACTACTCTTTCGTATAAAGAGTGGAATGACATTGATTATATAACCCTAACTATATCAATTTAAACTACTTAGAGTGACGAAAGATTTTTCATTTCTATGGGATTAAATCCCGAAGTATTTATTAGAAATTAAAGAGAAAGAAAACATGGAGAAGTTATAACAACTCAATTCCATTACCTAGTGTATTTAAGGCACATTCAAACACGAGCGTCCACCGCGTAACTGGTCTGAGTCCTACATCTGGGCATGGAATCTCATAATCTCTTATGAACATGACATCTTCCTCTGAGAAGTCAAGCCTCATAAATTGATAGTATTCCACGGGTAGATGTGCAAGATACTCTGACAATACGCTACCTTTAATAGCTTTCTGTGTCACATATTGAAACTTTCATGTCATTGAAAAAGAGTTTCACTAAATTATTTTGAGCACTTAAGTATATATTTGTTTGGATTATGACCAAGAGAAAGACAAGATCAAAGTGATTATCTTGGAATTCAGTTCAAGTCAAATATTACTCAAAATTATGTACAAGGTTTATTATATGTTAACCATTGTTGTTTGGTGTGATCATCACAAGTAGTTGGTGACTATTGTAAAAGATTCTTTGATTCAGGGAGATTCAAAGTACACCATAGTTTTGGTGTTTGTTGTAAAATAATTGGAGTTGCTTTATTGTATTGGTTTGTGTTAGAAAATTGTATGATAGGTATCGATGTAAGACTTGTACAAAGATGTTGAAGGTGAGAAAAACAAGAAAGGGGGGGTTTGAATTGTTTGAAAAAATAAGCTCTTTTTCAAAATGAAAACCACACAATGATTTTATACTGGTTCGCTTATAACACAAAGCTACTCCAGTCCACCCGGCCAAGGTGATTTCGCCTTCAACAAGGACTTAATCCACTAATCTTGAAAGATTACAAACAACGTCTAAGAGAAAAATCTCTTAGTCCTCTCAAGTATACAGACTACACAGAGTCACTTGAGGAAATCAACAAACAAATAGATGAAAGATTTATGTAATCTAGAATGCTTCTAAGAAAGCAAATATTACAGTATTAAGAACAAGAGTTTTCACGTTATAAGCAAAAGCTTCGTGAAGATCTTAGAGAACAAGAGTGTTTTTCTTGAGTGTTGAAGTTTTAGTATAATTTTGGCTTGTTGGCTTGCTAATACTTCAAAGTTGATTGCAGCCCATTTTATATATCAGTTGAAGTAGTAGTTGAAACTGGTGGATATTAAAATGAATTTACGCCATTACTTAAATAGCTTCTGCAGGATAACTTTCTCTCCTTGAAATGACTACTTACCACAAGTAGTATCTTCTTTATTGAAATTGGAGATTAACGTCTCTTTCTTAATTAGGAAAACCATTTGCAAATCTTTACTTGACTTTAACGTTACTCTTTCATGATTAGCAATTCCATGCTCAGAGTATTTGTTTCTGGGGAATCTTGGAATCTTGCTTTTGATGTTAATCTCTTGTGAGTTCAGATAGTTTCTTCAGATAGCGCTGAGAACTTCTGGAGCTTAGAGATAGCGTTGTTCAGAGTCAGAACTTCTAGAGCTTACTTCTTGTTCAGATGCTTCTGATACTTTGCTGTTTTGCTCAGAGTTAGACTTTCTTGAACGTGTTTCCACTTCAGATGCTTCTGATCATTTGATAATTTGTATCTGATCTGGTTCTGTATCTGATGACATCATCAGATTTCTTCCTTCTTTCTTTAGAATCCTGCACACTTAGAAACTTTTCGTTAGGGTGCCATTTTTGGTTTCATCCTTTGTTATCATCAAAATCAAGGAATCTGTTGTAGAACAATTTTTGTTCTTACAGATGTAACATATTGGAAAATCTTTCACAGGGTGTGGCAGGACTATATGTACCCTTAGTTGGAAAGGGAAACTAGGATACATACTTGTGTTCTTTATATTCTGCATTTATTTTTCTGTATTTTGTTTCATAAGTTTCATCAAAAATATTTCGCGAAAATAAGAACATAAGAATCATTTCTTAAAAACGAGAAAATGTTTAAAACCTAATTCACCCCCCCCCCTTCTCAGGTTACACTTTATACTTATAGACGGTTGGACCTCACTTTAGAGAGACAAACAACTTCCTATGGCCTTTATGGATCACTGTTCCCTTGGGTGGCATGAAGAAAAAAATAAATCATTATGTTGAAGGTGGATATAATAAATTGGATAAAATATTAAGAACTTGGTAATGCGAAACCTCTTGAGATGAATGACCAAAGCTTCAAGAAGTATCCAAATGTCGCATACCTAAGTATACTTCCAGAGAAATATTTAGTAAAATGAGGGTGCGGTGCACTTACAAAATGTTGTGGTGTGCCGATTTGACCATTGGGCGGCCCAATGACCCACTACCTTAACCATATTGATCATCAGACTGAGTTTAAAAACATTGCAATGAATCCTAGGTTTTCTATAGAATGTGAGGTCGCGCCTCTTTATTTTACAAAACATAGAAAAGAAACACAAAGAAACATGGTGAGATAAAAAAAATGAACACCACAAAACAAGAAGATAATTATGAGATAATGTAACATCGCAATCTGGAATATTGATTTGAAACCATTTATTTTGCCAATTTATGGAATTATAAGGCCAATGGGTAAAATAGTCATTTTGCCACCAATTGTATTTTGGTCAATTATCTACAATTCTACATTGTATTTTAAGTAAAGAAGAAGTTTAATGTGGTTAGAATCATGGTTGGACCATTAACCTACTCATTATGTCAAAATGGGTAGAATGAGAACTTCCTCTAGTTAATTGAGGGTGGAATGGTCTATTCGGTTGGAAAGGCTTATATATTGGTAATTTAGGAAAATAAACCATAATTATCCTTACTTTCCAATTGAGAGGTCACGATGGAAAATAGGATAAAGGAAGAATCTCTCCATCCACCCTCACCTTCCATTATCAAAGGACAAGTCATGGAGGATAGCCAAGAGAAAAGGGGTTCATACTCAAGTCTCTCTCTCTCTCTCTCTCTCTCTCTCTCTCTCTCTCTCTCTCTCTCTCTCTCTCTCTATATATATATATATATATATATAATATATATATATAATATATATATATATATATATATATATATATATATATATATATATAACTTATAAGTGGTAAGCATTTAAATTTCTTCATCATCCTCATCTCTAAACTACACTCCTCCAACCCCAATTTCTTGTTTAAATGCCATGATTAAACCACCAAATGATAAATGGAAGCCCCGGTCTTTAGAAGTAAATAAAAAGCATGGAAGATTTGATGACTAGTGCGCTTTCATGTAGCCAAAAGGGAATATATTCATCATCATCATCTCCATGAGCTTGGGGTTTAGAAAGATGAGGAGGAGACGATTTATTTGGGATATGGTATGTTGTGTTTGAGTCTCCTCTGCCACCAAAAGCGATTTCCAGCACAGCGGAGGCGACGCTCAGAAATCTCTACAGGGAAGGCTAGTTTTGAATGTGAGGATTTGAGGTTCTTTGGACGCTTCTGAGCATTGCTGGCTTGTGAATCGTATACATTCATGGGTTTGGGCCTGGGATCAGGGCCCACACGTTTTTTCCACTTGCACCACCTATGAATGTGCACTCCCTGTCCAATTGAAGTCAACATGGGCTTTTTGGAGTCGGGCCTTCAAAGAGCCCATACACCCCCCTGTTCCTTTGTCTCTTTAATTCCTTTTCTAGATTTGTTATTATTCTTTAATTGATTTTAACATGATAATTGCTGTTTTTTTTTACAATTTTCAACATGAATTCAATTTGTATAATTAATGCATTATTTGTTTTGTTTAGTTTTATTTTCTAATCATGTAAATAATCATGTAAATAGATATTAATTATGAATTAATTACGATTTAATTAGATTTTGATTAAACTTGTAATTAGACTTTGATTTGGAAATTAATCCACACTAATTCAATCCATGTACATTGATATCTTTGCGTCTAGGTCGTAGAAAAATCATGGAGTTCAATGCTTCCTTAGATTATGGCTTTTGGTTTAGTTTTAATTGCCCATTTTAATCAATTGTTTTCCATGTGAATATTTGATGTTTGATTTCTTGGATTTATTTGATCCTAACCTTTGTGTGATCCCCTAACTTAGGATTTGTGAATCATTTGATTAATTTATTGATCTTTGGATAGGTTGTACATAATAATCAACAAATTCATTCCCTTTGATTTAAGTAGATCAAAATAAATTTTGATTAACTAAATCCTTTGATTCATGTATAATTCCAAGTCTATTCAAGTGATCAAAAGTCCCTTGATCACTTGATAAGACTATTCAGTAAATATGTAGATCTTAAGGCCTTAAGTTCAGACTTTCATACAAGGCATCCCAGGAAAATTAAGCAGTGGATTATACAAGGCATATCAAAGGTGTTTCTTCAAGATCTTGTCAATCAAGATTCAAATAGTGTGACATGATCCTTAAGAAATATATAATGAATGAGAGTGGAGAATTTCATTAACTCATTTTGAATATCTTTGGGTATGGGACGAATGACTCAATTCCTCATCGTATTCACCTTTATTCATAGACTTTAGTATAATTCAAATCATATGATTGTCAATTCTCCCCCTCAAAGCAACAATGCAATAATCAGAGGTCTCCATCAACAACTTATCAATCACGATTCAAGTTGTGCGCCATGAGCCTTAAGTAACAAAGAATGATGAAAGTGGAGAACTCATATCCTTGTCTAGGGTATACTTGGGTACGGGATGAATGCCCCATTTTCTCAAGGTATTCTCCTTTGTTCATAGACTTTAGTACAATTTGAATCAAGTGATTGATAAGGTCTTCATCATTGCAAGGAGAAACAAGGATTCTTCTTCAACAACTTGAAAGTTATGATGAGAATCACATACCACGAGCCTTAAGTAGTAAAGAATGATTTGTTACTAAATTGAATATGTTTGAAATATCTACAACTTTTATGAAGGAACTTCTCTCATTTTAAGTCCATAGAAAAAGTTATTCAAGGTGGAAGAAGTGAACATTTGACTTGGGACTTAGAAAATTTTCAAATATGTTTGATTTCCCAAACTTCCACCTCAAAATTCATCATGATCCAAGCTTCAAATGAAAAATTGTTCAACATTAAAAATGTTCCCCTTGATCTCACCTTTTCCAAACATCCAAGATCATCTCATTTGGTTTAAAATTGAGGGACTTGTACATGGGTGTAACTTAAGGTATCATTTCGATAATTTCAAGTTCCACTTTTCATTACTTTTGCATGAGCTTCTAACATGATTTCATCATGAAGTACATTAGACTTTGGATCAAATGGCATCATTTCATGGGCCTAATGCACGCCCATGCATCCACGCAAGGAAGAATTTAAAAATTTGCCAAATTTGGAAGTGTGCAAGTATCATTCACATTGGCTATCAATAGAACCCTTGGTGATCAGAAATAGGATCCCTCTTGCCCAAGCTTCGATCCTCTCCTCCCCAAACCCCGTTGAAAGGATAATCTTGAAGGTGTCTTAGGAAACCGAGTTTCAATTCTCCTTCTGTTTTAGGATTGAAACTCCAAGAGTCCAAGCCTTTTAACCTTTCAAATCATCTTCTGCAAGCTTCTAGAGTCAAGTCAAGCCAAATTGAAGGCCAGATCAAGCAACTTTGAAGCTCCTCGAAGGTGAGATTTCAACAATTTCTTCTCTTTGATTCTCTCTCAATTCTCCACTATTCTTGTTGATTTTTGATTTGCTGAAGTCCTACCAATGTAGGCAACAAGATTGAGTTACTTTGAGGTCAAATCGAAGTAACCCAGTTCATGATCCTCAAAATTCAACTCCCTGTATCTTTTCATATACTTGGAATTGGACAAAATTGAGGCAAGATTTGAGATCCTGGGCATTTTTTTCTTTAAATCCATGTCTTACTTTTTCATTTTGGTGATGGTTGGTTGTGGACCAGTCCGGTGAGGTCCACCGGAGAAGAAGACCAGAGCTATGGCTCCGGTGATGAGGTGTCTTGCTTCCCAGCCACATGATCCATTTAATTTGTTTTAATCTCGTGCCTTGGTTCTGATTACCATGTGTGTGGTTCAATTGACCAGGGAACATGTGGAACGTGTGTTTTCGTCCATCTGATCTGCCAGCTCAATTAATGAGAAGATGGCTCACATTTTTTTTGAATTTTTCAATATTCCATTTAATTGCTTATTTTTCATTAATTCATATTAATTTCATTATTGATCCAAAAAATATGGGACTTTCACCAAAAAAATTCAAACATTTTCCTCTTTCATTTTCTGAATTAAAATTATTTTTTGGATCAATATTGATACTTTTCATGATTCATTTTTTTGTGTATATTTTTAATTGTTTAAAAATACTTCTGACTTTTTAAAAATAATGAAATTTTTTCTCCAAGGTCCTTTGACCGTGTTTGACCTATGATAAATCACTTGGCCATTTATTTGGTGTTTTGAAGAGGGTTTAGGTTTTTGATCAAACATAATTTAATTTAATGCATTTTAATTTGATTTTTAATTGTTTAATTGTGTGAAAATCATGTTGAGGCATTTTTATTGACTTGTGAAGTTTAACTATGTGTTTGGGCCTTGGTCAAGGTTGATTTGACTTTTGTTGGATTAAAACCATTGGATTTAGGGGATTTATGAAATGTATATTTCATCTCCCAAAATGAATGAATGATTTTAATTTGATAAAATTCCTCCCATGACCAATTTATGTTTGTCTCATTTCCCCCCATTCTTCATCTTCAATCCCATTCTATCCTATTCCTCTCAGTGACCAATGAAGTCTCAATATCCTAAGGCTAATTGGTTCATCAATAACTTTGGGTTAGATGAACTAATACAAGTATGGATGAGATTAGGTCCATCCTTTGATCATTTTCTTTTCGTATATGGTATGTTTTAGGAGTGTGGTTCATTATACCATATCTCTAACATGCATTAACACCAAAATTTCTATTGCCCGACCTCAGATAGTTGTGACTTCTACATAATTTCAATTACGATTGCTTAACATATCACTAAATTTTGACCCAAAAGCATAACATTCTAGTAATTGAGATTGTTAGTCTCCTCCCTTTCATGGTATTGTGTGGAAACTTGGTCTTTTTTCCTTCCTTTGGAAGATGTCTTGGTTCAAGGATCCATGCTTGTGAATAGAGGGTTGAGTGTTCTCCAAAGAATAACTTAAACAATTGAAAAGCAAAACTCCACTAACATCTAATCAACTAACCTTTGACTAACTTCTTCTATAATTGCTTTAAATTTCAAGTCATTTACTTTAGGCAATTTAAATTCAAGCCATTTATCATTTGCCATTATACATATCATTTAGCTTGTTTATTTTAATGCCATTTTCACTTTGCTCACTTGAGCCATATGTTGTGATTGTATATATTTGTTTGGGTATCTTGTTTGTGTTTTTAGTCTTAGGACCTTAAAATATTTAATAAACAATAAAAACCCTAAAAAATGTTTGTGTGGACTGTTGTATTATATCTGAGCTTTGGACTTAGGATTAGGCAAAATTCCCTATGCAAAAAGACTTGGCCAATGCCAACATTTCTGAAACCAAGTTCTTGTGATTTGAGTTTTCATCTGATGCAAGTATTGAGATCCATATGAGTACATTTGCTGCATGGTCTTGATGCTAATTTTACTTTGAACCTGTGTGTAATGCCTTATTTTGAGCCATTCAAAGAGTATGTCATATAATACATAGGGAAGATTATGAAGAAGATTGTGAAGTTGCTAGCTTGGATGTGGTTACCTTTATTTGATGCCTTTCTCTTCATCTTGCTACTTGTTTATTGATATTGCTTGATTTCTAAAGTCAAAAGGAAAAGTGGGTTTCTATATGACATTCTTGTCTATTGGATTACATCCCATTGGTCAGATCTTTTCAACTCTTAACTTTTAAATTCATGCTTAGGATTAGTCTCTACATCTCCTCCCATTTCTTTAATTTCAAATCTCTCCCCCTTTTCAAAATATTCTTTGTTTGTGATTTCAAAACTTAGACTTTATTGCAAATTAGAAACTTTGGCTTTATGCCATTGCCTTTTTTAACTCTTTTCTTATTCAAACTTGTAAATAAATCTAATCATATTTACTTAAAATTTCCAAAGACAAAAAGAACTAACACTCAATCAAACCCTTTTAGGCCCTTTGTGCCTCTTTTAAACCTAAATTTTTGTTAAAAGCAATTCACTCATTTTGAAATTAATACCGCGAACTACGAGGTTTTGATCCCTCATTTTATGTTGGTACGTAGGCACAAGTCCGAAGGTCTTGTCAAACACAAAAATATAATTAATGAATTCTTTTCTCATCTCCACACTCTATTTATTGCAAACATCATTTTATGCCAAAAACACATACACACATAAAAAAGGGCTCCCTAAGAGTACCTAGGATACTTTAGGTGCTAACATCTTCCCTCTGTGTAACCAACCCCCTTACTTGTAATCTCTGGAATTTTATTAGTTTTGATTTGAAAACATCTTATCTTTGGGTTTTGTTCGTACTTTTCCCTTTTCCTTTGGAAACAATAAAAGCGCGGTGGCAACTCTGGTTTTATTGACGTTAAGTTTATCCATAGCTTAATGGTCATGAATTTACTGTTACAGCATAGACAAACACCTCGTTCTTTATTTCCACTGAAGTTAACCCTTGAAGTTGCGTTTGTCTTGTGAGTCGTTGTTTCTTAGACAAACATCTATTTGTTTCCACCATTTTGTTGGTACAAGTTATACTTTTCATCACTTATATCTCTCTTTGTTCTCGTGGTTCCACGTACTGCGGATGCTCTGACTTTCTCATTGCATAGTGAGAATACGTAGGCACGAGGATGCGAATCCTTGGCGAACACAATCCTAATTATTCCTCCTTCCTCCTTAGGGCACTATTCATATCTTTCATGAACCATTATCTACCTTCAATCATCGAATCATTCACTCCATGTGATATACTGTTATTTTTGAGCCAAATACGCTACCTCTTTGAGCCTCATCTTGTGTCAGCTTGTGAAGCAAGATCTGTTTGTGATGTGAAACCAAACACTTAATTCACTTTGTTTTTGGCAATACCATATAGTGGCACCACGCTTCCGGCTACCCCACATATGGTTCACGCCAGTTTTACTCTTGGGTTCAGTTTTCATCCCTTTTTGGAGTTCAAACAACATTATCTTTTGGTTTAGACCATACCTTTATCACAACTTCTTTTCACCTCTCACCATTAGTTATATGAACTACAGAGCTCTAAATTCCTTATTGCACTATAAGGATACGTAGGCATGAGGGTCATAATCCTCACCGAGCCTTTATCTATTTCTTTTTGTATTTTCCTAATTCTTTCGCGAGTAAATCTTTAGATATAACACTCATTTAAGCAAGAACAATCAAAACGGTTTATGTTGAGTACAACATATGTAACAGGTGCTAATACCTTCCCCTTGCATAACCGACTTCCTTACCCAGATATCTCTTTCCCTGGGTTTTATCTATGTTTTCCCTTTCTTTTGGGAATAAATAAAGTTCGATGGAGACTCTGTTGTATGTTTGAGCATGCGATGCATTTGGGTATATTTCTGCTAGCTTCACAAAGCACACAAAGAAAGCAAATGAAAATAGGCTCGACTTGCTTAGGAAGGAACCCTCAGCAGAGTCTCCAGCTGAAGCTATACGAATTATACCCGAGCATATCACACGCTCAAAGATACAACAAAGTCGCCATCAAACTTTCTTTATTCCCTAAGGAAAGGGAAACATCGACAAAACCTGGGGGAAGAGAAAAAGGGTAAGGAAGTCGATTATGCAAGGGGAAGGTATTAGAATCCCTCACATTTGTTGTATTCAACGGGAACTGTTTGAATGTTGTATGCAACAATGGGTGTTACTATCTAAAGATTACTCGCGAAAGGGGTAAACATGGGTTAATAAGTAAATATGCTCGCCAAGGATTGGGGTCCTTGTGCCTACGTATTCTCACCGTGCAATAATAAACTCAGAGCTCCGTAGTTCGTGGAACTAAGACGGATGTGTTAGTTGTTTTTAATGAACAATATTAACGTTCATATTCTACTGTCGATTTGCTTGTATGCTCGAGCATGGGAGACTTAAACGTCTGTTTATTTGCGAAAGAATGGATAAACTCGGATCATACTCTAGTAGTTAAACATTGCTTGCTCACACATGGAGGCTTAAGCCTCTATCACAATAGAAAGGAAGTAACACATCCTTTCTGAAAAGGTTTTAAACTGAAAGTGAATCCCAAAGGAAAACTGAGGTTGATGAGGTGAATTTGCTTTTATTCTGAAAAGAGAGTCATGATTTGAATCGTACTAAAGTCTATGAATGGAGATGAATACAATGAGCAATTGGGTCATTAGTCTCGTACCTAAAGATATTCATAATGCGAATAAGTATTCTCCACTCTCATCCCTTCCCCGTTACTTAAGGCTTGTAGCACACAATTCTAATTGTATTATTAATTATTTTTGAGTTTATTCACAAAACAGTTTTAGTTTTATTGAGAGAGAACAAAAGGGAAAAGAATAAACCATAGAAGGTTGAAATTTGATCTTCAGTCTGCATCACATATCTGTGTAGAAAGACTTATCAATGATTCGATTTAAATTGCACTAAAGTCTATGAATAGAGGAGAATACGATGAGCAACTGAGTCATTCTTCCCGTACCCAAAGATATTCAGAATGAGGATAGGAATTCTCCACTCTCATCCCTTCTCTATTACTTAAGGCTCATGACGTGCAATTTGTATCATAACTGATGAGTGTTGAAATTGAATTTCCTTGCAGCTTCCTGTGATGAAGGTTGTCTTTGAAGAAAGAAGAGACTTTACAATCGCCTTGAATCAAATTATGCTAAAGTCTATGAATAGAGGTGAATACGATGAGCAACTGGGTTATTCGTCCCGTACCCAAAGATATTCAGAAAGAGGATAAGAATTCCTCACTCTCACCCATTCTCTATTGCTTAAGGCTCATGGAACACAACTTATCTCATGATTGGAAAATGTTGAATCCATCTTTGTAGTGCTTGAATAGTAGTCCAGTCTGTCTTGTACTGATTTGAATTTATGAAGTCTTCAATCTTGATCTTTGAATCTTGAAATCCTGAACAACTCTTTGAGATCCAGTATATCCAGTACATCTTGAACACAAGGGACTTGCCCTATCAAGTGATCACTTGAATAGGCTCGAGGAATTGAGCACAGTCAAAGAATTTAATTAATTAAAGCGAACTTTGATCAACTAAATCAATCGGGAAAAACAGTTAAAAATTTATACACAAAATAACCCAAAGGGTTAATTAATCAATCAACTGCTTTTCACAAGTCCTAAAGTATGGGAACATGCAAATTAGGATATTTCTAAATCCTAGGGATAAAATGGTCATTATCCATAAACTTATCAATTAGGAAATTAATTCTAAAAAGTCAAAATCGAGTTAAAACTAAACAAGCCTATTTATTTCCTAATTTTATCACCATTATTTTTAATTATTTCTGAAAAGATCTAATTAATTCTAAAATTCTAAGCTAAATCTAAATAAATTCTAAAACCTAATTATCTAGAATTCTAATTCTAAATCTAAAGTTTAATTAATTTCTAGTATTTCCTAATTAATTTCTAATCATCTAAATTCTCACTAGCCTAATTAAATTATACTGAGAAACTAATTAAAAAAACTAAATCAAGAACTCAATTAATCATGATTAAAAAAATAAGCAAACATGGAAACCAAATAAAGCAAAATAAAATAATAATAAAAAATGAAGGAAAGGGATAGGAGAGTGTATTGGGCGCAGAGCCCATTTCCAGGCCCAACATAGCCTTGTTGCATGAACTCAAGGGGGGTATGCTTAGTAGAATGCGGGTGCAGCCAGCAACTATTGGGCCCAAGGCATGGAGCAAGCCCAATAGCACAATAAGGGGAACTGAATCTAAGAGGCAAAGTTCCTCATGTGCTCAATTCCTTAACGTGTTCCACGCTCAGTCAAAAATTTAACTCTCAAGTTCCCGCCATCTGAAACAGTCTTCCTCCATCGTGCTGAAGGCAGAGCCCTAAACTATGAACAAATTCTACCATCCTCCTCCTCCCAGTGCCCTAATACTAAATCTAATGTCAACTTTCTAAAATTCCTCATCAATCAGACGAATCGAAGCAAAGTGCATCAGAACCCTAACCTACAAAACTTGAAATTAAATCTTCATCGTTCGGAATCAAAGCCCTAGGGATGAAGGATTTGATTCCCCTAACCAAAACCTACATCTTGGTAACTAGAATGGAGCAAACGGCTATGGAAATCGGAAACTCACCGGCGGAGAAAACGCAACTGGAACCGGAATTTCAGGTACCTCTTATGAATCTTTTTTCTCTTCGAAACTTCCTTTTCTTCAACCTTCTTCTTCTTCTGTAATCTTCTTGCGTGATTTGAGAGATTAATATTTGAGTTTGCATGTGTGTATCAGAGATGTGTATGAATGCGCGAGAGAGAGAGTTTGAGACTGAGAACGAAGGGATGAAAAAAGTGAGAATCTGAGTATATGAATGAGTTTTCAGGTGAAGGAGGAATAATGATGAATGAGGAAGGTCAGTCTGAATTTATAGGGAGGAATGAGTTAATAGAATGTTAACTCTATCAATTCAGTTTGTTGAATTTTTTTCAAGTTGGTTAGTAGTTACGTAATCGTGTTAGAATAAATTAGAAGTGAAATGAGAGTTAGTTAGGAGATTCAACTTCAGTTAGTTATGTGAAATGTTAGCTAGTTTTAAGTTCAGTTAGGTGTTATGATGAAGTTAGATATGCCAGTTAGAATGTTAAACTGAGTTGGTTATAAATTTTAAATGAGTTATTATTTGTGTTTGAGTCCAGTTAGTGCAATGGTTGTTGTTAAGTGGAATTAGTTGTTTAACTGAATTTGATGTGCAACTTGATTATGAAACAGTCCAACTACTCAATGATGGTGCAGGGTTTATGTACTATTGTTGCTAGTTTTTGGCTTAGGGATATGAAGTTAAATGAACATGCTTGGCCCTGTTTCTAGTGGTAATCAAGTTTAATGAATGGTTACTTTGATTTCTGCCAATGTATGATTGTGAGCTAGCTTCCTGCTAAATGAATTGGTGATGATCCTGTTAAAACCTATGTTATGAATGCAATGTTGTTAGAATTTTGTTATACAATTTGTCTTGTTAATGCGTGTTGATGCTTGTATCAAATGGATTGGAATTGTGATGGATGATGAGTGATATGCAGCTTGTTATGAGAGTTCTTTGTGTTAGGTCTGAATGTGTGACTGTGCTTGATTGTTAATGATTGTGATGCTAGTTGACATTGTTGTTTCTTTGATGTGCAGCCTGCTCTTTTGATGTATGGTCTGTCTTGAGATGTTTTACAATCATGTTATGTTAAGTTATATTAAGAATGCATTGCCGTAATGATTGGTTAGGTTATGAACTTGAATGGATGTTATGTTAACATGGTTATGTGTTATGTGATGTGAATGATGATTATACTTTTCAACTTGGTATGGAAATGCTTTGGTTTTATTTGGCATGTTTGGCTTAAGTTAGGCATAGCATGTTGGTTTGGAATTGACTCATGTTATTGTTAAGAATGTTTAAAAATGACACATTGGTTTTTGGTCTTTGTTTTATAGGAAATGGATGGACCAATGCAAGGATGACTTGTTTTTGAAGAAACAAATGGAGATTAGAGTTTAGGAATGGGAAAAAATATGAATTGACTTTGGTGAACTGGTTAACCAAAAGGTCAATAGTTGACCAAATATCAACTTATGCAAAATGTAACTCATTTTTTTTTGTAATTTTTCAATGTAATGTATATGGAAAATGTAAATATGATATTGTATGAATGAAATGCCCCCTTTTTAGTGAAAAATATTCTTATGACTAATGAAACAAGTTTGAATTTCAAATTACCACTTTTCCCTCCAAGTTCAATTTGATATTACATTGAAACAAAGATCTGAAATGCACTTTAAAACATGCTTGAATGAATGAATGAAATGGAAAGCAATGTATAATGAATGAAGTATGAGAAACTTGACCAAATCGACCTTAAAACTATGAACATTAATGGAAACTTAAATCATGACACACTAATGAAACATGACAACTTAAGCAATAGAGAAAGAGAGAGTGGAGAGCATTCCTTAACTCATTCTGAATATCTTTGGGTACAGGACGAACGATCCAATTGCTCATCGTATTCACCACTATTCATAGACTTTATCACAATTTGAATCAAATGATTGTCAAGTCTCTATTCACAAGCACCATTGTATCATCAAGGGCAACAATCAAAATCTCCTTCAACACTTTTCAATCATGATAAGAGATACATGTCATGAGCCTTATGTAATGAAGAATGATGAGAGTGTAGAATTCCTTAACTTGTCTAGAGTATCCTTTAGTACAGGGCAAATGACCCAGTTGCTCAAGGTATTCGCCTTTGTTCATAGACTTTAGTGCAATTAGAATCAAATGATTTTCAAGTCTTCTTCAAAGCACCACTTCATCATAAAGAGAAACAAGGAGAGTTTTCTTCAGCAACTTACCAATTATGATGAGTATCACAGGCCACGAGCCTTAAGTAGTAAAGAAAGGGTGAGAGTAGAGCATTCATATCCTCATTCTGAATATCTTTGGGTACCGAACGAATGACCTAGTTGCTCATCGTATTCACCTTTACTTATAGACTTTAGTGTGGTTTATATTCCAATGACTTCCAAGTCTTCTACATCTATCATTATCATCCCTCGGAAGTATTATATTATCTTCTCTTTGGAACCAAATACCTTATCCCTTTGGATCCCGTGTATATTTTATTGGACAAATAATCAGTGTACATCCTTCAAACCAAGAGTTGTTTGTTTATTGTCAAACATTTAATTCTCTTTGTTTTTGTCCCCACCATGTATGGTTCATGCCTTGGCCCCATCATGCATTTATTCATGCCACCTTTACTCTTTGATTCAAACTTTATTTCTATTTTGGGTTCCTGCAATACCATTGTCTTTTGGTACCAATAAGACTTCCCATCACTTCAGTCATACTTTTCACTCTTCTTGTTTGTCTCGATAATACATGTTGCATATAATTCTCTCTTTTCTTTGTTCCATCTTAGTTCCATGAACTGCAGAGCTTTGAATTTCTCATTGCACTATGAGAATATGTAGGCACAAGGATTTGAACCCTTGGCGAGCATCCTAATTATTGATCCTCCTTTCACCATGCTAATTATTTCTTCTGGCTTAGAGCACCATGCATACCTTTCATAATTCATCATCTATCTTCAATCATAACCATTCATCTCAGTGATATATTGTTTCTTTGGAACCAAATACCATTTTTCTTTGGGATTCCACCTATACCCTTTTAGGACAAATAACCAGAGTCCTCCTTTGTACCAAGAGTTGTTTGTATTATTGTCAAATAATTAATTCTCTTTGTTTTCGGCCCCATCATATATCGGTTCATGCCTTGGCCCAACCATACAATGGTTCATGCCACCTTTACTCTTGGTTTCAAATACCATTTCCTTTTATGGATTTCAACAACACCATTATTTTTTGGTCCTAAATTATACCTTTCGTCACTTCTACCAAACCTTTCAGTTCTTTCCCCTTTAATTATTTCTCTCTATCATTAGATTCACTCCTCATTACTCACTATTCACTACCTACATTCAATATCTTCTACCAATCATTCACCCCATGTGATATACTCTCTCTTTGATCCAAATACACTATTTATTTGAGCTTTATCCAGTGGTTGCCTTTGAACCGAGAGTTATTTATCTTATTGTCAAGCATTTAGTTCCCTTTATTTTTGGCCCCACCATGTATTGGTTCATGCCTTTGCCCCACAATACATTGGTTCATGCCACCTTTACTCTCTGATTCAGATTTCATCCCTTCATGGATTCAAACCACATAATCCTTTAGTTCAAACCATACTTTAATCACACTTCTTTCATCTTCCACCTTTTGTTCTATGAACTACGGGACTCTGAATTTCTTATTACACTATAAGGATACGTAGGCATGCGGGCCCAAATCCTCATCGAGCACTCTATCTATTCCATTCATGTTCCCTTTATTCTTTTCCAAGTAATCTTTAGACAGTCACATCCATCCGAGCATAGAACAATCAAAAAGGTTCTCGTTGAGTACAACGGAGGTGAGGGATGCTAATACCTTCCCCTTTCATAACCGACTTCCTTACCCTTTTTCTCTTCCCCCGGGTTTTATTGATGTTTTCTCTTTCCTTCCAGAATAAATAAAGTTCAATGGTGACTATGTTGTATCTTCGAGCGTGCGATGCACTCGGGTGTATTTCCGCTAGCTTCAGTACAATATGATGCTTGTATAATTCGCATGTAGTTCGTACACAGTCCATCATACAGTACGTACACAGTTCGTCATACAGTTCGTACGTAGCCCATACACAACCTTCACTCAGCCGTCACCCAACCCGATTCTGATTTTTTCTATTTTTATTTTTGATAAAAAAATCTAGTTTTTCTTGATTTTTGACTTTTCTGACATTTGTAGTATTTGAGAAAATAGACCAAAAAGGTTTGACAATAATTCATGATAAATAGATTAACAATAACATACATCACAGAAATCCCAAAAGGGACAAACACAGATCAACAAGGTTTGATAGCAATTCATAGCATCATAGATTTTCATATCATATTCATCAAAACAAAGCAATATAACAATCAATAGCCTCAAAGAGTTATACCCAAACTCTTTTTGGCCAAAACACAGATCAACAAAAATTGCATATATGTCATGATTTTATTACTGAAAATTACCCAAAGGATACAAACACAGATCAACAATCAATCGGTAACCTCAGGGGTTTTGGCCAAACCCGTTTGGTCACAAAAATATGGCTATAAACCATACAATATGAAATGCAGAGATAGAAGGGTAAAGACTCATCACTATCTTGGCTGCTTAAACTCATCCATGAGTAAAGAAATTCCCTCTACCTCGAAGTTTAAAGGTTGATTGAATTCTTCTTCTTTTCTCATGATTGCTCCAAAGTGCTCTCTTCCCTCTTCAGATTCGCTTCTTTTCCCAAATTTCAATTTCTCTCGTACCAACTCTCATGTCTGTCATGTTAATTTATATGTAGCCTTAAACTTCCAAATTGTTTCCATCCACACTAATATGATTTTAATTAAAACAAAAAAAATATTTTATTTAATTTAAATAAAATGTCACTAAATAATTATTTAATAAAATCCAAATTATATAATAATTATAAAATACTCATTTTCTATTTATCCTTATAATTTCTCTAATTATCTTCAAATAATTAATTATTTCTTATTTAAATAATTATATTTTATTTCTCCGCTCTCAATACTCTATGTTTTTATTATTTGTTAAATTACTAAAATACCCTTAAATCTCATAAACATATGAAATAATAAATAATCACAACAATTCAAGCAACACACACGCACACACGCACACGCATGCACGCACATGCGCGCACACACACACATGCATGCACACACGCACGAACACACACAACTACACATATACGCGCTGACACACACACATACACACACACGCACACACATACACATATACACACACATACACACACACACACTAGCATACACACACGTACACATGCACACACACGCACACGTACACACACGCACACACACATATATATATATATGTTCACTCTAATAATTTAAATAAATTAATAAACTAAAGTCAGGGTGTTACATATTCAACTTACATGTGAAGGAAAGAGCCATTATTTCATGTAGAAGCAAAGGATAGGAGATCATTAGCTTTCGAGAAGGAAGAAGATCAAGGATCATCATCAATACTCTCTTCATCTTTAATTAATTTCAAAATCCACTCTTGAGATGAGTTTCTCCTAGGTGATGATCATTGGTTAATTGAATCTAGGTTGGAATGCATGTTGGGTTTATAGGTAGAACTTTGTATTTTTGCTCTTAAATATGTGTTTTATTGTTGATACCATGCCTAATTGTGATGAACATATGTTTTCCTTGTTGTTGAGTGACTTTATGGTGAGAAGAGAGTTGGTTTGTTGGGTGATTGCAGGTTAGGAAAGAAGAAGATAGAGATCTGGAATTGCTATGATGTGTAGTAGTACCACTAGCTATGACCTGGCCGAACAACCCTAGGTTTTTGTATTAGGAGGTGGCCTAGACTTCCTACGATCGTAATTCCTGTTAATGCAATCCCGTAGCTAAGTCAATCTTTCCCCTTTTCATCTTTTTTTTGCTATAAAAAATCCACTAAATTCTATTTTAACATCAATACGATTGTAAGGTATTAAATGTAAGTGAATGATAAATAGGAATGGGTTTTGCTTGGTAGAAACTAAGTAATCAAGGCACGTGATTATGTATAATATGTTGTAAGTAATGAAAATGGAATGAGAAAGGGAGCTAAGCCTTGATTCTATTCGTGGCTGTCTTGAAGATATGTTATTTGTATACTGCATGAAAGATCATGTAGGTATCATTGAATGATAAGTGACAGTTAGGTATGCATGACCTTTAACGCGTATGAATTGTAATCAGATGTAGGTCTTACCTTGTATTGGTAAGATTAATATCCTGTAATACTAGACTTAGTTTGTGAGGTTCTAGCATAACGTTATCTATCTTGTAATACTAAGCTATCGAGGCTTTATTAGGATGGTAGCGAACATGTAATGCTAGACACAATAAGTAGCATACGTAGGGTGTAAGGACCATTGCTTCCATATCCCGAGATATAGGGATTAGTAATATGTAAAGTATGTTTTAAGAGAATGTACAGTTAAAATGAACTATAAGGTCGTCTTGCTGTATAAAATAGGTGAGAAGTGAACTTATGGTCATAAACTAGGGCTGGACAAACACCCATAACCCAACCCAACCCGCAAAAACCGAAATAAAAAAAGGAATTGGGCGGGTCCAAACGGCCCAACGGGTTCACCGGGTGATGAAACCGGGTTCAGTCGGATTTAAATGGGCGGACCCGGGTAGTAAAGACTGGACCGCAGGTACCCTGACCTGCCCAAATGACACACATGCTAAACTATGTCGTTTTGTACTTGGGTTACTACTCCCTCAACCCTCCTCTCTCATTCACTCTCGCTCAGTATTTCTCTCACCACAACTTGGAGAAACCCTAGCAGCTCCTCTTCACTCACCGCTCATCGTCACTCATCGCCACCATAACTCCACCCAAAAGAACATCGGCCTACCACCATTAACTCCACCTCGGCGAACACCACCACCACCACTCTCATCTCTTTTTTTCACTGACTTTCACGACGAGCAACAACATTTGAACTTGTGGTCTGATCTTCTTTCTTCTATTGTTTGACTTTCGGTTCCAAGGTTTGTGAATTTTATTCAATTTCAGAGTTTTTTACTTTTAGGTTTTTTCTACTATTGTTCTACTTTCAAATTTCAAATAATCTATGCTGATTCTATTTTCTTTTTGTCTACAAGGTAAAGATTAAGGTTATTTGGACAAATGGTTATTTCAACAAAAGTAGATGGTTCATATATGATTTGTCGTATAAAATCTTGTTTGAACTGATGTGTTTATTTGGGTATATGGAGCATGGAAACAGTAGCAGTCAAAGAACTCAAAGAACCATAGAGCAAGATCCACTAAACTGTAAGTGTGTTCAACTTGTTTTATATTGTGTTTGAAATTTATAATTTGTCCTAAAAACCACGTACTTATCTCATCGATGGCAACAATATGTATTACCTAATGATGTTATTGATGTTATTGATGTTTGATTTGGATAGATGGATCAACGTCAAAGTAGCATGGAAAGAGTCTTAGAGCAAGAGCAATGCAATTGTAAGTGTATTTGACTTCGTGTCTTTGAAATGTATGCTAATTGGGACTGTATGTGTTGTACGCATATGAATTTGGGCTGAATTGTGACTGTTTTTAACTGATTTTCAAATTGATTTAAAATGAATTAGTAGTGTATGAGATTGTTTGAAATGTATGTTAATTGGGTTTGTTTGTATGTGTTGTATGCATATGAATTGGGACTGTTTTAAACTGATTCTCAAAGTGTAGATGAACAAGCCAGTAGATTTGATGAAGTTGTAGGATTTGAATACAGTTATTGGAATTATTTCATGCTAATGATCATTTTCTATGTCAAGAATATGTTGTATAGTTAATCCCATTTTTATCTCATTTAACCTGTTTAATTGTTCCAAAATTGTTGAACTTATATATTAATTTTCAATGTCAATTTCAATGTCAATTTAAATAATTTAGCATTTAATTTGTATTTTCAATTTCTGTTCTAAACTACATCAGCTACAACTTTAATAATATATATCACTGGGTTAACCAATACTTTTATATCTTTCCAATACTTTAATAATATATATCACTTATTTAGCCAATACTTTTATAGCTTTCCAATAACTATTTAGAATGACACTTATTTAATTAGGATGCTGAATATATTCTAAGAATTATTTTTGTTGTTAATCATTTTAATCATAGTTTTAGTAACAGTAGTGTTATTCTAAGAATTTATATTGTTATTGTTGTCTTTATGATTCTTATATGTCAATGCAGTGGTGTTCTAAGTACTGTTCTTGTTTTGGTGTGGTTATTGTTGTCTCTGTTCTGTCTCTTTACAATTCTTTTTTATGTATCAAGTATTATTACTCTCTTTACAAAGTTTTTATTGTTAGTCATAGTTTTAAATCTAGTGGTGTATGAATTGGAACCGTTATTTGTTGATTGGTAGTTCTTGATTGGCTCCTTCGTTATTTCAGTGACTGGTGAGCCTAATCAAAATCTACCAATTAATGAAGTAGGTTCAGCTATGCAACCTATAAAGAAGAGGAAATCTAGTGCAAGTGGTTCTAGGCAATCATCTGCTTGCTGGGAACATTTTATTAGATTACCCGATGACCTAGTTGATGCACCCACTGCAGCCTGCAAACACTGCCATAAAAAATACTTGTGTGACCCTAGGACTCACGACACCACTAATTTGAACCACCATATTTTAAAATGTTCTAAGAAGCCCCTTGTCGTGTCAACTGACTCCACACAAACTATTCTAACATACCCAAGTGTAGATGGTAAATTGGTTCAAGTTAGCTCTAGATTTGACAAGAAAGCTTGTAGAAGTGCTTTGTCAGTTTTTGTAGCTCTAGATGAGCAGCCATTTAGTGCAGTAGAGGGAGAAGGGTTTAAATTTTATTCCAAAGTAATGCAGCCCCAATTTACCATCCCATCTAGGCGAACAGTGTCTAGGGACTGTTTTCAGCTATACTTGGATGAAAAACAAAAGTTAAAGGCCTTTTTTAAGTCTGATTGCAATAGGGTAGCACTTACTACTGATTGCTGGACTTCTATACAAAATCTCAACTACTTGACCCTTACGGCACACTTTGTGGATAACAAATGGAAGTATCAAAAAATAATTATAAGCTTTACCGTAATTCCAAACCACAAAGGTGAAACTGTAGGTAGGAAGATTGAAGAAGTGTTAAGGGATTGGGGAATTAGGAATGTGTCAACCATAACTGTTGATAGTGCCACTTCAAATGATGTTGTTGTGACATATCTAAAGAGAAAAATAGCAAATATGAATGGGTTAATGGGGGATGGAGAGTGTTTTCATATGAGGTTTTCAGCTCACATTTTGAACTTGGTGGTAAATGAGGGTTTGAAAGATAAACATTTATCTGTAACTAGTGTTAGAGATGCTGTTAGATTTGTTAAGTCCTCACCTCATAGGGCAGCCAAGTTTAAAGAATGCATTGAATTTGCTAGAATAACTTGCAAAAAATTAGTATGTCTTGATGTTTCAACTCGTTGGAACGCGACATATTTAATGCTAGAGGCTGCGGAGAAGTTTCAACTCGCTTTTGAAAAGCTTGAGGATGAAGAGTCGAGCTATAGGGAGTTCTTTAGAAAAGGTAATCCCCCTAGTAATGATGATTGGGACATTGCTAGGGCTTTTAGCGCTTTCCTAAAGTTATTCTATGAAGCAACTAAGACTTTTTCCACCTCTCAAAATGTGAGTTTGCATACTTGTTTTCACCAAGTGTCTGCCATTTATGGTCAGTTAAAGCAAGCTACTTTGAACTTAAATGATTTTTTTACAAGTGTGGGTGGAGATATGATGGAAAAATATAATAGATATTGGGGAAGTCCTGATAAGATGAACAAGATGATATATTTTGGTATTATTCTTGATCCAAGATACAAGTTGAGTTACATTGAGTGGGCGTTTAAGGACATGTATGGAGTTGGATCAAAGTTTGGTAGTGACTTGGTAAAATCTATAAAAGAGAATTTACAAAAGTTGTATGATTGGTATAAGCAAGCTTATGACCAAGAACATAATTCCATACAGCCTCTCGGTAGTGGTGGAAATAATGTCTCCAATGATGAAACAAATGCATCTGCTGTCCGTTCATCACTTATGGTTAGAGCTGATGCTTTTGAGCAACATTTAGAGGAGCAAGACTCGATTGATCAACAAAATGAGCTTGAGGTGTATAATTCTAGTAAGTGTGTCAAAAGGGATCCTAACTTTAACATTCTTGTGTGATGGAAACGTAATTCAATCGAATATCCTATTTTATCTACAATGGCTAAAGATATTTTAGCCACACCAGTGTCTACTGTTGCTTCTGAAAGTGCTTTTAGCACAGGAGGGAGAGTCATAGAAACCTATAGCAGTTCTCTAACTGCTGAAATGGCCGAGGCTTTAATTTGCACCCAGAATTGGTTAAGGCCTTCTTTTACCTATTTCAAAGATATGAATCTCATGGAAGATTTTGAGCTTTTAGAAGATACTGTAACAGGTAAATTTATTACTGAATTTCTAATAAATATGATGTAATGTTGTATAATAATGACTTATTCAAAATTGTTTATTTAATTATTTTAGAGTTTCAACAAATGTCTTTAGCAGCACAAGGAGTATCAGGTGTCTCATCATCACAGTCTCAGCCACAACCTTCGGGTTGTGCTTGAAATGGATGTATGTATATCATTATTTACTTATTACTTTATTATTATTTTTGTTAACTAATGTTTATGTTGTCCAATTTTCCAGGTCAACTATGTTTTTTGATTTTTTGGAGTCATGCATGATCTATATATATATATATATATATATATATATATATATATATATATATATATATATATATATATATCACTACTCAATGGCCAAATGAAGAATATGTACTTATATTTTGTCTCTTGGATTTTGAAGAAAATAGCTAGGCTACTACGTAACAGAATCTGTCGAATTTTGCTTCAATTGCGTCGTTGCTAACAAAAAAAGATAGGTTAAGTATAACTTATTACATTATTGCATATTAAGTCAAATTATTATGTCCAATATGTAAAATTACAGTTGTATGTTCTTGCAGATTAACGATGTTGTTCTTGTCGATGACAACTCTATTGAAGTTGTTTTGTGGCTGTTCTAGTGGACTATTGAAATACCTGTTGATGGTGATTCTCCACCTGTTTTACTTCAAATTGAAATATTTCATTTGTTGAGATTTGTTTATTAATTATGTTTGAATTTCTCAACAGAAATTGATCATTTTATTAATTATTAATTATGTTTATTAATTATGTTTTAATTTAGGCACACCAGTGTCTATTGTTGCTTCTGAAAGTGCTTTTAGCACAGGAGGGAGAGTCATAGAAACATATAGGAGTTCTCTAACTGCTGAAATAGCCGAGGCTTTAATTTGCACTCAGAATTGGTTAAGGCCTTCTTTTAACTAATGTTTATGTTGTCCAATTTTTCAGGTCAACTATGATTTTTGATTTTTTGGAGTCATGCATGACCTATATATATGAGTTTCTGGCCAGTAAGTACCATTGATCTAACTTACTGAAGTGGTGAAACAGTTTATTATATCAAAGAGTTTTGTTCCCTCTCTTATGGAAACTAGTAAGTGATGAAACATTAATACTTTTTACACATCTCTTGGTTTTTCTCTTAACTAATAGACTTGGTAACAATGGTTATATGTAGGACTTTGGTTTGAAAATTCTTGTGAAGTTGGTGTCTTTTCAAAACTTACCAATGCTTATTGGTTGGTTGCCATTGGAGCCTGTGAAAGTTTCTATAGGTTTTATTTTGCTTTATATTTAAGTTTTTTCCCCATCACTCCATCCGTTTGGGAAGTGAAAGAAGAAGGTGAAGGCTCTGGAGCTGTTAAAGAAGAGACTGCCTAAACTGTTGTCGTCATTGAGCATTGGTATTTCACTCTTTTTATCGTTTTATCATTTTCTTGCTTTCGTTCTAATGCTTAAATGAAGGATTATTTGTTTTCTTGAGGTTTTCTTTTGACGAATGTATTGAGTTAATCTTTATCTGTTTGTTTTATGTTTGAAGTAGCTTGATGTAGTTTTGATTTGTAGTTATAACATATATTTTCTTTTGAAATGAAGCTTTTCTTTTTCTGAGATGAAACCCTAAATTTTAGGAATCAACTGAAAATGTGGTATTCTGTATTGTAGGTTGGTATATTTTCTTTTGAAATGAAGCTTTTTGTTTTGAGATTGAACCCTAATTTTTTTGGTATTCTGTATTGTTAGTGACCAGCGTGTGATAAATGGAAAATGGCTTGATTATTAATAAAAAACATTGTTTGCTTAATTGAAAATCTTGTCAATGTGTGTGCTATTTTGGCTAGTTTAAAGAATTTTTTGAAATAAGATTTTTTAACCTAGATTCTTGATACTGGAAAGATTTTAATAATTGCTAATAAATGGTGTTTTTTATTCTGAAATCATAATTGTAAATATTGTAACTGTGATTTGTTTAATTTGTTTTAGCACGCAATGCAAATATTTTAAGACGGGAGCTTCTCAGGTGAAGGAAGCTTTGGAGAGTAGCGAATCTGATGTTTTTGTGAAGCTGAACCCTGACAAGGTTTGTTTATATTTTGTTTAGTTTGCTCACTTAGCTGCAGTTTATTATGTCTTCTTTTTCAATGTGTTTATAAGGGGTTTTATTGTTTATTCTGCCATTGATTAGTGTAGACCGTTACATTATGTGTAAATGTATCTGAATGAAAAGATTAGTCAATAATGTAAGGTTTGCTTAAGATCTTCATCAACAATTTTCACAAGTTATGTTGAATAGTTGTAAGTAAGTCAACGACTCATTGTCATAGGTTACACAAGTGTACTCTATATGTTACTGCATATGCTAAAATAATTTCTTTCAGTCGTTTTCTACTACCACTTGTCAATGGTAATTATTGTTAGTCATGGTCATTTAGTGACTTCATAATTATTGAATTCATATGATGTTATCTATGTTTTTATTTACTGTTCTATTCTATTGGTTTCATTTGTTCAAGATGAATCTTTGAAGACAAAGCATTGAATCATTCAAAGTAAAGCTCATTAATTAATTATAGTTAGACTATTAGTGGATATTACTTTGAATTTGTCATAGTTGTAGTAATTTGTATATTGTAAGTTTTGAATATGTCATAGTTGTACTATATATTGTATCATCTTTAAAATGTCGATCTGAGTTTTGGCCTATTATTAATTTTAATATGATAAGAATAATTTTAGTTTCTAAACAAATACTCAAAATGTGTCATTGGGCTTAAAATGAATCAACCTAATAACCCGAATAAACCGTTTAAACTAACCCACATTCCGCACAAACCGAACTCGTCCAAACCGTGTTGATATTGGACGGAAATGGGCCTTCATATATAAACCGTGGGTTGGACTTGGTGAGGGTTTTGGGCCCAAAACCGCCCGGCCCGGCCCGTTGTCCAGCCCTCATAGTAACGACCTTGCTGAGATATTCTCTCTCACTTCTCTTTGTTGAATTATCTTTCTAGATGAGCGGACAACTGGCAGAGGTAAAGAAAATGTGACTTGAAGACTGCAACGGCTTATGTTATGTGTTATCTTTCGTTGCGTATGTATGCCATGTTATATTTTGTATGCACATTTGATGTGTCTCATGTATTTTCTTATACTTACACTACTACAAAATATACCTTTGGTAACACTAAATTACAACAGTCTGACAGTTAACTGTGGTAATACCTCATTTTTGGACGCATTTTATTTTTTTATATTTACGAAAAAAACATTGCATTACATTCAAAACAATTAACTGTGATTATACATTTATGGAGTGAAATGATTCGAATCCCAGTTCCAACAATTATCTACTTTTTCGTTACAATGAGTGTATATATATATATCACCATGGTTGGTAATCTAAACCATTGTGAAAGGCATTACATTTTATCAAAATATTTGAATACAACCGTGGTGAAATTGTTTATCCATATATAAGAGAATTAACTCTCATTTCTTGACAGTATCGTCGTATCTCTCACAGCAAAACCCTAACACACATTTTCTCTCTTCTTCTTTGTCATTAGCTTTCATATTCTACAGTTGTTTACCTTGAAAATCAGTAAACAACCGCTGATCTTCCAAATTTCTAAATTTGGTTGCTTGCATGATCGATCAGATTGATCCTAGGACATGTGCTAATTGTTTTTGAAATGAAATGTGGTAGTAACGAATGCTCAATAATAAGCGTCAAACCAGAGTTTGAAAACTAATAAAAAAGGTGATGTGAACGAAAGAAATTTTAAAGGATTTACAAATGACTCAGTAAATGTTGAAAGTGCATGAATCTTAAAACTGTAAAGTAAGTGTTGAAAACAGGGAAAAAATAAGGAAATCTTAAAACTGCAAATGACAAAGTAAAAGGAGGGTGTTTGAAATGAAGAAGTAAAGAAGTATATTTCTGGAAAAAAAGTAAAGATAAATTTATATTGCTTTGAAATAACTAACAATGGTGTAGACAACGTACATTCTGTGCTTTACGATTATTCTTCACACGAATACTTGGTAAATTTACAGATTTTTATACATAATTTGACACACATTTTTCTAACACTAAGACCCTATATTTATAATGGATAGAAATAACCGTTTTGATGGTTCTTCAATCACGTTGAGACACATGGCACCTTGCATGCGTGCATTCATCCACTATGCTCCACGTGTGCTCCCCCAGTTTCTAATGAGGGCAAAGTTCCCTCCCTTATTTGAATTTTGAATCTTTGATCGAAAACCATTTTCAACCGTTTCTCTAAAGAATCCCTCTAGAGTCTCAGCTGTATGCTTGATTCTTATTCACCTAGCCCAGTCGAATCACCTCCAGCTGGTCGAATACTACTTCCTGGTCGAAAACAGTTGTGCATATAATTTCCAATTTTTGTAATTCTTAATGGCCGTTGAAAATATGAGCCAACAAATTGCCCCCAAAAATGTTATTTTCGTCACGTGTGAGAAAAAGACATTTTTTGAGACCCTGCTTCGACGCCTCGATAACTCTGACTATGTGCCAATTGTCTCAATGTTAGTAGAACTTTTCAGTTTCTTCAACTTGTATGGTGACGTCAGGGTCATCATTGTCTTTTTCCTACCCACGTCTTTCCAACAAAGCTCTTAAGGGAACATGGGTCTCTGCCAAAAACACCTCCAACAGAACCAAAGCTCCAAAAAAGATCTCCAAACTTCCTCCATTCGCTGCAATGTCTGCTCCACTTGCGGTTGGCAACCGATAATACATACCAGAGCCTCACATAGAAGAACAACGCATAATTTACGCTTCTCAGGTAATTATTCCTGTTTCTGTTTCTGAAAAAACTTATGCATTATCTGGGCCCTTAGCTGATTTAGATACTGATGCTAGTAAGCTTAGAGAATTTTTCCCCTCTTACCACAAATGCAAACCCATAGGGCAGGCTAGAAACCCTAGAACTGAAACTACCTCCACTGAAAACCCTCAGGCTGGGGATACTATAGATCTGAGGTTTATGAATAATGGTTTTAGAGCCTTCCGTGCTACTCCCACCTTTAAAGATCCTACTGATTACCTAAACTGGTTAATCAAGGTAGAAAAACAGAAAGCCCAGGCTTGGAAAGACATATGAATATATGACCTGATTATGTTGTCGAAATTGAATCTAGATTACAGCACTCCCATGTTGATTTCCTCGTTGTACTTCTGGGACAGTACACATTATACCTTCCACCTTCCTTGTGGTATGGTCGCACCAACCCTCTTCGACATGGCCGCCATCACAGGGCTAAATCCCATTGGACACACTTATGATCCTGACATCGATTCTATGGATAACATCGCCTTTTCGACCACCAGAGTAGCGTACTCAACACACATTGCAAATTACCATGATAAAGATACTGACGTTGTCTCCGACGTGGAGCACGCAGCTTTTTTGGCTTTATGGTTGTCACATTTTGTTTTTTGTTCGAAATCCCTACAAGTTTCCAAAAAATATCTTACTCTGGCGAACCAACTGCACGCGGGGCACGATATCTGCCTAAGTGAGATGATCCTGGAAAGCCTTTATGAATCTTTGAGTGATGGAGTGGCTCAACTAAAGAATTTGGGGGATAAAGGGAACCTTCTTCTGTCTGGCCCTTTTTGGTTACTACAACTTTGGCTCAATGGCACTTTCAAGGCCAACCTGCCGAACAAAGGCCTCGTCGACGAGGATGCTGAGGGAATCCGAAACAGAAGGGTTGAAGGCCCTAGATTAGCTCAGCTGACCCCCCCAGGGATGAAGGACAAGCTTTCCAACTGACGTTCATGAGTTATATCATGATGTTTTCTATGAGTCGTGTCTTCACTTCGAGCATGGCCCCATTCGCCTTCAGGAAAGTTGGTCCTAAGTGGTTTACTAGGACATTTCCCTCTCCATCTAAGAAATAGGAGACATAATCCTTGCTGAGTTGGGAAACCTTTTTGACTCCCAGGATTCTAACCCTTCGATTCAACCCTTCGAAGGTTCAGGTTACTTTGATAACCTACTAACCCAACCTCGTCGCTCGACAATTTGGGTTAGTTCAGGTCCTCCCAAAGTGCTTGTATGACAAGAAAGGTAATCTTCTTCTCCACAATGCAGTCCATACCGAAACTACTGCTCTCAAACAAATAGCCAGATATACTGGTAGAACCCAGCTTACTCTATTCAACTTCGAGCCCAACTTCCTCTGGAGTCGAGTTTGGGAAGTGGTGAGCTAAGTACTACGTCGAACAATTATGTGATGTCACCTCCTTTATTCAACTATTTGACAAAGCTTTTATTCTTGTGCAGGAAAGGCACTTATACACTTATAAGAGAAATTCAAGCTTTTCAAAGCTATTTTGAAACTGTCTATCGGCCTGATGATCTTAGTTGAACCATCCGCGAAGGAGCTGTCACACTTAAAGAGAAATTTTCAAAGAAAATGGAAAACTTAAAAATTCCCTCATACGTTCCTCATGAGAAACGCTATGAAATGGATCTTGAATTGTTTCACCCAAAGTTTCCTCTATAGCGGTAAATTCATGACCATTAAGCTATGAATAAACTTAACCTCAATTAAACCAGAGTCGCCACCGCGCTTTTATTGTTACCAAAGGAAAAGGGAAAAGTACAAACAAAACCCAAAGATAATAAGTTTTCAAATCAAAACTAATAAAATTATAGAGATTACAGGTAAGGGGGTTGGTTACACAGAGGGAAGGTGTTAGCACCCAAAGTGTCATAGGTACTCCTAGGGAGCCCTTTTTATGTGTGCATGTGTCTTGGTATAAAATGATGTTTGCAATAAATAGAGTGTGGGGATGAGAAAAGAATTAATTAATTATAGTTTTGTGTTTGACAAGACCTTCGGACTTGTGCCTACGTACCAACATAAAATGAGGGATCAAAACCTCGTAGTTCGTGGTAACAATTTCAAAGTGAGTGGATTACTTTAAAAAAAAGTTAAGTTTAAAAGAGTTACAAAAGGCCTAAAAGAGTTTGACTGAGTGTTAGTTATTTTTTGTCTTTTGAAAATTTAAGTCAATATGATTAGATTCATTTACAAGTTTGATTAAGAAAAGGAGTTTGAAAATGAAATGGCATAAGGCCAAAGTTTCTAATTTGAAAAAGAGTCTAAGTTTAGAAATCACAAGCAAAGAAGATTTTTAAAAGAGGGGAGAGATTTGAAATTTAAGAAGTGGGAGGAGATGGAGAGAGTAATCCTAAGCATAAAAATTAAAAGTTGAGAGTTGAAAAGATCTGACCAATGGGATGCAACCCAATAGACAAGAATGTCATATAGAAATCCACTTTTCCTTTGGACTTTGAAATCAAGCAATATCAATACACAAATAGCAAGATCAAGAGTAAGGCATCAAATAAATATAGCCACATTCAAGCTAGCAACTCCATAGTCTTCTTCATAATCTTCCCATGTATCAGATGACATACTCCATGAATGGCTCATAATAAGGCATTAGACACAGGTTCAAAGTAACATTTGCATCCAGACCATGTAGCATAGGAACTCAAATGGATCTCAACACTTGTATCAAATTAAAGTTCAATTCACAATGACTTGGTTTCAGAAAAGTTCGCATTGGCCAAGTCCTTTTGCATAGGGAATGTTGCCTAATTCTAAGTCCAAGTCTCAGATCAAATCCAACAGTCCACACAAACATTTTTAAGGGGTTTTGTTGTTATTATGTACATTAAGGTTCTAAGACCACAAACACAAACAAGTATATACAATCACAATATATTCATAATATATGGCTCAAGTGAGCAAAGTGAAAATGACATTAAAATAAACAAGTTAAATGATAATGAAAAATGGCAAATGGTAAAATGGCTTGAATTTAAAGTGCATAAGGTAAATGACTTGAATTTAAAAGTTAGTCAAATATTAGTTGATTAGATGTTAGTATTGCTTTTGTTTTTCAATTTTTTAAGTCATTCTTTGGAGAACACTCTACCCTCTATTCACATGCATGGATCCTTGAACCAGGAAATCTTCCAAAGGAAGAAAGAAAGGCCAACTTTACACACAATACCATGAAGGGGGGAGACTTACAATCTCACTTACTAGAATGCTATGCTTTTGGGTCAAGATTTAGCGTTATGTTAAGCAATCGTAGTTGGACTTATGTAGAAGTCACAACTATCTGAGGCCGGGCAATAGAAATTTTAGTGTTAATGCATGTTAGAGATATGGTATAATGAACCATGCTCCTAAAACATACCATACTTAAAAGAAAATGGAAAAAGGGTGGACCTAATCTCATACATACTTGTATTGGTTTATCAACTAATTAGCCTTAGGATATAGAGATATCATAGGTGTAGCACCTCAAATTTGCACCTATCATTGTACCTATCATCTCATATTAGGTCATAGCATATCATGATACATTGCATAACATTTGCATTGTCCTCAGTTGCCTCAAGAGCCAGCAAGCAAGAATTAGGTCAAACTGATCAGGAGATCAGTCAGCCAAGCAAGCAAAGGAATTTCTCAAGGAGCATAGGCCCTGGAGTTTGTCCAACAAGTTCACATGACTTGGAGGTCTATTTGAAGTGTTCAAGTCAAGGGTTGAAGGCTCAGAGGTCAGCAGTCAATGCACAGCCAGGCAGAAAACCCTAAACAGTCAACAATCAATCAAAGCAGTGGATGGTGGCCATTCTTGTGGAATTTGGGCACCATGGTCAATATTCAAGAGTTCATATGTCTTGAGACATCATTTGAAGTCAAAGTCTCAAGGAACCAGGGTTTGGAATTCATCAGAAGTGCACAGTCAAGTCCAAAACCCTAGAAAGTCAAAGTTGGTCAACTGTGATTGATTCTTTGGATTTGGTGGATGGAAATGGTTTGAAGGAGCTTATTCATGTCCTAATAGGTCTCATATGTCATGGGAATCAACATCATGGAAGAATTTGAAGCAAATCAGAAAAATTCCCAAAATAGCAACTGGGCCTGTAATTTCAACTGCCAAAAATAGAAACTTCTTGATCCTCAACTTGCATCATGATACAAGCTTCAAATGAATTTTTGCCCAACATTAAAGTTGAAGATCTTGTCTTCCCATTTCCAAAAAGTCCAAGAACTCTCAAATCCCATGTGTGGTTGTCAAGATATGATCAAATCATTTTCACCAATTTTTGAATTTCAACAAGCCATATCTCCCAAACCATAAGGCCAAATTTGGTGGGGTTTTTTCCTACAAACCACATTTTTCATCCTCTTTCCAAAAATATAAATTTCATGACTTAAAACCTTGCCAATCAAAATGGCATTTTTGGACCTTTTTCATTTAAATTCAAAGTTTGACCAAACTTTGACTTTTTGCTTCTTTGACTTTTTCTTGACTTGGCCAATTGGGAAATGTTCTAAATCACATTTGTGACTTGTCTCAAGCCTTAAACCATGTTCATTTCACTATCTTACTACCATTTTGGACAAAAATTCAAAGTTGGCAAAATGTTGCAAATGGAAGTACATAAGCAAAACACATACAGCATTTTTCTGTACAACCACAAGCAGCAATTGGAATGTCCTTCTGCAGCCTTTCCAGCCCATAATCGTGCAGACAAACATACCCTCCATCCCACTTACATGTCAATTAGCAAATTTGCAAAATGCATCATTAAGCATAAACCAGCTTACCAATTGATTAAAGGACCTTAAACAGGTGGTATATAAATGCTTTTCTGTCCAAACAAACCCTAGTTTTTGGCAGCCACACGACAGAAAATAGATTATCACTCTCTTCTTGCAAATTTGCATTTGGAAAATTTCTGAGAAAACCCCCAAAGCACACAAGAAACCCTTGCTTCCTCCATCATCTAAACATCATTTGTGAGTGTTTTTGACCATCAAACACCAGCTGGAACCATCTCTCTTGTTCTGCTTTCTTCAAAGAACCAGCCATGGCAGTTAGAGTTTTGAAGAATTCCAAGCAAGCTTGAGCTGAAACAACTTCATCATCCATCATTTAGAGCTGGAATCTTCGACTGTTTGGGCAACTACCATCAAATAACCACTGTTCCATCAACTTGCTTCAAAAACAAGTAAGTTTTCCACCACCTCCATTCTCCAATCCATGCCATGTGTTATGTAGGTCTTTGTATGCTAGTTTCCATGCATTTTATTTCATTCAAAATGGTGCTCTCATGATGGAGAAATTTGAATTTTCATTTTTATACCCAATTAGGTTTTCCATCGATTTGGCTTGTCTAGGGTGATTTGATGTAAATGGATAACACATTCATGTTGTATGTTGCATATTGATTCTATTGATGTGCTGGTTTGGTCATGCTGGGTGTTTTGAAAATCCAAGTTGCATAGTGATGATGAATGCTTGCTGCTGTCTTGAAACCCTACCCTGCCCAGTACATGAGCTCATGATTATGTGTGTTTTGTTGTTAGTTGATGTACATGTTAATGGTGTTTCATAGGTCATGATTATTGATGATCCTGTTTCTGTTTTGTTTGGTCATAATTTTTGGTTGATGATTAATGATGAACATGAGTTGCCATGCTAGTTAAATCCTGCTACTGTTATGCTTGAATCATGAATATGCCCAGAATTTTCCCATGATTCATGTTTTGCTTTGTTATTGGTTGGTGCTACACATGAATGCCTTGCTGCTGTTTGAAACCTCCTGACCATTGCCCTGAAATTCATATGTTGATGTTTGTTATGTTTGGTCATAGGTGCTGGTTTATTAATTGATTGTGTGTTAATGAACCTACTGTGCTGTCCCCTGCTGTTTATATGCTGTTGTTGGATTTCATCGAAATTAATTACTTGCTGCTGTTGGAAACCTCCTGACCATTGCCCTGAAATTCATATGTTGATGTTTGTTATGTTTGGTCATAGGTGCTGGTTTATTAATTGATTGTGTGTTAATGAACCTACTGTGCTGTCCCCTGCTGTTTATATGCTGTTGTTGGATTTCATCGAAATTAATTACTTGCTGCTGTTTTGAACCTCATGAATATGCTTATAAAATCCATGGGAAATGGTGTGCTGTTGTTTGGTTGCCATTTGCACATTGATGCCATACTGTTACCATACTATTTGAAATGTTGCTTGATGATTTTACATGATGATGAATGCCTGCTGCAGCTTAGGAAACCTTGCCTAGAAATGTTCTTGCTTATGTTGCTTGGTTGTTATGTCATGAAAAAAACATTGTTTTACCATGCTGTTATGCTATCAGCCATGCTGCAAATTGATGATGAATACATTGATGCCACATGAAAACCTTGCTGCAGTATTTGAAACTCTTTGAACATTTGTCCTGAGATCCATGTGAAACGTTGTTGTATGCTGTTGTGATTGCTTGCTCGATTTTGTTTTATGATGAGATAACATGAAATTGATGCTGCAAGTGCCCTGCTGCTGTTATGATGAGCTGCCCATAACTTCCCATGATTTTGGTTGATTGTTGTTGGTTTGTTGTCCATGAGGTGTTGGTATGAGGGACATGCTATTTGCCATGGCTGTTTGATCTATTCTATTTGAAAAGTGGTTGATTGGATGTTGAACATTGATGTTTGAATACCTTGCTGTGGCTTGCTGTTGTTTATAATGAGTACATGTGATGATGAACTTGATGCATTGCCCTGCTGTTTGTGAGCTGTTGTTGGACTTCATTTTTTTGATCAATTGCATGAAGTTACATGAGTTTGAATGCTGAATGCTAAGCTGTTGGGTGGTTGATGTTTGAATTCGTTTGGATATTGATTGAGTGTGCATGAAGATGCCTTTGCCATGCTTAAACCCTAGGTTTTTGTTAAACCCAGAACATGAACAATGGATTGGCCACGGTACTGTTTTATTGCCAGCCAGCCAATCACAATATTTCATTGCCATGCCTAAAACGCTGTAGTTTTGTTTAATGAAACACAGAATTACAAAACTGCCACGGTTGACCCTTGTGTTGACCATTTGCCTTGCTTTTGTTCATACTTCATTCCAATTATTTCCTCAACTTCATAAATTAATTTCTCATTCAAATTAAATCCAAAAATTATGATTCTTTTTCCATGATGTTCTTGTTTGAGTCTATTATTTAATTATGAATTTTAATGATTTTTCCATTGGCTGGATTTTTTATGGAAATTATTTTCCCAACATATGTGCATAAATGATACATCTCACCATTTCAATTGTGAAATATTCGTGTTATATCCAATGCCTTTGAGATTTTTTGTGGTGAAAATAGATTTCTTGACCTTCATTTCCATATAGACTTTGTGCATTTATCATTGGTGGATTGAGAGTTATGAATTTTTGAAATTGTGTATTGCATTGGGTGTCATACCATGATCATGTATTTTCACAAATTTTGTTCACATGCTTCCTTGCATCCAAATGACCCCAAATTTTGCATGAATGATCCTTTGTATGTCTACTTCATGTATGAATTTTCTTGGAATTTATTGTGCAATTTTCCATTTGATTGTGATTTTTCTTCCCTGCCTAGTCCATGGTTGACTTTTTGTGCTACATGTTGCCAAATCATTTGGGAAATTCTCATAACATATCACATGACCATGAAATTTCATATGTGATAACTAGACATCTCAAGCTTTGCATTGGTGTTAATCTCATTCATTTCTCTTCTGTTTTCAAATTGATATGATTTTTTGAAGTTGACCCATGCTTGTTGACTTTCACCATGCTTACTTGAATTTGGTTTGACTTCATGATTTTACTTGACTGCCTTCCTCTCATCCAAATGCCATGAAATTTTACATGTATACCATGTTAGATGCTAGGATTGAGTGTGATTTATTTCATGATTTTTTTGAAAATGTTTGAGTTGACTTTTGATGCAAGTCATTCTGTTGACTTTTGTATGCTTTCTTTGCCTTACTTTGACTTCAAATGTTCATGAAATGATCATAATGCATGATTTGAATGTGGGCCCAATTGTGATTGCTTTCTAATTGGTTGACTTTGACTTTGAGTTGACTTTTCCTTGCTGCCTTGACTTTTTCTTTCATCTTTGACCCTAGGCTAGCCCTAGTGGTCCTTTGGACTTATGTTGAGTTCATCTGTTTCAGGTTGAGCATAGTGCTTCCAAGATCATACCAATTTGATTGATGTTTGTTTGTCTATATTGTGCTAACCTTTTGTTTTGTAGGTGACTCATGTAACTTGAGTTTTGCTTTGCACAGTTGACCTTCTGTGGTTGACTATTTATCCATTCCTTTTGCTTTTAACTGTTTAATTGCATACTGATTTGTTTGGTTTTTCTCAGGTACCCTTTAGTTGCTTTAGTTGCTTGCTTTGCTTTTTAGCATTTGCTTTGAGGTATAAACCTTTCTTCTTCATGTAGTCTGGAGACCCGGTCTGTTATTTGACCGGGCAAACTGTCTGAAGTCCTCCTTAAGAGGCAATGCCTGTGTGTGTTTAAATTTGTCCTAAGCAGGAAAAGTCCTTATTTGAGGCAATTGGTGGAAGGTAGGGATAAGTAGCCTATCCCCCACTATTCAGTGTGTCCTCTCTTTGCTCCCATTACATGGTTGAAGCATTGAGATAAATACCCAAGATCTAATCGAGTCAATAATGTGGAGAGAGTTCCTACTTTCTGAACTCCCACACTTTCTTACATGCTCTCCCTGATCAGGGATAGAAGCAATGAGGCACACCCCTCATCTCCTTTTTATCTGCTTCACCTTAGCCTCTTAATGGTAAGGTTAAGAGCGACCTTCACCCATTACAGTGGACTTTCATAGTCAAACCCTCTTGTGTGTGAGCCCCCTTGTTTGGCTATAGAGTGTGCTGTTTGATTCTCATTGATTGTTTGATTGCTTCATATGCACTTGCTTGCCTGTATGTTATGCATTTATCATCATCAATTGCCATTAATGCATGAGCATCTCTTTTGTCTGTTTGACATCATTATTGTTGTTTACCCATTGAGGACAATTGTAAGTCCCACAAGTTGGCATTTGCTCCTATGACATGGAAGTGAGTATAAGACCATCACATTGGCCATTCATCTTATCTTTGCTTGATTTGTTTGTATGTGAGGATACAACTGTAAGTCCCACAAGTTGGCAGTTGTTTTCCTAGGATCATACTGTGTGTTAGAGTAAGTCCCACAAGTTGGCATCTGACATCCCTGTTCTGCTTTCTTTGTTTGTGAGAGGATGCAATTGTAAGTCCCACAAGTTGGCATTTGCTTTCCTATGATCATGTGTGGGGTTAACCTAAGTCCCACAAGCTGGCAGTTGACTTCCATATTTCTTCATTGTTTTCTTTTTGAGGAGATTAGTGTAAGACCATTGAGTGGCCTCTGATATCCAGTTCTGTTTTAGGAGATTGGTGTAAACCCAGCTATTGGTATCCGATATCCGCTTTTGTTTGTGAGATTGGAGTAAGACCATTGAGTGGCATCCGGTATCATTTGTTTGTTTATTTCATCATTACTTACTTTCCATTCCAAAGGACACCCTTGAATCATCCTCTATATGATCTCAAGAAGTGAACCTCCTGAGAAGCTTTTACTTTCCCTCCTCACTCATTCATCCTCATTGTGTCCTAGAACCTTTTCACACCTTGATCTTAAACTTGACATAGACGTTGTGCAAACTTCTTCATGTTTTCAAACTAAAAACCTGGACTCAAGTCCTTGACTCTCTTTTTGCAAACTCCATTTCATGATACTTCTTTTGAATTAATCTTAATCATACTTTGACTTCACTTTCATAATCACAATCAATTAACTTCACTCATTCACTTGTTTTGGCCATGTCCATTAATCTTTTCATGCATTAGCCGTAGGTTTCAATTATCATTGTGGTTGATGTAAACCTCACCTTATCTTTAGTGAGTCGACAGTAAGACTTCCGTACCGAAAACAGGGTTAACCCCTCTCGTACGTCGAAGCTATCCTCGCATGGTGGATGTTGGTTTTGGTCGAGTGTTCTCCCATTGATAACGAAAAGCCTCAGTGCTATTGTTTAAAATTGAATCCAACTCACTTTTGGAAATCTTTTAGCCGAACTACGGCGTTCTGATCCTTACCTTTGATGGAAGGTACGTAGGCAACGGGTTCATCCGTTCGAACCCAATAACCCAATAAAAATTGTATATTCTTTTCTCATCATCCCAATCATGTTTGCACAATATTTTTGTCATAACAAATAATAATTTAGCATAACAAGTGTGAAAAGGGCTCCCTAGGAGTACCTAGGACGTAGTGGGTGCCTAACACCTTCCCATTGCGTAATTTACCCCTTACCCAGAATCTCTGATCTTTTTATTAGTTTTCTACGTGTAAAACTTCTTAGGCTTTTGTTCGCTTTTTAGCCAGTCCTTTGGATAAATAAAAGTGCGGTGGCGACTCGAAATTTCAATGTATCTCTTAGCTTATGATTTAATCGATAGATCATATAGCGACGAATACACCGCTACAGAAAAGTGGCGACTCTGCTGGGGAGAGATAGTTTCCTTGGCGGTAGTGCCTACTTTTCACCTTTGTTGTGATATATTGTTATTTGTTATTTGATTTATTCTTGTACCATTTGGGATCACTGTATTGATTGTAATGTGTGAATTGCTTGACATACATTGCTGTTTGCTTTGGTGGTCTGTGAGATGAGTTCTATACCCGAACTCGAGTGCACTCTAGGATAGGAGAATGGCATAGTCTTGTCGACTGGTGTGGAGTAGTCCTTAGCCAGTTGACTTGCGAGTCCATTCACTTGGTGGAGGTCATGTTGAACTAATAATGTCACACAAGTTATTTGTGGTTAGGCATTATTCTTTCAATCATGTTCCGCAGAAGCCAAGGACCTTAGTTTACCAAACCCATCTTGGCCTATTTCTAGGACCGTAGTGCGGAGGTCGTACAGATGTCAGTTCTGATGCGATTGTCACGCGATACTACACTCATAAGAGTTTCTCTTGAGAATATTCTTGGAATACGAGTATTCGTTCCTCCGATAATATTCGAAAGATGGAACGATGATTATGGGAACCTCTGATAGAACATGTCTGGCAGGTTTAAACCCTAGTACACTCCTTTTGGGTGGTTCTTAACCGAGACCTCATGCTCGTGACTCTCAACAAACCCTTGATTCGTGGTTGAGTCGTTCAAACATCGTTAATATCAATGGATCCCGGATCGGGTGCAAAACCTAAAATCCACCAAAGCGGCTGGTTGATATTAGGGATGTTTGAACCGGTTCATGTACCGTTAATATCAATGGAACTTGGGTGTCGATAAGGTGAAAACCTAAATCCACCAAAATGGATGATTGATATTAGGGATACACAGAGCTTTCCCACGACCTTTGCTTGGTGTGACTTGCTTGATTCTTGAGTGTGTTTGTTGCATTCATACATTCATGCACTCATCCGCATACATGTCATCATCAGAAAAAGAAAATGTTCAAGGAACTTAAAGGGTTTATTTGCAAATTTTTCAGACAATGGAAAGACCAAAAAGGCATACAAAGAAGTACAGCTTTAAGCAGCCTGATGTAAAAGAGTTAAGGAATCTGACATCATATGTATTAGATCCCTTGGGTTTCAAAGCTCGCTATGGGAAGCTTCTGCCTTTGCTCACCACTCAGGTTGATGAAGGATTGATGAGTACTTTGGCTCAGTTCTACGACCCGTTGCATCGTTGCTTCTTATTTCCGGACTTCCAGCTACTGCCGACTTTGGAAGAATACTCTCACCTTATTGGGATTCCTATTCTGGATCAAGTGCCGTTCAGTGGCCTAGAGAGTATTCCATCTGCTCGAGAGATTGCTAGTCTGTTGCACATAGATGAAGATCTGATTGGAGCTAACCTGACTACCAAAGGCGGAATTCAGGGTTTTCCTTCCGAGTTCCTCATTGCCCAAGCTACCTTTTATGGGAAGGCCATGAGTGAGGATGCCTTTGAGGCTCTATTCGTATTGCTCATCTATGGATTGGTGCTGTTTCCCAACTTCGACAAGTTCGTGGACATGAATGCCATTAGGATCTTTGCAGTCCTTAATCCAGTTCCGACCTTGTTGGGTGATGCTTATTTCTCCATGCACTTGAGGAATATGAAGAATGGAGGAGTCATTGTCTGCTGTTTACCCCTGCTGTACAAGTGGTTTATTTCGCACTTGCCGCAGACAGTCGCTTTCAAGGAGAACAAGGGATGTCTACGGTGGTCTCAGAGACTCATGTCTCTCACCAATGATGATATCACCTGGTATGATCGCGTGTATGATACCGTCCAGATCATCGACTATTGTGGGGAATTCCCTAATGTGCCTCTTCTTGGTACATGTGGTGGGATTACCTACAATCCTATTCTTGCACGACGTCAGCTTGGGTTCCCCCTGAAAGATAAACCTAATAACATTCTGTTAGAAGGTGCGTTTTTCCAGGAGGGTAAAGATCCCCAAGGCCTGAAAGCCAGATTTGTCCGTGCATGGCGCAGTATCCATAAGAAGAGTAGGAATGAGTTGGGTCCGAAGAACTGCATTGCTTTGGAGCCCTATACCTCCTGGGTCAGACAGAGAGCTGCCACCTACCTGATGCCGTACGATCATCCAAGACCTACACCGTTGGATGTGGCTGGGCCTTCAACCCTCCCTACCCAACGTGTAGAGGAGTTGAGAGAGGAGGACCTTTCGCGTGCCTGGATCCGTGAGAGGGAGGAATTGCTGCAGCAGCTCAAGGAGAAGGATGCTATGATTGAATTTCTCGAGCACCGAGTGATTGACGATCCGAACGACACTTGGACTTCTCTGCTTCCTCAGTCATCCAAATTCTGGAAGAGGAAGTACGATCGACTTGCCAAAGAGAAAGCTGACATGGAGGCTGCCTATGAGAGGGAGATCAAGAAGTTGTGCACTTCCCGTCTTCCAGCATCCCGAGTTTCTAGGGATCCATAGGATGTCATTTACCTTTTCTCTTTGTAATAAATCAAGAATGCTGTATTTCTTTGTCTCAAAATATATTGAATGAAATATTTCCATGAGCAATCAAAATGTGTAAATATTCAAAATATTGCAAATAATACCCCAAGGGTTCCTTGAAAGCAAAGCATTTGCACAAGCATTGCATGCATCATACTCATCTCATTTGCATACCAGGTGTTCTCAGGCCATCTTCTTACCTTGATTCCTGTGTCCAGACAGGATAGCTGACCAAAGGCCGCACCGCTACTCAACAAGGCTCAACCATCAACGCAACATGGATCAGGTCCAAGCCGAGTTAGCTGAGATGAGGGCTAGCATGGCCCAGTTCATTCATATGATGCAAGGGGTCGCGCAAGGCCAAGAAGAGCTCCGAGCAATGGTCCAGAGGCAAGAAGCTACATTGCCACCGCCCAATCAACCTCTGCAAGAAGGAAATCCAGTTCCTGAAGTCCCTGCCGCTGCTATTCCCGTCAACGACTATGCTGTAGGTGAAGAGTTGAGGGGTATCCGAGTCAATGGTCAACCGATTGTTCCAGATGCTGTTAGTCCTAGAGTCATCCATGCTCCGGTCCGTAACAGAATTCCAATTGTTGACAGACAAGAGGATTTGTTTACTATGCTCAGTGAAGACGACAACATGTTGGGTAGAAATGATGCGAGAGATCGCAAAGTAGAGGCCCTTGCTGAGAAAATCAGAGCAATGGAATGTCAAAACTCCCTCGGTTTTGACGTTACCAACATGGGATTGGTTGAAGGACTTAGAATCCCGCACAAATTCAAGGCGCCGTCATTTGACAAATACAACGGTACCTCCTGCCCTCGCACCCATGTGCAGGCGTACTACAGAAAGATATCCGCATACACTGACGATGAGAAGATGTGGATGTATTTCTTCCAGGATAGCCTATCTGGGGCATCCTTGGATTGGTACATGGAATTGAAGCGGGATTCAATTCGGTGCTGGAGAGACCTGGGTGAGGCGTTCCTCAGGCAGTATAAGCACAACATGGACATGGCTCCAACCAGAACTCAGTTACAAAGCTTATGTCAGAAGAACAATGAAAGCTTCAAAGAGTACGCCCAGAGATGGCGCGAACTAGCTGCGAGAGTTCAACCCCCTATGCTGGAAAGGGAGTTGACTGACATGTTCATTAGCACTCTGCAAGGTGTCTACATGGACCGGATGGGAAGCTGCCCATTCGGAAGTTTTTCTGACGTCGTTATCTGCGGCGAAAGAACTGAGAGCTTGATCAAAGCTGGGAGGATCCATGATGCTGGTTCCTCGTCTTCTTCCAAGAAACCCTTCTCTGGGGCACCTCGCCGTAGAGAAGGAGAGACCAATGCTGTACAACACAGAGGGGGTGTGTACAGAGCAAATGCTACCAGGGACCAGTATCGTCCAATCGCCGCAGTGACCATTCCTGCACCACAACCTCGTCCACAACAACAACAGAGAGTTCAACAACAGCCGCAACAACCGCAACGACCGCAACAACAACAACAGCAGCAACGTCCTTTTCAGCAAAGACAGAGATTGAATCCTGATAGAAGATTTGATCCTTTGCCCATGTCGTACGCTGAGCTACTACCCGAACTACTCCGGTTAGGGTTCGTAGAATTGCGTACAATGGCAACTCCTACCGTGCTGCCACCCGGCTATGATGCCAATGTAAGATGTGACTTTCACTCTGGGGCACCAGGCCACCATACTGAAAGATGCCGGGCGTTTCAGCACAAGGTCCAGGACTTGATTGATTCCAAGGCAATCAACTTCTCTCCGGTTCCGAATGTGGTAAACAATCCTATGCCACAGCATGGAGGGCATAGGGTTAATAACATTGAAGATGGGGAAGCTGAAGACCTGGTAGTGAATGTGGAAGATGTTCAGACGTCTTTGTCGGTCGTCAAGGGCCGATTGTTGAAAGGGGGTGTTGACCCAGGTTGTTCAGAAGATTGTGTGGGTTGTTCAGAATCTACCAATGGTTGCGACCAGTTGAAGACTGGAATTCAGAGTCTAATGAATGAGGGTTGTTTGCAGTTCAGCCGTGCTACTAGAGATAATGGGGCAGTGTCTACTGTCACCATTTTTTATAAGCCGGCTGAAGGAAGAGGGCGTGGGGCTGTCAGTACACCCACCACCAGCAATACTCCGGTTACCATTTCTGCTCCGGTAACCATCAGAGCACCTGCTACTATTGTTGCGCCTGGCAGAAGGCAGAATGAAAATAGTAGAGCTGTGCCCTGGAGTTATGACAATGCCTATCGCCGAGATAGGAGGGCTGGTAACCAGACAAGGTCGGTTGTGCAAACGCCAGTTACTATCAGTGCTCCTGTGAGGATCCCTGCTGTTACGAGTCCTGTGGTGGACAATGTTGGAGGACAGGGAGGCTTCACAAGGAGTGGACGACTGTTTGCTCCTCAGCCTTTGAGAGATACTGCTGCTGAGTCATCTGCAAGGGCTAAGGGCAAACAAACAATGGTTGACGAAGAACCGGCTCAGAAGGAGACTGAGGGTTCTTTCCATAAAGATGTCGAGGAGTTTATGAAGATCATAAAGAAGAGTGATTACAAGATTGTCGATCAACTCAACCAGACTCCTTCAAAGATCTCGATACTCTCTTTGCTGATGTGTTCTGAGGCACATCGGGACGCCTTGCTGAAAATGTTGAATATGGCGTACGTCCCGCAGGAGATATCAGTCAACCAGCTGGAGGGTGTGCTAGCAAATGTGAGTACCAGGCATGGTGTAGGTTTCACTGACCTAGACTTAACGCCTGAGGGTCGTAATCACAATAAAGCCTTGCACATCACTATGGAGTGCAAAGGTGCTGTACTATCTCATGTGCTAGTGGACACCGGGTCGTCCCTGAATGTCCTTCCGAAGCAGATTCTGAAGAAAATCGATGTTGAGGGAGTCGTGCTCACTCCCAGTGACCTGATCGTGCGTGCATTCGACGGATCCAAACGGTCTGTGTTTGGTGAAGTCACCTTGCCAGTGAAGATAGGTCCAGAAGTCTTCGACATCGTGTTTTATGTGATGGACATCCAGCCTGCTTATAGCTGTCTGTTGGGGCGTCCTTGGATACACGCCGCTGGGGCAGTCTCGTCGACTCTCCATCAGAAGCTCAAATATGTCTGGAACGGTCAGATCGTGACCGTCTGCGGTGAAGAGGAGATTCTGGTGAGTCATCTCTCCTCATTCAAGTATGTTGAGGTGGATGGCGAGATCCACGAAACCCTGTGCCAGGCATTTGAGACTGTGGCGTTGGAAGGGGTTGCTTGTGCTGAGCAGAGGAAGCCGGGTGCTTCAATTTCGTCATACAGGCAAGCAAAAGAAGTTGTGGACTCCGGTAAAGCTGAAGGCTGGGGCAAGATGGTTGACCTTCCTGTCAAAGAAGACAAATTCGGCATTGGGTACGAGCCTCTCGCAGCAGAGCAGAGCGTACAAGCAGGTCCGAGCACCTTCACCAGCGCTGGGCTGATGAACCATGGAGACGTCTTTGCTACTGATGGTGAAGACAGTGATCATGATTTGGATGTCTGGGTCCGCCCTTGTGCACCAGGCGAGGTTATCAACAACTGGACAGCAGAAGATGTGGTCCAAGTTACTCTACTGACAGAGTAATTTTCTTTTGTTTTTTCATTTTTGCATGAAAACCCTACGTTCCGCCCAGGGCGTAGTGGTTCATTGTAGGGCCACATCATGTTCGCAATGTTTATAAATAAAGGACGTTTTTTCAATCAAATTTTGAGATCTTTGTCTTTCTATTTTCTGTTTTTCCACTTTTTCAAAACAATAAAAATGGCAATGTTTTTTTGTTTTTGTGACTTTATTGAAATCTTTTTCTAAAAACAAAACATTAAACATGCAGAAATGATCTTTTGGCATCCACTGTGAACGACTCTGTTATGGCTCAGTATGATTTCAACAATCCCATCTACCAAGCTGAAGAGGAGAGTGAGGAAGACAGTGAACTCCCTGCAGAATTGGTCAGACTACTGAAGCAAGAGGAAAGGGTCATCCAACCTCACCAGGAAGAGTTGGAGATTGTTAATCTGGGTACTGAGGACGCCAGAAGAGAGATCAAGATTGGGGCTGCTTTAGAAGACTCTGTCAAGAGGAGGCTAATCGAGATGCTGAAAGAATATGTGGAAATATTCGCCTGGTCATACCAAGATATGCCTGGGTTGGATACAGACATTGTGGTGCATCGGTTACCTCTCAGAGAAGAGTGTCCGTCGGTCAAGCAGAAGCTTCGCAGAACTAGTCCTGATATGGCTGTCAAGATCAAGGAAGAGGTTCAGAAGCAGTGGGACGCAGGTTTCCTGGCTGTCACCAGTTACCCGCCATGGGTTGCCAACATTGTTCCCGTGCCGAAGAAGGATGGCAAAGTCAGAATGTGTGTCGACTACCGAGATCTGAATAGGGCGAGTCCGAAAGATGATTTCCCATTACCTCACATTGATGTATTGGTGGATAATACGGCTCAATCCTCGGTGTTCTCTTTCATGGACGGTTTCTCAGGCTACAATCAGATCAAGATGGCGCCAGAAGACATGGAAAAGACGACATTCATTACACCTTGGGGCACGTTCTGCTACAAGGTGATGCCATTTGGGTTGAAGAATGTCGGTGCTACCTATCAGAGGGCAATGACGACTCTCTTTCATGACATGATGCACAACGAAATCGAAGTGTACGTGGATGATATGATTGCGAAGTCGCAGACGGAAGAGGAGCACCTGGTAAATTTGCAGAAATTGTTTGACAGACTGGTCAAGTTCAAGCTGAGGCTGAATCCAAACAAGTGTACGTTTGGGGTGAGATCCGGGAAGCTCTTAGGCTTCATTGTCAGTGAAAAAGGGATTGAGGTTGATCCAGCGAAGGTCAAAGCTATTCAAGAGATGCCTGAACCGAAGACGGAAAAGCAAGTCCGTGGGTTTTTAGGGAGATTGAACTACATCGCAAGGTTCATATCTCATCTAACTGCCACATGTGAACCAATTTTCAAACTGCTCAGAAAAAATCAGGCAATCAAATGGAATGATGACTGTCAGGAAGCTTTTGACAAAATCAAAGAATACTTGCAAAACCCTCCAATCCTTATCCCTCCAGTTCCAGGGAGACCACTGATCATGTACCTATCAGTCACCGAGACTTCGATGGGGTGTGTATTGGGTCAGCATGACGAGTCTGGTCGAAAAGAGCATGCCATATACTACCTAAGCAAAAAGTTTACCGACTGTGAAACAAGATATTCACTGCTCGAGAAAACTTGCTGTGCTTTGGCCTGGGCTGCTCGCCGACTAAGGCAGTATATGCTGAACCATACCACTCTGTTGATTTCTAGAATGGATCCAGTCAAATACATCTTTGAGAAGCCAGCTCTCACCGGACGTGTTGCCCGTTGGCAGATGATCTTAACAGAGTATGACATTCAGTACACGTCGCAGAAGGCCATCAAAGGTAGTATTCTGTCAGACTATCTTGCCGAACAACCGATCAATGATTATCAGCCTATGATGTTTGAATTCCCTGATGAAGACATCATGTACCTAAAGACGAAAGACTGTGAAGAACCGCTTGTCGAGGAAGGACCGGATCCTGATGACAAATGGACACTGATGTTTGATGGGGCTGTGAATATGAACGGTAACGGTGTTGGGGCAGTGTTGATCAATCCCAAAGGTGCTCATATACCTTTTTCTGCCAGATTGACATTCGACGTCACCAACAATGAAGCTGAGTATGAGGCTTGTATCATGGGGATAGAAGAAGCCATTGATCTGAGGATCAAAACACTTGACATATTTGGAGATTCTGCTCTAGTGATCAATCAGGTCAATGGAGATTGGAATACAAATCAGCCACATTTGATTCCGTACAGAGATTACACTAGAAGAATACTGACGTTCTTCAAGAAGGTGAAGTTGTATCACGTCCCCCGAGACGAAAATCAGATGGCTGATGCTTTGGCTACTTTATCCTCTATGATAAAGGTTCATTGGTGGAATCATGTGCCACATGTTGCGGTGAATCGACTCGAGAGGCCTGCATATGTGTTTACAGCCGAGTCTGTTAATGCTATTGATGATAAGCCATGGTATTATGACATCAAGAACTTCCTCAAGACTCAAGAGTATCCTGAGGGTGCGTCGAAGAATGATAAGAAGACCCTGAGAAGGCTGGCTGGAAGCTTTTTTCTGAATCGGGATGATGTGCTATACAAGCGGAACTTTGACATGGTCTTGCTCAGATGCGTGGATAGACACGAAGCAGACATGTTAATGCAAGAAGTGCACGAGGGTTCGTTTGGTACCCACGCTGGTGGTCATGCAATGTCGAAGAAATTGCTGAGAGCTGGATATTATTGGATGACTATGGAATCCGATTGCTTCAAATATGCTCGGAAGTGCCATAAGTGTCAAATCTATGCTGATAAGGTGCATGTACCACCAAGCCCGTTGAATGTCATGAACTCGCCTTGGCCGTTCGCCATGTGGGGCATCGACATGATTGGAAGGATAGAGCCTACTGCTTCGAATGGACATCGCTTTATCTTGGTTGCGATCGACTACTTCACCAAATGGGTAGAAGCAGCTTCCTATGCCAACGTCACCAAACAAGTGGTTGCCCGGTTCATCAAGAAAGAAATCATCTGTCGTTATGGAGTCCCTGAGAGAATCATCACTGACAATGGTTCGAATCTCAACAACAAAATGATGAAAGACTTGTGCAGAGATTTCAAGATTGAACATCACAATTCTTCTCCCTACAGACCGAAGATGAATGGTGCTGTAGAGGCAGCTAACAAGAATATCAAGAAGATTGTGCAGAAGATGGTCGTTACGTACAAAGATTGGCACGAGATGTTGCCTTTCGCTTTGCATGGGTACCGTACCTCTGTACGTACGTCGACCGGGGCAACCCCCTACTCCCTTGTGTATGGTATGGAAGCAGTCCTACCAGTTGAGGTGGAGATCCCTTCTCTGAGGGTATTATTGGATGTCAAGCTGGACGAAGCCGAGTGGATTCGTACAAGGTTTAACGAGTTAAGCCTTATCGAAGAGAGACGGTTAGCAGCTGTTTGCCATGGGAAGTTGTATCAGAGAAGGATGAAGCGAGCCTTTGATCAAAAAGTGCGTCCTCGGACATTTCAAACTGGCGATCTAGTTTTGAAGAGGATCCTTCCTCCCGGTACAGATAACAGGGGCAAGTGGACCCCTAACTACGAAGGTCCATATGTTGTGAAGAAGGTTTTCTCCGGTGGAGCCTTGATGCTTACAACTATGGATGGTGAAGACTTCCCTTCCCCTGTCAACTCAGATGTAGTCAAAAAATACTTCGCATAAATTGACCCGCTGGACAAAAAGAACAAAAAGTCCAGGCAAAAAATGGGCATCCCGGCGAACCAAAAAAACAGAAAGAAAAGGTTCGGGCAAAAATTAGGGATAAAATAAAAAATTGTACACCCGGTAAGTCGAAAACCCGCAAGGGCGGCTTAGGCAAAAATGGGTATCCCGGTGGATTGAAAACCCGAGAGGGCGATCCAGCCAAAAGAGGGATTAAAGCGAAGACTACAGTCTGAGTCATCTGTACTTCGTCATGCTTCGTCAGCCACCATCTCGACAGATGTGATCGGTCCAATCATTCTTCTCAGAAAGCAAGGAATTGGGAGGAAACTGATGATCTATGAGTTATAACAGAGTTGGGAAACAGTGGATGCCGTGTTCACATTGCCATTAGGATAGTTTATTTTCCTTTTGTGCGCAATTACCTCTTCCTAGGAATTGCTTCCCAATGTATTTGCCTTTTCAGGCACATTTTCAATCAATAAAAGTCGTTATTCAGATAAATAGCTTCTCGTGTTTTTACTTTTACTGTTTTGTTTGCAAAAAACGTCCGAATTCTTGATAAACATTGCATCTAAAAACATGAAGGCTAAACAATGACGTGCAGAAAGATTAAAACATTTGAAAATCATTTTGAATGTTGAGGACACTTGAGCGCATCTTGTCCATGTACTCCCTAGGGCATCTGTTGTTCCGATTTGCGGGTTGTCACCTGTGAATATTTTCCCCAGTAAGGTCGTCATCTGTGAGCATTCCCCAGCAGTGCTTTTCCCCAGACAGAATCATTCTCCTAGCTGGTTTTGTTTTGAGCCTTCCCCAGCGAAGCAATCATTTCTCCAGCAGAGTTCATTCCCACCAATGGATTGGACAAGTGTCCGAAGCAGGTCGATATCTGCATCCCCAGCTGAGTTGTTTCTGCTTGTATGGTATGGGTCGTCCCCGGCAGAGTAACAGATATTCCCCGAAGCAGAGTTCATCGTATCTGAGGATTGTATGGGCCTTATCCCCAGAGAGTCTCTTAGTTTATCTCCCCCAGCGGAATAGTTATTCCCTCAGCAGAGCAGTTATTTCCCCAAGCGGAAGTTTTGGTGGATTCATTGGACTATCTCCAGCAGATCACCTTTATTTCTCCCTAGCAGAGTTGTTTCGTTTCTCCCCAACAGAGTTGCTTTCTTACTCCCCAGCGAGTTGCCTTATCTTCCCCTAGGAGAATGGTATTGTTGGTTCCCCAGCAGCAGTTTGTTGCTTCCCCAGCGGATTTAGCTTGAAGATTCCTCAGCACAGTCGTCCTGTGCATCTCTCCCCGCAGAGTTCTCACCATTTTTGCATTGCATATAGTAATCATTGCATCCTCAAACTGCGTAGCATTTCCATTCCATATGGAGCATTGTGCCATAGAAAAATTCAAACATATGCATTCATGTGTTCGAAACCACATCAGACCGTATTCCCCGGCAGAGGCGGATCATCTTTGTTCAACATCAGCATCAAGTCTGCTACAGTTGCTTCGACAGCATTCAAAATTTGCTTATCCCCACAGAGGTTTATTTCCTCACCCGATGGTGACAGAAATTTGTTTCTCCCCAGTGAGACCCCCAGCAAGTGTTCAGTCTTGCCTTGATGTATCCCAGATTTTGTTCTTTGTGATACCGGTAAGTGTCATGTCAACACCCGCGTGTGTCTTCTTTGTTTTGATGTCGGTAAACATCATCTTTCGATGTCGGTAAACATCGAGTTCCACCCAGTCATCGGTAAATGTCTGGTCATTCCTTTTGATGTCGGTAAACATCATCTTTCGATGTCGGTAAACATCGTGTCTCACCCAGTCATCGGTAAATGTCTGGTCGTTCTTTTTGATGTCGGTAAACATCATCTTTCGGTGTCGGTAAACATCGAGTCCCACCCAGTCATCGGTAAATGTCTGGTCATTCTTTTTGATGTCGGTAAACATCATCTTTCGATGTCGGTAAAACATCGAGTTCCACCCAGTCATCGGTAAATGTCTGGTCTTTTTTTTGGTGTCGGTAAACGCCATCGTTTCGGTGTCGGCAAACATCGAGTCTTCCTTTCAGTCATCGGTAAATGTATGATAATCCCCCAACAAAAATCCCCAGTAGAGTCATCGGTAAATGTCCTACCTGGTTTTCAGTGGCAAATATTTGTTTGTCTCTTCCCAATAAATTCCTCATTCCCAGTCATCGGTAAATGTCTGGTCATTCTTTTTGATGTCGGTAAACATCATCTTTCGATGTCGGTAAACATCGAGTCTCATCCCAGTCATCGGTAAATGTCTGGTCATTCTTTATTCTCTCGTTAATAAAATCAGAACCCCCAGAAGTCATCGGTAAACGTCTTGTCTGGTATCACCACAAAGATTTTGTTCCTCCCCAAGCGGAGATGCCATCGGTAAATGGCCCAGTTTCCTTTTGATATCGGTAAATATCGAATTCTCAGTTGCAGCAGCCATCGGTAAATGGTCTTGCTAAGTTGACATCGGTAAATGTCCAGTTCCTTTGAAGCCACCATCGGTAAATGGTCTTGCTTCTTTTCAACGTCATTTGTTTCCCAGCAGCCATCGGTAAATGGTCTGGCTGAAGTTGATATCGGTAAATATCAAAGTCCCAGTTCTAACCATCGGTAAATGGTTTTGTTTTTCAGAAGTTTGTTTTCCCCAGCCGCCATCGGTAAATGGTCGTGTTGAAGTCGATATCGGCGGTGCAAATTTCTACGGTTCTTTGGTATTCAATCCCTGTTTACCCTGAAAGTCTGACAGCCACTGCTATCATCCGTTCGGGTTCCCAGCTGATTGAATAGGGGCAGCTGTAGCACCTCAAATTTGCACCTATCATTGTACCTATCATCTCATATTAGGTCATAGCATATCATGATACATTGCATAACATTTGCATTGTCCTCAGTTGCCTCAAGAGCCAGCAAGCAAGAATTAGGTCAAACTGATCAGGAGATCAGTCAGCCAAGCAAGCAAAGGAATTTCTCAAGGAGCATAGGCCCTGGAGTTTGTCCAACAAGTTCACATGACTTGGAGGTCTATTTGAAGTGTTCAAGTCAAGGGTTGAAGGCTCAGAGGTCAGCAGTCAATGCACAGCCAGGCAGAAAACCCTAAACAGTCAACAATCAATCAAAGCAGTGGATGGTGGCCATTCTTGTGGAATTTGGGCACCATGGTCAATATTCAAGAGTTCATATGTCTTGAGACATCATTTGAAGTCAAAGTCTCAAGGAACCAGGGTTTGGAATTCATCAGAAGTGCACAGTCAAGTCCAAAACCCTAGAAAGTCAAAGTTGGTCAACTGTGATTGATTCTTTGGATTTGGTGGATGGAAATGGTTTGAAGGAGCTTATTCATGTCCTAATAGGTCTCATATGTCATGGGAATCAACATCATGGAAGAATTTGAAGCAAATCAGAAAAATTCCCAAAATAGCAACTGGGCCTGTAATTTCAACTGCCAAAAATAGAAACTTCTTGATCCTCAACTTGCATCATGATACAAGCTTCAAATGAATTTTTGCCCAACATGAAAGTTGAAGATCTTGTCTTCCCATTTCCAAAAAGTCCAAGAACTCTCAAATCCCATGTGTGGTTGTCAAGATATGATCAAATCATTTTCACCAATTTTTGAATTTCAACAAGCCATATCTCCCAAACCATAAGGCCAAATTTGGTGGGGTTTTTTCCTACAAACCACATTTTTCATCCTCTTTCCAAAAATATAAATTTCATGACTTAAAACCTTGCCAATCAAAATGGCATTTTTGGACCTTTTTCATTTAAATTCAAAGTTTGACCAAACTTTGACTTTTTGCTTCTTTGACTTTTTCTTGACTTGGCCAATTGGGAAATGTTCTAAATCACATTTGTGACTTGTCTCAAGCCTTAAACCATGTTCATTTCACTATCTTACTACCATTTTGGACAAAAATTCAAAGTTGGCAAAATGTTGCAAATGGAAGTACATAAGCAAAACACATACAGCATTTTTCTGTACAACCACAAGCAGCAATTGGAATGTCCTTCTGCAGCCTTTCCAGCCCATAATCGTGCAGACAAACATACCCTCCATCCCACTTACATGTCAATTAGCAAATTTGCAAAATGCATCATTAAGCATAAACCAGCTTACCAATTGATTAAAGGACCTTAAACAGGTGGTATATAAATGCTTTTCTGTCCAAACAAACCCTAGTTTTTGGCAGCCACACGACAGAAAATAGATTATCACTCTCTTCTTGCAAATTTGCATTTGGAAAATTTCTGAGAAAACCCCCAAAGCACACAAGAAACCCTTGCTTCCTCCATCATCTAAACATCATTTGTGAGTGTTTTTGACCATCAAACACCAGCTGGAACCATCTCTCTTGTTCTGCTTTCTTCAAAGAACCAGCCATGGCAGTTAGAGTTTTGAAGAATTCCAAGCAAGCTTGAGCTGAAACAACTTCATCATCCATCATTTAGAGCTGGAATCTTCGACTGTTTGGGCAACTACCATCAAATAACCACTGTTCCATCAACTTGCTTCAAAAACAAGTAAGTTTTCCACCACCTCCATTCTCCAATCCATGCCATGTGTTATGTAGGTCTTTGTATGCTAGTTTCCATGCATTTTATTTCATTCAAAATGGTGCTCTCATGATGGAGAAATTTGAATTTTCATTTTTATACCCAATTAGGTTTTCCATCGATTTGGCTTGTCTAGGGTGATTTGATGTAAATGGATAACACATTCATGTTGTATGTTGCATATTGATTCTATTGATGTGCTGGTTTGGTCATGCTGGGTGTTTTGAAAATCCAAGTTGCATAGTGATGATGAATGCTTGCTGCTGTCTTGAAACCCTACCCTGCCCAGTACATGAGCTCATGATTATGTGTGTTTTGTTGTTAGTTGATGTACATGTTAATGGTGTTTCATAGGTCATGATTATTGATGATCCTGTTTCTGTTTTGTTTGGTCATAATTTTTGGTTGATGATTAATGATGAACATGAGTTGCCATGCTAGTTAAATCCTGCTACTGTTATGCTTGAATCATGAATATGCCCAGAATTTTCCCATGATTCATGTTTTGCTTTGTTATTGGTTGGTGCTACACATGAATGCCTTGCTGCTGTTTGAAACCTCCTGACCATTGCCCTGAAATTCATATGTTGATGTTTGTTATGTTTGGTCATAGGTGCTGGTTTATTAATTGATTGTGTGTTAATGAACCTACTGTGCTGTCCCCTGCTGTTTATATGCTGTTGTTGGATTTCATCGAAATTAATTACTTGCTGCTGTTGGAAACCTCCTGACCATTGCCCTGAAATTCATATGTTGATGTTTGTTATGTTTGGTCATAGGTGCTGGTTTATTAATTGATTGTGTGTTAATGAACCTACTGTGCTGTCCCCTGCTGTTTATATGCTGTTGTTGGATTTCATCGAAATTAATTACTTGCTGCTGTTGGAAACCTCCTGACCATTGCCCTGAAATTCATATGTTGATGTTTGTTATGTTTGGTCATAGGTGCTGGTTTATTAATTGATTGTGTGTTAATGAACCTACTGTGCTGTCCCCTGCTGTTTATATGCTGTTGTTGGATTTCATCGAAATTAATTACTTGCTGCTGTTTTGAACCTCATGAATATGCTTATAAAATCCATGGGAAATGGTGTGCTGTTGTTTGGTTGCCATTTGCACATTGATGCCATACTGTTACCATACTATTTGAAATGTTGCTTGATGATTTTACATGATGATGAATGCCTGCTGCAGCTTAGGAAACCTTGCCTAGAAATGTTCTTGCTTATGTTGCTTGGTTGTTATGTCATGAAAAAAACATTGTTTTACCATGCTGTTATGCTATCAGCCATGCTGCAAATTGATGATGAATACATTGATGCCACATGAAAACCTTGCTGCAGTATTTGAAACTCTTTGAACATTTGTCCTGAGATCCATGTGAAACGTTGTTGTATGCTGTTGTGATTGCTTGCTCGATTTTGTTTTATGATGAGATAACATGAAATTGATGCTGCAAGTGCCCTGCTGCTGTTATGATGAGCTGCCCATAACTTCCCATGATTTTGGTTGATTGTTGTTGGTTTGTTGTCCATGAGGTGTTGGTATGAGGGACATGCTATTTGCCATGGCTGTTTGATCTATTCTATTTGAAAAGTGGTTGATTGGATGTTGAACATTGATGTTTGAATACCTTGCTGTGGCTTGCTGTTGTTTATAATGAGTACATGTGATGATGAACTTGATGCATTGCCCTGCTGTTTGTGAGCTGTTGTTGGACTTCATTTTTTTGATCAATTGCATGAAGTTACATGAGTTTGAATGCTGAATGCTAAGCTGTTGGGTGGTTGATGTTTGAATTCGTTTGGATATTGATTGAGTGTGCATGAAGATGCCTTTGCCATGCTTAAACCCTAGGTTTTTGTTAAACCCAGAACATGAACAATGGATTGGCCACGGTACTGTTTTATTGCCAGCCAGCCAATCACAATATTTCATTGCCATGCCTAAAACGCTGTAGTTTTGTTTAATGAAACACAGAATTACAAAACTGCCACGGTTGACCCTTGTGTTGACCATTTGCCTTGCTTTTGTTCATACTTCATTCCAATTATTTCCTCAACTTCATAAATTAATTTCTCATTCAAATTAAATCCAAAAATTATGATTCTTTTTCCATGATGTTCTTGTTTGAGTCTATTATTTAATTATGAATTTTAATGATTTTTCCATTGGCTGGATTTTTTATGGAAATTATTTTCCCAACATATGTGCATAAATGATACATCTCACCATTTCAATTGTGAAATATTCGTGTTATATCCAATGCCTTTGAGATTTTTTGTGGTGAAAATAGATTTCTTGACCTTCATTTCCATATAGACTTTGTGCATTTATCATTGGTGGATTGAGAGTTATGAATTTTTGAAATTGTGTATTGCATTGGGTGTCATACCATGATCATGTATTTTCACAAATTTTGTTCACATGCTTCCTTGCATCCAAATGACCCCAAATTTTGCATGAATGATCCTTTGTATGTCTACTTCATGTATGAATTTTCTTGGAATTTATTGTGCAATTTTCCATTTGATTGTGATTTTTCTTCCCTGCCTAGTCCATGGTTGACTTTTTGTGCTACATGTTGCCAAATCATTTGGGAAATTCTCATAACATATCACATGACCATGAAATTTCATATGTGATAACTAGACATCTCAAGCTTTGCATTGGTGTTAATCTCATTCATTTCTCTTCTGTTTTCAAATTGATATGATTTTTTGAAGTTGACCCATGCTTGTTGACTTTCACCATGCTTACTTGAATTTGGTTTGACTTCATGATTTTACTTGACTGCCTTCCTCTCATCCAAATGCCATGAAATTTTACATGTATACCATGTTAGATGCTAGGATTGAGTGTGATTTATTTCATGATTTTTTTGAAAATGTTTGAGTTGACTTTTGATGCAAGTCATTCTGTTGACTTTTGTATGCTTTCTTTGCCTTACTTTGACTTCAAATGTTCATGAAATGATCATAATGCATGATTTGAATGTGGGCCCAATTGTGATTGCTTTCTAATTGGTTGACTTTGACTTTGAGTTGACTTTTCCTTGCTGCCTTGACTTTTTCTTTCATCTTTGACCCTAGGCTAGCCCTAGTGGTCCTTTGGACTTATGTTGAGTTCATCTGTTTCAGGTTGAGCATAGTGCTTCCAAGATCATACCAATTTGATTGATGTTTGTTTGTCTATATTGTGCTAACCTTTTGTTTTGTAGGTGACTCATGTAACTTGAGTTTTGCTTTGCACAGTTGACCTTCTGTGGTTGACTATTTATCCATTCCTTTTGCTTTTAACTGTTTAATTGCATACTGATTTGTTTGGTTTTTCTCAGGTACCCTTTAGTTGCTTTAGTTGCTTGCTTTGCTTTTTAGCATTTGCTTTGAGGTATAAACCTTTCTTCTTCATGTAGTCTGGAGACCCGGTCTGTTATTTGACCGGGCAAACTGTCTGAAGTCCTCCTTAAGAGGCAATGCCTGTGTGTGTTTAAATTTGTCCTAAGCAGGAAAAGTCCTTATTTGAGGCAATTGGTGGAAGGTAGGGATAAGTAGCCTATCCCCCACTATTCAGTGTGTCCTCTCTTTGCTCCCATTACATGGTTGAAGCATTGAGATAAATACCCAAGATCTAATCGAGTCAATAATGTGGAGAGAGTTCCTACTTTCTGAACTCCCACACTTTCTTACATGCTCTCCCTGATCAGGGATAGAAGCAATGAGGCACACCCCTCATCTCCTTTTTATCTGCTTCACCTTAGCCTCTTAATGGTAAGGTTAAGAGCGACCTTCACCCATTACAGTGGACTTTCATAGTCAAACCCTCTTGTGTGTGAGCCCCCTTGTTTGGCTATAGAGTGTGCTGTTTGATTCTCATTGATTGTTTGATTGCTTCATATGCACTTGCTTGCCTGTATGTTATGCATTTATCATCATCAATTGCCATTAATGCATGAGCATCTCTTTTGTCTGTTTGACATCATTATTGTTGTTTACCCATTGAGGACAATTGTAAGTCCCACAAGTTGGCATTTGCTCCTATGACATGGAAGTGAGTATAAGACCATCACATTGGCCATTCATCTTATCTTTGCTTGATTTGTTTGTATGTGAGGATACAACTGTAAGTCCCACAAGTTGGCAGTTGTTTTCCTAGGATCATACTGTGTGTTAGAGTAAGTCCCACAAGTTGGCATCTGACATCCCTGTTCTGCTTTCTTTGTTTGTGAGAGGATGCAATTGTAAGTCCCACAAGTTGGCATTTGCTTTCCTATGATCATGTGTGGGGTTAACCTAAGTCCCACAAGCTGGCAGTTGACTTCCATATTTCTTCATTGTTTTCTTTTTGAGGAGATTAGTGTAAGACCATTGAGTGGCCTCTGATATCCAGTTCTGTTTTAGGAGATTGGTGTAAACCCAGCTATTGGTATCCGATATCCGCTTTTGTTTGTGAGATTGGAGTAAGACCATTGAGTGGCATCCGGTATCATTTGTTTGTTTATTTCATCATTACTTACTTTCCATTCCAAAGGACACCCTTGAATCATCCTCTATATGATCTCAAGAAGTGAACCTCCTGAGAAGCTTTTACTTTCCCTCCTCACTCATTCATCCTCATTGTGTCCTAGAACCTTTTCACACCTTGATCTTAAACTTGACATAGACGTTGTGCAAACTTCTTCATGTTTTCAAACTAAAAACCTGGACTCAAGTCCTTGACTCTCTTTTTGCAAACTCCATTTCATGATACTTCTTTTGAATTAATCTTAATCATACTTTGACTTCACTTTCATAATCACAATCAATTAACTTCACTCATTCACTTGTTTTGGCCATGTCCATTAATCTTTTCATGCATTAGCCGCAGGTTTCAATTATCATTGTGGTTGATGTAAACCTCACCTTATCTTTAGTGAGTCGACAGTAAGACTTCCGTACCGAAAACAGGGTTAACCCCTCTCGTACGTCGAAGCTATCCTCGCATGGTGGATGTTGGTTTTGGTCGAGTGTTCTCCCATTGATAACGAAAAGCCTCAGTGCTATTGTTTAAAATTGAATCCAACTCAGTTTTGGAAATCTTTTAGCCGAACTACGGCGTTCTGATCCTTACCTTTGATGGAAGGTACGTAGGCAACGGGTTCATCCGTTCGAACCCAATAACCCAATAAAAATTGTATATTCTTTTCTCATCATCCCAATCATGTTTGCACAATATTTTTGTCATAACAAATAATAATTTAGCATAACAAGTGTGAAAAGGGCTCCCTAGGAGTACCTAGGACGTAGTGGGTGCCTAACACCTTCCCATTGCGTAATTTACCCCTTACCCAGAATCTCTGATCTTTTTATTAGTTTTCTACGTGTAAAACTTCTTAGGCTTTTGTTCGCTTTTTAGCCAGTCCTTTGGATAAATAAAAGTGCGGTGGCGACTCGAAATTTCAATGTATCTCTTAGCTTATGATTTAATCGATAGATCATATAGCGACGAATACACCGCTACAATAGGTCAATGGAATGGATGGGATAGGATGAGATTGAAGATGAAGAGGGAGGGGGAATGAGATAAACATAAATTGGTCATGGGAGGACTTTTATCAAATTAAAATCATTCATTCATTTTGGGAGATGAAATGTATATTTCATCAATCCCCTACATCCAATGATTTTAATTCAACAAAGTAAAATCAACCTTGACCAAGGCCCAAACACAATTGTCAAACTCCACAAGTCAATAAAAATGGCTCAACATAATTTATTCACAATTAAACAATTAAAAATCAATTAAAAAATGCATTAAATTAAATCATGTTTGATCAAAAACCTAAAATCTCTTCAAAACACCAAATAAATGGCCAAGAGATTTATTATAGGTCAAATAAGGTCACAGGGTCTTGGAGAAAAAATTTCATAATTTTTGAAGACTTAAAAGTATTTTTAAACAATATATGCACAAAAATAATTAAATCATGAAAACTATTAATGTTGATCCAAAAAATAATTTTAATTCAGAAAATGAAAGAGAAAAATATTTGAAAATTTTGGGTGAAAGTCTCACATTTTTTGGATCAATATTAAAATTAATATGAATTAATGAAAATAAACCAATTAAAATGAAAAATAAAAAAAATCAAAAATATGTGGACCATCTGATCTCCCTCATTAATTGAGGTGGCAGATTAGATGGCTCAAGCGCGCGTTCCATGTGGTCTAGAGTCAACAGCGCAGCAGACATGGTAATTAGAACCAACGCTCAGGATTAGAACATTTCAAATGGATCATGTAGTTCAGAGCCTTGCCAACACATCGCCGGAGCCAGAGCTCCGGTCTTCTTCTCCGGTGGACCTCACCGGGCTGGTCCACCTTCAACCATCACCAAAATGAAAATGAAGGACATGAATTTAAAGAAAAAAATGCTCAGGAGCTCGAATTTGGCCTCAATTTTGTTTAACTCCAAGTATATATGAAGATACAGAGAGTTGAATTTTGAGTATCATGATCTGAGTTGCTTCGATTTGACCTCTAAGCAACTCAATCTTGTTGCCTACATTGGTAGGACTTCAGATAACCAAAAATCAACAAGAATATTAGAGAATTGAGAGAGAATCGAAGAGATGAAAAATTCTGAAAATCACCTTCATTGTAGCTTCAGATTGGCACGATCTTGCTCTCAATTATGCTTCGCCTTGCTTCAGATGCTTGATGGAGTGGAAATGGATCTATGAAAGGGATGGACTCTTGGAGTTTCAATCTCAAAATAGTTGGAGATTTGAAACTCGATTTTCAAAGAAAATCCTCAAGCTTATCCTTTAATGGTGAGAGTTTAGGGTTGCTGATTCAAAGCTTGCGCTCCAAGGTCCCCAATCCTGAGCAAGGGAGCTTCTATTTATAGCCAAGGAGATTGATAATTGCACAATTCCATTTTTGGCCAAAGTTGAAAATCTCACTTGCATGCTTGCATGGGCGTGTGACAGGCCCATCAAATGATGCACTTAGGTCCAAAATTGTGTGTAAGCAATGCTGAAATCATGTAAGCAAGCCATGCATTTGTTTATGACAAGTGGAACTTCAAATCTTCCAAATGGTCCTTCAACTTTAAGTCATGCGCAAGTCATTCATACTTTGTTCAAATGATATGATTTTGGAGATTTTGGAAAGTTTAGATCAAGAGGAACAACTTTCATGTTGAACACTTTTTCATTTTAAGTTTTGATCATGGTGAATTTTGAGGTGGAAGTTTGGAAAATCAAACATATCAAAAAAATTCTAAGTACCAAGCGATATGTTCACTTCTTCCACCTTGAGTAACTTTTTCTATGGACTTCAAATGAGAAACGTTTCTTCATAAAAGTTGTAGCTCTGTCAAATTCCTTCAATTTGGTCGCAAATTGGACCTGATTTGGATTTAGGATGAAGGAGTTATGCATTTTAGAAGTTGAGGAAAATCACTTGTTCAATGGTACTGGCCCAAAATGACCTATAATGTTTCCTCTTATCACATGTATTTGAAAGTTGAATTTTCACTTCCTCCAAACATCAAAGTTGAATTAGAAATCTTGAATTTAATCATGAAATTTTAATGGCTTTCATATCATAACAATTGAGCAAGTTATGGTCTTGGGAAGTTGACCTTCAAATTAGGGTTTAGACAAAATGACCTATAATCTTTCACCATAAAAAATGACTTTCCAAGAAAAAATAGCTCTTGACCTCAACATGAAAGTTGTTTGGAATGTAATTTATAGTAGCTTTTCTCTTGGAATCATTTCATATGACAAAAATTGTAGGAGATATGGTCTAGGGAACCCCGATTTTGACTAGTTGAATTCCTCTAGTCAACCACCATGAACCAACTTGCTAGCTTGATATTCTCTTGACTTTTGGGACTCATGGAGGATCATATATGCATAAGATGATGAAATGTGAAGTATCCTTTGAAATATTTGATCAAATGTTGAAGAAACTTATTGAAGAAGTCACACAAGATACCCAGATAAATTAGGGTTTCCCAGGCAAACCAAATCCAAACTCTTGATGATTTCTTGATCAAAATGACATGTGAATATCAAGGGGATCCATATATGATACTTAGATCCATAGTAAACCATTTATTTATTGAGCTCTTTGCATTGAGGGTCTTGAACCCTAGATATGAGCTTGATAGATCAAAGGTGAGCATGTGCACTACCTACAAAAGAGTTAAACTATATAATGACATATTTTTGGTATTTTGGTTAGTAGATAAAGAAAAATGAAGTATGATACAATAAAAAGTGCTTGGTGATCTCTCCTAATGCAAACCCTATGAAAGAGGGGTAAGGAAGATGCCAAGGTGTGATCCCAATGCTAATGCAGATGATGAGAATAGCATGAGGGATCTTAGGGTCAAAATTGGGGTCTTACAGTTGCCCCTATTTAAGGACGTTCTAGCTGAGGATATGAAGGTTAAAATCTTTGTATCGACTCAATAGAATGGACTTAAATAATAACATATAGAAACAAATTTTGGTCCCTAAGAGACCTCATGATGCATATGATATGATTGTTAAAAATAATCTCTGTGGGGGAAATGTTGCCCCAAAGGAAAAGAATCGGGAGAGACCGAAAGTCCACAGGAGTATAATGCATTCCGTAAGGAAAACTCACTGGGAAGACAAAGACTCTGGGGGATAAAAAGGTCGTGCATAGGACAGGCTACAACTTTAAAACTGTTGGGGGACTCGAGGGATTCCACGAAAATAAATCAATGGAAAGACTTAGTCGGGGAAGAAAAGGAACATCTGCAGGGGAGATGGGTATATTAGAATAAAGTTGAAATATTCGAAACAAGCAGGAAACAACAATGTCATTGAGGAAATATGCACTCAACTGGGGAAGAAATGATCTTCAACACAGGAGTAACATAAGTATATTATCCATTATCGGTTAGGGTAAACTGATAACATAATCTGACAGGGAGGACATCCGTTACCGGTTAGGGTAAACATATCAAGGATGACTCGCTGAGGAAAGAATGAGGTGCATTCATTACCAGCTACTGGGTAAGAATAATCTGCTGGGGAAAAGCAAAATAGGATTTACAACTACCGGCTACTAGGCAGAAGACCGCAAAGAAAGAGAATATCTGTCACTGATTAAGGTGAACATATAAAGGATAGACTCAAAGGGAAGAATATTCGTCATCGGTTAAGATGAACATATCAAGGATAGACTCACTTGGGGACAATAGAAAGAATATCCGTTACCGGTTAGGGTAAACATATTAAGGATAAACTACCTGAAAAAGTAGGAATTATATCTATCGGTTACTGGATAGAATACCAGAAAGAGAATATTCTTCATCGATTAAGATGAACATATTAGGATAGACTCTGAGGGGAGAAATAGGAATTACATCTATCTATTCCTGGATAGAATGCTGAAAGAGAGAATATCTGTCACTGGTTAGGATGAACATATCAAGGATAGACTCCGCCACAGGGGAAACAGGGTTTACAACTACCGGTTACTGGCTAGAAAACCGCAAAGATAAGGAAATTCGTCATTGGTTAGGATGAACATATCAAGGATTAACCTTCTGGGGAACAAAGTAGGGAATACAACTACCTTTTTACTAGGTAGAATACCAAAACGAGAATATCCGTCATCGGTTAAGATGAACATATCAAGGATAAACTCAGAAGGGAAAGAGTATTCGTCATCGGTTAAGATGAACACATCAAGGATAAATATCCTGGGAGATGTGAAAACGAATCCGATGGGGAGAAAAAGGCTACTTTTGCAGGGTATTGGGGCAGAAGTGAAATACTTTCCAATTGAGAAGAATATTACCAGTTACTGGGTAATAGACTCTCAGGGGTCCAAAAGCATCTGTCTAGGTAAGATCTAGAAAGAAATGATCAATCAAAGACTCGTCCAAATGAGGATATAACTTAGGGGGAATGATTCCATTCAGATAATCAACTGGGGAGGAAGCTAAAATAACAATCATCCACGAGGAAATAACTCAGTGGGGAATGAGAATGGTTAAATTCTTTCTGCTTAATGGGCTGGCACTCTACACTTGAAAGAGGACAGACATACCAAATATGCATGGGGGGAAAAGAATACCACCATAGCATAGGATCAGAGAAATGATGAATCACATCGTGCATTATTAATACAATGATGAAATTTATGAATGCATATGTATATGTATATGTATATGTATATAAGATGATTATGTTGACAAAGCGATCACGAAGGATACAAATGTCATTGGACTGCATCACCAATACAACGCTCAACCAATCATCACAGGAGGGAAGCTTTTGCTGGAGAGAAAAAGTTGTGAAAGATGAACGAGAAGCATCCACTTCAAAAGCTCAACTCTGGCTAGGGAAAAGGAAAAGATTTGCCAAAAATCTGCACCATCAACTCTGTGGGGATTTTAGGTCAAAATGGGAGACAACCTTGCAAAGGATCTAAAATACTGCTCAAGAATCAGGGATAACAGGGGTAATGGACTGTTGGTGTAAGCCCTAGAGGCCAATACTTTTGATACTTGTATCGAATTATTTATTAATAATAAAAGGTTTTTTCTTTATTATGTTTGTTTAATAAAGTCCCCAGAATAGCTAGTCCGTTTAATGTATCAAGTATAACTTAATCATGAGATCACATTAAACATAAGGACACTATTCTTAAAGTATTCGTAGTTAAGCTTTATTGTGAAGTGGGATAACATTAAAGCATGAAGACTATTATGTTTACAGACTGATGATCACATCTCATGGATCATGGATAAAGAGTTATCAAGTCTTAAACATAGGTATGAATATTAAGAGTAATATTTATACTGGATTGACCCGCTATGAGAATACTATATAGAATATTATGCAAAGTGTCATAAGTTATTCTCATGGTGATAATGGTGTACACCACCCTTCGACCTGAAACCACTATGGACCCTAGATGTAGAGTCGAGTGCCTTATTGTTGATCAAACATTGTCCGTAATTGGATGACCATAAAGACAGTTGATGGGTACTCCATGAAGCATGCTAACGAACATGAGTGACCTAGATGGAATTTTCCCATCCTGCGTAACAGGATAAATGTCTATGGGCCCAATATTGAACTGGACAAGGATGGCACGGTCTATGCCTTGTGTTTAATATAGACATAAGGGAAAAAGGGTAATTATACACATAATTATTATCATAGAAGGATTTGTCAGATGACATGACATTTTCGTGTCTTGGGTAGCAGTGATGTGTTGCTAGATACCGCTCACTGTTTATTATGTTAAATACGTGATTTAATATAATTGCCAATACCGCGAAAACCTATAGGGTCACACACAAAGGACGGATTGCTGAGAGATAGAGTAATAAAGGAATACCGTAATGTACGGTGCCCTTAAGTGAATTATAGAACATCGTAAGGTACGGTGTAATTAAGTAGAATACAAAATATGGTAAGGTACTACGCGCTTAAGTGAATTTGGCATATTATAAGATATGGGCCATATACACTTGAGTGGGCTTTTTAGCTTGCAGCCCACACAAGTGGTTCTATAAATAGAACCCTTGTGTAGAAGCATTGTCACACTTGCAATTTGGTTTCTCTCTCTCTCTCTCTCTCTCTCTCTCTCTCTCTCTCTCACTCAAAGCCTTCATTCATAGCAGCTAGCACTGAGATTGAAGGAATTCGTTCGTGTGGACTGAGTAGAGGCGTTGTCATCGTTCAATGTTCGTGATCGCTCCATAGATCTGCACCAATGGTTACAATCGCCATAAGAGGTAACGATTCTATCACTGATCATGCCCATTCATAAGGATCATTAAAGGAGAAATTTTAAATTCCGCTGCGTTTTGGATCGCCCTTCTCCTTCAGTGGTATCAGAGCCACTTACGAAACCATGCATCTGATAGCTGTTTATTTTATGTATTTTCTGTATTAATACGATTAAAAGACAGAATGAATCAAAGAATAAACGAGTAATTAAATTGAGATCGATCAAGTTATATATATGATATAAGTAATCCTGATGCAAAATACGGTATATATGATATATTGTTTCTGTTTCATTCATTCAAACACTTAATGGTTGTTTTCCTTTGAGCGATCAATGGTCGTTTGCTTCTTGATCCGACATTAGTATTGTGAAGCAATGACGCGTTGATCAATCATACTGAATCAACAATCGAGATGTGTTTGACGGTCTGAAATTGGTGCATTAGGGTTAATGACGGCACAAGGGTTGTGTTGTCAAAGAGTTATGCATTAGGGTTAATGACAGCACAAGGGTTGTGTTGTCAAAGAGTTATGCATTAGGGTTAATGACGGCACAAGAATTGTGTTGTCAAAAAGGTTATGCATTAGGGTTGTGACTGCGCAAGATTTGTGCTTTAAAGTATCAAGTGTTGATGCGAACACCCGTTCCCGCTGACCGGGCAGCGGACCCCCGGCTAACTCTGCGTAGTGTGATCGGTCGCTGAAATTTAATTTGGTTTTAATTAATTAAAAGAATTAAAATTAATACTAATAATGTGTTTATTATTATTGTCTTGTGGTGATCGGTTATGGCCTTAGTTTTCCTTTATTTTGTTTTGGGTTTTAAAATACGACCTGCGGGTCGTGCCTCTCTTTTAACCTCTTAATGTAACTTCTTTTCTCATCTCACTCCCTCGTATGTAAAACGAGTTTCTTTTATGTAATGTAATGTAATGAAGAAAGAGAAGAATTCAATATCAAAGGAGGACAACCTTGAAGATCTTGCTTGGAGAAGCTTAGATCGTTATTAGGTTAGCTTAGGTTCTCTCATTGGCTTGGGAGAACAATGGCGCTAGGGGCCATAACTGTTTCATTATGTATGTATGTTGATGCATGTGAATGTGTGTTGATGCATGTGAGAGACGATTTATATGATAAATAAGCCGGGGAGATCAGAATAATTGCAAATTCTCTCAAATTAAATATTAAGTTTATGCTTTCCAAGTTTTAACACTCATCAAGACTAGTATCGGATAATGTAGGTTTCGCCTACGCGAGGTGCATGTTCTATATTAGTAAGGTGTGATGGGATAATTGTAATATCCAATTGTTAAAACAATGGGTCAAACTTAACTAAACAAATTATAATAAGATTATATATGTTTAGAAGCAAGAGTTGGAAATGATCCATGTGATGGATTGGAATAAGGAGTTATTCACCCAACTAAAATATTCAAAAGTTGTATTAGATACAATTGGAAGGAGTTCCTACCTAAATAACCTAGTTTTGTGTAATCCGCCTACGCGGACTTAAAACAAAGTGAAATATGGATCTCAACCCACTAGAAAATCTTCCAACGGGATTTTCCGAATCAAATGGTGAGGGTCATTTGTTTTGAGTAAAATAGTGGGAGCATATTTAATTAAAGGCCTAATTAAATATGTTATTGATACTTATATTTTCATTATTTTCATGTAGATTACCATGACAACAAACACCTCTAACAACATTTTGCGATCAATCCTTGACAAGGAAAAATTGTCTAGGACAAATTTTCTGGATTGGCACCGAAATCTGAGGATTGTCCTCAAACATGATAAAAAGTTGTATGTCTTGGAGAAACCTGTTCCTGAAGAGGAACCTCCTAGTTATGCACCTAAGGCAGAAAGAGATGCTTATAAGAAGCATGTCAATGATGCCAATGAAACTGTTTGTCTCATGCTAGCTACCATGAACTCAGAGTTGCAAAAGCAACATGAGAACATGGCAGCGTTCGATATGATCGAACACCTAAAGATGCTCTATCAAGAGCAAGCAAGGCATGAAAGGTTTGAAGTTTCAAAAGCCCTTTTTCAAGGCAAGTTAGCTGAGGGAGCCCATGTAGGTCCCTATGTGCTCAAGATGATTGGGTATGTGGAAAACCTTGAGAGGTTGGGTTTTCCCCTCGAAAAGGAACTTGCGACTGATTTGATCTTACAATCGTTGCCAGATAGATTCAGTCAATTTGCCCTAAATTTCAATATGAATGATATGGACAAATCTCTTCCTGAACTGCTAGTCATGTTAAGAACTGCTGAGCAGAATCTGAAGTCAAAAGGGAAGTCCATTCTAATGATCGGAAATGGAAAGAGACAGAACAAAAGGCCCACCAAGCAGGGTGATAAAGGGAAAGGCAAGGAAGTTGCCAATCCCAAACCCATTGTTGCTGCTTTGAAGCCTAGTGGAGGAATAGCAAAAGAAGGCACCTGCTTCCATTGCGGTAAGACCGGACACTGGAAGAGAAACTTCCCAAAGTACCTGGAAGATAAGAAGAATGGAGTAGAGACTTCAACTTCAGGTATTTTTGTTATTGAAATTAATTTATCTACTTCTGCATCATGGGTATTAGATAATGGATGCGGTTCTCACATTTGTACCAATGTGCAGGGACTAAAAAGGAGTAGAGATTTGGCAAAAGGTGAAGTTGACCTACGAGTTGGCAATGGAGCAAAGGTTGTTGCTTTAGCCGTAGGAACTTATGTATTGACTTTACCTAGTGGTTTAATAATTCAGTTAGAGAACTGTTATTATGTACCTGCAATTAGCAGGAATATTATTTCCGTTTCTTGTTTGGACAAGTTTGGTTTTTCATTTATAATAAAGAACAATTGTTGCTCAATTTATTTGAATGATATATTCTATGCTACTGCACAAATGAACAATGGACTATATGTCCTTGATCTTGAAATGCCTATTTATAACATTAATACTAAAAGGATGAAACCTAATGAGTTAAATCCAACTTACCTTTGGCATTGTCGATTAGGCCACATAAATGAGAAACGTATTTCCAAACTCCATAAAGATGGATTGTTGGACTCTTTTGATTATGAATCATATGAGACATGCATATCTTGTTTAATTGGAAAGATGACAAAGTCTCCATTCACAGGAAAAGGTGAAAGAGCTAATGATCTTTTGGCCCTCATACATACTGATGTATGTGGACCACTGAACATACCAGCCAGAGGAGGTTTTCAATACTTCATCACATTTACTGATGATTTCAGTAGATATGGTTATGTGTATTTAATGAAACACAAATTAGAGTCCTTTGAAAAGTTCAAGGAATTCAAGAATGAAGTAAAAAACCAACTAGGTAAGAATATTAAAACTCTTCAATCAGATCGAGGTGGTGAGTATTTAAGCCTAGAGTTTGATGACCATCTGAAAGAGTGTGAGATCCTATCCCAACTTACTCCTCCTGGAACACCCCAATGGAATTGTGTATCTGAGAGAAGAAATCGAACCTTGTTAGACATGGTCCGATCCATGATGAGTCACGTCGATCTTCCAAACTCCTTTTGGGGACATGCACTATTGACATCAGCTTACACACTTAACCGTGTTCCATCCAAAAAGGTTGAGAAGACACCATATGAGATATGGAGTGGTAAGAAACCACATATGTCTTACATGAAGATTTGGGGTTGCGAAGTTTATGTGAAACAACAAATTTCAACTAAGTTTGAGCCCAAATCTAACAAATGCTTATTTGTGGGGTATCCTAAAGAAACAAGAGGGTATTACTTCTACAATCCTTCTGAGGGCAAAGTGTTTGTCGCTCGAACTGGAGTTTTCCTAGAAAAGGATTTTATTTTCAAAGGAATCAGTGGGAGGAAAGTAGAGCTTGAAGAAATTCAAGAATCACAAAGCATCGATACACCTGTGGAGGAATTAGAGCAGGAAGCACAAGGAGTTGTGGAAGAGCAACCTGCTCAAGTAGAACAAGACCAGCATAGGTCAAGTAGGATAAGTCACATACCTGAGAGATATGGATATCTCATAACTGATCAAGGTGATGTATTACTCATGGATCAAGATGAGCCTGTGACCTACCAAGAGGCCATAACTGGTCCCGAGTCTGAGAAGTGGCTAGAAGCCATGAAATCTGAAATGGATTCCATGTACACAAACCAAGTTTGGACCTTGGTAGAGCCTCCTGTAGGAGTTAACCCTATAGGATGCAAGTGGGTCTTCAAAAAGAAGACTGACATGGATGGTAAGGTACATACCTATAAGGCAAGACTGGTTGCAAAAGGATATAAACAAATTCATGGGGTTGACTATGATGAAACCTTTTCACCAGTTGCAATGCTTAAATCTGTTCGGATTTTACTTGCTGTCGCTGCATATCATGATTATGAAATATGGCTGATGGATGTCAAAACTGCTTTCCTTAATGGGAATCTTCTTGAGGATGTGTACATGACACAGCCTGAAGGATTTGACATACCAGAAGAAGCCCAAAAGATATGTAAGTTACAAAGATCAATCTATGGATTGAAGCAAGCTTCCAGAAGCTGGAATCTTCGTTTTGATGAAATGGTAAAACAATATGGATTCATCAAGAACAAAAGATGAGCATTGTGTCTACAAGAAGGTTAGTGGGAGCATGATCGTTTTCCTAGTATTATATGTAGATGACATATTACTCATTGGAAACGATGTCCCTACCCTACAACAAGTAAAGTCTTGGTTGGGGAAATGCTTTTCTATGAAGGACCTAGGTAAAGCAGCCTATATATTAGGAATCAGAATCTATAGAGATAGATCACAAAAACTGCTTGGCCTAAGTCAGAGTACGTACATAGATAAAGTGTTGAGACGCTTTAATATGCATGATTCCAAGAAAGGATTCATACCTATGCAACATGGCCTGTGTCTATCAAAAACACAATCCCCTTCAACTAAAGATGAAAGGGATCGCATGAATAAGATTCCATATGCATCTGCAATAGGATTTATCATGTATGCCATGTTATGTACTCGACCATATGTCTCGTATGCTTTAAGTGCAACGAGTAGGTACCAATCTAATCTTGGTGATGCTCACTGGGTAGCTGTCAAGAATATCCTTAAGTATTTGAGAAGGACTAAGGACTCATTCTTGATATATGGAGGTCAGGAAGAGTTGGTTGTAATTGGATACGCCGATGCTAGCTTCCAGACAGATAAGGATGACTTTAAATTGCAATCTGGTTATGTGTTTTGCTTAAACGGTGACGCTGTGAGCTGGAAAAGTTCAAAGCAAGATACAGTTGTTGATTCTACAACCGAGGCCGAGTATATTGCTGCCTCAAGTGCAACAAAGGAAGATTTTTGGATCAAAAAGTTCATTAGTGAACTTGGCATAGTTCCTAGCATGGTGGATCCCATTGGTCTCTATTGTGATAACAATGGTTCTATCGCACAAGCTAAGGAGCCTAGATCTCACCAACGATCCAAACACATACTTAGGCGTTATCACCTCATTCGAGAGATAATAGATAGAGGAGATGTGAAAATATGCAGAGTACCTACACTTGACAATATTGCTGACCCACTGACAAAGCCTCTTGCGCAGCAGAAGCATGATGGCCATACTAGATCTATGGGCATTAGGAAAATGCCTGATTGGCTCTAGTGCTAGTGGGAGACTGTTGGTGCAAGCCCTAGAGGCCAATACTTTTGGTACTTGTATCGAATTATTTATTAATAATAAAAGGCTTTTTATTTATTATGTTTGTTTAATAAAGTCCCTAGAATAGCTAGTTCGTCTAATGTATCAAGTATGACTTAATCATGAGATCACATTAAACATAAGGACATTATTCTTAAAGTATCCGTAGTCAAGCTTTATTGTGAAGTGGGATAACATTAAAGCATGAAGACTATTATGTTTATAGACTGATGATCAAATCTCATGGATCATGGATAAAGAGTTATCAAGTCTTAAACATAGGTATGAATATTAAGAGTAATATTTATACTGGATTGACCCGTTATGAGAATACTATATAAAATGTTATGCAAAGTGTCATAAGTTATTCTCATGGTGATAATGGTGTATACCACCCTTCGACCTAAAACCACTATGGACCCTAGATGTAGAGTTGAGTGCCTTATTGTTCATCAAACATTATCCGTAATTGGATGACCATAAAGACAGTTGATGGGTACTCCACGAAGCATGCTAACGGATATGAGTGACCTAGATGGAATTTTCCCATCTTGCGTAACAGGATAAATGTCTATGGGCCCAATATTGAACTGGACAAGGATGACACGGTCTATGCCTTGTGTTCAATATAGACATAAGGGCAAAAAGGTAATTATACACATAATTATTATCACAGAAGGATTTGTCAGATCACATGACATTTTTGTGTCTTGGGTAGCAGTGATGTGTTGCTAGATACCGCTCACTGTTTATTATGTTAAATACGTGATTTAATATAATTTCCAATGCCGCAAAAACCTATAGGGTCACACACAAAGGACAGATTGATGAGAGATAGAGTAATTAAGGAATACCATAATGTACGGTGCCCTTAAATGAATTATAGAACATCGTAAGGTACGGTGTAATTAAGTAGAATATGAAATATGGTAAGGTACCACATGCTTAAGTGATTTTGGCATATTATAAGATATGGGCCATATACACTTGAGTGGGCTTTTTAGCTTGCAGCCCACACAAGTGGTTCTATAAATAGAACCCTTGTGTAGAAGCATTTTCACACTTGCAATTTTGTTTATCTCTCTCTCTCTATCTCTCACTCAAAGCCTTTATTCGTAGCAGCTAGCACTAAGATTGAAGGAATCCATTCGTGTGGACTGAGTAGAGGCATTGTCATTGTTCAACGTTCATGATCGCTCCGTAGATCTGCACCAAAGGATACAATCGCCACAAGAGGTAACGATTTTATCACTGATGATGCCCATTCGTAAGGATCATTAAAGGAGAAATTTTAAATTCCGCTGCGTTTTGGATCGCCCTTCTCCTTCATGGACAACTCCGCTGGTGACTTTAGGGGAAACAAAAATTTGCTAAATCTATACAACTTGCTGCGATGATGCGCCTACAACTCGAAGGAGGCAATTATGAACTCAACTGTGGAAACCAACAAAACTTGGCTGGAGATGATGAAAAGCTGCTGGGAAAGAAACAGAGATCACACCAACTGCTTGGGGATAAAACCAATAATGCTTCGCATTTTAGGGCTTACCTGTTTTCGGACCGCTGTGGACATCCTTTAAATGAAATTGATTGCTCTTAAAGTAACTACCTTTATTATTTAAGAAAACATGACTTTTATTTTAAAACTTTAATTTCAAAATGATCATAATAAAATTTAATTCTATTCAGCTGAATAAATAAGAGTAGAAACAATTGGATAAAAGCTCAACTTTATTTAATAGGATGGTGGTTTGTAAATGAAAAGACCCCATAGATCTTTACAAAAGTTGAAAAATGGTAATTTACATGGAAAAGGGCTACATTGAATACAATGATCACTAATCCTTCTTCCGCCTTCAATGTCCACTGTGCTCTTGGCTTTGGCTCAAGATGAATCAGAACCAAACATTATGCTCAAGAAAGTCTTCAAGATTCAAGATCAACAAGATGCAGTTACTTGCCATAATCCCTCATTTTTGCATAAATTGCCCCGGGATGGGGTACTCAATTTATCGGGATAATTTTTCTATTTTATGTCTCTAACTTTTGCTTGGATCGCCCTTTCGGGTTTTCAATCCACCGAGACGCTCATTTTTTCCTAAGCCACCCTTTCGGGTTTTCAACTTAGCTAGTTGTTCTTTTCTTTTTAGGCGAAGTATTTCTTGACTGCATCAACATTCACAGGACGAGTGAACTCTTCACCATCCATAGTTGTAAGAATCAAAGCACCGCCTGAAAAGGCTCTCTTAACAACGTATGGGCCTTTATAATTAGGAGTCCATTTTCCCCTAGAATCTGGTTTGAAAGATAGAATCTTATTGAGCACAAGGTCACCTTCTCTAAATAAATGAGGCCTGACCTTCTTATCGAAAGCTTTCTTCATTCTATGCTGATATAACTGACCATGACACATGGTAGCTAATCTTTTCTCTTCAATCAAATTCAGCTGGTCATACCTGGTCTGACACCATTCAGCTTCAGTCAACTTGGCTTCCGTTAGCACACGCAATGATGCGATCCCAACCTCTACGAGAGCACAGCTTCCATGCCATAGACAAGTGAGAAAGGGGTTGCCCCTGTTGAGGTGCAGATGGATGTACGGTATCCATACAAAGCAAATATGAGCATCTCATGCCAATCCTTGTACGTTACAACCATCTTCTGGATGATCTTCTTAATGTTCTTGTTTGCAGCTTCAACAACCCCATTCATTTTAGGTCTGTAGGGAGAAGAATTATGATGCGCAATCTTGAAGTCTTTGCAAAGAGCTTCCACCATATTGTTATTCAAGTTCGATCCATTGTCAGTGATGATCTTACTTGGCACACCATACCGGCATATAATCTGATTCTTGATAAAGCTTACAATAACTTGCTTGGTCAAATTCGCATACGATGCCGCTTCAACCCACTTTGTGAAGTAGTCAATAGCCACTAGAATGAAATGATGTCTGTTCGAAGCTTTGGGCTCAATCATGCCAATCATATTGATTCCCCACATGGAGAAGGGCCATAGAGAGGAAATGACATTCAAAAGTGTCGGAGGAACGTGAATTTTATCTGTATAAATTTGAGACTTGTGGCATTTCTTCACAAACTTGCAACAGTCAGATTCCATTGTCAGCCAATAGTAACCTGCTCTCAACATCTTCTTAGCCATAGCATGTCCATTGGAATGAGTACCAAAGGAACCTTCATGGACTTCAGTCATCAATAAGTCTACTTCGTGTCTATCCACACATCTGAGCAGAACCATATCGAAGTTTCTCTTGTACAATACATCATTATTTAGGTAGAAATTACCGGCTAATCTCCTCAAAGTCTTCTTATCTTTCAAAGATTCCCCAGGTGGGTAAATCTGACTTTGGAGAAAACATTTAATATCAAAATACCACGGCTTCTCATCCTTGACCTTTTCAACAGCAAACACATGAGTTGGCCTATCAAGACGCATCACAGTAAGATTAGGAACTTCATTCCAATACTTCACCATAATCATTAAAGCCAACCTCGCAAGAGCATCTACCATTTGGTTTTCATCTCAAGGGATATGATGAAATTCAACCTTTGTAAAGAAAGTTGAAATCCTCCTCGCATAGTCTCTATATGGTATCAGACCGGGTTGATTCATCTCCCATTCACCTTTGATCTGATTTACAATCAAAGATGAATCTCCATAGACGTCAAGATATTTTATTCTGAGATCAAGGGCCTCTTAAAGCCCCAATATGCAAGCTTCATACTCAGCCATATTATTTGTACACTTGAAAGTCAATCTAGCTGTAAACAGAAAATGAGTGCCTTGAGGAGTAATAATCACTACCCCAATGCCATTACCATACTGATTTATAGCTCCATCAAATACTATCCCCCAACGGGAACCAGGTTTTGCTCCTTCTTTAAGCAATGGTTCATCCCAATCTTTCATCTTCAAGTACAAGATCTCTTCATCAGGAAAATCATACTGCACTGACTGGTAATCTTCAATCGGTTGGTGAGCCAAATGGTCAGCCAAGACACTACCTTTGATCGCTTTCTGAGATCGGTATTCAATATCATACTCTGGTAACAACATCTTCCAACGGGAAATCCTCCCAGTTAAAGTAGGCTTCTCAAAAGTGTACTTGATCGGATCCATTTTGGATATCAACCAAGTAGTATGATTCAACATATACTGACGCAGACGCTTAGCAGCCCAAGCCAATGCGCAACAAGTCTTCTCAAGCATAGAATATCGAGTCTCACTGTCGGTGGATTTCTTATTCAGGTACTAAATAGAATATTCTTTCTTTCCAGTTTCGTCTTGCTGACCAAGAACACAACCCATACTCTCATCAAGCACAGTCAAATACATGATCAACGATCTTCCTTCAACAGGCGGCGACATAATTGGAGGCTCAAGAAGATATTCTTTGATACTGTCAAAAGCTTTCTGGTAGTCTTCGGTCCAATCACAAAACTGATCTTCCCAAAGAAGCTTGAATATAGACGCCCATGTGGCAGTCATGTGCGAAACGAATCTTGAGATATAATTCAAGCGTCCGAGAAAACCTCTGACTTGCTTCTCACTTTTGGGCACAAACATCTCTAGTATTGCTTTGACATTGGGAGGATCAACTTTAATACTCTTCTCACTGACAATAAAGCCCAAAAACTTACCAAGGCGTAATGAATGTGGTCTTCTCCATATCTTTGGGTGCCATATTGATTTGATTATATCCGTAAGATACGTCCATAAATGAAAAGACTTTAAACTTAGTTGTATTTTATCTACCAACATATCAATATGTGGCAGAGGGAAATCATCTTTCGGACTAGCTTTGTTCAAATCTCTATAATCAACACACATGCGGACTTTTCCATCCTTCTTCGGAACAGGCACAATATTGGCCACCCACTATGGATATTCAGCGCTAACAAGGAAACTGGCATCAATCTGCTTTTGCACTTCTTCTTTGATCTTCACTGCCATATCAGGATGAGTCCCCCTCAACTTTTGCTTGACTGGCGGGCATTCTGGCTTCAACGGCAATCTATGCTTCACAATCTCAGAATCCAAACCAGGCATGTTTTGATAGGACCAAGCAAACACATCTGATTACTCTTGAAGAAGATCAATCAATCCTTTCTTAACCTCAGGACACAGTTGCAACCCAATCTTGACTTCCTTCACATCATCTTCGGATCCCGAGTTGACTAACTCAATCTGCTCTTCGAACGGCTGAATGGCTTTTTCCTCGTGCTCAAGTAGATGAGATAATTCATCAGACACTTCTTCATCACTTTCTTCCTCAACCTCAAACCCAGGGAATGCAAATTTTGGAGAAGGAGTAAGATCATTGTATTCAATGGGTTTAGAAACCAACCAGCATAATGATTTGATATTTTGATTTTAGAGAATTGAATCCTGACCAAATATTATGCAGATGGACAATTATTATTTATTTATGTTTTTTGTGATTACCATTTCAGAAAAGCAAAAAACTAAAAATAAAAACATAGATGTGGATGAACATAATTGCATTTTATTAATGATGATGCCTAACAATGTTCACTTCTCCCTTAGCAATAGGAGAAGGATTTTCAAAAACAATAAAGCAGTTACTTAGAGCGATGAACAATAACAGGAATATCGACAATGATCCAATTGTTGCAAGCTTTTCCATGCGTCACAAAATTGGTGCAGTCTTCATCTTCATCATCCTTGATTACTACAGCTGTGTGTTGCTCATTGCCATGGATGAACCCTCCGTTACGGAAACTAGGTTTCACATCTTCAACTTTGCTCACGAACGACCCTTTCTGAAATCCCAAACCGGATCGGTTCTTGTTTTTGGCAACTTCTACCATCTTGCCCCACTGATCAGAACTGCCATCTTCAACAATCTTCTGAGTGTCTTTAAAAGAGGATATAGGTTCCCTAATTCTCTTTTCTTCAGCAATAGATAGAGCTTGGAATAGAGTTCTAATCTCATCCTCAACTTCAACATATGAGAAAGACGACAGATGGCTTACCAATAAAGCTTTCTCTCCACCCATGATGACGAGATTGCCATTCTTCATGAATTTCAACTTCTGATGCAGAGTGGATGTAACAACTCCCACCTCATGTATCCATGGCCTTCCTAACAAGTAGCTATAGGCTGGGTGAATATCCATTACCTGGAAAGTAATTTGGAAATCACTCGGACCTATCTTCACTGGAAGTTCCACCTCACCAATAACAGTCTTGTGAGAACCATCAAAAGCTTTAACGATCACGCCACTGTATCTCATAGGAGCTCCTTGATATGATAATTTGGACAGATTTGACTTCGGGAGTACATTCAAATTCAATGAAGAATCAGTATCAACCAATACATTAGACAACGCGTCCTCCTTACAATTTATTGATATATGTAGCGCCAGATTATGATTCCTGCCTTCCTCGGGAAGTTCTTCATCATAGAAGCTCAAGTTGTTGCAGGAAGTGATGTTAGCCACAATATGATCGAATTGGTCTACTGTTACATCATATTCCATATAAGCTTGCTCCAATACTTTTTGCAATGCCTCTCTGTGTGCTTCAGAATTCATGAGCAGAGACAACACTGGAATTTTGGAAGGAGTCTGGAGCAGCTGCTCCACCATATTAAACTCACTCTTCCTAATTAAACGAAGTACCTCATCATCGTCATTAGGCTTCAAACTGCTAGATTCACCAAACTGACACTTTGGAGCACTAACCGGATTTGCTACAGGCACTTCAACCTTCTTACCAACATCCTCTACATCCTTCGGGAAAACAAGACCAAACACACGACCTCTAAGGGTCACCTTCTCTATATCGGCAATATTCACAACAGAACTAGTCGTAGGCAACGAAACCTCTTGACCATTCTCCACCATTGTCGCATTATACTGATATGGAACAACTCTATCGGATGCATACAGGACTGGACCGCTAACCGTATCACTAACGGAGATACAAATATGTTGATGTTGTTACTGTTGCTGCTATCAAACTGAATTACTACCCGCTCAGGGGACTTAAACACTGGCACTATCACGTTGACATCATCTATATCCCTTGACTGTTGAATCTGGATTACATTCTCATCCATTAACTTCTGGATATCTCTCTTGACAACCGAACATCCACGGGGGTTCACACTGCAGATTGCACAACTGTCGTGATCATGCTCATAATCAATAATAGTGCACAGAGTCTTATGCATCTCAACCAAAGATCGACGAATACGTCAGACATCAAACACTTGGAAACTCCCTGGACAACCATCTACCATATTAATAGAGGGATTACCATGAGCAGGCAATGGGTTAGCTTTCACATTAGGCATAGGGTCCTTAAAGGACACCATCCCACTCTTCACTAGCTTTTGGACCTCATATTTCAGCGGGTAGCAATTCTCAATATCATGACCAGGAGCCCCTTGATGAAAGGCATAACGGAGTTTTGGCTTATACCACCATGGAAGTGGTTCTGGAATTTGTGGCGGATTTCTTGGTTGGAGAAGGTTCTTGAGAACCAAATATGGATAAAGTTCTGCATATGACATAGGAATAGGGTCGAAAGAGACCTTCTTCCTTTTAAAATTTGGTTGTTGTTGATTATTGTTGTAGTTGTTGTTGTAGTTGTTTGTTCTTTGTTGTGGCTATTGTTGACGTTGATGTTGAACTGGAATTGATTGATTGTTGGAAAATACTGGAATAATGGATGATAATTGATGATGATGTTGACGTGGTTGCGGACTTCTTCTAACATGAGGCCTCCTCTGCCTCCCAATGGCTACTGCATTGGCTTCGCCTTCCTTCTTCTTAGCGAAACTGTTACCATTCCTCTTGCTCGAAGATACCTCTTCCTTAGACAAACGTCCCTCACGGACATCCTCTTCTAATCTCCTCCCCATATTTACCATTTCGGTAAAGTCACTGGGGGCACTAGCAATCATTCACTCGTAGTAAAACTAGTTCAGGGTCTTGAGAAAAATCTTGGTTATCTCCTTTTCTTCCAACAGAGGGTTGATCTGAGCGGCAAGCTCTCTCCACCTCTAAGCGTACTCTTTAAACGTCTCTTTATCCTTCTGAGACATCGACCTCAGCTGGTCCCTATCTGACGCCATATCAACGTTGTATTTGTACTATTTCGCAAAGGCTTCACCCAAATTATTGAATGTTCGAACACTTGCACTATCCAATCCCATGTACCACCTCAGAGCGGTGCAAGACCCCAATTTTGACCCTAAGATCCCTCATGTAACTTCATCATAGGCATTAGCATGGGATCATACCTTGGCATCCTCCTTCCCCCTTTTTCATTGGGTTTGTTTTGGGAGAGATCACCAAATACTTTGTGATTGTATCATACTTGTATTTCATCATTTCACTAACCAAAATACCAAAAATACATCTTTGTATTTGCCTAACTCTTTTGTAGGAAAGGCATGATCCCATTGATTCATCAAGTTCACATCTAGGGTTTGAGACCCTCATGAACAAAGAGCACAACCAAGAATTGATCCAAGAATGGTTATGAGCATCATATATGAGTCCCAATGTTCTCTACATGTTATATTCATCAAGTTTTCTTCAAGAGTTTGAGGGTGATTTGCCTTGGAAACCCTAGTTTGACTAGGTATCTTGAGTAACTTCTCCAACAAGCTATCTCACCAATTGATCAAATTTCTCAAGGGACACTTCAAAACTCATCATCTTATGCATATATGAGCTACCATGATCCTAGAAAGTCAAGATAATTGGAAGTTAGCAAGTTGGTTGATGGTGGTTGGCCAGATGAATTCATCTGATCAAAACTGGGTCTCCCTAGATCCTATATCCTATAATTTTCACCATATGAAAATCATTCCAAGATCAAACTTACTCTCAATGATATTACAAACAACTTTCATGATAAGACCTAGAGCTAGTTTTGTTTGGAAAATTATTTTCTATGTTGAAACATTATAGGTCATTTTGTCTAAACCTTAATTTGAAAGTCAATTTCCCAAGGCCATAACTTGCTCAATTTTTATGATATGAAATGTTTTCAAGTTTCACAATCAAATTAAATGTGTCTAATTCAACTTTGATGTTTGGAGTAGGAGCTAATTCAACTTTTTTGAGCATGTGATATGAGGTTACATTATAGGCCACTTTTGACCTATACCGTTGATCAAGTGATTTTTCCAAACTTAAAAAATGCATAACTCTATCATTTCAAATCCAAATTGCATGAAATTGGTGACTATTTTGAATGTATTTGAAATATATACAACTTTGATGAAGACACTTCTCTCATTTGAAGCTCATATGAAAAGTTAAGCAAGGTGGAATATTGAGACATATGGCTTGACACTTAGAAAAAATTTGATATGTCAAAAATTTCCAAACTTCCACCTCAAATTTCTTCATGGTACAAACTCCAAAGGGAAAAGTGTTGAACATGAAAGTTATTCCTCTCAATCTCACCTTTCCAAAGAGCTAAAATTCATCCATTTTGGACAAGGAATGCATAGGCTGCACATGGAATGAACATGGTGTCATCACTTGGCAAGGATCAAATTTCAAATGTTCATGAACACTTGCCTTACAATCCAAGTTGAATTCAGACTATCTCACACTCATTTGGGGACTTAGGGCAATGATTTTATGGGCCTATGCGCGCCCATGCACCCATGCATCATCAATACCAAATTTGGAAAGTGGATTTCAAGTGTGCAAAAAGCAATGGTTTCAGCTATAAATAGAGCCTCATATGCTCAACATTACACACACATTCGCGCCAGCTTTGATCCCCAATCTCTAACCCTCACATTGCGAAGGATAATCCTGAAAAATTCACTTGAATTTGAGTTTGAATTTCCACTATTTTGAAATTCAAAACTCCAGGGATCCACAACCTTTTGAGCATTTAATCCTTCTTATGCAAGCATTTGGAGTGAGATCAAGCACGAGCAAGAGCAAGATCAGTTGAATCCAGACCTCTATTGAAGGTATTTTTTCAGAAATTTCGATCTCTTTGATTCTCTTTAATTCTTGCTCAATTCTATTGATTCTTTGGTTGTCTGAAGTCCTACCAATGTTGGCAAGAAGATTGAGTTGCTTAGAGGCCAAATCGAAGCAACTCAGTTCATGTACCTCAAATTTCAACTCCATGTATCTCTCAATATACTTGGAGTTAGAGTGAATTGAGGCTAGATTCGAACTCAGTGCCATTTTTACTTTGAAATCATGTCCTTATTTTTAATTTTGGTGATGGTTATGACTAAACCAGTCCGACGAGGTTCGCCAAAGAAGACAACCGGTCCTTGGCCACCGGTGGTGTGCTGGATGGTTCTAAGCAATAGGATCCATCTAATTTGTTTTAATCTTGAGCATTCCTTTTGAATACCAACTATGTGGCGCGCTGACTCAAGTGCACGGTGGAACGCGTGTTTTGATCCACTTGATCTGCCACCTCAATTAATGAGGGAGATCAAGTGGTCCACGTTTTTTCTGATATTTTAATTTTCATTTCAATTGCTTTATTTTTGATAATTCATATTAAATATAATATTGATCCAAAAAATATGGGACTTTCACCAAAAAAATTCAAATATTTTCCGCTTTCATATTCTGAATTAAAATTATTTTTTGGATCATTATTAATATTTTTCATGAATTAATTTATTTTGCTTTTTTTTTAATTGTTTAAAAATATTTTTAAATGTCCAAAAATTATGAAATTTTTTCTCCAAGGTCCTTTGACCTTATTTGACCTATGATAAATCTCATGGTCATTTCTTTGGTGTTTTGATGAGATTTTAGGAATTGGACAAACCATATTTAATTTAAATGCACTATTTTAGTATTTTTAATTTGAATAAATGCCAAATAAATTTGTTGACCAATTGTGATGACTTGTTTATGTTTGACTCTTGTTGTTGGGTCTTGGTCAAGGTTGATTTGACTTTGTCAAATTAATATCATTGGATTTAGGGATTGATGGAATGTACATTCCATCTCCCAAAATGAATGAATGATATTAATTTGATAAAAGTCCTCCTTTGACCAAATTGTGTTTTGATCCATTTCCCTCCCACTTCATCTTATTCCCTTTCTTCATTCATTCATTCCATTTGGCCTATGATACCTCAAAATCCTAAGGCTAGTTGATTGAAAAATTGACATGAGTATGGATGAGATTAGGTCATTCCTTTTGCATATTCTTTTTGTGTGTGGTATGTTTCATGAGCATAGTCTACTATACTATGTCTCTAACATGCATTAACACCAAAAATTTATTGCCCGACCTCAAATAGTTGTGACTTCTACATAAGTCCAATTACGATTGCTTAACATAGCGCTAAATTTGTGACATAAAAGGCATAAGCATTCTAGTTAGTGAGATTGTAAGTCTCCCCCCTTTCATGGTATTGTGTGGAAACTTGGCCTTTTTTCCTTCCTTTGAAAGATGTCTTGGTTCAAGGATCCATGCTTGTGATATGTGGGTTGAGTGTTCTCCAAAGAATGACTTCAATTAAAAGGCAAAAGCAAAGCAATACTAACTTCTAACCTATTAACTACTAACTTTTAATTTCAAGCCCTTTACTTTAATGCCATTTAATTTTTGCTTTTATTCATTTTCCATTGTTCATATCATTCTAATTGTTTATGTTAATGCAGTTTTCACTTTGTCCATTTGGACCATATTGTGTGATATATTTTGTTTGTGTATACTTTGTTTGTTTGTGTGGTCTTTGACCATTAATGTACATAATAACAACAAAAAACCCTAAAAACTTTTGTGTGGACTGTTGGTTTGATCCTGGACAAATGGACTTAGAATCTAGGCAACATTCCTATGCTAAAGGACTTGGCCAATGCCAACTTATTGAGAAACCAAGTGCTTGCAATTTGAAACTTCATCTGATACATCATTCAAGATCCTTTTGAGTTCATCTGCAACATGATCACTGTGAAGTTGTTATTTTGAACCTGTGACTTGTGGAATTCATCTGTTACATGGGCTAATTTGAAGAAGATCATGGAATGGATAAGCTTGGATGTGGCTATCTTTATTTAATGTCTTGCTCTTCAAGATAATATAATTGTGCATTTGTGTGTTTCTTGATTCTAAAAGTCCAAGGGAATTTTGGGTTTCTATTGACATTCTTGTCTATTGGATTACTACCCACTTGGTCAGATCTTTTCACCTCTAAACTTTTAAATTTTGTACATATGGTAGTCTCTTCATCTTCTCCCCATTTCTTTAATTTCAAAAATCTCTCTCTCTATTTTTCAAAATCTTCTTTGTGTGAACTATTTTTGTTCTAAACTTTGACCACTTTGCAAAAAGATAGAAACTTTGGCCTTATGCCATTGCATTTTCAAACTTCTTTTCTTAAATCAAACTTGTAAATAAACTTAACTATACTTGACTTAAACTTTCAAAAAAGCCAAAAAAGAACTAACTCATTCAAACCATTTTTAGGCCTTTGTGCCTTTCAAACTTAATTTTTGTTAAAAGTAATGCATCCACTTTGAAATTTGTATCACGAACTACGAGGTTTTGATCCCTCATTTTTATGTTGGTACGTAGGCACAAGACCGAAGGTCTTGTCAAACACAAAAATATAATCAATGAATTCTTTTCTCATCCCCCCATTCTATTTGTTTGTAAACACCACTTTATACCAAGTACATATGCACAGAAAAAGGGCTCCCTAGGAGTACCTAGGAAACTTTGGGTGCTAACACCTTCCCTCTGTGTAACCAACCCCCTTACCTGTAATCTCTGACATTTTATTAGTTTTAATTTGAAAACTTCTTACTTTTTGGGTTTTGTTCTTACTTTTTCCCTTTTCCTTTGGAAACAATAAAAGCGCGGTGGCGACTATTGTTATTTGATCTATATCTTGTCAATAACTTGATGATCATGAACTTACCGCTACAAGTGACACCAGTCAAACTGCCTTGAAAGGAGTGAATCAGTAACTGATCATTATCAGTTTGCGTCGACATTTTCCTGGCTTACATGACAAGATGGCTAAGTGGACAAGTATTTCCCTTATACTTTTCAAAGTCAGGGACTTTGAACTTCATCGGAATCTTGACGTTCGGCACTAGGCAAAGCTCAGCAGCACTCTTACCAAACAAATCTTTTCCCCTCAAGGTCTTCAAATCCTTTCGCAGCTCAAGGAATTGGTCTTTCATCTCGTGCATCTTCTCATAAACATCCGGATCCTCAGACGGCTCGGAATGGTAGATAATGTCCTCAACACGAGGCAGAGTGTAAATAACTGGAGGCGACACATATATGATCGGGCAAGATTCCGGCATGGAAGCAAAAGTAGGCGCAAAACCTTCGGGCACAAAGTTCGACGGCATTCCCCAAGGGAATCCGGCAAGCATAGCATGAGTTAACTGAGTGGCAGGCATGGTTGAAGTAACAACCTCTGAAATGACAGTCCTTTGAGGAGGAGGAGTTGCTGGTGTTGGAGACGACTGACTCTGAGCATCTAACACAGATTCCATCATGGCAGTCAAGCGGGCAATCTCGTCCTTCAACTCTCAGTTCTCTTATTCCAATTATTCCATGATTCTCAGATGATTAGCGCGAGTAATATATTGATGAGTCAGCTTGGCTGAAGCACAGAAGAATAACCAATAAGACATTTGGCGGAAGAAAAACCTGTTATGCAAATGATGCATGAAATGCAATGTTGTAATTTTTTTATTTTCAAGGAACGTACTATTTTATTTGCAAATATAATAATAACAATTGTAACAATTTGATTGACCATAAAAATCTCTTTTATTCATATAATTTAGAAGGATTACACTGAGTACAATTTCATAAACCAAAATAAAAATACAAGAGAAAAGGAGGCTAATCATCCTAAGGATCCCCTAACAACGGTGTCAGATGATCTGGCTGCAGGCGCGTACTTCCTTCAGATGCATCGAATCTCTGACTCAAAAGAAGTCTTCATCTGAGCCTTCTCGAGGACAAGCTGGTCAACAATCTTCTTCGAAGCACCGGAAGGCTAAGGCATATTAGAGGAAGATGAACCCTCTGGCTCTCTCTGTCTCTTCACTGCTCGGTCTTCAAGAAGTTCAATAAGTGCATTTTTGTCCTTAGACTCAAGCTGCAACTCCTCATGCTATCTCCTCAAAGCATGGAACCGCTCTTCCCACATATCCTTCTCTTGCTTCATCTAGGCGAGTGCGTCTTCCAACTCCTCTATATCTTGGTTAGGGAGAGTTGATGGCTCAACCACAACCATAAACATAGGTTTTTCACAAGCATAAGGTATCTTCAATTCCAAAGCTCTCTTCTTCACCCAAAGAGTGCAAGCTTCCAAAGCTACACAGTTGCGTGGACCAAGCTCGAACCTTCCTTTCCTATGTACGTTATGCCAAGCATGTATCATATTTTGCTTCAAATGTTGGGGATCTTTACCCTCTTGATAGAAAAGACCTTCTAACTAAGTGTTATTAGGTTTATCTCTCAAGGGGAACCCAAGTTGACGACGAGCCAAAGCAGGGTTGTAGTTGATTCCTCCTTGTGTACCAATGAGAGGCACATTATAGAATTCACCACAACTATCAATAATCTCCAAGCTACCCAATGAAGAATCATACCAAACTATATCATCATTAGTGAGAGACATAAGTCTCTGAGACCACCTTAAACATTATTTGTTCTCCACAAAAGCAGGCGTCTGAGGCAAGTGCGAAATAAACCACTTGTACAGAAGAGGAACACATCACACAATAGTTCCACCACCTTTAGAATTCCTCAAGTGAAAAGAGAAGTACACATCATCCAACAAAGTAGGCACATGATTCCCAATCAAGAAGATTCTAATGGCGTTAACATCAACAAAATCGTCAATGTTAGGCAACAAAGTAAAACCATAGATGAGCAACACAAAGATGGCTTCAAAAGCATCCACACTACCGGGTTGAGCAAAGGCAGTAGCTTCCTTAATGAGGAACTCAGAAGTCAACCCAAACATTCCTCCTTTCTTCACCCAATGACCCTCAATCTCAGACTTCTTCAGATGAAGAGCTTCAGCTATAAGATGAGATCTGGGAATCCCATTCAATTCACTAAAAGGCACTTTACTAGAAAGAGGTATTCCTAAGAGATGGGCATACTCTTCCAACATAGGCATAAGCTGATAATCGGGAAAAGTGAAGCAACGGTAGAGAGGATCATAAAACTGGACCAACACACTCAAGAGTCCTTCAACTACATCAGCAGACAAAACAAATAGAAGCTTCCCATGACGTTGCTTGAAGTCTAAGGGATCTAATACTAAAGATGATAGCTTCCTTAACTCTTTCAAATCCGGACATCTGAAACTGTACTTCTTAGTGTTCCTTCGTCCATAATCCATGGTTTGAAAATATTTGCAAATAAAACCTCAGTTCCTTGAAGTTATTTTTCGTGTGATGAATGTTATGATGAGCATGAATGCATGAATGCAACAATCACAAATAAGGGATCACACACAAGGAAAACAAACAAAGGTCAAGGGATGAATCAAGTCATTGTTAAGATCAATCATCCATTTTGGTGGATTATGGTTTTCACCTTATCAACACCCAAGTTCCATTGACATTAGCAAGACTTGATTGGATCAACCAAGAATCAAGGGTTTGTTGTGAGTCACGAGCATGAAGTCTGGTTAAGAACCATCCAAAAGGAGTGTACTAAGGATAAAACCTGTAGGTCATGTTCTAAAAAGTTCCCAAAGTCTTAATTCCATCTATCGGATGTTACAGGTTAGGATGACTGACTCATCAACCCATAATATTCTCAAGAGAAACTCGTCTGAGTGTAGTATCACGTAATAACTGTTATCAAGTCTACACCTGAACAGTTTCCGCACTACGTCATAAATAGGCCAAGTTGGGTTAAATTTTCTACGGTTCTCAGCTTCTCGGACCCTAAATCAGAGAAAGTAATGCCTAACCACAAATAACTTGTGTGACATTCATAACTCCAAAAGGGTCTCCACTGAGTAGATGGGTCTCAAGCCAACTTGTTAAGGACTACTCCACACAAGTCGAACATGACTATACCATCCTTCTATCTTAATTGCACTCAATTTTGGGTTAGAACTTATCTCACCACTCAAAGATCACCAAGCACAACAAGAAGATTGTATCATACAAACAAATATACAAACATCAAATATACAATTATATACACATAAAAAAGTAGACTAAACCCACTGAGGACTACTCCCCAGCAGAGTCGCCACTTAATTTCTGTAGCGGTAAATTCATGACCATTAAGCTATGTATAAACTTAATGTCAATTAAACCAGAGTCGCCACCGCGCTTTTATTGTTTCCAAAGGAAAAGGGAAAAGTACTAACAAAACCCAAAGATAAGAAGTTTTCAAATCAAAACTAACAAAATGCCATAGATTATAGGTAAGGGGGTTGGTTACACTGAAAGAAGGTGTTAGCACCAAAAGTGTCCTAGGTACTCCTAGGGAGCCCTTTTTTATGTGTGCATGTGTTTTGGTATAAAATGATGTTTGCAATAAATAGAGTGTGGGGATGAGAAAAGAATTCATTAATTATATTTGTGTGTTTGACAAGACCTTCGGACTTGTGCCTACGTACCAATGTAAAATGAGGGATCAAAACCTCGTAGTTCGTGGTAACAATTTCAAAGTGAGTGGATTACTTTTAACAAAAATTTAAGTTTAAAAGAGGCACAAAAGGCCTAAAAGAGTTTGAATGAGTGTTAGTTCTTTTGTGTCTTTTGAAAATTTAAGTCAATATGATTAGATTCATTTACAAGTATGATTAAGAAAAAGAGTTTGAAAATGCAATGGCATAAGGCTAAAGTTTCTAATTTGCAAAAGAGTCTAGGTTTAGAAATCACAAGCAAAGAAGATTTTGAAAAGAGGGGAGAGATTTGAAATTTAAGAAGTGGGAGGAGATGGAGAGATTAATCCTAAGTGTCGCAACGCGAAAAACAACCGGCGGGAAAAAACAAACAAACAGAGCCGCCACCGTGCGTTATTTATCCCAAAGGAGGGAAAGGAAACGCTCGAAGTAAACCTGGAAAGGAAATGGTCTTACGACCGGAGATTACAAGGATCGGAAGTCGGTTACGCAAGGGGAAGGTATTAGCACCCCTCACGCCCGTCGTACTCGACGGGATCCACGCTCAAAAGAATAGAATAAGTTTGCTGAATAACTGCTCAAAGAACGCACGCACACTGGAATAAACAGGCGAGAGGAGACGGAGGAAGGAGACTCGGCAGGATGTCGCATCCTGGGCCTACGTAGTTTGTCAGAAACAAACATCAGAGTCGACGTAGTTCGGGGAAATGGGAACGGGCTCGATAGGATATCGCATCCTATGCCTACGTATCTCATCAGGAATGAGAATCAGAGCTGTCGTAGTTCGGCTAACGCACGCCGAAGCAAAACACAACACAAAGACGCTGAGACGTCAAAAGAAACTCGTAAATGGAAACAGACTGCCAATGGCTGGTCTTACGTCCGACTCCAAGCAAAAGAAACACAAACAGGAAACCGAATGCCAATGGCTGGACTTACATCAGACTCCAAACACACACACAACACCGGTAAACCGAATGCCAATCGCTGGACTTACATCAGACTCCAAACACACAACAAATAGGAAACGGAATGCCAAACGCTGGTCTTACATCCCACTCCTAACACACACAAAAAGGTTATCAAGCAGACAGGCTAATAGGGAGTCTGGAACTCGAGCCTAATAGTTGTCAAGCAAACACAAATAAAAAAGAAAAGGTTGAAAAACAAAAAGGGCGCCCGGAGAGATCTCGCACGATCTCCTGCCTATGTACCTCATCTGGTATGAGGATCAGGGCGACGTAGTTCCCCTTAACAGGGGAGAAACTTTCTCCTAACCAAAGACCGGGAAATAACAAACTAAAAGGGAGACTGACTCGAGCCTAATAGTTATCATGCAATCCATAAAAGTCCTAGGTTGAGGTATCTGAATCAAAACCTAACTCGCACAAGCAGCAAGTCAATCACACAGCAAGTAAGCAACACAGGTGAACAGGTATCACACGCTATATGCAAATAAGTGGCTCATACAAGGCTGGGCTTTAGTCAAGGGGTCATATCAACCTCGACAAACAAGCCAACACTGGAAGGGTATGATGAAGCTCTTAACCACTGACATTGACCGTCAGGGTGAGCAGATGAAAAGGTAATGAGGGTTGGTCCTCATAGCTCTTAACCCGGGCCTGGGTGAGCTTGAATCAATGAAAACGTGGGGGTCCAGAATGAGGGACCCTACTCCACTTGACTGACTCTATACACAAGATCTTGGGTGTTTATTCAAAAGCATCAGCACGTTGTGCGAGCATAATGAAAGACTCACTGAATAGCAGGGGATTGATTGCAAATCCCTTCTATCTGCCAATTGCCTCTTCACTTAGGAGGACTTGAAGTGCATGGCACAAAAGTAAACAATCACAGACATTGCCTCTTAAGGAGGACTTCAGCCAAATGCCTTCCAAACAGAAACGACAGGGCTTCCAGACTACATGGAGTTAGAGAATGATTACCTAGGTGGTATGCCAACCACAAGCGAAGCAACTCAAGCAATGAGCTAAAGCAACTAAAGTACCTGTAAGAAAGTCAAACAAATCAGTATTCACATTCAGACAAATCCAACAGACAGTCAACAGTGTTACAACCAATAAGCACGATGCAAGTCAATCACTCAACAACTCAAGTGAGTTCATCACCCAAGGACCTACAATACAACAAATGTTAGTGGACAAAGCAAATTTGCATCTCAAGTCATGAGATCAACATCAACCATTAGGACTAGAAGCTTGAACCTGCAATGCAAAACTCAAAAGGTGAGTACAGACCACTAGTCCAAGACTAGGGTCAAAGGCAAAGCAAAAAGTCAAAACAGCAACCAATATTCAACATGAAGCACATTTATTCAAGTAAGAACATGTCCTAAAAAGGATCAAACTCAAACCAAAAGGCTAGGCCATCTAATGAACATGCTAAGGCAAAGGCACACAATGATGATCACAATTGGACATTCAAATGAGAAAAACCATATTAAAACAGAAATGAATCCAATGATCATGAAATTTTTTATGTGCACACAACATGTCAAATATAATCATCATGCCAAAAATTGTAAACAGAAAAGCTCAATTGACATGGAAATAAAAATGCACAAGTATGACATCAAATTGTGTGACACACATTGTCACAACATACAATCATGTGTCTAAAACAGAGATGAAAAATGGTAAAAATGCACAATCAAGCCTCAAACATCAATCAGCATGTTAGGAATCATCACACCAAATTTCAAATCAATTGGCCAATGTATGAGCATTTCACAATAGAATGAATGAAGCATGTCACATTTTGCATACATGTTCACATAATCAGTCACATTCAAAATTCCAGAAATGATAAAAATCAGAAAATCACATCATAAAATAATAGACACTTCAAGGAACATGTGAGAAAAAATTTGGAATTATTTGGATGCATATTCTATTTTTAATGATTTTTTGAATGTGATGAAAATATTTGAAATAAAATGAAACAAGCACATGTTAAATTGGAGGGAAAAAATTTTCTAGATCTAGAATTTGTGATTATGAACAATTCTGTTATGGTTTATCTTATATACCATGTGCTAATTACACTTAGGCATGGCTAATGAAATTTTAATGCAAAATGAGGTGTAGTGCAAATTTGGAAAATTCACCCCATGCATGCAACATGAACGTGAACAGTACCACTTTACCATTCAATTACACTTAAAATCCACTTATGAACACCATGGAATGATCAAAAAACTCATGTGATGCACCAATTTAAAATTCATGATTTTCCCTCCAAAAATCACATGCATGGCCAAATGATTATGTGAACAACTTTCATGCAATGCAATGAATGGTTTGGAAAATATATGTCATGAGGAGCATAATGCAAAAAGAGGCACTCCATTTGGAGTTTTAGATCAAAAGTTATGGCTCTTGGAAGTTCCATGCACACTTGGTAATGATTGGATCATAACTCCTCAACCATTAATCAGATGCTCATGAAATAGGACTTTTTGGAAATGGGAGAGAAAGATATTCAACTTTCAAGTTGGACAAATTTTCATTTGAAGCTTCGTTGATGATGTAAAATCAAGTTGAATTTGGACCAAAAACTTTCCATTTTTGGAAACTTTCAATTACAGGTCACTTTCCATTTTTGGAAACTTTTGATCTGACCTCAAATTCTTCAAGATAAGTGTTTGTAATGACAAATGAACCTCTTTTGGACATGAATGAAGTGTCTCAAACCATTTCTCCCCCTCCTAGCCCTCAGTTGACTTTCAGTTGACTTTTATGGGCCCTAGATGACTTGAAAATGCACTGATCAGCTTGAGCCTCCACCACTTGAGGAAATGACTCAGAAATGAACCCCTAGCTCCAATAAGCTCTTCCACATAACCATGTGATCTTCATCATCAATAGAATACCTCTTCTTCTTAAGAATCCCTGGTTGGAATAGCAGTCATTGATTAGGGTTGACCTGAGGTCAAAACCCTAATCCAGAGGAACTGAACATGAATCAGGAGACCCTTTGATAATGTCATAACCATGATGATGGTGACATATCCTTGCACACAAGATAATGTTCAACCTCCTTGAAGAACCAATAAAACCCTAATTGAAGCACAAACCCTCAGATGGTTGATGATCAATTCATGGAGACCCTCAGGCTTGAATCTCTTAACCTCTATATCTTCTGAGAAAGACTTAGGAGGATGACTTGTTTATTTTATGATATGCAATATGCAAATGCCTAATGTCCTACAAAATGAAATGCAATATGCTAAACTAGTCCCAAGAAGAGGAGGGCAAATTTTGAGGTGTTACACTAAGCATAAAAATTAAAAGTTGAGATTTGAAAAGATCTGACCAATGGGATGCAATCCAATAGACAAGAATGTCATCTAGAAACCCACTTTTACTTTGGACTTTGAAATCAAGCAATATCAATACACAAATAGCAAGATGAAGAGCAAGGCATCAAATAAAGATAGCCACATCTAAGCTAGAAACTCCATAGTCTTCTTCATAATTTTCTCATGTATCAAATGACATACTCCATGAATGGTTCAGAATAAGGCATTGGACACATGTTCAAAGTAACATTTGCATCCAAACCATGTAGCAGAGGAACTCAAATGGATATCAACACTTGCATCAAATGAAAGTTCAATTCACAATGACTTGGTTTCAGAAAAGTTGGCATTGGCCAAGTCCTTTTGCATAGGGAATGTTGTCTAATCCTAAGTCCAAGTCTTAGATCAAATCCAACAGTACACACAAACATTTTTTAAGGTTTTTTGTTGTTATTATGTACATTAAGGTCCTAAGACCACAAACACAAACAAAATACACAAACAAGTATATACAATCGCAACATATTCACCATATATGGCTCAAGTGAGCAAAGTGAAAATGACATTAAAATAAACAAGTTAAATGATAATGAATAATGGCAAATGGTAAAATGGCTTGAATTTAAAGTGCATAAGGTAAATGACTTGAATTTAAAAGTTAGTCAAATGTTAGTTGATTAGATGTTAGTATTGCTTTTGCTTTTAAATTGTTTAAGTCATTCTTTGGAGAACACTCAACCCTCTATTCACAAGCATGGATCCTTGAACCAAGACATCTTCCAAAGGAAGGAAAAAAGGCCAAGTTTCCACACAATACCATGAAAGGGGGGAGACTTACAATCTCACTTACTAGAATGCTATGCTTTTGGGTCAAGATTTAGCGATGTGTTAAGCAATCGTAACTGGACTTATGTAGAAGTCACAACTATCTGAGGCCGGACAATAGAAATTTTAGTGTAATGCAGGTTAGAGATATGGTATAATGAATGGACTCCTAAAACAAACCACACTTAAAAGAAAATGGCAAAAGGGTGAACCTAATCTCATCTATACTTGTATTGGTTTATCAACCAATTAGCCTTAGGATATAGGGATATCATTGGCCAATGGAATGGATGAGATATAATGGGATTGAAGATGAAGAGGGAGGGGGAATGCGACAAACACAAATTGGTCATGGGAGGACTTTTATCAAATTAAAATCATTCATTCATTTTGGGAGATGAAATGTATATTTCATCAATCCCCTAAATCCAATTATTTTAATTCAACCAAGTCAAATCAACCTTGACCAAGGCCCGAACACAATAGTCAAACTCCACAAGTCAATAAAAATTTCTCAACATAATTTATTCACAATTAAACAATTAAAAATCAATTAAAATATGCATTAAATTAAATCATGTTTGATCAAAAACCTAAACCCTCTTCAAAACACCAAATAAATGGTCAAGATATTTATCATAGGTCAAACAAGGTCAAAGGACCTTGGAGAAAAAAACTCATAAATTTTTCAAGACTTAAAAGTATTTTTAAACAATTAAAAATATGCACAAAAACAATTAAATCATGAAAAATATTAATGTTGATCCAAAAAATAATTTTAATTCAGCAAATGAAAGAGAAAAATATTTGAAATTTTTTGGTGAAAGTCCCATATTTTTTGGATCAATATTAAAATTAATATGAATTAATGAAAATAAAGCAATTAAAAATGAAAAATCAAAAAATCAAAAATACGTGGACCATCTGATCTCCCTCATTAATTGAGGTGGCATATCAGATGGTCCCAAGCGCGCGTTCCATGTGGTCTAGAGTCAACAAGCGTATCAGGCATGATAATCAAAACCAACGCTTAGGATTAGAACATTTCAAATGGATCATGTGGTTCAGAGTCTTGCCAACACATCGCCGGAGCCATAACTCTGGTCTACTTCTCCGGTGGACCTCACCAGACTGGTCCACCTTCAACCATCACCAAAATGAAAAAGGAGGACATGAGTTTAAATAAAAAATGCTCAAGAGCTCGAATATGGCCTCAATTTTATCTAACTCCAAGTATATAGGAAGATACAGGGAGTTGAATTTTAAGGATCATGATCTGAGTTGCTTCGATTTGACCTCTAAGCAACTCAATCTTGTTTCCTACATTAGTAGGACTTCAGACAACCAAAAATCAACAAGAATAGTGGAGAGTTGAGAGAGAATCGAAGAGATGAAAAATTCTGAAAATCACCTTCACTGCAGCTTCAGATTGGCACAATCTTGCTCTCAAATATGCTTAGCCTTGCTTAAGATGCTTGATGGAGTGGAAATGGATCAATGAAAGGGATGGACTCTTGGAGTTTCAATCAAAACAGTTGGAGATTTGAAACTCGATTTTCAAAGAAAATCCTCAAGCTTATCCTTTAATGGTGAGGGTGTAGGGTTGCTGATTCAAAGCTTGCGCGTTAGGGTCCCCAATTCTGAGCAAGGGAGCTTCTATTTATAGCCAAGGAGATTGATAATTGCACACTTCCATTTTGGGCCAAAGTTGAAAATCTCACTTGCATGGGCATGTGACAGGCCCATCAAATGATGCACTTAGGTCCAAAATTGTGTGTAAGTAATGCTGAAATCATGTTAACAAGCCATGCGTTCGTGTACGAAAAGTGGAACTTGAAATATTCCAAATGGTCCTTCAACTTTAAGCCATGCGCAAGTCATTCATACTTTGTCCAAATGAGATGATTTTGGACATTTTGGAAAGGGTACATAAAGAGGAACAAATTTCATGTTGAATACTTTTTCATTTGAAGTTTGGATCATGATGAATTTTGAGGTGGAAGTTTGGAAAATCAAACATATCAAAAAACATTCTAAGTACCAAGCCATATGTTCACTTCTTCCACCTTGAGTAACTTTTTCTGTGGACTTCAAATGAGAAAAGTTTATTCATAAAAGTTGTATCTCATTCAAATTCCTTCAATTTGGTCACACATTTGACCTCATTTGGATTTATCATGAAGGAGTGATGCATTTTAGAAGTTGAGGAAAATCACTTGTTCAATGGTATTGGCCCAAAATGACCTATAACGTTTCCTCTTGTCACATGTATTTTCAAGTTGAATTTTCACTTTCTACAAATATCAAAGTTGAATTAGACATCTTGAATTTGATTATGCAATTTTAATGGCTTTCATCTCATAAAAATTGAGCATGTTATGGTCTTGGGAAGTTGACCTCCAAATTAGGGTTTAGACAAAATGACCTATAATCTTTCACCATAAAAATGACTTTCCAAGAAAAACAACCTCTTGAACTTAACATGAAAGTTGTTTGGAATGTCATTTAGAGTAACTTTTCTCTTGGAATCATTTGCATATGACAAAAATTGTAGGAGATAGGGTCTAGGGAACCCCAGTTTTGACTAGTTGAATTCCTCTGGTCAACCACCATGAACCAACTTGCAAGCTTGATATTCTCTTGACTTTTGTGATTAATGGAGGATCATATAAGCATAAGATGATGAAATATGAAGTATACTTTGAAATATTTGATCAAATAGTGAAGAAACTTGTTGAAGAAGTCACACAAGATACCCAGATGAGTTAGGGTTTCCCAGGTAAACCAAATCCAAACTCTTGATAATTTCTTGATCAAAATGACATGTGAAGATCAAGGGGATCCATATATGATACTTAGAGCCATAGTAAACCATTTTTTGATTGAGCTCTTTGCATTGAGGGTCTTGAACCCTAGATATGAGCTTGATAGATCAAAGGTGAGCATGTGCACTACCTGTTTTACTCTTAGCTAACATTAACTATTTTATGTTATTCTTATTTAGATATCAAGATTCCACCTAAGAAACCCACCAACAAGAGACCAATCGAGTCGAAGACCGAAGGAGGAAGCAAGCTTGTAAAGGTACCCTTTTTTTGTTTCTTTTGTCTTTGTTGTATATTGATGATACTAACATTCCCATTCTTGACTCAGGCTGCTCGAAAACCTCCAGTGAGTCCCTTAAAAATCCAAAAGCCTGCTGACATTCCCACCATTGTAGAATCTGACGAAGATGATTTGTCGCCGATTCTCGACCTAACTTCTAGGAAGAGGAAGCCACAACCCAAGGTCACTGATGCTTTGGACCAACCTCCAGTCAAACTTCCAAGGAAAAGGCCTGTTGCACTTGTTATCCAAGAGCATACTCCTGAGGAGATGGCAAAGGTAGCGGCGGCCCAAAGTGAGAGTGATAACTCCAGCCCTGGGGTCGAAGGTGATAAGGTATAACAAACTTCTCTTTACCTCACTTAACTTGTTTACCTCCTTTACCCATTTATAATTTTCGATCGTATTAATTTTAGGGTGGTGTAAGCATTGTCGCTCGAACCAAGAAGACAACCTCTTTTGCGCTTGTCTCTGTGCCCGATGTTTTAAATAGTGTTGGCGAACCTACTTATCGGCCATCATTTGAAAATGGGTCTATACGTGAGATTAACCAACCTACATCTGGTGACCTCGATGCTTCACCATCAAAGACTGTTACTCAACATTCTCAAACCAACGACACTGGTCACGAAACTGATTTGAGCGAAGAAGGTGGGGCTGGAGGTAATCTAGACCCCATGGTTGAGGATGAGTTAGTTGAAGACGAGGAAACCCTTGGGGCTGATTTGCATACAGCCGAAGAAGCGAATGATCCCCATGGAGAAGGTGGGGATGTCGAAGATATCATTGTGAAGGAGGCGAATAAAGGCAACCCCATCACCAACCCTGATGATATCAAAGGCTTTGAAGGGGGAGAGGCTAATGCAGGCGAATAGAAATCTCAAACTCAAACTCTTATCACTCCCATTATGGTTGACGTTCCAACGGCCGAAGTTTCGTCGAGTAGTATCGGGGGTCTTTCTGTAGAAAAATTGGCTATCCTGAAACGAAGCCAACCCTTGAGTATTTGAAAGCTATGCTAAACTGCAGGGAAAGTTCTTCTGACAAAAGCCTTAGCACTTCAGTGTCTGAGGATCAACCTTCGAGCACTCCTGTACGCAAGGTTCTTTCTAAGATCAAAGACAAAGTCTTCCAAGGTGACTTATTTCAGCCAAGTCGACCTACTAGAAGCTTCTCCTGAAGTGGCAAATGTTATCTTGGAGATAGGAACTATGATCGACCAAGCTGTTGTAGATCATAAATTTCTATCTCAGCTCATAGGGGAAATAGAGAAGAAGTTTGGTTCTGAGGCTGCTTCCTAGGATGCTGCCACCGAATCTACCAATAGGGCTATAGGATCGGAACAGACCAAACAGAAGAACAAGGAAAAGGTCGAAGCTCACAACGGTGACATTGCTTCCTGGAGGAAATAAATAGAAGAACTTCAGGTGTAGATCTCTGATGCCGAAAGAAGCAAAAATCAATTCTTGGAGTTCGATGAAGCTTTAATGGCTCAAGAGCTATCATTTGGCATCGAATTTTTCGAAAAGGCTCGACAACTTGAGTCTGATGTTAAACTCCTACGATCGAAGAGATCTTTGTGTGAAAAATGGCTAGGGCTCCTTAGGGCCAAGTTTCTTCAGATCAAGGCCAACCTCCCTTTTTAGTGCTTCTTTATCTATTTGGCAATGTAATGAAATTTTCTTTGTAACAAATATTGGTCCTTTGGGCCTATGACTTCAATATAACCATTTTGGCATTCTTACCATATTGGCTTTATTTTATTTATATGATTATTCGTCTCTTATTTTTAAATCTTGGATTATTGGTTTATATTTTTTCAAATATTTCTCGTTTACTCTTAGAATCCTTTTATCTTCCCTAAGCTCTTCGATTTCATAGGCACCATTAGAGAATATCTGTAAAATCTGGAAAGGACCTTCCCACTTTGGGGACCACTTCCCCAAGGGTCTGTCTTTTCGATCCATTGGAAGGATCACTTTCCAGACCAAGTCTCCGGGTGCAAAACTTTTGAGTTTTACCTTCTTATTATAAGAGATTTCTATTCTCTTCTTTTGTCATTTTAGCAATTCTAAGGCATTTAACCTTTCCTCATCTAAGTGAACCAATTCATCCAACATCATGCTCCAGTATGACTCTGTTGGAAGTTCATGGTGCCTTTGAATCCTTATGGATTGTAGGTGAATTTCTACTGGTAGAACAACATCATGGCCAAAAGTTAGACGAAAGGGGGTCGACTTAGTAGCCTCTTTGGGAGAGGTATGACACACCCATAAAATTTGGTCCAGAGTTTTGTGCCAATTCCTAGGCTTCTTCCCTACATGCTTTTTAATTAACCCAATGATCACTTTATTGGAAGCTTCGACTTGTCCATTGGTCTGGGCATAATAGGGCGTTGACGTTAACAATTTGAAGCCCATTTCTTTGGCAAATTCTTGCATTTTCCTACTAGTAAATACTGACCCTTGATCCGTTGTAATCGTCTCTGGGATTCCAAATCTATAAATAATGTGCTTTTGGATAAATTCGATCACATCCTGTTGGTTCACATTTGGTAAGGTTATAACTTCAATCCACTTTGTAAAATAATCAACTCCCACCAATATATATCTTTTACTTTTAGATGATGGAGGTCAAATTTCCCCAATCAAATCTAAAGCCCAACCCCTAAATAGCCAAGGCTTGATGATAGAATATAATTCACTTGCAGGGACGTGTTGTATGCCTGCATGCATCTGACATTCTTGGCAACCTTTTGTGAATTCAATACAGTCTTTCAACATGGTAGGACAATACATCCCTTGGAGAAATAAGATCCGTTTCATCTTATGACCGAATTGGTGTGCCCCACACGCTCCACTATGTACAGTCGAAAGGGCAAAGTACGCCTCTGACTCACTGAGGCACTTAAGCAAAATTCCCTCAGGAGATTTCTGAAACAACTCTATACCCAAAATAAGATAACTCAATGCTAGATACCTGGTCTTTTGATCAGTAGACGTTGTTGGATTCTGCAGATACACCACTATTGGCTTCCTCCAGTCTTCATCCGTCAAATTGTCTATTGCCAATATTTCGAAATTTCCTTCACCAGCATATCCTAGCTTTGTCTTTTCTAAATCTAGGGGAATTAATCTAGTTGCCACGACCTTTCCCCTGACTTCAATGACTTTGTGCAACTTTTCCTTTGAAATTTTGTACCCGGATGCAATCTGAGCTAAATCGTTAGCCACTTGGTTTTCCAGTCGAGGTATGTGTCGAATAGAAACCATTTCGAACCTTTTTAGCAGTCGACTGACGATTATGAAATACATGATCAAATTCTCCTTAACACATCTATATTCCTTTGTGATATGTTTTATGACCAACTCCGAGTCTCCCATTATTTCAACTCGAGTTGCCCTCAATTCCAACAACATTTCAAGTCCTGCTATGAGGGCTTCGTATTCAGCCTCATTGTTTGAGTAGGTACCTTATACTTTATATTGTAATTTTGTTGGAATTTTATTAGGAGAAATAATTACAACCCCGACGCCCGTACCATCTTTATGACTAGACCTATCGAAGTATAACTTCCAAGGTCCCAATTCGACATAGTTCAATGCGTTTGCGTCAATTGAGTGATCGACTATGAAGTCTGCTACCACTTTCCATTTAACAGCTCTTAATGGCATGTATGTTAAAGAAAATTCAGTCAATGCTAGTTCCCATTTCGCAATTCGACTATGCAAAATTGGTTTGGATAACATATGTTTAATAACGTCACAATAAGATGAAACATAAACATCAACGGGTTTGATATAATGTTTCAATTTTGTACACGAGAAATATAAGCATAAACATAATTTTTCGATCATGTTATACCTAGTTTCTACATCATTTAAAACTCTATTGAGGTAGTAAATGGCTCTTTCGACACCATTATCATCCTCCTGGGCTAACATGCTTCCTGAATTTTGTCATATGCAGATATATACAATCTAATACTTTTATTTCTACAAGGTGGTGTCAGGATTGGTGGATGGCTAAGTATGCTTTAATCTTATCGAATGCTTCTTGTTGAGCCTGCCCCCACTCGAACACTTCCTTGTTGAGTCGAAGCAAAGGCGAGAATGCTTGCGTCTTCCCACTAAGGTTTGAGATGAATCTCATTAGGAAATTGATCTTGCCCAGCAGTGACTGCATACCTTTCTTCGTCGGTGGCGCTTTCGCTTCCATGATGGCCTTGGTCTTATTCTGGTTTATTTTGATCCCCTTTTTATGGACCACAAAACCTAAGAAATCCCCAGCCTGAACACAAAAAGCGCATTTTAAAGGATTCATTTTTAGACCATGTTTTCTCATCCTCTCGAAAGATATTTGAAGATGGTCTACGTGACTCTTCCCTGAAACAAACTTTATAACAATATCGTCTATATAGATTTACATAAAAGTTTCTATGAAATCGTGGAAGATCGAATTCATCGCTCTTTGGTAGGTTGCCCCAACATTTTTCAAACCAAAAGGCATCACTACGCATTCGTAGGTGCCTAAGGCTTCGGGGCAACGAAATGCTGTTTTCGGGACATCCTCTTCAGCAATAAATATTTGATTATACCCAGAATACCCGTCAAGCATGCTTAAATATTCATAGCCTGCAGCAGAATCGACTAACATTTCCGCCACTAGCATCGAATATTCATCATTTGGGGTTGCAATATTTAAATCTCTAAAATCTATGCAAACCCTTAAAGCACCATTCTTCTTTACAACTGGCATAATGTTAGCTAACCATTCGATATACTTGGCCGTGCGGATGAAATTACAACGGAGAAGCCTTTCAACTTCCTCCTTGATCTTCGACAGTATTGCTGGAGAAAATCGTCTTGGGTTCTGCTTCACATGCTTCTTTCCAGGCTTGACCGCCAATTTCAATTCGACAAGCTCTCTGCTTAAACCGAGCATTTCATCAAAGTCCCCTGCGAAACAGTCTTTAAACTCTCTCAACAACTGGTCCACTTCGATCTTGAGTTGAGGATGGATGTTGGCACTGATGTAAGTTGGACTTTTTATTGCTCTCTTTCCCAAGTCTACTTCTTCAAGGGGATCCTGAGCCAGCATTTTAATGTTTGTTGCTAGCGGATCCTTCTCGAAACCCAAAGCTCATCATCATAAATCGCATTGAGCCTTTGGTCTTGCTCTTCATTCTGACCTTTATCAGGTGGCATTGGGTCAAAGTCCATCCCGAGACCTATCGATTGAGAAACTTCACTGGCTTCGACAACCATATTTTTGACTTCGGCCTCTAAGGCTAATTATTGTTTGCTCTCGGCTATGCAAGCTGAAATCCTTTTTAGCACTGTAAACTCAATCATCATTACTGAATTCACTTCCCCATCATGTGGGGTCGATTCCAGATACTCCCAAATATTCGAAGTTGTCTTCGCCTACTATCTCTCTGTCCCACCGAAAACCATAGTGAGGGTGTAGTGACAAGGAACAATAAGTGTTGTTGTCAGGGGTAAACGCAAACTCAGCCGAATCATAGAGGGATATAGTGGCTAAGTGCTTGTCAAACTGGCGCCTGTCAACATGATTGATTGGGGTTTTAAAGTACCCCTGATCCGCCTCTATGTTTTCGACGATGTCGTCTGGGTATCAAATTATTATCCTCTGGTGCATTGGAGATGGGACAGCTCTGACCCCACAGATCCATTCTATTCCAAGCAATATATTGTAGTTAGCCTTTGTTTCAACAATCATAAACATTGTGGACTTAGTGACTGTCCTTACAATTAATTCGACAATGATAGACCCCATGGTGGAACCTACTTTACCTTCATAGTTAGTTAGCACCATATTATGAGGTTTGGCATCAGTATCATATTTGCCAATTTTCCTCAGCATGCGGTGAGGCATCAAGTTTCCAGTCGCTCCATAATCCACAAATATTTTATTAATGGGTACATCTTCGACTTTTCCAGTGATGGAGAGGGGTTTTAGGTGGCTCTTCATGGCTTCACTGGGCCTTTCGAAAAAGGCATTTTTCTCTTCAACACAGTCGTTATTCATCACATAGTAACATATTGGCTTGTGAGTGACCATCTCCCTCTCTGTGATACTGTCATTCTCTTCGACTTCAGTGATCTGATCGAATTCCCTGGGCATTACGGATGCCACCCCGACTAAGATATCTAAGGAAGCTTCTGAAACAGAGTCGAAGTTGTCATTCAACAATTCATCTTCGGCGGCCACTTGATTGTATTTTTCACTGGCCATTCTAACTGAGATATTGGGATCTCTTTTGGCGAAGTTTAGGTCCTCCCTTTTCTTCACAATCACATTGGTACTCGACTCAACCTGATCCCTCTCACCAGCTTCTCTTTGGGCTTTTCGCCTTCTTTGTTCTCTTCTCCACTGAGATCTCGTCATAGGGTTTTTCCCTTATAGTTCTCAGACACTTGTGAGGTCCTTTTGTCGGTCCAAAATTCCTTACGGTAAGCCAGTGACGAACCCCTTTCAACCTCGAAGTTCTGCCACTTTCCATGGTCGTGTTTCCTGCCATCAGTTTGCTTGACTCACTTTCCATTTGACCCGTCAACACTAGGCTTAAAGGAAATGGGTTTGAAATTTTGCCCTGCTTGCTTGGTTTCACTCAGCTTCACCATGGGGCGTCTTGGATCAGGATATCTCCTGGGATCGAAAGCCCTTCCTGGATTACCCACTTGATGATTTTGGATGGCTTTATGACCATCTTGGTGATTTACTCTCCTAACCCCTTCAAGATTCTGAGCTGCTTTCTTTCCGAAGATAGCACTGCACCTAGGGCATAACATAACTTCCGACTTCTTTTTCTGACACCTTTGTAGGAAGTCCGGCAATGTTTCTTCCTCTTGAGGGAAGGAGACCTTGTTATACTCCTCCTGTCGACATTCCTTATTGACCTCCATAGAGACTTCTTGAGATAACTCCACCATATTGACCTCCATGTGGATATCCTCAATAATATACAACCTTTGGAATTGTTTTTGAAGGCCCTCAGTGACCTTGTCCATCTGAACAAAATTATCAGCGGTTTCTTTAGTAATCATCATTAATTTTGAACTTTCAGCGTCCTCGGCATCGGAAGCTTCAGCATTTTTCTTGTTGACATCTCTTGTAGCCTTTTGAGTGAAATCATCAAGAAGCGCTTGCTCGAAGTACTCATGAACCCTGGCCATAACAGGTCCATTGACGAAGTCTTTAGTAACTTCAGTCATGTTGAAATCATCAGCGACTTCAATAAGGTTCACTTCCTCTGGCTCAGTATAATGGGCCTTAGCTACCTGTAGAGGATAGGAGTCGATCTTCATCTGGATCCGTGTTTTGTCTCCGAATTTGAGTCTTCCTTCTTGGATGGTATTCTGCCCAAGATCCCTGAAAAGAAAACATTAAGACGTTTTATGACCCAAAAAATCATGGTATTTGCAAAACCCTATTTTCTTTCTTTGCTCTAAAGGGGGTACTTTAGCACCCGAAGGTACTATCATCTGACCATCTTTGACTAGTAAGTCAAAAATTTCGTCACATTTTGTAACGTCGAACGTATAGGTTTTCTTAGGAAATTTGTCACTTTTTTCATGTTCGACGGGATTTTTCCCGTTCGAAGGGGCTAAAACTTTGCACGCATATGGTGGCCCTTGTGTTAATTCAGCAAGGTCGGTCTCATTGTTGTCGAAGTCTGAAATTTCATGACATGAACCTTCGCCATCATTCCTGAAATCGACATTGGCTACCCTTTTACCTTTGTTCGCCCTAGCCTTTTCTTTCTTTAAACGTTCTAACTCTCGAACTCTGTCAGCCAATTGGTCCATATCCCTTAGGCATTGAGTATCTAATTTCTTTCTAATCGAATAGTCAAGGCCCCCAGTGGCCATTTCGACCAGTTCATGCTCTGGTATTTGCGTAAAACACCTAGCTTTAAGTAGTCGAAATTTGTTTAGATAGTCATCAATTGGCTCAGTGAACTTTTGTCTGACACTAGCTAACTCCTTCAAACTTATCTTCATTTTCCCCATGTAAAACAATTCATGGAACATTCTTTCCAGTTGGTTCCAAGTGTGGATCGAATTTTGGGGCAAGGTTGTGAACCATGTGAAAGCATTCTTTGTGAGAGAAGTTGGAAAAAAATTATCCTAAGCCTCTCATTATTTAACATATCTCCAACCTCGATTAAATATCTCTCCACGTGCTCAACAGTACACTCAGTAGTATCCCCAGCAAACTTGGTGAATTTGGGGATTTTGGTCCTGAGGGGTGCTTCTACTTGTAAGATATACTATGTTAAAGGCGACGTATAATTTGGCCTTCTAAGACCAAAATTTACCCTGTTTTGAACCATGATTCTTTTGACTATTGCTGCTAGGTTATTATCTGCTGCCACATCATCATGTGGAACTTGACGTATGATATCATCAACATTTTGGTTTCTATTCACCATTAATATCCTTGGTTCCCTGGGTACTCGTGGTTCGATCCTAGGGGGTACTGCTACTCCCCCTTGGTTTTGTGGGATCCGGATAATGGTGAGGTCTTCCTCAAACGTGTCCTCTTGATTTTCTCTTACCCGATCCCTAGGAGGAGGTCGTTGGTGATGAGGTATACCAATAAACTCAGACATTCGAGCCACTTGTGTTGTCATCTGTTGATTCGACTGAGTCATATTTTGAATTAGAGGATTCAACACAGTGGTCAAAGTCTGAGTCAACATTTGAACCATTTCATGATTGATTTCGTCCATTTGTTGCCTCCATGCTGCCGCAGAGTTATTAGTAAGAGTAGGTAATTGTGATGAGTGTCTCAAACCTAAAGATTGGTTGGTTCGACCCATATTAATCTCAGACCCTTGCACCGGAGAACTCCGGTTTCGCAAAAGTAGAACCAGCGTTCTGTAAATTGGCCATCATTGAAGTTGGAATTCCATACGGCTGTTCTCGACTACCAAATGGTATTGAGAAACTAGGGGGTACCAACGACCTATTTGGAATATCTCTAATTGGTGAGGGAGTATGAGGAGGTCCCATAGGCCCAATGTAGGTTAAAATTGGTTCAGTATGGGAGATCAAATGTGTAGGCATTGAACTCATCATAGACGGAACTACTTCGGACATATGCGATGTGGCCATGTTCGCCCCTATCGAGGAAGAAGGGGGAGTTATGTTACTAGTTGATGGATTTTGAGAGTTTTGGGTCTCTGGTGCATTCACATTCGCCATCCTTGTATGGGATTCTTTCCTTGTTCGTTGTTCGTCGTTTATGGCTATTTTACCACTTCTTAATAACATACAACGAATCTTCCCCCCCCCCCCCCCCCCAAAAAAACTTAACAACCAGAACTAAACACAATACGTAACGTTAGCACTGGTCCCACTGGGTGTGCTAATTTGTTTACCTTAAAAATCGGTAAACAACCGCTGATCTTCCAAATTTCTAAATTTGGTTGCTTGCAGAATCGATCAGATTGATCCTAGGACATGTGCTAATTGTTTTTGAAATGAAATATGGTAGTAACGAATGCTCAATAATAAGCGTCAAATCAGAGTTTGAAAACTAATAAAAAAGGTGATGTGAACGAAAGAAATTGTAAAGGATTTACAAATGACACAATAAATGTCGAAAGTGCAGGAATCTTAAAACTGTAAAGTAAGTGTTGAAAGCAGGGAAAAAAATAAGGAAATCTTAAAACTGCAAATGACAAAGTAAAATGAGGGTGTTTGAAATGAAGAAGTAAAGAAGTATATTTATGAAAAAAAAGTAAAGACAAATTTATATTGCTTTGAAATAACTAACAATGGTGTAGACAACGTACATTATATGCTTTACGATTCTTCTTCACACGAATACTTAGTAAATTTATAGATTTTTGTACACAATTTGACACACAATTTTCTAACACTAAGACCCTATATTTATACTGGATCGAAATAACCGCTTTGATGGTTCTTCAATCACGTTGAGACACATGGCGCCTTGCATGTGCGCATTCATCCACTATGTTCCACGTGTGCTCTCACGGTTTCTGATGAAGGCAAACTTCCCCCCTTATTTGAATATTTGATCAAAAACCATTTTCAACCGTTTCTCTAAAGAATCCCTCTGGAGTCTCAGCTGTATGCTTGATCCTTATTCACCTAGTCCAGTCGAATCACCTCCAGCTGGTCGAATACTACTTCCTGGTCAAAAGTAGATGTGCATATAATTTCCAATTTTGGTAATTCTTAATGGGCGTCGAAAATATGAGCCAACAACAGTATAGCCTCCATTTTATTCTTCATACATAAAATGTATTTTTCTTCTTCTTTATTCTCTCGTTTTCGTGTATGGTGTTGTTATGTTTTACAGGATTTTCTTCTTGTTTGAGAGTTTATGGTTTTTTTTTTGTATGTTATTTTATGTTTCACACGATTTTTCATATTATTTACTTCGGTTTTAGATGTTTTGCTATTGGTTTGAATATGCTCACGGATTTAAGATCATTCTCTCAGATTTCAGATTCTTCTCTCAATATGAGTCAAAATCAAGCTAGTGCGAAAAAACTTATCCAAGAGATTGAAGCTTCAAAGGATGTTATTAATATGTTGGAGATATGGTTGAACAAAGCCAAGGAAGCCGAAGTTGTTTGGGAACACATTACAGTTGTTGAATCATCTGGTGGAATAGGCTATAAAAAGATTCTTATCAAGAATCTTAACCCTGAAAAGAAAAGAAAGGTAGAGGCTATTGTGAAGGACCTAACAAATCTGAATGTAACTAATTTTAAATCAGATGAAGACCTTGAGAACTGCACGAATTCAACTAGAAATGAAGATTGAAGATTACCCTTCATGTATCTAATAGATTCTAGGAACGATTAATTATCAAGTTCTCTCAATTTATATTAATTAATTGATATTTTTGTTGATAAATGTTGTTATGGAATTTGTTATATCATATGAGATTGTTTTTTCACTAATTCCTTATTAAACTTGCATTCGTTTAAATAGATTTTTGAGACAACAATTAAAAAAATTAAATTATTCTTAAAAATTAACTTTAACAATCAAATATTTATCAAATTGTATATATCTTGTAATCATGATTTCTCTCATTATGAATTGATACAAATTAGGAGTATTGAGTTTAATATACCATATTTAGCGGTATACGTTAGTTATTGTTGATGTTATTTAACAAAAAAATTATTTATTTTTAGATTTTTTTCAAACCATAAAGCTGTTCTAGAAATTGAACGGCTGCCACCAATAAGGGGTTTAAAGGACATATGACATGATGGATGTTCTTATGTCTTCAAGTTGATGCAAGGTGTTTCAAGATTCATTAATCATTCCTACCCTACAAAAATCTCTCAATTATTAACATGAGTAATGTTAACTTATGTTCCAAGAACAAGGTTAAGAAACTTACAAATAAAAAAATTATTTTAAAATTATAAATAATTATTAATTTTAAATTTATAATAGAATATACATAATTTTTAAAAATTTATTTTTATATTTATCTCTTAATTTATGTCTTTGAGGCACAAGTTAATATTACTCTTACCCTAACAATATGCTACTTGATCAATCATTTTCTAAATTCCATATCATGGACCACGTGTTTTGTCTTGTATGGACCATTGAGATTTTATTTACAAAATATAACTTTAATGTTTTAACTAAATGTTTTATAAATTTTAAATCTTAAAATGTCTGTTTTATTTTTAAAGAAACGGAAAATCAATGCATCTTAATTTTTTTGTTTTTGTTTTAATTTTTATAAGATTAATTATTATATACTATAAATATAAAAAGATTTACACGGTCGATTCATCACCATCATCCTTTTGGATTATTTTATAAATTTTTAAAATAAAAATCAAACTTATTTTAATATCCAACATATATGATTAATTAATAGTGTAAAATTCCTTCACACTGTCCGTGTATTTTTATTAAATTCAATTTTTATATTTAAATCTTATTTCTATTCATCGTATAATTTGAATTAAAATACACTACCAAAATAATCATTTCATTAGTATATTTTGATTTAAAAAATACACTACCAAAATGATCATTTTATTAATTAGTATATGAATTTAATGATAGTGCAATATAAAAAAATATTATTTACATACATTCAATAGAAATATTTTAAAGAATCAAATCATATAAATAATTTAAAATTTACAAACTGATTTGATAAAATATATTGTTATCATTAATTGTAAAAATTATTTACCTTATCAATTCACCGTCTATTTTCTCTTAGTATATTTTAACCAAAAATATTATCAAAAGAATCCTTCTAACAAATCCATCGTATCTTTAGGATGCACTAATATGAAAATCAATAGAAATAAAATATCTAAGAGTTACACTAGTCACGAGTTTGAGAGATGTAAAAACAAAATATTTTTATCCTTTTATATTTGTTAAAAATTATTTAGTTAACAAAAATTAAAATATTTAATTTAAAATTTGGATTAAATTTTTTTTTATTGATTCAAATATTTTTATATTTAAAATTAGAGTAGTACATTTAAAAACACAATTAATATTTATTATAAAAGTAATATATTTAAACATAAATACCACCACCATATTTTTACAAAGTATAAAATATATCACATGTAAATAATGAGAAGTTTGAAAGCTCGATTATAAGAGTTTATATATTTAGTATATTGAATTTGAATTTTAGAAAATAGTTATAAAATAATTTAAATTTAAATTTAAAATAATAAAATGTTCGCCTTCCTATAAAAATAAAAATCATATAATTATATTGTGTTGGAGAATATTTTTGTTGTCAAATCACATTTTTGTTTTGTCATCCCATAATAAATGGTGTACTAACAAAAAAAACAAACACTCTGGAAAGCCCGCCATATGGGTCATATGTGAAAATCACATGTCGAGTAATCACCACCGCATAAAGGCTCGGGAAATTCAGAGTCTGTCTACAAAAGTCCAAACAAGCATTAAGAAAAAGAGTTTTTTTTTTTACTCTAATTATTTTTATATTGTAGCATATAAATTTCAATAAATATTCATTATATTTTTTTAGATATATATCCGGATACACTCAAATATAAGATAATCTTAAAATATTTCGGAGATATATCTCTGAAACATTTTGAAATATAACAGTCGTGTAAGACTCTTCTCTTTTCTCATTTCATATTTATTCAACCATAACTTCAATCTCTTTCAATACGCTACTATACACCAAATCAAATTTCATCAAACAAAGCTCAAGGGAATTCACGGGAACATCAAACTTCATCTGTAACATCATCCAACTTCATCAAAACCATCAATTTCAAGTAAATTTTCCGAGTTTTCAATAAATGTTTGAGTTTTAGTGTAAATGAGTAGAAATCAAATATTAGGGTTAGCAATATGTAAAAATCACATGTAACATAGTTTAAACATAGTGTATAAGTTGTTTGTTGGCTGAAAAAGATGATCAGGACATTTTTTTTTCAACTTGCATGTGGTACATTCACCATTGACGCAACTTCTGAGTTGCAGAATATTCCGGAGATGCATCTTCAGAATTGTTTAGTGTTTCATATATTGCAGGAAAATCTGGAGATGCATCTCCGGAATATTTAAATGTATTAGTTCTCTAATGCTTTCGGAGATGCATCTCCGGAATGTTTTAACGTTTTAGTTACCTGGTGCTTCCGGAGATGCATCTCCAGAATTTTCTGCATTATTTGTTTTTTGATGCTTTTGCTTGTGTGTTGTTTGTGTTCACTAATGGTGACCTTACTTTAACTTTCAGACATAATGGCTGACAAACATAACATACTGAGGCATGATAGGGTTGCTCAACACGCATCCGTTCGACGAGAGCCGAGCCAGCAGGTTCCGGATGCTCCAAGTACTTTTGGCCAGACAGAGCCGTCTACTTCTGGGGCTCGTGCTTCTCCTCCCGTTACTCCATCTCCTTCTTCCCATAGGAGACGAGATTCACCATCTGATGCGTCTTTTCCCCTATCCTACCGCAGGCATCAATATTCACCAGTGTCATCTCCTACAGATGATGCTGCTAATCTAGTCCCACCTCCCATAGATGATAATGCTGATCCAGTGCCACCTCCGGAGGGTGAGACTGCTGCAGATGTCGAGCCAGGGGATTTTGGAGGAGGTCTAGTTGATTTTTCCTTACTTCCACTATATCCATACCATACTGCCAGACATATCTAGGATGGAAAGGTAGTATTAGTTGGATTCTTTATTTTGTTTTTACGTAAATTTTAATTCCTGACATTGATAAATTTTTCACCGATTATTCCTGACATTCATTATTTCTAACAAATTTCAAAAGCACGGTCCCTATAAGTTTGTTAACCACGGGAGAAAGATTGATGCATTGCATCAACCAAATGAGGATTGATTTTTATTCAGTTCTGTCCTTATTTGGCCTGAAGGACCTATACATGGCCAATTACACTATGGTCAATCATGGGATGCTTAATGCATTTATGGAGAAATGTCATTATGAGACCTCATCGCTTCATCTCCCGCATGGTGAGATGTATATCACACTAGACGATGCCTCGTGTTTGGTACATCTTTTGATCAAGGGGAGATTCCTCGATCATGGGAGGATTACCAAAGACGAGGCAGTCGAGATGATGGTAGAGTATCTGGGGGATGATCTAGAGAAGGCAATGAAGTAGGTGGATAGGACCAGAGGTTCTCATTCTAGATTTGAGTTCCTGAGGAACATCTATGCGACTGAGATCCAGAGAGAAGAGCAGGTTGATGGTGATGTTGAGCAGGTGGTGGTCCACATATCGCATGCATTGAGAGAATACCTACTGTTTTTGGTTGGCACTTCGATGTTTGTGGACAAGAGTGCCACTTATACCGACGTCATCTACCAACGGTATTTTGTGGATCTCCAACGGATCCATGAGTACAACTGGGGGGCGGCTTGCTTGGTCTACCTGTATTCGAAGTTGATAGAGGGTTGTGTGTGGAAGATGAAGTAGGTCATAGGCAGCGTGACACTAATGGTAGTAATAATTCTTGATCTTTCAATCTTTTTTTGTCATTTTCATTTCATATTTTCAAAACCATTATCGATGATTCGTGTGTTCCAAAGTTTTTATTTCAGGCTTGGAGCATCCAGTACTTCTTGCACATCGTTGGCTGGGCGAGTGTGCCTGAGTAAATTGAGGTTATACACTATACTACTGCTTTTATCCTACTCAGAGGGAACCAGGCAGTCGAGTCTTTCAGAATCTATCCTGATCGTTTGGTTGCTGAAGACATGCACTTCAACAGTTACGTTGATCACCATCACATGCGGCCATTTGATGAGACAATGCTATACTTTTGATGGTTATCCTGGGGATCACGTCACAATGCTCCTCGTCTTCCCAAGCGCGTCATGCAGAAGTTTGGCTATACTCAAACCATTCTTAGACACCATTTTGTCTCTGCTCCTCCTGTCTTGAAACCTAGACAGATAGAGGAGATGTTTGATGATTATGAGAGTCATCTGGTACCAGAGGAGGCATCATGGGCATAACCGGTTACATTAATTGGTTGCCACTGAAATAATTATTTTTATAGCAGTTGTAACCAGTTACAGGTTTAGTGCAATCGGTTACAGGTCCGAGAAAACTGTTTTTCTGTTATTTGTTTGTGTAATTTGTATCCTAACTATCTTGTAATGCTTGTATAAATGCCATGGAGGCATCCTCATTGTTAATGAAACTTTTTCACCCTCAATTCTCTCTCTCTCCTCTCTCTCTCTCTCTCTCTCTCTCTCAATTATTCTATCCCTCTAAACACTCTAATTTTCTCCATTATTCACCAATCTTGTAGTTAAAGTTCCAACATTTTACATCATGATAATGGTTCTAATCCACAAACACCTAGTGTGCAACATGATTTATGTCTCCAATGAAAGAATCAATGCAAACCTACCCATCCTTATGCAAAGAATTACGACAAATGGTGCAATCAAATGGAAGTGTTGTTTGGCTACCAAGATGTTCTTGAAGTGATTAAGAACAAAATGAAGCCTTTTGTCGTAGGTGCAATGGATGCACGGTGAGCAACACATAAGGAAGAAAAGAAGAAATATATCAAGGCACTGTTTTTGATCCATCAATGTGTAAATGGTGACAACTTTGAGAAAGTTGGTGATTACGAATCGACAAAGCAAGCATGGAAAATCTTAGAGAAGGCATACGCATGGGCTTACAAGGAGAGTGTGGTGACGTTAAAAACTCACAAACGTAAACTTAAGTTGAGTCATATGGAGGAAAACAAGACAATCAATGATTTCACAACGAGGACCACTCGGTTGGTAAATCAACTGAAGGCATGTGGAGAAACAGTCACGGAGCAGTATGTTGTTGCAAAAATCTTGTATTCTTTAACCCCAAAATTTGACAATATGGTTATATCGATTGAGGAATCAAAGGATCTTGCGAGGATGAGCAAAGAGGAACTGCAAAGCTCTCTTGAGGCTCATGATCAAATGATGGAGGAGAGAAATAATGATAAGGTAAAGACCGAGATCGCTTTGCAAGCCCGCTTCAACAAGAAGGACAAAAATCAAAAGGAAAGTGGCCCATGAATACTAAGTGGAATTTTCATAATTTTGGTGGAAGAGAGTCCCCAAATTCCAAGAATTTGATTTTTCAAAGGGGTGAAACCAGCTGCAACAAAAATGGTGATCAAGGCAACATTAGATGTGAAAGGAAGTGTTTTGACAAAAGCAAGACGTAATGCTTTAAGTATCAAAGGTTTGGTCATTTTGCAAGAAAGTATACTTCAAACAAGAATTAACTTCAAGGAGATAAAGCTAAGATTGAAAGACAAGAGTTTGAACAGGAGAATACACTATTGGTCATGATCACGAAAGGCGAATGCAATAGCAGCAGGTTACGGGACAGCAACAACAACAATTAGGGAATGCTGCAAAAACAAGTTGTAACTAGTTACATGAAAGTTGTAACCGGTTACATGCAGAAGAAAATTGTATGGTCATTGTGAGAGAAGGAGTCTAGTGCAGCGAAGAACGGTATTTGGATTCCAATTGTTCTACTTACATGATGAGGAGGAAGGATTGGTTTGCTAAAATCAATTATGCCATAAAGAACAAAGTGAACTTCAGGAATGACACCACTTTAGCAGCCTATGGGATCGATGATGTTTTGATCATGAGAATGAATGGTGGACATTCCTTGATCAAAGATGTATTATACATTCCAGGAATCAAATATAACCTTCTAAGTATTGACCAATTCATTGAGATGGGTTACAAGATTCAAATGGAAAACAAGGGGTTGCATGTTATGGATGCAAACAGGGTTTTGGTCCTTAAAGCTCATATGGATGTCAATACAACCTTCACGGTTGAGCTGAAAGTTATGGAGTAGAGATGTCTTGCTACAGTGGCAAGTCGAGAATAGTGGATATGGAACTATCATCTTAGACATCCCAATTTCCGAGATCTCAAAGACTTGCAAAAGAACAAAATAGTAACGGGGTTGCCATTTATCAAAATATAAGTTGAAATTTGTGAAGAATATGTGAAAGCGAAGCAACATAAGTGTAAATTCAGTAAGGATGCAGGTTGTAGAACCAAGAATCACCTTGAGGTGGTGTCTCAGGATGTGTGTGGACCGATGCAAGTATATTCCATTGGTGGAAATATATATTTTGTCACATTCATCGATGATCATAGTAGAAAGCTACGGATATACCTAATAAAGAGAAAGGATGAGGTATTTGAAGTGTTTAAGAAGTTCAAGTCCATGATTGAGAGGCAAAGCGGTCACAATCTCAAAGTACTCAAAATAGATGGTGGAGGTGAATATGTCTCAAAAGACTTTGAGAGGTTTTGTGATAAATAAGGGATAGTAAATGAGGTTGTACCACCTTATACACCGCATCAAAACGGTGTTTCCAAAAGGAAAAATCAATCAATCATGAACATGGTAAGAAGCATATTAAAGGGGAAGAACTTGCCGAAAGAGTTATGAGGAGAAGTAGTATCCACAACTATCTATTTATTGAATAGGTGTCTAACAAAGAAGATTGAGAAGGTAACATCAGAGGAAGCATGGTCGGGATTCAAACCGAATCTGAACCATTTGAGAGTTTTTGATTCCGTAATGTACAACTTTTGGGGGGAAGCTTAGAAAGAAGTTGGATGATAAGGGATAAATGATTATACTTGTATGGTATCACACCAATGTTGGTTACAAGTTGTTTAGTTCAACAAACATAAGGGTTTTGATCAGTCGATATGTCATTCTCGACGAAATCAAGGAGCTGCAGCAACCTATAACCGATTATGTAAAAGCTGTAACTGGTTACAACTTTGAAAATTTAGATACTGCAGAATTGGGAAGTGCATAAACGGCCATTGTCGAAGCCCAAATTGAAGATAATGTGATAAGATCAATAAGGCAAAGATGTTTGCGTCAAAGACTCCAAGATTGTGAGTTGTTCTGAGACAATGAAGTCAATGATGATAGTGATTTTCTCCATTTTGCACTTACGGTGGAATTCTAACCTGTTAAAATGAAAGACGCTTTTAGTGATCCAAAATGGATTTGTGCTATAAAGGAGAAGTTGGAATCTATTGAGAAGAACAATACTTGGGAGTTGGTTGATCTACCGAATGGGAAGAATCCAATTGGTGTGAGATGGGTGTTCAAAGTGAAGGGAAATCTCAAGGGTGAAATAATCAATCATAAGGCTTGATTAGTTGCAAATGAATTCTTGTAAAAAGAAGGCATAAACTTTGAAGAGGTATTTGGAATGGCTGATAGGATTGAAATCATTAGGTTATTTGTTGCTATTATAAATATAAAAAAATTGGCCCATTTACCAAATGGACGTCAAATATGCATTTTTGAAGGGACTGCTTGAAAAAGAGGTGTATGTAGAACTGCACCCTGATTTTGTTGTGAGAAACAAAGAGATAAATTTCTAAAAGTTGAAGAAAGTGTTGTACAGTTTGAAGCAAGCTCCAAGAGCTTGGAACAAGAGAATATATGGTTTCCTAAAGGAGGTTGGCTTTAAGAAATGTGTATCCAAGCATGACGTGTATGTGAAACCAGATACAAGTCAAGGAGTGACTATCCTTTGTCTATATGTAGAAGACTTGTTGATAATTGGAAGAAATAAAAAGTGCATTTCTAAGTTCAAGACTGAACTTATGAAAGAATTTGAGATGACCGACCTTGACCTCATGACATACTTCATTGGCATTGAGTTCCACAAGTCAAAAAGAGGACTGCTCATGCACCAAAGTAGGTCTACGCTTGAGATATTGAAAACATTTGAACTGGAGAATTGTAATGTAGTCATTACTCTGGATGAACCGAGGCTACAGTTATCAAAGACTAAGGATGAGAAAGATGTTTATCTAACTCAATATAGAAGGCTGATTGGATCTTTGCGATATATGTACAATACTCGATCGGATGTGGCGTTTAGTGTTGGTATTATGAGTAAGTTCACGGAGAGACTGAAGGTGTCTCACTTAGAAGTAGTCATGAGGATCCTAAGATACATCAAAGGATCAATGGACTGTAGAATTCTCTGTATCGTAGTGGACACGGTCAAAAAATGAAATTTTCTCGGGTTTACCGATTCCAATTAGTGCGAAGATAAAGATGATCGAAAGTATACAACTAGATAAATCTTTATGTTTGATGGAACACCAATCTATTCGTGTTCTAAGAAGGAATCAATAGTTGCACTCTCGTCATGTGAGGCCAAGTACATTTTTGCTTCGTTATGTACGTGCCAAGTTGTATGGCTAATGAATCTATTGAAGGAGCTGAGAAGCAATGAGGGTGAGGCTGTTACAGTCCTAGTTGATAATGTTTCCACCATTAATCTTGATAAGAACCCAATTGTACATGGGAAGAGCAAGCACATTGAGATGAGGTTTCACTACTTGAGAGAACTTGTTAGTGAAGGAAAGTTAAGATTGAGATATTGTAGAAATGAATACCAAGTGACTGATTTGTTGACTAAGGGAGTCACAAATGATGTGCTCAAATAGTTGAGGATGAGAAGGGGGCATGGAAGACATGGAGAACTTGAACTAAGGAGGTGTGGTAGGTGAAATTTGATAATTCAAGTGTTGTAACCGGTTAAAGTAAGGAAACAATCACTTATGCAGCTGCAAAATAGAAAAAGCATCGTGGGAGTAACTGGTTACGTTAACCGATTACCAATGAAAGAAATATTTTTGTAGCTGCTGTAACCAGTTACAAGTTTAGTGTGACCGATTTTAGGTTCGAGAAAATTGTTTTTTCTTTTATTTGTTTATGTAATTTATATCCCAAATATATTATAATGCTTGTATAAATGCCTTAGAGGTATCCTCGTCAATTGCTAATGAAACATTTCTCTCTCTCTCTCTCTCTCTCTCTCTCTCTCTCTCTCTCTCTCTCTCTCTCTATCTATCTATCTATCTATCTATATATATATATATATATATATATATATATATATATATATATATATATATATATATATATATATATATATATATATATTATTCTAATTTTATCCATTATTCACCAATCTTGTGGTTCAAGTTTTAACATTAACATTTATTTCAAAAATTGTGTGTGCCATTGTTTAATAGAGTTAAAATCATCATTTGTCATATTTGAAATAATTTTTTTAGCAATTTGATAATCAAGGGTTGGAGAATTTTTCATGGCATCCTAGTTTTTATATTTGTTACCCTCATTGCTTACAATTTTATTAAAGTATTTGTAAATTAATAAAATCAATTTTTTGGATTCTTAAAAATATTGTTTTTTCGGATATTTTGATCAGAATATTGGATTTTTGCAAAATCTTTATTTCTTTCCTTTTTTATTTGATTTTTTTAGCAAATTTATGTGTAATATACCATATTTTTTTTTGGAAAATTCATGAAGATTTACCGAATTTACTAAAATGTCGGTACCAAAATTATGTGTGTTTATCAGATTTTCAAAAAACACGATTTAAACTAAATTGTTTTGAATGATTAAGAACAATTTTGGTAAGCACACATAATTTTGATCAAAGCATGATCTCTAAGGTCCTAAAGCATGATCTCTAAGGTCCTAAAGCATCTTTTAATCTCATTTTGATCAAGAGCATCTCAAATTTTTGTTGCTTATTTCTCAAGAGAAGTCAAAGGTTCATGTGTTTATTTCCATGTCTTCTTCAAAATTTGTGTAATTCAATCAAGATACATTCAAGGACATCTTATTTTGAGTTCATATGATCATCCATGTACCTTGAAATTCAAGGAAAGTCCAAGTGCACAAGTTTATTCCAAGAGGTTTGACAAAAAAGTCAACATTTGAAGCCAAAGTTCAAAGGATAACAACTCTTTCAACTCTCAACCTTTTTTTATGCTTCTTTTTTCATATGACTCTTCTCAATATCCCCTAAAACTTCTCTTTACGTAACAAGAGTCAATTATTCCTGGAGGATCATCAAATTTTTGGAGACATTATAGGTCATTTATGGACTTACTAAAATTTTACCTATTTTCAAGTGACTATTTCTCAACTTTCAAGATTCATAACTTCTTAAATTTTCAACATTTGAGGCTCATTATTTTTGCACAACATCATTTGTGATTCCCTCTACAAGTTTTCATCAAGAATCAAAGTTAAATTATGCTTGGAAGACCATGGAATTATTTGAGACATTATAGGTCATTTTCATCCATTTAGGACTTAAAATTTTCTAAGTTGCATGACCAGATTTTCGTGCCAACTTCCACATGTCACAACTTTGTGATCAAGCATCAAAATGAAACCTTTCTTGACACATTGTACTCTTTGATATGATGTCAACAAATTGAAAGAAGAATAGGATCAAAAAGCCTTATGAGCAAGGTGCCCCATTGTGTTGAACATGGTGACTTGGAACTGAAGAAATCACCATGATCCGAAATTTGAACTTCACTAATCTCAATTGTAAGCCAAATTACTACACATTTTGGACCTAAATATGTTTAATCAAGTCTCCAGAAGTTAATTGACTCTTAAAAGCATGATTTGGCTGAGTTTTGATGGATTGTAAGTCACACTTTCCACACATCTTGATCAAAATAGTTTTGCACGAATTGAGCATCATTTGGCAAGTATGAGATCACCAATCTCTTCCCTATAAATAGAGCAACAGGTTTGCTTTATTCACAAGATTTGGAGAGCTAAGAAACCCCTACTACACTCTGAAACTTTTCCAGAAAATTGAGCTATCATGTTTTAAATTCTAGCTTGTTTCAAACCAATTTCTTGATTCCATTAGCACCTCCAGTCTTCTATGAAGCTTTTGCAACAATTCCCAAGCTATGAGACCTTCTGAAGTGCCCAGACCAGATCGAGCTTCATCAACTTCTGATCACCATTTAGACAAGTTAGTTCTGAGTATCATTTGAACTCAAACAAGTTATCACAATGTAGTCATTCACTCTCTGATGCTTTCCCCTAACTTATCTGATGTTGATTGATCGTGTTCATCATTTAATTTTATTTTTCTTGGCCTGCTTATTTATGAAACTTCTATGAAATTCTCTATGCTCAATTTAGATAAATGAATTATGAGCATGAGGTTGAATTCGTGATGAGGAGGCGATCACACTGGTGGTAGTCACGTGTTCTGAATTTACCAAATGATGAAACTCTAGTGAGGGATCATCGTGGAAGGTCACCAAAGTTATCTCAAGTCATTTGAGTTTGGATACATGTTGGTAATTTGAAATGTTCTGATTGGTTCATTTTGAATTAGATCTCGTGTTTCATTTTTGCTAATTTCCATCGTGCGCCTTAACATGAGGATCGTTGGATATGCCACGTCAATTAATGAGGCCAGATCCAACGCTCCGTGCTTTTTCTGATTTTATTTATTTTTCTTTTTTTCATTTTAAATTTCTTTTTCTTTTAAAATTCATAGTAAATTCATTTTTCATCCAAAAAACCCCAAAATAATTTCTAAAATTTTATTTTATTTTTCTTCATCTGATTTTTATTTTTTTTTTACATTTTTATTGATTAATTTTATATTTTTCTTGAATGTTTTCTTTTCTCCTTCATTTTAATTGGTTTAAAAATAATTTTTAAGCATTTAAATTTTCTGAAAAAATTATTTTATGTTTCTTGTTTTATTTCCAATCTTTCATAATTTTCTTGGCCATTTATTTGGTATTTTGAAGGACTTTAGGGATTTTCTCTTTTATTTCCCTTTTAAAATTTATTTTAAAAATGTTTTTGATGCATTTTATTTTATTTTCTTGCATTTTATATTTGTTTGACCTTTGTTGACTTCTGTTGGCCTTGGATCTTAGTTGTTTTGACCATTGGTCTCATCAAACTCAATGGATCTTGAGTGTTGATGGGGTGAAAACCCTAATCCACCAAAATGGATGATTGATTTTGATGGTGACTTGATCAAGCATTTAATCCAATTTGGGTTTGTTTCCTCTTGTCTTCTTCTTCTTCGTCCATTTCACCCCTTGACCAATTTGATGGTTTGTGTCCATCTTGTTCAAGATGTGTGGATTGGTGCTTGATGAACTTTCATCATTTCAAATCTACCTCTTAATTGATCATGGATCATTTAAGGTACATTAGGTTGATTCATAAGTTTGTCCTAAGTATCATGAAGTATACATTGATGTAATGGACCACTCTCCTAACCTTTGTGCTTGAGAAATCCTCTTTTCTTTTTGTGTGACATAACTTTAGGAGAATGATTTACATATCATTTCTCTAGCATGTATTAACACAATCATTATTATTGACCGACCTCAGATAGTTGTGACTTATACATAAGTCCAATTACGATTGCTTAACATAACGCTAAATTTGTCCCGAAAGCAAGTCATTTTTATAAGTGAGATTGTAAGTCTCATATTTCCCATGGTATTATGTGAAAAATAATGCTTCCGTTTTTCCCTAATAGAGCTAGTGGCATACTTGTTGATTTAATCCAAGTTGGAACCCTTCTCATGGTGATGTAAAGGTCCATATTTTCATACTTTTGGGTGAATATTTTCATACTTTGTTTATGTTTATTCTCTTTTAACTTTATCCATTTGGACTTATTTTTATTTTGAAGACATTAAAAAAGGAAATAACCCTAAAAAATTGGTTCTCTTGATTCATGAACTTGTGGTTACCATCCTTGACATTGTTGTGGAGTTATGGACTTAGAACTAGACCCCGACCCTTGCTTTGGGAGTTTGTTATTTGAGACCTTAGGTTTCATATGGTACCTTTGAATTTGGAATTCTTTTGAAAACTTGGCTTGGTTATTTTGGTTTCATCTGATACATTGATTATTCGTTGCTTATTTGGCTTGCTTGAGGCTTAATCCAAAGGAGGGATTTCTTTCTTGACTTGTGTCATAAAAGTTGCTTTCTCTTGGTTAGATCTTTCTTCTTTAACTTTTACTTTATGTTCTACCCAGCGATTATTTTTCACTAGTACTTAAGTGAATGTAATTTTCATTTATAAGGGTGGCATTTTTAGCATTGCAGTAGGAGTACACTTGAAGTATCAAGCGTTTGAGAGAAAAAAGTCATCTTTCTACAAAATATACTTTTGCTTCCATTTTTATCTTGAAGTCATTTAACTTGCCAATTTACTTTTATTTGCTCTGCTTCATTTACATCAGTATTTTCTCTTTTATTGCTTTACTTTTATTACATTTCCAATTTTCAAAACATTGCATTCACTACCCAAAAGTATTACAAACACCCTACCCATAAAAACTACCATATACTCAACACATAATCTATTAACGAGATGGCACGTGTCGGAGCACCTCTCTCACGTTTGCTGGTAACTTCCCACATTCAATTCCCCATGATTAATCTCCACCATGGTGCACTGTCCTTCGACTTCGACAGGATTCCCCTTTCGTCGACCCAACCCCCTTGGCTTTCTGCCTCGTCGATCCAACCTCTGACTGTCATTTGGTCGACCTAACTTTACACCTCTTGGGTCAAAATTTGCCATCTAACAAATTGCCCCATAAAAAGGCTGGTTTTGACTTGAGCTCTTCGACCAAGAAGCTTGACTTTTGACTTTCCAAATTTTGGCTAGCCATCTAATCGTTAATGATGCTTTTGTGTGCAATGATGACTTTACTGCGTTACAATTTCCAGAACACACTATCATCATTACTCGTTACTCTCTAAGGCGTGGGATTTCAACTAAAGCTACCAACTCTCCCACTACCTCCTAGTTGTACAGTTGTCAGTCAACTAACGCTCGAGTATCCCTTGGTTTGCCTATAAATAACCACATTTTTACCCTCAAACTTTTCTTCTCGCTTTCGCAACTGTATATTTCTTTTGTAACTTTCACAACAATCTCAGTTCTAACAATTTTTTTTTGTTAAACTTCTTAACAATGGCTTCTTCCACTCGCACCAAAGGCGCTACCTCCTTCAACAATGGTGGCAACCCCATTGCATTTCAACTCAATGCAACAAAAAGCACGAAGCTTATTCCTCAACCTGTTTCTACTGATTAGGCAGTGCTGAAAATTTGGTAATGTCAGATGCTCATTCCCTTTGTCATTGACGGAAAACTAGTTGAATTTCATGGACCTCTTCTAGACTCAAAATCTACACCAAAAGAAGTCCAAGGCTTTTTCCCTGGTTATGTTCCTGCTGCTCCTCCAGCTTTCGCCAAAGATGGAGTTATCGACGTAAAGTTCATGGATCCAAAGGTAGGGGTCTTCAGGTCAATGCCTACCCCAGGAAACAAAGAATCTTTAGCTTGGCTCAACAAAGTCCAAAGGAAACGCCAAGATCAACGGAGAAGCGCGGGGATCTTCGACGCTATCCAGATCTCCAGGTATGCTCACTGAACCAATCCTTGTATGTTGTTAGCCTCTATGTATTTATGGGAAGGTTCGACCAATACTTTCCAACTTCCATGTGTATGTTGATGCCGACACTCTTTGACGTAGTGGCCATTACAAGTTTATCACCATTGGGCGATGCTTTCGACCCCACACCACCAACATAGGCCACTTTCTTTTTTGGTCGGGCTAGTCTTCAAAACTACATTGAGGACCACCACGACAAGGATTCTATCGAAGTTTCTGACGAAGAGCATATCGCTTTTCTAACAATGTGGCTCTTATATTACGTATTATGTCCTGGCTCTTTGCAGATAGCCAAGAGTTACATCAATCTGGTGATCCAAATCCATGAGGGTCGAAAAATTTCTTTGGGTAAGCTTTTACTAGCTTCCTTGTACCAATCTTTGTGGCTTGCAACCCTAAAATTAAAATTTCTCCATTCCATTACTAAGGCCTTGAACTTGTCGGGTCCCATGTGGCTTTTACAACACTAGTTGAATGCCACCTTTGAATATCAGTTAGGCTATCTAGTATCGAAGCACATACTTTGGTTAAATGAGGATCGATCAATCGAAGGAGCAAGGATTACCCTGATGACATGTCAGGAAACCCCTAACAAACACCTTTTCATGAAGTACCTGAATATGTTCATCGAGGCCGACAAGTTTGCCCCTAGTATGGCTCCGTTCGTGGATCAAAGTTTTGGTCCAAAATGGTTCAAAGATCCTTTCCCAGGTGAATCTCGTCATCTATCAGCGCAATCAAATGTTGTTTGGAGGGCGTTGTTGACCCCTACACAGCTATCCTTCATGATTGAAGCGGGGTGGAAGGGATATGACTTTATGAGTTACCAACCCAACTTGGTGGCTCACCAATTTGGACTAAGTCAAATGGTCCCAAAACCCTTGGTGTCACACTCGACTGACATCGTGTGATCTGGTCGATCCTTAAGTTTTAATGACCATAAAGCTTACATTCATTTTTACAAGTCCTATAAATGCTTTGAACTTCCTATGTTCAAGTTTCAACGGTCTTTTTTGACAACTGCTGAGTTCGACGAATGATGGGCCGACTACCAACATCAAGCTTTTTCCAGTGATCTTTTTCTCTAAAATATGATTGATGCCTTTTCCACTATCGTCGGTGATATATCGCCTCCACCACCGTCTAACGATGCTCCCGACACAACAATCCAAAACAACAACGATGATGAAGCCCCTAAAAAGTTAATTACTTCTCTTTCACTTTTCTCTTCTTTATAGAACGCGGGGACTAAACATTCCTTTTCTATGCTGTCAGGGTCGAAAAAGGGTTCCCCCATCTAAACCAGCCCCTAGTATACCTTCGAAAAAGCAAAGGGCGCCATTGACTCCAAAACCAAAGGTACTTAGTATTAAAGTCCTCATGAGGCTTTATATTCTAACAGTTTCGTCGACTTCTTACTTGTCCTATGACTCAGGTTCCTGAAGAGGTTCCTTTGGTTGAAAATGAGGATTCCGACGGCAGTGCGCATTCGCATATTTTCCCAACGTCAAAGGTTCTATCGATAACTCCCCTCACTCCAGCACGAAGAAGAAAGTCCAAGCTAAGAAACCCCCCTCAAAGGCCGTTCCTTCGACCATAAGCCCTGCAGTTCTAGATGACCTTGATGAGGTCTTTTCTCCTCATGGTCCAGAATAAAGTCCTCCTGTTTCTCCACCTCGCGTGGTTTCTCAAGTACCTGCCTTTCTTTACTTTTTTACCAACTTATGAGCTTTCTTTTCGAGATGAGTTCTGACTCTTTATATTCTAGGAACACATGGCCGACTCGACTTCTGCTGAGCCTGTGGTAGAACAGAGGGTCGATAATCAAGCTGCTGAGGTTATCTTGAGTCCCCAAAAGCAAGACGAGTTTCATAATTTATCACCTGAGACCTAACAAAATCCCATCGCTCAATAAACTCAAAACCCTCTGATTGTCGTTGGCGAAGGATTCTCTACTGGTACTTTGACTCCGGATGAGATTCTGGCTATAAAGAAACGAAATCCAATAGAGGCTTTAAGAAAATTGCAACAACTACGTCAGCTTTCGATTGAGGCACAACCTTCGTCTTTGACTGATGTACCTTCATTAGAGATGGATGTTTCCGCCACTCTCAAACTTCAACAGTTGAAGGACCTACTGTTTGAGCGTGAATTCCTAATCGTCCTCGAAGAAGAAGAAGGTTTAGCCCATGACGTATTTAAGCTCCTTGATGCACTTGCGCTTCATGAGCTTCCTATCCCAGTTGTCGAGTATTTCATTGAGTTTGAGGCTTTCTTTACCCAACTGGTCAAGGACCTTAACCTTCATCAAAATTTTGACTTTCAAATTAAGACGAAGATCAATAAAATGAGGCTTGAGTGGGATTTCAGCGAAGCATGCGAGAAGAAGCTTAGTGACTTCGAAGCCAAGAAAAAAGAGCGCCTCTGCTAACAACGAGCCTTCGACCAGAAAATTTCGGACTACCAAGCTCAAATAGCTGAGCTCAACAAGAAGATTGCTGAAGTGGAAGCGCAAAAAGCTTCCTTAGATACAGATGAGGAGCTTCCCGCACAAGACATCGTCGACCGCGAAGTTCTTAAAGGGATTTCTCATGGCGAAAAAGCCCTCAAGACCGAGGCTAGTATTAAGTAGCTGTGGGGGAGGAAAAGATTCCTGGATAGTAGAATTGGTCATGAGACGACCTCCTTAAAGGAATTTAAATTTAGATTTCCCGCTTGACCTTCTTTTGTATTGGTTCTTGTGAGGTCAGTCGACCAGTTTGTAATGGCTTTCATGTTATTTGAACGATTTAATGAGTATTTTAATTATGTCTGGACTTGAATCTCTTATAGCATAGGTTTAGATTTTTTCAAATATTTCCCATTTACCCTTAAGGTCCTTCAATCCATGCCTAGTTCCTGAATCTCATAAGCATTGTTTGTAAACGTTCGAATTACTTGAAACAATCCCTCCCTTTGGAGACCATTTTCCTAAGGTTCGATCTCTTCGATCCATAGGCAAAATTACTTTCCAAACTTAATCATCTACTGCAAAGGTTTTTGTTTTAACCCTTCTGTTGTACACTCCGGCCACACGCACTTTCTGTCGTATCAATACTTCCATTATGGCCAATCTCTCTTCGTTTAAATCAGCCAATTCATCGAACATCAACTCCCAATATTGCTCCAACTGAATATTGTTCTAGCGTTTCACCCTGACTGACTGTAAACAAATCTCTACTAGTAATACAACATCGTGCCTAAAAGTCAGACGAGAAGGCGTCAAATTTGTCACCTCATTTGGTGACGTTCGACAAGCCGATAGAATTTGGTCTAGAGTCTTATGCCATTTTTTTGGCTTTTTGGCAACATGTTTTATGATTAAACTGATTATTACCTTGTTGGCTGCTTCGACTTGACCATTTTCTTGTGCATAATAAGGTATAGAACTTACCAACCTAAGACCTGTTTCGACGGTGAATTCTTGCATCTTTTGCCCCATAAAAACCGAATCTTGATCTGTAGTAATGGTTTCTAGAATGCCAAATCTATATACGATATGTTCTTGAATGAATTCAATCACAGCCTCCTGATCCACTTGTACCAAAGGGATAGCTTCGATCAATTTTGTAAAGTAGTATATTCCGACCAAGATAAACTTTTGTTATTTCGATGAAGCCGGTCGAATCTCACCGATGACATCCAACGCCCATCCCATGAAAGGCCAAGGCTTAATAATCACGTGCAACTCACTTGCTGGTACGTGTTGGAGACTCGCATGCATCTAGAATTCTTGGGATCTGTAAGACCCCAATTTTGACCCTAAGATCCCTCATGGCATCATAACATTGCATTGACATAGCCTCAAGGATCATAAGCATCCTGGTTCCCTTTGCCTTTGGGGGTGGGATCTCTTGTGAGTTTGGTTTGAGATCACCAAGCATGCTTGAATTATATGTATTTGCTTTTCTCATTTTATTCACTAACGAAAAACACAAAAATATGTCGCTAACATCTCTTGTTTGTAGCTTGAGCAGTCACAAGGTCAAAAGCTTCTAGGAGATCCTATGTGCATTGATATGGTCAAGATAAGATGAAAGCAAGCATGGATATGGTTCCCAAATCTCTCATCCATCAAATATGCCCCCCAAGTATCTCAATTCATCATTTTGATCAAAGCAAATCAAAGGGTTTGAGGCTTGTTTCCCAAGGAAACCCTAATTCATCTGTCCATCAATTGTGCCTTGCTCATGAAGCAACCTCAACCCATGGTCAAATGCAAGCAAGGTAAGTTCTTTAATTCATAATTTCATGCATATTTGAACTTATTTGAGTGTCCTCAATCATCAATTCATCAAGATATGAGGTTTGGACTTGAGAAGTCGATCAGTCAATTCATCTGACTATTTTGAAATACACTGGGACCTGACTTTTTATGTGTTGGTAAAATGGAGATGACCCCAAGAGAAAAAATGTTCTTAAGAACCATATGAACAACTTTCATGTTCATCAAAAATTGATTTGAAGCTTGGAAGGTCATCATCCATTCCAAGACATTATAGGTCATTTTGACTGAAACCCTAATTTTGGGCCAACTTCCCAAGGACATAACTCATTCATTTTTCATGATTTTTAGGTGGTATCAAACTCATTGGGAATATTAAGATGTCTAATTCAAATGTTATGTTGAGTAAAATTGCAAAATCTCAAAAGAAATACATGTGATAATGCAAAATATTATAGGTCACTTTGGACCAAATACATTGAAATGTGAAAAAGTCCAACTTCAAGTGCCCATAACGTCTTCATCAAAACTCCAAATGATGCAAAATTTGAGTCCAAATTGATTGCCTTGAAAATATCTACAACTTTCATGTTGAATATTTTGTCATTTGGAGCTTCCATCATTGGGACAGAAGGGCTTGAACTTTGGCCAATTTTGAAAATTCCACATATACATGTTTTGCACCCTACACTTCAAGTTCAATTTTCATTAATTTCCAAGGCCCAAATGGAGTTTTTATCAACATAACATTTGTTCCTTATGCAATAAGCTTTCCAACCATTACTCATAAGGTTGCATTTCAATTTTGGACATGGCATTTTCGAAGACTTGAATGTAATAGTGCATTTTGTGAAAATCATTTCAATTGCCATGCATGAGCTCATACAATCCAATCTGCACGTCCATTCTACTTACATCATGCATAAGCTTCCATTTCCAAGTGGAATTGGGCCCTCCATGCGCCTGTACAGGCCCATGCATGGAGGCCCTTTCCATTCATGCAAGTTTTAATTCATGCATTCAGCATTGCTTCAGCTATAAATACAATGCCTTGGCCTCTCATTTTAGCAACGTGAAGGCGCTAATTGCTCCTGAATTGAAATCCTAGCCATCACTAAAGGAACTATTTCATTTCTCTTCAAATTTTTCAGATCTGAATTTTGATTTCATTGATCAATCTTCAGATCTCAAAGTTTCTAAACCTTCTCCTCTTGATCCATAGTGCCTACTGTTAGCAAAAGCATCCACAGATCTTGACTCAAAGCCTTGCAATTCAAAGGTTTACTTCAACTATTATTTGCTTCGAACCAGCTTGTATATTGTTCTATTTGCTTTGTTCTTGTGTGATCTGAAGTCCTCTGCATAGAGGCAACATTGATATGCTTTCAATTTTTAAAAATCATGAAGTTCATATGAACACCACAGAATTTCCACTTCTGATTTCTCTCAATCTAGAGATCTAGAATGGAATTGAGTGGTACAGGGGTGATGTACATCACCCCAGCTTTTGAATGATGCCTGGATCGTGCATTTTGGTTGCCATTTTTTCCTCTGCAATTTTTGAACCTCGCCGGAGCTGGCCGGAGAAGACGGTGGTGCTGACCACCGTCTGGTCTCCAGATTCAATCAGGAGCGTCCATTGCCTTTTCCAGATTGAATCTCGTGCATCCATTGTTATGACTTTATTAAAGGCAAAGTGTGTCTCATTTAACTAAGGAGTTTGGTGAACGCGCGCTTCTAGGCCGTGTGATGATCCACGTCAATTAATGAAGGATCATCCAACGCTCCATGTTTTTTCTCTTTTTCTAATTTCTGATTTTAATTTCTTTTATTTCTTTTAAGTCCATTTTATTTCTAAAATTCATATCTCTCTCATTATTGGTCCAAAAATTGTGGGACCAATTTCATTCTTCTCCTTTTAATTTCTAATTTCTAAAAATGATTTTTAATATTTTTTATTTTTCACTTGATATTTTTTAGTAATTTTCTCTTTTCTGGTTGTTTTTAATTCATTTTAAATAGTTTTTGATATTCAAAAAATACAAAAAAAAATTCCAACCTCTTTGAATAATGATAGATCTATGAAAAATATTCTCATCAATTTATTAATTGATTTGAGATTTATTTGAGATTTTAGTTCAATTAGGTTATTTTTATGGATTTTTAATTGATTAAAAATAGTTTCTGACTTTTAAAAATGCTGGAATTTTTTGTCAAACTTTGTTTGACCTTGTTGAACTTGTGAGAATTCACTTGGACTTTTCAAAGTTGATTTGAAGTGAGTTTGAAGTTTGACCTTTCTTTATTATTTTAATTCATGTTTTATTTTAATATTAAAAAAATGCCAAAAATATTTCATTTGTTTCTTGACTCCTAATCTTGATTTTGCTAATGTTTTCTATTGTTTGACCTTGATCTTCCCTATCTTTGGTCAATGCTTGTTGATTATACATACCATTTCCATTAATGCACTTTAATTCTTCTTCTTCTTTTTCTTTTTCTTTTTTTCTTTTGATCAATGAGTTAAAGATTGGTGGTTAGCATTGATACATGGAGGCTTAATCTTCCTTGATTCAAATCTAATTCATCTTGATCATGGATCAAGTGAATGGCTTTGCATTAAGGATAGATTGCTTCCTAAATCATGCAAAGAACCTAAATCAATACAAGATCATTTCTCATCCTCTTTTTGGCATGGCAAGTTGTTGGAGTTTGACTCACTAATCAAGACCTCTAACTTGTGTTGTTGCCTACATTATTATTGACCGACATAGTTGTGACTTCTACATAAGTCCAATGACGATTGCTTAACATAGCGCTAAATTTGCCTTATGGCACACTAACTATTAACCATTAACATTTACTTCTTGCACTTTACATTTATGCAATTTACTATTCTTGTATATATTATTCATTTGCTTTTTCCTTTGCTCATTTGAGCACATGTTTATGTTAATGCAATTTGCCTTTTGCTCACTTGAGCATATAATTGTGTATATTATTGTGCTTGTGTTTTGTTTTGTTTGTTGTGGATCAAATGCAAAGAAATGGACAAATGGACTTAGTTTCTAGGACTTTCCCTATGCAAATTGGAGTAAAAGGACCCTAATGTTGAAGATGGATAAGAAGGACCAAACCTCTAAACTTGTTCTTGTCCATTCTTGATTTACTTCATAGAACTTTTTGATGTGTGTGCTTTTGTGCTAGGGGATCCTATGAGAGATCAAATTGAAGAACCATTGCCATGTCCATCCAAAAGTGAAAGATACAAGAGACATTTGGGGATCTCCTAAGAGCTTGTTTGATTATGTTGATTGCTTGAGCTTACAATTATTTTGCTTGCATATTCCAAAGGATAGGAGCTACTTAGATCATCAATATGATCTCAAGAGGGGAACTCCATTTGTGGTCTTGTTTCTTATCCCTCATCTCTTGTATGATTAGGACTTTAGCCATTCTTCTTCTTCCCTCCACTCTAACCCAAGTCAAAACTTTTGTGCAAACGTTTAACATTTGTTTTCAAACATTAGAAACCTAAGCCTTATGCTTTTGATTTTCAAACTTTCTTTTTATAACACATATTTTGAATTGAATCCTAAGTCAACTTTGACCATATTTTGCAAATACTTTTCATTGGTAAATATAACTCACTCAAATACTTTTGTGGTTTCAATGGCCACTTCCTTAATCAACAGTTTTCATAACCTTTAGCTATTAGGTTTGAGTTATCCTTGAGGTAGATGTAATACTCACCTATATCCTTAGTGATGGACAATGAGTCTTCCATGCTTATTATAGGGTTAACCCTCACTAGCATGTTGAAGCTATCCTCACATGGTGGATTTGTGGTTTTAGGTTGAGTTTTCTCCTTTGGATAACAAAAGACCTTAAGGCTTTTGGACCAATCAATTCACCAACTCATTTTTGAGATTTTTAACCCGAACTACGAGGTTTTGATCCTAATCTTTTTTTAAGATGATACGTAGGCAATGGGTTTATCCATCCAAACATAAAATGTAAATAACTTGTATATTCTCTTCTCATCTCTTCTATCATGTTTGCACAAACAATTTTTCATAAAATACCAACCTTACAACAAGTATGAAAAGGGCTCCCTAGGAGTACCTAGGATGTTTTGGGTGCTTAAAACCTTCCCATTGCATAACCAACCCCCTTACCCCGATCTCTGACCTTTTTACTAGTTTTTGATTCGATAAAACTTTTAGGTTTTTGTTCGCTTTCTAACCATTCCTTTGGATAAATAAAAGTGCGGTGGCGACTCGACTTGTATGGTTTACCTTAGATTTAGTCAATATCTCTAATGGTAACGAATACCCCTCTACAGAAAAGTGGCGACTTTGCTGGGGAAACATTTGCCTAGTGGGTTTTGCTTACTTTTCATATTTGTTGTATTGTTGTGTATATTATTTTTGTGACATATTTTTGTGCAATTTGGGATTACTGTATTGTATGTAATGATTGAATTGCTTGAATATTAATTCCTTGTGCAATTTGTGAGATGAGTTCTATACCCGAACTCGAGTGCACTTAGGATAGGAGAATGTCATAGTCTTGTTGACTTGTGTGGAGTTATTCCTTAGCAAGTTGACTTGCAAGCCCATTCACTTGGTGAAGGTCATGTTGGGATCAATAATGTCACACAAGTAGTTGTGGTTAGACATTACTCTTTCCAATATAGACCTTAGAAGCCAAGGACCTTAGTTTACCAAGCCCATCTTGGCCTATTCTTAGGATGTAGTGCAAAAATCATTCAAGTGTAAGATTTGATACGATTTTTACGCGATACTACACTCATAAGAGTCTCTCTTGAGAATATTTTTGGAATACGAGTAGTCGTTTATCCGATAATATCCGAAAGATGGGATGATGACTATGGGAATCTCCTGTAGAACATGTTTGGCAGGTTTAAACCCTAGTACAATCCCTTTGGGTGGTTCTTAACCGAAACTCCATGCTCGTGATTTGCAACAAACCTTTGATTCATGGTTGATCCAGTCTTGTATCCTTAATATCAATGGAACTTGGGTGTTGATAAGGTGTAAACCATAATCCACCAAAATGGATGATTGATATTAAGGATGACATGATCCATCCTATGACCTTTATTTGGGGTGCTTTGCTTGATCCTTGAGTGTGATTGTTGCATTCATGCACCCATTTGCATCCATATCATCAATAATGAGGAAATTTTCAAGGAACTTAAGAGGTCTATTTGCAAATTTTCAGACATGGAAAGACAAAGAAGGAACACAAAGAAGTACAGTGTCAGACAACCCGACTTGAAAGAGCTAAGGAATTTGACATCCTATGTATTAGATCCCTTGGGTTTCAAGGCTCGTTTTGGGAAGCTTCTACCTGTTCTGACTACTCAGGTGGACGAAGGATTGATGAGTGTATTGGTGCAGTTCTATGATCCCTTGTACCGTTGCTTCACATTTCCGGATTTCCAGCTTTTGCCCACGCTTGAGGAGTATGCCTACCTTGTGGGTATACCTATTCTAGACCAGTTGTCGTTCAATGGCTTAGAGAGTGTTCCTACTTCTCAAGAGATAGCTGATATGTTGCATATAGATGAATCTCTGGTTGGTGCTCATATGACTACCAAAGGTGGAATTCAAGGTCTCCCTTCTGAGTTCCTCATTGCTCAAGCTACTATGTATGGGAAGGCCATGAGTGAGGACGCCTTTGAGGCCATATTTATACTTCTCATCTATGGGCTAGGGTTATTCCCCAACATCGACAAGTTTGTGGATGTGAACGCTATTAGGATTTTCTCTACTCTTAATCCCGTTCCAACTCTGTTGGGTGACACTTACTTTTCTTTGCATATGAGGAATGCAAAAGGTGGTGGTACCATTGTGTGTTGTTTGCCTCTGTTGCACAAGTGGTTTATTTCGCACTTGCCACATGCGGTCACCTTCAAGGAGAACAAAGGATGTCTACGGTGGTGTACGAGACTTATGTCTCTCACTAATGATGATATCTTTTGGTACAACCGTGTATATGATGGTGTGCAGATTATCGACTATTGTGGTGAATTCTCCAATGTGCCTCTTCTTGGTACATGTGGTGGGATTAACTACAACCCTATTTTGGCACGTCGTCAGCTTGGGTTCCCCCTAAAGGATAAACCTAATAACATTCTGTTAGAGGGTGTGTTCTTTCAGGAGGGTAAAGATCCCCAAGGCTTGAAGGGCAGGATGGCCCGTGCTTGGCGCAAGATCCATAGGAAAGGAAGGAAGGAGCTGGGTCCGAAGAACTGTATCGCTTTGGAGCCTTACACTTCTTGGGTTAGGAGGAGAGCTTACGAGTACCTCATGCCTTATGAGTATCCGAGACCTACACCTTTGGTTGTGGATGGGCCTTCAACCCTCCCTGACCAAGGAGTAGAGGAGTTGAGAGACGAGGACCGTTCGCGTGCCTGGATCCATGAACGAGAGGAGTTGCTTCAGCAGATCAGGGAGAAGGATGCTTTGATAGAGTTCCTTGAGCACCAAGTTATTGATGATCCTGATGATGCATGGACTTCTCTACTTCCTCAGTCTTTCAAGTTTTGGAAGAGGAAGTATGATCGACTCGCCAAAGAGAAGGTAGACATGGAGGCAGCCTATGAGAGGGAGGTGAAGAGGCTTCGTGCATCTTATCTTCCGGTCTCCAGAGCTTTAGATGATTGCTTCTAGGGTTCCATAGGATGATCATTTTCCTTCTCTCTTGTATTGTATTTGGTTACCAAGACTGTACTTCTTTGGTGTAAAATTTTTCCAAATATTATTTGATGTGATATTTCCATATATGATAAATGTTTAATATTTCCAATATTTGCAAATAAGACTCTAAAGTTCCTCTGATATAAAAATTAAATCATATGCATTGCATGCATCATGTGCATAAGCAGGTTTTTCTCTAGGATTCTTGTTCTATGGTCTAACTCTGTGTTCTTCATTTATTTTGAAGATAAGCTGACTCACCGGTACTACACCCGAGCCAACACATCAAGACCAATGGATCATTTGGAACAAGAGAACCGTGAGTTTAAATTAGATCCATTGTCAGTAATGATCTTGTCTGGCACACCATATCGGCATATAAGCTGATTCTTGATAAACTTCACTACCACCTGTCTGGTCACATTTGCATATGATGCCGCTTCAACCCACTTGGTGAAGTAATCAATTGCTACGAGAATAAATCTGTGTCTGTTAGACGCTTTCGGCTCAATCATGCCAATCATGTCAATTCCCCACACGGAGAAGGGCCATGGTGAGGAAATCACATTCAGAAGTGTCGGGGGAATATGAATCTTATCCGCATAAATCTGACACTTGTGGCATTTCTTCACGTACTTGCAATAGTCAGACTCTATTGTCAGCCAATAGTAGCCCGCTCTCAACATCTTTCTAGCCATGGCATGTCCATTGGAATGAGTACCAAATGAACCCTCATGGACCTCAGTCATCAACAAGTCTGCTTCGTGTCTATCCACGCATCTGAGCAGAACCATGTCAAAATTTCTCTTGTAAAGCACTTCGCCATTGAGGTAGAAACTGCCTGACAATCTCCTCAAAGTCTTTCTATCTTTAACAGATGCCCCAGGAGGGTAAATCTGACTCTGAAGAAAACATTTGATGTCATAATACCATGGCTTATCATCTTTCACTTCTTCAACTTCAAATACATGAGCTGGTCTATCTAAACGCATCACAGTGATATTAGGAACTTCATTCCACAACTTTACCATAATCATGGAAGCAAGTGTAGCAAGAGCATCTGCCATCCAATTCTCATCTCGAGGAATGTGACGGAAGTCAACCTCAGTAAAGAACGTCGAAATCCTCCTTGCATAATCCCTATATGGAATAAGACCAGGCTGATTCGTTTCCCATTCACCCTTAATCTGATTAACAACGAGGGCCGAATCACCATAAACATCAAGATGCTTGATGCATAGGTCAATGCATTCCTCCAATCCCATAATACAGGCCTCATATTCAGCCACATTATTCGTGCATTTAAAAGTTAGCCTTGCTGTAAAAGGAATATGTGTGCCCTGAGGAGTAATGATTACTGCCCCAATACCATTTCCATATTGGTTTACAATGCCATCAAACACCATACTCCATCGGGAACCAGGTTCTGGCCCTTCATCGAGTGTAGGCTCATCACAATCTTTCATTTTTAAATACAAAATCTCCTCATCTGGGAAATCATACTGAACTGACTGATAATCCTCGATCGGCCGGTGTGCCAAGTAGTCAGCCAAGATACTACCTTTGATAGCTTTTTGAGCTCGATACTCAATATCATACTCAGATAACAACATCTGCCAACGGGCAATCCTCCCAGTTAAAGCAGGCTTCTCAAATATATACTTGATTGGATCCATTTTGGATATCAACCAAGTCGTATGATTTAACATATACTGGCGTAAGCGCTTAACTGCCCAAGCCAGAGCACATCATGTCTTCTCAAGCATTAAGTATCGAGACTCACAATCAGTGAACTTCTTACTCAAGTAGTAGATAGCATACTCTTTCTTCCCTGATTCATCTTGCTGACCAAGGACACAACCCATTGAATCTTCAAGAACAGTCAGGTACATGATCAAGGGTCTTCCTTCCACAGGCGGAGACAGGATCGGAGGCTCAGACAGATACTCTTTGATACTGTCAAAGGCTTTTTGGCAATCCTCGGTCCAATCATGAGACTGATCTTTCCGAAGGAGCTTAAATATCGGCCCACATGTGGCAGTCATGTAGGATATGAATCTGGAAATGTAATTCAAGCGACCAAGGAAACCTCAGACTTGCTTCTCAGTTTTGGGCGCAGACATCTCCTGTATTGCTTTGACCTTTGCAGGATCAACTTCAATACCTCTTTCGCTGACAACGAAGCCCAATAACTTGCCAGAACGGACTCCAAATGTACACTTGTTGGGATTCAAATGAAGCTTATACTTTCTCAAATGCTGAAAAAGCTTCAACAGGTGCTCTACATGTTCAACTTCCGTTCTTGACTTAGCAATCATATCATCAACATATACCTCAATCTCCTTGTGCATCATATCATGAAACAAGGTAGTCATAGCTCGTTGATACGTGGCTCCGGCGTTCTTCAAACCGAAGGGCATCACTCGATAACAGAATGTTCCCCAAGGTGTGATGAATGTTGTCTTCTCCATATCCTCGGGTGCCATCTTAATCTGATTATATCCGGAAAATCCATCCATAAATGAGAAGACTTTGAATTTAGCTGTATTGTCTACCAACATATCAATATGTGGTACGGGGAAATCATCTTTCGGACTAGCTTTATTCAAATCTCTATAATCCATACACATTCGGACTTTTCCATCTTTCTTAGCCACGGGCACAATATTGGCCCCCCATTGAGGATATGTAGAAGTCACCAAAAACCCCGCATCAATTTGCTTCTGAACTTCCTCTTTGATCTTTACTGCCATATCAGGATGAGTTCTTCTGAGCTTCTGCTTCACAGGCGCGCACTCAGGCTTCAAAGGCAGGAAATGTTGCACAATATCAGTATCTAGACCAGGCATGTCTTCATATGACCAGGCGAAGACATCGACGTATTCTCGTAGCAATTCAGTCAACCCCTTCTTAACAGATTCTTCAAGGAGTGCCCCAATCTTCACCTCACGAACACAATCTTCAGACCCCAAGTTGACTGTTTCCAGATTCTCAAGATGTGGCTGAATGATCTTCTCTTCATGCTCAAGTAGACGGGTAATCTCGTCAGGAATCTCTTCAACATCATCTTCTTCCGCTTCAAATACAGGGAATTCAAAGTTGGGAGATGGTGTTGGGTCATTATATTCAATGGGTTTGATCAACCTGCATAATGATTTTGGATATGAAAAGCTTTAGAATTTAAACAAGGTAAATCATCATGCAGATGAAAAGATTAATTTTATTCTTTTTTAGGGTTTTATGTGATCACCGATTTCATGCAAAAAGCGAAAAGGGAAAATAATTGGAAAAACAAACATTTAACATGAATTTTATTGAATGAAAATATCATTGTATTTATGTTGCCAACAATGTCATCACTCCTCCTTTTGGCATGGGAGAAGGGTTTTTAAACAAAGTGATCATTACGTTGACTTGTGGATAACTGTAGGAATATCCACAGTGACCCAATTGTTGCAGATTCCCCCAGGGATGATGAAATTGTCTGAATCCTCTGCATCCTATTCCAAGACAGCAGCAGCTTCTTCATCCTGACCAGTGTGGATGAAACCTCCACTCTTGAATAACCCTTGCGCGTTGAAGACCCCAGAAGAAAAGCCAATGCCAGCCCGAGACTTATTCAAGTCTTATTCAAGTCTCTATAGTCCACACACATCCGGACTTTTTCATCTTTCTTGGGCACGGGCACAATATTGGCCACCCATTGAGGATATGTAGAAGTCACCAGAAACCCCGCATCAATTTGTTTCTGAACTTCTTCTTTGATCTTCACTGCCATATCAGGATGAGTTCTTCTGAGCTTCTGCTTCACAGGCACGCACTCAGGCTTTAAAGGTAAGAAATGTTGCACAATATCAGTATCTAGACCAGGCATGTCTTCATATGACCAGACAAAGACGTCAACATATTCTCGTAGCAACTTAATCAACCCCTTCTTAACAGATTCTTCCAGAAGTGCCCCAATCTTTACCTCTCGCACACAATCTTCAGACCCCAAGTTGACTATTTCCAGATTCTCAAAATGCGGCTGAATGATCTTCTCTTCATGCTCAAGTAGCCGAATGATTTCATCAGGAATCTCTTCAACATCATCTTCCTCTGCCTCAAATACAGGGAATTCAAAATTGGGAGATGGTGTTGGGTCATTATGTTCAATGGGTTTAGAAATCAACCTGCATAATGATTTTGGATATGAAAAGCTTTAGAAATCAAACAAGGCAAACATTATGCAGATGAAAAGATTGATTTTATTCTATTTTTTAGGGTTTTATGTGATCACCGATTTCATGCAAAAAGCAAAAAGGGAAAATAAATGGGAAAAACAAACATTTAACATGAATTTATTGAATGAAAATATCATTGTACTTATGCGCCAACAATGTCATCACTCCTCCTTTTGGCATGGGAGAAGGTTTTTTAAACAAAGTGATTATTACGTTGACTTATGGACAACTGTTGGAATATCCACAACGACCCAATTGTTGCAGACCCCTCCAGGGATGATGAAATTGCCAGAATCCTTTGTATCTTCTTCTAAAACGGCAGCAGCCTCCTCATCTAGACCAGTGTGGATGAAACCTCCACTCTTGAATAACCCTTGCTTGTTGAAAGTACCAGAAGAAAAACCTATGCCAGCCCGGGACTCGTTGTCTTCTAACTCAATCATTTTTCCCAAACCAGCAGTTGCACCACACTCAATGGCCAACTTCGCATCTCTATAGGAAGTAAATGAAGGAGTTCTCTTCTCAATAGGCTCAACTATAGATAAAGCTTGGAAAGGAGTTCCAACTTCATCCTCAGCATCTATGTACGAGAAGGAAGACAAATGGCTAACCAGGAGAGCCTTTTCCCTCCCTACCACCACCAGTTTCTTATTCTTCACAAATTTCAGCTTCTGGTGTAGGGTGGATGTCACGGCGCCAACCTCGTGAATCCATGGTCTGCCTAAGAGACAGTTGTACGATGGGTGGATGTCCATGACCTGGAAGGTGATCTGGAAATCACTTAGTCCAATCTTGATTGGGAGATCAACTTCCCCAATTACAGTTTTTCGAGACCTATCGAAAGCTTTCACAACAACCCCACTTTGCCTCATGGGCGGCCCTTGATACGACAGTCTTGAGAGAGTGGACTTCGGCAACACATTCAGGGATGACCCAGTGTCCACCAGCACATTGGACATGCCGTCGTCTTTGCAATTCATAGATATGTGTAATGCCAAGTTGTGGTCTCTTCCCTCCTCAGGAAGATCAGAGTCACAAAAACTCAAATTGTTACAAGCAGTAATATTTGCAACAATGCTATCGAATTATTCTATCGTGACATCATGATCTACATGTGCCACATCCAAAACTTTCTGCAGAGCCTCTCTATGTGGTTCTGAATTCAGTAGTAATGGTAACACGGATATCTTGGATGGCGTTTGTAAAAGCTGGTCTACAACGTTGTACTCGCTCTTCTTGATGAGCTTCAGCATCTCATCACAGTCTTCTTTTCCATTGTCACTAGGGCCAACAGAAGTAGGATTTTTCAGTACAGAGGAGGGTTTAACAGCAAGTTCCGAATTCGGAGAATTCACCGCATTCCCAATCGGGCGTTCAACAAAATCAGCATTAGCTTGAGGCTTCGGTGGTGCTGAAAATACACGACCACTGCGGGTCAAACCACTTACGTCAGCAATATTCACAACAGAGGAAGAAGGCAAAGGCACCTCTTTCCCATCTTCTACAGCAACAACGTTGTAACGAAAGGGAATTGCCTTTTCAAAAGAGTATGGCACAGGACCGGCAGGCTTAATGATTAAGGAAGGAGAAACCTTCTACTTGCTACCATCGTATTTAATGATAACAGGTTCGGGCATCCGGAACACTGGGGAAATTACGTTGACCTCAGGCTCATCTTCGTCAACATTCATATTCTGAAGGATTTCAATAACTCCTTCATCCAGCATTTCCTGAAGATCTTTGCGCACCTAGTGACAACCCAATCGGTTAACAGGGAAAATTCGGCATCTATCATGGTCGTGCTCATAGTTACTGCATTCGCACAGTAAACGGTGCAACTCAACCAAAGATTGTCGAATATGACTAACATATTTGACCTTGTATTTTCCAGGGCAGCACTGGACCATGTTGACGGATTTCCCATGCTCGGGCAATGGGTTCTTCTTCACGTTAGGACCTACGTCCTCAAAACACAGAATGCCACACCTCACAAGGTCTTGAACCTTGGTCTTCAAAGGATAGCAATTCTCCACGTCGTGGCCGGGAGCACCAGAATGGTAGACACAATGCAATTCGGGCTTATACCACCACTGGGGGTTAGCAGGTATAGCCGGTGGGTCTCTTGGAGTAATCAACTTCCTCTCTATCAAAGAGGGATATAATTCTGCATACGTCATCGGAATAGGATCAAAAGTGACCCTTTTCCTCTCATAACTAGTGCTGGTTTGATTACTGTTTCGAGGCCGGTAGGCCTGCTGTTGCGGACGGTGTTGTTGCTGATATTGCTGAGGTGATTGCTGATTGTTGCTATGTTGATTGTCTCTGAACACAGGTGCTATATGAGCCACCTGGTGCTGGTTACTGGCGGGACGCACAGTCTTCCTCCTCACAGAGGGTCTTCTTGGTTTCACATGGGAGGTCATAACATGCGTCTCTCCATCTTTCTTCTTTGCAAACGCCCCATAGCGCTTGGCAGAAGAGCCTTCTTCTCTGGTTAGACGTCCTTCTCTAAACCCTTCTTCTAGAAGCATCCCCATATTCACCATCTCGGTGAAGTCAGAAGGAGCGCTAGCAATCATCCGCACATAATAGAATGAACTCAAGGTCTTCAGGAAGATCTTGGTCATTTCCTTCTCTTCTAGCGGAGGCCCAATCTGTGCTGCCACCTCTCGCCACCTCTAGGCGTACTCTTTGAATGTTTCCTTGTCCTTTTGGGACATGGCCCTCAACTGATCCCTATCAGGAGCCATATCCACATTATATTTGTATTGCTTGACGAAGGCCTCGCCAAGGTCGTTGAAAGATCGGATGTTCGCACTGTCTAACCCCATGTACCATCTCAGGGCGACACCGGATAGACTATCCTGAAAGTAGTGGATGAGCAACTGGTCATTATCAGTCTGAGTAGACATCTTCCTGGCATACATGACCAGGTGGCTGAGAGGACAAGTATTTCCTTTGTCCTTTTCAAAGTCAGGGACCTTGAATTTCACAGGAATCTTCACTTTGGGAACCAAACATAGTTCGGCAGCAGACTTGCCGAAGAGACCCTTTCCTCTAAGAGTCTTCAATTCCTTGCGAAGCTCAAGAAATTGATCATTCATGGCGTCCATCTTCTCATAGACATCTGGGCCCTCAGACGGCTCAGAATGATAGATGGTGTCATCTACCCTAGGCATGGTATGCACAACAGGAGGAGGAATAGCAAGGACTGGGCTAGATGTCGGCATAGAAGCAAAAGTGGGAGCAGGACCCTCAGGCATGAATTTAGGAGGCATCCCCCACGGAAACCCGGTTGGCATGGCTGTAGGAGCAAAGTGTGCACTGGCGGCAGGCACAGTAGAGGAGACAATCTCTGAGATAACTGTCCTCTAGGGAGGAGTTGAAGGCATTGGAGAAGACTGGCTCTGGGCAGCCAAGAATGATTCCATCAAAGCACTCAGTCTGGCTACTTCTTCTTTGAGTTCACGGTTCTCTTGCTCTAGTTGATCCATCAGTCTTGCAGAGTTGGCTCTAGTATAGTACCAGTGAGTAAGCTTGTCTTCAAAATAAATGAAGAGCACAGAGTTAGACCACGGGACAAGAGGCCGGAAACAAAACCTGCTTATGCACATGATGCATGTAATGCTTGTGCATGTGATTTGTTTTTATATTTCAAAGGAACTTTAGGGGTTTACTTGTAAATTTTGGAAATATTAAACATTCATCACATATGGAAATATCTCATCAAATAATACCATGGGAAAGAAGTACAACATTTGTCAATCCTACACAAGAGAAAAGGAAAATAATCATCCTATGGATCCCTAGAAACAATCATCTAATGCTCGGGACACAGGAAGATAAGATGCGCGAAGTCTCTTCACTTCCCTCTCATAGGCTGCCTCCATATCTGCCTTCTCCTTGGCGAGTCGATCGTATTTCCTCTTCCAAAACTTGGAAGACTGAGGAAGTAGAGAAGTCCATGCATCATCGGGATCATCAATAACTTGATGCTCGAGAAACTCTATCAAAGCACCCTTCTCCTTAATCTGCTGAAGCAACTCTTCCCTTTCACGGATCCAGGCACGTGATCGGTCTTCGTCTCTCAACTCCTCTACTCCTTGATTAGGGAGGGTTGAAGGCCCAGCCATAATCATAGGTGTAGGTCTCGGATACTTGTAAGGCATGAGGTACTCAGATGCTCTCTTCCTTACCCAAGCAGTATAAGGCTCCAAAGCGATGCAATTCTTAGGACCCAACTCCTTCCTTCCTTTCTTATGAATCTTGCGCCAAGCGCGTACCATCCTAGCTTTCAAGCCTTGGGGATCTTTACCCTCCTGAAAGAACACACCCTCTAACAAAATGTTATTAGGTTTATCCTTTAGGGGGAACCCAAGCTGACAACGTGCCAAAACAGGGTTGTAGTTAATCCCACCACATGTACCAAGAAGAGGCACATTGGAGAATTCACCACAAGAGTCGATAATCTGCACACCATCATACACACGGTTGTACCAAGAGATATCATCATTAGTGAGAGACATAAGTCTCGTGGACCACCGTAGACATTCCTTGTTCTCCTTGAAAGCGACCGTCTGAGGTAAGTGAGAAATAAACCACTTATATAACAGAGGAAAACATCACACAATGGCACCACCACCCTTTGCATTCCTCATATGCAAAGAGAAATAGGCATCACCCAACAAAGTGGGAACGGGATTAAGAGTAGAAAAGATCCTAATAACGTTCACATCCACAAACTTGTCGATGTTGGGGAACAACACTAACCCATAAATGAGAAGTACAAATATGGCTTCAAAAGAATCCTCACTCATGGCCTTCCCATAGATAGTAGCTTAAGCAATGAGGAACTCAGAAGGGAGACCTTGAATTCCACCTTTGGTAGTCATATGAGCACCAACCAGAGATTCATCTATGTGCAACATGTCAGCTATCTCTTGAAAAGCAGGAACATTCTCCAAGCCACTGAATGGCAACTGATCCAGGATAGGTATACCCACAAGATAAGCATACTCCTCAAGGGTAGGCAAAAGCTGAAAGTCCGGAAACGTGAAGCAACGGTACAAGGGATCATAAAACTGCACCAATACACTCATCAATCCTTCGTCCACCTGAGTAGTCAAAAGAGGAAGAAGCTTCCCAAAACGAGCTTTGAAACCCAAGGGATCTAGTACACAGGATGTCAGATTCCTTAACTCTTTCAAATCTGGTTGTCTGAAGCTGTACTTCTTTGTATTCCTTCTTTGTCTTTCCAGGTCTGAAAATTTTGCAAATAAACCCCTTAAGTTCCTTGAAAATTTCCTTTATTATTGATGATATGGATGCAAATGAGTGCATGAATGCATGGATGCAACAATCACACTCAAGGATCAAGCAAAGCACACCAAACAAAGTTCATGGGATGGATCATATCATCCTTAATATCAATCATCCATTTTGGTGGATTATGCTTTACACCTTATCAACACCCAAGTTCCATTGATATTAAGGATATATGAACGGATCAACCATGAATCAAGGGTTTGTTGCAAGTCACGAGCATGGAGTCTTGGTTAAGAACCACCCAAGGGAAATGTACTAGGATTTAAACCTGCCAAACATGTTCTACAAGAGGTTCCCATAATCATCATCCCATCTTTCGGATATTATCGGAGACACGACTACTCGTATTCCAAAAATATTCTCAAGAGAGACTCTTATGAGTGTAGTATCGCGTAACAATTGTATTAAATCTTACACTTGAACGACTTTCGCACTACATCCTAAAAATAGGCCAAGATGGGCTTGGTAAACTAAGGTCCTTGGCTTCTAAGGTCTATATTGGAAAGAGTAATGTCTAACCACAACTTACTTGTGTGACATTATTGATCCCAACATGACCTCCACCAAGTGAATGGACTTGCAAGTCAACTTGCTAAGGAATAACTCCACACAAGTCAACAAGACTACGCCATTCTCCTATCCTAAGTGCACTCGAGTCCGGGTATAGAACTCATCTCACAAAGATCACCAAGCATACAAGGAATTAATATCAAGCAAATCAATCATTACATACAATACAGTAATCCCAAATTGCACAAAAAATATGTCACAAAACAAAACAATTCAACAAGCATGAAGAGTTGGCAAAAACCACTAGGCAAATATTCCTTCCCCATCATGGTCGCCACTTTTCTGTAGCGGGGTATTCGTTACCATTAGAGATATTGACTAAGTCCAAGGTAAATCATACAAGTCGAGTCGCCACCGCACTTCTATTTATCCAAAGGAATGGTTAGAAAGCGAACAAAAACCTAAAAGTTTTAACAAAAAAACTAGGTAAAGAAACAAAGATCTGGGTAAGGGGGTTGGTTATGCAATGGGAAGGTGTTAGGCACCCAAAACATCCTAGGTACTCCTAGGGAGCCCTTTTCATACTTGTTGTAAGGTTGTTGTTTTGTGAAAATTTGTTTGTGCAAACATGATTGAAGAGATGAGAAGAGAATATACAAGTTTATTTACATTTTTATGTTTGGATGGATAAACCCATTGCCTACGTACCATCTTATAAAAAGATTAGGATCAAAACCTCGTAGTTCGGGGTAAAAATATCTCAAAAATGAGTTGGTGAATTGATTGGTCCAAAAGCCTTAAGGTCTTTTGTTATGAAAGGGAGAAAACTCAACCAAACCACAAATCCACCATGTGAGGATAGCTTCAACATGCTAGTGAGGGGTTAACCCTATAATAAGCATGGAAGACTCATTGTCCATCACTAAGGATATAGGTGAGTATTACATCTACCGCAAAGATAACTCAAACCTAATAGCTAAAGGTTATGGAAAATTTGATTAAGAGAGTGGCCATTAGAACCACAAAAAGAAATTTGAATAGGTTATATTTACCAATTAGAAGTATATGCAAAATGGTCAAAGTGGACTTAAAGATTCAATTCAAAATAAGTATCGTGAAAAGAAAGTTTGAAAATCAAAAGCATAAGGCTTAGGTTTCTAATGTTTGAAAACAATGGTTAAATGTTTGCACAAAAAGGTTTTGGCTTGGGTTAGAGTGGAGAGAAGAAGAAGAAGGGCTAAGTCCTAAGGAAAATAAAAGGGTGAAGGAAAAGAAAATGAGCCACACAAGGAGTTCCTCTCTTGAGATCATATTTATGATCCAAGTAGCTCCCATCCTTTGGAATAAGCAACCACTAAGTATAAGCAATCAAACAAGTCTCAAAAGAGATCTTCGAGGTGCCTTGTATCTTCCACTTAGATGAACATGGCAATGGCCCTCCAATTAAGCTCAAATGGGAACTCCTAGCACAAAAGCACACACATCAAAAGTTCCATGAAGTAAAACAAGAATGGACAAGAGAGAGTTAGAGATTTGGTTCTTCTAATCCATCTTCATCATTAAGATCCTTTCACTCCAATTTTGCATAAGGAAGGTCCTAGAAACTAAGTCCAATTCTCCATTTCTTTGCATAGGGAAAGTCCTAGAAACTAAGTCCATTTCTTTGCATTTTAGTCCACAACAATCAAATCAAAAGAAAACAATCACAATAATATATACACAATTATGTGCTCAAGTGAGCAAAAGGCAAATGGCATTAACATAAACATGTGCTCAAGTGAGCAAAGGGAAAAAGCAAATGAATAATATGTGCAAGAATAGTAAATTGCATTAAAGTAAATTGCATAAAGTAAGTTGCATAAAGTAAATGTTAATTGTCAATAGTTAGTGTTAGTAGTTAGTGTGCCATAAGGCAAATTTAGCGCTATGTTGAGCAATAGTAATTGGACTTATGTAGAAGTCACAACTATCTGAGGCCGGTAAATAATAATGTAGGCAACAAACACAAGTTAGGAGTCTTGATTAGTGAACCAAGTCCCAACAACTTGCCATGCCAAAAGGAGAAGAGAATTGATCTTGTATTGGTTTAAGCCTTATGCATGATTTAAAAGACAACCTATCCTTAATGCAAAGCCATCCACTTGATCAATTGATCAAGATGAATTAGATTTGAATCAAGGAAGGTTAAATCCCTCTATTCAATGCTAACTTATCAACCTTCAACTCATTGATCAAAAAGAAAAAGAAAAAGAAGAAGAAGAAGGAGATGGATAAGAGAAAAGGAAATGACAAAATTAAAGTGCATTAAGTGAAACCTCATGTACCAATTCTCATATGTTGACTAATGACATTGAAAGTCAAGGTCAAACAATCAAAAACATAAGTGAGATGAAGATTGGAAGTCAAGAAAAGAATAAAATATTTTTGGCATTTTTTAATATTTAAAATAAACTTGAATTAAAATATTAAAGAAAGGTCAAACTTCAAAATCACTTCAAACCAACCTTGAAAGGTCCAAGTGATTTATCCTAAGTTCAATAAGGTCAAACAAAGTTTGACAAAAAATTTCAGCATTTTTAAAAGTCAGAAACTATTTTTAATCAATTAAAAATGAATAAAAGTAACCTAATTGAACTAAAATCTCAAATAAATCTCAAATCAATTCAAAAATTGATGAGAATATTTTTCATAGATCCATCATCATTCAAATAGGTTAGGAAAATATTTTTGTATTTTTTGAATATCAAAAACTATTTAAAATGAATTAAAAATAACCAGAAAAGAGAAAATTCACAAAAAATATCAAATGATGAAATAAAAAATATTAAAAATCAGAAATAGAAACTAGAAATTATTTGGCAAATAATGCAATTGGTCCCATATTTTTTGGATAAAAAATGAAAGAGATATGAATTTTAGAAAATGAAATGGAATTAAAAACTAGAATGGAAATTTAAATCAGAATTTAAAAATAAGGAAAAACGTGAGGCGTTGGATCAAGCTTATTAATTGAGTTGGCACATCAAACGTTCCTTAGGCGCGCGTCCACCAAAGTCCAGAGTCAATGCGTGCGCATGTGAAACAAATAAAAGTCATAACAATGAATACTTGATCGAATCTGGAAAATGGATCGAACGGTCCAGATTTAAACTGGATATGATGAAGCCACCGGAGCCACCGTCTTCTCCGATGAGCTTCCAGATTCCGGCCAAAATGCAGAACTTCAAAAGGCAACCAAAACGTGCGATCTATACATAAATAGAAAGCTAAGATGATGTACATCATCTCTATACCATCCATTTTACTTCTAGATCTCTATGATTTGAGAAATCAGAAGTTGAAAAATCTGGTGTTCATCATGAACTTAATGAATTGTAAAAATTAAAAGCATAAACATGATGCCTCCATTGAGAGGACTTCAGCCAACTCAAAATCACAGCCAATAGGTCCAAGAATTAGGAGAATCGAAGAAAATACCAGTTGGAGTTCAAGTTTGAGTTCTGGTGATTTAAGCTTGAAACCTTGCTTGCTTTATCAAAACAGAAGTTCAATGAAGTGTATAATGAAGGTCTAGAAGCATTAGATCTATGAATACAACCAGATGAAGCTGAATTCGAGATCTGAAAATTTTAAGAGAAATGAAACTTGCTTCTTTAGTGATGGTTGGGGAATGAATTCTGCAGCATTTCAGGTTGAAAATTTTGGGTGTGTAATGGAGGGAATGAAGCTTCTATTTATAGAGAAATTGGCAAGGAAAGGGTGGAATGATCCGTGTGCATAAATTTGGATACCACTTGCATGGGCTTGCATGATCACCCAATTGTGCAACAAGATTTCAACATGAATTCCACAATTGAACCTAATCATTCACCTCTTCGAAAATACCATTTAGAAAATCCAAGCATAGGCATATGGGTAATGGTTGAAAAGGTCTTTGTATGAGGAACAAATGTTATGTTGGTCAAAAGTCCATTTGGAATGTGGAAATTTATGAAATTTGAGTTTAAAGTGTGATGTGCAAAACATGTCAAGGCAAGGTTTCTAAAATTGGCCAACTTTCAAGCCCTTCTGTTTTGATGATGCAAGCTTCCAATGAAAAAACCTCCAACATAAAAGTTGTATATCTTTTCAAGACAATCAAAATGGACTTAAATTTTGCATCATTTGGATTTTTTTATGAAGAAGTTATGAGCACTAAAAGTTGGACTTTTTTGACTTTTAATGCATTTGACCCAAAAGGACCTATAATGTCTTGCATTATCACATGTATTTCCTTTGAGATTTTGAAATTTTGTTAAACATAACATTTTAAGTAGACATCTTAAGCTTTCTAATGCATTTGATCCCACATCAAAATCATAAACAATGAATGAGTTATGTCCTTGGGAAGTTTACCCAAAATTAGGGTTTCAGTCAAAATGACCTATAATGTATTGGAATGACAGATAGTTTTCCAAGCTTCAAATAAAATTTTGATGAATATGAACGTTGTTCATATTGTTCTTAGGAACATTTGTGTTTTTGGAACCATCTCCATTTGACCAACACATAAAACGTTAGGTCTCAGTGTATTTCAAAATAGTCAGATGAATTGACTGATCAACCATTCAAGTCCACAACTCATACCTTGATGAGTTGATGATTGAGGATACTCAAATAAGTTCAAATATGCATGAAATGAAGAGTTAAAGAACTTACCTTGATTGTATTTGACCATGGGCTGAGGTTGCTTCATGAGCAAGGCATTGGGATGCACAGATGGATTAGGGTTTCTCTGAAGAACAAGGCCTCAAACCCTTTGACTTGTTTTGATCAAAATGATGAATTGAGATGCTAGGGAGGCATATTTGATGAATGAGAGCTTTGGGGACCATTACCATGCTTGCCATCATTTTCTCTTGACCATGTCTTTGCACAAAGGATCTCCTAGCAGCTTTTGACCTTGTGATTGCTCAAGCTACAAACAAAAGATGTTAGTGACATATTTTCTGTGCTTTTGGTTAGTAAACAAAATGAGAAAAACAATGATATACAATTCAAGCATGCCTGGTGATCTCAAACCTTTCACAAGGAGTCCCACCCAAAGGTAAAGGGGACTAAGATGCTCAATGATCCTTGAGGCTATGCAATGCAATGTTATGATGCTATGAGGGATCTTAGGGACAAAATTGGGGTCTTACACACGCACCTATAATTTTTTACCAGTAAAGTGACGCATACCATGGGGCCCCAGTAAAACTAACCTGGGCCACACCTTTTCCATCCTCGTCACCCTACTTACGGTTACCCTCCACTCTTATGCCCATCCACTTTCTCCCATGGTTAATAGCAGATATCCATACCCTATGCCATAAGGTACTAGTGGTAGCAGTGATATTGATGCCCTAACGGAGATTCCAGATGCGTGCCACCATGGACAAATTGCGCCACAATAACCAGACACTGGAAGATGAAATTCACAGTGTAGCGGTAAATTCATTACCATTAAGCTATGTATAAACTTAACGTCAATAAAACTAGAGTCGCCATCGCACTTTTATTGTTTCCAAAGGAAAAGGGAAAAGTACGAACAAAACCCAAAGATAAGAAGTTTTAAAATCAAAACTAATAAAATGCTAGAGATTACAGGTAAGGGGGTTGGTTACACAGAGGGAATGTTTAGCACCCAAAGTGTCCTAGGTACTCCTAGGGATCCCTTTTTTATGTGTGTATGTGTTTTTGGCATAAAATATATTTGCAATAAATAGAGTGGGAAGATGAGAAAAGAATTCATTAATTATATTTTTGTGTTTGACAAGACCTTCGGACTTGTGCCTACGTGCCAACATAAAAATGAGGGATCAAAACCTCGTAGTTTATGGTATCAATTTCAAAGTGAGTTGATTACTTTTAACAAAAGTTTATGTTTAGAAGAGGCACAAAAGACCTAAAAGAGTTTGAATGAATGTTAGTTCTTTTTGTCTTTTTGAAATTTTAAGTCAAGTATGGTTAAGTTCATTTACAAGTTTGTATTTAAGAAAAGAAGTTAAAAATGCAATGGCATAAGGCCAAAGTTTCTAATTTGCAATAAAGAGTCTAAGTTTAAAAGTCACAAGCAAAGAAGATTTTTAAAGGGGGAGATATTTGAATTTTAAGAAATGGGAGGAGATGAAGAGACTAATCCTAAGCAAAAATTTAAAATTTCAGAGTTGAAAACATCTGACTAATGGGATGCAATCCAATAGACAAGAATGTCATATAGAAACCCACTTTTCCTTTGGATTTTAAATCAAGCAATATCAATAAGCAAGTAGCAAAATGAAGAGCAAAGCATCAAATAAATATAGCCACATCCAAGCTAGCAACTTCATAGTCTTCTTTTTAATCCTCCTTTGCATCAGATGACATACTCCTTGAATGGCTCAGAATAAGGCATTAGACACAGGTTCAAAGTATCATTTGCATCAAGACTATGTAGCATATGAACTCATGTGGATCTCAATACTTGCATCAGATGAAAAATAAAATCACAAGAACTTGGTTTCAGAAATGTTGGCATTGGTCAAGTCCTTTTGCATAGGGAATGTTGCCTAATCCTAAGTCAAAAGCTCATATCACATCCAACAGTCCACACAAACATTTTTTAGGGTTTTTTGTTGTTTATTAGATATTTTAAGGTCCTAAGACCATAAACATAAACAAGATACACAAACAAATATATACAATCACAATATATGGCTCAACTGAGCAAAGGGAAAATGGCACAAACATAAACAAGTTAAATGATATGTAAAATGGCAAATGAAATTGTAAATGACTTGAATTTAAATTGCATAAAGTAAATGGCTTAAAATTAAAAGCAAATAATAATAATAGTTAGTCAAATGTTAGTTGATTAGATATTAGTGAAGTTTTTCTTTTCAATTATTTAAGACATTCTTTGGAGAAAACTCAACCCTCTATTCACAAGCATGGATCCTTGAACCAAGATATCTTCCAAAGGAAGGAAAAAAGGCCAAGTTTCCATATAATACCATGAAAGGGGGGAGACTTACAATCTCACTTACTAGAATGTTATGCCTTTGGGTCAAAATTTAGCGCTATGTTAAGCAATCGTAATTGGACTTATGTAGAAGTGACAAATATCTGAGGCGGGGCAATAGAAATTTTGGTGGTAATGCATGTTAGAGATGTGATACAATGAACCATACTCCTAAAACATACCACACAGAAAAAGAAAAATGATCAAAAGATGCACCTAATCTCATCCATACTTGTATTGGTTCATCTAACACAAAGTTATTGATGAACCAATTAGCCTTAGGATATTGAGATGTCATTGGTCAATGAGAGGGATGGGATACAATGGGATTGAAGATGAAGAGGGAGGGGAAATGAGACAAACACAAATTGGTCATGGGAGGAATTTTATCAAATTAAAATCATTCATTCATTTCGGGAGATGAAATATACATTTCATCAATCCCCTAAATCCAATGATTTTAATCCAACAAAAGTCAAATCAACCTTGACCAAGGCCCAAACACATAGTCAAACTTCACAAGTCAATAAAAATGGCTCAACATAATTTTTACATAATTAAACAATTAAAAATCAAATTAAAATGCCTTAAATTAAATTATGTTTGATCAAAAACCTAAAACCTCTTCAAAACACCAAAAAAATGGCCTTGGAGGAAAAATTATGTTTTATCATATGTCAAACAAGGTCAAACGACCTTGGAGGAAAAATTTCATCATTTTTGAAAAGTCAGAAGTATTTTTAGATAATTAAAAATATGCACAAAAACAATTAAATCATGAAAAATATCAATATTAATCCAAAAAATAATTTTAATTCAGAAAATGAAAGAGAAAAATATATTTTTTTGGTGAAAGTTCCATATTTTTGGGATTAATAGTGAAATTAATATGAATTAATTAAAAACAAGCAATTAAATGGAATATTCAGAAATTCAAAAAAACGTGGACCATCTGATCTCCCTTATTAATTGAGGCGGCAGATCAGATGGTGATTAGCGTGCGTTCCACATGTGCCTTGGTCAGCTGAGACGCACGCGTGGTAATCAAAAGCAACGCCTAAGATTAAAACAATTTAAATGGATCCTATGGTTGAGATGCTTGCCAACACATCGCCGGAGCCAGAGCTCCGGTCTTTTTCTCCAGTGGACCTCACCGGACTGGTCCACCTTCAACCATCACCAAAATGAAAAAGTAAGACATGAATTTAAAGAAAAAATGCTCAGGAGCTCGAATCTGGCCTCAATTTTGTCCAATTCCAAGTATATGAAAAGATACAGGGATTTGAATTTTGAGGATCATGAAGTGAGTTACTTTGATTTGACCTCAAAGAAACTCAATCTTGTTGCCTACATTGGTAGGACTTCAGAAAACCAAAAATCAACAAGAATAGTGGAGAATTGAGAGAGAATCAAAGAGAAGAAGTTGCTGAAATCTCACCTTCGAGGAGCTTTAGAATTGCTTGATCTGACTTTCAATTTGGCTTGGCTTGACTCTAGAATCTTGCAAAAGATGATTTGAGTGGTTAGAAGGCTTGGACTCTTGGAGTTTCAATCTTAAAACAGAAGGAGAATTCAGACTCAGTTTCTCAAAAAACCTTAAATATTATCCTTTCAATGGGGTTTGGGGAGGAGAGGGTCGAAGCTTGGGCCAGAGGTATCCCAATTCTGATCACCAAGGGTTCTATTTAGAGCCAATGTGAATGATATTTGCACACTTACAAATTTGGAAAATTTTCAAATTCTCCCTTGCATGGATGCATGGGCGTGCATTAAGCCCATGAAATGATGTATTCTGATCCATAATCCAATGTACTTCATGCTGAAATCATGTTAGAAGCTCATGCAAATGTATATGAAAAGTGGAACTTGAAATTATCCAAATGATACCTTAATTTACACCTATGCGCAAGTCCCTCAATTTTAATCCAAATGAGATGATATTGAATGTTTTGGAAAGGTGAGATCAAGGAGAACAAATTTCATGTTGGAAACTTTTTCATTTTAAGCTTGGATCATGATGAATTTTGATGTCGAAGTTTGGGAAATCAAACATGTTTAAAAAAATTCTAAGTCCCAAGTAAAATGTTCACTTCTTCCACCTTGAATCTCTTTTTCTATGAACTTCAAATGAGAAAGGCTCCTTCATAAAAGTTGTATCTCTTTCAAACCTATTCAATTTGGTCACAAATTTTTCCTCATTTGGATTTTGCATGAAGGAGTTATGCATTTTAGAAGTTAAGGAAAATCACTTGTTCAATGGTATTGGCCCAAAATGACCTATAATATTTCTTCTTGGCACATGCATTTTAAAGTTGAATTTGCACTTCATGCTAACATACAAGTTGAATTAGACCTATTTAAATTGATCATGGAATTTTAATGGATTTCATATCATAAAAATTGAGCAAGTTATGGCCTTGGGAAGTTGACCTCCAAACTAGCTTTAGACCTAAACATGAAAGTTGTTTGGAATGTCACTTTGAGTAATGAGTTTCTTGTGGAATCATTTCCATATGACATAAAGTGTAGGAGATAGGGTCTAGGGATCCCCAGTTTTGACCAGTTGACTTTCTCTGATCAACCATCATGAACCAACTTGCTAGCTTGACATTCTCTTGACTTTTGGGACTCATGGAGGATAATATATGCATAAGATGATGTAATGTGAAGTATCCCTTGAAATATTTGATCAATTTATTAAGGAAACTTGTTGCAGAAGTCACACAAGATACCCAGATGAACTAGGGTTTCCAAGGCAAACAAACTCTAAACTCTTGATGATTTCTTGATCAAAATGACATGTGAAGATCATGGGGATCCATATATGATACTTAGATCCAAAGTAAACCAATTCTTGATTGAGCTCCTTGCATTGAGGGTCTCAAACCCTAGATATGATCTTGATGGAATATTGGTGAGCATACACACTACCTACAAAAGCAACAAACTCTACATTGACATATTTTTGGTATTTTGGTTAGTAAGTAATGAAAAACAAAGTATGATACAATCTAAAGTGCTTGGTGACCTTTCCCAATCCAAGCCCAATGAATGAGGGGTAAGGAAGATGCCAAGGTGTAATCCCAATACTAATTCATATGATGAGATAGCATGAGGGATCTTAGGGTCAAAATTGGGGTCTTACAGCTGCCCTTATTTAAGGACGTTCTAGCTGAGGAAATGAAGGTTAAAATCCTCGTATCGACTCAGTAGAATGGACTTAAATAACAACATATAGAAACAAATTTTGGTCCCTAAGAGACCTCATGATGCAAATGATATGAATGCTAAAATAATCTTTGTGGGGAAAATGTTGCCACAAAGGAAAAGAATCCAGAAAGACCGAAAGTCCACAAGAACACAATGCTTTCCGTAAGGAACAACTCACTGGGAAGATAGAGACTCTGGGGAATAAAAATTTGTGCGTAGGATAGGCTACGATTTAAAACTGCTGGGGGACACGCGGGATTCCATGAAAATAAATCAATGGAAAGACTCAGTTGGGGAAAAAGGAAAAATCTGCAAGGGAAACAGGTAAATCAGGAAAAAACTGAAAAACTCTATCCAAATAGGGGACGGTGATTTCACTAAGGAAATACACACTCAAACTCAACTGGGGAAGAAAAGAACTTCAATACAGGAGTATCAGAAGTATATTATCTACTACCGATTACTGGGTAAGGAGATAACAAAATCTGTCAAAGAGGACATCAGTTACCAGTTAGGGTAAACATATCAAGGATGACTCGCAGAGGGCAACCCGGAGGTGTATTCATTACCAGTTACTGGGTAAAATAACCTGCTGGGGAAAAGCCAAATAGGGTTTACAACTACCGGTTACTGGGCAGAAGACCAAAGGGAGAGAATATTTGTCACTGCTTAAAGTGAATATATCAAGGATAGACTCAAAGGGAAGAATATCTGTCACCGATTAAGATGAACATATCAAGGTTAGACTCCGAGGGGAGTAATAGGAATTAAATCTATCAGCTACTGGATAGAATACCAAAGGATAGAATATCCGCCACCGGTTAGGATGAACATATCAAGGATAGACTCCACAAAAGGGGAAATAGGATTTACAACTACCTGCTATCAGGCAGAAGACCAAAAAGAGGAGGAAACCCGTCATCGGTTAGGATGGACATATCAAGGATTTACCCTATAGGGAAAATAGGGATTACAACTACCTTTTTTCTGGACAAAATACCAAAACGAGAATATTCGTTATCGGTTAAGATGAACATATCAAGGATAAACTCAAAGCAGGGGAATAAAATATTTGTCATCGGTTAAGATGAGCATATCAAGGATAGACTTCCGTGAAAACGAATCCGCTGAGGAGAAAGAGGAAATAGATTACTTTTACCGGGTATTGGGCAAAAGTAAAATACTCACAAATCGAGAAGAATATTACCAGTTACTGGGTAACAGACTCTCAGGGGACCCAAAAGCATCTATTTAGGCAAGATCTAGAAAGATAAGGTCAATCAAAGACTCAACCCAATGAGGATATAACTCAGAGGGAGTGGTTCCATCCAGATAATCAACTGGGGAGGATGCTGAAATAATAATCATCCACGAGGAAATAACTAAATGGGGAATGAGAAAGGTTGAATTCTTTCTGCTTAAGGGTCTGACACTCTTCAATTGAAAGAGGACAAACACACTGAAACTGCATGGGGGGGGGGGGGGGGGGGGGGGGGATACCACCAGAGCAGAGGAACAAAGAAAAAATGAATCACAAAATGCAATAATGTAAAAATGGATGTTAATGTATATGCATATGTATATGGATATATGATGAATATGCTGACAAACTGATCACAAAGGATACAAACGTCGCCGATCTGAATCATCAATACAACAAATCAGCCAATCTCAACGGGAGGGGACTAACTGGAGAAAGAGAGGTAAAGGGTGAACGCAAACTATCCATCACAAAGGCTTAACCCTAGCTAGGGAAAAGGAAAAGGTCTGCCGAGGATTTGCACCATCAACTCTGCAGGGAATTTTAGGTTAACACCATATCAAATAGGAGACAACCTTATAGAGGATCAGACATACTGCTCTAGAATCAATGTTGAACTAGAATCTGCTGGAGACCGGAGGGGAATCAAAATCTTGTGTTGGATCCATCCAAACCGCTGAGAAAGTGCACTTACAAACGAAGGAGGCAATTACAAACTCAGCTAGGGGAACTAACAAAACTCGGCTGGAGATGCTGAAATGCTGTTGGAGAGGAAACATGGATCACGCCAACTGCTTGGGGGAAAACCAACTATGCTTCGCATTTTAGGGCTCACCTGTTCTCAGACCGCTGTTGATATTCCTTAAATGAAATTGATTGCTCTTAAATGAAATTGATTGCTCTTAAAAGTAACTGCTTTTATTATTCAAGAAAAAACAAGATTTTGATTTTAAAAATTCAATTTCAAAATGATCACCATAAAATTTAATTCTATTTTGCTGAATAAATTAGAGTAGAAACAATTGGATAAAAAACTCAACTTTATTTAATATTACGATAGTCTGTAAATGACAAGACTCCACAGATCTTTACAAAATTTGGAAAATGGTAATTTAAATGGAAAAGGGCTACATTGAATACAATGATCACTAATCCTTCTACCGACTTCAATATCCACTTTGCTCTTGGCTTTGGTTGAATATGAATTAGAACCAAACATTGTGCTCAAGAATGTCCTCAAGACTGAAGATCAGCAGGATGCAGTTACTTGCCATAATCCCTAATTTTTGCATAAATTGCCCCAAGATGGGGTACTCAATCTATCAGGATAATTTTTTCTATTTTATGTCTCTAACTTTTGCCTAGATCGCCCTTTCGGGTTTTCAATCCACCGAGACACTCATTTTTACCTAAGCTGCCCTTTCGGGTTTTCAACGTAGCGAGCTATTCTTTTACTTTTAGGCGGAGTATTTTATGACTGCATCAGCATTCACAGGACGAGTGAACTCTTCACCATCCATAGTTGTAATAATCAAAGTACCACCTGAAAAGGATCTCTTAACAACATATGGGCCTTCATAATTAGGAGTCCATTTTCCCCTAGCATCTGGTTTGAAAGATAAAATCTTCTTGAGCATAAGGTCACCTTCTCTGAATACACGAGACCTGACCTTCTTATCAAAAACTTTCTTCATTCTCTACTGGTATAACTGACCATGACACATGGCAGTCAATCTCTTCTCTTCATTTAAATTCAGCTGGTCATACCTAGTCTGACACCATTCAACTTCAGTCAACCTGGCTTCCATCAAGACACACAATGATGGGATTTCAACCTCTACTAGGAGCACAACTTCCATGCCATAAACAAGTGAGAAAGGGGTTTCCCCTGTTGAAGTGCGAATGGATGTACGGTACTGTAAGACCCCAAATTTGACCCTAAGATCCCTCATGGCATCATAACATTGCATTTGCATTGCCTCAAGGATCTTTAGCATATTGGTTCCCTTTTCCTTTGGGTGGGACTCCTTGTGATTGGTTTGAGATCACCAAGCATGCTTGAATTATACATCATTGTTTCTCTTACTTTTGTTTACTAACCAAAAGCACAAAAATGTATCACTAACATCTTTTGTTTGAAGCTTGAGTATCATCCAAGACACTTTGTGGGTTCTATTTAGATGATCAGTCAACACAAGGGAATGGCTTGAGATACGTAGGCATAAGACGTGATGTCTTAGCGAGCACACTCCTCTTTAACCCATAGGTAACCGAGCTACAAAGACTCTGATTCTCAGATTCAGATGAGATACGTATGCAGTGGATGCGAAGTCCGTGCGAGTCACTTTATTTTGACCCTTCTTTTAGTAAGTAGTACATTAGATAAACATACACGCTTTTCTCATCCCTTCAATCATGTTTGCACAAATAAATTTAAAAAAAAAACAACAACCTTTGCAACAAATGTGAAAAGGGCTCCCTAGGAGTACCTAGGATGCTTTGGGTGCCTAATACCTTCCCATTGCATAAGCAACCCCCTTACCCAGATCTCTGACATTTTTTTACTAGTTTTTGAATCGATAAAACTTTTAGGTTTTTGTTCGCTTTCTAACCATTCCTTTGGATAAATAGAAGTGCGGTGGCGACTCGACTTGTATGATTTACCTTGGATTTAGTCAATATCTCTAATGGTAACGAATACCCCGCTACAGAAAAGTGGCGACTCTGCTGGAGAGATAAATCCTAGTGGGTTTTGCCTACTTTTCATATTTATCGTATTGTATTGTATATTTTTTTTGTGACATATTTTTGTGCAATTTGGGATTACTGTATTGTATGTAATGATTGAATTGTTTGAATATTAATTCCTTGTATGCTTGGTGATCTTTGTGAGATGAGTTCTATACCCGAACTCGAGTGCAATTAGGATAGGAGAATGGCATAGTCTTGTCGACTTGTGTGGAGTTATTCCTTAGCAAGTTGACTTGCAAGCCCATTCACTTGGTGGAGGTCATGTTGGGATCAATAATGTCACACAAGTAGTTGTGGTTAGACATTACTCTTTCCAATATAGACCTTAGAAGCCAAGGACCTTAGTTTACCAAGCCCATCTTGGCCTATTCTTAGGATGTAGTGCGAAAGTCGTTCAAGTGTAAGATTTGATACGATTGTTACGCGATACTACACTCATAAGAGTCTCTCTTGAGAATATTTTTGGAATACGAGTAGTCGTTTCTCCGATAATATCCAAAAGATGGGATGATGACTATGGGAACCTTTTGTAGAACATGTTTGGCAGGTTTAAACCTTAGTACACTCCCTTTGGGTGGTTCTTAACCTAAACTCCATGCTCGTGACTTGCAACAAACCCTTGATTCATGGTTGATCCGTTCATGAATCCTTAATATCAATGGAACTTGGGTGTTGATAGAGTGTAAACCATAATCCACCAAAATGGATGGTTGATATTAAGGATAACATGATCCATCCCATGACCTTTGTTTGGTATGCTTTGCTTGATCCTTGAGTGTGATTGTTGCATTCATGCATTCATGCACCCATTTGCATTCATATCATCAAAATAATAAGAAACTTTTCAAGGAACTTAAGGGGTTTATTTGCAAAATTTTCAGACATGGAAAGACAAAGAAGGAATACAAAGAAGTACAGCTTCAGACAACCAGATTTGAAAGTGTTAAGGAATTTGACATCTTATGTATTAGATCCCTTGGGTTTCAAGGCTCGTTTTGGGAAGCTTCTTGCTCTTCTGACTACTCAGGTGGATGAAGGATTGATGAGTGTATTGGTGCAGTTTTATGATCCTTTGTACCGTTGCTTCACGTTTCCGAATTTTCAGCTTTTGCATACACTTGAGGAGTATTCTTATCTTGTGAGTATACCTGTTCTGGATCAGTTGCCATTCAGTGGCTCGGAAAAGGTTCCTACTTCTCAAGAGATAGCTGACATGTTACACATAGATGAATCTCTGGTTGGTGCTCATATAACTACCAAAGGAGGAATTCAAGGTCTCCCTTCTGAGTTCCTCATTGCTCAAGCTACTATGTATGGGAAGGCCATGAGTGAGGACGCCTTTGAGGCCATATTTGTACTTCTCATCTATGGGCTAGTGTTATTCCCCAACATCGACAAGTTTGTGGATGTGAATGCTATTAGGATTTTCTCTACTCTTAATCCCGTTCCGACTCTGTTGGGTGATACCTACTTCTCTTTGCATATGAGGAATGCAAAGGGTGGTGGCGCCATTGTGTATTGTTTGCCTCTGTTGTATAAGTGGTTTATTTCTCACATACCTCAGAAGGTCGCTTTCAAGGAGAACAAGGAATGTCTAAGGTGGTCCACGAGACTTATGTCTCTCACTAATGATGATATCTCTTGGTATAACCGTGTGTATGATGGTGTGCAGATTATTGACTCTTGTGGCGAATTCTCCAATGTACCTCTTCTTGGTACATGTGGTGGGATTAACTACAATCCTGTTTTGGCACGTCGGCAGCTTAGGTTCCCCTCAAAGGATAAACCCAATAACATTCTGTTAGAGGGTGTATTCTTTCAGGATGGTAAAGATCCCCAAGGCTTGAAAGCTAGGATGGTCCGCGCTTGGCGCAAGATTCATAGGAAAGGAAGGAAAAAGTTGGGTCCTAAGAATTGCATCGCTTTGGAGCCTTACACTGTTTGGGTTAGGAAGAGGGTGTCTGAGTATCTCATGCCTTACGAGTATCCGAGACCTACACCTATGATTATGGTTGGGCCTTCAACCCTCCCTAATCAAGGAGCAGAGGAGTTGAGAGACGAAGACCGTTCATGTGCTTGGATCCGTGAACGTGAAGAGTTGCTTCAGCAGATTAAGGAGAAGGATGCGTTGATTGAGTTTCTTGAGCATCAGGTTATTGATGACCCTGATGATGTATGGACTTCTCTACTTCCTCAGTCTTCTAAGTTCTGGAAGAGGAGGTATGATCGACTCGCCAAAGAGAAGGCCGATATGGAGGCAGCCTACGAGAGGGAGGTGAAGAGGCTTCGGATGATTGTTTCTAGGGATCCATAGGATGATTATTTTCCTTTTCTCTTGTATATGATTGACGATGTTGCACTTCTTTTTTCTGATATTATTTGATGAGATATTTCCATATGTGATAAAATGCTTAATATTTCCAGAATTTGCAAATAAAACTCTAAAGTTCCTTTGAAATAAAAAACAAATCATATGCACAAGCATTGCATGCATCATATGCATAAGCAGGTTTTGTTTCCAGTCCCTTGCCCTGTGGTCTAACTCTGTGTCCTTCATTTATTTTAAAGACAAGCTGACTCACCGGTACTACACTAGAGCCAACATTTCAAGACTGATGGATCACTTAGAGCAAGAGAACCGCGAGCTGAAAGAGGAAGTGGCCAGATTGACTGCCCTAATGGAGTCACTCATGGCTGCCCAGAGCCAGTCTTCTCCGACACCTTCAACTCCTCCCCAGAGGACAGTTATCTCCGAGATTGTCTCCTCTACTGTGCCCGCTGCCAGTGCACACTTTGTTCCAACAGCCATGCCAACCGGGTTCCCGTGGGGGATGCTTCCCAATTTCATGCCTGAGGGTCCTGTTCCCGCCTTTGCTTCTCTGCCGGCATCTAGCCCGGTCCTTGCTGTTCCTCCTCCTATCGTGCATACTATGCCTAGAGTAGACGACACCATCTATCATTCTGAGCCGTCTGAGGGTCCAGATGTTTATGAGAAGATGGATGCTATGAACGATCAATTTCTTGAGCTTCGCAAGGAATTGAAAACTCTCAGAGGGAAGGATCTTTTCGGCAAGTCTGCTGCCGAACTCTGCTTGGTTCCAAATGTGAAGATCCCTGTGAAATTCAAGGTCCCTGATTTTGAAAAGTACAAAGGAAATACTTGTCCTCTCAGCCACCTGGTCATGTATGCCAGGAAGATATCGACTCAAACCGATAATGACCAACTACTCATCCACTACTTTCAGGACAGTCTGTCCGGTGCCGCTTTGCGTTGGTACATGGGTTTAGACAGCGCGAACATCCGATCCTTCAATGATCTCGGTGAAGCCTTCGTCAAGCAATACAAGTACAACGTGGATATGGCTCCCGATAGAGATCAATTGAGAGCCATGTCCCAGAAGGATAAAGAAATATTTAAGGAGTACGCCCAGAGGTGGCGAGAGGTGGCAGGACAGATCGTGCCTTCGCTAGAAGAGAAAGAGATGACTAAGATCTTTTTGAAGACTTTAAGTTCTTTTTATTATGAGCTGATGATTGCTAGCGCTCCTTCTGACTTCACCGAGATGGTGAATATGGGGATGCGTCTAGAAGAAAGGGTCCGTGAAGGACGGTTAACCAGAGAAGAAGGCTCTTCTACCAAACGTTATGGGGCGTTTGTAAAGAAGAAAGATGGAGAGGCACATGCTGTGATCTCCCATGAGAAACCAAGAAGACCCTTTGTGAGGAGGAAGACTGTGCGTCCCGCCAGTAACCAGCACCAGGTGGCTCATATATCACCTATTTTCAGAGACAATAAACAGTATCAGCAACATAGTAACAATCAGCAACAACAGCTCCGTCCGCAACAGCAGGCCTACCAGCCTCGAAACAGTAATCAAACCAGCATGAGTTACGAGAGGAAAAAGGTCACTTTTGATCCTACTCCGATGACGTACGCAAAGTTATAGCCCTCTTTGATAGAAAGGAAGCTGATTACTCCGAGAAACCCACCGGCTATACCTGCTAACCCCTAGTGGTGGTATAAGCCTGAGTTACATTGTGTTTACCATTCTGGTGCTCCTGGCCATGACGTGGAGAATTGTTACCCTTTGAAGACCAAGGTTCAAGACCTTGTGAGGTGTGGTATTTTATGTTTTGAGGACGTAGGCCCTAATGTGAAGAAGAACCCATTGCCCGAACATGGGAAATCTGTCAACATGGTCCAGGGTTGCCCTGGAAAATACAAGGTCAAAAATTTCAGTCATATTCGACAGTCTCTGGTCCAGATGCATCGTTTGTTGTGTAACTACAGTCATTATGACAGGAATGTTGATGAAAATGAGCCCGAGGTCAATGTGATCTCCCCAGTGTTCCGGATACCCGAGCCTGTTATCATCAAGTACAATGGTAGCAAGCAGAAGGCTTCTCCCGCTCTGATCATTAAGCCTGCTGGTCCTGTGCCCTACTCTTCTGAAAAGGCAGTTCCCTATCGCTACAACGCGGTATCAATAGAGAATGGGAAAGAGGTGTCCTTGCCCTCTTTTTCTGTTGTGAATATTGCCGATGTTAGCGGTTTGACCCGTAGTGGCCGTGTATTTTCGGCACCGCCGAAGCCTCAAATTAATGCTGATTTTGTTGAACGCCCGATTGGGAACGCTGTGAATTCTCCGAATCCGGCACTTACTGTTAAGCCCTCCTCCATACTGAAAACTCCTAATTCTATTGGCCCAAGTGGCAATGTGAAAGAAGACTGTGATGAGATGCTGAGACTCATCAAAAGGAGCGAGTACAATGTTGTAGACCAACTTCTACAAACTCCATCCAAAATATTTGTGTTATCCTTACTCTTAAATTCAGAACCACACCGAGAGGCTCTGTAGAAGGTGTTGGATGTGGCATATGTAGATCATGATGTCACTTTGGAGCAATTCGATAGCATTGTTGCAAACATTACTGCTTGCAACAACCTGAGCTTTTGTGACTCTGATCTCCCTGAGGAGGGAAGAGACCACAACTTGGCTTTAAACATATCTATGAATTGCAAAGACGATGCCATGTCCAATGTGCTGGTGGACACCGGGTCATCATTGAACGTATTGCCACAGTCCACTCTCTCAAAGCTATCATATCAAGGGCCTCCCATGAGGCAGAGTGGAGTAGTTGTGAAGGCTTTCGATGGGTCTCGCAAAACTGTGATTGGGGAAGTTGATCTCCCAATCAAGATCGGACCAAGTGATTTCTAGATTACCTTCCAGGTTATGGACATTCACCCATCGTATAGTTGTCTCTTAGGCAGACCATGGATTCACGAGGCAGGCGCCGTGACGTCCACCCTACACCAGAAATTGAAATTCGTGAAAAACAAGAAGCTGGTTGTGGTAGGGGGAGAAAGGGCTCTCTTGGTTAGCCATTTGTCTTCCTTCTCTTATATAGATACTGAGGTTGAAATTGGAACTCCTTTCCAAGCTTTATCTATAGCTGAGCCTATTGAGAAGAGAACTCCTTCATTTGCTTCCTACAAAGATGCAAAGTTGGCCATTGAGCGTGGTGCAACCACTGGTTTAGGAAAAATGATTGAGTTAGAAGACAACGAGTCCCGGGCTGGCATAGGTTTTTCTTCTGGTACTTTCAACAAGCAAGGGTTATTCAAGAGTGGAGGTTTTATCCACAATGGTCTAGATGAGGAGGCTGCTGCCGTTTTAAAAGAAGATACAAAGGATTCTGGCAATTTCATCATCCCTGGAGGGGTCTGCAACAATTGGGTCGCTGTGGATATTCCAACAGTTGTCCATAAGTCAACGTAATAATCACTTTGTTTAAAAACCCTTCTCCCATGCCAAAAGGAGGAGTGATGACATTGTTGGCGCATAAGTACAATGATATTTTCATTCAATAAATTCATGTTAAATGTTTGTTTTTCCCATTTATTTTCCCTTTTTGCTTTTTGCATGAAATCGGTGATCACATAAAACCCTAAAAAATAGAATAAAATCAATCTTTTCATCTGCATAATGTTTGCCTTGTTTGATTTCTAAAGCTTTTCATAAGTACAATGATATTTTCATTCAATAAATTCATGTTAAATGTTTGGTTTTCCCATTTATTTTCCCTTTTTGCTTTTTGCATGAAATCGGTGATCACATAAAACCCTAAAAAATAGAATAAAATCAATCTTTTCATCTGCATAATGTTTGCCTTGTTTGATTTCTAAAGCTTTTCATATCCAAAATCATTATGCAGGTTGATTTCTAAACCCATTGAACATAATGACCCAACACCATCTCCCAATTTTGAATTCTTTGTATTTGAGGCAGAGGAAGATGACGTTGAAGAGATTCCTGATGAAATCATCCGGCTACTTGAGCATGAAAAGAAGATCATTCAGCCGCATTTTGAGAATCTGGAAACAGTCAACTTGGGGTCTGAAGATTGTGTGCGAGAGGTAAAGATTGGGGCACTTCTGTAAGAATCTGTTAAGAAGGGGTTGATTAAGTTGCTACGAGAATATGTTGACGTCTTTGCCTGGTCATATGAAGACATGCCTGGTCTAAATACTGATATTGTGCAACGTTTCTTACCTTTAAAGCCTGAGTGCGTGCCTGTGAAGCAGAAGCTCAAAAGAACTCATCCTGATATGGCAGTGAAGATCAAAGAAGAAGTTCAGAAACAAATTGATGCGGGGTTTCTGGTGACTTCTACATATCCTCAATGGGTGGCCAATATTGTGCCCGTGCCCAAGAAAGATGGAAAAGTCCGGATGTTTGTGGACTATAGAGACTTGAATAAGGCTAGTCCGAAAGATGATTTCCCTTTACCACACATTGATATGTTGGTAGATAATACAGCTAAATTCAAAGTCTTCTCGTTTATGGATGGATTTTCCGGATATAATCAGATTAAGATGGCACCCGAGGATATGGAGAAGACAACATTCATCACACCTTAGGGAACATTCTGTTATCGAGTGATGCCCTTCGGTTTGAAGAACGCCGGAGCCACGTATCAACGAGCTATGACCACCTTGTTTCGTGATATGATGCACAAGGAGATTGAGGTATATGTTGACGATATGATTGCTAAGTCAAGAACGGAGGTTGAACATGTAGAGCACCTGTTGAAGCTTTTTCAGCGTTTGAGGAAGTACAAGCTTCGTCTGAATCCCAACAAGTGTACATTTGGAGTCCGTTCTGGCAAGTTATTGGGCTTTATTGTTAGTGAAAGAGGTATTGAGGTTGATCCTGCAAAGGTCAAAGCAATACAAGAGATGCTTGCGCCCAAAACTGAGAAGCAAGTCCGAGGTTTTCTTGGCCGCTTGAATTATATCTCCAGATTCATATCCCACATGACTGCCACATATGCGCCTATATTCAAGCTCCTCCGGAAAGATCAGTCCCATGATTGGACCGAGGATTGCCAGAAAGCTTTCGACAGTATTAAAGAATATCTGTCTGAGCCTCCGATTCTGTCTCCTCCCGTGGGAGGGAGACCATTGATTATGTACCTGACCGTTCTTGAAGATTCAATGGGTTGTGTGCTTGGTCAGCAAGACGAATCCGGGAAGAAAGAGTATGCTATCTACTACTTAAGCAAGAAGTTCACTGATTGTGAGTCTCGATACTCAATGCTTGAGAAGACATGTTGTGCTTTGGCTTGGGCTGCTAAGCGCTTGCGTCAGTATATGTTGAATCATACCACTTGGTTGATATCCAGAATGGACCCAATCAATTATATATTTGAGAAGCCTGCTTTAACTGAAAGGATTGCCCGTTGGCAGATGTTGTTGTCTAAGTATGATATTGAGTATCGAGCTCAGAAAGCTATTAAAGGTAGTATTTTGGCTGACCACTTGGCACATCAACCAATTGAGGACTATCAGTCAGTTCAGTATGACTTCCCAGATGAGGAGATTCTGTATTTAAAAATGAAAGATTGTGATGAACCCACACTTGATGAAGGGCCAGAGCCTGGTTCCAGATAGAGTATGGTATTTGATGGCGCGGTAAATCAATATGGAAATGGTATTGGGGCGGTAATCATTACGCCTCAGGGCACACATGTTCCTTTTATAACAAGGCTAACTTTAAAATGCACGAATAATATGGTTGAGTATGAGGCCTGTATTATGGGATTGGAGGAATGTATTGATCTAAGGATCAAGCATCTTGATGTATATGGTGATTCGGCCCTCGTTGTTAATCAGATTAAGGGTGAATGGGAAACGAATCAGCCTGGCCTCATTCCATACAGAGATTATGCGAGGAGGATTTCAACGTTCTTTACTGAGGTTGACTTCCATCATATTTCTCGACATGAGAATCGGATGGAAGATGCTCTTGCTACGCTTGCTTCAATGATTGTGGTTAAGTTGTGGAATGAAGTCCCCAATATCACCGTGATGCGCTTGGACAGACCAGCTCATGTATTTGCAGTAGAAGAAGTAAAAGATGATAAGCCGAGGTATTATGATATCAAATGTTTCCTTCAGAACCAAGTTTACCCGCCTGGGGCATCTGTGAAAGATAGGAAGACTTTGAGGAGATTGTCAGCCAATTTCTACCTCAATGGCGAAGTGCTTTATAAGAGAAATTTTGACATGGTTCTGCTCAGATGCGTGGATAGACACGAAGCAGACCTGTTGATGACTGAAGTCCATGAGGGTTCATTTGGTACTCATTCCAATGGACATGCCATGGCGAGAAAGATGTTGAGAGCAGGCTACTATTGGTTGACAATGGAGTCTGACTGCTGCAAGTATGTGAAGAAATGCCATAAGTGTCAGATTTACGCGGATAAGATTCATATTCCCCCGAAACTTTTGAATGTGGTTTCATCACCATGGCCTTTCTCCATGTGGGGAATTGACATGATTGGTATGATAGAGCCAAAAGCGTCCAATGGACACAGATTTATTCTCGTAGCAATTGATTACTTCACCAAGTGGGTTGAAGCGGCGTCGTATGCAAATGTGACCAGGCAGGTGGTCGTAAAGTTTATCAAGAATCAACTCATATGCCGATATGGTGTGCCGGATAAGATCATTACTGATAATGGATCTAACCTGAACAACAAAATGATGAAAGAGCTATGTAGTGAGTTCAAGATTGCACATCATAACTCTTCTCCCTATAGACCCAAGATGAATGGGGCTGTTGAAGCTGCTAATAAGAACATTAAGAAAATTATCCAGAAGATGGTGGTTACGTACAGAGATTGGCATGAGATGCTGCCATTCGCTTTGCATGGCTATCGTACATCTGTCCGCACTTCAACAGGGGCAACCCCTTTCTCTCTTGTTTATGGCATGGAGGCGGTACTCCTAGTAGAGGTGGAGATCCCATCAATGAGAGTCTTGATGGAGGCCAAGTTGACTGATGCTGAATGGGTTCAGAGTCGTTATGACCAGCTGAACTTGATAGAAGAAAAGAGATTGACTGCCATGTGCCACGGTCAGTTATATCAGCAGAGGATGAAGAAAGCTTTTGATAAGAAGGTCAAGCCTCGTGTGTTCCGAGAAGGTGACCTTGTGCTCAAGAAAGTTTTGTCTTTCGCGCCCGATTCCATGGGCAAGTGGACTCCGAACTATGAGGGTCCGTATGTTGTTAAGAGAACCTTTTCAGGCGGTGCTTTGATACTTACAACTATGGATGGGGAGGATTTCACTCGTCCTGTGAATTCAGATGCAGTCAAGAAATACTTCGCCTAAAAATATAAAAACTGAATAGCTCGCTAAGTTGAAAACCCGAAAGGGCGATCCAGGCAAAAGTTAGAGACACAAAAAATATATAATAATGATATATGTATCCCGCTAGATTGAGTACCTCATCCTGGGGCAATCTAGGCAAAAATTAGGGATTTGGCAAGTAACTGCATCCTGACAAGACTTTGTTCTACAATTATCGTCGGCCAGAGATTCTTGCTCATTATCAACCAAAGCTTCAAATACATCGGATTCAGAATTGGTGGAGAAATGGTCATTATGTTCAATGTAGCCCTTTTCCAATATGTATCACCAATTTCAAAATTGTAAAGATCTATGGAGCCTTGCCATTCGCAAACTACCATTCTATCAAATAAATTTGAGCCTTTTATCCAATTATTGGCACTCTTATCTGTTTCTATTCAACAAATGTTTTGCATGTTTTGATTAAGAAAATATCATTGTTTCAAAGAATCAAATTTTTTATAATTTGTTTTTAAACAAAGTGAACATTCACAATGACGAAAGGATACTTAGGAGATCCTTAGTGCTCTCCCAAGGGTCGTACGATCCCCAACAGGGTAAGATTTTTGTCCATATTCCTGGCATGACTGTATCTCCTCCCTCCGGAACCCCTTGTGGTTTATCCTACCAAGTGGACTGCTTGTTGAGAGTAACCTCTCTTCCCTTCAGCAGAGTAGCAATCTTTCTTCCTCAGCAACATGGATCTCTTTGGGCAAGAGCGGTATTTGGTGGTTGATCCCGATAAATCCTTTATCTCCTCGGATAGATTCCCCAGTAGAGTTATTGGTGTGGTGGACCTTGTCTGTGATAACTCTCGTCCCCAGCTGGAATGATTGATGATTCATCCCTTGCAGAGTTCTTTGCTTCCTGGTATCTCTGATCCCCAACAGATTGGATACTCCCCGGTGAACTTGGCTTTCTCTCTTGAGATGTAGTACCGGGTGGTTGATTCCTGGACCGGGTTGTGTTAGATATGTCTGTCTGTCAGCATACATCATACATAAACTCATATTCATGCATAATTATAACATTCAGATATTCATGTTGCATTCTTTGCCATATATCGTTGTTTGCTGTCTCCTACTATTTGTTGATATACTTCCCCGAGCAGATATGTGTGTCTGATCTCTCCATATAGAGTCAGCTCCATAAGCAGAAAGCGTCTATCCTTTCTTCCATATTCCCCACCGGGTTATATCCTCGTGGATGTTGATTGTTTTTGTTCTTTCCCGACACATATATTGGGATGGTTTTCCCCATTGAGTTATATCCTCACCGGGACAAGTCTTGATTTGGTGTGCCTATCTAGTTTGATCCTAGATCGGTCTCTTGAGACTCTTTTCCTGTTTCCCCGTGGTAAATGAATAATTGCTCAATAATTAGTAATTATTATCCCCGGCGGAGTCTGTGTTTCTCTACCCTCATACCGGTAGTTGTAAACCCTATTTCTTCCCTTTTTGCAGAGTAACCATTTTTGCTCATCTTTAATTGGTGACAGTTATCTTCATCCAATATTCGGTGATGATATCCCCTCATCTGCTTGGATAATTGACCTGATTACGCAATTTATCCCCAGCGGGTCATCTCTCGTCTACCTTGTTGTTGTTGGTAACGATTATTTCTCCCCTGAATTGGTCATCATTATATACCTAGTTCTGGTATCCCGATGCCTTTTCTTTTCGGTCGATTTATCCTTTATTAACCCAGTAACCGGTTGTGGATAATCGTCCATGCGAGTATATTATCTATGTTCTGACGGTAATAGATAGTATATCTCATGCACTCTTTGGCTGAAGCCTTTTGTTCTTCCCCAGTTGAGTAAGATTCGTATCCCCTTTGTGGAGTCGAATATCCATCCTGTAATCGAGTTTGCTTTTAGCCCTCTTTTGGATGATGAGTGTTTTGGGAATATTCCCCAATTCACGCCTTGGTTGGTCACCTATTATATGCCCAGTAACCGGTATCCCTGGTGTTCCTTCCTCTTTGCTTCCTATTATGACTTTTTGTCCCCTGTGGAGTCAGAATCCCTGAGTTGAAGTATACCTTTTAGGTTTTCCTCAGACGTTTTGAAGTTTTGATATCTCTCACCCTTATGCCGGTCTTGGATATTCATCTCTTCCTGAGCGTGTTGTATCTCTCACCCGTCATACCTGGCGTTCAGATCATATGTCTCCTTGAGCTTATTACCCAGTAACCGGTAATACCTCGTCCCGCTGCTTCCCCAAGGGAGTCTTTTTAGACATCCCCAGTGAAGTCCCTTAGTGGATTGTTTTCATCCGGATTTTATCCGAAGTATCCGTTGGGGATAGTTTTTGCTGTATTGGCGTATTCCCCAATACATGCATCTTCGAGTCAGCTCGAGTCTTTCCATTGGATCTTTTCCCTTTGGAATTTTGTTCCCCAGGCTTTGAGTCGTGACCTGCTCGCGCATTTTCATCCCTTTTCTATCCCCAGGAGAGTCCCCAGGGTCTTGGTCCCATGGAATGAATTGCTCATATGGATTATCAGTGGCTTCTGATTTCTTTGCTTTTGTGGACACATATCTCCACAGAATGCTACCATTTTTTATACCTACATTTGCATCATGAGGTCTCTTAGGGACCAAAATTCATCTCTTTGTTATTATTTAAGCCTATTCTATCCCGTCGAGACGAAGATTTTAACCTTCACTTCTCCGGCTAGAATGACCTTAAATAGGGGCATCTGTAAGACCCCAATTTTGACCCTAAGATCCCTCATGGCATCATAACATTGCATTTGCATGGCCTCAAGGATCTTTAGCATTTTGGTTCCCTTTGCCTTTGGGTGGGACTCCTTGTGATTGGTTTGAGATCACCAAGCATGCTTGAATTATACATCATTGTTTCTCTTACTTTTGTTTACTAACCAAAAGCACAAAGATGTGTCACTAACATCTTTTGTTTGAAGCTTGAGTATCATCCAAGACACTTTGTGGGTTCTATTTAGATGATCAGTCAACACAAGGGAATGTCTTGAGATACTTCCAACAGGTTCAAATGGGGTCTATTCGTCAGTCAAAACGTTAATCTTGAAGGAGCAAAAGTTTGTTCATGAGTTGTCATGCTCGCTAGGCGAGCATAATGGGTCGCCTAGCGAGTCCCAAGAAAAGCCACCAGAATCACCTACGCTTAGAGGAATTTTTTGAATTGTCATGCTCGCTAGGCGAAGCCCACGTGTTTTTTTAAAAAAAAAATGAAAAAAATAAAAATAATAAATAAATAAATAAAATATAAAAAATTTGGACTTGGGCCTCTCTCATTTGAGCCCACAGGTCCACAAAAATCAGGTTATAAATTCAGAGTTTCAGTGAAACAAAATTCTATTCTATTCCTATTACCCTAGCAGGGAAAAAGATAGTGAGAGAAGAGCTAACAGAGTTCAGAGCAACCTCTAGAGACTGAAGGGAACTCATCGGCAAAGAACCAATTTCCTCTCATATAAACCCTCAGATTGCTTTGCAAACCCAACCGGGCAATTCAATTTCATTCGATCTCTCCAGTCAAGTTTGCCTTATTCCCATTACTTTATGCTTTTAATTTGAATGCTCTGAATGTATGAGGTATTATGGGTGAATTTGATACCCTTTTGATGCATGTGTTTGACAAGAGGTTTAGGCCTCCTACCCTTGGTTGCTTTTTGTGAGCTTTTTGTGAATTTTAATGGCATGATTCATGTGGTTACATTTTGATTTGGGGGCAACTCTGGATTAACCTATCTTGTTTCTCTAACCTGTTTGTTGAGTTTTTTTTTGTGAGGGCTCACGTGACTCTTGCAGAGATGGCTTGCCTGGTGTTCCACTTTATTTGTGGGAGACCACCTGGAGGTTTATTCTGATTACCTGTACTGACTCACTTTCTTTGATGGTGCTAGCTTGAGAGATCTCTGGGTTTCTTATTCCTTTATTTGTTGTTGCTTCGGATCTTTATCCGTATGGTAGATCTCTTAACCCCCTTTATCTTTCCCGCATTTTACCACTTTTTGTCATGAGCTCACCCTGTCCAGGGTTAAGAGCTATGAGGTCTTATCCTTATTACCCCTTTTGCATGAGCATTCCTAAAACCCCAAACAACTCATTGATTTTTCTTCTCCTAAGAACACGTTATCTCCTTCTACTACAGACGAGTAAGTCTCCAAAGGTCGAGCATCCAGTAGATTGCGTAGTAACGTCGTTCACCCTAAAACACAACCCTTACCCCATAGGTGGTCGAACTACGTTTTGCTCTGATTTTCATCCCAGATGAGATACATAGGCATAAGACGCGATGTCTTAGCGAGCACACTCCTCTTTAACCCATAGGTAGCCGAGCTACAAAGACTCTGATTCTCAGATTCAGATGAGATACGTATGCAGTGGACGCGACGTCCGTGCGCGTCATTTTCTTTTGACCCTTCTTTTAGTAAGTAGTACATTAGATAAACATACACGCTTTTCTCATCCCTTCAATCATGTTTGCACAAGTAAATTTTTTTAAAAAAAACAACAACCTTTGCAACAAATGTGAAAAGGGCTCCCTAGGAGTACCTAGGATGCTTTGGGTGCCTAATACCTTCCCATTGCATAACCAACCCCCTTACCCAGATCTTTGACATTTTTACTAGTTTTTGATTCGATAAAACTTTTAGATTTTTGTTCGCTTTCTAACCATTCCTTTGGATAAATAGAAGTGTGGTGGCGACTCGACTTGTATGATTTACCTTGGATTTAGTCAATATCTCTAATGGTAACGAATACCCCGCTACAGGTACCCATGCAAAGCAAATGGGAGCACTCATGCCAATCTTTGTATGTCACAACCATTTTCTGAATGATCTTCTTGATGTTCTTGTTTGCAGCTTCAACAACCCCGTTCATCTTAGGTCTGTAGGGAGAAGAATTATGGTGTGCAATCTTGAAGTCTTTACAAAGAGCTTCAACCATATTGTTATTCAAGTTTGATCCATTATCAGTAATGATCTTACTTGGCACACCATACCGGCATATAATCTGATTTTTGATAAACCTCACAACAACTTGTTTGGTTACATTTGCATAATATGCCGCTTCAACCCACTTTGTGAAGTAGTCAACAGCCACCAGAATGAAACGATGTCCGTTTGAAGCTTTAGGCTCAATCATATCAATTCCCCACATGGAGAAGGGCCATGGGGATGAAATGACATTCAATAGTGTCGGAGGAACATGAATCTTATCTGCATATATTTGACACTTGTGGCATTTCTTCACAAACTTGCAATAGTCAGATTCCATTGTCAGCCAATAGTAACATGCCCTTAACATCTTCTTAGCCATATCATGTCCATTGGAATGAGTGCCAAAGGAACCTTCATGGACTTCTGTCATCAACAGGTCTGCTTCGTGTCTATCCATGCATCTGAGCAGAACCATATCGAAGTTTCTCTTGTACAACACATCACCATTCAAGTAGAAATTGCCAGCTAATCTCCTCAAAGTCTTCTTATCTTTCAAAGATGCCCCAGACGGGTAAATCTGACTTTGGAGAAAACATTTAATATCAAAATACCACAGCTTCTCATCTTTGATCTCTTCAATAGAAAACATGTGAGTTGGCCTATCAAGACGCATCACAGTCAAATTAGGAACTTCATTCCAAAACTTCACAACAATCATTAGCCAATGTTGCAAGAGCATCTGCCATCCGGTTTTCATCTCGAGTGATATGATGAAACTCAACCTTTGTAAATAAAGTTGAAATCCTCCTCGCATAATCTCTATATGGTATCAAACTGGGTTGATTCGTTTCCCATTCACCTTTGATCTGATTCACAACCAAAGTTGAATCTCCATAGACATCAAGATACTTGATTCTGAGATCAATGGCCTCTTCAAGCCCCATAATGCAAGCTTCATACTCATCCATATTATTTGTACACTTGAAAGTAAATCTAGATGTAAATGGAAAATGCGTGCCTTGAGGAGTAATAATCACTACCCCAATGCCATTACCATACTGATTAACAGCTCCATCAAATACCATGCCCCAACGGGAACCAGGTTCTGGCCCTTCTTCAAGCAATGGTTCATCATAATCTTTCCTTTTTAAGTACAAGATCTCTCCATCAGGAAAATCGTACTGCACTGACTGATAATCTTCAATCGGTTGGTGAGCCAAATGGTCAGCCAAGACACTACATTTAATTGCTTTCTGAGATCGGTATTTAATATCATACTCTGATAGCAACATCTGCCAACGGGAAATCCTCCCAATTAAAGCAGGCTTTTCAAAAATATACTTGATTGGATCCATTTTGGATATCAACCAAGTAGTATGATTCATTATATACTGACGCAGACGCTTAGCAGCCCAAGCCAATGCGCAATAAGTTTTTTCTAGCATAGAATACCGAGTCTCACAGTCGGTGAATTTCTTACTGAGGTAGTAAATAGCATATTATTTCTTTCCATTTTTGTCTTGCTGACCAAGACACAACTCATACTCTCTTCAAGCACAATCAAATACTTGATCAACGGTTTTCCTTCAACTGGTGGAGACAGAATCAGAGGCTCAAGCAGATATTCTTTGATACTGTCAAAAGCTTTATGGCAATCCTCAGTCCAATCACAAGATTGATCTTTCCGAAGAAGCTTGAATATAGGCACACATGTGGCAGTCATATGCGATATAAATCTTGAGATATAATTCAAGCGGCCGAGAAAACCTCTGACTTGCTTCTCAGTTTTGGGCGCAGGCATCTCTTGTATTGCTTTGACCTTGGCAGGATCAACTTCAATACCCTTCTCGCTGAAAATAAAGCCCAACAACTTACCAGAGCGAACACCAAATGTACACTTATTGGGATTCAGGCGGAGTTTGTATTTCTTCAAACGCTGGAATAACTTCAACAAATGCTCAACATGCTCTTCTTCATCATTGTATTTAGCAATCATATCATCAACATAGACTTCGATCTATTTATGCATCATATCATGAAAAAGAGTGGTCATATCTCTCTAGTAGATTGCACCAACATTCTTCAAACTGAAATGCATCACTCTATAACAGAATGTTCCCCAGGGTGTAATGAATATGGTCTTCTCCATATCTTCAGGTGCCATCTTGATCTGATTATAACCGGAAAATCCGTCCATAAACGAAAAGACTTTGAATTTAGCTATATTATCTACCAACATGTCAATGTGTGGAAGAGGGAAATCATCTTTCGGACTAGCTTTGTTCAAATCTCTATAATCAACACACATACATACTTTTCCATCTTTCTTCGAAACAGGCACAATATTGGCCACCCATTGCGGATACTCAGCGGTAATAAGAAAACCGGCATCAATCTGCCTTTGCATTTCTTCTTTGATCTTCACTGTCATATCATGATGAGTTCTCCTCAACTTCTGCTTGACTGGTGGGCATTCCGGCTTCAACGACAATCTATGCTCTACAATCTTAGAATCCAAACCAGGCATGTCTTGATAGGACCAAGCAAACACATCTGAATCTTCTCGGAGAAGATCAATCAACCCCTTCTTAACCTCTGGACACAGTTGAGACCCAATCTTGACTTCCTTCACATCATCTTCGGAACCCAAGTTTACCAACTCGATCTGCTCTTCGAATGGTTGAATGGCTTTTCCCTCATGCTCAAGTAGATGAGACAAATCATCAGACGCTTCTTCATCACTTTCTTCCTCAACCTCAAACACAGGGCATTCAAAGTTTGGAGAAGGAGTAGGATCATTGTATTCAATGAGTTTAGAAACCAACCTGCATAATGATTTCATATTTTGATTTTAGAGAAGTGAATTGTGACCAAATATTATGTCGATGGACAATTATTATTTATTCATTCATGTTTTTTTGTGATTACCATTTTCAGAAAAGCAAAAAGTAAAAATAAAAACATCATAGATGTGGATGAATAGAATTGCATTTTATTGATGATTAATTTGAAAAATGCCCAACAATGTTCACTTCTCCCTTAGGTATAGGAGAAGGATTTTTTTCTAAAATGATAAAAAAAATTACTTAGAGAGATGGACAATAATAGGAACATCAACAGCGATCCAATTGTTACGAGCCTTTCCATGCGTCACAAAATTGGCGCAATCTTCATCTTCATCACCCTCGATCACAGCAGTTGAGTGTTGTTCATTACCATGGATGAACCCTCCACTACGGAAACTAGGTTTCACATCTTCAGCTCTAACATGAGATGACCCTCATTGGAATCCCAAACCAGCTCTACTCTTGTTCTCGGCGACCTCTACCATATGGCCTCACTGATCTGAACTGCCATCTTCAACAATTTTCTAAGCGTCTTTGAAAGAGGACATAGGTGCCCCAGTTTTCTTTACTTCAGTAATAGATAGAGCTTGGAACGGAGTTCCAACCTCTTCATCAGCTTCCACATATGAAAAAGGCGATAGGTGACTTACTAACAGTGCTTTTTCTCCACCAACAATGACAAGCTTGCCATTCTTTACAAATTTCAACTTCTGGTGCAGAGTGGATGTAACAGCTTCAGCCTCATGTATCCATGGCCTTCCTAACAAGCAGCTATAGGCCGGGTGTATGTCCATTACTTGGAAAGTAATATGGAAATCACTCAGACCTATCTTGACTGGAAGGTCCACTTCACCAATAACAGTCTTGCAAGAACCATCAAATGCTTTGACGATCACACCACTGTACCTCATAGGGGCGCCTTGATACGTTAACTTTGACAGGGTTGATTTGGGGAGTACATTCAACGAAGAACCGGTATCAACCAACACATTTGACACCACATCTTCCTTGCAATTCATTGATATATGCAGTGCCAGATTGTGATTTCTACCCTCCTCAGGAAGCTCTTCATCACAAAAACTTAGATTGTTGTAGGAAGTGATATTAGCCACAATGTGGTTAAATTGATCCACAGTCACATCATGCTCCACATAGGCTTGCTCCAACACTCTTTGAAGTGCTTCTCTATGTGCTTCAGAATTCATGAGCAGAGACAACACTGAAATTTTTGAAGGAGTTTGGAGCAGCTGCTCCACCACATATAATTCACTCTTCTTGATCAATCTCAGTACCTCATCATCATCGCTAGGCTTCAAGTTGCTGGATTCACCAACTGACACTTTGGAGCACAAGCCGGATTTGTTACGGGCACATCAACCTTCTTACCAACAAACTCATCTTCTACCACCTCTAGAAAGACCGGACCAAACACATGACTGCTACAGGTCACCTTCGCAATATCGGCAATGTTTACAACATAATTGGTCATAGGCAACAGAACCTCTTAACCGTTCTCCACCATTGTTGCATTATGTTGGTACGGAACAACTCTATCGGATGCATACGAGACGGGGCATGATAACCGTATTACTAACGATGATACCGATCTATTGACTTTGTTACTGCTGCTACTGTCAAACTGAATCACTACCCGCTCTAGGGTCTTAAACACTAGTACTATCACATTCACATCATCTATATCCCTCGACTGTTGAATCTGGATTACATTCTCATCCATTAACTTCTGGATATCTCTCTTGATGATCAAACACCCACGGGGGTTTACGCGGCAAATGCCACAACCTTCATGGTCGTGCTCACAATAACTGATTATACATAAAGTCGTATGCATCTCTACCAAGGACCGACGAATACGTCGCACATCAAACACTCGGAAACTTCCTGGACAACCATCTACCAAATTCACTTAGCTGTTACCATGAGCAGGCAACAGGTTTGCTTTGATATTCGATGCTCTGTCTTCAAAGGACACCATCCCACTCTTCACTAGCTTTTGGACCTCATACTTCAAAGGGTAGCAGTTCTCAATATCATGGTCGGGTGCTCCTTGATGAAAGGCACAACGGAGTTCAGGCTTATACCACCATGTAAGTGGTTCTGGAATTTGAGGAGGGTTTCTTGGTTGAAGCAGGTTCTTGAGAACCAAAGACGGGTAAAGTTCAGCGTATGACATGGGAATAGGGTCAAAAGTGACCTTCATCCTCTTGAATTTCTGTCGTTGTTGATGATTATTGGTGTTGTTGTAGTTCTTTGTTCTTTGTTGTGGCTGTTGTTGATGTTGTTGTTGAACTGATGCTGATTGATTGTTAGAATTGTTTGAAAATACTGGAATTACTGACGAAACTTGATGATGATGTTGACGTGGTTGCAGATTTCTTCTGACTTGATGCTTCCCTACTGACACTGCATTGGTTTCACCTTCCTTCTTTCTAGCAAAACTGCCTCCATATTTCTTGCTCGATGATACCTCTTCCTTAGACAAGCGTCCCTCTCAGACTCCTTCTTCCAACCTCATCCCCATGTTCACCATCTCGGTAAAATCACTGGGGGCACTAGCAATCATTCGTTCATACTAAAACGAACTCAGGGTCTTCAGGAAAATCTTCGTCATCTCCTTCTCTTCCAATGGAGGATTAATCTGAGCAGCAAGTTCTCTCCACCTTTGGGCATACTCTTTGAATATCTCTTTGTCCTTCTGAGACATCGACCTCAGTTGGTGTCTATCAGGCGCCATATCCATATTATACTTGTACTGTTTCATAAAAGCTTCACCCAAATCATTAAATGTGCGAACATTTGCACTATCTAACCCCATATACCACCTCATAGCGGCACCGATCAGACTGTCTTGGAAGTAGTGATCAATAACTGATCATTATCAATTTGTGTTGACATTTTCCTAGCATACATGACAAGATGTCTAAGTCGACAAGTATTTCCCTTATACCTTTCAAAGTCGGGGACTTTGAACTTCATCGGGATCTTGACATTTGGCACTAAACAGAGTTCAGCAGCACCCTTCCCAAATAGGTCTTTTCCTCCCAGAGTCTTTAAGTCCTTTCGCAGCTCAAGGAATTGATCCTTCATTTCATCCATTTTCTCATAAATATCCCGACCCTATGACGACTCGGAATGGTAGATGGTATCCTTAACATGAGGCAAGGTATGAACAACTGGAGGCGGTACACACATGACCGGGCTAGATGTTGGCATGGAAGCAAAAGTAGGCACAAACCCTTCAGGCACAAAGTTCGGTGGCATTCCCCACGGGAATCCGGCAGGCATCGTTGTAGCAAACTGAGTGGCAGGCACAGTTGAGGTAGCACCCTCTGAAATGACAGTCTTCTGAGGAGGAGGAGTTGCAGGCGTTGGAGAAGACTGATTCTGAGCGACTAGCACAGACTCCATCATGGCAGTCAAACGAGCAATCTCATCTTTAAGTTCTCGGTTCTCTTGTTTCAAATGTTCCATGATTCTCAATTGATTGGCGTGAGTGTTATATCGATGAGTCATCTTGGCTGAAACATAGAAGAATAACCAATAAGACATCTGTCAGAAGAAAACCTATTATGCAAATGATGCATGAAATGCAATGTTTTGTTTCTTTTTATTTTCAAGGAACATACTATTTTAGTTGAAAATATATAATAACAATAATAACAAATTTGATTGACCATAAAAAAACTCTTTTATTCATATAATTTTGGAAGGATTACACTGAGTGCAATTTCAAAAACCAAATTATAAATACAAGAGGAAAGGAAACTAATCATCCTAAGGATCCCCTTACAACAGTGTCAGATGATCTGGCTGCAGGCGCGTACTTCCTTTGGATGCGTCGAATCTCGGACTCAAAAGAAGTCTTCATCTGTGCCTTCTCAAGAACTAGTTGATCGACAATCTTCTTCCAAGCACCGGAAGGCTGAGGTATACTAGAGGAAGATGGACCCTCTGGCTCTCTCTGTCTCTTCACTGCCCGGTCTTCAAGAAGTTCAATAAGCGCGTCTTTATCATTAGACTCAAGCTGCAACTCCTCATGCTTTCGGCTCAAAGCATGGAACCGCTCTTCCCACATATACTTCTCTTGCTTCATCTTGGCGAGTGCGTCTTCCAACTCCTTTACATCTTGGTTAGGGAGAGTTAATGGCTCAACCACAACCATAGACATAGGTCTCTCACAAGCATACGACATCTTCAATTCCAAAGCTCTTTTCTTCATCCAAAGAGTGTAAGCATCCAAAGCTACACAGTTGCGCGGACCAAGCTCGGATCTTCCTTTCCTATGCACGTTATGCCAAGCATGCACCATATTTTGCTTCAAATGTTAGGGATCTTTACCCTCTTGATAGAAAATACCTTCTAACTGAGTGTTATTAGGTTTGTCTCTCAAGGGGAACCCAAGTTGACGACGAGCCAAAGCAGGGTTGTAGTTAATTCCTCCTTGTGTACCAATGAGAGGAACATTACAGAATTCACCATAATTATCAATAATATCCAAACTACTCAATGCAGAATCATACCAAACTATATCATCATTGGTGAGAGACATGAGTCTCTGAGACCACCGTAGACATTGTTTGTTCTCCACAAAAGCATGCGTGTGAGGCAAGTTCGAAATAAACCAGTTATACAAAAGAGGAACACAGCACACAATAGTTCCACCACCTTTAGAATTCCTCAAATGCAAAGAAAAGTACATATCACCCAACAGAGTAGGCACAGGATTCCCAATCAAGAAGATTCTAATGGCGTTAACATCAACAAAACCGTCAATGTTAGGGAACAAAGCCAAACCATAGATAAGCAACACAAAGATGGCTTCTAAAGCCTCCATACTACCGGCTTGAGAAAAAGCAATAGCTTTCCCAATAAGGAAATCAGAAGTCAACCCAAAAATACCTCCTTTCTTCACCCAATGAGCCTAAATCTCAGACTTCTTCAGATGAAGAGCTCAAGCTATAAGATGAGATCTGGGAATCTCCTCCAATCCACTAAAAGGCATTTGTCAGAAACAGGTATTCCCAAGAGATGGGCATACTCCTCCAACATAGGTGTAGCGGGGTATTCGTTACCTTTAGATTTATTGACTAAATCAAAAGTAAATCATACAATTCGAGTTGCCACCACACTTCTATTTATCCAAAGGAAAGGTTAGAAAGCGAACAAAAACCAAGAAGTTTTATCAAATCAAAAACTAATAAAAATGTCAGAGATCTGGGTAAGGGGGTTGGTTATGCAATGGGAAGGTTTTAAGCACCCAAAACATCCTTAGTACTCTAAGGGAACCCTTTTTACAAATGTTGTAAGGTAGGTTGGTATTTGTGAAAATATTTGTGCAAACATGATTGGGGAGATGAGAAAAGAATATACAAGTTATTTACAATTTTTGTGTTTGAATGGATAAACCCATTGCCTACGTACCATCTTAAAAAGGTAGGATCAAAACCTCGTAGTTCGGGGTAAAAATCTCAAAAGAAGTTGGTGAATTGATTGGTCAAAAGCCTTAAGATCTTTTATTATCAAAGGGAGAAAACTCAACCTAAACCACAAATCCACCTTGTGAGGAGAGCTTCAACATGCTAGTGAGGGATTAACCTTATAATAAGCATGGAAGACTTATAGTCCATCACTAAGGATACAGGTGAGTATTATATCAACCTCTAGGATAACTCAAACCTAATAGCTAATGTTTATGAAAATCTTTAACACAAATGGTCATTGGAACCACAAAAACAATTGAGTGAGTTGTATTTACAAATGAAAAGTATTCACAAAATAAGGTCAAAGTTGACTTAAGATTCAATTCAAAATAAGTGTTATGAAAAGAGTTTGAAAAATCAAAGGCATAGTGCCTAGGTTTCTAATTTTTGAAAAGCAATGTTAATGTTTGCACAAAAATTTTGGCTTGGGTTAGAGTGGAGAGAAGAAGAGAAGGGCTAGATCCTAAACAGGCAAAGATGAGGGAAGAGAAATAAAACCACTTGGAGTTCCCTTCTTGAGATCATAAAGATGATCCAAGTTGCTCCATTCCTTTGGACTTAGCAAGTAATAAGCAATTAACTAAAGCAATCAAGCAAATAATCAATCAAGCTCCTAGGAATCTTCCAATTGGCTTTTGTATCTCTTATCTTGGATGTCCATGACAATGGTTCTTCTAATTGGCTCAAGTTTGGGATCCCTAGCACACAAGAACACACAAATCAAAAAGTTCCATAATGCAATAAAAGAATGGACAAGAGTGAGTTTAAAATTAGGGGTCCTTTCAATTCATCTTCAAGATTAAGCATTCTAAAGGCATGAGGCCTAGTTGCTCTTCAACAATATTTAGCATTCTAAAGGCATGAGGCCTAGTTGCTCTTGAAACTCCATTAGCATAGGTAAGGTCCTAAATCTAAGTCCTTTCTCCATTTGCATTGGGTTCACACAAACAAAAAAAAACAAAACAAGCACAAGGCAATAGTATATACACAATAATATGCTCAAGTGAGCAAAAGGCAAATTGCATAAACATAAACATGAGCTCAAGTGAGCAAAGGGCAAAGACAAATGAATTAATGAGCAAGAAATTAAATTTCATTAAAGTAAATTGCAAGAATTAAATGCTTGAATTAAAATTTAGTAATTAGTAGTTAGTGTTAGTGTGCCATAAGGCAATTTAGCGCTATGTTAAGCAATCGTAAGTGAACTAATGTATTAGTCACACCTATCTGAGGCCGGTCAATAAAACTATAGGCAACAAACACAAGTTAGAGACCATGACTAGTAAGCCAAGCTCCTACAACTTTCCATACCAAAAGAAAAGAAGAATGACCTTGTAGGGATTTAGGTTTTTTGCTTGACCAAGAAGCAACCTATCTTTAATGCAAAGCAATTCACTTGATCTTTGATCAAGATGAATTTGATTTGAATCAAAGAAGGTTAAGCCCTTCATATGTCAAGGCTAACCACCAATCTTTAACTCATTGGTCAAAAAGAAAAAGAAGAAGAAGAAGAAGATGGAAATGGAATGTACATAATTGAAATTCAAATGACATAAGCAAAACACATTGACCAAATATGAATAGAATCAAACTCAATCAATGGTAAACAGAAGTGAGGTGAAGCTTAGAAGTCAAGAAACAATAAAAATATTTTTGGTATTTTTTGGAATTAAAATAATACTTGAATTAAAATTAACAAATAAAGGTCAAACTTCAAATCCAATTCAAATCAACTTGGAAAAGTCCAATTGGATCATCATAAGTCTAACATGGTCAAAAAAGGTTTGACAAAAATTTTCTTCATTTTTTGAAAACAGAAACTAATTTTAAACAATTAAAAATGAAGAAAAATAACATAATTAAACTAAAATCTCAAATAAATCTCAAATCAATTAAGAAATTGATGAGAATATTTTTCATAGATTCATCGTCATTCAAAGATGTTAAGAAAATATTTTTGGCATTTTTGAGTATTGAAAAGTATTTTAAATGAATTAAAAATAACCAGAAAAGAAATAATTCACAAAAAATATTAAATGGAATCACAAAAATAATTAAAAATCACTTTTAGAAACTAGAATTCAAGAGAAAGTTTTTGCAATTGGTCCCATATTTTTTATTAGTCAATTCATCTGACTATTTTGAAGTACACTGAGACCTAACTTTTAATTTGTTTGTCAAATGGAGATTACCCCAAGAGAAAAAATGTTCTTAAGAACCATATTAACATCTTTAATTTTCATCAAAAATTTATTTGAAGCTTGGAAGGTCATCATCCATTACAAAACATTATAGGTCATTTTGATTGAAACCCTAGTTTTAGGTCAACTTCCCAAGAACATAACTCATTCATTTTTCCTGATTTTGAGGTGGGATCAAATTCATTGGAAATTTTAAGATGTCTACTTAATTTGTTATGTTGAACAAATTTTCATCATCCTAAAAGAAATACATGTGATAATGCAAAACATTATAGGTCACTTTTGACCAAAGGCATTGAAATGTGAAAAAGTCCAACTTCAAGTGCCCATAACTTTCTCATCAAAAATCCAAATGATGACAAGTTTGAGTCCACATTGATTGTCTTGAAAATATCTAAAACTTTGATGTTGAAGGTTTTGTCATTTGGAGCTTGCATCATTGAAAGAGAAGGGCTTGAATTTGGCCCGTTTTGGAAATTTTCACATACACATGTTTTGCACCTTGCACTTTATGATCAATTTTCATCAATTTCCCAGTTCCAAATGAAGTTTTTTTCAACATAACAATTGATCCTCATGTCAAGAGCTTTCCAACCATTACCCATAACGCCATGTTCTATTTTTGGAAGAGGTATTTTCGAAGAGGATAACATTTTGGTGCATTTTTGGAAACTAGTTGAAAACTCATTGCACAAGCTAATTGCATCAATTCAGAACGTCCATTTAAATTCAAGATGATATCAGCATTCATTTGCAATAGGAATTGGGCCCTCCATGCGCCTGTACAAGCCCATGCATGGAGGCCCTCTTCATTCATGCACACACTTTGCTCATGCTTGCAGCTTCCATTTGCTATAAATAAGAGTGCTAGGCTTCATAATTCAGCAACCTGAAGGCGTCTGTTATGCTGCACAACTCCCTCCATAGCCATACCTAAAGGAATTTTTACTCTTTTTTTCAAAATTTCAGATCAGAATTTCAACTACATTGGTTGATTTTCAGACTCATAATTCCTTAACCTTGCTTCATCTTCATCCCTAGATCACACTGCAAGCAATAACTAAAAGGATTTGAGCTTTCTAGATCCACATTTCAGAGGTGGATATTCCAACTTTCCTTCTTCGAAACTCACTAATTATAGCTTGTTTTTTGCATTTATTGGTTTGGCTGAAGTCCTCTCATCAGAGGCAATTGATTTATGCTTTTAATTTGGAAATTCCATTGAGTTCAAGATGAACTCCATCATTTTCAACCTCTGATTTCTCTCACCATGGAAGTCTAGAGTGAAAATAGATGGCACAAGGGTGATGTACATCACCCCAGCTTTCCATTGTTGTATAGATCGCCTCATTTGGTTAGAACTTTTTCTCTGCAACTCTCGCCGGAATCTCTGGCCTCGCCGGAGAAGACGGTGGTGTACACCACCGTCTGTTTACCAGAATGAATCACGGCCCTTGGATCTGATCTCCAGATCTAATCTAGTCCTTTCCTTTTTATGACCTTTTTTAATGCCACCTGTTTCTCATTGACCTTGGTGTTTGGTGGACGCGCGCATGTGGACTGTCTGATGCGCCAGCTCAATTAATAAGCCTGGATCCAACGTACCATGTTTTTTTCTATTTTCTATTTCTGATTTAATTTCCATTTTATTTCTTTTATTTCATTTCATTTCAAAAAAATCATATCTCTCTCATTTTAATTCCAAAAAATATGGGACCAATTGCATTATTTCTCTTTTTAATTCAAGTTTTTAAAAATGATTTTTAATATTTTTTATTTTATCATTTGATATTTTTTATGAATTTTCTCTTTTCTGGTTATTTTTAATTCACTTGAAATAGTTTTCAATATCCAAAAAATACAAAAATATTTTCTTAACCTCTTTGAATGATGGTAGACCTATGAAAAATATTCTCATCAATTTATTAATTGATTTGAGATTTATTTGAGATTTTAATTCAATTAGGTTATTTTTTTATGCATTTTAATTGATTAAAAATAGTTTCTAGTTTCTAAAAATGCTGAAATTTTTTGTCAAACTTTGTTTGACCTTGTTGAACTTAGGATGATCCATTTAGACTTTTTCAAAGTTGATTTGAAATGAATTTGAAGTTTGACCTTTAATTGTTTATTTTAATTCAAGTATTATTTTAATTTCCAAAAATACCAAAAATATTTTATTTGTTTTTTGACTTCTAAGTTTCATTTTGCTTCTATTTACTAGTGTTTGACCTTGATTCCATCTATCTTTGGTCAATGTATGTTGATTACTTCATATGAATTTCCATTAATGTTCATTCTTATTCATCTCCTTCTTCATCTCCTTCTTTTTTTGATCAATGAGTTAAAGATTGGTGGTTAGCCTTGATGTATGGGAGGTTTAACCTTCCTTGATTCAAATCTAATTCATCTTGATCATAGATCAAGTGAATGGCTTTGCATTAAGGATAGGTTGCTTCCTAATCAAGCAAAGAACCTAAATCAATACAAGATCATTTCCCATCTTCTTTTGGCATGGCAAGTTGTAGGAGCTTGATTCACTAATCAAGATCTCTAACTTGTGTTTGTTGCCTATATTTTATTGACCGACCTCAAATAGGTGTGACTACTATATTAGTCCACTTACGACTGCTTAACATAGCGCTAAATTGCCTTATGGCACACTAACACTAATAATTGACCATTAACATTTAATTCTTGCACTTTACATTTATGCAATTTAATTTTCTTGTACATATTATTCATTTGCTTTTGCCCTTTGCTCATTTGAGCACATGTTTATCTTAATGCAATTTACCTTTTGCTCACTTGAGCACATAATTGTGTATATACTATTGTGCTTGTGTTTTATTTTGATTGTTGTGAACCAAATGCAAATGGACAAAAAAGGACTTAGATTCTAGTATATTCCCTATGCAAAAATGGAGTAAAAAGGCTTTAATGTTGAAGATGAATTGGAAGGACCAAATCTCTAAACTCACTCTTGTCCATTCCTTGTTGACATTATAGAACTTTTTGATGTGTGTGTTCTTGTGCTAGGGATTCTTATTTGAGCCAAATTGAAGAACCATTGTCATGTGCACCAAAAGTGAGAGATACAAGAGCCATTGGAAGATTCCTAAGAGCTTTGCTTGATTGATTGATTGCTTGAGTATACACTTATTTGCTTGCTAATTCCAAAGGATGGGAGCTACTTGGATCATCACTATGATCTCAAGAAGGGAACTCCATTTGTGGTTTTATTTCTCTTCCTTCATCTTTGCATGTTTAGGACTATCCCTTCTCTTCTTCTTTCCACTCTAATCCAAGCCAAAACTTTCGTGCAAACATTAACATTTATTTTCAAACATTAGAAACCTAAGCATTATGCTTTTGATTTCCAAACTTCTTTTGATAACACTTATTTTGAATAGAATCTTTAAGTCAACTTTGACCATATTTTGTAAATACTTTTCATTGGTAAATATAACTCATTCAAATGTTTTGTGGTTTCAATGGCCACTTTCTTATCAAAACTTTTTATAACCATTAGCTATTAGGTTTGAGTTATCCTTGAGGTTGATATAATACTCACCTATATCCTTAGTGATGGACAATGAGTCTTCCATGCTTATTATAGAGTTAACCCCTCACTAGCATGTTGAAGTTATCCTCACATGGTGGATTTGTGGTTTTAGGTTGAGTTTTCTCCCTTGGATAACAAAACACCTTAAGGCTTTTGGACCAATCAATTCACCAACTCATTTTTGAGATTTTTTACCCCGAACTACGAGGTTTTGATCCTAATCTTTTTTAAGATGGTACGTATGCAATGGGTTTATCCATTCAAACACAAAAATCATAAATAATTTGTACATTCTTCTCTCATCTCCCCAATCATGTTTGCACAAGTTTTTTTTCACAAATACCAACCTACCTTACAACAAATTGTGAAAAGGGCTCCCTTTGAGTACTAAGGATGTTTTGGGTGCTTAAAACCTTCCCATTGTATAACTTACCCCATTACCCAGATCTCTAACATTTTTATTAGTTTTTGATTTGATAAAACTTCTCGGTTTTTATTCGCTTTCTAACCTTTCCTTTGAATAAATAGAAGTGCGGTGGCGACTCAAGTTGTATGATTTACTTTTGATTTAGTCAATAAATCAAAAGGTAACGAATACCCCGTGTAATACCCCAAAATTTACCCTTCATTTTTCTTGGAAGCATACGCTTTACACCTCATGCATGCATTTATTTTTTTCAAATAAAGGAAAAAAAACGAAAAACGAAAAAAGAAACAGAAAACGAAAAAAAAAAATTAAATAAATAATTAAATAAATAAATAAATAAAAGAAAAAATCTCAAACTTGGACCTCTCTCAAAAGCCCACTAAGCTACCAATATTAGCCTATAAATACTAGAGTTTCATTGAAACAAAAGGGAGAAAAAGGAAGGGAAGCAAAAAAAACACTCTGAGGTTTCCTTGTAACAAAACCCTGGACAAAACCTGGAGAGAAACCTGACAGAGAACTCAAAGCAGCCTCCAAACCCTGAAGGCAACTCAACTGCACAGAATCACCTCTGCCTCACATAAACCCTAAAGATTGTTTTGTAAACCTCACGGGTGCAACTCAATTTCAATCAAGCTCTCCAATCAGGTTTGCCCTATATCCATCATCTTTATGCGTTTAATTTGAATGCTCTAAATGTATGAGGTATTATCGGTGAATTTGATACCCTTTTGATGCATGTGTTTGACAAGAGGTTTAGGCCTCCTACCCTTGGTTGCTTTTTGTGATCTTTTTGTGAATTTTAATGGCATGATTCATGTGGTTACATTTTGATTTGGGGGCAACTCTTGGTTACCCTATTTTGTTTCTCTAACCTGTTTGTTGAGTTTTGTTTTGTGAGGGCTCATATGACTCTTGCAGAGATGGTTTGCCTGGTGTTCCACTTTATTTGTGGGATACCACCTGGAGGTTTCATTCCGATTACCTGTACTGACTCACTTTCTTTGATGGTGTTAGCTTGGAAGGATCTCAGGGTTTCCTTGTTCCGTTAATTACTGTTACTTCGGATCTTTATCCATGTGGTACTTTTACATTTTCCCATATTTTTACCGCTTTCTTAGCTGGAAGACCTCGATGGGAGGCAATGTTTTGTGTGTTTACTTTATGCAGGTTCCTTCGTCTAGGATTTCCCTTTTGCCTGAGCATCCCTAACCCTACCAACTCATTGATTTTTCTTCTCCTAAGAACACGTTAACTCCTTCTATTACAGGCGAGTAAGTCTCCAAAGGTCGAGCATCTGGTAGATTGCATAGTAACGTCGTTCGTCCAAAACCCAATCCATAACCCCGTAGTTAGCCGAACTAGGGCTTGCTCTGATTCTCATTCCATATGAGATACGTAGGCATAAGACACGATGTCTTAGAGAGCACACATTCCCCCAACCCATAGGTCAGCCGAGCTACGAAGACTCTGATTCTCATATTCATATGAGATACGTATGCAGTGGATGCGATATCCGCGCGAGTCATTTTCATTTAACCCCTTTTTTAGTAAACAACACAAGATAAACTCACACCCTTTAGACAAGAACTACAAAAGTGGATCCCGTAGAGTACTACAGATGCGTAGGGGTGCTAATACCTTCCCTTCGCATAACCGACTCCCGAACCCAAGATTTGGTTGCGAGACCTTGTCTTTTCCTTTCCTCTTTTCAGGTTTACTTCGAGCGTTTCCTTTCCCTCCTTTGGGATAAATAACGCACGATGGCGACTCTTCTGTCATTTTCTTTCGCCGATTGTTTTTTCGCACACTGTATTTTTCAGGTTGTGACAGCTGGCGACTCTGCTGGGGAACCGGTTTCCCTAAGCGAGTCCCTCCTAGCTTTTGTAGTTTGTTTGTTTATTGGGTGTTCATGCTTTTGTACAGTTATTTATTTACCTGCTTTACCTTATTGCATTGTGTACATATCATTGCTGTATCTGTTGGCTGGCTATGGCTGCTTGGTGATCTTTGTGAGATGAGTTCTATACCCGAACTCGAGTGCACTTAGGATAGGAGAATGACATAGTCTTGTCGACTTATGTGGAGTTATTCCTTAGCGAGTTGATTTGCAAGCCCATTCACTTGGTGGAGGTCATGTTGAGATCAATAATGTCACACAAGTTGTGGTTAGACATTACTTTTTCCATTATAGACCTTAGAAGCCGAGGACCTTAGTTTACCAAACCCATCTTGGCCTATTCGTAGGATGTAGTGCGAAAGTCGTTCAAGTGTAAGATTTGATACGATTGTTACGCGATACTACACTCATAAGAGTCTCTCTTGAGAATATTTTTGGAATACGAGTAGTCGTTCCTCCGATAATATCCGAAAGATGGGATTATGACTATGGGAACCTTTTGTAGAACATGTTTGGCAGGTTTAAACCTTAGTACACTCCCTTTGGGTGGTTCTTAACCTAAATTCTATGCTCGTGACTTGCAACAAACCCTTGATTCATGGTTGATCCGATCAGGTATCCTTAATATCATTGAAACTTGGGTGTTGATAAGGTGTAAACCATAATCCACCAAAATGGGTGGTTGATATTAAGGATAACATGATCCATCCCATGACCTTTGTTTGGTGTGCTCTTAATTTCTCTCCAGACAATGCAACCTGACAGATGTTCAAGCAAATACAACGATCCTGATTCCCATGCCACTGTACTACATTCACATCATTTTGCATCACATCATTTTGCATTCATAATCATTCACACATGTTTATCCATTTCTGTGGGGTTTATATCTTCTACTCGATTCTAGTCGGAATTTTCTTGGTTCTCATCAACGGCTTAGTTTTTATTTACATAGTTTATCTATTGAGAGACTGGAATCAAGGGGGTAGAATACCTTTGGAATTGATAAACATGTCATTGCATTTACATATTCATTAGCATGTCTTGTATAACAGGTACCGCCACAGTGTTCTCAATTTGTTTGGTGTTCCATTATCAGGACAGTTGACCCAGGCATTCACCGGTACGGTACCCGCAGAAACCAATAGAGAGTAATGGAGAGCCTACAGGCAGAGCTCGCCGAGATGAAAATCCGCATGAATCAATTCATGGATCTGGTTCAAGGGGTGGCTCAGGGACAACAAGAGCTCAAGAAGATGATACAGAGGAATCCCCCTGCTCAACCAGAGACGGTGACTGATCCTCTAGCTGGAGAGGCTAATGGACCCAATGGACCGGGGCCTATCCCAATCCTACATGTCACCTCCGGTCAACAGTCCGTTCATGATGATCAGGACGATCAGTTCCCCCTGCTGCAGGAAGACTTTGGTATGGGTCATGGTGTGGACCCCATGTTTAGAAGATTGGAAGAGAGGTTGAAGGCAGTGGAAGGACAAAATCCTCTGGGAGTAGATGTTGCTGACTTGGGGCTGGTCCCAGGTGTGAGAGTGCCACCGAAATTCAAGGTCCCGATATTTGACAAATACAATGGCAACTCTTGCCCGAAGACCCATGTGCAAGCCTATTTCCGTAAAATGGTTGCATACTCCGATGATGAAAAGTTGCTTATGTACTTTTTCCAGGACAGCCTAGCTGGGGCATCCCTAGAATGGTATATGAGGCTGGACAGAGCCCACATCCGTTGCTGGAGGGATTTGGCTGAGGCTTTCGTGAAGCAGTATCAGTATAATACAAACATGGCTCCGGACAGAACTCAACTTCAAAATCTGTCTCTTAAAAGCAATGAGTGCTTCAGAGAATACGCTCAGCGCTGGAGAGAAATAGCTTCCCGTGTTCAACCTCCTATGTTGGAGAAGGAAATGGCTAACATGTTCATGAACACTCTGCCAGGACCTTATTTGGAGTGCCTGGTGGGTTGCAATGCCTCCAATTTTGCTGATGTAGTCTCTACCGGAGAGAGGGTGGAGAATTACCTGAGGACATACAAGACCCAGAGTGGAGGTGAATCCTCATCAGGGGTGAAGAAGCCGTTCATTCAGGGACAGAAGAGGAGAGAAGGGGATGCAAGTGCCATATATTCTTATCAGAACAGGGATAACCGGAGGAATAACTTTAAGAACTATCATCAGCAACCGTATGTTGCGGTTGTGACCATTCCAGCTGCAGCACCACTACAACAACAACAACCACAACCAGCTCAGTACCAACCACAACAACCGGGTAACAGACCCACCTATCAACCGAGGCCAAGGACGATGGACCGGCGTTTCGACACTCTTCCAATGTCGTACGCTCAGTTGCTTTCTAATCTTCAACAACTACAACTTGTGCAGTTGCACACTCTGGCTCCTCCCGTTGGTAGGCTTCCGGTGGGTTATGACGCCAACGCTAGGTGTAGCTTCCACTCTGGGGCACCTGGCCACAATATTGAGAACTGCAAAGCTTTTAAGCACGTAGTTCAGGACCTCATTGATTCAAAGGCCGTTAACTTTGCACCAGCTCCTAATGTCGTCAACAATCCCATGCCCCAGCATGGTGGAGCCAACATTAACATGGTTGAAAGAGAAGTCAAATTAGTCTCTGCGGTCAATAATGAAGATGGGGATAGTGATTGCGACATCGATAACTAGGTGCGTCTTAGGATCCTGGGTGAAGTTCTCAACAATTGGTCTTCTGAGGAGATTGTCCAAGCCACTTGTCTGGAGGAGTAATTTTCTTTGTTTATTCATGCATATCCAAGTCTTACGTTCCGCCAGGGCGTAATGACTCATTGTAGGGCTCATCTATGTGACACTTGCATTTTTTTATCATAAATAAAGGACGTCTTTTTTTGCATTCAAATATTTTGTTCACTGTCTTTCTATTTTTGCAGTTTTCAAAAATCAAAAAATATTTGGCAATGTTTTGTTTAGTTTTCATTCCTTGTTCACACTCATAAGCACATACCATCACTCATGCAGATGCACATCACCGGATCCTATTGATAACGGTTCTGCTATGGTTCGCTTCGACTTTGAAAATCCAATCTTTCAAGCTGAAGAAGAGGGTGATGAAGACTGTGAACTCCCTGAAGAACTTACCAGGTTATTAAAACAAGAGGAAAGGGTCACTCAACCGCATCAAGAGTCTGTTGAAGTGATTAATCTCGGCACCGAGGACGCCAAGAGAGAAATCAAGATAGGGGCCGCTTTGGAAGACAATGTGAAGAAGGGGTTGATTGAATTGCTGCAAGAGTATGTTGACATTTTCGCTTGGTCTTATCAGGACATGCCAGGGCTTGACACAGACATCGTGGTACATCGTTTTCCTCTCAAAGAAGGTTGTCCTCCGGTCAAGCAGAAGCTCAGAAGAACAAGACCAAAGATGGATGTCAAGATAAAGGAAGAAGTGCAAAAACAGTTGGATGCAGGGTTTCTAGCAGTCACAAATTATCCGCCATGGGTTGCAAATATCGTTCCGGTACCTAAGAAGGATGGAGAGGTACGGATGTGTGTTGACTACCGGGATCTGAACAGAGCTAGCCCTAAGGATGATTTCCCATTACCTCACATTGACGTTTTGGTGGATAACACGACTCAGTTCTTGGTATTCTCCTTCATGGGAACCTCTTGTAGAACATGTTTGGTAGGTTTAAACCATAGTACACTCCCTTTGGGTGGTTCCTAACCGAGACTCCGTGCTCGTGACTTGCAACAAACCCTTGATTCATGGTTGATGTGTTCTTGTGTATCCTTAATATCAATGGAACTTAGGTGTTGATAAGGTGTAAACCATAATCCACCAAAATGGATGATTGATATTAAGGATGACTTGATCCATCCCATGACCTTTGTGTGGTGTGCTTTGCTTGATCCTTGAGTGTGATTGTTGCATCCATGCATTCATGCACCCATTTGCATCCATATCATCAACAATGAGAAAATTTTCAAGGAACTTAAGAGGTCTATTTGCAAATTTTCAGACATAGATAGACAAAGAAGGAATACAAAGAAGTACAGTTTCAGACAACCCGACTTGAAAGAGTTAAGGAATTTGACATCCTATGTATTAGATCCCTTGGAGTTCAAGGCTCGTCATGGGAAGCTTCTATCTATTCTTTTTACTCAGGTGGACGAAGGTCTGATGAGTGTATTGGTACAGTTCTATGATCCCTTGTACCATTGCTTCACATTTCCGTATTTCCAGCTTTTGCCCACACTTGAGGAGTATGCCTATCTTGTGGGTATACCTATTCTAGACCAGTTGCCATTCAGTGGCTTAGAGAGAGTTCCTACTTCTCAAGAGATTGTTGATATGTTGCATATAGATGAATCTCTGGTTGGTGCTCATGTGACTACCAAAGGTGGAATTTAAGGTCTCCCTTCTAAGTTCCTCATTGCTCAGGCTACTTTGTATGGGAAGGCCATGAGTGAGGACGCCTTTGAGGCCATATTTGTACTTCTCATTTATGGGCTAGTGTTATTCTCCAACATCGACAAGTTTGTAGATGTGAACGCTATTAGGATTTTCTCTACTCTTAATCCCGTTCCGACTCTGTTGGGTGACACCTATTTCTCTTTGCATATGAGGAATGCAAAGGGTGGTGGTACCATTGTGTGCTGTTTGCCTTTGTTGTACAAGTGGTTTATTTCGCACTTGCCACAGACGGCCGCCTTCAAGGAGAACAAAGGATGTCTATGGTGGTCCACGAGGCTTATGTCTCTCACTAATGACGATATCTTTTGGTACAACCGTGTGTATGACGGTGTGCAGATTATCGACTCTTGTGGTGAATTCTCTAATGTGCCTCTTCTTGGTACATGTGGTGGGATTAACTACAACCCTATTTTGGCACGTCGTCAGCTTGGGTTCCCCTTAAAGGATAAACCCAATAACATTATGTTAGAGGGTGTATTCTTTCAGGAGGGTAAAGATCCCCAAGGCTTGAAGGGCAGGATGGTCCGCGCTTGGCGCAAGATTCATAGGAAGGGAAGGAAAGAGCTTGGTCCGAAGAACTGTATTGCTTTGGAACCCTATACCTCATGGGTTGGGAGGAGAGCTTCTGAGTACCTTATGCCTTACGAGTATCCGAGACCTACACCTTTGGTTGTGGCTGGGCCTTCAACTCTCCCTGACCAAGGAGTAGAGGAGTTGAGAGACGAAGACCGTTCGCCTGCTTGGATTCGTGAACGAGAGGAGCTACTTCAGCAGCTTAGAGATAAGGATGCATTGATAGAGTTTCTGGAGCATCAGGTTATCGATGAGCCTGATGATATGGTGACTTCTCTTCTTCCTCAGTCTTCCAATTTCTGGAAGAGGAAGTACGATCGACTCGCCAAAGAGAAGGCAGATATGGAGGCAGCCTATGAGAGGGAGGTGAAGAGGTTTCGTGCAGCTTATCTTCCGGTCTCTAGAGCTTTAGACGATTGTTTTTAGGGTTCCATAGGATGTTCATTTTCCTTATCTCTTGTATTGTATTTGGTTACCAAGACTGTACTTCTTTGGTGTAAATGTATTTTCCAGATATTATTGATATGATATTTCCATTAATATTTTCAATATTTTGCAAATAGGACTCTAAAGTTCCTCTGATAAATAAAATAAATCATATGCACAAGCATTGCATGCATCATGTGCATAAATAGGTTTTGCTCCAGGCTTCTTGTTCAATGGTCTAACTCTGTGTTCTTCATTTATTTTGAAGACAAGCTGACACACCGGTACTACACCAGAGCCAACACTTCAAGACTGATGGATCACTTAAAGCAAGAGAGCAGAGAACTGAAGGAGGAAGTGGCCAGATTTACTGCCCTGATGGAGTCTTTCTTGGCCGCCCAAAGCCAGTCATCTCCAACGCCTTCAACTCCTCCCCAGAGGACAGACATCTCTGAGATTGCCTCCTCGACAGTGCCTGCTACTAGCACCCACTTCGCGCCTACTGCTATGCCAGCCGGGTTTCCCTGGGGAATGCCCACAAATTTTGTTCCTGAGGGTCTCGCCCCCACGTTTGCTTCTCTGCCGGCATCTAGCCCGGTCCTTGTCGTTCCACCTCCGGTTGTGCATACCATGCCAAGAGTAGACGACACCATCTACCACTCTGAGCCGTCTGAGGGCCAAGATGTGTATGAAAAGATGGATGCGATGAACGACCAGTTTCTCGAGCTCCGCAAGGAACTCAAAACTCTCAGAGGGAAGGACCTCTTTGGCAAGTCTGCTGCTGAACTCTGCCTGGTTCCTAATATCGAGATCCCTGTAAAGTTCAAAGTACCTGACTTTGAAAAGTACAAGGGAAATACTTGCCCTCTCAGCCACTTGGTTATGTATGCGAGGAAAATGACGACTCAGACCGACAATGATCAGCTCCTCATTCATTATTTCCAGGACAGCCTGTCCAGTGCCGCCCTGAGATGGTACATGGGTTTGGACAGCGCGAACATCCGATCCTTCAATGACCTTGGCAAAGCTTTAGTCAAGCAATACAAATATAACGTGGATATGGCTCCCGATAGGGATCAATTGAGAGCCATGTCCCAGAAGGACAAGGAAATTTTCAAGGAGTACGCCCAGAGGTGGCGAGAACTAGCTGCACAGATTGTGCCTCTGCTGGAAGAAAAAGAAATGACCAAGATCTTCCTGAATACCTTGAGCTCATTTTATTATGAGCGGATGATTGTCAGCGCTTCTTCTGACTTCACCGAGATGCTGAATATGGGGATGTGTCTGGAGGAAGGAGTCAGGGAAGGGCGCCTGACTAGAGAAGAAGGCTCTTCTGCCAAACGATATGGGGCGTTTGGAAAGAAGAAAGATGGTGAGGCACATGTTGTGACCTTCCATGTCAAATCTAGAAGACCCTTTGTGAGAAGGAAGACCGTGCGTCCCGCCGGTAATCAGTATCAGGTGGCTCACATAGCACATGTTTTTAGAGAAAACCAGCACTTATTAGCATAATAATAACCAACAACATCAACATCAACAATATCAACAACAACGGCACCGTCCTCAACAGTAGGCCTACCAGCCTCGAAACAATAATCAGACCAGTACAAGCTATGAGAGGAAAAGGGTCACTTTTGATCATATTCCCATGACCTACGCAGAGCTATATCCCTCTTTGATAGAGAGAAAACGGATCACTCCATGTGACCCACCGGCTATACCTACCAACCCTCAGTGGTGGTATAAGCCCGAGCTACATTGTGTTTATTATTCCGGTGCCCCCGGACATGATGTGGAGAATTGCTACCCGCTGAAGACCAAGGTTCAAGACCTTGTTAGGAGCGGTATATTGTGTTTCAAGGACGTAGGTCCCAACGTCAAGAAGAACCCATTGCCTGAGCATGGGAAATCTGCTATCAACATGGTCCAGGGTTGCCCTGGTAAATACAAAGTCCGATATGTCAGCCATATCCGACAATCACTGGTCGAGATGCACAGACTATTGTGTGAATACATTCATTATGAGCATGACCATGACAGATGTCGTGTCTGCACTGTCAATCAGAGGGGGTGTCGTCAAGTTCGAAAAGACATCCAAGAAATTCTGGATGAAGGTGTAATTGAAATACTTCAGAATCGTGATGGGGATGATGAAGTTAATGTGATATCACTAGTATTCAGGATCCCAGAGCCTGTTGTCATCCGATATGATGGCAGCAAATAGAAGGTTTCTCCCTCTCTCATAATTAAACCAGTTGGCCTTGTGCCATATTCTTCTGATAAGGCTATCCCCTATCGTTACAATGTTGTGGCATTGGAAGATGGGAAGGAGGTGCCCCTGCCTTCTACCTCTGTTGTTAACATCGCTGATGTCAGCGGCCTGACCCGTAGCGGTTGTGTTTTCTCGGCTCCGCCGAAACCCTAGGCTGACACCAGAAGAGCTGATGTTGCTGATTGTGTTGTTCGTCCGGTTGGAAATTCTGCTATTGCTCCGAATCTGGCACTTGTTGCTAATAAACCTGCCACCGCTGTAAGAACTCATGTCTCTGCTGGCCAGAATGGCACAATGAAAGAAGATTGTGATGAGATGTTGAGGCTCATCAAGAGGAGTGAATACAACGTTGTAGATCAGCTTCTACAGACTCCATCAAAGATCTCTGTGCTATCTTTGCTAATGAACTCAGAACCACACCGTGAAGCTCTGCAGAAGGTGTTGGATGTGGCGTATGTAGACCATGACGTCACAATAGAACAATTCGATAGTATTGTTGCAAACATTACTGCTTGTAGCGATTTGAGTTTTTCTGATGCTGATCTCCCTGAGGAGGGAAGAGATCACAATTTGGCACTTCACATATCTATGAGCTGCAAAGATGATGCCATGTCTAATGTGCTGGTAGACACTGGGTCATCATTGAATGTATTGCCAAAATCCACTCTGGCTAGATTGTCATACCAGGGGCCTCCCATGAGGCAGAGTGGAGTGGTGGTAAAAGCTTTTGATGGATCCCACAAAACGTTGATTGGTGAGGTTGAACTCCCAATCAAGATTGGACCAAGTGATTTCCAGATCACTTTTCAGGTCATGGATATCCACCCATCATATAGTTGTCTATTGGGGAGACCATGGATTCACGAGGCAGGCGCCGTGACATCCACCCTAGACCAGAAATTGAAATTTGTCAAGAACAAAAAGCTGGTGGTGGTAGGGGGAGAGAAAGCTCTCTTGGTTAGCCATCTGTCTTCCTTTTCTTATATAGACGCTGAGGATGAAGTTGGGACGCCGTTCCAAGCTTTATCTATTGCTTAGGCTTCTAAGAAAGGAACTTCTTCATTTGCATCCTACAATGATGCTAAGTTGGCCATTGAGCATGGCACAACTACTGGTTTAAGACAAATGATCAAGATGGAAGACAATAAATCTCGGGCTGGCATAGGGTATTCTTCGGGCACATTCAACAAGCATGGGTTGTTTCAGAGTGGTGGGTTCATCCACGCCGCTGAAGATGAGGAAGTTGCTGCTATTGTGGAAGAGGATGCAGAGGAGGATTCTGGAAACTTTGTCATCCCTGGAGGGGTCTGCAATAACTGGGCCGCTGTTGGTGTTCCAACAGTTGTCCATAAGTCAACGTAATGTTCACCTTTTGTTTAAAAACCCTTCTCCCATGCCAAAAGGAGAAGTGATGACATTGTTGGCTCATAAGTACAATGATATTTCATTCAAAAAATTCATGTTAAATGTTTGTTTTTCCAAATATTTTTCACTTTTTGCTTTTTGTATGAAATTGGTGATCACATAAAACCCTAAAAGTAGAATAAAATCAATCTTTTCATCTGCATAATGATTTGCCTTGCTTGAATTCTAAAATCTCTTTATATCTAAAATCATTATGCAGGTTGATCAAACCCATTGAACATAATGATCCAACACCATCTCCCAACTTTGAGTTCCCTGTATTTGAGGCAGAGGAAGATGATGTTGAAGAGATTCCTGACAAGATTACCCATCTACTTGAGCACGAAGAGATGATCATTCAGCCGCATCTTGAGAATCTGGAAACAATCAACTTGGGGTCTAAAGATTGTGTTCGTGAGGTGAAGATTGGGGCACTCCTGGAAGAATCTGTAAAGAAGGGGTTGATTGAGTTGCTACGAGAATACGTCGACGTCTTTGCCTGGTCTTACGAAGACATGCCTGGTCTGGATACTGATATCGTGCAACATTTCCTGCCTTTGAAGCCTGAGTGTGTGCCAGTAAAGCAGAAGCTCAGAAGAGCTCATCCTGATATGGAAGTGAAGATCAAAGAGGAAGTTCAGAAGCAAATTGATGCAAGGTTTCTGGTGACTTCTACATATCCTCAATGGGTGGCCAATATTGTGCCCGTGCCTAAGAAAGATGGAAAAGTCCGAATGTGCGTGGACTATAGAGACTTGAATAAAGCTAGTCCAAAAGATGATTTTCCTCTACCACATATTGATATGTTGGTAGATAATACAACTAAATTCAATGTCTTCTCATTCATGGATGGATTTTCTGGATATAATCAGATCAAAATGGCACCCGAGGATATGGAGAAGACAACATTCATCACACCTTGGGGAACATTCTGTTATCAAGTGATGCCCTTCGGTTTGAAGAACGTCGGAGCCACGTATCAACGAGCCATGACTACCTTGTTTCACGATATGATGCACAAGGTGATCGAGGTATATGTTGATGATATGATCGCGAAGTCAAGAACGGAAATTAAACATGTTGAGCACTGGTTGAAGCTATTTCAGCATTTGAGGAAGTATAAGCTTCGTCTGAATCCTAACAAGTGTACATTTGGAGTCCGTTCCGGCAAGTTATTGGGCTTTATAGTCAGCGAGAGAGATATTGAAGTTGATCCTGCCAAGGTCAAAGTGATACAGGAGATGCCTGCGCCCAAAACTGAGAAGCAAGTCCGAGGTTTTCTTGGTCGCTTGAATTATATTTCCCGATTTATATCCCACATGATTGCCACATGTGCGCCGATATTCAAGATCCTCCGGAAAGATCAGCGACATGATTGGACCGAGGATTGCCAGAAAGCCTTTGACAGTATCAACGAGTATATGTCCGAGCCTCCGATTCTGTCTCCTCCTGTGGAAGGGAGACCCTTGATTATGTATCTGACTGTTCTTTAAGACTCTATGGGTTGTGTCCTAGGTCAGAAAGATGAATCAGGGAAGAAAGAGTATGTTATCTACTACCTGAGTAAGAAGTTCACTGATTGTGAGTCCCGATACTCAATGCTTGAGAAAACATGTTGTGCTTTGGCTTGGGCTGCTAAGCGCTTACGCCAGTACATGCTGAATCATACGACTTGGCTGATATCCAAAATGGATCCAATTAAGTATATCTTTAAGAAGCCTGCTTTAACTGGGAGGATTGCCCGTTGGCAGATGTTATTGTCTGAGTATGATATTGAGTATCGAGCTCAGAAAGCTATTAAAGGTAGTATCTTGGCTGACCACTTGGCACATCAACCAATTGAGGATTATCAGTCAGTTCAATACGAATTCCCAGATGAGGAGATTTTGTATTTGAAAATGAAAGATTGCGATGAGCCTACGCTCGATGAAGGGCCTGAGCCTGGTTCCCGATGGAGCATGGTGTTTGATGGTGCTGTAAATCAATATGGAAATGGTATTGGGGCAGTGATTATTACTCCTCAGGGCACACATTTTCCTTTTACAGCAAGGCTAACTTTCAACTTTCTTTACCAAGGTTGACTTCCATCATATCCCTCGAGATGAGAATCGGATGGCAAATGCTCTTGCTACACTTGCTTCTATGATTGTAATGAGACTCTGGAATGAAGTCCCCAATATCACTGTGACGCGCTTGCACAAACCAACTTATGTATTTGTAGTAGAAGAAGTGAAAGATGATAAGCCATGGTATTATGATATCAAGTGCTTTCTCCAAAGTCAGATTTACCCGCCTGGGGCATCTGTTAAAGATAAGAAGACTTTGAGGAGATTATCCGACAGTTTCTACCTCAATGGCGATGTGCTTTATAAAAGGAATTTTGACATGGTTCTGCTCAAATGCGTGGATAGACACGAAGCAGACTTGTTGATGACTGAAGTCCATGAGGGTTCATTCGGTACTCATTCTAATGGACATGCCATGGCAAGGAAGATGTTGAAAGCAGGTTACTATTGGCTGAAAATGGAGTCTGACTGCTGCAAATATGTGAAGAAATGCCACAAGTGTCAGACTTATGCGGATAAGATTCATATTCCCCTGACACTTCTGAATGTGATTTAATCTCCATGGCCTTTCTCCATGTGGGGAATTGACATGATTGGTATGATATAGTCCAATGGTCACAGATTTATTCTCATAGAAATTGATTACTTCACCAAGTGGGTTAAGGCGGTATCATATGCAAACGTGACCAGACAAGTGGTTGTGAAGTTCATCAAGAATCAACTCATATGCCGTTATGGTGTGCCAGACAAGATCATTACTGATAATGGATCTAACTTGAACAACAAGATGATGAAAGAGCTTTGTAGTGAGTTCAAGATTGCACATCATAATTCATCTCCTTATAGACCCAAGATGAATGGGGCTCTTGAAACTGCTAACAAGAATATCAAGAGGATTATCCAGAAGATGGTTGTTATATATAAAGATTGGCATGAGATGCTCCCATTTGCTTTGCATGGATATCGTACATCTGTTCGCACTTCAACAGGGGCAACCCCTTTCTCTCTTGTTAATGGCATGGAGGTTGTACTCCCAGTAGAGATGGATATCCCATCAATGAGAGTCTTGATGGAAGCCAAGTTGACTGATGCTAAATGGATTCAGAGTCGTTATGGCCAACTGAATCTGATTGAAGAGAAGAGATTGACTGCCATGTGCCATGGTCAGTTATATCAGCAAAGGATGAAGAAAGCCTTTGATAAGATGGTCAAGCCTCGTGTGTTCTGAGAAGGTGACCTGGTGCTCAAGAAAGTCTTGTCTTTCGCGCCCGATTCCAGGGGCAAGTGGACTCCAAACTATGAAGGTCCATATGTTGTCAAGAGAGCCTTTTCAGGCGGTGCTTTGATACTTACAACTATGGATGGGGAGGATTTCACTCGTCCTGTGAACTCAGATGCAGTCAAGAAATACTTCGCCTAAAAGAAAAATAGAATAGCTCGCTAAGTTGAAAACCCGAAAGGGCGGCTTAGGCAAAAAATGAGTGTCTCGGTGGATTGAAAACCCAAAAGGGCGATCCAGGAAAAAGTTAGAGACATAAAAAATGAATATGTATCCCGCTAGATTGAGTACCTCACCCTGGGGAAATCTAGGCAAAAATTAAGGATTTGGCAAGTAACTGCATTCTGACAAGACTTTGTTCTACAGCGGTCATCTATCAAAGAATTTCGCTCAGTCATCGTCAACTGAGGCTTCAAATACATCGGATGCAGAATTGGTGGAGAAATGGTCATTATGTTCATTGTAGCCCTTTTCCAATATATATCACTAATTTCAAATTTGTAAAGATCCATGGAGTCTTGCCATTTGCAGACTACCATTCCATCAAATAAATTTGAGCCTTTATCCAATTCTTCACACTCGTATTTGTTTCTGTTAAAACAAATATTTTGCATGATTTAATTGATAAATATCATTGTTTTGAATAAATAAAAAATTTCATAAATTGTTTTTAAACAAAGTTAACATTCACAATGAAAAAGGATAATTGGGACATCTGCAGTGCTCTCCCAGGGATAGTATGATCTCCAAAAGGGTAAGACATGTTGTTCGTATTCCTAGCATACTTGTATCCTCTTCAGGTTTGCTCCATCTCGAGCACAGAAGAAAATTATGCATCACCAAATCCCCGGAAAGTTTGGAGTTTGGCCTCAATCTTCTAACTCCTCAGTCAGGCTGGATTTAGCATCTGTGGAGTTCATTGTTTTGAATAAATAAAAAATTTCATAAATTGTTTTTAAACAAAGTTAACATTCACAATGAAAAAGGATAATTGGGACATCTGCAGTGCTCTCCCAGGGATAGTATGATCTCCAAAAGGGTAAGACATGTTGTTCGTATTCCTAGCATACTTGTATCCTCTTCAGGTTGTCTCCATCTCGAGCACAAAAGAAAATTATGCATCACCAAATCCCCGGAAAGTTTGGAGTTTGGCCTCAATCTTCTAACTCCTCAGTCAGGCTGGATTTAGCATCTGTGGAGTTCATTGTTTTGAATAAATAAAAAATTTCATAAATTGTTTTTAAACAAAGTTAACATTCACAATGAAAAAGGATAATTGGGACATCTGCAGTGCTCTCCCAGGGATAGTATGATCTCCAAAAGGGTAAGACATGTTGTTCGTATTCCTAGCATACTTGTATCCTCTTCAGGTTGTCTCCATCTCGAGCACAGAAGAAAATTATGCATCACCAAATCCCCGGAAAGTTTGGAGTTTGGCCTCAATCTTCTAACTCCTCAATCTTCTAACCCCTTGGATGGATATACCTAAAATCCCTTATAAATTGATAAATTGATATGCTATCTTTTCAAGAAAGTTGGTATTCCCTCATTCAGATTGGAATTCTCCCGTAGAGTGAGTAGGAAATTCCCAGCATGAATAGAATTCTCAACACTTGGTTTGTAGTTTATCCCCTGCGGATTCGCCTGCATGAATGTCCAACAGGTTCGACTTTGTTCGTCCTCGGCAGGGTTGATCCAATTTTAACTCCCCGGTATGGTCTCCAGCAGGATATCTCCAATTGATCGCCTACAGGTACTTCCTAGTCCAATCCTCAGTAGTGTTTCCTTAGAACCTGTCTGTTGTGTCCTCCTGAGCAGAGCGGGTGACGTAAATGTTTATATTTCCATCCCCATTGGAATAGTGTTCCTCTTCTCCTCGGCAGAGATGATTTATCCAGCGGTGCAAGGAAACATGTTGGTTTCGAAACTTTTGGATTGGTGGTTGTTCTCCACAGAGTCTCGTCCTCCCCCTGGATAATTTTCCCAGTAGAGTTGCTTCTACGACGGATTGTATCCGTGCTCGGTCCCCTGGCCAAGACTTTGCCTTATTTCAGATTGGCGTTGGAGCTTCAGAGAAAGATGTGTTGTTTCCCTCCTAATGGAGTGACTGGTTCTCTTTCCCTTGTAGAGGTCGTCTGTTTCCTGGTAGTTGTTGCCCCTGTCAGACTGGGAGTTTCCCCAGTGGGCCTGTTTCTCTCTTTCAAGATGTAGTACCAGATGTTTGTCCATTAATTCCTAGACCTGGTTGTGTTAGATATGTCTGTTTGTCAGCATTCATCATACATAAACCACGCATATACACGCATAGCTACAACATTTAGATATTCATGTTGCATTCTTTGCCATATATCTTTCTTTATTATCTCCTGCTATTTGGTGATACATGTTATCCCCAAGCAGATGTTGGTGTTTGATCTCTCCATATAAAGTCGGCCCCATAGGCAGAAAGTATCCATCCTTTCTTCCATTCTTCCCACTGAGCTTCGCCCTCGTGGATAATTATTATTTCTGTTTCCTCCCAAAATATGTATTGGGATGGAATTACTCCCCTGAGTTATATCCTCATTGGGTTGAGTCTTGTTTCTTTGTGTCTCTCTAGTTCGTTTCTAGTTTGACTCCTCTTGTTATTTCCCTTTGCACTTCCTCGTATTTTAGATGAATGATTGCCCAGTAACCAGTGATTGTCCATCTTTTCCCCGGCGGAGTCTCTGTGGTTTTCTACCCAGTAACCGGTAGATGTAATCCCCTCTTTGGCAGTTATCTTTATCCAATATTCGGTATCGATATTCCTCCACCTTTCGAGAGTATCTCCCAGTAACTGGTGATATATATCTTGGATAATTGCTCTGATAAAGCAATGTATTCCCGGCGAGTCATCTTTCATTCACCCCTCTTGTTGGTAATGATCGTTTCTCCCCTTTCTGACTGGTCATCATTTTATACCCAATAGCCGGTATCCCGATGTCCTTTCTTTTCGGCCGACTTATCCTTTATTAACCCAATAACCGGTTGTGGATAATCTCCCATGCGAGTATGTTATCTACGTTCTGACGGTAATAGATAATGTATCTCATGCGCTCTTCAGTCGAAGTGCTTTTCTTCCCCAGTCGAGTAAGATTCGTATTTCCTTTTGGAATCAAATGTCCATCCTATAATCGAGTTTGCTTTTTCATCCCTCCTTTTGGATGATGAGTGTTTTGGGAGTATTCCCCAATTCACGCCTGGTTGGTCACCTATTGTATGCCCAGTAACTGGTATCCCTGGTGTTCCTTCCCTTCTGCTCCCTATTATGACTTTTTGTCCCCTGCGGAGTCATATTTTCCTGAGTCAAAATGTACCTTTTCGAGTCTTCCTCAGATGTTTTGGATGATTGATATCTCTCACCCTTATACCGGTCTTAGATATTCATTCTCCCCGAGCATGTTACCCAGTAACCGGTAATACCTCATTTTTCTTTTTCCTCAGCCGAGTCCTCTTTGGACATTCCCCATCAGAGTCCCTTGGTGGATTTTCCCAGCCTGAGTCCGGATCTTTATCCGAAGTATCCTTTGAGGATAATTTCGTTGTATTGGCCTATTCCCCGATACATGCATCTTGGCGTCAGCTCGAGTCTTTCCATTGATTTATTTTCATGGAATATATTCGTGTCTCTCAGCAAGTTTCAAGTCGTGACCTGCTCACGCAGTTTATTCCCCTTTACTCCCCATTAGAGTCCCCAGAGTCTCTGTCCCATTTATGAGCATATTACTCATATGGATTTTCAGTTTCTCTTCATTCCTTTTTTCTTTGTGGACACATATCCCCCACAGAGTATTAACCTTTGCATACATACATTTTCATCATGAGGTCTCTTAGGGACCAAAATTCGTCTCTTTGTTATTATTTAAGCCCATTTTACCTCGTCGAGACGAAGATTTTAACCTTTATATCTCCGGCTAGAATGACCTTAAATAGGGGCATCTGTAAGACCCTAATTTTGACCCTAAGATCCCTCATGGCATCATATCATTGCACTTTGCATTTGCCTCAAGGATCATAGCATCTTGGCTCCTTAACCCTAGGGTGGGACTTTTGTGAGTTGGTTTGAGACCACCAAGCATGCTTGAATTAAAAATTATTGCTTTTCTCACTTTGTTTACTAACCAAAGGCACAAAAATATGTCACTAACATCTTTTGTTTTGTAGCTCAAGCAATCATAAGATCCAAGGCTCCTAGGAGACCCTATACTCATTGATGTGGCCAGATGGAGATGAAAGCAAACATGAAAATGGTTCATAAGACTCTCATCCATCATATATGCCTCCCAAGTATCTTAATTTATCATTTTGATCATAACAAACCAAAGGGCTTGAGGCTTGTTTCCCAAGGAAACCCTAATTCATATGTTCATCAACTGTGCCTTGCTCATGAAGCAACCTCAACCTATGATCAAATACAATCAAGGGAAGTTCTTCCATTCATCATTTCATGCATATTTGAACTTATTTGAGTGTTCTCAATCATTAATTAATCAAGATTTGAGGCATGGACTTGAAAAGTTGATCAGTCAATTCATCTGACTATTTTGAAGTACACTGAGACCTAACTTTTAATGTGTTTGTCAACTGGAGATGACCCAAGATAAAAAATGTTATTAAGAACCATATGAACAACTTTCATGTTCATCAAAAATTGATTTGAAGCTTGGAAGCTCATCATCCATTACAAAACATTATAGGTCATTTTGACTGAAACCCTAATTTTGGGTCAACTTCCCAAGAAGACAAATCATTCATTTTTCATGATTTTGAGGTGGGATAAAATGAATTGGAAATTTTAAGATGTATACTTCATTTTTTATGTTGAACAAATTTTCATCATCCTAAACGAAATACATGTGATAATGCAAAACATTATAGGTCACTTTGGACTAAAGGCATTAAAATGTGAAAAAGTCCAACTTCAAGTGCCCATAACTTTATCATAAAAAATCCAAATGATGCAAAGTTTGAGTCCACATTGATTATATTGGAAATATATACAACTTTTATGTTGAAGGTTTTGTCATTTGGAGCTTGCATCATTGAAACAAAAGGGCTTGAAGTTGGCCCATTTTGGAAATTTTCACATACACATGTTTTGCACCTTGCACTTTATGATCAATTTTCATCAATTTCCCAGTTCCAAATGAAGTTTTGTTCAACATAACAATTGATCCTCATCTCAAGAGCTTTCCAACCATTACCCATAAGACCATGTTCTATTTTTGGAAGAGGTATTTTCGAAGAGGATAACATTTTGGTGCATTTTTGGAAACTAGTTGAAAACTCATTCCATAAGCTAATTGCATCAATTCTGCACGTCCATTTCAATTCAAGATGATATCAGCATTCACTTGCAATAGGAATTGGGCCCTCCATGCGCCTGTTCAGGCCCATGCATGGAGGCCCTCTTCATTCACGCACACACTTTGCTCATGCTTGCAGCTTCCATTTGTTATAAATAAGAGTGTTATGCTTCATAATTCAACAACCTGAAGGCGCCTGTTGTAATGCACAACTCCCTCCATAGCCATACCTAAAAGAATTCTCACTTTTCAAAATTTTAGATCTGAATTTCAACTACATTGGTTGATTTTCAGACTCATAATTCCTTAACCTTGCTTCATCTTCATCCCTAGATCACACTGCAAGCAATAGCTAAAAGGATTTGAGCTTTCTAGATCGACATTTCAGAGGTGGATATTCAAACTTTCCTTCTTTGAAACTCACTAATTATAGTTTGTTTCTTGCATTTATTGGTTTGGCTGAAGTCCTCTCATCTGAGGCAATTGATTTATGCTTTTAATTTGGAAATTCCATTGAGTTCAAGATGAACTCCATCATTTTCAACCTCTGATTTCTCTCACCATGGAAGTCTAGAGTGAAAATAGATGGCACAGGGGTGATGTACATCACCCTAGCTTTCCATTGTTGTATAGATCGCCTCATTTGGTTAGAACTTTTTCTCTGCAACTCTCGCCGGAATCTCTGGCCTCGCCGGAGAAGACGATGGTGTACACCACTATCTGTTTACCAGAATGAATCACAGCCCTTGGATCTGATCTCCAGATCTAATCTGGTCCTTTCTTTTTTATGACCTTTTTTAATGCCACCTGTTTCTCATTAACCTTGGTGTTTGGTGGACGCGAGCATGTGGACTGTCTGATGTGCCAGCTCAATTAATGAGCCTGGATCCAACGTGCCACATTTTTTCCTATTTTCTATTTCTGATTTAATTTCCATTTTATTTCTTTTATTTCATTTCATTTCAAAAAAATCATATCTCTCTCATTTTAATTCCAAAAAATATGGGACCAATTGCATTATTTCTCTTATTAATTCTAGTTTCTAAAAATGATTTTTAATATTTTTTTACTTTATCATTTGATATTTTTATGAACTTTCTCTTTTCTGGTTATTTTTAATTCATTTTAAATAGTTTTCAATATCCAAAAAATACAAAAATATTTTCTTAACCTCTTTGAATGATGATGATCCTATGAAAAATATTCTCATCAATTTATTAATTGATTTGAGATTTTAATTCAATTAGGTTATTTTTTATGCATTTTAATTGATTAAAAATAGTTGCTGGTTTCTAAAAATGCTGAATTTTTTTGTCAAACTTTGTTTGACCTTGTTGAACTTAGGATGATCCCTTTGGACTTTTTCAAAGTTGATTTGAAATGGATTTGAAGTTTTACCTTTAATTGGTTATTTTAATTCAAGTATTATTTTAATTTCCAAAAATACCAAAAATATTTTATTCGTTTTTGACTTCTAAGTTTCATTTTGCTTCTGTTTACTAATGTTTGACCTTGATTCCATCTATATTTGGTCAATGTATGTTGATTACTTCATTTGAATTTCCATTAATGTTCATTCTTATTCATCTCCTTCTTCATCTTCTTCTTTTTTTGATCAATGAGTTAAAGATTGGTGGTTAGCCTTGATGTATGGGAGGTTTAACCTTCCTTGATTCAAATCTAATTCATCTTGATCATAGATCAAGTGAATGGCTTTGCGTTAAGGATAGGTTGCTTCCTAATCAAGCAAAGAACTTAAATCAATACAAGATCGTTTCCCATCTTCTTTTGGCATGGCAAGTTGTAGGAGCTTGATTCACTAATCAAGATCTCTAACTTGTGTTTGTTGCCTATATTTTATTGACCGGCCTCAAATAGGTGTGACTACTACATTAGTCCACTTACGATTGCTTAACATAGCGCTAAATTGCCTTATGGCACACTAACACTAACAATTGACCATTAACATTTAATTCTTGCACTTTACATTTATGCAATTTAATATTCTTGTACATATTATTCATTTGCTTTTGCCCTTTGCTCATTTGAGCACATGTTTATGTTAATGCAATTTTCCTTTTGCTCACTTGAGCACATAATTGTGTATATACTATTGTGCTTGTGTTTTGTTTTGATTGTTGTGAACCAAATGCAAATGGACAAAAAAGGACTTAGATTCTAGGACATTCCCTATGCAAAAATGGAGTAAAAAGGCTTTAATGTTGAAGATGAATTGGAAGGACCAAATCTCTAAAATCACTCTTGTCCATTCCTTGTTGACATTATAGAACTTTTTGATATGTGTGTTCTTGTGCTAGGGATTCCTATTTGAGCCAAATTGAAGAACCATTGTCATGTGCACCTAAAGTGAGAGATACAAGAGCCATTGGAAAATTCCTAAGAGCTTTGCTTGATTGATTGATTGCTTGAGTATACACTTATTTGCTTGCTTATTCCAAAGGATGGGAGCTACTTGGATCATCATTATGACCTCAAGAAGGGAACTCCATTTGTGGTTTTATTTCTCTTCCTTCATCTTTGCATGTTTAGGACTAGCCCTTCTCTTCTTCTCTCCACTCTAACTCAAGCCAAAGCTTTCGTGCAAACATTAACATTTGTTTTCAAACATTAGAAACCTAAGCATTATGATTTTGATTTCCAAACTTATTTTGATAACACTTATTTTGAATTGAATCCTTAAGTCAACGTTGACCATATTTTATAAATACTTTTCATTGGTAAATATAACTCATTCAAATGTTTTGTGGTTTCAATGGCCACTTTCTTGTCAAAACTTTTTATAACCATTAGCTATTAGGTTTAAGTTATCCTTGAGGTTGATATAATACTCACCTATATCCTTAGTGATGGACAATGAGTCTTCCATGCTTATTATAGGGTTAACCCCTCACTAGCATGTTGAAGCTATCCTCACATGGTGGATTTGTGGTTTTAGGTTGAGTTTTCTCCCTTGGATAACAAAAGACCTTAAGGCTTTTGGACCAATCAATTCACCAACTCATTTTTGAGATTTTTTACCCCGAACTACGAGGTTTTGATCCTAATCTTTTTTAAGATGGTACGTAGGCAATGGGTTTATCCATTCAAACACAAAAATTGTAAATAATTTGTACATTCTTCTCTCATCTCCCCAATCATGTTTGCACAAATAATTTTTCACAAATACCAACCTACCTTACAACAAATTGTGAAAAGGGCTCCCTTAGAGTACTAAGGATGTTTTGGGTGCTTAAAACCTTCCCATTGCATAACTAACCCCCTTACCCAGATCTCTGACATTTTTATTAGTTTTTGATTTGATAAAACTTCTTGGTTTTTGTTCACTTTCTAACCTTTCCTTTGGATAAATAGAAGTGCGATGGCGACTCGAGTTGTATGATTTACTTTTGATTTAGTCAATAAATCTAAAGGTAACGAATACCCCGCTACAGAAACATTCCTTCATCAAAGTTATAGCTCTTTCAAACCTCTTTAATTTGGTTACAAATTTGACCTCATTTGGATTTTTCATGAAGGAGTTATGCATTTTAGAAGTTAAGGAAAATCACTTGTTCAATGGTATTGGCCCAAAATGACCTATAATGTTTCTTCTTGGCACATGCATTTGCAAGTTGAATTTTCACTTCCTCCAAACATAAAAGCAGAAGTAGACATCTTGAAATTGATTATGGAATTTGAATGGCTTTCATCTTATAAAAAGTGAGCAAGTTATGGCCTTGGGAAGTTGACCTCCAAACTAGGGTTTAGACAAAATGACCTATAATCTTTCACCATAAAAAATGACTTTCCAAGCAAAACTAGCTTTAGACCTCGACATAAAAGTTGTTTAGAATGTCATTTTGAGTAACTTTTCTATTTGAATCATTTTCATATGACAAAAAGTGTAGGAGATAGGGTGTAGAGAACCCCAGTTTAGACTAGTTGACTTTCTCTAATCAACCATCATGAACCAACTTGCTAGCTTGACATTCTCTTGACTTTTGGGACTCATGGAGGATCATATATGAATAATATTATGTAATGTGAAGTATTCCTTGAAATATTTGATCAATTTGTTGAAGAAACTTGCTGAAGAAGTCACACAAGATACCCAAATGAACTAGGGTTTCCAAGGAAAACAAACTTCAAACTCTTGATGATTTATTGATAAAAATGACATGTGAAGATCATGGGGATCCATATATGATACTTAGATCCAAATTAAACCACTTATTGATTGAGCTCCTTGCATTGAGGATCTCAAATCCTAGATATGATCTTGATGGAGCATAGGTGAGTATACACACTACCTACAAAAGCAACAAACTATACATTGACATATTTTTGGTATTTTGGTTAGTAAATAATGAAAAACAAAGTATGATACAATCTAAAGTGCTTGGTGACCTCTCCCAATGCAATCCCAATGAATGAGGGGGTCAGGAGGATGCTAAGGTGTGATCCCAATGCTAATGCATATGATGAGATAAAATGAGAGATCTTAGGGTCAAAATTGGGGTCTTACACACAACATTAGACAGCTCTAGCAGGAGTCTAATCCCCCGGAGAAGATGAAAGTGTTGGAATTTTAACCACACTCAAACGAGATATAGGAGCGCATTCCCTAGGGGATTTAAACCTCCCTCCATAGACAAGTTTGATGGGCAGCACATCACCTCCATTAACACACAGATCGACACCATAAGAGCTTCTGAGTCCCTGAAGTGTAAGCTACTATCAGTCACTTTCATGGACACCGCCTTGCGATGGTAAATGCGTCTACCTCATGCCTCCATCGCCACCTATCAAGATCTAGTAAAGAAACTTGTACACCAGTTCATTATCAGTCGTCACAGGGAAATATCCACCATAATTATGTTCAACACACTACAAGGTCCATTAGAGTCGTTGAGGGACTTCCTCGCCCATTTTAACAAAGCCACCATCAGGGACATCCCAACAAACCAGTAAATGTTTGTGGGGGCTTCCCAAAATGGACTCATGGCAGAACTATTCAATGAGTCTCTCACCCAGAAGTCAGTGCTTTTGTTGGCGGAAGTGATCACCAGAGCATAATGTTATATAAAGGGCGATGAGAGAAATATTGAAAAGAAGTTGCGTGATGTCAAGGAACGTGTTCCCAATGCCAACGGTTTACACCACCAGATAAAAATTAAGTATACCTCTCCCATAAAAGACAAGACTACATTTAAAAGAGTAGGAAAGACGATGGAGAGCTTCACGCCCTTGAACACTCTCCGTGAGCAAATTTGGTACGAGGTTCTTCATTTACACAATATCCCTACATCATCCGATCCAATGGAAGACTTAATGGGTCCTGAACCAGGAAAATGGTCTAAGTTCATAAAGTTAAGAGATACCACACTGAAGATTTTTACCAACTCAAGATAGAAACCGATAGACTAATTCAGGAGGGACACCTTAAGAAATATGTGAAGGACGACTCTTCCCATGTGTCAAACAATTCTAACTCGTGAGTGTGAAATAACGTAGGAAGCCCCATGCCCAACAAAGAAAAAGAGGTATCCCAAGACGAGGGTATTAAAGGTGTGTCCCACACGTTAAACACCATAACATGAGGATTCACCAGGGGTGATTTGCTCTGCTCATAAAAGGTACGCTTGCCAAATCCTAAATATAGAAGACCTCCTAAACATCGAGGGAGAAGGATAAACCCAAGAGCCATAAGCCATAATCGCCTTCTATGAGAAAGATGTGTAAAGACAAAGTGTCAGACAACATACGATCGCAAGTTTCGATGATGACAAAAGACCATCATGCACGTCTACAAACAAATGCAACACATTACCCATCATATCCTTTTCTACGTTTGTCTAAACCTATTAAAATGATTAAAAACATATGTGGACAAAGTGTGATCATGACGAAATGCATGAAAATCACAAAACACAGATTTATGCAGATTTGAAGGCCTTGAGTCGACCATAGGGGTCAGCTCAAAGCACACGGGTCAGCGCAAAACTCAGCTAACCTGGAGATTGGTCAGCGCATGCTTCATTGCGTCGACCATAAGGGTCGGCGCATACCTCACGGGTTAGCGCATAAATCCCTTGAGTCGACCAGAGGTCAGCACATGGCACAATGATGCTATCCTGGGTCAGCGCATGGAACCATGGGTCGACCATAGGGGTCGGCGCATCTCTCACGGCTCAGTGCACGCCGACCTATGGTCGACCGCTCGTGCGTAGACTCAGTTTTCTGAGTTCTTTCCACTGTTTGAAAGTCTGTTAATTTTGGTTGGTTTGTCAGTTACTATATATAGAAGTCAAAACACTTTTATTAACTAACATTTGCCAATTTGAGTTCAAGTGTTCAAGGAAACAAGAAAGAGTGAAAAAGGTGTCCAAGACTCATCATCTTCATCTTCAACATTTCACATCACATCAACTGCACACAATTACTTTTGATGTGGTTCGTGATCAATTAAAGGTGATAAGGTTCGAAGCTGTGATCGAAGAATCCAGTTCGGGTTGAAGCTTGTGGCAGGTTCTTTCTTGAATAAAACCGTTAGGGTTTTGTCCTCTAATACGGGTTTGTGTTTGGGGGTTTTTGGACGAATCGCTTCATCAATATTCAGCCGAGCGAAGGTGATTGAGAAGAGGAAGTCTTCATCAGTCTAGTAGCGGATTCGGTGACATTGAAGTGAAGGATTCGGGTTCGACTCGTTGTGTTTGAGATCAGCCGGGCCGAGGGTTTGAAGAACGGAAGATTCTTCAACAAAGGGGCTGGAATCAGAGGTCTAGCAACAACGATCGAAGGTCTTGATTCATCTTGAATCAAGGAGCAAAGAGAAGAAGCATCATTCAACACATTGGAAATTCTGTTGTTTACATGCTTAGCAATCCTTGTATAAACGGTTAAATTTCACAGGTGATATCTAATTAATCATCTCAATTCTATTTTTAGAATTGAGGGCAGACGTACCCCGAAGCGAGGACGGCGGGGGAACTGCCTCATCAAATCTCTGTCTTCTTTAATTTTTTGCATAAGTGCTTTTCAGCTTAAAAATTAAGTGATTTTAGTTTAAGCAATTTTACCAAACGTTGATATAAGTTGAGTAAGAAACTAAAACTGTTGTTTGAATACAAAGTACAATAGTTTATTGTACTAGATAAAATTGAATTACTTACTCAACTCAAATATCTCTTGGAGTGTATGCACACCAAGTGTTTGTAAATTTGCATAAGCCAAAGTTGTCTTAAGTTTACATTCAGTTTAACTTGGTATTTTGGATCATTGGAACTAGGCTTGCTAGTTAGTGAAATATATCAATTGAGTGTGCAAATAGTGTAGTGATTTGTATTTCATTTTATCTCTAATCCATTAGCTTAACGCATATTCGGTTTTCCAATAACGGTTCGTTTTAGACTAAAACTTTCCTCGGCCGCTTCCGCATTCAAAACCAATTTTCTCTCAAATTGGTAGCGTCGACTCAAGTTTTTAATTGGGATCTATTCAACCCCCCCTTCTAGATCCGTGCCATAGTCTAACAAGTGGTATCAGGAGCTCCGGTTCATTCCGTGCTTCAAAATACAACGTTGATAGAAAATGGCTAACGAACCTAAAGGGGCTTACAATAGAGCTCCCGTTTTCAATGGTGAAAATTATAGTTATTGGAAAGACTGTATGCGGGTGCACATAAATTCCATAGATAGAAAAATATGGAATGTTATTCTCAATGGTCCAATTCAAATAACCATGACCAATGAGAACAACGAAGTGGTGCCTAAGCCCGAAGCACAATGGACCGATGATGATGAAAAGAAATACAATTATGATTGGAAAGCCAAAAATATCCTAATCTCCTCATTAGGCGTAGATGAATACTATCGTGTATCCCATTGTCCTACTGCTAAGGCTATGTGGGATTCACTACAAATTGCCCATGAGGGGACGAATGATGTTAAATTGGCTAGAATCAATACACTAACACAAGAGTTTGATCTCTTCTTCATGGAGCAAGGGGAAACCATTGCTGACATGCAAAAGAGATTCACTTATCTCATCAATCGATTACATTCACTTGGTAGGCCTGTTTCCAATGATATTGCTACTAATAAAATCTTAAGATGTCTGAACAGGGAATGGCAGCCGAAAGTGACCGCCATCAAAGAGGCAAATGATCTTACCACTTTAGACTTGACAACATTGTTCGGTAAACTACAAGAGCACGAACAAGTTCTCTTAAGCCTGGAACAACACGAAAAGAAAGATAAGAAAGACAAAGCAAAGGTGAGTGAAAAGAAATCAATAGCTCTAAATACTTCCTCCTCAAAGTCTCAAGCAAAAGAGCAAAGTGATTATTCATCGAGTGACGAAGAAGAAGAGGACAAGAGTGAAGATATGGGGCTGTTCGTCAAACGCTACAACCGTTACGTGAGAAAGAACGGCATCCAACATTCCGAGAAGAACTTGGTAAACTTCCGGAAGCAATCTAGGTTCTCTAAAAATGATGACTCAAAAGGAAAAACAACTAGAGGGTCGTGCTATAAGTGTGGAAAGTCGGGTCACTACAAACCGGACTGTCCGATGAACAAAAAGACAAAAGAAAAAGATTCATACAAATCACACAAGAAACCATCAAAGCCAAGGAGAGCATACATAGCTTGGGAAAGCGATAGCGACTCCTCCGATGATGAAAGTTCTAGTGATGAAGATGAAAATGCAAATCTATGTCTTTCTGCTCATCAAAAGAACAAAAAGAAACAGGTACGACATGCTAAATATGAAAAATCCTTTAGTATGTCTCATCATGAATTGCAAACTGCTTTTGATACTTTACACTATGAAGCGAAAGAGGCCTTTAAAAGGCTTGCCTCAAATAAGAAAACTTTTTCTCATTTGGAACATAAAATTCAAGAATCCGAACGGAAACTTGAGGCACTTAAAGCTTCTATAGTGGAAAGCACAAAAACAAGTTATGAGGACCTTAAAAGTAGAATGATGAACTTTGGGTGTGATACTTGTTACATTTGGCAAGGTGAAGTAAGAAACCTAAAAGCCAAACTTGACAAGGCTCTTGAGCCCAAGATTACTTTTGCTATCGACAAATCAAATTTTCGAAAAAGTATGGTTAATCCATATCAAAAATATAAATATGTTATAAAGGATGAAGATAGCAAAAGCAATTCAAATATAAATTTCTCTTGTCTCTATCGTTGCAAGAAAGGCCATTCCATTGCTAAATGTAGATTTAGGAGGTTTTTAGTTCCTAAAGGCATTTATCAATGGATGCCCAAATGCAACCATTTCGTTCCTCACCACTCAGGACCCAATAAGCAATTGGGTACCTTCTCTTGTTAATTATCTTGTCACAGGTACAATGCCTCGAGACTACCGAGAGAAGATGGGTTCTCGACAGTGGATGCTCAAGGCACATGTCAGGTGACATATCTCTCTTCATTGACTTTGTGGCTAAGAAGAAGGGATATGTAACTTATGGTGACAACAACCGTGGAGCAATACTTGGGAAAGGTAGTGTAGGTAATCCCTCCTCTACTACTATTTCTGATGTTTTGCTTGTCGAAGGTCTTAAACACAATCTACTTAGCATCAGTCAATTATGTGACAAAGGATACATTGTATCGTTTTCAAAAGATTGTTGAAAAATTGTACATAATGATGATAAGAAGAGTATGTTTAATGGTCTTCGTGTGAACAATGTCTATATGCTTGACTTAAATGAAGTATCGTTAACAAGTGACAAATGCCTTGTAACAATGAGTGAAGATTCATGGTTATGGCATAGGCGTTTAGCACATGTTAACTTTGACTTACTTAACAAAGTAGTCTCAAAAGATCTAGTCCTAGGTCTACCCAAAATTAAGTTCACCAAGGATCACCTTTGTGATGCTTGTCAAAAAGGGAAGCAAACGAGGATCTCTTTTAAATCCAAAAATATCGTTTCAACAACGAGACCTCTCGAGCTTCTCCATATGGATTTATTTGGGCCATCTAGGATTAAAAGTCTAGGAGGAAACTATTACGGTTTCGTAATAGTGGACGACTTTTCTCGATTTTGTTGGACTATTTTCTTAGTAAGTAAGAGCGACACATTCGCCGCCTTTGAACGATTTGCTAAGCTTTCCCAAAATAAACTAAATACAAACATTGTTGCAATTAGAAGCGATCATGGAGGTGTGTTTGAAAATCACTTTTTCGAAGAATATTGCGGTAACCATGGTATTGATCATAACTTCTCCGCTCCACGTACTCCTCAACAAAATGGGGTTATGGAGCGTAAAAATCGAATTTTGGAAGAATTGGGAAGAACAATGATCAATGAAAGTGGCTTACCGAAATATTTTTGGGCTGACGCCATTAGTACGGCTTGTTACGTTCTGAATAGGGTGCTCATTCGCCCCATTCTAAACAAAACACCGTATGAACTTTTAAAAGGACGAAAGCCAAATGTTTCTCACTTACATGTCTTTGGTTGCAAATGTTTTGTATTGAACAATGGAAAGGAAAACTTAGGGAAATTCGATTCCAAAGTCGACGAAGGTATCTTCCTCGGATACTCTCAATCTAGCAAAGCATATAGAATATACAACAAGCGATTACTTACTGTAGAAGAGTCTGTACATGTCACTTTTGATGAATCCAATCCGAGAAACGTCGGAAAGGGTAGTGTTTTTCATGGTGCAGGTACATCTACCGAAGACATACTCAAAGGTGGCGAGCCGGGGATTGATCAACCCGACATAGTCAAAATTGAGGAGGACAAAGATGTACACCATGAGGAAACCGAGGTAGTTCATCCACCTTCAAACGATGATCTTCCTCAAGCTTGGAAGTCTTCCAAAGACCATCCAATAGACAACATTCTTGGAGACATCTCAAAGGGTGTAACAACTCGATCTAAGCTAAGTAATTTCTGTTATCACTTCGCTTTCGTTTCGCAGATGGAACCTAAAAACCCTAAAGAAGCCCTACTCGATGAACACTGGTTTTTATCAATGCAGGAGGAACTTAATCAGTTCACCATAAATGAGGTTTGGGACCTTGTCCCTCCTCCGCGAGATCATCGAGTAATCGGCACCCGATGGGTGTTTAGGAACAAGCTGGACGAAAACGGGGTAATAACCCGTAACAAGGCGCGTTTAGTCGCGCAAGGGTATAACCAAGAGGAAGGCATCGACTATGAGAAAACTTATGCGCCGGTTGCCCGACTCGAGGCTATACGCCTTCTCCTTGCTTTCGCTTGTGCGAAAGATTTTAAGCTATTCCAAATGGATGTCAAGAGTGCGTTCCTTAACGGTCACATAAATGAAGAGGTTTATGTCGCACAACCTCCGGGTTTCGAATCCCATGAGTATCCTGATCATGTTTATAAACTAAAAAGAGCTTTGTATGGCCTCAAACAAGCTCCTAGAGCTTGGTATGAGAGACTAAGCAAATTCTTACTCGATCAAAAATACTCAAGAGGAAAGGTTGACACAACCCTCTTCATTAAACGTCAAGGAAAGCACTTGATATTAGTGCAAATTTATGTAGATGATATCATATTTGGATCTACTAACATGAATCTTGTGAGAGAGTTTTCTGACCTTATGCAGGGCGAATTCGAGATGAGTATTATGGGGGAGCTCACATACTTTCTCGGTCTGCAAATTAAACAGCTCAAAGAAGGAACTTTCGTGAGCCAGACAAAGTACTGTTTGGACCTTATCAAGAGATTTGACATGGCAAAAGCTAAGGCCATAGACACCCCCATGCCTACGTGTACCAACTTGAACAAAGATGAAGACGGTAAGGAAGTAGATGTAAAACAGTATAGAGGTATGATTGGTTCACTCCTTTATCTTACTGCTTCTCGTCCCGATATTATGTTTAGCGTATGCATGTGTGCAAGATATCAATCATGTCCCAAGGAATCCCATTTAAAAGCCGTCAAACGAATACTTCGATACCTATCCGGTACTCTGAAGTATGGACTGTGGTATTCCAAAGGTAATGATTGTTCTTTGGTAGGTTTTTCCGATTCCGACTTTGCCGGTTGCAAATCAGATAGGAAGAGCACCAATGGCACTTGTCACTTATTTTCAAACTCTTTGGTCAGTTGGCATAGCAAGAAACAGGTTTCTGTTGCTTTGTCAACCGCCGAAGCGGAATACGTTGCCGTCGGTAGTTGTTGTGCCCAAATCCTATGGATTAAGCAACAACTATTGGATTTTAACCTCAAACTTGAACGTATTCCCATTTTTTGTGACAATACAAGTGCCATTAACCTAACCAAGAATCCTGTGCTACATTCTCGCACCAAACATATCGAAATTCGATACCACTTTCTTCGGGATCATGTAGAGAAAGGTGACATTGTGTTTGAACATGTCAATACTGAAAATCAACTAGCGGACATTTTCACAAAGCCGCTAGCCACTGAACCTTTCTTTCATATCCGCCGAGAACTTGGCATTCTCGATATTTCGGAACGGGCACTATAATCTGTTGTTTTATCTTATTCCATATAAGACTTCAATCTTGTACTTCTAACAAATCTATGTTGTTGTAAGCACAAGTCTACCGTTTACTAAGTCACTCCGGCATTGAGGTGATATTGTTCCTCTCTTTCTCTCTCTGCAAAGTCTCATGACTAAAATAGTTATATCTCATAATGATGTTGCTTATATATATATATATATATATATATATATATATATATATATATATATATGATATCTCTATGTGGATGTTTATTGCTGTATGAATTGTTAATTATGCATCAAACCTGTCATTGCATGTGCCAAATAGTGAAAAATTGAAATTTGGACTGTATGAGTCGACCGCAGCAGGGCTATGGTCGACGCACGATTAAATAATTTTTGCATTTTCTCAAAAATCAAACAGTATGCGTCGACGCATACAGGGGTATGGTCGACGCATCGCTCGAAAATTTCGTTTTTCTGCAGAAAAATTTAAATCGTTTTTCATGCATTCCCATTCAAAAATCATCATTAAGTGTGCATTTACATTCCATCACCTTTCAAACTACCCACTACTTTGTAACTTACATCTACCTAGTGGCTATTGTTCCTTGATCTTCCATCTTCCCAAAACCCTAACCTTTCTACTATAAATAGGGAGAAACCTCTCTCTAGAAAAATCACTCTCAAAACCCTTCTTAAACCTTCTCTCTATACCCAAACACTTAGTTTCAAACCTGCTCAAATGGCTTCCGCATCACGTAGACCTTCCGGCAAAAGATCCTGAGAATCATCCACCGCATCTCTTCCCATATCTGATGTATCACTCGTTCCACCCGCTCGTGTCGAAACCTTCAACAAAGATATAGGCAAACGAGGAGTTGTGCAACAACATGCGTTCTACAAACTTACCGCTGAACGCATGCACCTCGCTCAAATCATGGCTCTGCTGCAGCATCAAGGCTTCATCAACTTCTTGGAGTGCAACACTAAATACAGTGAAGACCTTGTCCGAGTGTTCTACGCCGGTCTTCATGACAACTTTCGCGGGCACAAGTTTTCCTCCAGAGTTGGCCCGACAAAGGTATCGCTTAAATCAAATATCTGGAACCAATATTTTGATATGTCTGTGGATGATGCTGAAAATCTTCTACCTAAGGTAACTGACTCTCACCACATAGATGGCTACGAGTTTAAGAGTGCATTGAATGACATGCTGAAACGGCCATATCCTGATGAGTTTGTAAACAGTGACGCGTTCCCACGAACTGTCACTGCCGGCAAGCTGAAAGCCGGAGAAAGGATTCTTCAGTGGATTGTCTCCCGCATCCTGCGACCCAAGAAGGGTGGTCTCTCCAGAGTCGAACAGGCCGAGGTTCATCTTATTTACATTCTGAAAAATAAGAAGAAAATCAATTGGCCGTACTACATTGCCAGTAGAATGTATAATCTACGGGATTCCGGACGAGGAACGGCTCTTGCCTACGGATCCTTCATTCAAGAGGTCCTTACAGCAGCCAACGTTAATCATCCGTCTTTCCCATACACGTCCATCTCATGTGACAAAGAGTTTAGCACAAAAACTATGTCTATGATGGGATATCTTTGGTGCAATGAGCGGAGAACGTATAAGTTTGTTAGAAAAGGAAATGTTCCTGCAGATGATGACAGTGATGAAAGCGAAGAACAAGAAGATGAAGAGGAAAATGAAGAAGAAGAAGCCAGGCACGTTTTTTATCACAATGGTGGAGATGATAGTCCTCCACCCGTTGACACTCATGACTACTCCGACTCCGCTTGGGTTCAGCAGTCGCATACAACTGAAGAAGATGTTCCACGCTGGGGTGGCTGGGGTGACTGGCAACATACGGGCTGGTCAACTCAACGTCAATTTTACCAGCCGTATCACCAAGAGGATGAAGAATCTCCTCTGTCCCCTCCACAGCAAGCAGAATCTTCAGAACTGTTGGATATGATGCGCAATATGCAGATCGCTCAACAGTCCTTCATGCAAGCTCAAGATGAGCGCTATGCTCATATTAACGAGCAACTTCAAGCCCAAAATGAGCGTCTCGACACCTTCTCTACAAGCATGAATGACCGGTTTGCAGCCTTTTCGACATCATTTGAACTTCAGGAAAGGTCGATCGACGAGAGTCTCAAGCATCTGAACGGTGTCACCGAATACTTATCATCTCTGGCTGACCCTTACAAAAACCCGGGCATTTGTTATCATCCAGGACACCGCCACTAGGACATAGACATTCACATGCACTTTGTAGTTTGATTGTTATTTTGAATGTATTTCTATGTTTTACTTGTTCTTAATCTATGACTATTGCTCAGAAATGACATTGGTGTGTTATTATTATCTGTTTATGTTATTTCCTGTGAAATTTCCTTATTATCTTGAAAAATCACTCTGTCTCTCTTTTTGATGTTGTCAAAGGGGGAGAAAAAGGTGCACAAAGCAGGCAGCCAAAAATGCCCACAACTAACAGTCGCTTTCTGCAGATAGCCTTAGATTACAAAAGAAAGGGGGAGTGTGCAAAATGTGTCAATATCGCATGATGTTTGTCACGTTGATTCATACAGGTTGTCATCATCAAAAAGGGGGAGTATGTAAAGACAAAGTGTCAGACAACATACGATCGCAAGTTTCGATGATGACAAAAGACCATCATGCACGTCTACAAACAAATGCAACACATTACCCATCATATCCTTTTCTACGTTTGTCTAAACCTATTATAATGATTAAAAACATATGTGGACAAAGTGTGATCATGACGAAATGCATGAAAATCACAAAACACATATTTATGCAGATTTGAAGGCCTTGAGTCGACCATAGGGGTCAGCTCAAAGCACACGGGTCAGCGCAAAACTCAGCTAACCTGGAGATTGGTCAGCGCATGCTTCCTTGTGTCGACCATAAGGGTCGGCGCATACCTCACGGGTTAGCGCATAAATCCCTTGAGTCGACCAGAGGTCAGCACATGGCACAATGATGCTATCCTGGGTCAGCGCATGGAACCATGGGTCGACCATAGGGGTCGGCGCATCTCTCACGTTTCAGCGCACGCCGACCTATGGTCGACCGCTCGTGCGTAGACTCAGTTTTCTGAGTTCTTTCCATTGTTTGAAAGTCTGTTAATTTTGGTTGGTTTGTCAGTTACTATATATAGAAGTCAAAACACTTTTATTAACTAACATTTGCCAATTTGAGTTCAAGTGTTCAAGGAAACAAGAAAGAGTGAAAAAGGTGTCCAAGACTCATCATCTTCATCTTCAACATTTCACATCACATCAACTGCACACAATTACTTTTGATGTGGTTCGTGATCAATTAAAGGTGATAAGGTTCGAAGCTGTGATCGAAGAATCCAGTTCGGGTTGAAGCTTGTGGCAGGTTCTTTCTTGAATAAAACCGTTAGGGTTTTGTCCTCCAATACGGGTTTGTGTTTGGGGGTTTTTGGACGAATCGCTTCATCAATATTCAGCCGAGCGAAGGTGATTGAGAAGAGGAAGTCTTCATCAGTCTAGTAGCGGATTCGGTGACATTGAAGTGAAGGATTCGGGTTCGACTCGTTGTGTTTGAGATCAGCCGGGCCGAGGGTTTGAAGAACGGAAGATTCTTCAACAAAGGGGCTGGAATCGGAGGTCTAGCAACAACGATCGAAGGTCTTGATTCATCTTAAATCAAGGAGCAAGGAGAGGAAGCATCACTCAACACATTGGAAATTTTGTTGTTTACATGCTTAGCAATCCTTATATAAACGGTTAAATTTCACAGGTGATATCTAATTAATCATCTCAATTCTATTTTTAGAATTGAGGGCAGACGTACCCCGAAGCGAGGACGGCGGGGGAACTGCCTCATCAAATCTCTGTCTTCTTTAATTTTCTGCATAAGTGCTTTTCAGCTTAAAAATTAAGTGATTTTAGTTTAAGCAATTTTACCAAACGTTGATATAAGTTGAGTAAGAAACTAAAACTGCTGTTTGAATACAAAGTACAATAGTTTATTGTACTAGATAAAATTGAATTACTTACTCAACTCAAATATCTCTTGGAGTGTATGCACACCAAGTGTTTGTAAATTTGCATAAGCCAAAGTTGTCTTAAGTTTACATTCAGTTTAACTTGGTATTTTGGATCATTGGAACTAGGCTTGCTAGTTAGTGAAATATATCAATTGAGTGTGCAAATAGTGTAGTGATTTGTATTTCATTTTATCTCTAATCCATTAGCTTAACGCATATCCGGTTTTCCAATAACGGTTCGTTTTAGACAAAAATTTTCCTCGGCCGCTTCCGCATTCAAAACAAATTTTCAAAACCAATTTTCTCTCAAATTGGTAGCGCCGACTCAAGTTTTTAATTGGGATCTATTCAACCCCCCCTTCTAGATCCGTGCCATAGTCTAACAAGATGCAGTTGGCATCCACCCTTACAAGGATAACCCCATGGTCATTACCGTCACATGTGAAGAATGGGAGATCAAAAGTGTTCTCGTAGACCAAGGAAGTTCTACAAACATCTTGTATTATGAGGCATTTAAAATACTTCTCCTTGACCCAAAGGACCTAAAACCCTTCAAGGGTTTGCTGGTTAGATTCTTTAGGGAAGAAGTACAAGTAAAGGGATACATCACGTTGAAGACCACTTTTAGAGAGCATGTCTAGGCCAAAGAGATAAAGGTAGGGTATTTGGTTATTGACACCCCTCTTCTTACAATTATGATTATAGGGCGACCAAATTTTAAATAGTTGGGCACCGCCTTGTCCACTTTCTATTTATACATGAAGTACCCACTCTCAAATAGACGAGTAAGAGTTATCCAAGGAGATCGCCAAAAAAATTATATGGAGAGGCTCAAACTGAATAATAATCGATACTTTGGGCATAAAAGCTAGGGAAATGGGCTCATGAATAAATCCATTGGGAGGAACACAACACATAATAGTCCCACCACCTTTAGAATTCCTTAAATGCAAAGAGAAATACAGGTCACCCAATAGAGTCGGAACAGGATTCCCAATCAAGAAGATTCTAATGGCGTTAACATAAAAAAAATCGTCAATCTTAGGGAGAGCCTCAAACTGAATAATAATCTTCACTTTGGGCGTAAAAGCTAGGGAAATGGGCTCAGGAATAAAGCCATTGAGAGGAATACAACACATAATAGTCCCACCACCTTTAGAATTCCTTAAATACAAATAGAAATACATGTCACCCAATAGAGTCAGAACAGGATTCCCAATCAAGAAGATTCTAATGGCGTTAACATCAAATAAATCGTCAATGTTAGGGAACAAAGTTAAACCATAGATGAGCAGAACAAAAATAGCTTCAAAAGCATTCATGCTATCGGCTTGAGCAAAAATAGTAGCTCTACCAATGAGGAACTCAGAATTAAACCCAAGAACACCTCTGTTCTTTACCAAGCGAGCATCAATCTCAGATTTCTTTAGATGAAGAGCTTCGGCTATGACGTGAGATATCGGGATCTCCTCCAATCGACTGAAAGGTGCCTTGAGGGATACAAGCATACCCAAGATATGGTCATACTCCCCAAAAGTGGGAACAAGTTGATAATCAGGAAAAGTGAAGAACCGGTAGAGAGGGTCATAGAACTGAACCAAAACACTCAGCAGTTCTTTAACCACATTAGTAGATAACAGGGATAAGAGCTTCCCATGATGTTGCTTAAAGTCCAAGGGATCTAATACAAAGGATGACAACTTCCTTAGTTCTTTCAAATCAAGACATCTGAAATTGTACTTCTTAGTATCCCTTCATCCACAATCCATGGTAAAAAAATATTTTCAAATAAGACCTTAGTTTCCTTGAAATTTATTTCTTCTGTGATGAATGTCATGATGCGCATGTATGCATGAATGCAACAATCACACACAAGGGATGACACACAAGGCAAACACAAACAAAGGTTAAGGGATGGATCAATTCATCATCAAGATCAATCATCCACTTTGGTGGATTATAGCTTTCACCTTATCAACACCCAAGTTCCATTGATATTGACAAGACTTGATCAGATCAACCAAGAATCAAGGGGTTTGTTGTGAGTCACGAGCATGGAGTCGGGTTAAGAACCATCCCAAAGGAGTGTACTAAGGATAAAAACCTATAGATAATGTTCTAAGAAGTTCCCAGAGTCTTGATCCCATCTATCAGATTTTATAGGTTAGAATGACTGACTCATCAACCCATAATATTCTCAAGAGAAACTCGTATGAGTGTAGTATCGTGTAATAACTATTATCAAGTATACACTTAAACAGTATTTGCACTGCGTCCTAAATAGGCCAAGTTGGGTTAAATGTTCTACGGTCTTCAGCTTCTCGGACCCCCAAACTAGAGAAAGTAATGCCTATCCACAAATTACTTGTGTGACATCAGTAACTCTAAAGAGGTATCCACTGAATGGGGGATCTCATGTCAACTCCTTCAGGACCACTCCTTCAAAGCCAACATGACTATACCACCCTCCTATCTTAATTACACTCAAGTTCGGGTTAGAATTTATCTCACCACACAGATACCACCAAGCACAACGGGTAGAATATGTCACACAAACAATATATACAAACAAACATCAAATATACAAATATATACACATAAAAAGTAGGCTAAACCCACTGAGGACTACTCCCCAGCAGAGTCGCCACTTAATTTCTGTAGCGGTAAATTCGTGACTATCAAGCTATGGATAAACTTGATGTTAGTAAAAACCAGAATTGCCACCGCGCTTTTATTATTTCCAAACGAAAAGGGAAAAGTACGAATAAAACCCAAAGATAAGAATTTTTCTAGTAAAAACTAATAAAATTCTAGAGATTACAGGTAAGAGGGTTGGTTACACAGAGGGAAAGTGTTATCACCCAAAGTGTCCTAGGTACTCCTAGGGATCTCTTTTTGTGTGCATATGTTTTTGGTATAAATGATGTTTGGTAAAATATTATGTGAGGGGATGAGAAAAGAATTTATTGATTATATTTTTGTGTTTGACAAGACCTTCGGTCTTATGCCTACGTACCAACATAAAAATGAGGGAACAAAACCCCGTAGTTCGTGGTAAAAATTTCAAAGAAGTTGATGAATTGATTTTAATCAAAATTTTAACAAGAAAAAGGGCACAAAAGGGACAAAGATTTAAATGAGGTTGTTAATTATTTTTGTCTTATTGAAATTAAAGTCAATATGGTTAAGTTTATTCACAAGTTTGATTTAAGAAAAAAATTAAAAATTCAATGGCATAAGGCCAAAGTTTCTAATCATTAAAACATGTCTAAGCTTAAAATCACAAGCAAAGAAAGTTTTTGAAAAGAGGGGAAGATTTTGAAATTTAAGAATTGGAAGGAGATGAAGAGACTACCCTAGACAAAAATTAAAAGTTAAGAGTTGAAAAAATTTGACCAATGGGATGCAATCCAACAGATAAGAATGTCATAGAGAAACTCATTTTTCTTTGGACTTTGACAATCAACAAGCAATAAACAATGAGCAATATCCAAGCATCATATGAAGATCAAGGAATCAAATAAAGATATCCATAATATCCGAGCAAGCCTTCCAATAGGTAGCAGTCTTCAGTATCTTCCCATGTAGCAGATGCAATATTCCTTTATCAACACAGAACAATCATCAGACAAAAACAATAATAACAATATGACAATCAAACACAAAGACAAAATAGCAGATGAATCCAAGATCTTGCATTAGATGAATGCACAATCAAAGATAGCTCAGGCTCAGATGTTGGCATTGGCCAAGTCCTTTAGCATAGGAAATGTTGCCTAATTCTAAGTCCAATAGTTCAGATCAAGTCCAACAGTCCAACAACATATTTTTTTTAGAGTTTTTTTGTTGTTATTAGGTGTTTTAAGGTCCTAAGACCATAAATAAAATCAAAATAAGCAAAAAAAATATATACAATCACAAGATATGGCTCAAATGAGCAAAGTGAAAAGGGCTTGAAACATAAACAAGTTGCATGAGATGTAAATGGCAATGAATGATAAAGGTACTGAAATTTAAATTTCATAAAGTAAATGACTTGAAAATAAAGCAATGTTAATAAAAAGTTAGTTAATGGATAGTCAAATGTTAGTGATGAGTTTTAATTGATTAAGTCATTCTTTGGAGAACACTCAACCATTCATTCACAAGTATGAATCCTTGAACCAAGACATCATTCATGAGAAGGGCTCTAACTTGGATGATTCAACAAGTATGCCACTAACTCTTTTGAAAGGATAAAAGGTCAAGTTTCCACACAATGACATGGAGAATGGGAGACTTACAATCTCACTTAATAGAATGTTATGCCTTGAGGGACAAATTTAGTTATATGTTAAGCAATCGTAATTAGACTTACGTAGAAGTCACAACTATCTGAGGCTGGACAATGAAAATATAGGTGTTAATGCATGTTAGAGATTTGGTACAAGGAACCAAACTCCTAAAACATACCACACATTAAAAGAAAAAGGGGGAGGACCTATGTCAGTCTGGCTCATGTTGATTCATCTGACACAAGGTCATTGATGAATCAACTAGCATTAGACATAACGAGATTTCATTGGTCAATGAGGGATTGGGGAAGAATAGGGATGAAGATGAAGAGTGAAGGGGAAATAGAAACACAAGTTGATCATGAGAGGAATTTCATCTGATCAACACCATCCATTCATTTTGGAAGATGAAATGTACATTTCATCAATTCCCTAAATCCAATGGTATTGACCAAACAAAAGTTAAATCAACCATGACCAAGGCCCAAACAGAAAGTTAAACATCACAAGACCATAAGAATGGCTCACATAATTTTTAAACATTTAATTAATTAAAAATCAAATTAAAAGTGAATTAAAATGCATTATTAAATGGGCAAAACCTAAAATCCCTCCAAAACAACAAATAAATGTCCAAGGGATATATCCTAGGTCAAACAAGGTCAAAGGACCTTAGACAAAAAATTTCATGATTTTTGGAAAGTCAAAAGCATTTTAAAACGATTAAAAATATGTACAAAATCATTTAATTCATGAAAAAAACCAAAATTAATCCAAAAAATAGTTTTAATTCAAAATGTGGAAGAGGAAAATATTTAAAGGTTTTTTGGGAAAGTCCCATATTTTTTAGATTAAAAATGAAATTATTATGAATTAAACAAAATAAAGGAATGCAACAGAAAAATAGAAATTAAAATAAAATGAGAAAAAACGAGGGCCATCAGATCTCCCTCATTAATTGAGGTGGCAGATCTGATGACCACAACACGCGCTCCATCATGCACCACAGTCAACACGTGCATACACATGGTAATTAGAAGCGAATGACATGATTTAAATGTTTGAATGGTTGAGAAGATGCCAACACACCACCAGAGCCCTAGCTCCGGTCTTCTTCTCCGGTGGACCTCACCGAGGAATAAAGCCTTTGGGAGGAACCTACAAAGGAATGGAGGCTCCCCCTCTAATTAGTGATGAGGTTAAAGATTGAGGGTCTATAGGGAATACCCTCTAAAGCCACCTGCATTGGTGTCGTTTATTTTCTTTTCTTTATCTTTGTTTAGCTATTTTATCATTGATTTTTATAGGTGAGTATTATATCTCTACCGATTTTAAGGACACATTATTTCGGGGGGTGCACTCTTTTCTCTCTATGTTTTTTATAGGGGGTGAGTTTTTAATGAGGTACCTTGTTTTATTATCTTAGAAAGTCTATGTTTGCTGGTTATTCCTTTCTCTGAAGGAGACCTAAAAGCTCAAGAGACGATTTCCGTATAAGACAATCAAGATGCTTGATCCCTATGTGGGATTCTTGCCTCGCATAGAGACAATCAAAATGTTGGATCCCTAAGTGGGATCCTTGTCTCCTATAAAGGCATTCAAAATGATGGGTCCATATGTGAGACCCTTTCCTTCCATAGAGGCGATTAAAATCTTGAATCCCTAAGTGGGATCCTTGTCATCCAAAGAGGCGGTGAAAATGCTGGAACCCAATGTGGGATCCTTGCCTCCTATAAAGGCGATGAAAATGACTATACCCTAGTAACTTAAGGAATACAAACTCAATCAATGAGATTACAAGAATTGTGTTTATAAGATTGCTTCTGAGAAAGCAGATTACACAAATTTAAGTATAATGAATGTTTCACGCAATAACAAACAAAAGCTTTATACGTGTTTTCTTTTCTCTATACACAATAATATTTAGTTCAGTAAAAGTGTTATGTATTGTCATGTAAATTAACAGTGTGAGAATTAGCAGCCTCTTCATTCTTCTAAGTCTCCTTTATATGGGCAATGAAATGATACATTGAAGGGTAGAATTGGAATACAAAAATGCAGTTGTATCCTGACATAAAGGCTTGCAAAAGGGAGGCAAAATGGTACAATAGTACAATCCTTAGCCCACAAAATCAGCAGAGTGGAAGGAACATTTGATCTTGTATTGTGTACTATTTTCCTTACGTAAAACCTTTTGATCTTATCTTCTAATCTTCATAGGCTTCAGAATGAATGTTGTTGAAGGATGTTTAGATAGATTAAGAGTCTGGTTGAGAGAAACTTCAGAACCTTGGTCTTTAGAGTCTTGACACAGTTCCGCATAACCTGGTCTTCAAAACTTGGTCTTCAGAGTCTTGTTACACATATCAGAATGTTTAGAGCACATAATCTTGAAAGTTTAACAAACCTTCAGAGGCTCTTCTATCAGAGTCGCGATCAGAAGCTTTAGCATAAACGTTCATCAGAACCGTTGTCTAAGAGCGTTCCAGAACTTTACATAATCTTGTAAAGCACTTTTGTATCTCTCCAGGGTCAAAGTGTGTTAAGTCCAGAATCTGATGGCATCACACTCCAAATCTTCAGAATCAAAACCTGTTAGCAAAAGCTACACACTAGATAAAACCATTAGGGTACAAAATTGTTCTCTAAGAAACAATGTATTGTTATCATCAAAACTAAAGGTTAGATGCAGAACCAAATATTATTCTTACAATCTCCCCCTTTTTAATAATGACAAACCTTTTTTTTATGAACAATTTTTACTAGGTTAAATCACATAAAAACATCAGAGTGAGGTTTGTAAGTCCCCCCTTAATTTTATACTATAAAAAAAAATCCATCTTAGATTTTCAGAATTAGGTTTGCAAGCTCCCCCTGAATATAAAACTTAAAATAATCTTAACATATAAAATATCTCAATCAGCATGAAAGAAATAACTTCCCATAACGCAAAAGCATATTTACATAAGTATTTTAATTCAGAATTGACTTTTGCTTGAGTATAAAAAAGTCTAGTTATCATCCTTGTATCAGACCTTGATTTGTTAGAACTTGTATATGATTGGTTGTTATCAGAACTTATATATGACTGGTTCAAAACTTCGATTGGTTTAGAACTTGTATACGTCCGATTAACTTGAACTCAACCCAAATCAGCTTGGTTAAAGCCTTCAACTTGGTTAATGTCTTTTGATAAATGTCTTAACTCCTGAAAAGCTTTGTTAACTTTAAACATGATGAACTTATTCAAAGTTCCTAGAAAAATTACCAGAGTCATAAATAATAATATTAAAGACAAGTGTTTGAGTGTCAAAATCAGAAATAGGTTTATCAAAATCAATCACTCTTCTCCCCCTTTTTCATTAATAAAAAAGAAAGAATAAAGACAAAGTAACAACCAAACAGAATTTTCATTTCGTTCAAAAACATGAGCTACGGAATCAGAAAAGATAAGAGCTTAAACTAAGAAAGCAACAAGTTTTAAAAACACTGGGGTTTTAAAAAGTGGGTGGCAGTCTTGATAAGATAGCATGAAACATCCTTTCAATCATGTTGTTTTTTCCAGCTTGAGCCTTGAACATTTCATCCTGCTTATCAAACCTTTCTCTGAAAATAGCGCTCTCAGCCTTGTGCTCTTCTAAATTCTTCAGAATGACTTCTTTAGAAACTAGTGTCTTCGCCACTCTAGATACACCGCCAACCTCAAAGGTCTTCTTAGAAGTAGCAAGACTCAGTTGCTCAAATAAAGTTTATTGAGAAGGAGGAATCACTTCTGGTGCAGGAAGAAGAAGTGTTGGAGGAACCTTCTGGAGCAAAGTTTCAACAATACCAGAGAATCTGGTATGGAATTTCTTTCAGTATCCTTTAGGAACAAAAATTCCAACTCCTAGAGCTGAAGTCAATCCATTTTCTAAAGTTGTTACACATAGTACACACTTCAGAAAGGTTTGCATTAGAGGTGCAAACTTAAGTGAAAATGTTTAATCTGGCCACAATCTCATTTCAAATTGTATAAACAATTCATCCAAAGGTGTGGGATGAATGTTGGTTTCAAATGGGGTTTGGTCAGAATAGAGATGATGGCTTCTATTAGGGATGGAAATCATCTCAACATCTGACTCAAAATCATTATAATCAGATTCTATAGTGATAGCATCAAAGTCAGAGTCATGGGGTTCAAAGTGAGTGGTGATTTATGGTTTTTGGTTTTCAGATGGAATTGGTGAAAAAGCGTTTTCTGGTGTAGGTGTGATAGTGGATGTAATAGGTTCATAAGGTGATAGTGTGGGTAGTGGAAAGTTAATATTTGGATTAATAGTTTGGGGAGCAGAAACAGGTGGTTCAGCAAGAACTATTCTAGAGTGAACTTGTTCAGAAATAACTGGTTCATAGTGTACTTGTTCAAAAATAATTGGTTCAGACTTAGCAGTCTCAGCAAGAATAGTTACGGAAGTGTTTGGATTGGGCATATGTGAAATAAGAGTGATAAATAGAAATTATTAATTGTTATCAACATAATGGATATGAGTTTCATAAGGAACCGACTTACTTTAGACAGTTCCAGCAGAGGGAGAAGTAACAACAACTATGGGTTCTTCAGCATAAGTGACCAGAGTCCTCCTAGAATAACTAAAAGTCTTAGCCTTCTTATCAGTTCTATCATAATGCTTTTTCGAATTCTTCCTCTTCCTCCGAAGTTCATAATCTCCATTATAGGAACCTGCTTGACAGATATCAAGATAGTCTATCAAAACACTCAAAGGATCGTGCATTGTGAAGATTGGAAAATCTTCTACAACGATCCTTTTGTTGGAGATAACTTCCTTGGAAATTTAAGTAGGGTTGTTTGTTAGTTTAGATATAAGGCCCATGTTCTTTAGACTTTTGGAATTTAACATCCTTCCAATCCAGGATTCCAGGTCTTTGGTGATCTGAGCTTCAGTTAGAAAGTCTATCAGCTTGCTCTCCATCAGATTGTATGATATCATCCTTCCAAGAGGAATCTAATTCCTCTTCTTCTTGCTACCATCTCTGGTTTCCTTCATCATGTCCCTTAAGTACTAAAAAAGAAGTGTAGGAAGGTTCACCTTATTCTCATAAGCAATATAGTAGAGGACATATTGTTGGTCACCATTGATGTAGTCTGCAGCATTCGTTGGTTTTCTATGATGAACACACCCCAGAAGAATTCTTGCCCAGATCCTCAGATGAGGTAGAAGATCATTGATCTTTTTGGAGTGAACTCTACAAGTCAAAATCACTTTTGAAATCTTAATCATGTCATAATTTCTTTCCAACATCTGATTACATCTTGTTCCAGACCCATCATGTCCAATGACTTTGGCAATTAGTTTCTAAGTTATTAAAATCTTCTTTCCCATAACGAAAGAAGTAACCTAGAAAATTGAGGTCTTGTCATAAGTCCAAAATTATATAACTAAATGAAAGAAAACCGGTCGTTGAAGACTGTCAAAATACTTCTCCCACCCTTGAATCTTAACAACATTCAAAAGGTCAAAACCATTATCCTTCAAATTATCAAAATCAACCATAAGTTCAAAAATAACTTCCAATTTGTTTACAAGAGTAGTTAATGTGAATTCCTGGGTTTCATTAGGTTCTCCAGAGAACACATCTCGAGCAGATCCTAAAGCAGATTTTGAAGAATTAGTTTGAAGGAGATGAAGAGATTGTTGTTGTTGATGTGACAATGAAGACAGACCATGAACAACTCTTTGAGAAGTTGTAGTAACTTATTATTAAGAATATAGTTTTTAGGCTTAAAAGAGAGAAAGTGTAGGAAGTGAATGTAGGGAAAGTGTGTGAAGTGGGTTTATATAAGGGTTTTGTAATCATGAGTAAAATCTTGATAATGTGTATAATCTGACAAGGGGTAAAGCGTGAAGGTTTTACCTAATCCCAAGAAATTTATTCACCCAATGTGTCACTCATCCGTTCCGAAATGGTTCAATTTTCTAAGACAACTATCTTTAAAACGGTTCCACTAGCCAAGGCTTATTGACATCTATTTAAAGCAAAAAATGTTCAGTATCCAGAAGATTGAACGTTTAACCAAACAAGTTCTGACTAGATTGTCATACCCCAATTTTTTTCCTGATTTTTACATTTTTATCTGACTTTTTGACCCTAAGCTCATCTGCATACTCATTCCATATTCATTCATCTATAATTGCATTTCTTAGATAAACATCATTAATTCATAGGTTTGTGTTCATGGCATAAGTGATGAATAAGTTTCTCTTCATGGTACTCTTAAGAATTAAGCCTATTGTATTTTGGTATTATACCACATCATGGCTTTGGATTTAGTTATGGATTTCAAATGTGATTGGCTAATCTTTTAAGGATTTGGTCATTTGGTATGGATTCAAGACAAGGTTTTGCAATTCAGATTCAAGTAAGAGAAATCAAGATTCATTTCTTCAAATTCAAGTCTAATTCAAGTTCATTCAAGTAAAAGTTCAATTGTTCAAACTAAGACATTACAGAGGGCCTTTTCATTATAAAAATGTTCAACATTCCATTACAAAAAAGTTCAAAAAAACCAAATTACACTATTTTACATCATTTAACCCACAATTGAATCTTGGTCAACTTTTGACTTTTTGGTCAAATGGTTGACCAAAGTCAACTGACCATCCTAGACACTACTTGTTTCATCCTTTCATGAGTCCTCCATGTCACACCAAAATATTGATCATACCATGAGTCAGACCTGCAAAAACATACCATATTCAGCAGACAATGAACCCCAAAGGTCAAGAATTGCACATGAACCAATACATAACATAAAAAACCAAGTTCCCATATTGGTAACCGGTTACACTTATCATCCATGCCAGTCCAACAAGCCAAAAATCCATTTTTCATTTGGGTAACCGGTTACGCAAAATAGTGTAATTGGTTACACCTGCCATGCATGCCATCCTAGTAGCCAAACAATACCTACTTTCACGTTGGTAACATGTTACACAAAATAGTGTAACCGGTTAAACCTGCATGTGCATCAATTTCCAATAGCCCATAACACACATTTTAGGGTGTGTAACCGGTTATGCCATATCTGGTAACCGGTTACACATGCACCAGTAGCAAAAAATAGCCAATTTCAAGCATTGTGGTGTTGTTTTCACATTTGAAAACATGCCAAACCAGTTCACATATCAGTAATACCACATAACATCAAGAGAAAATGCAACAACACATACTTTACACTTTAAACCAAGCATTTCTACAACACTAACATCCCTCAAAATATGAACTACAATAACTCATTCTAATCCTAACATCAAGCCAAGCTAAAATTCCATAATAGTCCTTACATTTAACACTTCAATTGCAATATCAACTAACAATTTAATATCTCATTAACATTGTTAGCTTCATAATTAACTTGTTTATGAAATCATCTAATACTTCGAATGATGAAGAATTCACTCCTCCTGTGAACGTCGATGCAGTCAAGAAATACTTCGCCTAAAAAAAAGAACAACTCGCTATGTTGAAAACCTGAAAGGGCGGCTTAGGCAAAAATGAGTGTCTCGGTGGATTGAAAACCCGAAAGGGCGATCCAGACAAAAGTTAGAGATTATAAAAATAGAAAAATTATCTCGGTAGATTGAGTACCCCACCTTGGGGAAATCTAGGCAAAAGTTAGGGATTATGGCAAGTAACTACATCTGGCTAGATCTGATCGTTGAAGTAGTATTAGCCCGTCATTTGGTTCTGATTCATCATTTTCAACCAAAGACAAGCACATTGGACTTCAAAGTTGGTAGGGAGAGTAGTGTTCATTATATTCAATGTAGCTCGTTTCCATGTAAATTACCATTTTTTTTCAAACTTTGTAAAGATCCATGGAGTCTCGCCATTTGCGGACTACCATTATATTAAATAAAGTTGAGTCTTTATCCAATTATTTGGAATTCTTATTTGTTTTTGTTTAATAAAGTTGCATTTTTATGATCATAATTTTGAAATAAATAAATTGATGACTAAATATTTTTCTCAAATAATAAGGAATTTACTTTAAGAACTTTGAATTTGAAAAGGAATGTCAACAGCAATTTAAGGATGGTAAGTCTTGACGTGCGAAGCATTGTTATCTTCCCCAAGAAGTTGGCATTCATCCCAGTAGAATTGATGTGTTATTCTCTTTGTAGTTCATCATGCCCTCCCCAGCTGAGGCCTTCAGTGATATTCCAGTTTGCATTATTGTGGTTGAACCGTGGGTCTCTGGTAAACCTTTATTTGGTTTTCAGATCCCCAAAACCTTTTTCTGGTGGTTGCATAGCCTTGGCAGTGCCTCCCCTCAAAGTCCCCATCTGTCTGGTTGATATTGTTTGGTACCTTGGAATTGGTTTATTTCTCAATCTCCAAGAAGAGTCTTGTGATTGTTGTTTCGGTCTTTGAGGAATTTATTGTTGATTACATCCTCGTGTGGTGCTTGATTTGTCCTAGCAGTTTTTATTCCCAATGAAGCCCCCACAGAGTTGATATTTGCTGGATTATCCAGTAATTTATCTGGTTCCCCACTCGGAGTTTTTCCTCTTTATGTGACATGGATCCCCGACGGAGTTTCATCTTTTGATGAAAGATCTCCATGTTCAGTAGTGTTTGAGTCTAAACAGTTTTGTTGTAGTCATCCCCTGCAGGGTTGTCTCCCATTTGATATAGTGTTGACCTAAAATTCCCTGCAGAGTTGACTTGTGGCATCGAAGATGTGGATCCTCAGCAAATCTCTCTTATCCTCAGCATGTTGGTTGATATCCTCAACAGTGTTTTTCGTCCCCCGCGGAGTAGCCAAGCTGTATATTTTCTCCTCTTCCAAAGAGTTTGAGCTTTACGCAAGATCTTTGCCAATCTTTTCTTATCCCCTAGAAGTTATTTCCTCCTCTTTTGAGAGTTGAGTTTTGAAGTTGGATCTGTTCTGATCCCCGTGATTGCTATTGATATATGTATATATTCTTCATTTTCCTCTGAGCATTGAGTCTTCAGCAGTTTTTGGTCGGATGCATGTTCTCCATGTCTCTCCAACCAGAGTTAAGCATTTGATTTGGATTGTTATATCCCCAGTCTTCCTTGAGTGCATGGTAATATGTTGTTCCCAGGTAATTGAATATCTGAAGTTAGGATTTTTATATCCTCAATTATTTTCATCCCTAGAAGGTTCTCCGATTGGTGTTCCCATCTTGTTGAGATTAGATGAGTATTTAGTTATGATGTTTGGATCTTCAGTGTTTGTATCCTTTATGCTCGTTTGTCAGCATAATCATATACATATTCATGCATGTACATACATAAACATAACATCATATATTTCATTGTGCATTTTTTATACATTGACCTATTTTCTTCTGATTTCCCGCTTTGGTGATATCTTTTCCCATGCAGATTTGGTGTGTCTGTCCTCCTTCAATGTAGAGTGTCATCCCCTTAAGTAGAAAGAACTTATCCTTTCTTCTTGCCCACTGAGATATTTCCTCGTGGATGATTATTATTTATGTTTCCTCCCCAATCCATTATCTGGATGGAACCACTCCCCTTCAGTTATATCCTCATTGGGCTGAGTCTTGTTTGACTGTTTCTTTCTAGTTTTTACCTAGATAGGTCTTTTGGTCTTCCCAAGAGTTTATTACCCAGTAACTGGTAATATCTTTCTTGATGTTGAGTACTTTATCTGTGTTGATTTACCCTAATCGGTAAAAGGTAATTTACTTCTTTAAGTTCTCCATCGAATTTGTTTTCATTTCCCCAGCGAGTTTATCCTTGATATGATCACCTTAACCGGTTACGGATATTCTTTGCGACGAGTTTATCCTTGATATGTTCATCTTAACGAGTGACATATATTCTCTCTTTTTGGTCTTCTGCCGAGTAATAGGTAGTTGTAAATCTATTTCTTTTGGTAGTCTATCCTTGATATGTTCATCTTAACCGCTGACGGATATTCTTCCTTTTGAGTTTATCCTTGATATGCGCACCTTAACTAGTGGCGGATACTCTCTCTTTAGTCTTCTGCCCATTAACAGGTAGTTGTAAATCCTATTTGTTTTAGTAGTCTATCCTTGATATTTTCATCTTAACTGATGATGGATATTCTTCCTTTTGAGTTTATCCTTTATATGCTCACCTTAACCATTGACGGATAATCTCTCTTTGGTTTTCTGCCTAGTAGTCGGTAGTTGTAAATCCTATTCTTTCCCAACAAGTCTATCCTTGATATGTTTACCTTAACCTATAACGGATATTCTTTTGGAAGTTTGTGGTTTTCCCTCCCCTTTGGTAGTCTATCCTTGTTATGATCACCTTAACCGTTGACGAATATTCTTCCTTCTGAGTTTATACTTGATATGTTCACCTTAACTAGTGACAGATACTCTCTCTTTGGTCTTCTACCCAGTAACTGGTAGTTGTGAATCCCATTTCCACTGCTGAGTTTATCCTTGATATGCTCACCTTAACTAGTGATAGATACTCTCTCTTTGGTTTTCTGCCCAGTAACCGGCAAATGTAAAACCTATTTCTTTGTGCGTCTATCCTTGATATGTTTACCTTAATCGGTAACAGATATCCTCCCCGATAGTCTATCCTTGATATATTCATCCTAACCGATGACAGATATTCTTCCTTCGATCTTCTATCCCCATGGATAGTCGTAAATCCTATTTCTTCATTTTCCCTCAGTAGGCTATTCTTACCCAGTAACCGGTATTGAATATTCCTCATTTTTCTTAGCGAGTCATCCTTGATATGTTCACCTTAACCGGTGACGGATGTCCCTCAGCCCCAAGTGTATAATCTTCCAACCCGGTAACAAGTGGTGGATAATATATCTCTTTTAGTCCTTTGTTGAAGTTTTTTTCTTCCTCAGTTGAGTCTAGATTTGTATTTCTTTGTGAAATTGAATTTCTTTTTGAGTGTTTGGGTATTTCAGCTTCGTTCTAATTTACGCCTCTCCCTAATGGTTGTTTCTTAATGTGTTGGTTGTATTCCAATACATGCAGATTCTTTTTCCAAGTATGAGTATTTCCATTGATTTATTTTCAGGGAAATCCCCTTGTGTTTCCAGCAGTTTTTAAGTTGTAGCTTGGCATACGCATAACTTTTATCCCCCAAAGTCTCTGTCTCCCCAGTGAGTTTTCCTTATGGAACGCATTATGCTCCTATTGATTTCAGTCTCTCCAGATTCTTTTCCTTTGTGGCAGTATATTCCTCACAAAGATTATTTTTGCATTCATATCATATGCATCATGAGGTCTCTTAGGGACCAAAGTTTATTTCTTGATGTTGTTATTTAAGTCCATTCTACCATGTTGATACAAATATTTTAACCTTCACATCCCCGGATATAATGACCTTAAATAGGGGAAGCTGTAAGACCCCAATTTTGACCCTAAGATCCCTCATGCCATCTCATGATTTCGCATTAGCATTGGGATCACACATTGGTATCCTCGTTACCCTTCATTCATTGGGTTTGCATTGAGAGAGATCATCAAGAATATTTGATTGTATCATACATTATTTTCATTATTTACTAACCAAAATATCAAAAATATGTCTATGTGTAGTTTTGTTCTTTTGTAGGTGGTGTGTGCATCCACCTCTGCCTCATCAAGATCACAACTAGGTTTGAGACCCTCAGTGAAAGGAACCAAGAAAAGAAAATGTCTAATTGAGTTCTAAACATCATATATGGATCCCCATGTTCTTCATTTGTTATTTTGATCAAGAGTTTATCAAGAGTTTGAAGCTTATTTGTCAAGGAAGCCCTAATTCATCTAGGTATCTTGTGTGACTTCCTCATCAAGTTTCTTCAACATTTGATTAAAGGTGTTATGGGATACTTCATTTAACTTCATCATAAGCATATGTGATTCTCCATAATCTCCAAAGAGCAAAAGAACTTAAAGTTTGCAAGTTGGTTCAAGGAGGTTGACCATAAAAGTCAACTGATCAAATCTAGGGTTCCCTAGACCCTATCTCCTATAATTTTTTTCATATGAAAATTATTCCAAGAGAAAAGCTACTATTTATGACATTATAAACAACGTTCATGTTGGCATCTAGAGCTTATTTTTCTTGGAAAGTTATTTTTTATGGTGAAATATTATAGGTCATTTTCTCTGTGCCCTAGAGGGAAGGTCAAATTACAAGAACTATAACTTGCTCAATTTTTATGATATGAAGATGATCCAATTTTCATGATTAATTTAAATATATCTTATCTAACTTTTTTTCTTTGAGAAATGTAAAATTCCATTTTCAAGGTCATGTGCCATGAGCAAACATCATAGGTCCATTTTGGCCATTATCATTGAACAAGCATTTTTCCTCAACTTCTAAAATCTATAACTCCATCATGAAAGATACAAATGGTGTCAAATTTGTGACCAATTGAATATAATTGAAATATCTACAACATTTTAGAAGTAACCAAAGTCATTTGAAGCTCATAGCAAAAGTTATTCAAGGTGTAAAATAGGGTCATTTGACTTAGAAAATTTTCAAGTATGTTTGATTCCTCCAACTTCAAGGTTAGAATTCATCAAGTTCAAGGCTTCAAATGAAAAGATTTCCAACGTCAAAGTTGTTCCATTTCATGCCAGCTTTCCAAAGAGTCCAATGTCATTGCATTTGGATCAAATTTGAGGGACTTGGGCATGGTTCCTTTGGATGGTTGTTTTGGAAATTGTTTGAACTCAAATGTTATTCTCCTTTGCATGCTTCCATGTTATGAATTCAACATCAATTATGCATAAATTGGAAGTGGGTCACATCATTGTTTGGGCCTAAATGCATGCCCATGCACCCATGCACACAACTTGCTATTTTTGGCCAATTTTTCAAATGGTGTGGAAATGAATTCAAGAGCCTATAAATACATTGTCATTGCCTCAGCATTGGAGGACCCTTTCCCAAGCTCTGCCTTGTAATCCCCCTAACCTCCATTGAAAGAAAACCTTAAAGATTTCTTTGAAATCGAGTTTTAGCTCAATTTCTATTTGTGAGCTAAAACTCCAAGGGTTCACCTCCATTTGTGTTCTAATCATCTCTGAAATTCTGGTATCAGATATGAGATGTCGAAGGTAATGTTACGACACTAATATTTGAATAACATAAACAGAAGAAAGATAAAGAATAGTAATGCAAGAGACATAAGCAATTGTTAACCCGGTTCGGTCCAACTCACCTACATCTGGGGGATACCAAGTCAAGAAGGAAATCCACTAAAATAGAATCAGTTCAAACACTCTCTGTACACTTCAACAAGTTACAGTCTTTCTCACCTTATCTCTACCCGTGCAATTTCTACCTAAGCACTCTTAGATATGAGAACCCACTCACTTCCCTACAATCACACCTGTGATCTTAAACAACAATCCCTTGAGAAAAGAAAATATTTTTCAATAACACACTCTTGATTTTACTTCACAGTTTCAATCAAGAAGACACACTCTTGATCTTGCTTCACAGCTTTGATCAAGTAGACACACACTCTTGCTTAACAGCTTTAGAGTGACAAATTACAACCACAAATCAGTCCAATTCAATCATCAAAAGATGACTTGAATGGCTTACAAGTCTTACGACTAAACAGACACAAACCCTAGCTCTCTCACTATATTTCGCTCAGTATTGGTTGTGTTGTAAAACAGGTTTTCTGAGTCCCTTTTTATAGAAGCTTTCAGCTGGGTTGGACATCTTGAAAACCCTAAATCTATTTTCCAATCAAATCTTTTTATAACAGCTGGTTAGATCTCCTTGGAAAATAAGTAAATCAGGTTGTAATCCATGATTGAATGCGCCAGCTAATTAGGTCTTTAATCATACATAGATTGCCATTAATTGTGCAATCATAAAACACCAGACATTCACACTGAATGTTCTGTGTACAGGATGTCATGACATCGGGTCTGACATCCTAGAAAAATCCTGCATAATCCAATAATTCCTTTTATAACTTCCAGCAGGTACAACCATATCAGATTCCATGACCTTGTGTATGTCATCTGAAATAATCTTGCATGAACATGTCTTTCACTTAAGCTCCAGCAGGTACAACCATTATCAGAAGCCATGGCATTGTGTGTGGCATTCTGAAATAATCCTGTACTGACATGTTCTTGAACTCCAGCAGGTACATAGGATATCTTATGTTAAGACATCACACATAACATCTTGTGAACACTCTTTGTTTGACCAAAATTGCTGCCAATATTAAGAATCAACAATCTCCTACAAGCAAGAGGAAGCAAAGCCAAGAAGAATTGCATCGAGACCAAGCCAAATCACTGCAACCCGAAGGTGATTTTTCCATATTTTCAAGTCCTCGATTCTCTCTCATTTCTCCATAATTTTACTTGATTTATGGTTAGCTGAAGTCCTACCAATGTAGATAACAAGATTAAGCTGATTTGAGGTTAAATCAAATTAACTCAGTTTGCATACCTCATTTTCAATTCCACATATCTTCCTATATAGTGAGAATTGGAGAAATTGGAGTTCATATTCAAGATCCTCATGATTTTATCTTCAAAACCATATATGATCCATCCATTTTGGTGATGTTTTGGTCCTGACAGTCCGACGAGGGTGATCGGAGAAGATGATCGAATCTAGGGCTTTGGTGGTGCGTTGACAGTGTCCAGGCCATATGATCATTGGTCCATGTTCTAATCGTGTCCCTCCATTCTGATTAGCACGTGTGTATGTGGGCTGACTTTGGAACACGGTGGATAGCGTGTGTTGGCCATCAGATATGCCACCTCAATTAATGAGGGAGATCTGATGGCCCTTGTTTTTTTTATTTAATTGATTTTCTATTTTAACATTTTAAATACCATTTTATTATTAAATTCATTATAAATTAAACATTAATCCAAAAAATATGGGACTTTCACTGAAAATTTTCAAATAATTTCCTCTTCCATTTTCTGAATTAAAATTATTTATTGGATTGGATTTGGTATTTTTAGTGAATTTAATGATTTTTGACTTGTTTTCAATTGATTTTAAATACTTCTGACTTTTCAAAAATGCCAAAAAAAATTAGTCTAAGGTCATTTGACCTTGTTTGATCTATGAAAACTTCCTTGGCCATTTATTTGGTGATTTGAAGGGATTTGAGGTTTTTTTCATCTTTTAAAATGTATTTTTATTCATTTAAAATTGATTTTAATTTGATTAATTGCTTTAAAATTATGTTGAGTTATTTGATTGACCTTGTGTTGTTTCATCTTCTGTTTGGCCTTGATCTTGGTTGATTTTAGCTTCAATTTAATCAATAGTATTGGATTTAGGGGGTTGATGAAGTGTAAACTTCATCCCTCAAGATGAATGGCTAATATTGATCAGATGAAGTTCCTCCCTTTTATTAATTTGGGATTCTTTTTCACTTCATCTCTTTTTCTTCATCTCAATTCTTTCCTAACCCATCCATGGCCAATGGTTTCTCAATAAATCAAATGCTAGTTGATTCATCAATGACGTTGTGTCAGATGAATCAACATGAGCTTGATTGAGATAGGTCCATCCCATCTTATTTTTGTATGTGGTATGCTTTAGGAGCTTGGTTTTTTGTACCTTGTCTGTAGTATGCATTAACACCAATATTATTATAACCCGATCTCAGATAGTTGTGACTTCTACATAAGTCCAATTACAATTGCTTAACATAGAGCTAAATTTATCCCAAAAGGCATAGCTTTTTTTTTTCATTTGTGAGAGCTAGTGGCATACTTGTTGATTTATCCAAGTTGGAGCCCTTCTCATGATTGATGTTTATGTTCATATCTTCATGCTTGTGAGTGGATGGTTGATTGTTCTCCAAAGAATGACTTAAACAATTTTCTTCTCCCACTAACATTGACTAACATCTTTTGTATTGACCTTATTTTAATGCAATTTATTTTAATGCAATTTAAATTTTTGCACCTTATCATCCATTTGTCATTTACATTTCATGCAACTTGTTTATGTTTTAGTCATTTTTACTTTGCTCAGTTGAACGATATTTGGTGCTTGTATTATATTGTGTGCTTATGATTTTGCCTTGTTTGTGGTCTTAGGACCTTAAAATACTTAATAAGAACAAGAAACCCTAAAAAATACATTGGTGGACTGTTGGACCTCTGTCTGAGACTTGATATGAACTTATGGACTTAGAGTAGGCAACATCCCTTTACTTTGAAGGAAACTTGGCCAATGCCATCACTCTGAGACCTTTCTCGGCCAATGCCATTCATCTGATACAATCCTTGAGAACTCCATTGGTTCATCTGTTATTTTGTCTTTGTGCTTAAGTTGTTATTTTGATCTTATTATTACCATATAATGATTGTCTCTATGAGTTTGCTACAAGGGATATTCATCTAACACATTTGAAAACATTGAAGACTGCTTGCTTTTGGAGTGTTTGCTTGGATGTTTGGCTATCTTTATTTGATGCCATTTGGTTTTCTTAGTAATTGCTTAGATGATTATGCTTGTTTCTTGCTTAAAAGTCCAAAGGAAATGAGTTTTTATCTGACATTATTGTGTTGTGGATGCTTCCCATGGGTTAGATCTTTTCAACTCTAAACTTTTAAATCTTGTCAAGGATAGCCCCTTCATCTCCTCCTCCTTCTTTAATTTCAAAACCTCTCTCTCATTTTCAAAACTTCTTTGCTTGTATTTGTCAACTTAGACTTGTTTTAATGATTAGAAACCTTGGCCTTATGCCATTGATTTTCAAAATATTTTCTTAATCAAACTTGTAAATGAACTTAATCATATTGACTTTTATTTTCAAAAGGACCCAAAAAAGTGAAGGAGAATTGCCATCCAAGGCGCAGCGGAATTTAAAAATTTCTCCATTTAGTGATCCTTACGAATGGGTATGATCAGTGATAGAATCGTTACCTCTTGTGGCGATCACGAATGTTGAACGATGACAACGTCTCTACTCATTCCACACGAACGGATTCCTTCAATCGCAGTGCTGACTATTATGAATGAAGGCTTTGAGTGAGAGAAAGAGAGATACGAAATTCCAACTCTTCAATTGTGTTGTATTCCCATGTTACAATGCTTCTACCCAAGGGTTCTATTTATAGAACCACTTGTGTGGACTTCAAGCTAAAAAGCCCACTTAAGTGTATTTTGGCCCATATCTCATAATATGCGAAAATCACTTAAGTATTTGGTACCTTACCATATTTCGTATTCCACTTAAGTGCATCGTACCTTACGATGTTCCTTAGTTACTCTATCTCTCATCAATCCGTCCTTTGTGTGTGACCCTGTAGGTTTTTGCGACGTTGGCAATTATATTAAATCACGCATTTAACATAATAAACAGTGAGCGGTATCTAGCAACACATCACTGCTACCCAAGACACGAAAATGTCATGTGATCTGACAAAACCTCCTGTGATAATAATTATGTGTATAATTACCCTTTTGCCCTTATATCTATATTGAACACAAGGTATAGACCGTGTCATCCTTGTCCAGTTCAATATTGGGCCCATAGACATTTATCCTGTTACGCAGGATGGGCAAATTCCATCTAGGACACTCATGTCCCTCAGCATGCTTTGTGGAGTACCCATCAACTGTCTTTATGGTTATCCAGTTACGGACAACGTTGGATCAGCAATAAAGCACTCGACTCTACATCTAGGATCCATAGTGGTTTCAGGTCGAAGAGTGGTATACACCATTATCACCATGAGAATAACTTATGACACTTTGCATAACTTTCTATATAGTATTCTCATAGCGGGTCAATCCGGTATGAATATTACTCTTAATATCCATACCTATGTTTAAGACTTAATAACTCTTTATCCATGATCCATGAGATGTGATCATCAGTCTACAAACATAATAGTCTTAATGCTTTAATGTTATCCCACTTCACAATAAAACTCGACTACGGATACTTTAAGAATAGTGTCCTTATGTTTAATGTGCTCTCATGATTAAGTCACACTTAATACATTAAACGGACTATCTATTCCAGGGACTTTATTAATCAACCATAATAAAGAAAAAGCCTTTTATTAATTAATAAATAATTCGATACAAGTACCAAAAGTATTGGCCTCTAGGGCTTACACCAACAAAAAGAACTAACAACCTCATATAATCATTTTGGCCACTTTGTGCCTTTAAACTTTAACATTTTCAAAAGAGAACATTTAGATTTGAGTTATCTTTGGTTGAGATATAATTCTCTCATTCCATGATATATTGATTGTAAGACTTTCCATTTATTAGGGGTTAGTGGCATACTTGTTGATTGAATCCAAGTTGGAGCCCTCTTTCTTAAATGTTGTAAAACCCTCATTATCAGTGGATGTTTGGTTGAGTATTATCCCATTGATAACAAAAGATCTTTAAGCTTTTTTTGTTGAAAATCACTCCACCCATCTTTGAAATTTTTACCATGAGCTACGAGGTTTCGATCCCTCATTTTTACTTTGGTATGTAGGCATAAGATCAAAGGTCTTGTCAAACACAAAAAAAAATATAATAAATGAATTCTTTTCTCATCCCCTCATTCTATTTTTTATCAAACATCTTTTCAACTAAAACACTTGCACACAAAAAGGGCTCCCTAGGAGTACCTAGGACACTTTGGGTGCTAATACCTTCCCTCTATGTAACCAACCCCCTTACATGTAATCTCTTACATTTTATTAGTTTTAGTTTGAAAACTTCTTATCTTTGGGTTTTGTTCGTACTTTTCCTTTTTCCTTTGGAAACAATAAAAGCGTGGTGGCGACTCTGGTTTTATTGATGATGAGTTAACCAATAGCTTAGTGATCATGAATCTACTGCTATAGTGGCGACATTGGATTGTTGTTCACATTCGGTCCTTTAGGAGAAATGCGATGGCTTTTGATTCTTTCAGTTCTTGAACTTTGTATTTCAAGGCCTTGCAGTTTTCTATTGAGTGACCAGGAGCGCCAAAGTGGAACTCACATCGGGAATTTGCATCATAACCGGGAGGAAGGACTAATGATGGTGGTCCTAATTCCCTCAGCTACAGTAATGAGTCGTATAACAAGTATGGTAATAAACGGTTGTATGGCATCGGTACTGGATCAAATCTTCTTCCTGGTCTTCGTTGTCTTTGTCGTTGTTGTGGTAGGTAATAATGTTGTTGTTATTGTTATGGTTGTTGTTGTTGATATGGAGCGGGTTGTTGAACTGTTTGTTGATCAGTTGGAATGGTATAAGTTTATTGATTTTGGGACATGATGACCACTTGCTAATATGGAGTAAAATATGTCAGGGTTCTTCCTCTGACAACAGCATTTTCATTAGCTCCGCCTTCCCTCTTCTTTCTATAGGCAACATATGGCTTCTTCACCATATCGGATGTACTAGCAACATTTTAGATTTTCCTATCTTGATCATGTTTATATCCTTTCACCGGCAAGAACGAAAATAGAAAAACCTAAGGAGGTGTTTCCTACCATCCTATCTAGATAAGGCCCTTGGAGGTTACCCATGAACATATCTATCAACTCATACTCCAACAATGGAGGTTGTACCCTTGCGGCTAGTTCTCTCCAACATTGCACATACTCTTTGAAAGTCTCATCGGACTTTTAAGTTAGGTTTTGTAGCTGGGAGAGATTATGGTCCATGTCAGTGTTATATTGGTAGTGTTTTTGGAAGGCCTTGGAAATATCTCTCCGTGATCGGATGTGGGTTCCCTCCAATTTCATATACCAATCTAGTGATGGTCCACTCAAACTGTCTTAGAAGAATTGCATAAGAAATTTGTCCTTATTAGAATAGGCATTCATCTTTCAGCAATAGGCTCTGATATGTATTCTAGGGTCACTATCTCCTTTAAAAAAATTCAAATTCAGGGACTTTGAATTTGACTGGTTTAACTATGCCAAGGACCAAACACATTTCAGCAGCGTCAAAACCTATAGCATTGGAGCCCTCCATGGCGTTTATATTCTCCTCAATAGCTCGGACTTTCTTCTCTACTTCGTTGGCAGGAGGGCCAAAAGCGTCGTATACGAAAGCAACCCTTTGACTGAAGAAGGCATCTTGTTTATCTTCGATTTCAATAACTGGAGGTTTAATGATTGATGGAGGATCATTGTTGGGTTCCCCTACAGGGATTTGGACTGAAGTGTTTCCTTTTGGAGGCACAATATTCTCTACAATAGGAGTATTGGCAGTAGGAATGGAAGTGTCAGCAACAACATGGCCCTTTGGTTCATCTCCTCTTGGATTTTGGCCATGATTTTGTGTCCTCGAGCGATGGCTTGAATGGTCTCCATCAATTTCCCCATTTGTGCCTGCACTTGGGATACCTCTTCTCGTAAGGCAGCTTGGTTTTCCTTAAGTTGATCCATAACAGCTCGCTGATTGTTGCGTGTGTAATAAAGATGCTGAGAAGTCAGCTTGATGTAGTCATTTCTGTTTGAAAAAGGTTGATAATGAGCTTCTTTTTTTTAAAATGCAAAATGATGCATGAATGCGTTTTTTGTTTTGTTTATTAAAGAAAAGCTCTTATTTATCGTTTTATTATTGCGAGGAACAGTTAACATTTTATTGTTGCAATCAAAAATATAGAAGTACACACAAAGTGGATCATAAAGAAGCTTCATTCATCCATTGTAGGGAAATAAGTACAAGTACATATGAATGGCAAATACAAATTCTTGAATTAAAACAAACATGTAAACTAGATGTCAACAAAAGTAACCCCTTGAGACTTGCGGAGAGCTTCGATATCGGTGATAAGTTTCGCCATTGTCTTCTTGCAGAATTTGACAAAGTTGAATACCTCAAGAGTGGTATTTTCGGGACACATGATCAAATCCGCCTCCTTTAGTTTCTCGGGAAAGTCTTGGAGAACGTAATTGGTCAACACAACCATGTTCGCGTACTTCTTCTTCCATTCATTATAGAGATTTTGGAGGTTTTGGATAATGCCATCCATTTAAGCCATTGCAGCTTCTTCCCCAAGGCATCTATCTTCCCAATATCGGTGATTGTTTTACAACTCCAAGTAAGCTTTGTCATAGATTCCCTTCTTTAGGTTCTTGATTTTCTCGTAAGCTTTCCCATGTTGGAATTGCTCGCGCAAGAAGCTTCAATAGATTTTCTCCCTCTATAACTGTTCTTGGGCCAAAAGATCCTTGCACTCTTTGAGTGGTCCTTAGATCTAGGATTTCGGCCTCGTAGTCTTCTCGGGTATCTTTCATCATAGCATTTGACCTCTCAACAGTTTTCTGAAGGTCCTTGATTGTGGGATAGGCTTGATCCAACTTGTTGTTGCGGAAGTCTAGCTCAGAATTAGCTCCTAGCAGAGAAACACCAACCCATTGTCTTTAGCCTTCAACCTCCCTTAATCTCTTCTTGTTTGCCTTGAACTCCTCATTGACTTGCTTACCCTTATCTTACAAGACATAGTTTCGTTGCTTGGTATAGCTGAGTTGGACTCGTAACTGAGTGTTTTCCAACTCAAGCTCGGATTTTATTGATAAGTCTGTCAACATATTCTTGCAAGATGGGCTCAGGTTCGGGCATCAAATGGAATGATGAAGAATCGAAAAGGAAAGGCATCTTGACTATTAGAGCTCGCTCTTTCACCCATAGGAAGTAGGGTTCCTTGGCTAGGATATTTTTCTTCCCCCACTCTTGGTTATTTCTAACTATGCTTATCCAAGCTCTCTTTACTCTTTTCACGGCCGGATTGAGTGGGTCCACATTATTGATAATGAAAGGTATAAGGTCTTGGTCTTTGGGAGGACTCAACAGAGCATACCCCAATTGTCTTCCTAGTAGCACGGGGTTGTAGTTGATGCAACCACGTGTACCTATTAGAGGGACATTTGAGAACCCTCCGCATCTAAAAATGACGTCCTTGGTTTCACACTCTCTCTTATACCATAGGATATAATTGGCGGAGAGAGAGGAAAATCTTTGGGGCCATGAGAGATTGATATAGGAAAAGGGTGCTCTTTGAGGAATATGAGTCCTCATCCATAAATGTAAGAGGGGGTGAAACAAATGAGGGTTCCTCCTATTTTCTCATGCCTTGTATAGAAGGTATGATAGAAATCTGCAAGCAAGAATGGAACTGGATTATTGGTTAAGAAAACTTCCACTGCCAAATGATCTACGAAATTGTCTATGTTTGGGAATAGAATGATTCCATGGATCGACAATGCTAAGTTTGCGCTACATAAATCTTCCCTTTCTTCTTTGATTATTTTCTAAGCATGGTCTTCTAGGAATTTCTTTGAGAGACCTTTAACGGTACCTTTGGGTCCTCAATTGGGCACTAACTTGTTCGCATTGATACCCAAGACTTAAGCTAGCTCGAACAACGTAAAGCCTTCCTCTAACTTCGGGAAAGTGTTGTATTCTTTGATTGATCGGTTAAGAAGCCTCTCATATTCCTCCAAGGTTGGGGACAGTTGAAAATACGGGAAAGTGAAACATCTTAGCAGGATGTCTTAGTATTGAGCTAGGGTTGTGAGCTCTCCAAAGTCAATCTTTTCAGTTAGGAGGTCCAAGATGTTGCCATAAGTTGCCCGTAACTTGTTATCTTTGAGGGATGTGATCCTAGAGCTTTGAACCTTCAAGTTATTAGTTTGTGGCTCTTTGTATCTGAAGGTAAATGTACTCTTTCTTGGTGGAGGATTCATGATTGTTTTGTAAAATGTCTTGTATTTCTGTGTTAAACAACGATATGGTAAGAGGTTTGTTTATTGCGATTATGATGTATGAATGTTTATGACTGCATGAATGGATTAACGGATTATTGGTTTCAATGGAACTCAAGCACGGATTCAATATCTGAGATCATTGTGATGAGAAATGTGTTTTAATAATGACTGCTTTCAAACCAAGGTTCTCACTTTGCGATATCTAGGGCTTTTGAGAAATTGGGTATAAGACACGGCTCTCAGAGTCATTGACTCCCTTGATTGTCCGCCGCTTATGTCAATTTACTTACCAAGCGACAACTCCATCAAGGAAATATATTCTAAGAGAGATCTTTGTACCGACCCTCGCGAGGAAAGCTCTTCGGAGACATGTACTACGCGACCATCGGTCTAGGTTGTCCAAGGTTAAATGTTCTACAAAAGGGGTCTTAGAGTCATAGACTCTAATGAAGATAAGGATGCTTATGCTAAAAGCTCGACGGTCATCAATACCTTTAAAAGAATCTACTCTAAGTGAGGTTCTTGCGTGTCCCTTATGAGAAAAGCTTCTCGATGGCCAATACTACTCAACCTCTCCTATCTCAAGCTTACTCTCAGAATCGGGTGGAGAGTCCTTCACACAGGGCTTTTTTGCATTCATTATCAACCATTTTTGTTTGTAACCATCATCACAGATCCAAAGTGACAGACAAATAGTATATACATATATAAAGCAAATAAGAAAGGTAAATAATAAAAGAAGAAAATAATATAAAAGAGATACCCCCCCCTCCCCACACACACACACACGTAAAAAAGACAACCTAAACTAGGCTTGACTTTCTTAGGGAAACCGGGTCCCCAGCAGAGTCACCAGTTGTCGCTACCGAGGTTTCGGGAACAACCAGATGGACTGTTTAAAATGGAATGCCTCCTAAAATAAAAGGAAAACACAGAGTCTCCATCAAATTTTATTTAATTTCCTCGTGAAAAGAGAGGAGATGGGAAATAGTCGATAAACCCCTCATAAAGGAAAAGGAAAAGGATAATGATTGGTCTCGCAACCAAGATTGGGTTTGTAAGTTGATTACGCAAGGGAAAGGTATTTGCACCCCTCACGTCAATGGTACTCCATGGGAACCATTTAAGTTGTCTGCGTGCGTGGTTATTTATCTCTTAAAGTCTATCTTTATTATTTATAAAGTGTGAAAGAATGAGATTTGGGTGTTTTATTATTGTACTCGCCAAGGACTGGGGCCCTTGTGCTTATGTATCATTCATCGGGTGATGAAGAATCAGAGCTCCGTAGTATGGAGTAAAAAAAATTGTGGGTTGGTTGATTTTACCTTTGAGAAAAGGGTTTTCGGTGTGATGCACTAAGGCACAAAAATGAAGTTTGATGAGTTGTGTTGTTTTTAGGGTTTTTTAAAAGAGTGTTTGTGATTAGATTGCACTAAAGTCTATGGGCGGAGGAGAATATTCTAGACAAATAAGCCAAGCGTTTTGTGTCCAAAATAATCAGAGTAAGGGTAGGAGAGCTCCATCCTTACTCATTCCCCACCACTTAAGGCTCGTGGCACACAATACTAATCATATTTTTATTGTTTTTTTAAGTTTAATTAAGAAAATATCGCTTGACATTGGATCAAGGGTTTATTGCTTTGATTTTGAAATTGTGACGTACAATGAATATATACAAAGTAACCAAGCAACAAAATAAAGGGTATCATTGTAAGGTAGCCCAAGAGAAAGTCTTGTGTGTGCAAAAGTAACCTAAGCTAACAAGTGAATAATGGTCTTACAGTCATGTGTCCCTAGGATAGTGCCATGATATCCTTGCAATAGGATTGCAAGTTATAGATGAAATCCAAGTTAAGGCAAAGTTTCAAAAGATTAGGGCAAGGTATCCAAGCAAGGGTCCTAATTGAAGTCCTCTAAGTCCAATGATTGATTACAATGAAATACATTTTTTTGTTCTTATAATTTTATCATGTTTTTGTTGTTTTTTGATTATATGATGATAATAAGTAAATGACAATGATAAATATGCATGATAGATATATGTACAATGATGATGATGAGTACTTGGAAGTAAATTACAATGTAATAATGTTGACATAAAAGTAAATCATAAGATAATAATAAAAATGATCAACAATAACAAAGGTTAACAATGGATAGTTTGTGGTTAGTTAAATGTACAAAATAACCAATTAGGGATTATCTATCCATGGGTCAAAGGACTCAAAATATGGTGCATCAAGAGATAAATTATCATTTATGCAAAGTATTGCAGAGGATCTTTGATCATCTCACAATAGATTTGAACCAAAGAAAGTTATACAACCCTAAGTCCATCTATCAATGATTTGACAAATGGAAGATTATATCACCCAATGATTACGAATTAACATTTCATTTATGTACAAGTCGAGTATTCAAACATAAGTGTTAGAGGGTTAGTGGCTGGTAGAAGCAAGCACAATCAAATGGATCAACAAGTTAGGATCGGAAGTGTGGTTTCATCTATGCATCAAATGCACTAAGTATGGTTAAATAGAAGCAACCTATCAATACTTCAAAGTATCATGAATGATCCATTGATCATTTATTGATAGGTTTGAAGTGTTGAAGATTGTATCAAGCCTAAAAACCAAAGTCATGACCATAGACTTCACCAATCGATCAACAACAAAGGCATGAAAAAAAAGTCAAGTTGAATAGTCAAAAAAAAATTTAAAAAGGGAAATAAAATATATGTGTGAAAAATATTCAAGGTGTATTTAAAAATGTTGGATTAAAAATAAAATAAGTGGTGGAAAAAATAAAATGAAAAGGAAAAGAAAATATGTTAAAAAATAAGAAAATAAGAAAATAAGAGAAAAGGAAATAAAATAACATGAGGGTGTTAGGGGTTGAACCCCTGACCTTGGGGTCATGGGGTCAACCCCAATCCACTGGGAAAAACGCCTTGTGGTGATAACCGAGCGCGTTCAACAAATAAAATAATAAGACTTAACTGAAAAATAAACACACGCACGAAGCCAACCAATCAGAACATGAAAACATATTTTTTTGAATTCAAAACTCGCGTGAACCAATAGACACCTCAGGTCGTCTTCAACCTTGGACCTTCGAATTTTAACTTCTTTAACTCATGTTTTTTGAGGAATCAAACATGGATTCAAACTCTAAACACATTATCATTGTCTTCTCCATACTCATGATCCATTGATTGGCTCTGAGTGGGGAGTATTTCTCAAGAACTCAGAAGTGAACTCAACCCTAAAAATAAAATTAAATGGTGAGTATGGAGCAATCTAAGCTTAGACCATATGGCTTAACATCAGAGAGGAAAATCGTGTAAGATGGTAATTTATTTGAGGTGAAATGATAAAGGTAACTACTTTATTGAAATCAGTTTTTGGTGAAGGTTCCAATGAGTATGAATAGCTCAGGGGAGGTGGTTGTAGATGGTTTTCAAGTTTCAGAAAGCTTGAAGGATGTTGGGTGAAGGTTTCTGGGTGGTTAAGCGAGGTTGAAATTGCTTAAAACTTAGAAACTGAAACTCTATTTTTGGAGGTGAAATGTGAATTTGCAGCAGGGGTTTCTTGGCTTTGGAAACCTGGATTTCTGATGGAACACCATCCCCTATTTATAGGGAAAGTGTTGGAGTGCTTTGGAGGGAGAAAGGAAGAGGTTTCCTCAAAAAAGGGGAAACTCGAAAAATGCCAAAATGTGAATACTTTGTGGACAAGGGTGACTAATATCCTACCTTCAACTCATCTCTATTCAGTTGGTTTTCAACTTAACATCAAATAGGTGAATCAAGGGTCTCAATCATTGTTGATCTACCTTTGGCTTTTGTCCATTTTAGGCAAAAATCACCTTTTTGACTTTGGTTCGAATTGGCTCATCATGTGACTTGGTATGCTTAACCTGACTTGCATTGGTGTCTTGAAGTGTTTTACAACATGTTTGGGACCAAATGGAATTGAAACAAAGAAGTTTAGGGTATTAATGAGTGGTTATGCAAATTCTAACTGATGTTGGTCTGATGAGTGCACCATGATGAATCACCAACTTTGAACTTGGGCCAAATAAAATTGGATCGTGAATTTTTCATGAAAATTAGGACAATTAAGCTTTGCCATGACCTTAATCATTTTCAAAAAGAACCAGATCAAAAGGAGTTATGGTGTGGAAATGGCATTGAGGGAAAGTAGTGGTCATGATCATGATTCTAGGCCTGACTAGGCACCTTGACAAGCTTGGCCAATCCAAAATTTGAGGTTCTTGCTCGATAAATTAGGTCTTATACCTTGAAATAAAGTTGAAGACGGATTCAATTAGGACATTTAGCTAAAAGAAGATCTTAAAAATCTTGTAAGATGAAAATGTTATGGGTTTTGGACCAAATAGTAGGCCAAACTTGCCAAAACATGACCAACCAACATGCCCTAGAAATGCCATTTTGAGTTTTCTTGATTTTCAAGGCACCAAGATGATTTTTGTATGGTCAAATGATCATATCTGGATGGAAAACAAGCTTTGGTATCTTGTGAGCTGATTATAGGTCATGTCCATGGGTGAAACCAATGAATTGAATGTGATGAATCAAGACCAAAACAAGAACTTGCTCCATGGATGAAATGGATGTTTTCTTGATGAATTATGGTTGAGAATGACTTGAATTGAATGTGAATGGAGTGATGTATGATAGCATGATCAAATGAGGAAATACATAGAAGTAAAAGGTTGCACAAATTAGGGTTTCTTGGATCATAAGTTTCATCAAGAGCCATAGTCATACAAATTAGGGTTTAGGGGTCTAAAAAAGGGTCTTGAAATGATTCACATGGTTGTGGTATGAACAAAGTTTAGATATTAGGGGTCCTCAAAGATATGGTCAAGGTACAAAGTAAATGAGGACTTGTACAAACCACTGAGGATCAAGAACTAGGGTTGAGGTCCAAGGAATGACCAGATGAATCTTCAAATGTCTTCAATGAGGGCTCACCATCCAATTAGGGTTTTGGACATGAGGGAGTTGACTTGAGTGATCCTTCAAGGAAAAAGGATACTTGAGGATGAGGATTAGGGTTAAGGTGGCTTGGGAACACCTCAACATGATCAAAGGGTCTTAATGCTTCTCAGATGAACACCATGCATTGAGTTTGTGTATTCTTGCTTATTATGAGTGTAGATGCACATGAGATGATGTATGAGGGATGTATGCTCATGAATTAGGGTTATGGAAGGTGATATGAAGGTAGGGTGAGTTTTAGGGTATGATAGAAGTCTTCCATGATTACCTAAAGATAAGGTGGTAAACAACTTCCCTTGGTCATGAGGGAGCGATTGTTGCCTCTAAGGGTTTCCTAAACCCTAGGCCCAAAAAGCCTCTATAAATACCTCTCCCTAGAGGGAAAAGACAAATCATAAGTCATACAGATTACACCTTGCGTATTCTTATCCTAAATCATCACGCTTATAGACAGAGAAAATCACCTCACGTGAGCTAATCCTCTAAACTACCACAGAACACCATCGTACATGGCTTCTCACCACTGTGGGCAAGCCTAACCATAATACATCGTAATATACCTTCTAAGGTGTCTTAGCATTCATGCCCTTTGTAGGGATGACATGCACACTTGTACTTTTTGACCAGTACATAAATGTCAGTTCTCAAACTTTTTTCTTCATTGCCCTCTGGCCAATGATATCCAAGGTACTCAAATATATCCTCAACTATTCACATTCTTCTTTTAAGTCCAATTGTGTCCCGCTCTCTTCTTCAGTGTGTAATATCTTCCAAAACACATGAATGGAATTTAATTGAACATGATAACCTTACATTTGAAGATCTTAAGTTTCATACCCATAAGGTAACCCATTGTCAGCTGGGATTATTGGTAGAGTAAAAAATCTCAGCATATGGAGAAGACTTGGAAAAAGTTGAAGTCTCAAGATGAGAGATAATGATTAAGGACTTAGTATTTTTCTTATAAGAGATATTTCATCCAGCATTTTCAAAGGCAGCGTTGCTCAGGACATGTCGACCAGCGGTGTTTTGGCATGCATAAGTGTTTATTTAAAGTGAGTAATTGTTTCTCAAATTTATCCTAAAAGACACGTGGAAGATATTTCAAAACTAAAAAGAATACAGAAATCTACATGGAAAGTGATGAGAAGAAGAACATTACAAAATAGTTATTTTACACTTGTATAAATAGGAGTTCTAGTATTAGGATTCAAGGTGTTCTTTTGATTTCACTACAAAACTCAAAAAACACAAAGTACCTAGTGGAGAGAGAAACAAGTTTCACTAAGAGAAATGTATTATTTTTGAAACACCATTTACTTCCAAATGCAAAGTCTTTTAATTCATTTTATCTTCTTCACAGATCTTCTTTTATTCCTCTATTAATTTCATTGTCAGTTTACATTTACTTTTACAATGTTTACCTTTTAGCGTTGTCGAAATCACTTATATTTCCAAATAACCTACCTTCTTACATTACTTTTTCTCAGAAATTTTGACAAATCCGAATCCTTCACTTTTATGCACAAAACTATAAGAAAACTTTTAGCATTATGTCTTAGGATTATCTGATCGATCCTGCAAGTAACCTTCAATAAGAGACTAGTGCTTGTTTACCAAAATTTACTGTAAAAAAATTGGCATGCCCAATGGGACCTGTACTAAAACTTCTTATCTTTTATAGATTTTTATTATTTTCTTTTATAAAAGTGTTATGCGTACATGAATTATTCTGAATAATTTGTATGCGTTTAAGAAGTGGAAAATCTTTACTAAAAACGATGCGTCCTTCTATGGATAATCCTAATTCACATAACAATCCTCAAAGTGTAGTAGAACAACCAGTTGGATTGACGGTTGAAAAGGGAATTATTTCAAAGCTTGTTAGAATAACTTCTCATATGTGTAACACCCCAAAATTTACCCTCCTCATTCATGCATTCATATAGCATTTCATATTGCATTTCATCATATCAATCAGAATTAGATCCAAAAAAAATATATATATTTTTTTTTACAAAAAATAAATAAATAAATAATAATAATTTTTTTTTTAATTAATTAATTAATTAAATAAATAATAAATAAATAAATAAAATATAATAAAAAATTTTGGACTTGGACCTTTCTCAAAAGCCCACCAAGCTACCAATATTAGCCTATAAATACTAGAGTTTCATTGAAACAAAGGCCACACAGAAGAGGAGAAGAAGGAAGAGAAGCAAAATACTCTGAGGTTTCCTTGGAACAAAACCCTGAGGAAAAAGATAGTGAGAGAAGACCTAACGGAGTTCAGAGCAGCCTCCAAACCCCGAAGGGAACTCAACTACACAGAATCACCTCTGCCTCACATAAACCCTGAAGATTGTTTTGTAAACCTCACGGGTGCAACTCAATTTCAATCAAGCTCTCCAATCAGGTTTGCCTTTATTCCCATTACCTTTTGCTTTGAAGTTGAATACTCTGAATGTATGAGGTATGATGGATGAATTTCATTAGGTTTTTCGCCCATGGGTTTAATATGTATATGAATGTATAAACAATGCCTTGAATGTTTAACCGTTTAATTTTTGAGTGTATGCCACAGGGTTTGAGGTTTCTGAAACCATACTGTTGATCATGAAAAAAATGCTTATGGTGTTTCACTAACCCTTTTGTTGAATTTTTGTGAGGGCTCACATGACTTTTGCAGGGATAACTTGCGTGGTTTCCCACTTTATTTGTGGGATAACCCCTGAAGGTTCATTCCGATTACCTGTACTGACCCACTTTCTTTGATGATGTTAGCTTGGAAGGATCTCAGGGTTTCCCATTCCTCTAATTGCTGTTACTTCAGATCTTTATCCGCGTGGTACTTTTACATTTTTCCCGCATTTTACTGCTTTCCTAGCTGGAAGACCTCGATAGGAGGCAATGTTTTGTGTTTACCTCAAGATACATGTTTTGTGTTTTGTGTTCGTAACCCTGCAGGTAGCGCGGTTCCTTCGTCAAGGACTGCCTTTTTGCCCTCGAGCATCCCAAACCCTAAAACCCAAAGCAACACGCTAACTCCTTCTACTACAGGCGAGTAAGTCTCCAAAGGTCGAGCATCCGGTAGATTGCGTAGTAACGTCGTTCGTCCAAAACCCAATCCATAACCCCGTAGTTAGCCGAACTACGTTTTGCTCTGATTCTCAGGCCAGATGAGATACGTAGGCATAAGACGCGATGTCTTAGAGAGCACACATCCCCCCAACCCATAGGTAGCCGAGCTACGAAGACTCTGATTCTCATATTCAGATGAGATACGTATGCAGTGGATGCGACATCCGCGCGAGTCATTTTCATTTAACCCTTTTTTTTGGTAAACAGCACAAGATAAACCCACACCCTTTAGACAAGAACTACAAAAGTGGATCCCGTAGAGTACTACGGATGCGTAGGGGTGCTAATACCTTCCCTTCGCATAACCGACTCCCGAACCCAAGATTTGGTTGCGAGACCCCGTCTTGTCCTTTCCTTTTTCAGGTTTACTTCGAGCATTTCCTTTCCCTCCTTTGGGATGAATAACGCACGGTGGCGACTCTCCTGTCTTTTTCTTTCGCCGGTTGTTTTTTTCGCGCACCGTATTTTTCAAGTCGCGACAGCTGGCGACTCTGCTGGGGACACTAAGAAGTTGACCTCTTGCTGGTCCATCTTCCCTAAGCGAGTCCCTCCTAGCTTTTGTAGTTTGTTTGTTTATTGGGTGTTCATGCTTTTGTGCAGTTATTTATTTACCTGTTTTACCTTATTGCATTGTGTATATATCATTGTTGTTTCTGTTGGCTGGCTGCTTGGTGATCTTTGTGAGATGAGTTCTATACCCGAACTCGAGTGCTCTTAAGATAGGAGAATGGCATAGTCCTGTCAACTTGTGTGGAGTATTCCTTAGCGAGTTGACTTGCAAGCCCATTCACTTGGTGGAGGTCATGTTGAGATCAATAATGTCACATAAGTAAGTTGTGGTTAGACATTACTTGTTCCAATATAGACCTAAGAAGCCGAGGACCTTAGTTTACCAAACCCATCTTGGCCTATTCGTAGGACGTAGTGCGAAAGCCGTTCAAATGTAAGATTTGAGACGATTGTTACGCGATACTACACTCATAAGAGTCTCTCTTGAGAATATTTTTGGAATACGAGTAGTCGTTCCTCTGAAAATATCCAAAAGATGGGATTATGACTATGGGAACCTTTTTGTAGAACATGTTTGGCAGGTTTAAACCTTAGTACACTCCTTTTGGGTGGTTCTTAACCTAAACTCCATGCTCGTGACTTGCAACAAACCCTTGATTCATGGTTAATCCGATCAGTTATCCTTAATATCAATGAAACTCGGGTGTTGATAAGGTGTAAACCATAATCCACCAAAATGGGTGGTTGATATTAAGGATAACATGATCCATCCCATGACCTTTGTTTGGTGTGCTCTTAATTTCTCTCCAGACAGTGCAACCTGACAGATGTTCAAGCGGATCCATCAATTCTGATTGACATGCCTTTGCATTGCATAACATCATCTGCATATTTGCATCCAACATCTCATGCTTATTCATTTGCAGGGTATTCCCTTTCAAAACGGGGGTGCCTTAAAACTGAACAAGCAGTGAATCGCATACCATGCATATTAACCCTTGTCTGTTTTGCAGGTGTCACCGTAGTGTCTAATGTTTGTTCCCTGTATCAGGCAGTTATTGGTCCCAAGCGAGTCCACAGGTACCCGACAAAGGAAAATCGTCCACAACTAGCGATGGACCAAGTACAGAAAGAGCTGGCTGATATGCGTGAAAGGATGGATCAGTTCATGACATTGATGACTGGTATGGCAGCAGGCCAAGAAAAGCTGAGGGAATTGGTTGAGCAACCGAGGCCCAATCCAGATTTGGAGATACCAAATGCTGAGGGAAACCCTGGTAACCCTGGGAACGCTGGTAACCCTGGGAACGCTGATAACCCTGTGAACACTGGAAACGCGGGTAACGCAAATGTTGATGGAAACCCGGGTAATGTTGGCAACACAGGGAATGTTGGAAATGGTATTGGCGGAAGGTACAATGTGAATCAAGGAATTCGGATTAACGGGCACCCCGTTACTGAAGATTGTCAGTATGATCAATTTTCTTTGCACGACGAAGCCCTCGAGACCACTCGCCGTATGGATGAGCTTGCTGAGAAGCTCAAATCTTTGGAGTCTCAAAATTCCTTAGGCTTTGATGTCACAAATCTTGGTCTGGTTCAGGGAGTAAGGATTCCTCACAAGTTCAAACCCCCTACTTTTGAGAAATACAACGGGGCTTCTTGCCCACGCACTCATCTCCAATCTTATCTGGGAAGGTTGGGAGCTCACACGGAAGATGAAAAGCTGTGGATGTACTATTTTGAAGACAGTCTAACTGGAGCTTCTCGTGAATGGTATTCTCATTTGTCTCGTACTACCATCAAGAGCTGGAAAGACTTGGCAGAGGCTTTTGTCAAGCAATATCAATACAACTTGGACATGGCTCCAAATCGGACCTTGTTGCAAGGTATGTCTCAGAATACCAAGGAAACCTTTAGAGAGTATGCTCAACGTTGGAGACAGATTGTTGCGTCCGTCCAACCCCCTATGTCTGAAAGGGAGATGGCGGACATGTTCATGAACACTCTTCAAGGCAATTATATTGAGAGATTGGCTGCTTGCCCGTCAATCAGCTTTGCAGAGATAGTAATTGCTGGAGAAAGAATCGAGAGTCTGTTGAAGATGGGCCGAATTCAAGACAATAGTGCTTCCAACCCATCAGGTCCCAAGAGACCGTTTGCTGGTAACGGTCAGCGAAGAAAAGAAGGCGAGGCAAGCGTTGTGTATGCCAGCAAAGGCAGGGGCAGAGGACGCCCTACTTATTATCAAGATCAAGTGGCCGCAGTCACTATTCCAACACATGTTCCTCAACCGCAATATCATCCGCAACAACAACCCAGGTACAACAATCAACAACAAGGAGGTAATCCGGGTCAGCAGAGACATTATCAACAACGTCCAAGGCAGACGGATCGGGTCATCGAGCCAATCCCAATGCCTTATTCAGTATTACTTCCCAAGCTGATTGACATGAATCTGGTTACATTGAGAACTCTGGCTCCACCAATCGATCCCAATAATTTGCCTAGAGGTTATGATGTCAACGCCAGATGTGCTTTTCACTCCAACGCACCTGGCCATACTACAGATAATTACAAGGCTCTCCAGTTAAAGGTACAAGATTTGAGAGATGCCCAAGCTATCAATTTTGCTCCGGTGCCTAATGTTATCCAGAACCCGATGCCGGCTCACGGCGGGCAGAGGATTAATGCTGTTGATAGTGGGGAAACTTTGAATTTGGTTTCTGATGTGACTAAGGTGAAGACTTCGCTATCGGTGGTTAAAGACCGACTTCTGAAAGGACAGATTTTCCCGGGCTGTGGGGAAGAATGCAGAAATTGTCAAGCTGCCGAAAACGGATGTGACAGTTTGAGAAGGGGTATTCAGCAGCTGATAGATGAAGGTTGTCTTCAGTTCGATCAGGCCCGTCCGGTGAAGAATGATGTATCGACGGTGACGTTTTATTTCACTCCTGAAGAAATATATGTTCCCGAGAGACTCGCTCCGACAACAATATATTTCCCAGAAAGTACAAAACCAGCAGCGGTGAACATCGAAAGTTCAGCACCAGTCGCAATTTACTCTGACAGCCCTCAACCGACTTTGGTTGGTCCAATCACCATCACGGTACCAGGACCTGTTCCGTATGAGAAAGACAGTGCTATCTCGTGGCACTATGGGGCTGATATCTACTGCCAGGGGCAGAAAGTTAACGAAGAAGACATTGACATTGGTAGCTCCGCTATAGACAATGTTGGAGGGGTTGGTGGCTTCACTCGCAGTGGACGCCTATTTGCACCATCAACATTACGCGCGAATGCTGAAGCTGAGGCAGCTGCCAAGGCTAAAGGGAAACAGGTATCCACCGAAGAGGTTACTACTGAGGAAGATCCTCCTAAGACCGCATTCGAGAAGGAAGTGGATGAGTTTATGAGGATTATCAAGAAAAGTGACTACAAGGTAGTCGACCAGCTAAATCAGACACCCTCAAAGATCTCCATTCTCTCACTATTGCTGTGCTCTGAGGCGCAAAGAGCAGCCTTGTTGAAAGTACTGAATATGGCCTATGTTCCACCAGAGATAACTGTTAACCAGCTGGAGTCGGTAGTTTCCAATGTAAACGCTAGCCGGGGGCTAGGTTTCACCGATAATGACCTGACACCTGAGGGCAGGAATCACAACAAAGCCTTGCATATCACAATGGAGTGCAAAGGGGTGGTGATTTCCCATGTTTTGGTTGATACAGGCTCTTCTCTGAATGTTCTTCCAAAGAAAGCCTTAATGAAGTTGGATTGCGATGGCATCATCCTGAGGCCAAGTAACTTAGTTGTGAGGGCTTTTGATGGCTCTAAGAGAGCTGTCTTTGGCGAAGTTGATTTGCCAGTTAAGATTGGACCGCAGGTGTTCAAGAGCACCTTTTATGTGATGGATATCCAGCCTGCCTACAGTTGTCTGCTAGGTCGGCCTTGGATTCATGCTGTCGGTGCTGTTACTTCTACCCTCCACCAGAAGCTCAAATATGAACTAGAAGGTCAGATCGTCACTGTATGTGGTGAAGAGGATATTTTTGTTAGCCACCTGTCTACATTTAAGTATGTAGAGATGGATGGCGAGATGCATGAGATGCTGTGTCAGGGCTTCGAAACTACAAACATCAATGAGGTCGCGCCCGAAGTTGTCTTTTCACCTGAGTTTGAGAAGGTCGGGACTTCTATCTCTTCATACAAGCAAGCTGTCGAAGTGGTTAAAGCTGGTAATGCCCAAGGCTGGGGCAAATTTGTGGAGCCAGTCATCAAAGAAGACAAGTTTGGATTGGGGTATGCTCCGGGATCTCAGAAGAATGAAACTGGTACTCTCTCCAGCGGGGGTTTGGTTTCTCCCCACACCGTCAATGCTGCAGATGAAGACAAGGCTAACAACGACTGTGACTTAGATAGCTGGATTCGCCCGTGTGTCCCAGGAGAAAAGCTCGACAATTGGTCGTCCGAAAAACCGTCCGGGTTACTCTGCTGAAAGAGTGATTTTTATTGTTTTCCTTTATTACATGCATAATAAAGTCTTACACTTTGCCCAAGGTGTAACGGCTCATTTGTAGGGCCATCCATTTAGTTACGTTTGGCAATTATTTTTATCATCAATAAAGGACGGCTTTTGCAAACAATTTTGTGTTCTCTTTCTTTCAGTTTTTTTTACTTTTCACAAAAAAAATGGCAATGTTTCTTTTTTCGTTTTTTCTTTCTTTCCAAAAAAAAAAATCTCTCATTCTAAGGTAAAGCATGATCCTCCATCATGCAGAGCCGAACACTCGGATCTCACTGCTAACGACACTGCTATGGCCAAGTATGACTTCGACAATCCTATCTATCAAGCCGAAGAAGGGGCTGAGGAAGTTTGTGAATTGCCTGAAGGGTTAGCCAGATTGTTGAAACAGGAGGACCGAGCTATTACACCTTATCAGGAGGTGATTGAGACCGTCAACATCGGTACCGAAGACGACAAGAAAGAGATCAAGATCGGGGCCAGTCTACAGGCCGAGAGGAAAGACCGTTGATCATGTACTTGATTATGTTAGAAAGGCCAATGGGTTGTGTGCTCGGTCAGCATGACGAGTCAGGTCGAAAAGAGCATGCAATATACTACCTTAGCAGAAGTTTACCGACTGTGAACAAAGATACTCATTGCTCGAGAAAACTTGCCGCGCTTTGGCATGGGCTGCTCGCCGACTAAGACAGTATATGTTGACTCACACGAATCTATTGATATCAAAAATGGATCCGGTCAAGTATATTTTTGAAAAGCCATCACTTACCGGAAAGGTTACTAGGTGACAAATGATACTGACAGAGTATGACATCCAATACACTTCACAAAAAGCCGTCAAGGGAAGTGTCTTGTCAGACTATCTTGCAGAGCAACCGATTGATGATTACCAACCTATGAGGTTTGACTTTCCTGATGAGGACATCATGTTTCTCAAATCGAAAGATTGAGAGGAACCACTCCCGGAGGAGGGGCCTGACCCTGAATCCAAATGGGTTATGATGTTTGATGGGGCGGTCCACGTCAATGGTCGCGGAGTTGGTATAGTGTTGATCACACCGGAAGGGGGTTCATATGCCATTTGGTGCCAGAATAACTTTTCCCTGCACCAACAATGAAGCCGAATACGAAACTTGTATCCTAAGACTTGAGGAAGCCGTCAATATACAGATTAAAACCCTGGATGTATACGGGGACTCAGCTTTGGTCATCAATCAAACCAACGGGAAATGGTGCTATGCTGGAACTACGTACCCAGAATTGACGTATCTCGGTCAGAGACGAATGAAGAAAGCATTTGGTCAGAAAGTGCGCCCTCGGGAGTATCGAGTCGGTGAATTGGTACTCAAAAGAATTCTTCCTCCCAACACAGATCACAGGGGCAAATGGACACCGAACTATGAGGGTCCGTACGTGGTTAAAAGGATTTTCTATGGCGGAGCTTTGATGCTAACAACCATGGATGGTGAAGGATTCCCGTCCCCTGTCCACTCAAACGCAGTTAAAAAATACTTCGCATAAAATAGACCCGCTGGACGATAAAAAGAATAGTCCAGGCAAAAAGAGGGCATCCCGACGAACCAAAAAAAAGAATAAAGAGGTTCGGGCAAAAATTAGGGATATAAAAAAAGAGTACACCCGGTGAGTCGAAAACCCAAAAGGGCGGCTCAGGCAAAAATTGGTATCCCGGTGGATTGAAAACCCGAAAAGGGGGCGATCCAGGCAAAAGTTAGGGAATAAGCGAATGACTGTGATCTGAGTTCATCAGTGTTATATCACTGTTTCATTCAATCCGGCAATCTTCGAAGGTTAAAGATCGACTAATCATCCACTTCAGAAAGCAAGATGAGCAGAGCGTCTTGAGGACATACGAGCCATAGCAGAGTCGAAACTCAGTGGGACCCCGTTTCCACATTGCCATTAGGATAGTTCTCTTTTTATAGCGATCACCTCTTTTCAGGGATCAACTTCCTGATACCCTCGCCTATTCCTGGCACAAATTTTCTCCCCATTAAGAGTCGAATAATTCAGTTAAAGAGCCTCTTTATTTTTCATTTATCAGTTTGTTTGCAAAAATGTCCGAATTTTTGATAAAACATATTGCATATGAACATAATGGTGGCTTTTGCAGATGGTTTGCACAGGAAAACATTTAAAATTGCTTTGAATGTGCCTAATCCCGGATGGTGAATTCAAACCGAGTAATTCCCCCGAGGCATACGTGTATTTTTGGTTGCAGGTCACAGGAACCGGATGCCAAGTCATGAATCCTCATCCCCAAGCAGTTGACAAAGTCTCTCCTCAATAGAGCATGTTCCCCAACAGAATTGACAGTATCCAGACTGTCTATCCCCAGTAGAGTTGACAGTATCCAGACTATATATCCCCAGCGGAGTTGACGGTGTCAGACTGTATCTTCCTAGCAACAGCGGAGTGGTTGCATGCCCAACGGACAAGAGGGTGGTGTTCCCAGTGTTCATCTCATCCCCAGCAGATTATTTTTAACAGATTTGTTAATCCCCAGCTTGAGGGCGATTAGCAAGTTCATATCCCCAGCAAAGGTCGTTTCCTACGACATTTCCCCAAGAAGTGTTTTCCCCACAGACTCTCCTCACAGAGCCTCGCCGAACAAAGTTTCCATAGTTAATACTCCCCCCCGCAAGGTCAACTTTTCAAGCAGCCAATTTATTTTTGGTGGCTCATTGGTCCCGGCAGACGGATCATTCCCCACAGAGCATTCAAGGATTGATACAGCGATCTATCCCCTACCGGAGTTTGCTTCCCCAAGCAGATTTCTTTTTACACCATGCATAACATTTGCATTTGCATGCATATCATATCAAGCATACACATAAGCTGATAAACAGGTTCTTCCAAGCAGACTGAAGAATTACTTTACAACCAAGGTCATGAGATCCAGTCAGAGGATCAAGCATGAGTGATCCAGCCTGAGGGTCGTTTTGAAGATTCAGCCTGAGAATCGTTTTCCAGTGATCCAGCCTGAGGGTCATTTTGAAGATTCAGCCTGAGAATCGTGTTCCAGTGATCCAGCCTGAGGGTCCATTTCGAAGATTCAGCCTGAGAATCGTGTTCCAGTGAGCCAGCCTAAGGCTCAATTTGAAGATTCCCCAGTGAAGTCGCCTACAAGCTTTATTTCCCCAGCAAGTCTAATTGAGGAGTCGTTACAACATGTTCTAGCCCGAAGAATATGTACGAAGCCCAAAAGTGGAATATGCTCGAAGTTGCATATCTAATATGAAGGTTGGGTGTAGATTTCAAAAGAGGGTCAACCAGCGCATGCCTCAGATACGGGATCCTAATGATGGGAATTTATCATCAAAACAATCCAGATATAGCCAGAAGATCGAAATAGATTCGGCCAGAGAATCGAAACAAAGGAGATCTAGCCAGAAGGTCGAAGAAGATCTAGCCAGAAGATCGAAGTCAGGTCTAGCCCGAAGACCGGAAATAGATTCAGCCAGAGAATCGAAACAATCCAGATCTAGCCAGAAGATCGAAGTAGATTCAGCCAGAGAATCAAAGGAAATAGATTCAGCCAGAGAATCGAAACGGAGGAGATCTAGCCAGAAGATCGAAGAAGATCTAGCCAGAAGATCAAATTCGTATCCAGCCCGAGGATCAAAATTAATATCCAACCAGAGGACTAAATTGAGTATAGGTTCAGCCAGAGGATCGACACTCCAGATTAAGCCAGAAGACTGATTCAGATCCAGCCAGAGGATCGGAAGAAAAATAAACAGCGCGGTGTATTTCCGCGTTTTTTGTGGTGTTCTCGGAGCGCAAATTTTCGGTCTATCTTTGGTATTCAATCACAGCTCACCCCGTTTGTCTGATAAGCTGTTCACTTTCATCCTACTCGGTTTAGCTGATGATTGAATAGGGGCAGTTGTAACACCCCAAAATTTGCCCTCCTCATTCATGCATTCATTTAGCATTTCATATTGCATTTCATCATGTCAATCAGAATTAGATCCAAAAAAAAAAAAAAAAAAAACGAAAAAAAAACGAAAAAAAATAAAATAAAAATAATAATAATAAAAAAAAAATTAATTAATTAATTAATTAAATAAATAAATAATAAAGAAATAAAATATAATAAAAATTTTTGGACTTGGACCTTTCTCAAAAGCCCACCAAGCTACCAATATTAGCCTATAAATACTAGAGTTTCATTGAAACAAAGGCCACACAGAAGAGGAGAAGAAGGAAGAGAAGCAAAATACTCTGAGGTTTCCTTGGAACAAAACCCTGAGGAAAAAGATAGTGAGAGAAGACCTAACGGAGTTCAGAGCAGCCTCCAAACCCCGAAGGGAACTCAACTACACAGAATCACCTCTGCCTCACATAAACCCTGAAGATTGTTTTGTAAACCTCACGGGTGCAACTCAATTTCAATCAAGCTCTCCAATCAGGTTTGCCTTTATTCCCATTACCTTTTGCTTTGAAGTTGAATACTCTGAATGTATGAGGTATGATGGATGAATTTCATTAGGTTTTTCGCTCATGGGTTTAATATGTATATGAATGTATAAACAATGCCTTGAATGTTTAACCGTTTAATTTTTGAGTGTATGCCACAGGGTTTGAGGTTTCTGAAACCATACTGTTGATCATGAAAAAAATACTTATGGTGTTTCACTAACCCTTTTGTTGAATTTTTGTGAGGGCTCACATGACTTTTGCAGGGATAACTTGCGTGGTTTCCCACTTTATTTGTGGGATAACCCCTGAAGGTTCATTCCGATTACCTGTACTGACCCACTTTCTTTGATGATGTTAGCTTGGAAGGATCTCAGGGTTTCCCATTCCTCTAATTGCTGTTACTTCGGATCTTTATCCGCGTGGTACTTTTACATTTTTCCCGCATTTTACTGCTTTCCTAGCTTGAAGACCTCGATAGGAGGCAATGTTTTGTGTTTACCTCAAGATACATGTTTTGTGTTTTGTGTTCGTATCCCTGCAGGTAGCGCGGTTCCTTCGTCAAGGACTGCCTTTTTGCCCTCGAGCATCCCAAACCCTAAAACCCAAAGCAACACGTTAACTCCTTCTACTACAGGCGAGTAAGTCTCCAAAGTTCGAGCATCCGGTAGATTGCGTAGTAACGTCGTTCGTCCAAAACCCAATCCATAACCCCGTAGTTAGCCGAACTACATTTTGCTCTGATTCTCAGGCCAGATGAGATACGTAGGCATAAGACGCGATGTCTTAGCGAGCACACATCCCCCCAACCCATAGGTAGCCAAGCTACGAAGACTCTGATTCTCATATTCATATGAGATACGTATGCAGTGGATGCGACATCCGCGCGAGTCATTTTCATTTAACCCTTTTTTTTTGTAAACAGCACAAGATAAACCCACACCCTTTAGACAAGAACTACAAAAGTGGATCCCGTAGAGTACTACGGATGCGTAGGGGTGCTAATACCTTCCCTTCGCATAACCGACTCCCGAACCCAAGATTTGGTTGCGAGACCCCGTCTTGTCCTTTCCTTTTTCAAGTTTACTTCGAGCGTTTCCTTTCCCTCTTTTGGGATGAATAACGCACGGTGGCGTCTCTCCTGTCTTTTTCTTTCGCCGGTTGTTTTTTTCGCGCACCGTATTTTTCAGGTCGCGACAATATGGTATCATCAATTCCAGTTGTACCAATACCATTGCATGGGATAGTACCCCCATCGCAGCCAGAGAATTCTCATTTTAACCCTGCAGTTTCAAGACCTTTGTTTGGATTTTCAATTCTAATGAATAATAGAGATTACACTTATGGAATTCCAACATCGATGATGGTTGGCCTTCACACTAACATGTCGATATATAACGATAATGAAATGGCCACAAGGCCATCATATATTCCCCATAATGCTTTTGCTTCGACCATCAATAATATGGTTCGACCAGGAGAGATAAGTTATATCCCTCAATTGACGCCATCTTTAAATACGAAGTCTATGATGGCTATGAGGCAGCAGATGGACGAAAGCAACTTATAAATGGTTATTACTTTTACCCAACAAATGTGAACTATATTCAATCCCTTGATTACGAATATAAACCAAACCTATGAGTTGTTGGTTGATCAAATGGATCGAATAGACGATTTTTTTCGGCATGCCTCAAGTTCAGGCTCGACCAACCCATCAGATATAAAATGTTAGGCAACTACAAACACTTGAAAACGGGATGGCCCATGTGAACTTAGGCCAACATCAAGGTTTTCCACCACCAGAACCTAGCCCAAATAGGGAGGATGAAGAGTACATGGGTCAGTCTAATCTTAGGTTTGTAATGGTCCAAAGAAATCAGGATGTTGACCAAGTTCTTTAACATGTCCAACAAAATAACTTTTGGATACATAACAACATAGCTAATGTGGTCAAACAAATTTCGGCTCAGAATAGCGTTAATGTGGGACTCCATAGACCCCGTTTTATATCCCCTTTGTCAGAATACGTTCGACAAACAAAACTTCTCAGGGGTAGGAAAGTCCCTAAGTTTACCAAGTTTGCTGGTATCACTAGTGAATCTACGGTCGAATATGCCGCTAGGTATCAAACTGAAGTTGGAGACATAACAAACAATGAGAATTTCAAAATGAAGTATTTTCCAAATTCTCTAATGAAAAATGCCTTCACTTGGATTACCACACTTCCTCCACACTCCATAAAAACTTGGAGTCAATTGAAGAGATTGTTCCATGAACGATTTTACATGGGCCATTCGAAGATAAGCCTTAAGGAGTTGGTTAGTGTTAAGGAAAAAATATCTTGAGTCAATTGACGATTATTTGAACTGGTTCAGGCTTTTTAAAGCAAGGTTCTTTACAAAAGTACATGAACATGAGTTAGTCAAAATGGATGCAGGAGGCCTAGATTATTCCATTAGGAAGAAACTAGACACTCAATACCTTAGGGACATGGCACAATTTCCAGACAGGATTCGTCAGGTCGAACACTTGAAAGCTGAAAAAGCCAGAACGAATAAGTATCATAAAAAAGAAAATGTTACATATGTAGAGACAAGTGAATATCTCTCAGATTTAGGTGACGAGTATGTCGAGGAGAGTCAGGACAATGTTTCTCAACGTAAGCCAAGACCTCCTTATGTATGTAAATTATTGAAGCCTTCGAACGAGAAGAGTCTTGTTGAACCCAGCAAGAATGATAAATTATTCACAAACACATATACTTTGATATAACTAAGTATGGTGAAATATTTGATTTATTAGTAATTTATGGGAAAATTATATTTCCTCCGGGCCTAAAAACTCCCCCATTAGAACAAATGAAAAAGAGAGGTTTTTCTAAGTACCATAATTTTTTGGGGTCATAAAACTTCTCAATGTGTGCTTTTCACGGATTTGGTGCATAAGGCATTGAAAGAAGGAAGATTGTAGTTTGATGAGAAGCCAAAAGCGTCAATGCAAGTGGATGTTGATAAACTTCAAACTGAAGAGGCTCACTATGTTGAACCTGTCGAGATCCTCATGGTGGAAGCTATTAATGACTTCGACATGGATGCCGAGAAAGTTGAACAGAGCAGTTGCTAATGAAAATATTTAACTGGTGTTCCCTCGGGCTGAAGAGGAACTGATTGACCTCAAGGAGCGTTGTAAGCTAAGTGACTCCAAAAAGATACCATGCCCCAAGTGTAGTGTTGTTTTTGATGAGGAAGCATCAAAGAAGTTTGAAGATACAAGAATGCAGGATCCCAGGAAGAGAAAAGGAGGAAATTCGACTGCTAGGTTCACTTTCGACAAAACGGGTGTCCCTCGTAGAAATGAAGAATATCGGAGGCAGTTTTGACAGCCTCATGAAAGAACCTATTGCCCTTCTACAAACGTACCCCATGGAAAGTGGGTAAAACCTATGAACTAGAGGGTGGAAAATCAACCAAAATGGAAAGGGGTTGACCCAAAAGTAGAGTTTCCAAACCATAAAAATCCTAATGAGCCAAAGGGTTAGTCACATATGCTTCATAACTACAGGGGAAATAACCCTATGATACGGATGCAATGGAGGCGTCACCAAAGAAAGAAGAAGGTTGAGTGTGAAGCCTTCGCAACAATGTGTGACGCCCATGAGGCGAAATGTGATATGGTTGGGTTGAACACTCTGAAGAAACCTTTCATAAGTATACTGAGTGAAGAAGATAATAAAATAGCCAACCACAGACTATCCTTGAGGATTGTGCCTTTGGGAAAGGGTGATGTTAACACAAGGGAGAAAACTCCTTATTATACCCCTTAACCAAATGAGAAAACTCCTGAATATACTCCTCAGCCATATGATGAGATGGTAGAGGATAACTTCGACACAGAATATGAAAATGATCTTCTGATAAATAATGGAATAGTCTCAGTTCTCCCTGCAGAATATGATCGTGTGTCAGAAGTGTCAGAGATGGAGGAGGACTACATACAAGATAAGGCGGAAAATCAGAAGTCATTATGTTATTACTTTATGAATAATGGTGTTGTCAAGGAACAACATTCAATTTTTAAGAATCCAGGAATTGGGATAATGTATCATCTAAAACCTTTGTTCACAAGGGTGAAGGTAGATAATATGTCTGTCAATAATGTCTTTGTTGATGGAGGAGCAACTTCCAATTTGATGTCGTGTTACCTATTCAAGAAAAGGGGGAAGACAAATGTAGATCTTTGAACTCACAATATGGTCATGTAAAATTATGAAGGTAAGACCAGTCACATCTTGGGGGTGATCCAGTTCGAACTCTAAGATGGCTCTACAACTAGGCCAATATTATTTATGGTAATTACGTCTAATGCAAACTACAACTTATTGCTTGGACGTGAATGGAACCATGGAAAAGGTGAAGCCCCTTCCAATTTTCACCAAAGGGTTTCCATATGGCGCCATGATGGAATATTACATTGAAGTCGACCAAAGCTATTATATGGATGAAGTCAACAAGGTTTGCAAGAAACACTTTGACAGAAACTTGGTGAAGATCCCACCATGTTATGCAGCAGAGGATGTTTACAATCCTTAGAAAAATGCTCCATATTTCTTGGACCTTCATCCAAATCATGGTTTCATTTAGGATTAGGAAGATGCAGGGGATCACATTGTCAAAGGAGGAAGTGTCGCACCCACAGGGTAGACCATGGTCAATGAAAATGACTACTGAGTCAAACTCTTTGGCTTGAATTTTGGCTTATATGGCCGGAAATAGACTAAACTCGACCCTTTAGGCTAAAGCATTGCGAATATGGCTCTTGAAGCCATTGTCGAAACTTATGTTAAAATCAAAGATAGCCAATTTGGCCAAACAACAGCTTCAGAAAGTTAGAGGCTTGATTATATTTATGATAATGAGCATTTGGGGTTTGAAAAAGACCCTCTTGATTTTACAAAAAAGATGCAAGCCCAAGATCCCTTGGAGGAAATAAATCAGGGTGAAGGAGAAGTCAAAAGACCAACCTACATTAGTGCTAAAGTCAAACCAAGCATGAAGAAAAAGGTGGTCGTATTACTTAAAGAATTCAAAGATTTTTTCGCTTGGGATTACAACGACATGTCAGGGCTGAGTCGAAACATGATGGAGTTGAAGCTACCAGTTCGACCTGGTAAGAAGTCGGTGAAGCAATTATCAAGAAGGTTTGCACCCGAAATTATGTTGAATATCAAAGACGAGATTGAAAGGCTGCTCAGGAGTAAGTTCATTAGAACGAATAAGAGATTTCTTGGGATTAGTGGTGGACAAAAAAGACATAGAGATCAATCAAAACAAAACGAAAGTGGTCTTGGATCTCAAGCCTCCTTCGACAAAGAAACATCTTCAATATTTGTTGGGGAAAATAAACTTCCTGAGAAGATTCATCTCCAATTTAAGTGGCAAGACTCGGGCTTTCTCACTATTACTTCGACTCAAGAAAGAAAGTGACTTTAGATGGGGGAGAGATCAGCAAGAGGCTTTCGACAAAATCAAGGATTATTTTATGAGGCCGCCTATCTTTGTACCTCCAAGTAGAAATAAGAATATGAAATTGTACATAACTACATCGGATTTGACCATAGGAAGTACGGTAGCCCAAGAAGATGAAAATAGTGTCGAAAGAGCCATTTATTACCTCATTCGAATCTTGATTGATACAGAGACTATGAATAATGCAATAGAAAAGTTATGTTTGTGTTTATACTTTTCATGTACAAAACTGAAGCATCATATAAATCCTATTACCATTTATATGTATTCTCATTTTGATATGATCAAGCACATGTTGTCGAAACCTATACTTCATAGTAGAATATGAATGTGGGGTTTAGCACTCACTTAATATTCACTAACTTATTATCATTTGAAAGCAATAAAAGGCCAGATTATTGCAGACTTCATTGTTGACCACTCAACACTCATGATGCAGAGTTGGTCTGAGAAATTATGTCGAGACTAGGCCTTAGAAATTATACTTCGACGGTTCTAGGCATACAGATGGAACTGGAGTTGGAGTGTTTATAATTTCTCCAGAGGATATACCTGCCAAGTTCAAGTTTAGGATCAAAGGTCTTTGTTCAAAAAATGAGGCTAAATATGAATCCTTGTTAACAAAACTTCAGATTTTATTAGACTTGGGGGAAAGAGATGTCGAAATAAAAGGTGACTCAGAGTTGGTGGTTAGACAATTAAAAAAAGAATATAAGTGCGTCAAGGAAAATTTGATGATGTACTTTTTCATTGCTAATTCCTTACCGAAACGTTTTAATTGCGTCTCTATAGGCCATATACCTCATTTGGAGAATCAAAAGGCAAATGACTTAGCCCATATTGCTTTAGGTTACAAAATCTCTACGGAGAGATTATATGATTTAGTCAAAATTAAAGATAAGCTAATCTCAGTAGACAGCTCTTCAGAGACATTGTTAGTGTCAAAACTTGGGGGAGGGGCAAATGAAATTGAGATACCATCAAACTTAGAAAATTTTGAGTTTTTTGAAAATTTTGAAAACTTTGAAGTTTTGACCATTGACCTAATGGGAGACAATGATTGGCGAAAAACCATTGCTGAGTTTTTGGGAAATCCAACAGGAGTGACTGGTCAAAAGATTAAGTACAGGGCCATGAGCTATGTGATTATGGGGAAAAAGTTGTTTAAGAGAACCCTTGAAGGAGTTCTTCTTTAGTGCCTTGGCAAAAGTGAAGCGTATTTAGCAAATTCTGAGGTGCATAGAGGATCATGTGGCTCTCATTAACAAGGCCATAAGATAAGATGGTTGTTGTTTTGAATAAGGGTTTATTGCCCAACTATGCTGAAAGATTGCATAGATTGCATATATATATTTGGAATACCTGAGACTATTACCACTGGCCAAGGATCAGCGTTCACAGGTCGAAAGATGGTAGAGTTTGCCTTAGAGACATGGTTTAAGTTACTAACTTCAACACATTATTATGCCCAAGCTAATGGCCTTGTCGAAGCAGCTAACAAAATTGTAACTGGTTTAATTAAGAAGCACATAGGCAAAAGAGAATAAATTGGCATACAACTTCAAACCAAGTACTATGGGCATGTCGAAACTCTCCTAAGGAGTCAACTAATTCTGCACCATTTCGACTTGCATATGGTCATGATGCAGTACTCTCTCTAGAGATACATTTGTAGTTAGTTAGAGTTCAAAGGCAATCTAAATTTTCAATTAAGAATTATTGGGGTATGATGCCAGATGAATTAAGTGACTTAGATGAAGAAAGGTTAGATGCTCTTGATGTCTTAGTAAGACAAAAAGAAAGAGTAGCTAAGGCATATAATAAGAAATTTAAATAAAAAACTTTCATCTTAGGAGACTTAGTCTGGAAAGTCATCCTGAATATGGATAAAAAAGATAGAACTTTGGGCAAGTGGTCCCTTTATTGGGAATGAACATTTAGAATCATGCAAGCATTCGCAAATAATACATATGAGGTCGAAGAATTGACCCCTGAAGTTCGAATCCTGCGAATAAATGAAAAAAATTTAAAGCAATATAGGCCTATATTGTAGGAAATTTGTATTAACGCATAATAGAAACATTACTTCTAAATTGAAAAGGCTAACAATGTTGGCCTGAACTTCAAAATGCCACAAAAGGTATATTTTAAAGTTTAAAAAAACAAAATCTCATTCAAACGACATAAAACCTTAGCAAGAATAATAAAAATTCCAGTCCTAGAAAGGAAAAGAGGCTTTAAGCATGTCATATTGGATCTTCGCTGCAAACAATCGACGATCAACCTATGAAATAGTGGAGATAAAACCTTCATTCTCAACATCCAAAGTATTGATATTCTCCAAATGTTGGATTCCAGCTAGGGACTCTACATCTATTTGTTGTTGATTGACCATCCAAATTTTCGTCTTTTCATCTTCAGCCTCTTTCACCTTTAACTGCAACGCCTTAATTTCTTTCTTCCATTTGAGAATGTATGCATCCAAGGCAGTGGCAACTTCATCTTCTCGGCCTGATTGTCGGACTCATTAGCCAAGTTCCATTCCTTTGACCTGGTGTTTACCTTAGGCGTCATCTTTGTTTGCGCTTTATGTGTCCTTTGGAAATCAGCAAAAATATGGTCGAAGAGTGGTCCAAATACTACAAAAAAGCTGATAACATCGCTAGGGGTATTTGGAACGTCGAGTTTTTTCAGCAATGACTTGATGCCATATCTATGAATGAAGTTCTTTTCAAGCGCTTCAAACTGGTTAGCTTCAGCTAGGTTATATTTCAATTTATAAATAACCCTATTAATAGTCTCAGGTGGAATTTTTCCTCTAGAAATAGTCAAAGAACTTGAGAATTCATCAGTTGAAATTCCCTTGGTGCTCATCATTAATTCCACATAGGCTCATGGGTTAGTCTTCTTCATCTCTGCCAATTCCTATTGAAATAGAGAGTTATTGGGTGAAGGAGTTGGTTTAGCAGTTGAAATCTTTGCAGTTTCCTATTCGACCTCTATTACAGCCTTGGAGTTGGTTGTTCAGTATTTGCAAGAGGTTCAGTGGTTTTTGGATCCTTGTGAGCATCTTTGTTTTGTTTGGGGCTTCCAGGAGGAGAATTGTTTTTTGGCCCTTATTAATCAAGAGTTTCCTCTTGAGAAGCATGGTCTATGCCTAATCCATTGTCATCTTCACCATTAGTTGTTGAATATGATGTGTCAGAAGGCTGGTCTTTGTCAGTTCAGTCATGAGATGCATTGTTGTTTGCCTCTGTAGGTTTCTCGAGTTCATCATCATATTCCTTGAGTGGAGTAGGTTGGATTAAGGGGGGAGCTAGTGGTTTAAGGTGTTAGACATTTAAAAATCGACATAGGATTGTTTGAAGGATTATCCTAGAAAACTTAAGTGTTATTATTTGGAGAAATATTGAACAGAGGAAAGAGTTAAAGAAAAGTAAACTCACTTTAGGATCATCCGCATATGGACTTGAGTTGGAACTTTATGGATCAGTGGAAGCTAGTTTTCTGGTTGTCTTGATTTCTTTTTCTCCCTTTCCTGAGGTTACTTTCTTCGCCTTTTTTGCTTTAGGAGTAGGAGCGGCTTTTGGGCTGGGCGTAACCTTTCAAGAGCCAACCCCAATAGTCTTTGACTTTTTTTTCTTAGCTTGAGGTTCAGGAGAGGAATTCCTTGACAGGTATGGCTTCAGTTTCGCCATCACCCTGGAAAATGAAAAACAAAAATGTGTATAGAGAAAAGTCAAGTAAGATTAATATGGAGAACAATTCAAAATCAAGTTTCATATTTTAGAACTGACTTGTGGAGAACAAAACTTCACATATTCATGGATTTTCAAGTTAGGAAGTGTTGTCATCATTTTTTCTTTAAGAGTAATGGTTGCTTCACGGATCGTTCGACTAAGACCATTGGGGTCATACACAGTTTCAAAATATTTTTGGAAAGCCTGGATCTCTTTGATGTATTTGTCTCTACCTTTTTTGAACTTTTGTTGCAGATTAGAGAAAGCATGTGTTAGATATTTAGATAATGTTGCAACCTCAAGAAATTATTTTGCATGGAAGGCTCTCTACCAAGTGTTGAATTCTTTGGTGCAATATAATGATTGTTGAAAAGAAAATGGTGCGAGTACAAAACGGTCAACGACATTTGAGCAAAACGGTCATCTTCTAAGTAGTTGACAGTGTAAAGGCAGAGTTCACTTTTTCTATTGAAAAAGGGCTTAGGCACAGTTTGACTAACTCCAAATTGATGTGGCACCAAATTGGGCTGATAACATAATATCTTCACATTCTCTTTGGAGGTCCCAAGTCTGGTCGAAAGAAGCTTTGGAGTAAGGAAATCTTCCCATAATTTCTTCAATTCAACCTCTTGTTCGCCAGTAGCAGGAAACTTTCTGGTGAACCACTCAGGCCCATGAGTTCTATTGACGAAAGGAGCCATTGTGGGGTAAAGTTGTGGCGTTTAGAAAACATCAGGAAATAAGACAAAAAAGCATCTTAATCTTATCTATTTTTTTCAGCTGGGGTTATTTGAGCAAGTCGAGAGTACCTTCAACACTCCTATTCTTAATGGTTTCGTCAGCATCATTGGGTTTTTCGACATCCATAGAAAGTTCAAACATGGCATTCATCCAAAGCTGGAGAAACCAATATGTTGCCATTGGATTTGAGTTTTTTAGGGATTCAGTGGCTAACCCTAAGGATTCATAGAGGGATTCTAATATCAGTTGGCTAAGGAAAATATCACGACTTTCATGTAAATCGTTAGCTAAGGTCAAGTATCTTTTTGCTACCTTCAAGGATTTACAGCAAAAGATACATCTCGACAGCCACAAAGCTAAGAAAGCGATGTGTTTTTAATGAGACACTTCATCAGTATCAGTGACATGATGGTCTTAGATATATTTGCCAAAGCTGGAACATTTTGTGTTGAGATTTATGGTATCCTTATCACTCTCACTGGGATTGAAGTTTTCGCTAGTTGGGCGAAGGCCAATGATGGCTGTTATGTCGAAGATGGTGGGTGTCACCATCTCAAAAGGAAGTTGGGAGGTGTTGGTCGTACTTTCCTAGAAGTACAAAGAGGCGACAAACATATTTTTGGAAATAAGGAGGACCAATCCTCGATAGTTGAATAAGATCATAAAATCCTTTAGACATCCAGTTATCACTCATTTTAGTTTCGATTTTGTACAGCCATGGGATATAATCCTCGTTCCTTTTGGGGGGAGGGGCTGAACAAAACATAAGCAGGGTAGCATTCATGTACTCTAAATTTATGGGTTCGTTAGTACTCACTATGGGTTTTGTTTGGTGGTAAGAAGGGAAAAAGTACTTGAGAATAGTAATATCTACTAAGGGATCATGCATTGGGTCCATAAGTGCATGGGTTTTTACATAAATGGAATAGGAAATTAGTACCTGAGATTTGAAGATTCAGAGCTTTTCCTCTTGATTTGGCGGTTCTGGGACATACTCTTGATTCCCAGCAAGAATAGCATATTGAGAATGATGGACTGACGACTTAAAGAAAATAAATTTTGTAAAATGATTTTCTGGATGGTAATAAGTGTAAAAGAGAAGAAGAAAGAAATAAGAGTTATTTATATCAAAGGAAAAGAAAACTCTTCAGCTTTTTTCTTAATAAATGGCACCAACTTTGATGACACATGCCACAATGTTAGAGGCGGAATCGAAACGATTTTGTAAACCTAGCCACATTTTCCTAAAATAACGGAGCCATGATTGAGAGTTATGGGATTATGGGTAAACACACATTTTTGAGGTGGCGGTTGATGGAAAAGTCATGATGTCCATGGCATCAGTCCAATAGGTGAAATAGTGTCAAAGGAAGTAAAAATGCACTTATATCCTTTTAGTCAAAATAGGCCTTTTTGGAGGGAAATTTGTTAGCTGGGAGAAAGGGTCAAAAATCTCAGCATATGGAGAAGGCTAGGAAAAAGTTGAAGTCTCAAGATGAGAGATAAGGATTGAGGACTTAGTATTTTTCTAATAAGAGATATTTCGTCCAGTATTTTCGATGACAGTGTTGCTCAGGATTCCGACGTCAGAAGGACACGCCGACCAACAATGTTATGGCGCACATAAGCATTGTTCAAAGCGAGTAATTGCTTCTCAGTTTTATCCTAAAATACACATGGAAGACATTTAAGAAGCAAAAAACATGCAGGAATCTATGTGGCAAGTGCTGAAGAGAAGGACATTATAAAACAGTTATCTTACACTTGTATAAATTAGTGTTCTAGTATTAGGATTCAAGGTGTACTTTTGATTTCACTATAAAACTAAAAAAAACTCAAAGTACCCAGCATAGAGAGAAATGAGTTTCAATGAGCAAAATTTATGATTTCTGAAACACCATTTATTTTCAAATGCAAAGTTTTTTACTTCATTTTATCTTCTTCCCAAATCTTCTTTCATTCATCTATTAATTTCATTGTCCCTTTACATTTACTTTTACAAAGTTTAACTTTAGGCATTGTCGAAATCACTTACATTTCCAAACAACCCACCATTTTACATTACATTTTCTCATAACTTTCAACCAAGTCGAAATCCTTCACTTTTCTACACAAAATCATAAGAAAACCTTTTAGCACTGTCTCCTAGGATTATTTGGTAGATCCTTCAAGTAACCTTAAATAAAAGCCTAGCGCTTATTTACCGAAATTCACAATAAAGACCCATGTGTTTTCCTAATGAAGCACCAACATGAAACTTTGTCAAAACTAACTAGTTTTACCCTTTATAACTCTTTTGCAATATGCTGTATACACTGTCTTGATACGAAGCCATGCAATCTCTAGTAAAATAGAGTGTTATACTTATGCTCAATGTTGGCAACACATTTTTGAAACTATTTGATGACTGCACCTACTTGTAACTTCAACATTATGTTCATAACATCCCAACATCTGCACAAATCTCTCTGACTAGTCCTTAACATGTTTTTTAGTCTCCAATGAGCATACTAAACCCTATAAAACAATAATAGAGAAAAATGTAATAAATAAATTTATAAATATTTGCATAATAAAATCAAACTCACAAGGATGTACCTATTTGTTGTCATCTTACATAAATGGGTGATTTGATTAATCCATGCAGCAACAAACTTTTATTTATAGGGTGTCAACCATGTTTGGTGCACATACTCAACAAATGAAGGGTTATTAGCACGTACTAAAAGCACATAGTATTATTTGGTATCGTTTACTTGCTTTAAGTATCAATTGTGTTTTCATATTTTACAATTCGATTATTGTTTCATTGCGTATTTGAAATGTGTATGTTATTTCAATTCATCTATGATTGTACTACTCTTTCCAATTAATTTTAATCACTTGGGCTACTAAATTATACCACTAAGGACCCTATACATTTCATAATCATATTCATTTCATCATTGTTAGTATTTATCTTTTTGAGCCTATGAACATTATTGTTTTGTCATTTCCATAGTAGCTTGAATCACAAGTTAAAACATTTGAATTTTGACTATTTGGAGTTTAATTCGAATCATGTGTTATACTTGATTCGAATCACTCACCTGTTGAATATTGTAACATCATTCTAGATCAAATGATTCTGATCAAAATTTGAACATGATTCAAATTATTACCTTATTTGATTCGAATCAAGTGCAAATAATGATTCAAATCATTAGCTTTAAAATATGTCTCTTTTTAACATTGTCCAGATTGATTCGAATCACAAATCCTTCTTGATCCGAATCAAACCTAAAAAAAAATCCAATTTTCCATCACTTGTTTAAATGATTGTTTCTTTTGATGAAAGTAACAATTATGGGAAACCTATGGTGATCCATAGAGACAAAAGTTATGATGTTTGCTTCTCTTATTAGTGTTTTCATCTTTACACAATTCTTCTCTCTTATTCTCCAAACACCAACCTTTTGATAATGAATCCATGTAAATTCTTTATCTTTTTTGTTGCATCTTGTTTTATACAATTTGGTTGTTGTTCTTATGTGAATTCGAGAATGAGTTGATCAATCTTGTTGATGATTTGATCAAGCTCTTGATAACAATCAAGAACCAAGACCCACTCATCTAGAAACTTGATTGAACCTTATGTATGTGTTCATCATTCATCAAAATTGAATTACTTGACTAATCACTCATAATGTCAGTGATTGTTGAGATTATTTATCATTCTTCACCATATTCATCCTTAGTCTTTTTCCTTGTTTATGGACTCTCCTTTAAAGATTGAGTGTAAAGGAGACTAGTGGTACATTAGGGTATCTAATGTATTTTGTGTGTAGCTGCTTTTTTATTGTAACAGGTGCAGGTATCGTTTCTTAAGTGCAGTTTGACATTGAGTTGTTATCTAACAAGATGATAGTTTCTATTATAATCCAAGGAAGACTTTGGCAAGATCAAGTATCAATGGCCCGTAATGTGAAGTAGGAAGTTGTATTTCTTTGGTAGCATTGGAGAAAGATTGCTTGCTGACAAAGTTGGGAGTTGTCCAATATATGCTTAGTTAATGGCAATCACTCGGACAAGAAAGCAGTGGGATCAGGGGTATCGCCACACACGAATGCTTGGAGCAGATTATTACGGATAGCGAGGTTATTTGATCAAAATCTTGAGGGATCTTGTATTGTGTTAGCATTTTAGTGACTATATCATCAGAGGGAATTATCTTGTGATAGTTCTTTGTAATCAAAATGTTGTAATCATTTTATCATCATAGTTGAAGACAGTGATTATGTTCTGATGGTATCATCCATTGAAGAGTGCATGTAGGAAAAATGAGGACGAATGTCGAAGCACTATATATCTTTGTGTATCTTTCCCTTTCCCTATTATTTTACTTTATAAGTATTCATTCATTCATTCATATTTCATGATGCATATTTGCAAGATTGCATTGATTGTATACCATATAGGTTAGGTCGTGCTTATAGAGATTTAATGTATAAGCCTATGTTTGTGGTGTATCAATCCTAAGAAATCATCATGAGGTCAATTATGCATTGTTAAAAACATCTAAGTAATATATTTTTAAATCGCTTCGTTTAAAGTGGTTTTGGTTGTCATGTAAGTGACTTGCACTAGAAGCAATCAATCTCGTGGTAACCTCATGTACCATTTCATATGGCTTGATTCATTGAGATGCTTCCAAGCTCTCTCGTTTTGTGTTTTGCTTATGCGCTTCTTAAAATCTTCTATTTCATTTTATGGGACCTGAAAAGTTTTTCAAATTGTCTAAAGGGATTTTGGGTTTACTCACCCCCCCCCCTTCTAGACATTGTTGTTTCCATATTCTCACCCAACACATACTACCTTAAAATGCTACAAGTGTTGCTCAAATTCAGAATCACTATTTGAATACATGACTTTGTTAGACAGATACATAACATCCTCTTGCCTATTTCAACATACATTTTCCACTCCATGAACTCCCAAAAAATGGGATAGTGGAAAGGAAAAATAGGTCTCTCTAGGTGCTAGCAGGGATGATGCTCAATGAGACAAACCTTCTAAAATTCCTTTGGGATGGTGCAATAAGCATTGATTTCTTGTGATAAATTATATCTCAATAAGACCCATTCAAAAACAGATGCCCTATGAGTTATATAAAGGAGAAAATTGAATACTTCTCACTTACATTTCTTTATATGAAAAACGCTTCATACTTAACAACGCGAAGGATAATCTTGAGAAATTTGATGCAAGACAAGATGAAGGCATATTCGTAGGATATTTCACTTATATTAAAGAATTGAGAGCTTTTAATAAAAGAACCATGACAATAGAAGAATCAGTTCGTGTTACCTTTGTTGAATCTAAACCCAACTATGTAGAAGTATAAGTTGTTGATTTTGTATGTATTATGGATAAAACATTATTGAAGATAAAGAGAAAAATGAAGATCAAGAGACAAATCAATAAAAAGGAACAAAGTTCATCTGAAGACGCTTAAAACGAAGAAGCAAACATAGATAATCAAGATCTTCCCAAGGAATGGAGGTTTGAAAAAAATATCCAATCTAGAATGTTATTGGGGATATTTCTAAAGGAGTTATAAATTAACACTCCCTTAGAAGTATATGTAACTTTATGACTTTTGTTTTCCAATTTTAATCAAAGAAAGTTTGTTAAGTTCTCATCAATGAACATTGATCTCTTACTATGCAAAAAGAATTTAATAATTTTAAGAGAAACAATATTTAAGTACTTGTTCCCAAATCTTCAGCTAAACATGAAGACATAGACTTTGATGAAACCTTGATTATTTATAATGACCCAAACTAAATAAAATAAAAACTAAAGCATGTGATCACATATAAGTTTGCAAAACTTCAGTTCTATTAATGTTGTTCTTACAAATTTATTATCTTATGACAAACATCAGAACTTTTTTTTCTTTTTAATTGACTTCAATATTTTTCTTCCTTCATGATGCTCATGATATTTTTTTATTTATTCCTCTTTGTCATCATCTAAACCTATTATACATATTAAGCACATACAACCACGCTTTCTTATGCAAAACTCAAGATCAAGGATCTAGGCAATCTTAGATATATTATTGATCTTGAAGTTGCTCCATCTCCTACTAGTATTGTTTGAAATCTTAGAAATTTTATTTTGAATTATTACATGATATTGGTTTTCAAGACATTAATCATATTTGTATTCCATATGATTTATCCCTTAAACTTGACTATATTGAATATGATATTTTCGAAGCTGTTACTTACTGTAGGAGCCTTATAGGGAAGTTAGTTTATCTAAAAATAACACGACCAAACATTGCCTTTGTTGTGGAACAATTAAGTCAGTATGTTTCACAACTTAGAGTTGTGCATTGCAAGACTATCATTGGAACTTTTCGATACTTAAAAGTATTTCTCTCCTAAAAGTTTATTTTATGCACATAACTTATCTATCACTCTTTAATTATTTTTTATATTCTGATTGGGCTGCTTTCTCTTCAACGAAGGTGATTTATGAAAGGATATACTATTTTTTCTAGGATCATCTTTGGTCTCACAAAAATTCAAGAAGTTGTCTACCGTTTCAAGATCAAGTTCTGAGGTTGAGCTTTGACTACATTAACATGTGAAGTACAATGGCTTTAAACTTTGTTTACATAATTAAATATAATTTTTATCTCAAAATAACATCATTATATTGTGACAATCGATTTGTTGTTTACCTAGCTCACAATCCAACTTTTCATAAATGCATAAAACAGATCGAAATAGATTCTCATCTAATTTGTGAGAAAATAAAGCTAATGTGTAGATTACTAATCTTCTCACAAAATGGATCTTCTTGCAAAACCATTTACATTACCTTTATTTCATTTTCGAACTTGGCCATATTGATCGACATGGTCCAACTTGTGGAGGAATAATATAAACTATATTGTAACATACATCGTAACATATATAACTATTTTATTATGTTAATTAGTTAGATAGAGTATGTTAGTCTCTGTAGCGGGGTATTCGTTACCATTAGAGATCTTGACTAAATCCAAGGTAAATCATACAAGTCGAGTCGCCACCGCACTTCTATTTATCCAAAGGAATGGTTAGAAAGTGAACAAAAACCTAAAAGTTTTATCGAATCAAAAACTAGTAAAAGAGAGTCATAGATCTGGGTAAGGGGGTTGGTTATGCAATGGGAAGGTGTTAGGCACCCAAAACATCCTAGGTACTCCTAGGGAGCCCTTTTCATACTTGTTGTAAGGTTGTTGTTTTTTTTTGTGAAAATTTATTGTGCAAACATGATTGAAGAGATGAGAAGAGAATATACAAGTTTATTTACATTTTGTGTTTGGTTGGATAAACCCATTGCCTACGTACCATCTTAAAAAAGATTAGGATCAAAACCTCGTAGTTCGGGGTAAAAATCTCAAAAAATAAGTGGGTGAATTGATTGATCCAAAAGCCTTAAGGTCTTTTGTTATCAAAGGGAGAAAACTCAACCTAAAACCACAAATCCACCATGTGAGGATAACTTCAACATGCTAGTGAGGGGTTAACCCTGTAATAAGCATGGAAGACTCATTGTCCATCACTAAGGATATAGGTGAGTATTACATCTACCACAAAGATAACTCAAACCTAATAGCTAAAGGGTATGAAAAAGTTTAATTAGAAAGTGGCCATTGAAACCACAAAAGACATTTGAATGGGTTATATTTACCAATTAGAAGTATATACAAAATGGTCAAAGTTGACTTAAAGATTCAATTCAAAATAAGTGTTATGAAAAGGAAGTTTGAAAATCAAAAGCATAAGGCTTAGGTTTCTAATGTTGAAAACAAGTGTTAGATGTTTGCACAAACGTTTTGGCTTGGGTTAGAGTGGAGAGAAGAATGAGAAGGGCTAAAGTCCTAAGCATGTAAGAGGTAAGGAATGAGAAACAAAACCACAATGGAGTTCCTCTCTTGAGATCATATTGATGATCCAAGTAGCTCCCATCCTTTGGAATAAGCAATCACATAAGCATAAACTCAAGTAATCAACAGTCAAATGAACTCTTGGAAAGACTCCTCAATGTATCTTGGATCTCTCTCTCTCTTAGAGGCTCATGGTAATGGTTCCTCAAGTTTGAATCCAGATGGAATCCCTAGCACAAGAACACACACATCAAAAGGTTCTATTTACAAATCAAAGAATGGACAAGAAGGAGTTTAGAATATGGTCCTTTCAATGTTCATCTTCAAGCTTTAAGCATTCTAAAGGCATGAGGCCTAGTTGCTCTTCAAACTCCATTAGCTTAGGTAAAGTCCTAAGATCTAAGTCCATTTTGTCCAATTCTTTGCATTTGGTTCACAACAATCAAAACAAAACACAAGCACAATAGTATATACACAATTATGTGCTCAAGTGAGTAAAAGGCAAATGGTATTAACATAAACATGTGCTCAAGTGAGCAAAGGGAAAAGCAAATGGATAATATGTGCAAGAATAGTAAATTGCATTAAAAGTAAAGAGCAAAAAGTAAATGTTAATTGTTAATGGTTAGTGTTAGTAGTTAGTGTGCCATAAGGCAAATTTAGCGCTATGTTAAGCAATCGTAATTGGACTTATGTAGAAGTCACAACTATCTGAGGCCGGTCAATAATAATGTAGGCAATAACACAAGTTAGAAGTCTTGATTAGTGAACCAAGTTCCAACAACTTGCCATGCCAAAAAAAAGAAGAGAATTGATCTTGTATTGGTTTAAGTCTTTTGCATAATTTAGGAAACAACCTATCCTTAATGCAAAGTCATTCACTTGATCAATTGATCAAGATGAATTAGATTTGAATCAAGGAATGTTAAGTCTCCCTAATCAATGCTAACTTATCAACCTTCAACTCATTGATCAAAAAAAAGAAGAAAAAAAAGAAGAAGAAGAAGAAAGAGATGAATAATGGAAAAGAAAAAAAGGAAAGAATAAAGTGCATAGGGTGAAATAAAATGTACCAATCCATGTGTGTTGACCAAATGACATTGAAAGTCAAAGTCAAACAATGAGAAATCAGAAATGAGATGAAGATTGGAGGTCAAACAATAAGCAAAATATTTTTGGCATTTTTAATATTAAAATAAACTTGAATTAAAAATAAAAGAAAGGTCAAACTTCAAAATCACTTCAAATCAACCTTGAAAGGTCCAAGTGATTTATCCTAAGTTCAATAAGGTCAAACAAAGTTTGACAAAAAATTTCAGCATTTTTAAAAGTCAGAAACTATTTTTAATCAATTAAAAATGAATAAAAATAACCTAATTGAACTAAAATCTCAAATAAATCTCAAATCAATTAAAAAATTGATGAGAATATAGATTCATCATCATTTAAATAGGTTAGGAAAATATTTTTATATTTTTTGAATATCAAAAACTATTTAAAATGAATTAAAAATAACCAGAAAAGAGAAAATTCACAAAAAATATCAAATGACAAAATAAAAAATATTAAAAATCAAAATTAGAAAATAGAAATTATTTGGAAAAAAATGCAATTGGTCCCATATTTTTTGGATTTAAAATGAAGAAGATATGAATTTTGGAAAATAATGGAAATAAAAGAAATTAAAACAGAAATTAGAAAATAAGAAAAATCAGGAAGCGTTGGATGTGGTTTCATTAATTGATGTGGCGCATCTAATGGTCTAGAGGCGCGCGCTCACCATGAGTCCAAGTCAACAGCACCACACACAACATTAAAACAAGTCATAACAATGGAAGGCCTTGATTCAATCTGGAAATCATCATCAACGACTTAGATTCAAACTGGAAAGGTGGACGGTGGTGTACACCACCGTCTTCTCCGGCGAGCTCCGGCGAAGTCCAGAAATTGCAGGTTTCAAAAGCTTAACCAAAATACACGATTCATACATCATTGGAAAGCTGGGATGATGTACATCATCCCTGTACCACTCAATTCCACTCTAGATCTCTATATTGAGAGAAATCAGAGATGGAAATTCTGTGGTGTTCATGTGAACTTCATGGATTTCAACAATTAAACACTCAAAACAATTGCCTCTATGAAGAGGACTTCAGCCAACACAATATCCAAGCAAATAGATCAATAAATGGTGAGTTTCGAAGAAAAAACCAGTTGAAGAATAACCTTGGATTCTGGAGATTTGAGCTTGCTTCCTTGCTTCCTTTGGCCAAACAGAAGATCAATGGAGTATGAGAGAGAGGTCTAGGAACTTTAGATGTAGAAATTCAACCTGATTTAATTGAATTTCAGATCTGAGAAATTGAAGAAAAATGGAATAGTTCCTTTAGGTGTGGCTCGGTTTTCAGTTCAGCAGCATTTCAGGTTGATTCATGGATGATATTTGAATGGAGTGAGGCTCTTATTTATAGATGGAAAGGCAAGGTAAGTGTGATCAAAGTCGTGTGCATGGAATTGGATATTCATTGCATGGGCTTGCATGATCATTCAAAAGTCCCAAATTCAATGCCAAATGCACTCTGAAGCATAACTGAGCTGAAATGGTCGTGGAATTGGCAATGCACAAGCTTGTATAATGAGTTTCAACATGTTATGCATAATCATGCCTAAAACTTCTCCTCTTCGAAAATGCCATTTGCCAAATCCAAACATGAGCATGTGAGTAATGGTTGGAAAGGTTTTGATGTAAGGAACAATTGTTATGTTGGGCAAAAATCCATTTGAAGTGTGGAAATTGGTGAAATTTGAGTTTAAAGTGCAAGGTGTAAAACATGTAAAGGCAAAGTTTCTAAATTTGGCCAATGTTCAAGCCCCTCTGTTTTGATGATGCAAACTTCAAATGAAAAAACCTCCAACATCAAAGTTGTAGATCTTTTCAAGAAAATCAAAATGGACTTACATTTTGCATCATTTGGATTTTTGATGAAAGAGTTATAGGCACTTGAAGTTGGATTTTTTTGCCTTTCAATGCATTTGGTCCAAAGTGACCTATAATGTTTTGCATTACCACATGTATTTACTTTGAGATTTTGAAATTTTGTTCAACATAACATTTGAATTAGACATCTTAAGCTTTCCAATTCATTTGATCCCACCTCAAAACCATAAACAATGAATGAGTTATGTCCTTGGGAAGTTGACCCAAAATTAGGGTTTCAGTCAAAATGACCTATAATGTCTTGGAATGGGAGATGACCTTCCAAGCTTCAAATCAATTTTTGATGAAAATGAAAATTGTTCATATTGTCCTTAAGAACATTTTTGCTTTTGGGATCATCTCTATTTGACCAACACATAAAAAGTTAGGTCTCAGTGCATTTCAAAATAATCAGATGAATTGACTGATCAACTTCTCAAGTCCATGACTCATATCTTGATGAATTGATGATTGAGGACACTCACATAAGTTCAAATATGCATTAAATTATGAGTTAAAGAACTTCACTTGATTGTATTTGATCATGGACTGAGGTTGCTTCAAGAGCAAGGCATTGTGGTGCACAGATGAATTAGGGTTTCTTTGGGGAACAAACCTCAAACCCTTTGACTTGCTTTGATCAAAATGATGAATTCAGATGCTAGGGAAGCACATTTGATGGAGGGGAGCTTTGGGAACTATTACCATGCTTGCTTTCCTCTTCTTTTGACCATATCTTTGTACCAATGATCTCCTTGAAGCTTTTGACCTTGTGATTGCTCAAGCTACAAACAAAAGATGTTAGTGACATATCTTTGTGCTTTTGGTTAGTAAACAAAATAAGAAAAACAATAATATACAATTCAAGCATGCTTGGTGATCTCAAACCACTCACAAGAGGTCCTACCAAGATGCTTATGATCCTTGAGGCTTTGCAAATGCAATGTTATGATGTCATGAGGGATCTTATGGTCAAAATTGGGGTCTTACAGTCTCATTCATATATTATAAGATCAAGATTGTTAGAATCGTGATTTAAAAACTAAACTATATAGATTTCACATTTGTAAGTCAGTATTTCGTGTTAAATCGTAGGTAAAAACATTTTTATATAAAATCTTACCATGGAACAATTTTAAACGATTTAAATCACTTTGAAATCAGTGAGAATCGTTGGATTTTACTCTTCACCTAATTTTATCTTTTTTGTCAAATTTTAAAAAGTCCATTTTATATTTTGACCCATAAAAACTTCTCCCAATTTTTTTATTTTATCTTTTATATGTTATTTTTTATAATTTGATAGGTAATTTATTTAATTTGATACAAATTTATGAATATTACACTATGGTAATTTAATATATTTTTTCTTTATAATTAATTAATTTTAAAATTTAAATTATTAATGCATGCATTTAAATATTATATAAGTATATATATGTCGTGTATATAAATTTAATATTATTTTAATTTAAGATAAACACTATAATTTTACCTAGGTAAAACGAATAAAAATAAAAACTCAATTTTTGTAATTTTGTATCAAATATTTAGTTTGTGTTCTCCTTAACTTTTCTCTCTCTCTATGGGTCATCTTTCTCTATAAGATTAGATAGTAATATACTTTCTCTCAGTATGAATGAATACGCATAAAGAACATTGAGTTTAATCTTTTTCTTTATTTCTCAATTCTCAAACCTATTATATACAATCATTAGTAGTACTATAAGTTAGGTATCGTTGATGTCATTTAGCAAAAAAAATTATATAATTCTAAAAATTTTCAAACCATAAAAGGTGTTCTTGGCACCAAAGGCTGTCAACAAGGGGTTTTAATGTAATATCACATGATAGATCTTCGTACATGACAGTTAAAAACATTTTTACTATGAAATTATGATTGAGATATCTTTTCGAATCTCCGGTGGACCACTTATAAGTAATAAATAATGATAGAATTGACAGCTCAATCAATTATGGATCCCGCCAAAATATCTTTATATTTTAAAATTATTTTGATGGCATAATTTAATACTCACTCTATTTTTTTTAAGTATCACTTTTTTGATAAATTTTTATTTTTTTTAATTGTCATTTGCAAAGTTTAAGGTAATATACGACATAATTTTGTCAAAATTATCTTTATGTAATTATTACATAGAGAGAAAAAGTAAAATGAATATATTCCCTCCGTTCCTTTTTAAGTGTCATTTTTTTACTTCTTACACATACCAAGGAAACTAATCATTATTGATATTTTTCAAACTATAATTCTTCTTTTACCTATAATACCCTTAATTATTTATTACATTTACTTTACTTTTTCTCTCTGTAATAATTATTTAGGGATAATATTGACAAAATTGCAATTAATACTAGGGATAACTTTATAAGTAACAATTAAAAAGAAATAATTTTTTTTTGCAAGAAAGTGACATTTATAAAGGAATTAAGGGAGTAATAACTAAAGATATTATAGGTAAAAAATTAAAAAATAACACTTAAAAAGGAACGAGTAAGTATTGATTTTTTAGTGGATAAGAGTGTAAAATTATTTTATATTATCATTATATTCATTTAATATATTCAGCAAATCTTCATAAATAATTGTAAAATAATTATTAATAACTATTAATATTTATAACTTATGATTAATGAGTGATGATTGATAGTTAATAATTAATAGTTAATAATTGATAACTGATAATTTAATTGAGGTATTTGATAAAATTAATAGTTTAAATAATTAATAAATAAAAAATGACATAAATATTTGATATTTTTTGCATTTAATATATAATTATTTTATTTTAAATTAAAATAAATTATTAAAGTTAAAAATTAATTTTAATTAAAATAATAAAATTAAAAGTGGAAGAAAAATAATAATCTATAAAATATAAATTAAAATGCTATTTAAAATAACATCTAAAAAATAAGTTATAAGATAGTAAAATAAATTATAAATTTGTGATAAAAAAATGTTATTAAATTTTTTTTATTATCATATAAATTTATATATTATAAGTTATGAGCTCAAAAATACAAAAATATGTTATTAAAAGATAAAAAATCCAACGATTATATTGTGGTGGATGACACTTGTATTGTCAAATCATACGATTAATAAGTTGGTACTACTAGTGAAAAAAACAAAGGCACGTGGGTCACATGGGAGATTCCACATAAATGTGTCAGAGTCTGTCTTATAGTAAAAGTTTAAACAAGTGTAAAAGAAGTCATCACGCATTCAATAATTGTTGTTATATTTAAATGTATTTCCTCGTTTTTTTAAATATTATTTTTTAAAATAAAATAAATTTAATTGTAATTTACAAAATTTAAGATAACATTAATTTCACTTTTGTTAAATTTATTCTTAAATAAATATTACAGTAAAATAAATATAATAAATAACTAAGAATATTATAAATAAAAATAAAAATTATTATTTAAAAAATAATAATAATGATTAATTTTTTTAATATATGAAAAAATAAAAAAATAATACTTAAAATGGAACAGAAGAAGTACCACTTAGATTAAAGTTCTATTTAACAAAAGTAACAAATAATTAATATGATATTGTTGATAGGCTGAATAATTGATAATTAATAGTTATTGATAATTAATAGTTATGATTAGTGATTGATTGGTTAATTTGAGTATTTAATAGATTAAGTGTTACAACAAATTGATAAATACAAAATAATATAAAATAATATTTTTTAATTAAAATTGATGGTTTTATTATTTTATTATATTAAATAAAAATAAATATATTAATAAAACATGCAAAATATTTTTAAAATAAATGAAAATTTGAAGATAATATCAAAATATATTAAATTTATATATAAATTTTATAATAAAAATGAACGGGTTTAATAAAATAATAACATTATAATTTTGAATTCAAATATATGAATTTATAATAATAATAAAAATAAATTTATTGTTTAATATTCTACAATAAAACTGCATAATATTATAATTTTTTTTATCTTGAAAAATTAAAAACTCTTATTTTACTTTTACAAACCGGACTCTAAGATGTGTCCAATGCGTGGGATTGAATATTTTTAAAGCATTTTAGTAATTTTATTTTTATTTGGTATTGTAGCTTTTAAATTAATAGATTGGAGTGGTTTTTTTCTCAATTTGTTTGTATTGTAATTTTTAAATTAATAGATAGGAATTATTTTTTTTCTCATTATCACACTATAATTATAGATGGAATAACATGTATTTCATTAGGCATGACAATGGGGCGGGTCGGAGACGGTTTTTACCTCCCCTAAATCCAAACCCGAATTCCCAAACAATTCTCGTTCCCCCAAACCCAAATGGGGATGGAGAATTAAAACCTAAACCAGTCCCAAACGGGTTCGAATTGGGTTCGGGTATCCCAGTCCTCCCACCATCCATTTAAAAAAATCAATTTTTTAAATAGAAATATTTATTTTTAAAAAAATCAAATTATATTATAAATAATAAAATAAAATAATCTTAAAAAATTACATACATACATTTCGAATATTTTAAATAATTAATACAAATCAAAATATCAAAATATTGGCCACTTATTTAATATTCTAAATTATCAAAAATAAATAATAATGTAAACGGGGCGGGTTCGGGGTGGATACTAGTATCCTCATTACCCGACTCGTTCCCATATTTCATAATCGGGAAAAATTCAAACTCAAACCCAAACCCAGTCAAAACGGGTTTTCCCCGTCAACTTCGGGGCGGGTTCGGGTGGATATCTGCGTGTACGAATTATGTTGTCATGCCTATATATCATACATCTAATTACCTAACATAAATAGGTAAATAAAAAATATATTAGTAAACATTTGTGATGACAAGTATACATTTTATTTATAAATTTTAGAGATAAAAATATTATTATTGATGAGAAGCACATATTTTATTTATAAATTTGAGAGATAAAAATATTATATCAGTGATAAGAATTTTTATGGATATACAAATTGGCACATGAGAAAATAAAAAGAAAAGTGCATTATTTTTCCATTTTTAGTGTTGTTTTTTAACCTCATTGGAAAATAAAAAATATTTTTAAAATTTAAAATGTATTTTCAGACCCATCTCAAATACAACAAATAAATTATTATATTAAAAATATTAATTTAGAAAAATATTTTCGAAACAAATCCAAAAATATACTTGTATAAGAATTGTTTTTAAATTCTTGAAAAAGGCACAAGTAAAATGAGTAATTTTATCTATATTTCTATTAGCCTTCACTTCCGTAGTATTCTTCCAGATACAAGTCTTTCAATATAATGTTGGAGAGAATAAAATTTAAAAATACAATTAACGTTATTTAAGACAAAATTAGAAACAAACTAATAAATTTATTTTTTTACATCAAATAAAGAACATTCAACTATCATGTTTAAGAAATGTGGAAATAAATATATTTGCTTGTAATGGAGCCTACATGGATGAGAAAGTAAACCTACCCTCCGAGTAGGGCCATTGTTTCTGTATAATGGAGATTCTAGATGTGAAGATCTATAAAGAAATAAGGCATAATAAAGTCATGCTCATCCAATGATTTTTGGACAAAATTATATCAGAGCTTTTTTTTTAATTATTTAATTATAATATGTTGATTATTTGTGTTTTTTTCCTACAAATTAATCATTTAAGTTATATAGCGTCTACTCCGTTGTCCTTTTTAAAAACATTCGTCACAAAAATACATATTTAACATTAATATTGATGAAGTGTCAAATATGTAATTATTTGTGTTTTTTTCCTACAAATTAATCATTTAAGTTACATAGCGTCTACTCCGTGGTCCTTTTTAAAAACATTCGTCACAAAAATACATATTTAACATTGGTGAGGTGTCAGATATGTAATTATTTGTGTTTTTATCCTACAAATTAATCATTTAAGTTATATAGCGTCTACTCTGTTGTCCTATTTAAAAACATTCGTCACAAAAATACTAGTACATATTTAACATTAATATTGGTGAGGTGTCAGATATGTAATTATTTATGTTTTTATCCTACAAATTAATCATTTAAGTTATATAGCGTCTACTCCATTGTCCTATTTAAAAACATTCGCCACAGAAATACTAGTACATATTTAGCATTAATATTGGTGAGGTGTCAGATATACAATTATTTGTTTTGGACTTGGACCCACTAGTACTACCACCATTTATGTTGTATTAATTTCAATTTCACATATTTCACCAACTTAAATTCCTTCCCGAGATCTCACAAACCACGTAGTAGATCTACACTTTTTTTATTCTCATTACAATCTCGTTGTTTCAACCCACCACTTGCCGTTTTATCTTTAAATTTTATTGATATTAAATGAAAACCTCATACCTAATCTCTAGCTACATTTAAACTAAACAATACAATCTTAATAATTTTGTTTTTGCGTATTGTTAGTTTTCTTCACTTCACAAACAGAATACGAAAGAGAGAGAAAAACTGTTAATCTATTTATTCTCTTCAATCTTCATCACTAATCGGTTTCTCCGATCCACGCCGCGCTTCGTCGATGGATTTGGGCGAATTCCCATCCATATCACGACGGATCTTGACGAAGGATTGATTTGTATAATAAAAATTAAATTCATATTAGACACAGACGGGTGTTGACGAAAGATTGATTTGTATAATAAAATTTAAATGTTTAATCTATTATAATTAAATAATTTAAAGAACTCTATTGTAATTTTATCTATTTTTTAATATAAAGCAGTTATTCCTACTTGCCTAATTGTTTTGAAAATATATTTTTGCATTACTATTTTAATAAAATAAGGGTGCCACTCAATTATACATAAATTTGATGTGTTTAGGATATGTGTGAATGTATATTTTCAAATTTATGAAAGATATTTTAAAATTTACATATGACGACCCTCCACCACAAAGAATGATAGAAATAATCTCCCCAAAAAAATTTAACTTGCCTCGAAAACATATTTTTATGCACTAATCAAATTGTATACTTTTAGTTATTATTAAAGACTATATAATTTTATTTGTTGGTCGGAATCTAATTATAATATTGGGTATAAGTCACATTTTTAAAAACTAATTTTTTTATAGATACTAAACTAGTTCTCACTGTAAGACCCCAATTTTGTCCCTAAGATCCCTCATGACATCATATCATTGCATTTCATAACCTCAAGGATCTCTGACCATCTTGTCTTCCTTTCCCTTTGGATGGGACCTCTCTTGTGAGTGGTTTGAGATCACCAGACATTGTTTGCATTGTATATCATTGCTCTTCTTGTTTAAATCACTAACCAAAAGCACCAAAAATATGTCATCTAACATTTGTTTTGCAGTCTAAGCAGTCATCAAGTCAGGCAATTCAAGGATTCCTTTGTACAAAAGCAGATGGTATTTTCTTGGTATGAGGACCACATGATCATTATCTTGAGCTTATATGAGCTAGAGGTTCATTTTGGAGCAAATTCCCCAAGTGGTTGAAGCTCAAATTCATCAGGCATTGCCAAGGTCATCTGAGGACCATATGATTAACTGTACAGTCAATTGAAGGCTTTGAGGTGTGGGAAATGATTTGAGATATCCCATTCATGTTCAAACAAGGCCTATTCATCATATCAAACATCATTCTTGAAGATTTTGAAGTCAAATCAAAAGTTTCCCAAAATGGAAAGTGACCTGTAATTTCAAGTTGCCAAAAATGGTAAGTTTTTGGTCCACATTCAACTTGACTTTCCAACATCAAAGAAGCTTCAAATGAATTTTTGGTCAACATGAAAGTTGAAGATCTTTCTCTCCCATTTCCGAAAAATCCAATATCATGATCATCTGATGAATGATTGAGGAGTTATGAACAAATGATTGCAAAGTGTGCTTGGAACTTCAAAGTGCCATAACTTTTGATCAAAAACTCCAAATTGAGACCCTCTTTTTGCAATTTGCTTCTTGTGACCAATAGTTTCCAAATCCATCATTGCATTGCATGAAAATAATTCACATGATCATTTTCTCATTCAAGTGCATTTTGGAGGGAAAATGCATAATTCAAATTTGGTGCATCATACATGCAAAATTCCAATCCAATCTTGCTCATGAGTTGATTTTAAGTGATTTTGAACCATGCATGGCACTATTCACGTGTTCCTTTACCATGCATAGGTGTATTTGCTAATTTGGTCGTGCACCTCATATTTCATTAATTTTCCATTAGCCATTGCTTAATCTCAATCTCAGCATCATTAACACATCCTATATAAGTCTAATCATAACAGAATTTTCAGAAGAATCACATTCTAGATCTAGAAATTGATTTTCCCTCCAAAAATTCTCTCAATTGAAACTTGAATTTTCTTCACATAACTCATTGATTTTATTGCATAATCGTGTTCAGCATGTGTTATTGAGTAGGATCTAGCTATTGGATTGAAGAATTGGAGCAAAAATCAAGCTACACAAGCACATGAAGATGAACATGGAAGCTTCAATTTGAGCAAGATCCAAGCCGTGTCAAGTGTTAATTTGTGCATAGAGCTTCATATCAAGGTTGGAGGAGAAGATTTGGACATTTTTGGAGCTTGAATCCACGATTTCAACTCACTGCTCTTCAAAGAGGTTGGAATTCGAATCTCTTGTTTCTTCATTTTATGCACATGATTAGGTAGAGTTTTCAATGCTGAGGATCCTGATGTGTTTAGATTCTGTTTTGGTTGAGAAATGAGTGAGATATGTTGAGTTGAACTTTTGATGTGCATTATGTTTTCATTCGATCCGTGCTTATTATTGAGAATTAGATCAAATGCTTGTGATACTCATGCTCCTGGTAATGAGACGATTCGAACCATGTATAGCATGCTTAATTCTGGAGAAAAAATTCATCATCTCCGCCGTGAGTTGGTCGGAGAAGACGACCGAAATTACTATTCTGGCCACCTGGTGCGTGCGCTAGGGTTCCACTGTTACAGCGCCTTGAATGTTCTTGTCCTCGGTTCGAATCCGTGCCAGGCTTCTTTCATTTTTCACTTTTGATTTCCACTAATCCAAACGATGCGTTTTGATGCTGGTACGCTTGCAACCTTCATGTACCGGGTTCGAGTCCTGCGCATGGCATTTGTGTTATTCATTTTTTAGCGCTCTTGTAATTGTAGTGACCTCTGTTCGATCCTTGGCCTTGCACATTTTCCATTTTATTTCCAGCGTTTTTTGATCTTCATGTCCTGTGTTCAACTCCTGGCCTTTGCACTTTTAATTCCAATTCACATTTCATTTTTTTATATGATTCACATTATTTCATGTTGTTCATTAATTTCAGAAAATCACTAAAAATAGCATACAAATCCAAATTAACTCAAACTTTTTTCCACATGTTTGCTTGAATGTCTATTATTTTTTGATGTGAATTTCCTGATTTGTGCATTGCTGGATTTTTAAATGTGCTTAATTGTTTGAACATGATGCAAAAATGACATGTTGTGCCAATTGTCTTGTGAAATGCTCATAGTTTGTCCAATTGCCTTGAAATTTGACATGCCTATTCATAACATGTGACATGATGTTTTGGCTTTTGTTTGGCATTTTTACCATTTAATCTCACTGTTTGGGACACATGGACATATGGTGTGACAATTTGTGTCACATATTGGATGTTGCTTTTGTGCATTTTCATTTACATGTCATATTAGCTCTTCTGGATTTCATTTTTTGTATGATGCTTGTTCATAACATGTTGTGTGCACATAAAAAATTTCATGATCATTGGATTCATTTCTGTTTTAATGTGGATTTTCTATTATTGATGTCCAATTGTGATCACATTGTTTGCCTTTGCCTTATCTTGTTCAATTGATGGCTTTGCTTAATGATTTGGCTTTGGTCCTTTTGAGGCTTTATTCTTGATTGATTGATCATGCTTCATGTGAAATCTTGACTTCTGTTTTGGTCATTTGCCTTGCCTTTGACCCTAGTCTTCGCACTAGTGGTTTGTACTCACCAATTGTGCTTCATGTTTCAGGTTTGAGCATTTAGCTTTGATGATTGGTGTGGCCTCATTATTTGAGATGCCATTTGCTTTGACCACTAACTCTTGTTGTGTTATAGGTCCAATGATGTGATGAACTCACTTGAGTACTTGCATTTGAGACTTGCATTATGTATAACTGTTGGATGTTACACTGTTGTCTGTTTGGTTTTCTGAATACCACATTAACTGTTTAAGCTTTTGTACAGGTACATTAGTTGCTAGCTAGCTCTTGCTTAGCCTTTGCTTTGGAGTGTGGTTGATACACCACTGAGGTAGATTAGCCCTCTTACTCCATGTAGTCTGGAAGTCCTGTCACCTTTTTGGCAGGCATTTGGCTGAAGTCCTCCTTAAGAGGCCATGTTTGTGATTGTTTACATTTGTGCTAAAGACCTCTAAATGAGGCATGTTACTTGTTAAGTCCTCCTAAGTGAAGAGGCAATTGACAGATAGAAGGGATTAGCAATCAATCCCCTGTTATTCAGTTGAGTCATTCATTATGCTCGCACTACGTGCCGATGCTCTTGAATAAACACCCAAGATCTTGTATAAAGTCAGTCGAGTGGAATAGGGTCCCTCATTCTGAATCCCCACACTTTCTTTGTCTTAAGCTCACCCAGGCTAGGGTTAAGAGCATGAGGTCACATCCACATTTCCTCATTTCATCAGCTTCACCCTAACTCTCAATGTTAGTGGTTAAGAGCTCACAGATTACCTGATACATTTGGCTTGTTTGTCGAGGTTGATATGACCCCTCTTGACTAAAGCCTAACCATTTGATTGAGCCTCTTGTTTGTATATAGAGTGTGATGCATTGTTTGCTTGATTGCCTTTCATGTGTGTGCATTTGCATGTTTGTTTTGTGGAGTTAGATGTAAGTCCATCTATTGGCATTTTGTTTCCTGTTTTGTTTTGTGGAGTTAGGTATAAGTCCAGCTATTGGCATCCTGTTTCCTATTTCTCTGTTCTTGGAGTTGGATGTAAGACCATCTATTGGCATTCTGTTTCCTCGGTTGTTGTGCAGGAGTTGGATATAAGTCCATTGATTGGCATTCTGTTTCCTCTTTTTGTTGTTCTTTTATGAACTTGCTTATTGCTTTTATCCTTATGTTGCCTAATTCCAAAGGAACTTACTTGGATCATCTCTATGATCTTGAGAAAGGAACTCCTATTGTGGCTTTATCCCTTAATCCACCTCTTGCATGCTTAACCTTGATCCACATTTTCTCATCCCTAACCTTAAACCAGAAAAACTTTTGTGCAAACATTTGACTTGTTTTCAACATTAGAAACCTAGGCCTTATGCCTTTGATTTTCAAACTCTCTTTTCATAATACTCATTTTGAAATAAACTCTAATTCATACTTTGACTTCATCTTTGTGAATACTTCTAATTGGTTAATTCAACCCCACTCAATTGCTTTTGTGGCCTATGTCCACTTCTTAATCAAATTTTCATGCATTAGCCATAGATCTGAATTATCTTAGTGGTTGATGTGAATCTCACCTTTGTCCTTAGTGATGGGCAGTAAGTCTTCCATGCTTATTATAGGGCATAATCCCTCACTAGCATGTCGAAGTCATCCTCACATGGTGGACTTGTGGTTATTCAGGTCGAGTTTTCTCCCTTTGATAATGAAAGACCTTAAGGTTTTTGTTTAAAATCAATCCACACATTGTTTTGAAATTTTTTACCCGAACTACGGGGTTTTGATCCTTATCTTTCATGAAAAGGTACGTAGGCAATGGGTTCATCCATCCAAACACAAAAATGTAAATAAACTTGTACATTCTTTTCTCATCTCTTCAATCATGTTTGCACAAAATATTTTCATAAACAATAACATACAACAAGTTGTGAAAAGGGCTTCCTAGGAGTACCTAGGATGTTGTGGGTGCCTAACACCTTCCCATGACATAACTAACCCCCTTACCCAGATCTCTGACCCTCTTTTGCTAGTTTTGTTTGTAAAACTTTATAGGTTTTTGTTCGCTTTCTAACCATTCCTTTGGATAAATAGAAGTGCGGTGGCGACTCGACTTTGTATGATTTACCTTGGATCTAGTTAATATTTCCAATGGTGACGAATACACCGCTACAGAAAAGTGGCGACTCTGCCGGGGAGGAAATCTTCCTGGCGGGTTTTGCCAACTTTTCACACTTGTTGTGTTATATTTGTTTATGACATATTTTTGGTGCAATTTGGGATTACTGTATTGATTGTAATGTTTGAATTGCTTGATATATCAATTGCTTGCTTGCTTGGTGATCTCTGTGAGATGAGTTCTATACCCGAACTTGAGTGCACCTTAGGATAGGAGAATGGCATAGTCTCGTCGACTTGTGTGGAGTTATTCCTTAGCAAGTTGACTTGCGAGTCTGTTGATTCCTTAGGATTGGCAGTAATTTTAGAAAACAAATAATGTAATCATCTCTGTTGTTTTAATATGTTGGGTTGAAGAAATTCAACATCTGGACCAACATGTCATGTACGATGTCACGACATCAGGTCTGTGACATCGCACATGTGTAGGAAACTGAATTAATTAATTCAGTATATGTCATGGGATCAGCAAGGATATCTGGTGAATATCCTAACTCCCATGTGGAGGTCTTGAAGACTAAATCAGAATATATATAGGCTCTAAACATGGAGATATATATGGAGAGAGTTTAGGAACTTGAAGACCTTGTTTGTAGCAGAATTTTTCTGCTGAAGTTGCAACAGCAAAGAACAAGTCTGCTGCAATTTTCTGAAGGCCCAAATCCAGTTGGGTGATTAGGTTATAAATAGCTGATTGTAATCTAGTTTTTGTAAGCCTCTTAGAATGAATTTTTAGGGGTGTGTGTAAGGTAAACCTCCCAATCTGTGGGAAGGTTACCATGTGTTTCTCAGTGGTAAACCTGAGAGTGTTTGTTACTCAAAGCCTGTAGGCAAGAGTAATTATGTTCTTGAATGAAGCTGTGAAGCAAGTTCAAGGTGTTTGCACATTACATTGTATTTGTAGTGATAGGAATGGAAACTGGAGGTTTCTATCTAGGAGTTCCTAGGTATAGATTGCATTGGGTAGGGATTAAGTGATGAGTTGTAAACGGGGGAGTTTAACTCTGAATTGATACTACTAATAGTGGATCTTCTTCCTGGCTTGGTAGCCCCCAGATGTAGGTCATGTTGGACTGAACTGGGTTAACAATTTCCTGTGTTTGTTTTCCTTCTGTATGATATAATCATGTCTGCCAAACTGAGCATGTAATTCAGTCTGTTCAGCAAGATAATAGCAGACCTGATACATAGCCTTCTGTTGGAATGTCAAGCAGAATGTTTTGACATTCATTAACAACAGCACATACTGTATAATAAGCTGATGATCTCAGTTCAGTATGTAGTGAAGTCTGGATTTCAAAATCATCACAGACCTGGCCAAAAGATCATTGTGAACCTGTCAAACTGGGTGTCTTGACAGTTCTTCCAGAAAGCTAATACTGATGTAGAGACTGGTTGGTCTTTTATAGTACAGCAAATTTAGCTCAGTCTGTTTTCAGGAACCAAACAGACTTAGCATATGGTTCTGGACTTGGATGTCAAACGGAATGTTGTGACATTCACTCCTCACTGCATATGCTAAATTGTTGGATGGTCAGTTTTCTGTTTCAGGATTTTTCTCAGGCTATTCTTCAGGAATTCACCAGCTGATCTAAAATCTAGGAAACTAACAACTAAGCTACAATTAATGAACCTGGCAAATAATCTATCTGCTAGCTCCTTAATAAGTGAAGATTAGTTTAACTTGTTACAACCTTTAATTTAGGAAATACAAGTACATGACCAACAAACTGGAACAATGTAACAGATGATGTTCAAAACAGGATTGAGACATCGTGCTGATATCTGTGTAGGAAAACAACAGAAGGGAAGGTTATGGTGCACATAACTAAGGGTTCCTCCTTTCTAGGATGACATGGAAAAGGAGAGGTCGTGACACTGTGAAAAGGTGCACATTAGTACAGAGTGTAATAACTGTCTTGCTGTAATAGGTACAATGTTAGATCAGATGTCGTGACTTGAAGTAGAACATCTGAATACTGATTACGCCAGAATTTCAATTGGTATCAGAGCAGGCATCCTGTTCTGTTTCTGGATGAGATCCATGGGTGATACTTTCTGGTATCTTGCAAGGAGTTATGTTAGTACTGAAGCTGGAACCTGTGTAAGGTTCTGTAATTCCCTGAATGGTCCCTTGAAGTAGGTGGATGGACTGTTCATGACAGGAATGGTGTGTACCTGTCTCTGGAGGTTGGCAATTGGCCTGTGTGTGAGACAGCTGTGCCAGTACTAAATCACATTCAAACCTGGTATGGTCTTGGAGGCCAATCTGGTGAAGTGTGTGTTCATAGGTTGAGTTGTATTATGATTTCCGCTGCATAATACATGGCAAAACTCAAACTCTGATGTAGTTTTCCCGCATGTGGATGAAAGGCTGCTGTGTTCAAGATCTCATCATAATCTACTGAAGATGTCAAAGATACTTGAGTCTCCTCAAGTCCACTCATCATGACGTTCTCACTTCAGGATGGTAAGAGTCACTTAATCACTGATTCTCTTACTCTCTTAAGTAGTGTATATGAAGACCTTGAAGACCTTCAAGGAAGGGTTGTTCCAAGGAGGTGGAACCAATGTTCTATGTGATGTTAGAACATGGTGTTCAACAAGTATGCAGCTACTGGTTGAAGAGCAGATGTTTTTAGGGTTCAAACAAAGGGATAATTCTGTTTGGAACCTACTCCTGACCTGGAAGAGGAGACATCTGTGTGTGCTAAGTTGACAAGAGCAGGGTCAACTGTGTGTGTGCTCAAGAAGGTCATCCCTAGAAGTTGAGCTGGTTGAGATGTGACATTGTGCAATCTCCTGCTGTTAGGCATCTTCCTGCAGTTTGATCAGGTTTGGATTGAAGTCTGATTGGTGTGATTGGAGGAGTTAGTTGCCACTGGTAAGGGATGGTGGATGTCGTGTTGAGACATTTGTGTACAATGCATGGATATTGGTGTGGAGTTTCCATGATTGTTAAGTTGAGGAGGAGTTTTGGTTAACCTCCTCACGTTTGGTCAGCCTAGGGTCAGGTTGGCTGTTGACCTGTGTCACATGGGTTCTGGTTGATGTGTGACACATTTGCAAGGAAGGATTCATCTCTCTCATTCCTAAGGGTGAATCTAATCTGGAAAGAGTCTCAAGACTATTAATGTGCTTGCAAGCAGAAGATGTTGACACTAGAAGAGTATTTTCAAAGTATTCTTATGGTGGAAGTATCTGAAAGGATAATTGGGAAAGGATTTAAGATCAATGTCTACTTGTGTCAAGTACAAGTATTTAATTGATTATCCTTGGAGCTCAAGATAACTGATGTTCTTAAAGATGTTGGAACATCTCTTCTTCAAGACCCTGTGCAGAATCACAGGAAGGATAGTACATTGGGGTATGATCTAGCTCGTTGGTGGCAGCAAAAGCATATGATCTCTGAAAAGGTTTCCTGGCAAGAAACATGTTCAGCCTTGGTATGTACAAGAAGAAGAAGGCATCACAGTCTTGATGGTGGTTACTTGGATCAGTTTATTTCTGATCTAGGTGAGGAAGTGCATTGGCTAATGCACACTGTGGAGTTAAGAACAAGTGGCAGCATTCTTAACCTCATGGAAACAGCCTTGCTTTAGGAAGTGGAATCCTTGGCAGAGCTGAAGGGTTAGTTTCCAACTGGTCCTTCTGAAGACTCATGCATCAGAGTGTCTGATGTCTTTGGAAAAGAAGCAGGGATTCATCAAGGTGTGAGCTTGGATGACTTAACTGCAAACTTGCAGGATGGAGGTTGTTTACTCAAACTTGGTTCCACAATCAAGTCTATGAGAACATTGAACTCTTGTTCTGTGAAGGGAGGAAGTTCTTTCAAGTGGCAGAAGAAGGAGCTGAATTCAACAGCTAGATGTCAAAACACAATGTTATGACATTTGGCTCAACATCAGACTCTTAGTTGGTGAAGTGGCACATCAACTTGAGATAGAAGGGTCTACAGGGTTGTAGATTGGATACTTCAAAAGGGTCGTCCTCGTAGCAGTACTTTGGAGTTGCTGGATAGAAAGGATGGTACATGTGCATGTCTTAGAAGAGCTAAGCTTTGTTCAACATGTAGCTTGAAGTTCAAGTCTCACTTGGAAGGTCAGAATATCTTTGGGAGAAGTCTGATAAACTTGGGGAGGTCAAAAAGCAGCATTTGACCTTTTCATATGAGAATTCATGAAGGAGGTAATCAACCAGTGGCAGTTGGTCTATCTCAGAAGTGAGTTCGAAGAATCAAGATAATCAACATAAGGCAGCTGGTTATTCTTGAGGAAAGTCTGAGACTAATTACTTTTGAGCAGAAAAGTAGTAAGTTGAAGACTAAAGGAGGTGTTTCCATTCATCCCTTGGAGCTTGTGGTAGGAGTTCTGAGCCATCTATGGAAGATTATCTCATGTAATGGGATGAAAAGGCATATGTCCCAATTTATGTCTGGGTTCTTCTTGATCAAGCTGGTGACTCAGTGATATTTGAAGACTATCAGATGGTGTTCCCTGTTATGTGTGAAGGATGTCCTAACGAATGTTAGAACATTTTGTGAAATGGCTTTCTGTTCTGGTTAGAAGAGAGATTGACACAGAGTGTGGATGTGTTCAACCAAGAGGGTTGAACAGAGGGTGCGCTCTTGAAGACATGAAGATGAGTCTTATGTTTTCCATTCATCAAGTGGGTTGAGTTCTTTTTGAATCAGGAAGAAGGTGAAGGTCCAACCATGTTGGATATGTGTGACCTCCAAGAGAGTAGGTTGTCCATGACAGGGGGAGTTGTACCTTTGTGCTGCAAGCAATCACCAAGCTTGTGGTCTATGTGTTCCCAGATGACTAGGTAGTTATCAGGATGCTGTGATGTATGTCAAGGCTGAGTGAACAGAAGAATGTCTGACCGGATGTCATGACATTGCCCTGGACATTGCTGTTAATTCCTTCTGAAGTTTAAAGTCATTAGGAATTATAAGGGTGATGTGGCTAAGTCTGATAAACCAGAAGAAGCCTGTTGGCTACAGCTGTGTGGTACAGGGGGAGTAACCATCAACTGAAGTGTGAAAAGTTGGCTGTAGCAGTGCTAGGTGTCAAGTATCTACTGGAGGTATGACAGAGGCTGAATGCAGGAATGTTAAGACATCGCGTGCAACGTGTCTGACTGCATATATGGAATGGTCTCCATGCACTGGAACGGCTGTTTTGGAAAAGAAACAGTCAAGAGCTATAAAAGGTATTCAAAGATAGTCTGAGATTTTGTTGGTGATTCTCTGACTGTTTCTCAGCAAAAATAAATGCATCTTGACCAAGCATTTATTTCTACCGGAAATTCCTAGGCACAGGCTGGACTATTTAAAGGATGCAATAGCCCTCTTCCTCTCTCACGAAAAACACTCCATTCTCATAATCATGGGGTATGTTAAGGTTTGGGCAAGCTGCGCATGGATCTGGTTTTGTGAAGGGTGCCTTTACAAATGTTTAGCTAAAAAGGGGGAGAGAAATATAGTCCTGGGATTGAGGATGTACCAAAAGCAAGCCAACTATGGAGGTGGCAGCAAACAGAAGTTGGCATCAGGCACAAAATCCCACCAACTGGGGTTTTCACTTGTGTCTTGTGATCTGAGTTAAGAAGACAGTTGTGCCTTGTGATCTGAGTTACATTGTCTAAGTACTCAGCATTACATATTCTTCTGGAAGCTCTCCGGTTGAGGGGAAGGGTTCTGGAACAACTGAGTCTTGTCCCTCTTCTTCCCCATGTACACCAACTTTGGTGTTTGTGGTGGTGGAGCCAATGACGGAGATGAAGAGCATTCCCAAATTGGGATGTGTTGTCCAGTGTATTGTTTATTTGTTTTAGCTAAAATTTGCCAAAGGGGGAGATTGTTGATTCCTTAGGATTGGCAGTAATTTTAGAAAACAAATAATGTAATCATCTCTGTTGTTTTAATATGTTGGGTTGAAGAAATTCAACATCTGGACCAACATGTCATGTACGATGTCACGACATCAGGTCTGTGACATCGCACATGTGTAGGAAACTGAATTAATTAATTCAGTATATGTCATGGGATCAACAAGGATATCTGGTGAATATCCTAACTCCCATGTGGAGGTCTTGAAGACTAAATCAGAATATATATAGGCTCTAAACATGGAGATATATATGGAGAGAGTTTAGGAACTTGAAGACCTTGTTTGTAGCAGAATTTTTCTGCTGAAGTTGCAACAGCAAAGAACAAGTCTGCTGCAATTTTCTAAAGGCCCAAATCCAGTTGGGTGATTAGGTTATAAATAGCTGATTGTAATCTAGTTTTTGTAAGCCTCTTAGAATGAATTTTTAGGGGTGTGTGTAAGGTAAACCTCCCAATCTGTGGGAAGGTTACCATGTGTTTCTCAGTGGTAAACCTGAGAGTGTTTGTTACTCAAAGCCTGTAGGCAAGAGTAATTATGTTCTTGAATGAAGCTGTGAAGCAAGTTCAAGGTGTTTGCACATTACATTGTATTTGTAGTGATAGGAATGGAAACTGGAGGTTTCTATCTAGGAGTTCCTAGGTATAGATTGCATTGGGTAGGGATTAAGTGATGAGTTGTAAACGGGGGAGTTTAACTCTGAATTGATACTACTAATAGTGGATCTTCTTCCTGGCTTGGTAGCCCCCAGATGTAGGTCATGTTGGACTGAACTGGGTTAACAATTTCCTGTGTTTGTTTTCCTTCTGTATGATATAATCATGTCTGCCAAACTGAGCATGTAATTCAGTCTGTTCAGCAAGATAATAGCAGACCTGATACATAGCCTTCTGTTGGAATGTCAAGCAGAATGTTTTGACATTCATCAACAACAGCACATACTGTATAATAAGCTGATGATCTCAGTTCAGTATGTAGTGAAGTCTGGATTTCAAAATCATCACAGACCTGGCCAAAAGATCATTGTGAACCTGTCAAACTGGGTGTCTTGACAGTTCTTCCAGAAAGCTAATACTGATGTAGAGACTGGTTGGTCTTTTACAGTACAGCAAATTTAGCTCAGTCTGTTTTCAGGAACCAAACAGACTTAGCATATGGTTCTGGACTTGGATGTCAAACGGAATGTTGTGACATTCACTCCTCACTGCATATGCTAAATTGTTGGATGGTCAGTTTTCTGTTTCAGGATTTTTCTCAGGCTATTCTTCAGGAATTCACCAGCTGATCTAAAATCTAGGAAACTAACAACTAAGCTACAATTAATGAACCTGGCAAATAATCTATCTGCTAGCTCCTTAATAAGTGAAGATTAGTTTAACTTGTTACAACCTTTAATTTAGGAAATACAAGTACATGACCAACAAACTGGAACAATGTAACAGATGATGTTCAAAACAGGATTGAGACATCGTGCTGATATCTGTGTAGGAAAACAACAGAAGGGAAGGTTATGGTGCACATAACTAAGGGTTCCTCCTTTCTAGGATGACATGGAAAAGGAGAGGTCGTGACACTGTGAAAAGGTGCACATTAGTACAGAGTGTAATAACTGTCTTGCTGTAATAGGTACAATGTTAGATCAGATGTCGTGACTTGAAGTAGAACATCTGAATACTGACTACGCCAGAATTTCAGAGTCCATTCACTTGGTAGAGGTCATGTTGGGATCAATAATGTCACACAAGTCATTTGTGGTTAGACATTACTCTTTCCAATATGTGCCTTAGAAGCCAAGGACCTTAGTTTACCAAGCCCATCTTGGCCTATTTTTAGGACGTAGTGCGGAGGTTGTTCAAATGTCAGATTTGATACGATTGTTACGCGATACTACACTCATAAGAGTCTCTCTTGAGAATATTTTTGGAATACGAGTATTCGTTCCTCCGATAATATTCGAAAGATGGGATGATGACTATGGGAACCTCTGGTAGAACATGTTCGACAGGTTTAAACCCTAGTACACTCCCTTTGGGTGGTTCTTAACCGAGACTCCATGCTCGTGACTCGCAACAAACCCGTGATTCATGGTTGATCCGTTCACACCTCCTTAATATCAATGGAACCTGGGTGTCGATAAGGTGTAAACCATAATCCACCAAAACGGATGATTGATATTAAGGATGGTTGAACCATTCGTATATCGTTAATATCAATGGAACTTGGATGTCGATAAGGTGTAAACCATAATCCACCAAAATGGATGATTGATATTAAGGATAATACGAGTTATCCCATGACCTTTGTCTGGTGTGCTTTGCTTGATCCTTGAGTGTGATTGTTGCATTCATGCATTCATGCATTCATGCATTCATCTGCATCCGTATCATCAAAAAAAGGAAAATTTTCAAGGAACTTAAGGGGTTTATTTGCAAAATTTTCAGATATGGAAAGACAAAAAAGGCATACAAAGAAGTACAGCTTCAGACAACCCGATCTGAAAGAGTTAAGGAATCTGACATCCTATGTACTAGATCCCTTGGGTTTCAAAGCTCGTTTTGGGAAACTGCTTCCTCTTCTGACTACTCAGGTTGACGAAGGGTTGATGGGTACTTTGGTGCAGTTTTATGATCCTCTGTATCATTGCTTCTCTTTTCCAGACTTTAAGTTGTTGCCTACCCTTGAGGAGTATGCTAATCTGGTGGGTATACCGATTCTTGATCAGGTGCCGTTCAGTGGCTTAGAGAGTATTCCTACTTCTCAAGAGATAGAAGACTTGTTGCACATAGATGAATCCTTGGTTAAAGCTCATATGACTTCCAAAGGTGGAATTCAAGGTCTCCCTTATGAGTTCCTCATTGCTCAAGCTACCGTTTATGGGAAGGCCATGAGTGAGGATGCCTTTGAAGCCATATTTGTACTTCTCATCTATGGATTGGTATTGTTCCCCAACATCGACAAATTTGTGGATGTGAACGCTATTAGGATCTTCTTTGCTCTTAATCCCGTTCCGACTCTGTTGGGTGATACCTATTTCTCTTTGCATCTGAGGAATGCAAAGGGTGGTGGCGCTATTGTGTGTTGTTTGCCTCTGTTGTATAAGTGGTTTATTTCTCACTTACCTCAGACGCTCGCCTTCAAGGAGAACAAGGGATGTCTACGGTGGTCTACGAGGCTTATGTCTCTCACTAATGATGATATCTCTTGGTATAATCGTGCATATAACGGTGTCCAGATTATTGACTCTTGTGGTGAATTCTTCAATGTTCCTCTTCTTGGTACATGTGGTGGGATTAGCTACAACCCTATCTTAGCACGTCGTCAGTTTGGGTTCCCCCTAAAGGATAAACCTAATAACATTCTGTTAGAAGGTGTGTTCTTTCAGGAGGGTAAAGATCCCCAAGGCTTGAAGGTCAGGATGGTTCGCGCTTGGCGTAAGATCCATAGGAAGGGCAGGAATGAGTTGGGTCCGAAGAACTGCATTGCTTTGGAGCCGTATACTGCTTGGGTAAGGAAGAGAGCATCTGAGTATCTCATGCCTTACGATTATCCGAGACCTACACCTTTGGTTGTGGCTGGGCCTTCAACCCTCCCTAACCAAGGAGTATAGGAGTTGAGAGACGAAGATCTTTCACGTGCCTGGATCCGTGAAAGAGAAGAGTTGCTTCAACAACTTAAGGAGAAGGATGCTCTGATTGAGTTCCTCGAGCATCAGGTCATTGATGATCCTGATGATGCATGGACTTCTTTACTTCCTCAGTCTTCCAAGTTCTGGAAAAGGAGGTATGACCGACTCGCCAAAGAGAAAGCAGATATGGAAGCAGCGTATGAGAGAGAGGTTAAGAGGCTTCGTGCAGCTTATCTTCCGGCATCCCGAGCTTCTAGGGATCCATAGGATGTTTACTTTCCTTTTCTCTTGTAATGATTGACAATGGTGTACTTCTTTCTCAAATATATTTGATGAGATATTTTCCATATGCGATCAAATGCTTAATATTTCAAAATTTGCGAATAGAACCCTAAAGTTCCTTCGAAAATAAAAACAAATCATGTGCACGAGCATTGCATGCATCATTTGCATAAGCAGGTGTTGTTCTCAGCCTCTGGTCTTGTGGTCTAACTTTGTGCTCTTCATTTATTTTGAAGACAAGCTGACTCACCGGTACTACACTAGAGCCAACTCTTTCAGATTGATGGATCATCTTGAGCAAGAGAACCGTGAGCTCAAAGAGGAAGTCGCCAGACTGAGTGCTTTGATGGAGTCGTTCCTGGCTGCTCAGAATCAGTCGTCTCCAACACCTGCAACTCCTCCCCAGAGGACAGTCATCTCTGAGATTGTCTCCTCTACAGTGCCAGCTGCCAGTGCCCACTTTGTTCCAACAGCCATGCCGTCCGGGTTTCCGTGGGGGATGCCTCCTGGCTTTATGCCTGATATTCCTGCTCCAACATTTGCTTCGATGCCGACATCTAGCCCGGCCTTTGCTATTCCTCCTCCTGTCGTGCATACCGCTCCTAGGGTAGATGACACCATCTATCATTCTGAGTCGTCTGAGGGCCCAGATGTTCATGAGAAGATGGATGCGATGAATGACCAATTTCTTGAGCTGCGCAAGGAATTGAAGAATCTTCGAGGAAAGGACCTCTTCGGCAAATCTGTTGCTGAACTTTGTTTAGTTCCCGATGTTAAAATTCCTGTAAAATTCAAGGTCCCTGACTTTGAGAAATACAAGGGGAACACTTGCCCTCTCAGCCACCTGGTCATGTATGCCAGGAAAATGTCTACTCAAACGGATAATGATCAGCTACTCATCCATTATTTCCAGGACAGTTTGTCCGGTGCTGCACTGCGTTGGTATATGAGTCTGGACAGTGCGAACATCCGTTCCTTCAATGATCTTGGCGAAGCCTTCGTCAAGCAATACAAGTACAACGTGGATATGGCTCCCGATCGGGATCAGCTCAGGGCCATGTCCCAGAAGGACAAAGAGACATTTAAAGAGTACGCCCAGAGGTGGCGAGAGTTGGCAGCTCAGATTGTGCCTCCGCTGGAAGAGAAAGAAATGACCAAGATCTTTCTGAAGACCTTGAGCTCATTTTATTACGAGCGGATGATTGCTAGCGCTCCTTCTGACTTCACCGAAATTGTGAACATGGGGATGCGACTAGAGGAAGGAGTCCGTGAAGGACGTCTGACCAAGGATGAAGGCTCTTCTAACAAAGGATATAGGGCGTTTACGAAGAAGAAAGATGGAGAGGCACATGCCGTGCAATCCCATGTGAAACCCAGAAGACCCTCTGTAAGGAGGAAACCTGTGCGTTCAGCCAGCAATCAGCACCAGGTGTCTCACATAGCACCTGTCTTCAGAGACAACCAGCAATATCATCATCAACAACATAACAATAATCAACAACCATCTCAACAATATCAGCAACAACATCGTCCTCAACAGCAGGCCTACCAGCCTCGCAATAGTAATCAGGCTAGTACGAGTTATGAAAGGAAGAAGATCACTTTCGATCCGATTCCTGTATCATATGCAGAGCTATATCCCTCTTTGATAGAGCGGAAACTGATTACTCCGAGAGACCCGCCAGCTATACCGGTCAACCCTCAGTGGTGGTATAAGCCTGATTTGCACTGTGTCTATCATTCGGGTGCTCCCGGCCACGATGTGGAGAACTGCTTTCAGCTGAAGACTAAGGTTCAAGACCTTATGAGATGCGGCATTCTGAGCTTTGAGGACGCAGGTCCTAATGTTAAAAAGAACCCATTGCCCGAGCATGGGAAATCAGTTAACATGGTCCAGGGCTGCCCTCGCAAATACAAGGTCAAATATGTCAGTCATATTCGACAGTCATTGGTCGAGTTGCATTGTCTGCTGTGTGATTACAGCTAGAGCACGACCATGACAAATGCCGTATCTGCTCTGTTAATCGTCTGGGCTGTCGCCAAGTGCGCAAAGATCTTCAGGAATTACTGGATGAAGGTGTCATTGAGATCCTTCAAAACAGAAATGTTGATGAAGATGAACCAGAGGTTAATGTGATTTCTCCGGTGTTCAGGATCCCTGAGCCTGTTGTCATTCGATATGATGGTAGCAAGCAGAAGGTTTCTCCTGTCCTGGTTATCAAGCCTGCCGGTCCTGTGCCTTATTATTCTGACAAAGCAATCCCATTCCGATACAATGTCGTTGCTGTTGAAGATAGGAAAGAAGTGACTCTGCCATCCTCATCTGTTGTGAACATTGCTGATGTCAGCGGGCTGACCGTAGCGGTCGTGTGTTTTTTGCACCCCCGAAGCCTCAGGATGTTGCTGACTCTGTTGAGCGCCCGGTTGGGAATGCTGTGAATCCTCCGAACCTGGCACTTGTTGTTAAACCCTCCTCCGTACAAAAGACTCATGCTTCTGTTGGCCCTAGTGGCAATTCGAAAGAAGATTGTGATGAGATGCTGAGGCTCATCAAGAAGAGTGAGTACAGTGTTGTAGATCAACTTCTACAAACACCATCCAAGATCTTCGTGCTATCGTTGCTTCTAAATTCAAAACCGTATAGAGAGGCTCTGTAGAAAGTCTTGGATGTGGCTTATGTCGATCACGATGTCACAATAGAACAGTTTGACAGCATTGTTGCAAACATTACTGCTTGCAACACTTTGAGTTTCTGTGACTCTGATCTCCCTGAGGAGGGAAGAGACCACAACTTGGCATTACACATTTTGATGAATTGCAAAGACGACGCCATGTCCAACGTGCTGGTGGACACTGGGTCATCCCTGGATGTATTGCCAAAATCCACTCTCTCTAGATTGTCTTTTCAAGGGCCTCCCATGAGGCAGAGTGGAGTCGTTGTGAAAGCTTTTGATGGGTCGCGTAAGACTGTGATTGGGGAAGTCGATCTCCCAATCAAGATTGGACCAAGCGATTTCCAGATCACCTTCCAGGTTATGGATATCCACCCATCTTATAGTTGTCTCCTTGGCAGACCATGGATTCACGAGGCTGGCGCCGTGACATCCACCCTACACCAGAAGCTGAAATTCGTGAAGAACAAGAAACTGGTTGTGGTAGGGGGAGAAAAGGCTCTCCTGGTTAGCCACTTGTCTTCCTTCTCATACATAGACGCTGAGGATGAAGTTGGAACGCCTTTCCAAGCTTTATCTATAGCCGAGCCTGTTGAGAAGAGAACTCCTTCATTTGCTTCCTATCGAGATGCAAAACTGGCCATCGAATGTGGTGCAGTTGCTGGTCTAGGAAAGATGATTGAGCTTGAAGATAACAAGTCCTGGGCTGGCATTGGATTTTCTTCAGGGGTCTTCAACGAGAAAGGGCTGTTCAAGAGTGGAGGCTTCATCCACACCGCTCAGAGCGAGGAAGCTGTTGCTGTTCTGGAAGAGGACGCTGAGGATTCTAACAACTTTGTCAACCCTGGCGGGATCTGCAACAATTGGATCACTGTAGATGTTCCTACAGTCATTCATAGATCAAAGTAATGATTCACTTTGTTTAAAAACCCTTCTCCCATGCCAAAAGGAGAAGTGATGACATTGTTGGCAACATTTATACAATGATATTTTCATTCAATAAATTCATGTTAAATGTTTGTTCTTCCGATTATTTTCACTTTTTGCTTCTTGCATGAAATCGGTGATCACAAAAAACCCTAAAAACAAGAATAAAAGCAATCTTTTCATCTGCATAATGATTGTCTTGTTTGTTTTCTAAAAGCTTTTATATCCAAAATCATTATGCAGGTTGATTCTTAAACCCATTGAACATAACGATCCAACGCTATCTCCCAATTTTGAATTCCCTGTATTCGAGGCAGAGAAAGATGATGTTGAAGAGATTCTTGATGAGATTACCCGTCTTCTTGAGCACGAAGAGAAGATCATTCAGCCGCATCTTGAGAATCTGGAAACAGTCAAATTGGGGTTCTACAGAAGTAATATCAGAAAAGGGGGTGAAAAACAAAATCAAAATAAAACAAAATCAAAATAAAAAAAAATCAAATCAAATCAAAAAAAAAATGGCGCCCTCAGACCCCATGTTGACTGATGCTGAATGGATTCAGAATCGCTACGACCAACTGAATTTGATCGAAGAGAAGAGATTGACTGCCATGTGCCATGGTCAGTTATATCAGCAGAGAATGAAGAAAGCATTCGATAAGAAGGTCAAGCCTCGTGTGTTCCGAGAAGGTGACCTTGTGCTCAAGAAAGTCTTGTCTTTCGCGCCCGATTCCAGGGGCAAGTGGACTCCAAACTACGAGGGTTCATATGTTGTCAAGCGAGCCTTTTCAGGCGGTGCTTTGATGCTTACAACTATGGATGGGGATGATTTCACTCGTCTTGTGAATTCAAATGCAGTCAAGAAATACTTCGCCTAGAAAGAAAAACAGAATAGCTCGCTAAGTTGAAAACCCGAAAGGGCGGCTTAGGCAAAAAATGAGCATCTCGGTGGATTAGACCCGAAAGGGCGATCCAGGAAAAAGTTAGAGACATGAAAAAAAAAGTATATTTGCATCCCGTTAGATTGAGTACCTCACCCTGGGGAAATCTAGGCAAAAATTAGGGATTTGGCAAGTAACTGCATCCTGACAAGACCGTGTTCTACATCTGTCATCTATCAGAGATTCCTGTTCATTCGTCGTCAACTAAAGCTTCGAATACAATCGAATCCGGAATTGGTGGAGAAATGGTCATTATGTTCAATGTAGCCCTTTCCAATATATATCACCAATTTCTAACTTGTAAAAATCTATGGAGTCTTGCCATTTGCAGGCTACCATTCCATCAAATAAATTTGAGTCTTTATCCAATTATTTGAACTCTTCTTTGTTTCAATTCAACAAATGTTTTGCATGTTTTAATTGATAAAATATCATTGTTTTCAAAATAAACAATTTTTTCACAAAAACAACTTTTAAACAAAGTGACACATTCACAATGATCAAAAGATACTTAGGAGACTCTCAGTGCTCTCCCAAGGGTGGTACGATTTCCAACAGGGTAAGACATTTGTTCATATCCCTAGCATTTTGAATGTATCCTTTTTTCTCCGGAACCTTCTGTGGTTTTTCTCCCCAGCAGGTTGCCTTTCTTGGCTTCATTCCCTTAACAGAGTATTGGGACGATTTATTCACGCTCCAGATTTCCCAGCAGAGCAGTAATTTTCTCCCCTCGGGTGTGTTCTCTCTGGAAGTTTGGGTTTGGTGTTTTCTTCCTCAGCGAAGTCAGTTGAAGCAGTAGTCTTCCCTTCATCTATCAGATAGGCTCCCCTAGTAGACCTGTTCATGTGGTAGATCCTCTACCGAGATATTGCTGTTTCCTGGCATATCTAGATCCCAGCTAGAGTGGTTGGTCGGTTGGATCTTATCTCGTTGGTGTTATCCCTTTCAAAGATATGGTTGTTTTCTCTGATCCGCAGCAGATTTTTGGTGATGGATTTTACCTGTGATAATTCATCCCAAGCAGAGTTGTTGGTATGGTGGTTACCTGTGTTGCCAGTTTCCCCAACCAGAGTTGCTTTTGTGACAGATTCTACTTGCACAGTTAAGCACTTCTCCCATCTGAGAATGTTGATTCATCCCTGCGATGATTTTGTGATTTTGTTGCTCCTCAACAGAGTTACGGCTTAGCAGAGTTTCGGCCTGTGCAATAAATCTTTTCTCCCCGGCTGAGATTTTTGGGTTTATCCCTAAGCAGAGTGTTTGTCGAGATATTCACCACACTCCCCCCTCAGCGGAAGAATGATCTTTTCTCTCCTCAGCAGAGCGTGATCTCTCAATAGAATTCCTCAGTGGAGTTGCTGATTGATCCCCTAGTGGATGTGCTCTCAGTGGTTATCCCCAGTAGAGTTGTCAGTGGAAGTCCCCAGCGGAGTTGCTGACAGTTTCCCCAGTAGAGTTTGCTTGTGTGGAAAATTCTACTTGTGCATTTCTGTCCTCCTCAGCAGTGTCTGCCTGCGCAGTGGACTCGTTTCCCTAGCGGAGTTGTTGGTAGGATGAGCTTTATCTATGTTGATCTATCCCCAACGGAGATACTATTGTTCCTTGAGATATAGATCTCCCCAGCATGAGTTGTTGTTGTGGTTGTGTCTGCCTGTGCGACGACTCTTTTCCTTAACCGGATTGGCTTGATGATCCATCACTTAGAGATTCTTGTGTGATTTCTGTGACATCTCTGATTTCTCCTGCAGAGTTTGCTTCTTAGCATCTCAGATCTCCAGCAAATTGAATATTCTCCACCAGAGTATCTGGCTTGCTCTCTCGAGATGTAGTACCGGATGTTTAATTCCTGGTCCTGTTTGTGTTAGATATGTCTGTTTGTCAGCATTCATCATACATAAACCACACATATACATGCATAATCATTAACATTCAGATATTCATGTTGCATATTTTTGCCATATATCTATTGTTTGTTGTCTCCTGCTAATTGGTGGATATATATTTCCCCAAGCAGATGGGTGTGTCTGATCCTTCAAAATAGAGTTAGCCCCTTAAGCAGAAAGTGTCTATCTTTCCTGCCATTTCCCCACTGAGTTCTATCCTCGTGGATGACGGTTTCTTCCGTTTCCTCCCAACACACACATTGGGATGGATCTTCCTAATTGAGTTATATCCTCAGTAGGATGAGTCTTGATTCAATTTGCCTTTTTGGTTTGATCCTAAATTGGCTTTCGTGATTATTTTGGTGTTCCTCAACAAGGTCACCAATGGTTTTTTCACCTTGTCCTCAGTGGATCTTTGTGGCTTCTACCTACAACCCGATAGCTGTAAGTCCTATTTCTTTGGTCTTCTACCTACATCCCGCTAGTTGTAAATCCTACTTTCATCCCCTAGCAGATGTAACCTTTGTGGTTCATTCTGGTTGTTGGCGGATTTTGTGGTCGTCTACCCAGCTCGGTAGTCGTAAATCCTACTTGTTTCTCCCCATCGGAGTTTGTGCTTCCCTGTGGTATAAATGAATATTTGCTCACTAACCGGCAATCATTCATCTTATCCCCAGTGGAGTTTGTGGTTTTCTACCTAGTATTTGGTAGTTGTAAACCCTATCCTTATCCTCAACAGAATCTTTGGTTTTCTACCCAGCATCTTGGTAGTTGTAAACCCTATCTTCTCCCCTTGCAGAGTTAACCCTTTGTTGTTCATCCCAACCGATGACGGTTACTCTTCCGTGGTTTTCTACCCAGTCTTCGGTAGATGTAATCCCCTCCTTGTTGGTTATCATTATCCAGTATTCGATTTTGATATTTCCTTCCTTTTGCGGATAATTGCTCCGAGTAAGCAAATTTATCCCCAGCGGGTCCTCTTTCATTCACCGTTTGCCGGTAATGTCTGTTGCTTCCCCTTTTGATTGGCCATCTTTATCATACCTAGTTTGGTATTCCGATGCCTTTCTTTTCGGATGATTTATCCTTTTCTAACCTACAACCCGGTTATGGATAATCTTCCATGCGAGTATATTATCTACGTTTTGACGGCTATAGATAGTATATCTCATGCACTCCTTGGTCGAAGTCTTTTGTTGTTCTTCCCCAGTTGAGTAAGATTCGCATTCCTTGTGGAATCGAATGTCCATCCTATAAACAAGTCTGCTTTTCCAGCTTTCTTCAGGATGGTGAGTGTTTTGGAACACAAACAAATTCACGTTTTCGGACGATTTATCCTTTTCTAACCTACAACCCGGTTACGGATAATCCTCCATGCAAGTATATTATCTACGTTTTGACGGCTATAGATAATACATCTCATGCACTCTTCATTCGAAACCTTTCGTGTTTCCCCAGTTGAGTAAGATTCGTTGTCCCTTTGCGGAATCGAATATTCATTCTACCCCTTTTGCGGAGATAGTTTCCTTGTTTGTGCAATTTATCCCCAGTGAGTCATCTCTCGTCTACCCTTTTGTTGTTGGTAACGATTGTTTCTCCTTTTCGGCCGACTTATCCTTTTCTAACCTACAACCCGGTTATGGATAATCTTCCATGCGAGTATATTATTTACGTTTTGACGGCTATAGATAATATATCTCATGCACTCTTCGGTTGAAGCTTTCGTCTTTCTCCAGTCGAGTAAGATTCGTATTCTTTGCAGAATCGAATGCCCATCCTATAAACAAGTCTGCTTTTCTAGCTTTCTTCAGGATGATGAGTGTTTTGGAACACAAACCAATTCACGCCTTGGTCGGTCACCTGTTACATACCTACTACCCGGTATCCCTAGTGCTCCTTCTTTTCTACTCCTTATTTCGACCTCGGTCCCCGGTGGAGTCAGATTTTCCTGAGTTGAAACATACCTTTTTCAGGTCTTCCTCAGATGATTAGGTCGATTGATATCTCTCACCCGTTCACATGTCTTATATGTTCTTTCTTCCCGAGCTTGTTACTCACTAACCGGTAACACCTCATCCTTTTGCTTCCCCTGGAAAGTCTTTTCAGATTTCCCCAGCGAAGTTGTTGTTGTGATTCGCCTTTTGCTGTGTTGGCATACTCCCAATACATGCCTTTTCCCGGCAGAGTTGTCTTGTCAGCTCTTTCCCCAGTCTGAGTCCGAATTTTCATCCGAAGTATCCTTTGCAGATAGTCTTGCTGTGTTGGCGTATTTCCCAGCACACGCATCTTTGAGTCAGCTTGCGTCTTTCCATTGGATTTGTCTTCCTTTGGAATTCTTTTCCCCAGTTTGAGTCCTTTACTCCCCAGTAAAGTTCCCTAATTCTGAGTCGTGTCTTGCTCATGCATTTTTTTTCTTATCCCCATAAGAGTCCCGTTAGAGTCTCTGTCCCATGGAGTGCACTATTCCTGTGGATTTTCAATTTCCCCTGATTTCTTTTCTTCTTTGTGGACCCATATTCCCACAGAGATATTCTGTTTTACATACATACATTTGCATCATGAGGTCTCTCAGAGACCAAAAATTTGTCTCATTGTTGTTATTTAAGCCCATTCTACCTCGTCGAGACGAAGATCTTAACCTTCATTTCTCCGGCTAGAATGATCTTAAATAGGGGCATCTGTAAGACCCCAATTTTGTCCCTAAGATCCCTCATGACATCATATCATTGCATTTCATAACCTCAAGGATCTCTGAGCATCTTGCCTTCCTTTCCCTTTGGGTGGGACCTCTCTTGTGAGTGGTTTGAGATCACCAGGCATTGTTTGCATTGTATATCATTGCTCTTCTTGTTTTAATCACTAACCAAAAGCACCAAAAATATGTCATCTAACATTTGTTTTGCAGTCTAAGCAGTCATCAAGTCAGGCAATTCAAGGATTCCTTTGTACAAAAGCAGATGGTATTTTCTTGGTATGAGGACCACATGATCATTATCTTGAGCTTATATGAGCTAGAGGTTCATTTTGGAGCAAATTCCCCAAGTGGTTGAAGCTCAAATTCATCAGGCATTGCCAAGGTCATCTGAGGACCATATGATTAACTGTACAGTCAATTGAAGGCTTTGAGGTGTAGGAAATGATTTGAGACATCCCATTCATGTTCAAACAAGGCCTATTCATCATGTCAAACATCAATCTTGAAGATTTAGAAGTCAAATCAAAAGTTTCCCAAAATGAAAAGTGACTTGTAATTTCAAGTTGCCAAAAATGGCAAGTTTTTGGTCCACATTCAACTTGACTTTCCAACATCAAAGAAGCTTCAAATGAATTTTTGGTCAACATGAAAGTTGAAGATCTTTCTCTCCAATTTCCGAAAAGTCCAAGATCATGATCATCTGATGAATGGTTGAGGAGTTATGAACAAATGATTGCAAAGTGTTCTTGGAACTTCAAAGTGCCATAACTTTTGATCAAAAACTCCAAATTGAGTCCCTCTTTTTGCAATTTGCTTCTTGTGACCAATAGTTTCCAAATCCATCATTGCATTGCATGAAAATAATTCACATGATCATTTTCTCATTCAAGTGCATTTTGGAGGGAAAATGCATAATTCAAATTTGGTGCATCATACATGCAAAATTCCAATCCAATCTTGCTCATGAGTTGATTTTAAGTGATTTTGAACCATGCATGGCACTATTCACGTGTTCCTTTACCATGCATAGGTGTATTTGCTAATTTGGTCGTGCACCTCATATTTCATTAATTTTCCATTAGCCATTGCTTAATCTCAATCTCAGCATCATTAACACATCCTATATAAGTCTAATCATAACAGAATTTTCAGAAGAATCACATTCTAGATCTAGAAATTGATTTTCCCTCCAAAAATTCTCTCAATTGAAACTTGAATTTTCTTCACATAACTCATTGATTTTATTGCATAATCGTGTTCAACATGTGTTATTGAGTAGGATCTAGCTATTGGATTGAAGAATTGGAGCAAAAATCAAGCTACACAAGCACATGAAGATGAACATGGAAGCTTCAATTTGAGCAAGATCCAAGCCGTGTCAAGTGTTAATTTGTGCATAGAGCTTCATATCAAGGTTGGAGGAGAAAATTTGGACATTTTTGGAGCTTGAATCCACGATTTCAACTCACTGCTCTTCAAAGAGGTTGGAATTCGAATCTCTTGTTTCTTCATTTTATGCACATGATTAGGTAGAGTTTTCAATGCTGAGGATCCTGATGTGTTTAGATTCTGTTTTGGTTGAGAAATGAGTGAGATATGTTGAGTTGAACTTTTGATGTGCATTATGTTTTCATTCGATCCGTGCTTATTATTGAGAATTAGATCAAATGCTTGTGATACTCATGCTCCTGGTAATGAGACGATTCGAACCATGTATAGCATGCTTAATTCTGGAAAAAAAATTCATCATCTCCGCCGTGAGTTGGTCGGAGAAGACGACCGAAATTACTATTCTGGCCGCCTGGTGCGTGCGCTAGGGTTCCACTGTTACAGCGCCTTGAATGTTCTTGTCCTCGGTTCGAATCCGTGCCAGGCTTCTTTCATTTTTCACTTTTGATTTCCACTAATCCAAACGATGCGTTTTGATGCTGGTACGCTTGCAACCTTCACGTACCGGGTTCGAGTCCTGCGCATGGCATTTGTGTTATTCATTTTTTAGCGCTCTTATAATTGTAGTGACCTCTGTTCGATCCTTGGCCTTGCACATTTTCCATTTTATTTCCAGCGCTTTTTGATCTTCATGTCCTGTGTTCAACTCCTGGCCTTTGCACTTTTAATTCCAATTCACATTTCATTTTTTTATATGATTCACATTATTTCATGTTGTTCATTAATTTCAAAAAATCACTAAAAATAGCATACAAATCTAAATTAACTCAAACTTTTTTCCACATGTTTGCTTGAATGTCTATTATTTTTTGATGTGAATTTCCTAATTTGTGCATTGCTGGATTTTTAAATGTGCTTAATTGTTTGAACATGATGCAAAAATGACATGTTGTGCCAATTGTCTTGTGAAATGCTCATAGTTTGTCCAATTGCCTTGAAATTTGACATGCCTATTCATAACATGTGACATGATGTTTTGGCTTTTGTTTGGCATTTTTACCATTTAATCTCACTGTTTGGGACACATGGACATATGGTGTGACAATTTGTGTCACATATTGGATGTTGCTTTTGTGCATTTTCATTTACATGTCATATTAGCTCTTCTGGATTTCATTTTTGTATGATGCTTGTTCATAACATGTTGTGTGCACATAAAAAATTTCATGATCATTGGATTCATTTCTGTTTTAATGTGGATTTTCTATTATTGATGTCCAATTGTGATCACATTGTTTGCCTATGCCTTATCTTGTTCAATTGATGGATTTGCTTAATGATTTGGATTTGGTCCTTTTGAGGCTTTATTCTTGATTGATTGATCATGCTTCATGTGAAATCTTGACTTCTGTTTTGGTCATTTGCCTTGCCTTTGACCCTAGTCTTTGCACTAGTGGTTTGTACTCACCAATTGTGCTTCATGTTTCAGGTTTGAGCATTTAGCTTTGATGATTGGTGTGGCCTCATTTTTTGAGATGCCATTTGCTTTGATCACTAACTCCTTTTATGTTGTAGGTCCAAAGATGTGATGAACTCACTTGAGTACTTGCATTTGAGACTTGCATTATGTATAACTGTTGGATGTTACACTGTTGTCTGTTTGGTTTTCTGAATACCACATTAACTGTTTAAGCTTTTGTATAGGTACATTAGTTGCTAGCTAGCTCTTGCTTAGACTTTGCTTCGGAGTGTGGTTGATACACCACTGAGGTAGCTTAGCCCTCTTACTCCATGTAGTCTGGAAGTCCTGTCACCTTTTTGGCAGGCATTTGGTTGAAGTCCTCCTTAAGAGGCCATGTTTGTGATTGTTTACATTTGTGCTAAAGACCTCTAAATGAGGCATGTTACTTGTTAAGTCCTTCTAAGTGAAGAGGCAATTGACAGATAGAAGGGATTAGCAATCAATCCCCTGTTATTCAGTTGAGTCATCATTATGCTCGCACTACGTGCTGATGCTCTTGAATAAACACCCAAGATCTTGTATAGAGTCAGTCAAGTGGAATAGGGTCCCTCATTCTGGATCCCCACACTTTCTTTGTCTTAAGCTCACCCAGGCCAGGGTTAAGAGCATGAGGTCACATCCCCATTTCCTCATTTCATCAGCTTCACCCTAACTCTCAATGTTAGTGGTTAAGAGCTCACAGATTACCTGATACATTTGGCTTGTTTGTCGAGGTTGATATGACCCCTCTTGACTAAAGCCTAACCATTTGATTGAGCCTCTTGTTTGTATATAGAGTGTGATGCATTGTTTGCTTGATTGCCTTTCATGTGTGTGCATTTGCATGTTTGTTTTGTGGAGTTAGATGTAAGTCCATCTATTGGCATTCTGTTTCCTGTTTTGTTTTGTGGAGTTAGGTATAAGTCCAGCTATTGGCATCCTATTTCCTATTTCTCCATTCTTGGAGTTGGATGTAAGACCATCTATTGGCATTCTGTTTCCTCGGTTGTTGTGCAGGAGTTGGATATAAGTCCATTGATTGGCATTCTGTTTCCTCTTTTTGTTGTTCTTTTATGAACTTGCTTATTGCTTTTATCCTTGTGTTGCCTAATTCCAAAGGAACTTACTTGGATCATCTCTATGATCTTGAGAAAGGAACTCCTATTGTGGCTTTATCCCTTAATCCACCTCTTGCATGCTTAACCTTGATCCACATTTTCTCATCCCTAACCTTAAACCACAAAAACTTTTGTGCAAATATTTAACTTGTTTTCAACATTAGAAACTAGGCCTTATGCCTTTGATTTTCAAACTCTCTTTACATAATACTCATTTTGAAATAAACTCTAATTCATACTTTGACTTCATCTTTGTGAATACTTCTAATTGGTTAATTCAACCCCACTCAATTGCTTTTGTGGCCCATGTCCATTTCTTAATCAAATTTTCATGCATTAGCCATAGATCTGAATTATCTTAGTGGTTGATGTGAATCTCACATTTGTCCTTAGTGATGGACAGTAAGTCTTCCATGCTTATTATAGGGCATAATCCCTCACTAGCATGTCGAAGCCATCCTCACATGGTGGACTTGTGGTTATTCAGGTCGAGTTTTCTCCCTTTGATAATGAAAGACCTTAAGGCTTTTGTTTAAAATCAATCCACACATTATTTTGAAATTTTTTACCCGAACTACGGGGTTTTGATCCTTATCTTTCATGAAAAGTTACGTAGGCAATGAGTTCATCCATCCAAACACAAAAATATAAATAAACTTGTACATTCTTTTCTCATCTCTTCAATCATGTTTGCACAAAATATTTTCATAAACAATAACATACAACAAGTTGTGAAAAGGGCTCCCTAGGAGTACCTAGGATGTTGTGGGTGCCTAACACCTTCCCATGACATAACCAACCCACTTACCCAGATCTCTGACCCTCTTTTGCTAGTTTTGTTTGTAAAACTTTATAGGTTTTTGTTCGCTTTCTAACCATTCCTTTGGATAAATAGAAGTGCGGTGGCGACTCGACTTTGTATGATTTACCTTGGATCTAGTTAATATTTCCAATGGTGACGAATACACCGCTACATTCACAACTTTTTTTTATAGAATTATTTGAAAATTGAATAAAATTGTACACAATAATATGTAAAGGTTATAATAAATGGTATTGAATCCCATGCAGTCAAAATTTTGCCGCATTCAGGTTGTTAAAATGTTATTAACTATTTAATTTTGATCTCACGACCAAAAAAATAAATTGGAATTTCTTAAAATTATTAGTTTTAAATTAAAATGGGTTGATCTTGATCGCTGGCAGAAATGAAAGCATGATTATTTGAGGTAGGAAATATGGATATATAATAAAGAGCGCAAGTATAATATATTAATTTAAGAATAATTAGTAGTATCATTATAAATAATAAATTATTGGGAAATAAGAAAATGGAGATGAAAATGTATGGATAATTACACCTTTTTATAGAAAATTATGCATAAAGGAAGATAAATTGAAAATACATCTTAACATGGTTAGTTGTGTTAGACTATTTGTATGCATACACTTAAAAAAAACCAAATCAAATATACAACAAAGATCAAGATACACAAGAGGCATCAAATCAAAACCCGTTAAAAAGAGAGTCTAATGCTTGGGATACCAAGTTTGTTTAACAAGAAATCTTTGCCTATACTATTATGCAAAAAATGAAATCAATTATGAGATTTAAAAATGAACCTGATGGTGGCTAGAGAATCAACACAACCATTACCTTCCCTAATGGGAGACCAAAATTCTCATATCACGAGCAATAGCTACACAATTCAACCATCTAGCCTTTATTCTCTGAGGAACTAACGTAACATTTGTGAAGACTTTCACCATAATAGTGGAATTTGATTCAATCCAAAGACTATTACATCTTATATCCCTAGCTTGCTCCACCGCTGTCATGGATGCAGACAACTCTGCATACATAACATTATCATCACCCAAGAAATTAGTAAAGCTTCCCCAAAAGCCAGTTGACTCATTTCTAAAGATTCCCCCACAAGAACAAAAAGAAGGAACACCTCTAGCTAAACCATCTATGTTACATTTGATCCACCCCCTAGGAGAGGGCTTCCAAAGAATGCTAATGCTTTTCTTGATTTTAGGTTGATGGATATTAATCTTAAATTTCTTGAGAATGCATAAGTTATTCATAGAAGAGTTAAAATCTTTCCTAGTTTGATTTCCAGATAAACTAGTAGCAGCAACAATGGAAGTAACACAAGATTTCCAATGAACCAATTTTTCATCATATCTGATTATGTTTTTGGCTTTCCAAATCTCAAAAAATATATTGACCAGATAAGCATTAAAAGTAACTTTCAATTGAGGAGTCCAGTAAATGTTCAAGGCTTGCTTGTAATCCAAGAAAATCTTGATAGGGAGGTGAAGATTGAAAAAGTCGGAGAACCATTTCCAAATTTGAGAAACAAATTTACAGTGAAAGAAAATATGAGTTGTAGATTCACATTCCCTATTATAATGAGAGCACATAGAAGTGAAGGCAAATCCTCTTATTGACATGTTTTCATCCGTAGGTAATCTATTATGCATGTATCCCCATACCAAGATAGATTTAAAATGTGGGATGCAAGGGTTCCAATGGAAATGGAACGAGTAGCCGATTTATGTATAAAGGGAGTGGTGAAGCGTTGTTGATTCAGTGGTAAAATCAATAGCGATTTGATGTGCTCTAGTCCATTGATGGTATTGGGAGTGAGTGGACAATATCAATAACATACCTATGATTCCCAATGAATCGATACTGCATTTGCATGTAGATTTGAGGTGGTGTCACATTGCATATATACCTGCATTGTGAATGAACTAATCTAAATGATATGATGTGTAATATATTTGAAGTATGTTTAATTTGATGATGTATGAGTACTTGATGATGAATAAATGATTATAGATGCGTGGGTGAGTGATGGATATGTGGTGTTGTTGTGATTTGATGATGTAGATGTTTGTGATATGCCCTTTTTAGGTATTGCACCCCTATATTATTTGAGCTTATTCTCACCTGTTAGGGACCAATTAGTACTACTTTTTATATCATTTTATTGGTCCCTTTTACCAAACTTTGATGTAATTACACACTTTTATTCTTATTAATTTGTATAAATGCAATTAGATTTAATTTATTTTGTTTTGAATAGTTATTTCACAGATTTGTTAGTTTTGTAGAATTTTTAGATGAAAGAGCTTTTGGAATGTAACATCACAAATTGGAATATTTTGGATGAAGCTTGCAAAGCAAGGAAGCTGGGAAAGCTTCAGTTCGCGCCGCGAACCTCCTTTGCGCCGTGAAGGCTGCGAATCCAGCAAGCTGATTTTGGGCCAAGAGTGTTGTCTTTCATGACCAGCTGTCTTGCCATTTTGGTGTCTGTCTTGGAATAGCTTTTCTGCTTTGGATGGAAATGATCAATTAAGGAAATGTCAACTCTTTTAGGATAGGAGAACACATTATTCTAAGACATTCATTATCATTCACACATTGATACATTGAGATTTTTTGTAAGAGAGAAAAACAAAGTTTTTCTTCCATTAACATTCTGCTTTGTAACAGTGATGATGAGGAGCTAAACTCCATTTTGTCAAGATTGGAGGTAGTAGCTATTCTCACTTATTTATGTATTCCAATCGATTTTTATATATGATAAAGATTGTTGATGTATTGAATACTGTTTTTGCCCTAAGTTGAAAACCAGATTTGAGTAGTTGTTGAAAGAGATTATTTGAGTCTTGACATAAAACAGATTTTCAAGTAATGAATAAGTTGTAGAGATAGATTTATTCATTACTCTTCTTTGGTATCAAACATTAAAGATTGCTATATTGATAGTTAGGTGGAGAGATCGTCTAAGGATCAATATAGTGATTATCACAATATCATTTAGACATAAATGAATTTGAGAGGATACTTGAACATCATCAATAATCTTAAATCTATATAGTTATCATAAGGAATCATAAGCATTTAGAATAGTGAACTCCAATCTTGCCAAGCTTTTACATTTGATTAAAACCATTTTACTGTTTTTAGTGACATTTACTCACAAGATAATTTTCCAAACAAAACAACTTTGTTACTTTTCAAACTTATAACAATTTGGATTATAGAACGGCGGTAATAACAACCAATCTCTGTGGATACGATATAAAAATATTTGCCGAAGATATACTTTTCAACAAATTGGCGCCGTTGCCGGGGATTGGTGTTCGATATTACAAGCATTGCAATAATTCATTGTTTTAAGTTTTGTTACTTTTATTACTATCCCTCTTTTGTTTCACTCGGTTTGTTAGTTTTGTAGATTCTAGTGCATGCGAGGAAAAGCTACCAAGGAGAAATTTCAATTCGATCCCGAGATTGAAAGAACGCTTCGGAAGCTCAATAGCAAAACACGAAGAAGACGGAAACTAGCCGAAGAGAGGAACCGGAGAGAAGAAGCATCTACTTCCGCACTTGTTCCAATCAAAGAAGTGGTTGTAGAGGCTTGTGACGGAAACATGGCGGATGACAATCGTACCGAAATGTCCGCTAATAGTCCAAGAAGAAATGCTCAATTTGCCCGTGGAGGAAGAAATACGGAGATGAAGACCAGAATCCTCCAACTTCTCTATGCAAACCCATTCACCGGAATGGACCATGAAGATCCGTATACCCATCTCATTAAACTCTATGAGATTGCGGGTTCTACGGGAATTAATGAAACGGGTGAAGAGGCATTATTCAAAAGGATGTTCCCACACTCCTTAGTGGGAAAGGCAAAGGAGTGGTACCTTGATCAAGCACCGAGAGTGATGACGGATTTGAATTTGCTAGAAGAAAAGTTCTTAGAAAGATATTTCCCTCAATCCCGATTCATGGAAGCCAAAACGGCTATTGCAGTATTCACTCAAGGAAGCAACGAGTCTCTAAATGAGGCTTGGGAAAGATTCAAGTCAATGTTGAGAAAATGCAAGGGTCATGGTTTTGATGAGCTCACTCAAATCCATATTTTTCTAAACGGGCTCCAATCAACTCACAAGACACTTTTGGATGCTAACGCGGGTGGCTCACTTATGTCAAAGAATGCGGAAGAAGCTAAAGTCATTATTGATCGGATGGCACTCAATGATCGCCAAAGTCAACATGATCGTAGCCCTTCACAACGTAAACCGGGAGTTCTTGAGTTGAATACCAATGACGGCATTCTTGCTCAAAACAAGCTACTCTCTCAACAAGTGAAGTTACTCACTCAACAAATGGCCAAGCTTCCACAGCAAATGAAAGAAATTCAAGGGTCTCAAGTTCGACATCAAGTAGCATGTTGCGAATTATGTCAAGGGGATCATCCTACTGGTTTTTGTCCTCCACTAGAATAAGTGAGTTATGTGAACAATCAAAATCAGGGCTATCAAAGACAACCTCCTAACAATCAAGGTTACCAACCAAGAAACAATCAAGGCTATCAACCATCAAGGTTCAACAATCAAAATTTTCAGCAGCAAAGTCCTTATCAACATCCAAATTCTCAAGGACAGCAGTCGCAAGGAGGAAGTTCCAAGCTAGAGGACACTCTTCAACAATTCATGCAAGCTTCCATGGCAAATCAGAAGAGTAATGAAGCAGCAATTAAAAATCTGGAAAATCAAGTAGGCCAACTTGCGAAGCAACTGTCAGAACAAAACACAGGATCATCATTTTCCGCTAACACTTAAACCAATCCAAAGGAGCATTGTAAAGCAATTGTCACGAGGAGCGGTAAAGAGTTGATAAGTGAAAAAAGTGAGGAAATTACAGTAGAAAATGATAGGGATGAAGTGCTGGAAAAAGAGGACATGGTTGGTGGAAGGGAGAAAGTGGCTGGAACTTCACAGTTCGCGCCGCGATCCCCCTTCGCGCCGCAAAAAGAGCAGGATTTGTCAGCAAAGGAGCAGCCTGAATTAGAGGTGAAAAAGAATGCTGAACCAAGAAAGAAGAAGAAGAAATGAGAGAAAGGTGTGAGCGTCATTCCCACCCAACATCTACCTTATCCACATGCTCCATCGAAGAAGGACAATGCTAGGCATTATGCACAGTTCATGGACATATTCAAACAACTTCAAATTAATATTCCATTTGCCGATGCATTAGAACAAATGCCACGGTATGCAAAGTTCATGAAGGACATTCTGACAAAGAAAAGGAGACACGTGGAAGACGAAACCATATTGCTTGATGCACGTTGTAGTGCCATCATTCAAAAGACTCTCCCAAGGAAGGAATCCGATCCGGGCCGAGTCGTTTTACCGGTAACCATTGGAAGCACATACATTGGTAATGGTTTGATTGACTTGGGGTCTAGCATCAATTTAATCCCCCTCTCCATTGTTAAAAGATTGGGGAATGTTGAGATCAAGTCGACAAGGATGACTTTACAACTAGCCGACAAGTCTTCCACTTCACCATACGGAATAGCTCAAGACATGTTAGTGAAAGTGGACAAATTCTTGTTTCCGGTGGATTTCGTGATAGTAGAGATGGATGAGGATCGTGATGTGCCTTTAATTCTTGGAAGACCATTTATGAAAACAGCCCGGATGATGATTGACATAGATGATGGATTAATGAAGGTGAGAGTGCAAGACAAAGAGGTGACCTTTAATCTTTTTGAAGCTATGAAGCATCCAAATGACAAGCATGATTCTTTCCGAATTGACGCAATCTAAGAGGAAGTAGTGGAGGTCACAAACCAAGTTCATATTTCTAATCCTCTAGAAAGATCTCTTATCGGAGCATACAATGTGTTGACCGAAAATGAGGAAAAAGAGATTGAATCAATGTTGCATGAGTTAGAATCTTGTGGGGAGCTTACTTATCAAGAAGGAACAAAGGAGGACTTGGATGCGATGAAGAAAACGGAAGAACCAAAATTAGAGTTGAAAATGCTTCCTTCACACTTGAAGTATGTTTTCCTTGGTGACGAATTTACCAAACCAGTGATTATAAGCAACACCTTGTCCATAAAAGAAGAATACAAACTGATACAAGTGCTGAAAAAGAATGAATGTGCAATAGGGTGGGTGTTATCTGACTTGAAGGGTATTAGTCCGGCCTATTGTATGCATAAGATCATGATGGAGGAAAATTTCAAACCCATTGCACAACCTCAAAGGCGTCTAAATCCATCGATGAAAGAGGTAGTCAATTTGTTGAAAAGTATATCTTCGGCAAATATTTTTATATTGTATCCACAGAGATTGGTGGTTATTACCGCCGTTCTATAATCCAAATTGTTATAAGTTTGAAAAGTAACAAAGTTGTTTTGTTTGGAAAATTATCTTGTGAGTAAATGTCACTAAAAATAGTAAAATGGTTTTAATCAAATGTAAAAGCTTGGCAAGATTGGAGTTCACTATTCTAAATGCTTATGATTCCTTATGATAACTATATAGATTTAAGATTATTGATGATGTTCAAGTATCCTCTCAAAGTCATTTATGTCTAAATGATATTGTGATAATCACTATATTGATCCTTAGACGATCTCTCCACCTAACTATCAATATAGCAATCTTTAATGTTTGATACCAAAGAAGAGTAATGAATAAATCTATCTCTACAACTTATTCACTACTTGAAAATATGTTTTATGTCAAGACTCAAATAATCTCTTTCAACAACTACTCAAATCTGGTTTTCAACTTAGGGCAAAAACAGTATTCAATACATCAACAATCTTTATCATATATAAAAATCAATTGGAATACATAAACAAATGAGAATAGCTACTACCTCCAATATTGACAAAATGGAGTTTAGCTCCTCACCATCATTGTTACAAAGCAGAATGTTAATGGAAGAAAAACTCTGTTTTTCTCTCTTACAAAAAATCTCAATGTATCAATGTGTGAATGATAATGAATGTCTTAGAATAATGTGTTCTCCTACCCCAAAAGAGTTGACATTTTCTTAATTGATCATTTCCATCCAAAGCAGAAAATCTATTCCAAGACAGACACCAAAATGGCAAGACAAGCTGATCATGAAAGACAGCACTCTTGGCCCAAAATCAGCTTGCTGGATTCGTAGCCTTCACGGCGCGAAGGAGGTTCGCGGCGCGAACTGAAGCTTTCCCAGCTTCCTTGCTTTGAAAGCTTCATCCAAAATCTTCCAATTTGTGATGTTACATTCCAAAAGCTCTTTCATCTAAAAATTCTACAAAACTAACAAATCTGTGAAATAACTATTCAAAATAAAATAAATTAAATATAATTGCATTTATACAAATTAATAAGAATAAAAGTGTGTAATTACATCAAAGTTTGGTAAAAGGGACCAATAAAATGATATAAAAAGTAGTACTAATTGGTCCCTAACAACTCTCCCCAACTTAGCATTTTGTTTGTCCCTAAACAAAAGTTTCCACCCTCACAACCAAAACAATGACACAAAAGATTTAAACAGGGATTTACCAAGGACATTCAAATGGTTCAAAAGTGTTTGGCAATTTCTCAATCCACCTATCTCAATTCTAGATAAAACATGAATAAGGAAAATGGTTGAGTGCAAAAATCATTCCAAGGAATTCAAAGCCATATATGTCAAAATTGAATCAAACTTACACACACATCATAATAATGATGAATAACATGAATGGTTACTTTCACTCATCCAAACAATTAAATCAACAACAATTCAAATCATGCGGTTATCACAACAAATACAAAATCATGTGAAAAATGAGAATCAAGAGGTCTTTCAAAGATTGTAATGTGGCTTAGGTTACAAGAAAGGACATGATTAAGAGAATTTACAAAGTTGCTTATCCTAAGGGAGCATTCCCAAAAATTCAACTCTACACAATTTCCCTTTCTTTGATCCCTATTTTTTTTCTTTTTCTTTTTACATCCACACAACCACGAGCATTTTCTTTGCTTTTTTTTTTGCTCTATGGTTTCAAGGGTGATTTCTTTTTCTTGTTTCTTTTCATATTTTCACCCTTTCATAAAAACTCACTTTTCCAAGTTTCTAATCAACTTTTCACTTTACTCTCCCCAACTTTAGATTCCAAAACCAAATTTATTCAATAATGCTCCCTATTTAGAAATAAGCAAAAGGCAAAATTTGCAAACAACTTGATTTGGGGTTTCAATTGACACGAAAGAAATTAGGATTCATTTATTCCACAATTTTCAATTGATTTTTCAATGATCAATAAAATGAATCCTAAAATAAGCTCAAAGGGGTTTAACTAAGGATTATTCCTCACAAGGTTAGTTGATTCAAACTTTTTGGTCAAGTGGTTTTTCTCACAAACAATGCCTCTATCATTTTCAAAATTTTCACACAAAAATAGATTGATGCATCATTTATCATGATAAGAATGAGTTAAAATAATGCTTGGTTTCCCACTTTTAAGTGTACAATGGAAAGCTTCCTCACAATTGGTTAAGTCCTATTTTGATTCAAAGGTGACATACATTTCAATGAGTTTATGATATGAAATTTGCACACACCATCAACTACTCATGTTAAGTCTAGAAAGCGATAAAGTGTACCTTGAAATGCCAAAACTAATTCTCATCATCACCACTCGAAGTGTTCTATGCTTCTTTCTTTGCGATCATTTCTCGGTTGCTTTAAGCTTGACTTAAGAGTAAGAACAATTAAACAAAAATATTGGTAAACCAGTTTGATTGTAACACACTTAATTCTCAAATAGTATTCATGTAATTATCAAAACAACTAACAAAAAACAAAGTTTTGGTGAACTAGAGCCACCCAAAAGTACATCAAAATTTTTCAAAAACAAAAATAATACAAAGAAACTCAAAATGACAACAACTCCTCAAATTCACCAACTCCTCAATCCTCCTCCTCTTGGCCACCACCTACATCACCAAGGACATCCTCCATCTCCTCATTAGGGTTTGCACCACCTCCTACACCCCCCATAAAATTTGGCCTGCCCTCAGGCCAATTAGCATAAGCCACATATTCCGCCTGAGAAGGAAATGTGCGAGCTTCGGGTGCAAGGAACGTGTTCTGGAATTGCTGTTGCATAGCATCAAAGATAAATGATTGAGACCTCCTAGAGGCCTCAAAGCTCTCGCAACAATAATCGGCAAACACCATCTAGTCAAAGACTGGAGTAGTGTGGGGTCGGGGTCGGGGTCGTGGTCTGGATGACGAAGTTCCAGCTCCTTCGGTTCTATCCATTTGGCTTTGGCAGGACCTATTTAGATAGGCATCGTTAATCACACTAGTGATAGAGAAATGCACTTCATCCGGAATGTAAACATTTGCCCGTTGGCAAAGTCCCATGATCAGCCCTGGGTACGCAAGCACACATGCTTTACCACCGAATTTGGTTCCACTTATAGCCATCTTTCTCATTTCTCCCGCGATGATTGATGCTACATCCACAGATTTTCCGATCACAATGCAGTATAGCAAACATCCTACATCCAGAGGGATTGTGGTGGTGTGGCTCCTTGGTCGAATGTTGTTCAACAGCAACACAAAAAAGCCCTAGCTTCCAGATTAAAATTTTCTCTTTTCCAAGATTTTGGGAGTCCTTGCTCATTTAGATCAAATGATTTTCCTCTAAGGCACAGGCACAGGGTGATTTGATGATGTAGATGTTTGTGATATGCCCTTTTTAGGTATTGCACCACTATATTATTTGAGCTTATTCTCACCCCATTTTTGTTGTGTGGCCTATGTGCTCCTCTGAAGTACATACAATCAAGTATAAGCCGTTTGAGTTAAGGACAACATCGATGCATCTTTAGCTATTTATCTTTGAGTCTTAGAGGAGTCGCTCTAATATGTAGCATTGGGGATGTGTTGTTCGCTTTTTACTTGTTTTATGCTTTACTTATGTTGAAGTTTTGTTGTTCATTTGATGTTGAGGTTTATATTCCAAACTTATTGATTTCCACTGCTGAGTTTTACCGAGTATGTTATGTTGACGTTTTTATGCTATGGTGAAATATGCGTAACACTTTGATCATGGAGTTTCATTTTAAATTATTTTCTCAATTGTCTATTCATGGATTAGGGTGTCACACTTTCACTTTCTATGATCTCTATATTTATGTCAGTGACAACAAGAAGAAAACGAACACTCTTATCTACTCCACTTGATCCTTCCCCTTGTAAGTTAGCAATAGTATCCTTATGTTTCTTGTCTAAGGTAATTGTATTTGTATCATTTGTTGAAGGATTTTTCCTAATTGGGATGTACATTGTATTATTACTTGTCTTATGTTTCGTGTTAGGTTAACCCCCTCCTTTTCCTACTTCTGACATTTCCTTTTGTAGTTACCCAATGAGTGACCAATGCAAGTGCATAATGAACAAAACTCATAGACATTCTCATAATCAATATCCATAAAGAAATAAAACTCAACCCTTTCCACTAGGATTTTGTAACTAAATTCCTTTGTGAGGTATAAATCCACCAAGACTCTAACAAAATGCCTAAAAGGCCTATCAAAGGATGACTTATTAGAATCTAAATATATGGATATGGGTGTTCCCATACTACTAGATATTTCAAAGATTAGCCTAGGTCTCCAATACTCATGCGATAAATCAGGTATTCTAATCCAAACTTGTGTAGAATTTTGTTTCAAATTAGAAGGAATGAAGTCTCGAGTCCAAGGAAAAATATTTAAAACCCCTAGATTTAAGCTTTAGGAGTTCACAAACTTTACTCAATGCACATCCTCTAAAGAAGAAAACAAAAATTCAAAAAATTCTTTCCTTAAAGATGTAACCCCCAATTTACCTAAAGAAGCCCATAACTCCAATATCTTGAGCCTCAAGGAAGCCATGGTAAGAGGTGTTATACCTTTAGACAGGATTATTCTATCATTAAGATGATGCTTGCAAGCTTTAACTCCAAGATTGTATTCATCCTCATGTATGATGATGGCCAACCTATCTCCTTTAAGGAAAGGAATCAGAAGTTGAGTTTATGGAATGTTGGAAATGTTATTGTTGACCACCGATGCAAAAGACCATTTTGTTTTTGTAGTATGCTTTGTTGAAATATAAGGAGAAGAGGGTTGATGATTCATTTATGGGAAGAGTGACCGAACATCCGTGGTTACCACGCAAGAAGATGAAGAAGATGCACTTTTAAGGTCAATAGTGTTCTATATATCCCCCCCAAAAAAGGCCCTAACAAAAAAAAAGTTGAACTCGCCCTAAATTCAATAAGGAAGAACCAGATTAACTAGAGGAAGGGACGAGTGTAAGGAAAACCCGAATTTTAGAAACGTGGGTGGAGGCGAGAACATGATTTTAAAACAGCGTGAAGGCAAAGACGGGTGCGGAAAAACCTGAATTTTAACGAGAGTAAAGGAAGGGACAAAGTTGTTAATACACACCCCAAACCCACCCGACCTACTCAAAATCACTAAATTATTCTTATATTTATTGATCTTATTACACATTTACCCTTATTAAAATAGTATTTTATTTTAATAATTAAATATTTAAAATTTTAATTTTTAAAAATTAATGTTATATGACTCATTTATCTTAAATGCTGCTATTAATTTTAATTATTGATTTTTGATGCTATGAATAAATGAAATACAAATATTTGAAAATGCATAAATACATTTTATTTTGATGAAAAAGTTATAATTTATGGGGACGGAGGTGGGTTGGACAAACCCACCCCAGTAAGGGTAGTAAGGGTAGGGATAGTTGTTTATAGTTTGTTTAGAGTCTTACGTTAGGTAGGTTTTCAATACAATCTTTCTATTTTAAATTTAAATTGTTTATATTGTGTCATATTGTGACCTTGAAAATTTGATGACTTGTAAGTTGTATTTTTTATCTCTAAAATTTCACAAATAACACATCGTTTGAAATATATATCAATTTTAAATTAAAAATATAAGAGAAAAACAAAAGATATTTAAATATAAAATAGGAAAATTAAAGTCACAAATTAATTTAAATCTGACACACACACGCTTAAAAATTAATAGTCATGTAAATTTGACATAAAAAATGAGTTTGTGGAATCACATTTCATACTCTCATATGAGAATTTGTCCTAACACCCTTTAATTGCATCTGTTAGTCCCTAATTTTTCCTAATATCAAAAATATCCTTTTCATTTATTGCATTAACAAACTCGCGTAAAAAAATCTGGCATGTCGTAAAAATATTCGGTAGGCCAATTAAAAAATTCGATATATATTTTTTTTCTTTAAAAAAAACGAACTGTGTCAAAATTCACTAGTCTTTTTCATAAACACTAGAGATTACTAGATTTTTCCATAACCCCGAAATATTCAATAGTGTTAATTTACCAGTTTTTAAAAAAAACCAAAGATTACTGTTTTTTTAAAACTTCAGTAATTATCAAAATTTTCCCATAGCCTTGAAAAATATGGTATTGTTAATTTTTAACGGCTGGGATTTTGCCAACACTTTTGTAGGATTGGGATTTTGCTACTGAACACTGTAACAACCCATTTTTTTTAAGTATTTATTTATTATACTATTATTAAGATATTTTAATTTAATTATGTGGAGTATTAATTAATTAATTGGTGTATTAATTCATTATCTAGTGGATAAAAGAAATAAGTAAATAATTGAATTAATTAATTAAATTGGTGTGCATAGTGAGTGGTTAATTATTTAAATTTAAATAGAGGTATTTAAATATTAGGTATTATTGGGCCTAGTGATTAAATTAGATGATTTAAGCCCGACTAGAATACTATTATAAATAGTAAGAGTGAAGGAAGTGAGAACTATAATTCACTTGAGCACTGAAAGCAATAGAGAAAGAGGAGAGGAAAAGTAAAGAGGAGTCAGGGTTCCATCAAATTAACAAGGTAAGGGGGGAATCCTTATTATTATGGGTTAGTATAATCGGGTCAATGGGTAGGAACATGATTTAGGTTGAAGTCCTTAATTGACATGGTTTTGGAATTATTAGGTCTTGATAAATACTCTTGAATTGTGATGATTAAATTATGCTAAAACTGTGAATTAATATATAATTGGATGAGTCATAATTTTCTGAACGTGTAGCTTTTTACGGAATCGAAATCGGAGGTCCGGAAGTCCTCCAACGATGAAAAATGCGGGAAAATCTGCATTCTGTTTCGTGTTAGCGCAGGAACAACATTATGTTTTGCGTTAACCGGTTAACCCAGGGCGTTAACCGGTTAACACTATTATGATATTGAAAAAATTGCATTCTGTCTTGCGTTAACCGGTTAACCCAGGGCGTTAACCGGTTAACACTGTTAAAAATTGCCAAGAAGCGCATTCTGTTTTGCGTTAACCGATTAACCCAGGGCGTTAACCGGTTAACACTGTTTGGAAAGTGAAAAATTGATATTTAAATATTGTGTGCATTTTGGAATGAAATTTATGTGTATATATTTGATGATTGGCCTATATTGGTGAATAATATATTGTATGAATGTTTATGTATACCCTTATTGAATTGTGAATGATTTATGGTTATGGATGTGTATATGTAATCATAGATGATGTGTTGTGACGAATGTATATATGTACCAATTGTGAGTTATGGTGATATGTGGAATGTTAAGACGGTATAGATGGTCTTAATTGCATATGTGTTGGTATGTGTGCATTCATTCATAGCATGGTTGACTTCATTGTGGAAGTGGTGAAACTGTGGGTTCACATGAGTAGACGTTGATCCTTAAATGGGATTAGGCGTAGTATTAAGCGGTGATCCTTCATTGGAAACAGACGTAGCAGACGTTTATCCTAAATTAGGATTAGGCGTACTATTAAGCGGTGATCCTTCATTGGAAACAGATGTAGGGCTTTGGTCTTGTCCGGATCGGAAGCGTGGCTTGGATTCTAGATATTGAATCGGAAAGCGGTGAAACTTTGAGGTACCACATGCATGGAGTCACATTGTCTTGCATGGAGTCGTCTATAATTATGTGATCATTGAATGTATGTATTGATGTGGATGCGATGTACGTTTGAAATATGTGAGATGACTGTTGGTTAATATTATTGACGTGATTATACCAAGTGTGATGAATTCTTAAATTATATTTTAATTCATTGTGCCTTATTATGCTATTTCATAATGATTTGAATTCTCACCCTTTCTGTTTGAATGTTACCTTTACATGGGTATCGTGCAGATACTACAGAGTAGTATTGCTGGAGTAGGTTGACAGTAGCTCGCTCAAGAATAGATGGAGAGTTTCCGTATTTAGTTTGAAATTAGGTAATGAGTCAATGCTCTGGTCATGTAACACTGGGTAGATTAGTGGTATTGAACTCATATTTTATTTTGATATGCTTGATGTTATTAATTGTTTATCTGAATTTGAAGTGATTACTGAGGGATGGTCATGGAATGGGACATGAATCATTTTATGAAATACATGAGTATTCTTTATTTTCCGCTGCGAACGCATATTGCTTGAATATTCATGATAATTGAGATGTGTTATTTTGAATGACCAAGTGTATTGTTGGTTTTTGAAAGTCTTAACTTTTGAAAACGTCGATGTGACGCCCTTTTCTTTATATGCGTGCTTATTTACTCTGATTATATGATAAATAATTTGGGGTAGAAAAATGGGTGTTACATTAGTGGTATCAGAGCATGGTCGACCAGTTGGTCAATAGTAGTAGGTTTTCCGTGGTATTTGATTTGTGTTTCTGACACGATCGATACTGTTTGTTTGATGTTACGGGTTGTTCAGGACAATGGTTGCAAGCAGGAATGACGATGCCATTGCTGAGGCGCTGAGGATGCTGGCGGAATCCATGGGTCAGATCCATCAAGCGAATGCCCATCAAGCGAATACGAATACCGGTAACCAAAAGGGAGATGATGATGAGTTCCGTGCTTTAGGGAGATTCCAGCGGAACAATCCTCCTATCTTTGAGGGTGAGCATGCACCTGAGAAAGCTCAAGCTTGGGTGAAAGCAATTGAGAAGATCTTCAGAGTCATGAACTGTACTGATGCTCAGAAAGTGCAGTTTGGTACCCATATGCTTGAGAAGGAAGCTGAAGATTGGTGGAATAACACTCTTCATAGGTTTGAAGAAGACAACATTGAAGTTACTTGGACTCTTTTCCTTGATACATCCTTGGAGAACTATTTCCCAGAAGATTGTCGTGGGAAGAAAGAGGTGGAGTTCCTTGAATTGAAGCAAGGAAATGGTACCGTTGCTGATTATGCTGCTAGATTTCAGAAGCTTATCAAGTATTGTCCTCATTACAATACTGCTAATGCTGAGAGATCTAAATGTTTGAAGTTTGTGAATGGCTTGAGACATGATATCAAGAAGGCCATTGGTTACCAACAAATTACTCGTTTTACAGAATTGGTTAACAAGAGCCGGATTTATGACGAGGATAGTAGGGAGAGTGCTTCTGTCTACAAGAGTCTGAAGGGGAAAAACCAAGATCGGGGGAAACCATATGATGACAAGAGGAGACAATCTAGTGTTGGCAAGAAGCCAAATGGGGAAGTATCTTCTATTCCACTTAAGTGCTTCAAATGTGGTGTGGAAGGCCATCGTGCTACGAAGTGTAGTAGAGATTCTGGGAAGTGTTTCAATTGTGGCAGGATTGGTCACAGAGCAAACCAGTGTAGGGTTGGTTCATACGTAACTTGTTTCAACTGTGGTGAGAAAGGTCACATTAGTTCGCAATGTGATAAGCCGAAGAAGGAGCAAGTGAAGGGAAAGGTGTTTGCATTGTCTGGTGCGGATACCACTACCGATGAGAGACTAATCCAAGGTACGTGCTTTATTAATGGTACACCTTTGATTGCCATTATTGATACCAGTGCAACCCATTCTTTCATTTCTTTGGATTGTGCTAAGAGGCTGAATCTCATATTATCTGATATGCGTAGAAGTATGATTATTGATACACCTGCTATGGGTTCTGTTTCTACTTCCTATGTGTGTTTGAATTGTCCGTTGAGTATATTTGGTAGGGATTTTGGAATTGATTTAGTTTGTCTTCCGTTAGAGCAACTTGACGTGATTTTGGGTATGAATTGGTTAGAAGTTAATCGGGTGTATATCAACTGTTTCGAGAAGACGGTTATTTTTCCTGAGGTTGATGCTAAGGAAGATTGGTGTGTGTCTGGTAAGCAAGTTGATGAATCGGTGCAAGATGGTGCCGAGTTGTTTATGTTGTTGGCAACTTTGGATATTCGGGAGAAGAGGACGATCGAAGAACTGCCAATAGTTTGTGAATTTGCGGAGGTATTTCTAGAAGATATAAGTGATTTACCGCCGGAACGAGAGGTCGAGTTTTCGATTGATTTAGTTCCTGGAACTAGTCCTGTATCGATGGCTCCCTATCGAATGTCCGCTTCTGAGTTGAAAGAGTTGAAGAGTCAACTTGAAGACTTACTCGAGAAGAAGTTTATTCGTCCTAGTGTGTCGCCGTGGGGTGCACCTGTGCTATTGGTCAAGAAGAAAGAAGGTTCTATGAGATTATGTGTTGATTATAGACAACTGAATAAAGTGACAATTAAGAATAAGTATCCACTTCCGAGGATTGACGATCTGATGGATCAGCTGGTTGGAGCTTGTGTGTTTAGCAAAATTGATTTGAGGTTTGAGTATCATCAGATTCGTGTAAAGGCTGAGGATATTCAGAAGACTGCTTTCAGGACAAGGTACGGTCACTACGAGTACTCCGTGATGCCTTTTGGGGTGACGAATGCACCTGGTGTATTTATGGAGTATATGAATAGAATCTTTCATGATTATCTGGATAAGTTTGTAGTTGTGTTCATCGATGATATATTGATTTATTCCAAGGGCGAAGAGGATCATACAGAGCATTTGAAGGTTGTGTTATCGGTGTTGAAAGAGAGGAAGTTGTTTGCTAAACTCTCTAAATGTGAATTTTGGTTGAGTGAAGTAAGTTTTCTTGGACATGTGATTTCGAGCCGTGGGATTTCTGTGGATCCTACGAAGATCTAAGCTGTATCTCAGTGGGAAGCTCCTAAGTCTGTTGCTGAGATTCGAAGTTTCCTTGGTTTGGCTGGTTATTATAGGAAATTCATTGAGGTATTTTCTAAGTTGTCGTTACCGTTGACGCAGTTGACTAGGAAGGGTCAAGCTTTCATTTGGACTTCGCAGTGTGAAGCGGATTTTCAAGAGCTTAAGAGAAGATTGACTACGGCTCCTATTTTGACTTTACCGGATCCGTTAGAAACCTTCGTTATGTATTGTGATGCTTCTTTGTTGGGTTTGGGAGGTGTTCTGATGCAAAAAGGGCAAGTGGTAGCTTATGCTTCAAGGAAACTCAAAGTTCATGAGAAGAATTATCCGACGCATGATTTAGAGTTGGCCGCCGTTGTGTTTGTGTTGAAGCTTTGGAGACATTACTTGTTTGGATTGAGGTTTGATGTGTTTAGTGATCACAAGAGTTTGAAGTACCTGTTCGATCAGAAGGAATTGAATATGAGGCAAAGGAGATGGTTGGAATTCTTGAAGGATTATGATTTTTGTTTGAATTATCATCCTGGGAAGGCGAATGTTATAGCCGATGTATTGAGTAGGAAGTCATTACATATGTCTATGTTGATGATGCGAGAGTTTGAATTGTTGGAGCAATTTAGGGATTTGAGTTTGGTTTGTGAAGCGACGTCTTCGTGTGTTAAGCTTGGGACGTTGAAGCTTGCGTGTGACATTGTTGACGAGATTAGAGAAGGTCAGAGGTCAGATTTGAAGTTAGTCGATGTTATGACATTGATTAACCAAGGTAAAGGTGGTGACTTTCGGATTGATGAGAATGGTATCATGAGGTGTCGTGATCGAGTGTGTGTTCCGAATGTTATGGATTTGAGAAAGAGGATTCTTGAGGAAGGGCATAGAAGTGGCCTGAGTATTCATCCTGGTGCTACTAAGATGTATCAAGACTTGAAGAAAATGTTTTGGTGGCAAGGTATGAAGAAGGATGTAGCGGAATTTGTGTATTCATGTTTGACTTGTCAAAAAGATTGAACATCAAAAGCCGTCTGGTTTGATGCAATCGTTATCTATTCCCGAGTGGAAGTGGGATAGTATCTCTATGGATTTTGTTTCGGGCGTACCAAGAACATCGAGTAATTGTGAGGCGATTTGGGTCGTGGTGGAAAGGCTGACGAAGTGTGCTCATTTTATTCCGATGAGAATGGATTATTCGATGGAGAGACTTGCTAAGTTGTATATCGAGAGGATTGTGTGTTTGCATGGTATACCATCGAGTATTGTTTCGGATAGAGATCCGAGGTTCACTTCGAGATTTTGGGAAGGTTTGCAAAGTGCTTTGGGTACGAAGTTGCGTTTGAGTTCAGCATATCATCCGCAAACTGATGGTCAAACGGAGAGGACTATTCAGTCACTTGAAGATATTTTGAGGTCTTGTGTTTTGGAACAAGGAGGAAATTGGGATAGTTTCTTGCCTTTAATCGACTTTACATATAATAACAGTTTCCATTCAAGTATTGGAATGGCACCTTTTGAGGCCCTTTATGGTAGAAGGTGTAGAACTCCTTTATGTTGGTACGAATCGGGAGAGGGTGCTGTGGTTGGACCCGAGTTGATTCAAGAGACTACAGATAAGATTAAGATGATTCAAGGGAAGATGAAGGCTTCTCAGAGTCGTCAAAAGAGTTATCATGATAAGAGGAGGAAAGCTCTTGAGTTTGAGAAAGACGAGCATGTGTTCCTTCAAGTTACGCCAATAACGGGTGTTGGTAGGGCTTTGAAGTCGCGTAAGTTGACGCCGCGTTTCATTGGTCCTTATCAGATTTCCGAGAGGATAGGTGAAGTGGCATATCGGATTGCATTACCACCATCACTTTCAAATCTTCATGATGTATTCCATGTGTCTCAATTGAGGAAGTATATTGCGGATCCATCGCATGTTGTTCCGTTAGATGATGTGCAAGTACGGGATAATTTGACGGTTGATACATCACCTGTGCGGATTGAAGACCGAGAAGTGAAGAAGCTTCGTGGTAAGGATATTGCTTTGGTAAAAGTGATATGGGACGGAGTCGCCAATGGAAATATTACGTGGGAACTCGAGGATAAGATGAGGGAATCATATCCGAAATTGTTCGTTTGAGGTAAATTTTCGAGGACGAAAATATTTTAAGTGGGGGAGAGTTGTAACAGCCCATTTTTTTAAGTATTTATTTATTATACTATTATTATGATATTTTAATTTAATTATGTGGAGTATTAATTAATTAATTGGTGTATTAATTCATTATCTAGTGGATATAAGAAATAAGTAAATAATTGAATTAATTAATTAAATTGGTGTGCATAGTGAGTGGTTAATTATTTAAATTTAAATAGAGGTATTTAAATATTAGTTATTATTGGGCCTAGTGATTAAATTAGATGATTTAAGCCCGACTAGAAAGCTATTATAAATAGTAAGAGTGAAGGAAGTGAGAACTATAATTCACTTGAGCACTGAAAGCAATAGAGAAAGAGGAGAGGAAAAGTAAAGAGGAGTCAGGGTTCCATCAAATTAACAAGGTAAGGGGGGAATCCTTATTATTATGGGTTAGTATAATCGGGTCAATGGGTAGGAACATGATTTAGGTTGAAGTCCTTAATTGGCATGGTTTTGGAATTATTAGGTCTTGATAAATACTCTTGAATTGTGATGATTAAATAATGCTAAAACTGTGAATTAATATATAATTGGATGAGTCATAATTTTCTGAACGTGTAGCTTTTTACGGAATCGAAATCGGAGGTCCGGAAGTCCTCCAACGATGAAAAATGCGGGGAAATATGCATTCTGTTTCGTGTTAGCGCAGGAACAGCATTCTGTTTTGCGTTAACCGGTTAACCCAGGGCGTTAACCGATTAACACTGTTATGATATTGAAAAAATTGCATTTTGTCTTGCGTTAACCGGTTAACCCAGGGCGTTAACCGGTTAACACTGTTAAAAATTGCCAAGAAGCGCATTCTGTTTTGCGTTAACCGATTAACCCAGGGCGTTAACCGGTTAACACTGTTTGGAAAGTGAAAAATTGATATTTAAATATTGTGTGCGTTTTGGAATGAAATTTATGTGTATATATTTGATGATTGGCCTATATTGGTGAATAATATATTGTATGAATGTTTATGTATACCCTTATTGAATTGTGAATGATTTATGGTTATGGATGTGTATATGTAATCATAGATGATGTGTTGTGACGAATGTATATATGTACCAATTGTGAGTTATGGTGATATGTGGAATGTTAAGACGGTATAGATGGTCTTAATTGCATATGTGTTGGTATGTGTGCATTCATTCATAGCATGGTTGACTTCATTATGGAAGTGGTGAAACTGTGGGTTCACATGAGTAGACGTTGATCCTTAAATGGGATTAGGCGTAGTATTAAGCGGTGTTCCTTCATTGGAAACAGACATAGCAGACGTTAATCCTTAATTGGGATTAGGCGTAGTATTTAGCGGTGATCCTTCATTGGAAACAGACGTAGGGCTTTGGTCTTGTCCGGATCGGAAGCGTGGCTTGGATTCTAGATATTGAATCGGAAAGCGGTGAAACTTTGAGTTCACATTGAGGTACCACATGCATGGAGTCACATTGTCTTGCATGGAGTCGTCTATAGTTATGTGATCATTGAATGTATGTATTGATGTGGATGCGATGTAAGTTTGAAATATGTGAGATGACTGTTGTTTAATATTATTGACGTGATTATACCAAGTGTGATGAATTCTTAAATTGTGTTTTAATTCATTGTGCCTTATTATGCTATTTCATAATGATTTGAATTCTCATCCTTTCTGTTTGAATGTTACCTTTACATGGGTATCTGTCGCACCTCAAAAATGACGATAATGCGATCCCTCGCGATGGGACGCGGAAAAAATGTTGTTCGAACAGAGTCGCCACCGAACTTTATTTATTCCAATGAAGGAATAGGAAAATATCGAGAAAACCTTTATAGGTAAGAATAATGGTCATCGCAACCATATTCGGGTTCGGGAGTCGATTACGCAAGGGGAAGGTATTAGCACCCCTCACGTCCGTTGTACTCAACGGGAACCTTTTAGTCTGATTTTGCTATTTGACTGTTAATTGACTGTTATTTGCTTGCTTCGAGTGATTAGAATTGATGATAGATGTGGATGAAGACCTCAGGAGGGGAGAAATGGGAGGTTTTCTTATTAGTGTGCTCGCGAAGATACAGCAATCTCCTGCCTACGTATCCTTATAGTGCAATAAGGAAATCAGAGCATTCGTAGTTCGGGCTACTACGAATATTTGGTGGGTTTTGTTTTGATGAACGATTGTGTAGGTTGGCGTTCTAACGGCTAAACGTTGGCATGTCTACTCTCGGGGGAGGCTCTAGCACTGGTTTGTTGTGCGCATTAGAAAGGATTGACAGTGTTCTTTTTGAAAGGGTTTTGGTCACGCGGGGGTGACGAGTTGATTTGATGTGTTTGGGTTTGATTGGTTTCGTTTCGATCGCTCGGGGGCGAGAAGTTAGGTTTAATGTGTTTGAGACGTTTTTTTGAAGAACGACGAAAGATTGAGCAATGTGGTGTTCACCATGTCGCATCGCGCGAAAAACCGGCAGGAAAAGAAAGAACAACAGAGCCGCCACCGTGCGTTATTTATCCCAAAAGAGGGAAAGGAAACGCTCAGAGTAAACCTAGGAAAGAACATGGTCTCGCGACCAAAGAGAATGGGTTCGGGAGTCGGTTATGCGAAGGGAAGGTGTTAGCACCCCTACGCATCCGTCGTACTCGACGGGATCCACGCACAAAAGGAAGGAATATTGGTTGCTAAACACTGCTCAAATACTCACACACACTGGCTGAAAGAGACAAAAGAAACTGACTGAAACTGAACTCGGCAGGATACTGCATCCTGGGCCTACTTAGTCTATCAGGCATAGACATCAGAGTCGAAGTAGTTCGGACTGGGGAAACGACACATGCTCGCTAGGATGTCGCATCCTATGCATACGTATCTTCTCGGACGAGAGAAGAATCAGAGCATTCGTAGCTCGGCTAACACGCACACAAACAAACACAAAGCAAAGGCAAACATGGAGCCTGAATGCCAATCAATGGACTTATATCAGCATCCGAACCAAACACACGCACACTGGCAAACATGGAGCCCAAATGCCAATCACTGGACTTACATTGACATCCGAACCTAAACACACACACTCTGGAACCCAAATGCCACTCGATGGACTTACATCAGCTTCCAAGCACACAATGACATAACAAGTTAATAGGGAGTCGGGGACTCAAGCCTATAATTGTCAAACACACACAAAAGAAAAGAAAAGGCGCCCGGAGAGATCAGCTCAATCTCCTGCCTACATACTTCATCTGGTATGAAGATCAGGGCGATGTAGTTCCCCTACGCAGGGATAAAGGACTAGCCTAACCAGATAACAGAGGGAGACACAACTAGGGAGACTACGACTCGAGCCTAGATGTTATCATGCAAATCATCCCTAAGTTAAGGTTTCTAGCTAAATGGCACAAGGGCCAACCTATCCTAAGCATGGCTCACACAGGAAGCAAGCCACACACACACTTAACTTGCACAGGAAGCAAGCCAAGCAAAACCTACTTGCACAGGAAGCAAGTCTAAACTACTCCTAACTTGCACAGGAAGCAAGTCAAACAATCCTAACTTGCACAGGAAGCAAGTCAAACAATCCTATCTTGCACAGGAAGTAAGTCAAACAATCCTACAAGCACAGATAGCACACGCTATACACAAACAAGTGGCTCAAACAAGGGTTAGGTTTTAGTCAAGGGGTCATATCAACCTCAACAAACAAACCTCTGGAATGGGGTGAGTGTTGCTCTTAACCTTGCCATTGAGGGGCTAAGGTGAAGCAGATGAAAGGATGAAGTGAGGATGAGACCTCACAGCTCTTATCCCTGGCCTGGGAGAGCTCAAGACAAGAATGTGTGGGTTCAGAAAGTGGGAACCCTTCTACACATTTAAAACTGACTCAACTGTACAATTGTACAAGATCTTGGGTTTGTATCTGCAATGCATCAACACAGTGGCGTGAGCAAAGCAGATGACACACTGAATAGTGGGGGATAGATTGCATATCCCTACCTTCCACCAATTGCCTCTTCGCCTAGGAGGACTTTGACTCTATGCAAGGACAAAAGTAAACAGTCACAAACATTGCCTCTTAAGGAGGACTTCAGACAGTTGCCTGGCCAAGTAACAGGCCAGGTCTTCCAGACTACATGAAGTAAAAGAGACATACCTCAATGCAAATTGCTTATACAAGCAAAGCAAAGCAAAAAGTTCACAAGGAACTAAGCAACTAAAGCACCTGAAACAGTCAAGCAGATGTTAGTATACAAGTCAGGATTAAATCAAAATGAAACAGACATCAACCAGTCAACACAAGCAAGTGAATGTGCAAGGCACAAAGCTTAAGGCATGTGAGCCAAGCAACCTACAAAACAAAGAGGTTAGACAATGATATTTAATCAAGCTCAGTCGAAAGAATTGGTCTCAATGGCCATTTGATGGTTAACCTGAAATCACAAACTCAAAGGTGAGTAGCAGGACCACTAGGGCAAGCCTAGGGTCAAAAGTGAATGAGAAAGTCCAAACAGCAAGGGGTAAGTATCCAAAATCATGTTCAAACAATCAGGAAACAAAACCCATTGGGTTCACATTCATATCAATCACTATCATCATTACATGAATCATTTAGGTCAAAACATGGCAAACATAAGCTCATAGGAGTCAACAGCAAGATTTAACTCAAAAGCAATCTAAACATTTTCCAAAAATCCCCAAATAAATCATGATCAAACCTATCACATAGCATGGTAAGCATGTCAAATTTCATCCCATTTGGACAAGTGGAAGGCAGTCAATGAAAATCAGAAAGTCAAAGCAATTTTGAACATGCTCAATGAAGTCAACCAAACATGTGTCAACTCAGAAAAATCATAAGTCAAAGATGGTGTATGATAAATGAATGGGATCAAAGCCATGGCAAAGATGAGGATGTCTAGTTATCTCATGTAAAATTTCATGTCCATCTAGTAAAGTATGAGAATTTCACAAATGAAATGGGAACATGTGTCACACAAGGTCAACATATGACTAACCAGGGGAGAAAATCTCAAACAATTAGGAAATGCCACAAATAAATCCACAAAAAATCACATGTAAACTAGACATACAAGAGTAGGTTCATGCAAAAAATCAGATCAATTGGAGGTCAAGAAGCATGGTAATGAAAATCATGAAGTTGGACATCAATGGTGTGACACAAATTGTCACACCCTAATTCAAAAACTCATAACTCACAAACCACAAATGATAAATGCACAAACTCTACACCAAAATCACCATGAGTGTGTCTATTTTAAGCACAAAAAATTTGGGAGCCATTGGATGCATTCTCATCATTTCACAATTGATTTGGCAAAGTGTACAAAATTTGGTCACATGTCACAAACCCTAAGGCCATTTAAAAAAACCACCCATCCAAAAATTCTGGAAAAATAATGATAAAAAAGTAGAGATCATGATGAACACAACACAAAAAATCCCATTGAATTTGGATTAAAATTGAAGCTTTTATGATTTTTGCAAGATTGGTGATTTGAATGTGAAATTAATTGAATTAATATTTGAGAAAATGGCATTTTGGTAATATTTGAAGCCACTAACTAAAACACGGTCGTTTTGGCCTTACAAATGAAATGTTCCTATTGGTTAGAGCTGAAAGAGGCCATGCACGTGAGAAATGGGGAGGAAATTCTGGAAAAATGGATTTGGGAACTAGGGTTCATGTTCAAAAATCATGATTTCACAATCTTGTCCAAAAATCAAAATTGCATATATCATTGTGTTCATCAAACATCATACAACATGAATCCAACATTGTTTTCCATTAAAACCACACACAAGTCAAGAATCGAGCAAAAACACATTTTAATACAAAACTTCAAAACCATATATCTTCATGGATAAGCAATCATTTCAAAAAGTGAAAGCATCATGGCAATCAGCATGGATAGACCTACACTAAGCATGTATCAATTTGGAAAATCATGGAGCTCGAAAACTTACCAATTTGGAGGAACAGTGGTGATCTTGATGTTGTTTGTTGTTATTGAAGTGAGACAGTTGCTCAATGGCCTTCTTGATGATGAATGGTGAAAAATCCTTTGACTTGTGGAGGCTTGGAATGGAATTCAATGTTCAACCTCTTTGATGTGCAGGGTGTTATGTTGCTGTCATTGGTGCTTCACAATCACAGGAGAAAGGTGAAAAATCATGCTGTTTTGTATTATGCAGTATATTCTCTTCTTGAGTTTTGACAGGAAGTTTTGAAATGCAAAATAGCCAGGTCAGGTTTTGGAGGTTTGACTGATTGTTTGAAGAGGCAAGCAGAGTGAGGTTTTGAGTGAATGTGGGCCAAGGCTTTTCTTGCTGCAGGATTGGCTGCTACTTGTTTATTTTTGACAGAAGAATGAAGTGAAGTTTGCTAGGTTGGTAATGTTTGCTGTTGGATGGTGGTGGAATGCAAGGCCAGGCTAGGTTTCTTTTGGTATTGTGGACAAGGTTTGGACAGGAAATGCACAAGCAAGGTGAGTTGGAGTGAGTGTGAGAGGGCAAGTGTATGCAGTTGGTTCTTCTGCTGTTTGACAGGTTTTAGTGAGCTTGGCCAAAGCAAAATTCAAATGCAAGTAGCAAGGTGTGATTTGGGAGGGTGTTTGATGGCTCCTCAATGTGACAGAACATGGATGGAAAATCCTGCATCAAGCCAAGCCATGTTAAGTTATTTGGTGTTCTTTTGGAAATTGTCTTGAAAAGTGCAAGGAGAGGTTTTGGAGAATGAGTGAAGAGTGTTTTGGTATGCTGGCTGTTTTTCATAGCAGAAAAATGGTGAGGACCATTGTGCAAGGCAAGGCAAGTTAGGTTTAGGTGCTTTTGTTTTGGACAGAAGAAGTGAGATGCAAAATAGCAGGGTAAGAGCAGTTAGGATGAGTTGGAGTGAAGTTTTTGGTTTTTCATGTGTTATGCTACTGCTCGGGCCAAGCTGAATTCAAACATGACAAAAAAAATCTGATGCATGAGGTTTGCCCTTTTGCTGTTCCTTCTGCTGTTGGCTATTAGCAGGGTTTTGTTTTGGAAGTTTTGATAGCCTTTTGGTCAAATGGCCAAGGATCATTTTCAGCATGGTTCATGGAGGTATGGTCTTTTTGACAGAAATTGCAACATGCCAAGATTGAGAATGGAGATGAATGAATGAGATTGGTTTGGGTTTGTTGGTTAGGTTGGCTGCTTCCAAAATGATGAAAAGGTGTGGAATCAAAATGCCCTGCTTAAGTTCTCTTGGAAATTCACTTGATAGCCCTCTCAAATGCAATAGCAGAAGTGGGATTTTCTGGTGAGTGAGCCATGCCTTTTTTGCTGTGGTCTGTTGGTTTGTGTTATGGCTTGACTGTTACTCATGACAGAAAGTGAACAAGACTGCTATGTGCAGTACTAAGCATGGCAAGGTTTTCTGTCCTTTTGGAAATTCTTTTGACAGCTCTTTTAAATGCAACAGCAGGGTGAGATTTTGAGAGAGTGAACCATGCTTCTTCTGCTGTCAAATGGCTGCTATTAGGATTGGTTTGACAGAAAATCATGGTCAAAGTCTGCTGTCTTGTGGTAAAAGCATGGCTTATGGGATGTGGTTTGGTGAAACTTGTACTTTCTTTCCAAAAATCAATCAAACTAGCATGGGCTGTATGTACTTCATGGGAATGGGCTTCCAACAAGTTTTAAATAACATTTCTGAACATATTCCAATGGCCAAATGGTTAAAAGATGATTAAATCAAAAAGTCAACTCTTGGTCAAACTTGAATTTAAATGAGACAAGTCAAAAAATGCCATTTTGATTGGTGAAGTTTTGGCACATGAAATTTATATTTTTGGAAAGAGGGGATCAAATGTGACTTGTAGGAAAAAACCCCACCCAAATTGGCCAAACGGTTTGAGAGATATGGCCTTTTGAAGTTCAAGAATTTCTGAAATCGATTCGATCATAACTTGCCAACCACACATGGGAATTGAGAGTTCTTGGACTTTTTGGAAATGGGAGAACAAGATCTTCAACTTTCATGTTGGGCAAAAATTCATTTGAAGCTTGTATCATGATGTAAGTTTGAGGATCAAAACTTTCCATTTTTGGTAAGTTTCAGTTACAGGCCCAGTTTCCATTTTTTGGAAATTTTTGCTCTGGCTTCAAATTCTTCCATGATGGTGTTTGACATGATATATGAGGACTATTTGGCCATGAATGAGCTCTCACAAACCAATTCCAGTCATCAAATCACTGATTAAATGGACAGTTGACCAACAGTTGACTTTTAGGGTTTCTGCCTGACTGAACCATGACTGATGACTTCCAAACCCTAATTCCTTGAGACCTTGACTTCAAATGATGTCCCAAGTTGTATGAACTCTTGATTATTGATCATGGTGCCCAAATCCCACAAGAATGGCCACCATCCACTGCTTTGACTGACTGTTGACTGTCTAGGGTTTTTGACTGTCTGTGTGTGAACTGATGACCTCTGAGCCTTCAACCCTTGACTTGAACACTTCAAATGGACCCCCAAGTCATGTGACCTTGTTGGACAAACCCTAGGGCCTTGGCTCCTTGAGAAACGCACTTGCTTGCTTGGTTGACTGATCTCCTGATCAGTTTGACCTAATTCCTTGCTTGGCTTGCACTTGAGGCAAATGAGGCAATGCAATGCTATGCAATGGACCATGATATGCTATGACCTAATATGAAAATGTATGCATAATGATAGGTGCAAATTTGAGGTGCTACAGCTGCCCCTATTCAATCAACTGGGAACCCGAATGGATGAGAGCAACGGCTGTCAGACTTTCAGGGTAAACAGGGATTGAATACCAAGAACCGTAAAATTTGCACTTTGCTGGATATGATACAAGAAGAACCACGTCATTTACCGATGACAACTGCATAACAGTTTCAGAAAGGCGAAACCATTTACCGATGGTTGAAGAATTGGAACCTTGATATTTACCGATATCAACTTCAGCACGACCATTTACCGATGGCGGTTGGGGAAAACAAACTTCTGAAAAAGCAAAACCATTTACCGATGGTTAGAACTTGATATTTACCGATATCAACTTCAGCCAGACCATTTACCGATGGCTGCTGGGGAAAACAAACTTCTGAAAAAGCAAAACCATTTACCGATGGTTAGAACTTGATATTTACCGATATCAACTTCAGCCAGACCATTTACCGATGGCTGCTGGGGAAAACAAACTTCGATGGTGGCTTCAAAGAATCCTGACATTTACCGATGTCAGCTTAGCAAGACCATTTACCGACGGCTGCTGCAACTGGGAATTCGATATTTACCGATATCGAAGAAAACCGGGCCATTTACCGATGGCATCTCTGCTTGGAGAGGAACAAAATCTCTGTGGCGGAACCAGACAAGACGTTTACCGACGACTTCTGGGGATTTTAATTTTATCAACAAACATGACCAGACATTTACCGATGACTGGGATGAGACTCGATGTTTACCGACATCGAAAGATGATGTTTACCGACATCCAAAGAAATGACCAGACATTTACCGATGACTGGGAATGAGAATTTTATTGGGGAGATACAGATATTTGCAACTGGAAACCAGATAGGACATTTACAGATGACTCTACTGGGGATTTCTAGCTGAGGATTATCAAACGTTTACCGACGACTGCAGAAAAGACTCGATGTTTACCGACATCGAAAGATGAGGTTTACCGACATCGAAAGATGATGTTTACCGACATCAAAAAATGACCAGACATTTACCGATGACTGGAGAGAAAACCCGATGTTTACAGACACCGAAACAATGGTGTTTACCGACACCAAAAATGACCAGACATTTACTGATGACTGGGGTGAATATCCGATGTTTACAGACACCGAAACAATGGTGTTTACCGACACCAAAAATGACCAGACATTTACTGATGACTGGGGTGAATATTCGATGTTTACCGACACCGAAACAATGGTGTTTACCGACACCAAAAATGACCAGACATTTACTGATGACTGGGGTGAATATCCGATGTTTACAGACACCGAAACAATGGTGTTTACCGACACCAAACAAAGAAGCACACGCGGGTGCTGACATGACACTTACTGGTATCACAAGAACGACTTCTCAGATATGTCAAGGCAAGGTTGACCACTTGCTGGGGGTCTCTCTGGAGAGAAACAAACTTTCTGTCACCAACGGGTGAGGTAATAAACCTTTGTGGGGATATCAATCCTGAATGCTGTCAAGAGCAACTGTAGCAGACTTGCTGTGCTGATGTTGAATGAAATGATCCGCCTCTGCCGGGGATACGGTCTGGTGAAGTTAACACATGAATGCATATGTTTGATTTTTCCACGGCGTAATGCTCCATTTATGAATGGAAATGCTACGCTATTTTGAGGATGCAATGATTACTACATGCAAAATGCAAATGAACCCCGGCTAGGGAGCCGAAATGATCAGGTACTCCAACTCTGTGGGGAGACTCCTCTTGGGGAATACTCTGCGGGGAACTCTGCTTGGGGAATGGTAAAGCGACTTCGCACTCATGTTGAAGCATAGCACTGCTGCTGGGAAAAGGTAAACTCCGCTGGGGATATCCTTCAGTCCACAGATGGGATAAATGTTGGAGATAAATTCAATGAACCTGCCTCACTCGGGGAGGAAATCGGCAAATACAGGCCTGCTGGGAATAGGCAATCCTTAGATCTGTTGGGGAATGGAAAGCACTATCCACAGACGTCTTCGCAGGGGAACATAGCTTTGATAGCTTCCAAACTTGCTTGGGGAAAATATCTGCTGAGGAAACGTCCTCACAGATGCCAATCTGAAAAAACAGCACAACAAAATGCCCCCAGGGGATACATGGACAAGATACGCTCAAGTGTCCTCGACATTCAAAATGATTTTCAAATGTTTCATCTTTCTGCAAGTTATTGTGTAGCCTCCATGTTCTTATATGCAATGCTTATCAAAAATTCGGACATTTTTGCAAACAAAACAGTAAAAATAAAAACAAAAGAGCTATTTATCTGAATAACAACTTTTATTGATTGAAAATGCGCCTGAAGAGGCAAATACATTGGGAAGCAATTCCTAGAAAGAGGTAATTGCGCACAAAAGGAAAAATCTATCCTAATGGCAATGTGAACACAGCATCCACTATTTCCCAATTCTGTTATACCTCACAGATCATCAGTTTTCCTCCCAACTCCTTGCTTTCTGAGAAGAATAATTGGACGGACCACATCTTTCGAGATGGCAGACGACAAAGCTCGATGAAGTACAGACAACTCAGACTGTAGTCTTCGCTTTAATCCCTAACTTTTGCCTGGATCGCCCTTTCGGGTTTTCAATCCACCGGGATACCCATTTTTGCCTAAGCCGCCCTTGCGGGTTTTCGACTTACCGGGTGTACAAATTTTTTCATTTTTATCCCTAATTTTTGCCCGAACCTTTTCTTTCTGTTTTTGGTTCGCCGGGATGCCCTTTTTTGCCTGGACTATTTTTCTTTTGTCCAGCGGGTCAATTTATGCGAAGTATTTTTTGACTACATCTGAGTTGACAGGAGATGGAAAATCTTCACCATCCATAGTTGTAAGCATCAAGGCTCCACCAGAGAAGACCTTCTTCACAACATACGGACCTTCATAATTAGGAGTCCATTTGCCCCTGTTATCTGCACCGGGAGGGAGGATCCTTTTCAAAACTAGATCACCGATCTGATAGCTTCGAGGACGCACTTTCTGATCAAAGGCTCGCTTCATCCTTCGCTGATACAACTGTCCATGGCATACAGCTGCTAGCCGTCTCTCCTCGATAAGGCTCAACTCGTTAAACCTTGTTCGAATCCACTCGGCTTCGTCCAGCTTGACATCCAATAAAACTCTCAGAGAAGGAATCTCCACTTCAACAGGTAGGACAGCTTCCATACCATACACAAGGGAGTAAGGGGTTGCCCCGGTCGACGTACGTACTGAGGTACGGTACCCATGCAAAGCGAAAGGCAGCATCTCATGCCAATCCTTGTACGTAACGACCATCTTCTGCACAATCTTCTTGATATTCTTGTTTGCCGCTTCTACAGCACCATTCATCTTCGGTCTGTAAGGAGAAGAATTGTGATGTTCAATCTTGAAATCTTTACAAAGCTCTTTCATCATCTTGTTGTTGAGATTCGAACCATTGTCAGTGATGATTCTCTCAGGAACTCCATAACGACAGATGATTTCTTTCTTGATGAACCGGGTAACCACTTGTTTGGTAACGTTAGCATAGGAAGCTGCTTCCACCCACTTGGTGAAATAGTCAATCGCAACCAAGATGAAGCGATGTCCATTCGAAGCAGTAGGCTCAATCTTCCCAATCATATCAATGCCCCACATGGCAAACGGCCAAGGCGAATTCATGACATTCAGAGGGCTTGGTGGTACATGCACCTTATCAGCATAGATTTGACACTTATGGCACTTCCGAGCATACTTGAAACAATCGGATTCCATAGTCATCCAGTAATAACCCGCTCTCAACAATTTCTTAGCCATTGCATGTCCGCCGGCATGAGTACCGAAGGAACCTTCATGAACTTCCTGCATTAACATGTCTGCCTCGGGTCTGTCCACGCATCTGAGCAAGACCATGTCAAAGTTTCTCTTATACAATACATCATCCTGATTCAAATAGAAGCTTCCAGCTAGCCTCCTCAGGGTTTTCTTGTCATTCTTCGACGCACCTTCAGGATACTCCTGAGTCTTGAGGAAATTCTTGATGTCATAATACCACGGCTTCTCATCAATCACAACAGACTCGGCTGCAAACACATACGCAGGCCTCTCGAGTCGATTCACCGCAACATGTGGCACATGATTCCACCAATGAACTTTGATCATAGACGACAAAGTAGCCAAGGCATCAGCCATTTGATTCTCATCCCGGGGGACATGATACAACTTCACCTTCTTGAAGAACGTCAGTATTCTTCTGGTGTAATCTCTATACGGAATCAAATGCGGCTGATTCGTATTCCAATCTCCATTGACTTGATTGATCACTAGAGCTGAATCTCCAAATATGTCAAGTGTTTTGATCCTCAGATCAATGGCTTCTTCTATCCCCATGATACAAGCCTCATACTCAGCTTCGTTGTTGGTGACGTCAAACGTCAATCTGGCAGAAAAAGGTATATGAGCACCTTTAGGATTGATCAATACTGCCCCAACACCGTTACCATTCATATTCACAGCCCCATCAAACATCAGTGTCCATTTGTCATCCGGGTCCGGTCCTTCCTCGACAAGAGGCTCTTCGCAATCTTTCATCTTCAGATACATGATGTCTTCATCAGGGAATTCAAACATCATAGGCTGATAATCTTCAATCGGTTGTTCGGCGAGGTAGTCTGACAGAATACTACCTTTGATGGCCTTTTGTGACGTGTACTGAATATCATATTCTGTTAGAATCATCTGCCAACGAGCAACGCGTCCGGTGAGAGCCGGTTTCTCAAAGATGTACTTCACTGGATCCATCTTAGAAATCAACAAGTAGTATGGTTCAACATATACTGTCTCAGTCGGCGAGCAGCCCAGGCCAAAGCACAGCAAGTTTTCTCGAGCAGTGAATATCTTGTTTCACAGTCGGTAAACTTTTTGCTAAGGTAGTATATGGCATGCTCTTTTCGACCAGACTCGTCATGCTGTCCCAATACACACCCCATCGAGTTCTCAGTCACTGACAGGTACATTATCAGAGGTCTCCCTGGAACTGGAGGTATAAGGATTGGAGGTTTCTGTAAATACTCCTTGATTTTGTCAAAAGCTTTCTGACAATCATCATTCCACTTGATCGCTTGATTCTTTCTGAGCAGTTTGAAAATTGGTTCACATGTAGCAGTTAGATGAGATATGAACCTTGCAATGTAGTTCAACCTCCCTAAAAACCCACGGACTTGCTTTTCCGTTTTCGGTTCAGGCATCTCTTGAATAGCTTTGACTTTTGCTGGATCAACCTCAATCCCTTTCTCACTGACAATGAAGCCTAAAAGCTTCCCTGATCTCACCCCAAACGTACACTTGTTCGGATTCAACCTCAGCTTGAACTTTCTCAACCGGTCAAACAGCTTCTGCAAATTAACCAGGTGCTCCTCTTCTGTCTGCGACTTCGCAATCATATCATCTACGTACACTTCAATTTCTTTGTGCATCATGTCATGAAAGAGAGTCGTCATTGCCCTCTGATAGGTAGCACCAGCATTCTTTAGCCCAAATGGCATCACCTTATAGCAGAACGTGCCCCAAGGTGTAATGAATGTCGTCTTTTCCATGTCCTCTGGCGCCATCTTGATCTGATTATATCCGGAGAAACCATCCATGAAAGAGAATACCGAGGATTGAGCCGTATTATCAACCAATACATCAATGTGAGGTAATGGGAAATCATCTTTCGGACTCGCTCTATTCAAATCCCGGTAATCGACACACATTCTGACTTTGCCATCCTTCTTCGGCACAGGAACGATGTTGGCCACCCATGGGGGATAACTTGTAACAGCCAAAAAACCTGCATCCCACTGCTTCTGAACCTCTTCCTTGATCTTAGTTGCCATGTCAGGACTCGTTCTACGAAGCTTCTGCTTGACCGAAGGACATCCTTCTCTAAGAGGTAATCGGTGCACCACAATGTCTGTATCCAAACCAGGCATATCTTGATATGACCAGGCGAATATCTCCACATATTCTCTCAGCATCTCAATCAGCCTCCTCTTGACAGAGTCCTCTAAAGCAGCCCCAATCTTGATTTCTCTTTTGGCGTCCTCAGTACCCAAATTAACAACCTCCAACTCCTCCTGATGAGGTTGGATGACCCTTTCCTCCTGCTTCAGTAATCTGACCAATTCTGCAGGGAGTTCACAGTCTTCCTCACTCTCCTCTTCAGCTTGGTAGATGGGATTGTCGAAATCATACTGAGCCATAACAGAACTGTTCATAGTGAATGCCATAAGATCGCTTCTGCATGTTTAATGCTTTGTTTTAGAAAAAGAGTTCAAGAAGTCACAAAAACAAAAAAAACATTGCCATTTTTATTGTTTTGAAAAAGAAAAATGAAAACAAAAATAGAAAGACAGGGATCACAAAGTTTGATTTCAAAAAATGTCCTTCATTAATGATAATCATTAAAACATGATGAGGCCCTACAAAAATGAATCACTACGCCTTGGGCAGAACGTAGGATTTTCATGCAAAATGACAAAACAACAGAAAATTACTCTGTCAGAAGAGTAACTTGAACCACTTCTTCAGCCGTCCAGTTGTTGATAGACCCCCCTGGTGCACACGGGCGAACCCAGTTGTCCAAATCACGATCGCTGTCACAGTCTTCACTACCGGTTGCGGAGACATCGCCATGATTCATCAGCCCAGCGCTGGTAAAGGTACTCGGACCCGCTTGACCATTCTGCTCTGCTCGGAGAGGCTCATAACCAACGCCAAATTTGTCTTCTTTAACCGGCAAATCCACCATCTTGCCCCAGCCTTCAGCTTTGCCAGAATCAACAACCTCCTTAGCCTGCTTGTAAGAAGTAATTGAAGCACCTGGCTTCCTCTGCTCAGCGTACGCCACTTTCTCAAGAGCCACAGTCTCAAACGCCTGGCATAAGGTTTCGTGGATCTCGCCATCCACCTCAACATATTTGAACGAGGATAGATGACTCACCAGAATCTCTTCTTCACCGCACACAGTCACAATCTGACCGTTCCAGACATACTTGAGCTTTTGATGGAGAGTCGACGAGACTGCCCCTGCTGCATGAATCCATGGACGCCCCAATAAACAACTATAGGCGGGCTGGATGTCCATAACATAGAAGATGATATCGAATACCTCAGGACCTATCTTCACAGGCAAGGTAACTTCTCCACACACAGAACGTTTGGATCCGTCGAAAGCACGAACGATCAGGTCACTGGGATTAAGCACAAACCCTTCCGCATCAATCTTCTTCAGAATCTGCTTAGGCAACACATTCAACGACGACCCGGTGTCTACCAATACGTGAGACAACACTGCCCCCTTGCACTCCATGGTGATGTGCAAGGCTTTGTTATGGTTTCGCCCTTCAGGCGGTAAGTCCAGGTTGGTGAAACCTACACCATGTCTGGTGCTCACATTGGCCATCACACCCTCCAGTTGATTGACAGAAATCTCTTGAGGCACGTAAGCCAGATTCAACATCTTCAGCAAGGCATTACGGTGTGCCTCAGAGCACATCAACAGTGAAAGTATAGAAATCTTGGACGGAGTTTGATTCAACTGATCTACAATCTTGTAGTCACTCTTCTTGATTATCTTCATAAACTCCTCCACGTCCTTCTCAAATGACCCCTCGGGCGCTTCCTTCTGGACAGGCTCTTCCTCAACCACAGCTTGCTTACCCTTTGCTTTGGCGAGAGCCTCAGCATTATTGTCCCTCAAAGGCTGCGGTGCGAACAGACGACCGCTTCTGGTAAAACCTCCTGGACCCCCTACATTATCCACAGCCGGACCAACAGTTGCAGGAACTCTATTCGGTAAACCAATTGTCACTGGAGTTTGATTCACTGGTCTTGTCTGACTTTCAGCCCTTCTGTAACTGCGGTGAGCATTATCATACTTCCACGGCACGGCTCTACTATTCTCAACAACCCTTCTTCCAGACGCAACGATAGTAGTTGGAGCACTGATGGTTACAGGCACGGGAATGGTAACTGGGGTACCATTTGTTGCAGGTGCACTAACGACCCTTTGTCCACGTTCTTCAGACGGTTTAAAGTAAATGGTGATAGTTGACACTGTTCCACGATCTTTTACAGCCCTACTGAATTGCAAACAACCCTCATCCATCATACCCTGGATACCGGCCCTTAACTGGTCGCAACCATTCTCAGATTCTGCACAGCCCAAACAATCCTCATCACAGCCCGGGTAGACACCCCCATTCAGCAGACGGCCCTTCACAACTAGCAGAGAAGTCTGAACATCATCAACATTAACAACCAGATCTTCAGCTTCTTTCCCTTCAATATTGTTCACTCTATGCCCACCATGCTGAGGCATAGGGTTGTTTACGACGTTAGGCACTGGAGCGAAGTTGATTGCCTTGGCATCGATCAAATCTTGAACCTTGTGCTGGAGAGCTCGACACTTCTCAGTATGGTGGCCTGGTGCCCCAGAGTGAAAGTCACATCTAACATTAGCATCATAGCCAGGAGGCAGCACTGTAGGAGTAGCCATCGTACGCAACTCTACAAACCCTAACCGGAGTAGTTCGGGTAGTAACTCTGCGTAAGACATGGGCAGAGGATCAAATCTTCTATCAGCCTGCAATTTCTGCCTAGGCTGGAAAGGACGTTGCTGTTGTTGTTGTTGTTGCGGTTGTTGAACTCTTTGTTGTTGTTGACGAGGTTGAGGTGTCGGAATGGTTACTGCAGCAGCTTGACGGTATTCAATTCTGTTCTGATCTCTGCGGTGTTGAACAGCATTAGTTTCACCCTCTCTTCGACGAGGTGCCCCAGCAAACGGCTTCTTAGAAGAAGAGGAACCAGCATCTTGGATCTTCCCAGTTTTAATCAAACTCTCAGTCCTCTCTCCACAAATGACAACATCAGAAAAACTACCGAATGGGCAGCTCCCCATCCGGTCCATAAACACACCTTGAAGAGTACCGATAAACATATCTGTCAACTCCCTCTCCAGCATAGGGGGTTGAACTCTAGCAGCCAGTTCACGCCACCTCTGGGCATACTCCTTGAAGCTTTCATTGGATTTCTGACATAGACTCTGCAGCTGAGTCCGGCTCGGTGCCATGTCCATGTTGTGTTTGTATTGCCTCAAGAAGGCCTCACCCAGATCTCTCCAGCATCGGATCGAATCTCTCTTCAATTCCATGTACCAGTCCAAAGAAGCCCCAGATAGACTATCTTGGAAAAAATACATCCACATCTTTTCATCATCGGTATACGCAGAGATCTTTCGATAATAAGCCTGCACATGGGTGCGAGGGCAAGAAGTACCGTTGTATTTGTCGAAGGACGGTGCTTTGAACTTGTGAGGGATTCTCAAACCTTCAACCAATCCCATATTAGTAACATCAAAACCGAGAGAATTCTGACTTTCCATAGCACGGATCTTCTCAGCAAGAGCTTCAACTTTACGGTCTCTCTCATTAACCCTTCCCAGAACGTCTTCGTCTTCACTGAGCAGAGAGAACATATCCTCTTGTCTGTCAACAATCGGAACAGGATTACGGGCCGGAGCACGGACTACTCTGGCATTAGCGGCATCTGGAACAATAGGTTGACCGTTGATTCGAATACCCCCCAACTCATCACCTACAGCATAGTTGTTGATGGGTACAGCAGCAGCAACATTGTTATCATTGACCGGGCCTCCCTCTGGCGGAGCATGGTTGATCGGTGGATTTGCAGCCTCTTGTCTCTGAACCATAGCTCGAAGTTCTTCTTGACCTTGCGCAACCCCTTGCATCATATTCATAAACTGGGCCATGCTAGCCTTCATCTCAGCCAACTCAGCTTGAAATTGATCCATACTTCTCTGTTGATTCAGTCTTGTTGAGTAGCGGTGCGGACGTTGATCAGCTATCCTGCCTGAACAGGAACCAAGAGTGAGAAGTCACGACCAAGAACACCTGTTATGCAAAATGATATGAGTATGATGCTAATGATGCGTATGATGCACATGATATGCTCATTTCTCAGGCATTCAAAGAGCCTGACCCATCCTGAAAAGATGGCAACCTGCAGCAACAAGAGAACAAACAGATACAAGGAAATGCTGACATCCTTATATATACATAAGGGTAAAAAGGCATACAACCAATGTCAACAGAATATCTGAATAAACAACGTACAAAGAAAAAGAATCCCATCCAACAAGCCTGGAGGTGATTCTTAACAAAAGATCTAAGAGATGTCTTACACGCAAATGAATCCCATCCAACAAGCCTGGAGGTGATTCTCAACAAAATACAATCAGAGACACAAACTAAGACAGACGGTCTTCCGGAATGAGGGTCTTCAGGTAATGGCACTGGTCTATCAACAGTGTGCATTCTGAACATTCTGGTAGAGGGGTAATCTTCTCCTTCAACTGTCGTCTAAGCTCTACCACTTCTCCTCCAAGGTGGTTCTCTGATGCCTGTCTCAAGTCTACTTCCTTCTTCAACTGGATGTCTTTATCTCTGAGTTGCTTCTCCAAGTCTCTGATCTTCTTCTGATAGCTGGCCTCAACCCTCTGCAGCCTCAAGCGCTCCCGATGTTCTGCGTCTAACATGCTCTCCATCTCCTCGTAGGATCTCTTCTTGTTCCTTGCTCTGCTAGCATCCTCTCCTTGCACTTCCCTGAGTTGATGGGCCAAGTGCAGCTTATCAGCTTTAGCTTTGTACAGCTCCATCTGGGTATCTTGCTCCTTCTCTCTCAAACGGCGATTCTCCATCAAGGCTTGCTTGTAGTGCTCTGCAGGCACACTATCAGCAAGGACCAAAGGTGGTTGCTCTTGCAACGGCTCCATCCTATCATAGGGTAGCAGCAAAGTTTCCACTCTCTTCTTTACCCAATCGGTGTAATCGGGCATTGCAATGGCAAACTTCTTCCCTAAGACGGATCCATCCTTCACTCCCACATCTCTCCAGGCTTTCCCTATCTGCTCCAACTTAACAGGGTCATCCTTCTTCTCAAAACAAAAACTTTCGGCCATCTCAGCTTCGAGCGGTCTTTCACTCATAACAAACCCTAGCTGGCGAAGAGAAAGAACTGGATTGTAGTTGATGCAACCTTTGGTCCCTATGAGTGGCACGCTCCGGAATTCACCACAACTTATGATGACATCCTTCACATCCATCCGGTACGACTGCCACCTGATGTCATAGGAAGTGAGCGACATGACCCTCTGAGTCCACTTCAGAGTGCTCTGGGTATCCACAAATGGTCCACTGGCTGGCAGAAGAGACATGAACCATTTGAACAGAAGAGGCAGGCAGCACCTGATGGCTCCTCCCTTACCATGCCTGCTGTGAATGGCATAGTAAGTATCTGCTAGAAGAGTAGGGATTGGATTCCCTCTGATGAAAATGCTGATAGCAGTGAAGTCAATGAAATTTGGCATACTGGGAAATAGGATGACCCCATAGATCATGGCAGCTAGCTGTGCGTGAAAAACTTCCCAATTCCCCTTTTCTGCTTCAACTCTGGCTACTCTCAACAGGAACTTCAATGGCAGACCTACAACCTCTCCACAGGGCTTCCAATTCTCACCAACTTCCTCAACACTCAACCGGAGAGCTCTGGCAATCAATCTGAAGTCGACCTCCTTTGGGACGTCCAAGAAGGGAGTCTGATGCTGAATAGGGATACTCAATAGGATAGAATACTCTTCGAGAGTGGGTGCAAGCTGATAATCCTGGAAAGTGAAGCACCTGAGCTCTGGGTCATAAAACTGAAGTAGTGTCTGCAGAGGCACTGGATCTACTACTGTCTTCAATACTGTCAAGATATCTCCGTACCGCCCAACAAAACTCTTCAGTCGGTCATCTATCACGAGGCTACCCAACTCAACTAGCGGAGTCAACGGCTCACGGTGGAAACTGTAGGAACAGGTTTTCCGCTTCGGCTCGGGAACTGTTGTCATCTCTATCAGTAGACAGACTCTGGAATGTACCTGAGAAATGATATGCATGCAGAGATTAGTTTTTTCTTTTTTTCTTTTTTTTTTTTTTTTTTTTTTTTTTTGATTTTTTTTTTTTTTTTTTCAATGCGTTTCTTTTGAAAAATAAATATGCTATGATGCACATGATGCAGACTGGACTGGCTGGTTGTGCAAACTCTGATACTAGGTCGAAGCTTCAGTCAAAATCGGAACATAAATCCCACTTAAGGTTAACTGAACACTGTCTGAACACAAAGTCACCATCAGAACCAAGTCACCAACAGAACCGAGTCACCAACGGTACCTGTAATGAAATAACCCTTCCCCACTCACGGGTGTAGTCTAGGCCAGGGTAAAGCTGAGAGAAACGCAGCATAAATAACCTTTCGCAGAAATACTATCATATACACACCCGAAGTATGTAACGACAGTATCCCACCAGGGTCTGAACTGCTCGTGATATCAATGTTCCGCTAAGTGGCGCCATACCACCCGCTTCCCATGAATCACTCTATTCCTAATCATCCTAGATTTTCACTCATGGTCTGGGTATTGGACCTTTTACCTCAACTGACTCCCCCCCCCCCACAGAGAAAAACAGACAGCCAGCCAGTAATGAATAATGAATATGAATGCAAACATCAATGCACACAATCAATGCAAACAATAAATGTACATATATACAATGAATGCAATAAAATACAACAAGCAGAAAGCAACCAAAACCCTAATCCTAGAGAGCGCTAGGAGAGACTCGCTCAGGGAAGATGGACCAGCAGAGGTCAACTTCTCTATATCCCCAGCAGAGTCGCCAGCTGTCGCATCGCGCGAAAAACCGGCGGGAAAAGAAAGAACAACAGAGCCGCCACCGTGCGTTATTTATCCCAAAAGAGGGAAAGGAAACGCTCAGAGTAAACCTAGGAAAGAACATGGTCTCGCGACCAAAGAGAATGGGTTCGGGAGTCGGTTATGCGAAGGGAAGGTATTAGCACCCCTACGCATCCGTAGTACTCTACGGGATCCACGCACAAAAGGAAGGAAATTGGTTGCTAAACACTGCTCAAATACTCACACACACTGGCTGAAAGAGACAAAAGAAACTGACTGAAACTGACTCGGCAGGATACGCATCCTGGGCCTACTTAGTCTATCAGGCATAGACATCAGAGTCGAAGTAGTTCGGACTGGGGAAACGACACATGCTCGCTAGGATATCGCATCCTATGCATACGTATCTTCTCGGACGAGAGAAGAATCAGAGCATTCGTAGCTCGGCTGACACGCACACAAACAAACACAAAGCAAAGGCAAACGTGGAGCCTGAATGCCAATCACTGGACTTATATCAGCATCCGAACCAAACACACACACTGGCAAACATGGAGCCCAAATGCCAATCACTGGACTTACATTGACATCCGAACCTAAACACACACACACTGGAACCCAAATGCCACTCGATGGACTTACATCAGCTTCCAAGCACACAACAACATAACAAGTTAATAGGGAGTCGGGGACTCGAGCCTATAACTGTCAAACACACACAAAAGAAAAGAAAAAGGCGCCCGGAGAGATCAGCTCAATCTCCTGCCTACATACTTCATCTGGTATGAAGATCAGGGCGATGTAGTTCCCCTACGCAGGGATAAAGGACTAGCCTAACCAGATAACAGAGGGAGACACAACTAGGGAGACTACGACTCGAGCCTAGATGTTATCATGCAAATCATCCCTAAGTTAAGGTTTCTAGCTAAATGGCACAAGGGCCAACCTATCCTAAGCATGGCTCACACAGGAAGCAAGCCACACACACACTTAACTTGCACAGGAAGCAAGCCAAGCAAAACCTACTTGCACAGGAAGCAAGTCTAAACTACTCCTAACTTGCACAGGAAGCAAGTCAAACAATCCTAACTTGCACAGGAAGCAAGTCAAACAATCCTATCTTGCACAGGAAGCAAGTCAAACAATCCTACAAGCACAGATAGCACACGCTATACACAAACAAGTGGCTCAAACAAGGGTTAGGTTTTAGTCAAGGGGTCATATCAACCTCAACAAACAAACCTCTGGAATGGGGTGAGTGTTGCTCTTAACCTTGCCATTGAGGGGCTAAGGTGAAGCAGATGAAAGGATGAAGTGAGGATGAGACCTCACAGCTCTTATCCCTGGCCTGGGAGAGCTCAAGACAAGAATGTGTGGGTTCAGAAAGTGGGAACCCTTCTACACATTTAAAACTGACTCAACTGTACAATTGTACAAGATCTTGGGTTTGTATCTGCAATGCATCAACACAGTGGTGTGAGCAAAGCAGATGACACACTGAATAGTGGGGGATAGATTGCATATCCCTACCTTCCACCAATTGCCTCTTCACTTAGGAGGACTTTGACTCTATGCAAGGACAAAAGTAAACAGTCACAAACATTGCCTCTTAAGGAGGACTTCAGACAGTTGCCTGGCCAAGTAACAGGCCAGGTCTTCCAGACTACATGAAGTAAAAGAGACATACCTCAATGCAAATTGCTTATACAAGCAAAGCAAAGCAAAAAGTTCACAAGGAACTAAGCAACTAAAGCACCTGAAACAGTCAAGCAGATGTTAGTATACAAGTCAAACAAATCAAAAGAAACAGACATCAACAGTCAACACAAGCAAGTGGATGTGCAAGGCACAAGGCTTAAGGCATGTGAGCCAAGCCACCTACAAAACAAAGAGGTTAGACAATGATATTTAAGCAAGCTCAATCAAAAGAATTGGTCTCAATGGCCATTTGATGGTCAACCTGAAATCACAAACTCAAAGGTGAGTAACAGGACCACTAGGGCAAGCCTAGGGTCAAAAGTGAATGAGAAAGTCCAAACAGCAAGGGGTAAGTATCCAAAATCATGTTCAAACAATCAGGAAACAAAACCCATTGGGTTCACATTCATATCAATCACTATCATCATTTCATGAACATTTAGGTCAAAACATGGCAAACAGAAGCTCATAGAAGTCAACAGCAAGACTTAACTCAAAAGCAATCTAAACATTTTCCAAAAATCACCAAATAAATCATGATCAAACCTAACACATAGCATGGTAAGCATGTCAAATTTCATCCCATTTGGACAAGTGGAAGGCAGTCAATGAAAATCAGAAAGTCAAAGCAATTTTGAACATGCTCAATGAAGTCAACCAAACATGCATCAACTTAGAAAAATCATAAGTCAAAGATGGTGTATGATAAATGAATGGGATCAAAGCCATGGCAAAGATGAGGATGTCTAGTTATCTCATGTAAAATTTCATGTCCATCTAATAAAGTATGAGAATTTCACAAATGAAATGGGAACATGTGTCACACAAGGTCAACATATGACTAGGCAGGGGAGAAAAATCTCAAACAATTAGGAAATGCCACAAATAAATCCAAAAAATTCACATGTAAACTAGACATACAAGAGTAGGTTCATGCAAAAAATCAGATCAATTGGAGGTCAAGAAGCATGGTAATGAAAATCATGAAGTTGGACATCAATGGTGTGACACAAATTGTCACACCCTAATTCAAAAATCATAACTCACAAACCACAAATGATAAATGCACAAACTCTACACCAAAATCACCATGAGTGTGTCTAGTTTAAGCACAAAAAATTTGGGAGCCATTGGATACATTCTCATCATTTCACAATTGATTTGGCAAAGTGTACAAAATTTGGTCACATGTCACAAACCCTAAGGCCATTTAAAAAACCACCCATCCAAAAATTCTGGAAAAATAATGATAAAAAAGTAGAGATCATGATGAACACAACACAAAAAATCCCATTGAATTTGGATTAAAATTGAAGCTTTTATGATTTTTGCAAGATTGGTGATTTGAATGTGAAATTAATTGAATTAATATTGAGAAAATGGCATTTTGGTAATATTTGAAGCCACTAACTAAAACACGGTCGTTTTGGCCTTACAAATGAAATGTTCCTATTGGTTAGAGCTGAAAGAGGCCATGCACGTGAGAAATGGGGAGGAAATTCTGGAAAAATGGATTGGGAACTAGGGTTCATGTTCAAAAATCATGATTTCACAATCTTGTCCAAAAATCAAAATTGCATATATCATTGTGTTCATCAAACATCATACAACATGAATCCAACATTGTTTTCCATTAAAACCACACACAAGTCAAGAATCGAGCAAAAACACATTTTAATACAAAACTTCAAAACCATATATCTTCATGGATAAGCAATCATTTCAAAAAGTGAAAGCATCATGGCAATCAGCATGGATAGACCTACACTAAGCATGTATCAATTTGGAAAATCATGGAGCTCGAAAACTTACCAATTTGGAGGAACAGTGGTGATCTTGATGTTGTTTGTTGTTATTGAAGTGAGACAGTTGCTCAATGGCCTTCTTGATGATGAATGGTGAAAAATCCTTTGACTTGTGGAGGCTTGGAATGGAATTCAATGTTCAACCTCTTTGATGTGCAGGGTGTTATGTTGCTGTCATTGGTGCTTCACAATCACAGGAGAAAGGTGAAAAATCATGCTGTTTTGTATTATGCAGTATATTCTCTTCTTGAGTTTTGACAGGAAGTTTTGAAATGCAAAATAGCCAGGTCAGGTTTTGGAGGTTTGACTGATTGTTTGAAGAGGCAAGCAGAGTGAGGTTTGAGTGAATGTGGGCCAAGGCTTTTCTTGCTGCAGGATTGGCTGCTACTTGTTTATTTTTGACAGAAGAATGAAGTGAAGTTTGCTAGGTTGGTAATGTTTGCTGTTGGATGGTGGTGGAATGCAAGGCCAGGCTAGGTTTCTTTTGGTATTGTGGACAAGGTTTGGACAGGAAATGCACAAGCAAGGTGAGTTGGAGTGAGTGTGAGAGGGCAAGTGTATGCAGTTGGTTCTTCTGCTGTTTGACAGGTTTTAGTGAGCTTGGCCAAAGCAAAATTCAAATGCAAGTAGCAAGGTGTGATTTGGGAGGGTGTTGATGGCTCCTCAATGTGACAGAACATGGATGGAAAATCCTGCATCAAGCCAAGCCATGTTAAGTTATTTGGTGTTCTTTTGGAAATTGTCTTGAAAAGTGCAAGGAGAGGTTTTGGAGAATGAGTGAAGAGTGTTTTGGTATGCTGGCTGTTTTTCACTGCAGCAGCTTGACGGTATTCAATTCTGTTCTGATCTCTGCGGTGTTGAACAGCATTAGTTTCACCCTCTCTTCGACGAGGTGCCCCAGCAAACGGCTTCTTAGAGGAAGAGGAACTAGCATCTTGGATCTTCCCAGTTTTAATCAAACTCTCAGTCCTCTCTCCACAAATGACAACATCAGAAAAACTACCGAATGGGCAGCTCCCCATCCGGTCCATAAACACACCTTGAAGAGTACCGATAAACATATCTGTCAACTCCCTTTCCAGCATAGGGGGTTGAACTCTAGCAGCCAGTTCACGCCACCTCTGGGCATACTCCTTGAAGCTTTCATTGGATTTCTGACATAGACTCTGCAGCTGAGTCCGGCTCGGTGCCATGTCCATGTTGTGTTTGTACTGCCTCAAGAAGGCCTCACCCAGATCTCTCCAGCATCGGATCAAATCTCTCTTCAATTCCATGTACCAGTCCAAAGAAGCCCCAGATAGACTATCTTGGAAAAAATACATCCACATCTTTTCATCATCGGTATACGCAGAGATCTTTCGATAATAAGCCTGCACATGGGTGCGAGGGCAAGAAGTACCGTTGTATTTGTCGAATGACGGTGCTTTGAACTTGTGAGGGATTCTCAAACCTTCAACCAATCCCATATTAGTAACATCAAAACCGAGAGAATTCTGACTTTCCATAGCACGGATCTTCTCAGCAAGAGCTTCAACTTTACGGTCTCTCTCGTTAACCCTTTCCAGAACGTCTTCGTCTTCACTGAGCAGAGAGAACATATCCTCTTGTCTGTCAACAATCGGGACAGGATTACGGGCCGGAGCACGGACTACTCTGGCATTAGCGGCATCTGGAACAATAGGTTGACCGTTGATTCGAATACCCCCCAACTCATCACCTACAGCATAGTTGTTGATGGGTACAGCAGCAACAACATTGTTATCATTGACCGGGCCTCCCTCTGGCGGAGCATGGTTGATCGGTGGATTTGCAGCCTCTTGTCTCTGAACCATAGCTCGAAGTTCTTCTTGCCCTTGCGCAACCCCTTGCATCATATTCATAAACTGGGCCATGCTAGCCTTCATCTCAGCCAACTCAGCTTGAAATTGATCCATACTTCTCTGTTGATTCAGTCTTGTTGAGTAGCGGTGCGGACGTTGATCAGCTATCCTGCCTGAACAGGAACCAAGAGTGAGAAGTCACGACCAAGAACACCTGTTATGCAAAATGATATGAGTATGATGCTAATGATGCGTATGATGCACATGATATGCTCATTTCTCAGGCATTCAAAGAGCCTGACCCATCCTGAAAAGATGGCAACCTGCAGCAACAAGAGAACAAACAGATACAAGGAAATGCTGACATCCTTATATATACATAAGGGTAAAAAGGCATACAACCAATGTCAACAGAATATCTGAATAAACAACGTACAAAGAAAAAGAATCCCATCCAACAAGCCTGGAGGTGATTCTTAACAAAAGATCTAAGAGATGTCTTACACGCAAATGAATCCCATCCAACAAGCCTGGAGGTGATTCTCAACAAATACAATCAGAGACACAAACTAAGACAGACGGTCTTCCGGAATGAGGGTCTTCAGGTAATGGCACTGGTCTATCAACAGTGTGCATTCTGAACATTCTGGTAGAGGGGTAATCTTCTCCTTCAACTGCCGTCTAAGCTCTACCACTTCTCCTCCAAGGTGGTTCTCTGATGCCTGTCTCAAGTCTACTTCCTTCTTCAACTGGATGTCTTTATCTCTGAGTTGCTTCTCCAAGTCTCTGATCTTCTTCTGATAGCTGGCCTCAACCCTCTGCAGCCTCAAGCGCTCCCGATGTTCTGCGTCTAACATGCTCTCCATCTCCTCGTAGGATCTCTTCTTGTTCCTTGCTCTGCTAGCATCCTCTCCTTGCACTTCCCTGAGTTGATGGGCCAAGTGCAGCTTATCAGCTTTAGCTTTGTACAGCTCCATCTGGGTATCTTGCTCCTTCTCTCTCAAACGGCGATTCTCCATCAAGGCTTGCTTGTAGTGCTCTGCAGGCACACTATCAGCAAGGACCAAAGGTGGTTGCTCCTGCAACGGCTCCATCCTATCATAGGGTAGCAGCAAAGTTTCCACTCTCTTCTTTACCCAATCGGTGTAATCGGGCATTGCAATGGCAAACTTCTTCCCTAAGACGGATCCATCCTTCACTCCCACATCTCTCCAGGCTTTCCCTATCTGCTCCAACTTAACAGGGTCATCCTTCTTCTCAAAACAAAAACTTTCGGCCATCTCAGCTTCGAGCGGTCTTTCACTCATAACAAACCCTAGCTGGCGAAGAGAAAGAACTGGATTGTAGTTGATGCAACCTTTGGTCCCTATGAGTGGCACGCTCCGGAATTCACCACAACTTATGATGACATCCTTCACATCCATCCGGTACGACTGCCACCTGATGTCATAGGAAGTGAGCGACATGACCCTCTGAGTCCACTTCAGAGTGCTCTGGGTATCCACAAATGGTCCACTGGCTGGCAGAAGAGACATGAACCATTTGAACAGAAGAGGCAGGCAGCACCTGATGGCTCCTCCCTTACCATGCCTGCTGTGAATGGCATAGTAAGTATCTGCTAGAAGAGTAGGGATTGGATTCCCTCTGATGAAATGCTGATAGCAGTGAAGTCAATGAAATTTGGCATACTGGGAAATAGGATGACCCCATAGATCATGGCAGCTAGCTGTGCGTGAAAAACTTCCCAATTCCCCTTTTCTGCTTCAACTCTGGCTACTCTCAACAGGAACTTCAATGGCAGACCTACAACCTCTCCACAGGGCTTCCAATTCTCACCAACTTCCTCAACACTCAACCGGAGAGCTCTGGCAATCAATCTGAAGTCGACCTCCTTTGGGACGTCCAAGAAGGGAGTCTGATGCTGAATAGGGATACTCAATAGGATAGAATACTCTTCGAGAGTGGGTGCAAGCTGATAATCCTGGAAAGTAAAGCACCTGAGCTCTGGGTCATAAAACTGAAGTAGTGTCTGCAGAGGCACTGGATCTACTACTGTCTTCAATACTGTCAAGATATCTCCGTACTGCCCAACAAAACTCTTCAGTCGGTCATCTATCACGAGGCTACCCAACTCAACTAGCGGAGTCAACGGCTCACGATGGAAACTGTAGGAACAGGTTTTCCGCTTCGGCTCGGGAACTGTTGTCATCTCTATCAGTAGACAGACTCTGGAATGTACCTGAGAAATGATATGCATGCAGAGATTAGTTTTTTCTTTTTTTTCTCTTTTTTTTTTTTTTTTTTTTTTTTTTTTTTTTTGATGATTTTTTTTGATTTTTTTTTTCAATGCGTTTCTTTTGAAAAATAAATATGCTATGATGCACATGATGCAGACTGGACTGGCTGGTTGTGCAAACTCTGATACTAGGTCGAAGCTTCAGTCAAAATCGGAACATAAATCCCACTTAAGGTTAACTGAACACTGTCTGAACACAAAGTCACCATCAGAACCAAGTCACCAACAGAACCGAGTCACCAACGGTACCTGTAATGAAATAACCCTTCCCCACTCATGGGTGTAGTCTAGGCCAGGGTAAAGCTGAGAGAAACGCAACATAAATAACCTTTCGCAGAAATACTATCATATACACACCCGAAGTATGTAACGACAGTATCCCACCAGGGTCTGAACTGCTCGTGATATCAATGTTCCGCTAAGTGGCGCCATACCACCCGCTTCCCATGAATCACTCTATTCCTAATCATCCTAGATTTTCACTCATGGTCTGGGTATTGGACCTTTTACCTCAACTGACTCCCCCCCCCCCACACAGAGAAAAACAGACAGCCAGCCAGTAATGAATAATGAATATGAATGCAAACATCAATGCACACAATCAATGCAAACAATAAATGTACATATATACAATGAATGCAATAAAATACAACAAGCAGAAAGCAACCAAAACCCTAATCCTAGAGAGCGCTAGGAGAGACTCGCTCAGGGAAGATGGACCAGCAGAGGTCAACTTCTCTATATCCCCAGCAGAGTCGCCAGCTGTCGCATCGCGCGAAAAACCGGCGGGAAAAGAAAGAACAACAGAGCCGCCACCGTGCGTTATTTATCCCAAAAGAGGGAAAGGAAACGCTCAGAGTAAACCTAGGAAAGAACATGGTCTCGCGACCAAAGAGAATGGGTTCGGGAGTCGGTTATGCGAAGGGAAGGTGTTAGCACCCCTACGCATCCGTCGTACTCGACGGGATCCACGCACAAAAGGAAGGAATATTGGTTGCTAAACACTGCTCAAATACTCACACACACTGGCTGAAAGAGACAAAAGAAACTGACTGAAACTGAACTCGGCAGGATACTGCATCCTGGGCCTACTTAGTCTATCAGGCATAGACATCAGAGTCGAAGTAGTTCAGACTGGGGAAACGACACATGCTCGCTAGGATGTCGCATCCTATGCATACGTATCTTCTCGGACGAGAGAAGAATCAGAGCATTCGTAGCTCGGCTAACACGCACACAAACAAACACAAAGCAAAGGCAAACATGGAGCCTGAATGCCAATCAATGGACTTATATCAGCATCCGAACCAAACACACGCACACTGGCAAACATGGAGCCCAAATGCCAATCACTGGACTTACATTGACATCCGAACCTAAACACACACACTCTGGAACCCAAATGCCACTCGATGGACTTACATCAGCTTCCAAGCACACAATGACATAACAAGTTAATAGGGAGTCGGGGACTCGAGCCTATAACTGTCAAACACACACAAAAGAAAAGAAAAGGCGCCCGGAGAGATCAGCTCAATCTCCTGCCTACATACTTCATCTGGTATGAAGATCAGGGCGATGTAGTTCCCCTACGCAGGGATAAAGGACTAGCCTAACCAGATAACAGAGGGAGACACAACTAGGGAGACTACGACTCGAGCCTAGATGTTATCATGCAAATCATCCCTAAGTTAAGGTTTCTAGCTAAATGGCACAAGGGCCAACCTATCCTAAGCATGGCTCACACAGGAAGCAAGCCACACACACACTTAACTTGCACAGGAAGCAAGCCAAGCAAAACATACTTGCACAGGAAGCAAGTCTAAACTACTCCTAACTTGCACAGGAAGCAAGTCAAACAATCCTAACTTGCACAGGAAGCAAGTCAAACAATCCTATCTTGCACAGGAAGTAAGTCAAACAATCCTACAAGCACAGATAGCACACGCTATACACAAACAAGTGGCTCAAACAAGGGTTAGGTTTTAGTCAAGGGGTCATATCAACCTCAACAAACAAACCTCTGGAATGGGGTGAGTGTTGCTCTTAACCTTGCCATTGAGGGGCTAAGGTGAAGCAGATGAAAGGATGAAGTGAGGATGAGACCTCACAGCTCTTATCCCTGGCCTGGGAGAGCTCAAGACAAGAATGTGTGGGTTCAGAAAGTGGGAACCCTTCTACACATTTAAAACTGACTCAACTGTACAATTGTACAAGATCTTGGGTTTGTATCTGCAATGCATCAACACAGTGGCGTGAGCAAAGCAGATGACACACTGAATAGTGGGGGATAGATTGCATATCCCTACCTTCCACCAATTGCCTCTTCGCCTAGGAGGACTTTGACTCTATGCAAGGACAAAAGTAAACAGTCACAAACATTGCCTCTTAAGGAGGACTTCAGACAGTTGCCTGGCCAAGTAACAGGCCAGGTCTTCCAGACTACATGAAGTAAAAGAGACATACCTCAATGCAAATTGCTTATACAAGCAAAGCAAAGCAAAAAGTTCACAAGGAACTAAGCAACTAAAGCACCTGAAACAGTCAAGCAGATGTTAGTATACAAGTCAGGATTAAATCAAAATGAAACAGACATCAACCAGTCAACACAAGCAAGTGAATGTGCAAGGCACAAAGCTTAAGGCATGTGAGCCAAGCAACCTACAAAACAAAGAGGTTAGACAATGATATTTAATCAAGCTCAGTCGAAAGAATTGGTCTCAATGGCCATTTGATGGTTAACCTGAAATCACAAACTCAAAGGTGAGTAGCAGGACCACTAGGGCAAGCCTAGGGTCAAAAGTGAATGAGAAAGTCCAAACAGCAAGGGGTAAGTATCCAAAATCATGTTCAAACAATCAGGAAACAAAACCCATTGGGTTCACATTCATATCAATCACTATCATCATTACATGAATCATTTAGGTCAAAACATGGCAAACAGAAGCTCATAGGAGTCAACAGCAAGATTTAACTCAAAAGCAATCTAAACATTTTCCAAAAATCCCCAAATAAATCATGATCAAACCTATCACATAGCATGGTAAGCATGTCAAATTTCATCCCATTTGGACAAGTGGAAGGCAGTCAATGAAAATCAGAAAGTCAAAGCAATTTTGAACATGCTCAATGAAGTCAACCAAACATGTGTCAACTCAGAAAAATCATAAGTCAAAGATGGTGTATGATAAATGAATGGGATCAAAGCCATGGCAAAGATGAGGATGTCTAGTTATCTCATGTAAAATTTCATGTCCATCTAGTAAAGTATGAGAATTTCACAAATGAAATGGGAACATGTGTCACACAAGGTCAACATATGACTAACCAGGGGAGAAAATCTCAAACAATATGGAAATGCCACAAATAAATCCACAAAAAATCACATGTAAACTAGACATACAAGAGTAGGTTCATGCAAAAAATCAGATCAATTGGAGGTCAAGAAGCATGGTAATGAAAATCATGAAGTTGGACATCAATGGTGTGACACAAATTGTCACACCCTAATTCAAAAACTCATAACTCACAAACCACAAATGATAAATGCACAAACTCTACACCAAAATCACCATGAGTGTGTCTATTTTAAGCACAAAAAATTTGGGAGCCATTGGATGCATTCTCATCATTTCACAATTGATTTGGCAAAGTGTACAAAATTTGGTCACATGTCACAAACCCTAAGGCCATTTAAAAAAACCACCCATCCAAAAATTCTGGAAAAATAATAATAAAAAAGTAGAGATCATGATGAACACAACACAAAAAATCCCATTGAATTTGGATTAAAATTGAAGCTTTTATGATTTTTGCAAGATTGGTGATTTGAATGTGAAATTAATTGAATTAATATTTGAGAAAATGGCATTTTGGTAATATTTGAAGCCACTAACTAAAACACGGTCGTTTTGGCCTTACAAATGAAATGTTCCTATTGGTTAGAGCTGAAAGAGGCCATGCACGTGAGAAATGGGGAGGAAATTCTGGAAAAATGGATTTGGGAACTAGGGTTCATGTTCAAAAATCATGATTTCACAATCTTGTCCAAAAATCAAAATTGCATATATCATTGTGTTCATCAAACATCATACAACATGAATCCAACATTGTTTTCCATTAAAACCACACACAAGTCAAGAATCGAGCAAAAACACATTTTAATACAAAACTTCAAAACCATATATCTTCATGGATAAGCAATCATTTCAAAAAGTGAAAGCATCATGGCAATCAGCATGGATAGACCTACACTAAGCATGTATCAATTTGGAAAATCATGGAGCTCGAAAACTTACCAATTTGGAGGAACAGTGGTGATCTTGATGTTGTTTGTTGTTATTGAAGTGAGACAGTTGCTCAATGGCCTTCTTGATGATGAATGGTGAAAAATCCTTTGACTTGTGGAGGCTTGGAATGGAATTCAATGTTCAACCTCTTTGATGTGCAGGGTGTTATGTTGCTGTCATTGGTGCTTCACAATCACAGGAGAAAGGTGAAAAATCATGCTGTTTTGTATTATGCAGTATATTCTCTTCTTGAGTTTTGACAGGAAGTTTTGAAATGCAAAATAGCCAGGTCAGGTTTTGGAGGTTTGACTGATTGTTTGAAGAGGCAAGCAGAGTGAGGTTTTGAGTGAATGTGGGCCAAGGCTTTTCTTGCTGCAGGATTGGCTGCTACTTGTTTATTTTTGACAGAAGAATGAAGTGAAGTTTGTTAGGTTGGTAATGTTTGCTGTTGGATGGTGGCGGAATGCAAGGCCAGGCTAGGTTTCTTTTGGTATTGTGGACAAGGTTTGGAAAGGAAATGCACAAGCAAGGTGAGTTGGAGTGAGTGTGAGAGGGCAAGTGTATGCAGTTGGTTCTTCTGCTGTTTGACAGGTTTTAGTGAGCTTGGCCAAAGCAAAATTCAAATGCAAGTAGCAAGGTGTGATTTGGGAGGGTGTTTGATGGCTCCTCAATGTGACAGAACATGGATGGAAAATCCTGCATCAAGCCAAGCCATGTTAAGTTATTTGGTGTTCTTTTGGAAATTGTCTTGAAAAGTGCAAGGAGAGGTTTTGGAGAATGAGTGAAGAGTGTTTTGGTATGCTGGCTGTTTTTCATAGCAGAAAAATGGTGAGGACCATTGTGCAAGGCAAGGCAAGTTAGGTTTAGGTGCTTTTGTTTTGGACAGAAGAAGTGAGATGCAAAATAGCAGGGTAAGAGCAGTTAGGATGAGTTGGAGTGAAGTTTTTGGTTTTTCATGTGTTATGCTACTGCTCGGGCCAAGCTGAATTCAAACATGACAAAAAAAATCTGATGCATGAGGTTTGCCCTTTTGCTGTTCCTTCTGCTGTTGGCTATTAGCAGGGTTTTGTTTTGGAAGTTTTGATAGCCTTTTGGTCAAATGGCCAAGGATCATTTTCAGCATGGTTCATGGAGGTATGGTCTTTTTGACAGAAATTGCAACATGCCAAGATTGAGAATGGAGATGAATGAATGAGATTGGTTTGGGTTTGTTGGTTAGGTTGGCTGCTTCCAAAATGATGAAAAGGTGTGGAATCAAAATGCCCTGCTTAAGTTCTCTTGGAAATTCACTTGATAGCCCTCTCAAATGCAATAGCAGAAGTGGGATTTTCTGGTGAGTGAGCCATGCCTTTTTTGCTGTGGTCTGTTGGTTTGTGTTATGGCTTGGCTGTTACTCATGACAGAAAGTGAACAAGACTGCTATGTGCAGTACTAAGCATGGCAAGGTTTTCTGTCCTTTTGGAAATTCTTTTGACAGCTCTTTTAAATGCAACAACAGGGTGAGATTTTGAGAGAGTGAACCATGCTTCTTCTGCTGTCAAATGGCTGCTATTAGGATTGGTTTGACAGAAAATCATGGTCAAAGTCTGCTGTCTTGTGGTAAAAGCATGGCTTATGGGATGTGGTTTGGTGAAACTTGTACTTTCTTTCCAAAAATCAAGCAAACTAGCATGGGCTGTATGTACTTCATGGGAATGGGCTTCCAACAAGTTTTAAATAACATTTCTGAACATATTCCAATGGCCAAATGGTTAAAAGATGATTAAATCAAAAAGTCAACTCTTGGTCAAACTTGAATTTAAATGAGACAAGTCAAAAAATGCCATTTTGATTGGTGAAGTTTTGGCACATGAAATTTATATTTTTGGAAAGAGGGGATCAAATGTGACTTGTAGGAAAAAACCCCACCCAAATTGGCCAAACGGTTTGAGAGATATGGCCTTTTGAAGTTCAAGAATTTCTGAAATCGATTCGATCATAACTTGCCAACCACACATGGGAATTGAGAGTTCTTGGACTTTTTGGAAATGGGAGAACAAGATCTTCAACTTTCATGTTGGGCAAAAATTCATTTGAAGCTTTTATCATGATGTAAGTTTGAGGATCAAAACTTTCCATTTTTGGTAAGTTTCAGTTACAGGCCCAGTTTCCATTTTTTGGAAATTTTTGCTCTGGCTTCAAATTCTTCCATGATGGTGTTTGACATGATATATGAGGACTATTTGGCCATGAATGAGCTCTCACAAACCAATTCCAGTCATCAAATCACTGATTAAATGGACAGTTGACCAACAGTTGACTTTTAGGGTTTCTGCCTGACTGAACCATGACTGATGACTTCCAAACCCTAATTCCTTGAGACCTTGACTTCAAATGATGTCCCAAGTTGTATGAACTCTTGATTATTGATCATGGTGCCCAAATCCCACAAGAATGGCCACCATCCACTGCTTTGACTGACTGTTGACTGTCTAGGGTTTTTGACTGTCTGTGTGTGAACTGATGACCTCTGAGCCTTCAACCCTTGACTTGAACACTTCAAATGGACCCCCAAGTCATGTGACCTTGTTGGACAAACCCTAGGGCCTTGGCTCCTTGAGAAACGCACTTGCTTGCTTGGTTGACTGATCTCCTGATCAGTTTGACCTAATTCCTTGCTTGGCTTGCACTTGAGGCAAATGAGGCAATGCAATGCTATGCAATGGACCATGATATGCTATGACCTAATATGAAAATGTATGCATAATGATAGGTGCAAATTTGAGGTGCTACACACCAATCGTCCAATTCTTTCGGGGAGTAATAAGGCGTCCGCCTTCTGCTCCTTTTTCGTTCGAATTATTTTGAAAGTTTGTTTGTGGATGTTGAATATGCACGGTAGTGAGGCGTACGCCCCCTACTTGCTTATCCAAAGAATAATGATGCGTACGCCACTTATTCCCTTATCCAAGTTTATTTAGCGTGTTTTAGTCGGAAGTCGATAATTTGTGCAATATGGCGTTCGCCAATTATTCAAATAATCGAAAGATGGCGAGGCGTACGCCTCTCATCTTTTATCATCCGAAGTTTAGATTGTAAAAGATATGTTTAGATGTCGTATTTGATTTGCGAAGGTAGTTTGAATTTTGGTAGGTCTTAATTCGATGACGAAGATTCGAGCAATATGGCGTACGCCAATTATTCGAATAATCGAGAGATAATGAAGCGGATGCTCACTATTCTCCTTTTCATCTGAAATATGGAATTAAAAGGATTTGGAATTTGTAGAAATGATTTGAAATTGTATGATTATGGTTTTGATTTGAATGACGAAGATCCGAGCAATATGGCGTACGCCAATTATTCGAATAATCGAGAGATAATAAAGCGGATGCTCACTATTCTTCTTTTCATTCAAAGATTAATTATTAAAAGGTTAGCTTTTAGAATTTAATCTTTGAATGAAAAGGAGAATAGTGAGCATCCGCTTTATTATCTCTCGATTATTCGAATAATTGGCGTACCCCATATTGCTCGGATCTTCGTCAATCAAATCAAAACCATAATCATACAATTTCAAATCATTTCTACAAATTCCAAATCCTTTTAATTCCATATTTCAGATGAAAAGGAGAATAGTGAGCATCCGCTTCATTATCTCTCGATTATTCGAATAATTGGCGTATGCCATATTGCTCGAATCTTCGTCATCGAATTAAGACCTACCAAAATTCAAACTACCTTCGCAAATCAAATACGACATCTAAACATATCTTTTACAATCTAAACTTCGGATGATAAAAGATGAGAGGCGTACGCCTCGCCATCTTTCGATTATTTGAATAATTGGCGAACGCCATATTGCACAAATTATCGACTTCCGACTAAAACACGCTAAATAAACTTGGATAAGGGAATAAGTGGCGTACGCCTCATTATTCTTTGGATAAGCAAGTAGGGGGCGTACGCCTCACTACCGTGCATATTCAACATCCACAAACAAACTTTCAAAATAATTCGAACGAAAAAGGAGCAGAAGGCGGACGCCTTATTACTCCCCGAAAGAATTGGACGATTGGTGAACACCACATTGCTCAATCTTTCGTCGTTCTTCAAAAAAACATCTCAAACACATTAAACCTAACTTCTCGCCCCCGAGCGATCGAAACGAAACCAATCAAACCCAAACACATCAAATCAACTCGTCACCCCCGCGTGACCAAAACCCTTTCAAAAAGAACACTGTCAATCCTTTCTAATGCGCACAACAAACCAGTGCTAGAGCCTCCCCCGAGAGTAGACATGCCAACGTTTAGCCGTTAGAACGCCGACCTACACAGTCGTTCATCAAAACAAAACCCACCAAATATTCGTAGTAGCCCGAACTACGAATGCTCTGATTTCCTTATTGCACTATAAGGATACGTAGGCAGGAGATTGCTGTATCTTCGCGAGCACACTAATAAAAAACCTCCCATTTCTCCCCTCCTGAGGTCTTCATCCACATCTATCATCAATTCTAATCACTCGAAGCAAGCAAATAACAGTCAATTAACAGTCAAATAGCAAAATCAGACTAAAAGGTTCCCGTTGAGTACAACGGACGTGAGGGGTGCTAATACCTTCCCCTTGCGTAATCGACTCCCGAACCCGAATATGGTTGCGATGACCATTATTCTTATCTATAAAGGTTTTCTCGATATTTTCCTATTCCTTCATTGGAATAAATAAAGTTCGGTGGCGACTCTGTTTGAACAACATTTTTTCCGCGTCCCATCGCGAGGGATCGCATTATCATCATTTTTGAGGTGCGACAGACTGGCGACTCTGCTGGGGGCACCTGCTCCAAGCAAGAGAGAGTCTAGCCTAACTTAGTCTGATTTTGCTATGACTATTAGAAGATGTTCTTTTCTTCCATGCTTATTGCTCTGTATTTTATTCTGATTGCTTGTGTTGTATATAATTTGTCTTGATACTTTGATATGGGGCTTGATGTGTGCTGTGAGATAAGCTTCATACCCGAGCTTTGAGAAAAACTTAGAACCCGGAGTTGTGTAGTATTGAACCGAGGGGTGTACACCTCATTGGGACAATACGAAGACTCCACCTAGAGTAGATCTGTTTGGAGTTTCCATCACAATATGGCTAGCCCATCATTGCGGGGAAGGTTCTAAACACGGTCCGTGACTCTAGGAACCTCGCCTTAACCCCAAGTTTTGTTTTCAAAAACTGGCGATTGCGTAGTATTGAACCGAAGGGTCTACACCCTGTTCGTACAATACGAGAATCCCACTTAGATTAGATCATTTCAGAACTCCCATCACAATGTGGCTAGCCCACCATTGCGAGGAAGTTTTGAACTTGATCCGTGAGTCTAAGTTCCTTCCTTGAAAACATAACTTTAGAATCTACCTCTGGGGAATTTCTAGCAATCATAGAAACCCGGGCTTCTTCCAGTTATACTGATGTACTCGGCGTATGGATCATTTTGAGTCTGTATTCCTCTGCAAAAATATGGCAGAATTTCATGCATTTGCATATCATAAGCATGCATTGCATATCACCTTCCAGAAACAAAAAACTTACACCATGTTCTACCCTTTGTCCAGTAAACGCTGACTACTCGACACCGGTACGAGACACGCCGCAGTTATAAGATGACACTTGAACAGTTGGAAGCAAATCAAGTTTCAATGAGGACCGACATTGACTCCATGCAGGCCAAGATGGATCGCTTGCTAGAAACTATGCTACTCTTGGCCCAGAAGGAGAAGGATGCTGAGACTAACGCTGAAGCCAGGAAAGTTGCTGCCGAGTTTGGATCGCCATCACTTAGCATCCCTGGAGTGACTGAACTTGATGGTAATCCTGCTCAGCCTAGAGGAGGACCGATCCCTATTCCTGTTCCCATGGTCAACATGAACCCCCATGAGCACTCTGCTACATCTGCTCGACATGGATCAATGATGGGTGATGAAGAGCCATATGACGCTTTCTTCACTAGCCTGAGCAAGCAGAGCAATTCCGCCGAAGAATCCAAAGATGAAGGCCTGTTTTCTTCGAATGAAGGCGAACATTATGCCAGTTTTACCCTTTCACATTCTTGTAATTTGTTCTTGTTTGTTTAAGTACTGCATGCTTTAAACATTGCTATTTGTATTTGGTTTTATTAATGGGATGATTATGCATGCTTTGAATCAATCTTTCATGTTCACTCATCTATCACATCTGCAAAGCACAGACACATACTTTTCCACCTCACTTTCTTCATCACACTATTGTTAGTAAATGTTAGAAGGAGGATGACGAAAACTAAATACCCATAATTGTTGATTGTATGCTTTCGGATAAAATCCTGCTAATGATGTACAGGCATTGTTTCAAAACCCCAAACACTGGAGAGATAAGGAGTTAATCCCTAGTCAACCACTTCGAGCCTAGAAGTAGGAGTTTTTTTTCAGATCTACAAACCCTTACGCTTAACCTGGGGCAGGGTAGTGTTCAGTCAATCCGACTACACATTCGAATTACAAAGATGAAATATCCCATACAAGGATCAATCACATGATATTCTTCGCACACATCTTGAAGTGTCGAAGGAACCATACAAATCCAAATTTTATGTCGGTTGTTCTTCAATAACCAATGACTTGGCAGTCACAATAAAAAAAATCAAAAAAGAAGCCCGCTAAGTCAAACACCTTAAAAGGAGACTTAGGCAAAAACAGGGGCAATCCCGATGGATTAAAGCTTTAACAAGCGGTCCATGCAAAAGTTAGGGATCAAAACAAAAATCAAAAGAGACATTGAAAGTCTCCAACAAAACAAAAACAAGGTTCAGTGACCATCATACCAAAATCAAAGGGTCACCGACATCCAAAAACAAAATAAGGTGGCTGCCATTCCAAGAGACCTTGAATCACCATCTTTATCCTTACACTTGCAAAAGATGAATGTGTGTGAATTAACTGAACGTAGGATTGGAGATCATCATGAAGAATGGGTGGGTAAAAATAAACTTTGAGCCTTATATCCTTTTGTTTTAATAACCATGAACCAAGCCACGTTACAACCCTCAAAAGACCTAATTGAAGTAGGGTTTATTCTTAAAGCATACCATAGCAAGGTTGAGTAAACTGACTCCCAGAGATTTGCTAATATTCTCTTCTCACTATATCACTCACACACTAGCTAAAATTAGCACCACGTTTGGACACATGGTTCACTCGTCATACACTATCACAACACTCCAAATGAATGATTATTTTTCAAAACTTGCATAACTGTCGCATTAAAATCACCATTTCCTGAATAACAGTTCTTAACTGTCAGTCAGTACTTGACATCAAGAAAAAATCCTACAAGGGGCAATTCAAGAGGTACTTGATCGTTGGTGCTGACATGAATCAAGACCATCTTGTGAATCAGGGGCACGACATCTTTTGATCATATTGACCTAAGAAGTAGTAAGTATAAGACAAATCTCCAAGCATCAGTTGATCAGGGAGGAAAAGTACTTCAACACTCAGTCCATCTGGGGCAAGTCCCTCAAAGGCTAATCAGGGGGCAAGACAAGTTGCAAGGGGCAAATTCCCTTTATCTCTCCAAGCCAATCAAGCAGATTGCGTCAGACACCAGTAACTGCTTGAATTCACAACAAAAATGTCAAACCAGGGCAACATCATATATTGACAAGAATCCTTGGGGCACATCAAAGGCCTAACCAACATGCGTTGATCACGTCGCTATGCTCAGTTACAGGCTGGCCAAATGCTTCCGAAGAAGAAATCGAGATCTTCTCAAAGACAAATACACAATATATCAGCAAGAAATCAAACTTGGGGCACCAAGCATATCCGCACCTATTGCGGGTTCATCACATCATCAACTACCGAGTGTCGGGAAGTCAGATCCTTTCACCCATCAATATTCCAATCCACATTGACAATTACCAGAAAAAACCAAAGCCCACCTTGCTGGCACCCACACAAAAACAAATACAACCAGCACTAGTTTCCACAAAATACATCGCCTTTTAAAGGGGGGCCAATCCCAAACAAGCCAATCATCCTTTGCATTCAAACATGCATCACATGCATCACCTCATACATAACGCATACATGACATTTATGCATATAGCACAAATCAAATCCAAGGTTTAGTCGTAGGCATCCAGGTCAACCCTCAGTTGAGTCATTATCTTTCTCTGAGTGAGTTCCTACCGTATCATCGGGCGTTCCCCATTGAGTTACATCCTTCAACCTTTTGTTGATAAGACGTTATCCTCAACAAAGTCAAACATTGTTTCTTTAAAACACTTACCTTGTTTCACGTTGAGCGTCCCTCAACAAGTCGTTTCCTGTAACCTTTTGTTGACAGAAACTACGCCTCTCCAAAGAATATTGGTTCTCCAACCTTTTGTTGTTGATACTCCAAGCGAGTCTTACCCAGCAATGTTCCAATACCACCCAGCAAATCAGGTTTACTGAACTTTGACCGTAGCCTTATTTTTCCAATATTTTTCTCACTATCATCCTTTTGGTGAGAGTCCCCTGATGAATAATGATCATCGTCCTGTTTATGATCACCGTTATCCTTTTGGTAATGGTAAACCCTTGACATTTGTGATCTTACCGTCATCCTTTTGGTGTCGAAGATCCTTGAAGTTTTGATTCGACCTTCATCCTTTTGGTGAATGGTGACCTCTGCAATCATTACAGCCTACCGTCATCCTTTTGGTGTCGGCGATCTTTATGGTGATAAGGATCCTTGTCATTTTGGTTCAACCATCATCCTTTTGGTGATGACGTCCAGTTCAATCTAAACATCATCCTTTTGGTGATAGAGATTATGGAGTTTGGTTTAAGCTATCATCCTTTTGGTGATGGTGACATTTGAAAAGTCCAATCCCACTGTCATCCTTTTGGTGTCAGCAGTATTTGAAGTCATTATAACTTATTATCATCCTTTTGGTGATAACAAGTTTTGAAGTTATGAACTCACCTTCATCCTTTTGGTGATTGCGATTGTGGATTCATTATCATCCTTTTGGTGATAACGAGTTCTGTTGTTTGTAGTACCTTCATCCTTTTGGTGATGGTGACTATTGACTTATTATCATCCTTTTGGTGATAACAAGTTTTGTTATTGGCCTTACCTTCATCCTTTTGGTGACGGTGACCATTTGAGTTATGGGCTCATTATCATCCTTTTGGTGATAACGAGTTTTGTTTTGATCTTACCCTCATCCTTTTGGTGATGGCGATCATTGAGTCTGTTTCAGCTTATTATCATCCTTTTGGTGATAACAAGTTTTGAAGTTCTGTCCTTATTATCATCCTTTTGGTGATAACAAGTTCGGTTTGTGTGATCTTACTGTCATCCTTTTGGTGTCAGTGATATTTAAGTTTGTGTCGGCTTATTATCATCCTTTTGGTGATAACGAGTTTGTCGTTTGACAATACCTTCATCCTTTTGGTGATGGTGATTGTTGACTTATTATCATCCTTTTGGTGATAACAAGTTTGTGTCTTGATCTTACCTTCATCCTTTTGGTGATGGTGATCAATTGCGTGTGTGCTTATTATCATCCTTTTGGTGGTAACAAGTTTGGTCGTTTGACAATACCTTCATCCTTTTGGTGATGGTGATTGTTGACTTATTATCATCCTTTTGGTGATAACAAGTTTGTGTCTTGATCTTACCTTCATCCTTTTGGTGATGGTGATCAATTGCGTGTGTGCTTATTATCATCCTTTTGGTGGTAACAAGTTTGGTCGTTTGACAATACCTTCATCCTTTTGGTGATGGTGATTGTTGACTTATTATCATCCTTTTGGTGATAACAAGTTTGTGTCTTGATCTTACCTTCATCCTTTTGGTGATGGTGATCAATCGCGTTGTGTGCTTATTATCATCCTTTTGGTGGTAACAAGTTTTGTCGTTTGACAATACCTTCATCCTTTTGGTGATGGTGATTGTTGACTTATTATCATCCTTTTGGTGATAACAAGTTTGTGTCTTGATCCTACCCTCATCCTTTTAGTGATGGTGATCAATTGCGTGTGTGCTTATTATCATCCTTTTGGTGGTAACGAGTTTGTCGTTTTACAATGCCTTCATCCTTTTGGTGATGGTGATTGTTGACTTATTATCATCCTTTTGGTGATAACAAGTTTGTCTTGATCTTACCTTCATCCTTTTGGTGATGGTGATCAATTGCGTTGTGTGACTTATTATCATCCTTTTGGTGGTAACAAGTTTTATTTTAATTATGCCTTCATCCTTTTGGTGATTGGTGATTGTTGACTTATTATCATCCTTTTGGTGATAACGAGGTTTTGTGTCGATCTTACTATCATCCTTTTGGTGATGGGGATCCTTTGGATTGTTTTGACTTTATCATCCTTTTGGTGATAACAAGTTTGTTGTGTGACTATACCTTCATCCTTTTGGTGATGGTGATCATTGAAGTTATTTGACTTATTATCATCCTTTTGGTGATAACAAGTTTTGTTGTTGGATCTTACCTTCATCCTTTTGGTGACGGTGATCTTTGAAGTTGATGAGTTTAACTATTATCCTTTTGGTGATAGCCTTGATATTATACTCTCTGTAGTGGGAAACTTTATCAGAATAACCATCATCCGTCTGGTGACGGACATCATCCTTTTGGCGATGGAAATCTTTGGATTGTGTCTGACTTTCATCCTTTAGGTGATAGCGAGATTTGTTGCTGATCTTACCATCATCCTTTTGGTGATGGCGATCTTTGTTGTAGCCACTGTAACCATCATCCTTTTGGTAATGACTTCTTTTGGAAGCTCAGCTAATCCATCATCCTTTTGATGATGACAATCTTGGAAATCATAGTGAATTTCTGTCATCCTTTCGGTGATAGCAACTAACTCTACTGTCATCCTTTTGGTGCCAGAAAACATGTTCAGTTTGTGTCTCACATCATGAAGACCTGTGCAAGATTTGAGTGTCGACTCGAGGGTTGGCAGTGATCTGACATTCTACCCCTACTACCTTGGCATCCATTGCATTTTCATCTGCATCTCTCCATTGCATTCCAAAGGACAAAATTCGGGTCTTTTCGTATTTAATTACCTTCCACCACGAATGTATGAAGACTGTTGTCATTCTTACATTCTGGTTCAAGTTAATTAAATAGGGGCAGCTGTCATACCCCAATTTTGTCCGGGCATATTTAAATTGTCATAGAATTTATTTCATTTTTTATTTTTACATCATATGCATAGCATAACATACATTTGCATCATGAATAATGCCTGAAATGTTAGTCAGAATGAATTTATTTGAGAATACAGAAAAATCGGTTGAATCGTTAAAATTTGAGGAAAGACTGTATTTTTTTTAATAAGTACATTTTGTCCTGACAATTTTAGTATGGCCGATTTAGTTTCCCAAGCAAATTTGTACTCGATTTCCCGTCCTAATCGGTTCATATTTTTGGGTGTAGTTATTTATTTAAAATAATTAAAATTTATTCAAATTAAATATTAGTTAGAAATTTTATGAGTTTATCTTTTTTTAAATAAAATAAATAAGTGTAAAATATAAAATTAATATTTAATTTGAATAAATTTTAATTATTTTAAATAAATAACTACACCCAAAAATATGAACCGATTAGGACGGGAAATCGAGTACAAATTTGCTTGGGAAACTAAATCGGCCATACTAAAATTGTCAGGACAAAATGTACTTATTAAAAAAAATACAGTCTTTCCTCAAATTTTAACGATTCAACCGATTTTTCTGTATTCTCAAATAAATTCATTCTGACTAACATTTCAGGCATTATTCATGATGCAAATGTATGTTATGCTATGCATATGATGTAAAAATAAAAAATGAAATAAATTCTATGACAATTTAAATATGCCCGGACAAAATTGGGGTATGACAGTATCGTGCAGATACTACAGAGTAGTATTGCTGGAGTAGGTGGACAGTAGCTCGCTCAAGAATAGCTGGAGAGTTTCCGTATTTAGTTTGAAATTAGGTAATGAGTCAATGCTCTGGTCATGTAACACTGGGTCGATTAGTGGTATTGAACTCATATTTTATTTTGATATGCTTGATGTTATTAATTGTTTATCTGAATTTGAAGTGATTACTGAGGGATGATCATGGTATGGGACATGAATCATTTTATGAAATACATGAGTATTCTTTATTTTCCGCTGCGAATGCATATTGCTTGAATATTCATGATAACTGAGATGTGTTATTTTGAATGACCAAGTGTATTGTTGGTTTTTGAAAGCTTTAACTTTTGAAAACGTCGATGTGACGCCCTTTTCTTTATATGCGTGCTTATTTACTCTGATTATATGATAAATAATTTGGGGTAGAAAAAGGGGTGTTACAAACACTCCCATAATAAGCAACCTAAAAACAAGGCAGTATCATCAAAGTTCTAATGCGCTTTATGGTCTACGTAGGGTCTTGATATGACATCGTCTACGGTCAACGCATCGATCCTCCTCATGTACTCTTGAAGACCTACTAGATGTGGTGGCTGAAGGAGAAAGGCAATCCAAAACGCAACGGAAATTAAAATTTTCTCCTTTAGTGATCCTTACGAATGGGCATGATCAGTGATATAATATTTACCTCTTGTGATGATTGAAACCTTTGATGCAGATCTACGGAGCGATCACGAACGTTGAACGACGACAACGCCTCTACTCAGTGCACACGAACGGATTCCTTCAATCTCAGTGCTAGCTGCTATGAATGAAGGCTTTGAGTGAGAGAGAGAGAGAGAGAGAGAGAGAGAGAGAGAGAAAGAGAAAACTAAATTGCAACCGCAATGAATGCTTCTGCACAAGGGTTCTATTTATAGAACCACTTGTGTGGACTTTAAGCTAAAAAGCCCACTTAAGTGTAAGTGGCCCATATTTTATGATATGCCAAAATCACTTAAGCGTGTGGTACCTTACCATATTTCGTATTCTACTTAAGTACACCGTACCTTACGATGTTCTATAATTCACTTAAGTACACCGTACCTTACGGTGTTCCTTAGTTACTCTATCTCTCATCAATCCGTCCTTTGTGTGTGACCCTGTAGGTTTTCGCGTCTTTGGCAATTATATTAAATCACGTATTTAACATAATAAATAGTGAGTAGTATCTAGCAACACATCACTGCTACCCAAGACACGAAAATGTCATGTGATCTGACAAATCCTTCTGTGATAATACTTATGCGTATAATTACCCTTTTTCCATTATGTCTATATTGAACACAAGGCATAAACCGTGTCATCCTTGTCCAGTTCAATATTGGGCCCATAGACATTTATCCTGTTATGCAGGATGGGCAAATTCCATCTAGGTCACTCATGTCCCTCAGCATGCTTCGTGGAGTACCCATCAACTGTCTTTATGGTTATCCAATTACGGACAACGTTTGATCAGCAATAAAGCACTTGACTCTACATCTAGGATCCATAGTGGTTTCAGGTCGAAGGGGTGGTATACACCATTATCACCATGAGAATAACTTATGACACTTTGCATAACATTCTATATAGTATTCTCATAGCGGGTCAATCCAGTATAAATATTACTCTTAATATTCATACCTATGTTTAAGACTTGATAACTCCTTATCCATGATCCATGAGATGTGATCATTAGTCTATATATATAATAGTCTTAATGCTTTAATGTTATCCCACTTTACAATAAAGCTCGACTACGGATACTTTAAGAATAGTGTCCTTATGTTTAATGTGATCTCATGATCAAGTCACACTTGATACATTAAACGGACTGGCTATTCTAGGGACTTTACTAAACAAACGTAATAAAGAAAAAGCCTTTTATTATTAATAAATAATTCGATACAAGTACCAAAAGTATTGGCCTCTAGGGCTTACACCAACAATCTCCCACTAGCACTAGAGCCAATTAGGCATACCCTTAATACCCATAGATCTAGTATGGCCATCATGCTTCTACTGCGCAAGAGGCTTTGTCAGTGGGTCAACAATATTGTCAAGTGTAGGTACTCTGCATATTTTCACATCTCCTATATCTATTATCTCTCGAATGAGATGATAATGCCTAAGTATGTGTTTGGATCGTTGGTGAGATCTAGGCTCCTTAGCTTATGCGATAGCACCATTGTTATCACAATAGAGACCAATGGGATCCACAATGCTAGGAACTATGCCAAGTTCACTAATGAACCTTTTGATCCAAACAGCTTTCTTTGCTGCACTTGAGGCATCAATATACTCGGCCTCAGTTGTAGAATCATCAATTGTATCTTGCTTTGAACTTTTCCAGCTCACAGCGCCACCGTTTAAGCAAAACACATAACCAAATTGCGATCTAAAGTCATCCTTATCTGTCTGGAACCTAGCATCGGTGTATCCAATTATAGCCAACTCTTCCTGACCTCCATATATCAAGAATGAGTCCTTAGTCCTTCTTAAATACTTAAGGATATTCTGATTCCTAATATATAGGCTGCTTCACCTAGGTCCTTCATAGAAAAGCATTTCCCCAACCAAGACTTTACTTGTTGTAGGGTAGGGATATCGTTTCCAACGAGTAATATGTCATCTACATATAATACCAGGAAAACGATCATGCTCCCACTAACCTTCTTGTAGATACAAGGCTCATCTTCGTTCTTGAGTAATACATCACCTTGATCAGTTATGAGATATCCATATTTTTCAGGTAGGTGACGTATCCTGCCTGACCTACCCTGGTCTTGTTCTACTTGAGCAGGTTACTCTTCCACAACTACTTGTGTTTCCTGCTCTAATTCCTCCATAGGTGTATCAATGCTTTGTGATTCTTGAACTTCTTCAAGCTCTACTTTCCTCCCACTGATTCCTTTGGAAATAAAATCCTTTTCTAAGAAAACTCCAGTTCGAGCGACAAACACTTTGCCCTCAGAAGGATTGTAGAAGTAATACCCTCTTGTTTCTTTAGGATACGCCACAAATAAGCATTTGTCAGATTTGGGCTTAAGCTTAGTTGAAATTTGTCGTTTCTCATAAACTTCGCAACCCCAAATCTTCATGTAAGACATATATGGTTTCTTAGCACTCCATATCTCATATGGTGTCTTCTCAACCTTTTTGGATGGAACACGGTTGAGTGTGTAAGTTGTTGTCAACAGTGCATGTCCCCAAAAGGAGTTTGGAAGATCGGTGTGAATCATCATGGATCGGACCATGTCTAACAGGGTTCGATTTCTTCTCTCAGATACACCATTCCATTGGGGTGTTCCAGGAGGAGTAAGTTGGGATAGGATCCCACACTCTTTCAGATGGTCATCAAACTCTAGGCTTAAATACTCACCACCTCAATCTGATCGAAGAGTTTTAATATTCTTACCTAGTTGGTTTTAACTCATTAGGTTTCACCCTTTTAGTATTAATGTTATAAATAGGCATTTCGAGATCAAGGACATATAGTTCATTGCTCATATGTGCAGTAGCATAGAATATATCATTCAAATAAATTGAGCAACAATTGTTCTTTATTATAAATGAAAAACCAAACTTGTCCAAATAAGAAATGGAAATAATATTCCTGCTAATTGCAGGTACATATTAACAGTTCTCTAACTGAATTATTAAACCACTAGGTAAAGTTAATACATAAGCTCCTACGGCTAAAGTAGCAACCTTTGCTCCATTGCCAACTCGTAGGTCAACATCACCTTTTGCCAAATCTCTACTCCTTTTCAGCCCCTGCACATTTGTACAAATGTGAGAACCGCATCCAGTATTTAATACCCATGATGCAAAAGTAGATAAATTTATTTTAATAACAAAAATACCTGAATTTGAAGTCTCTACTCCATTCTTCGTATCTTCCAGGTACTTTGGGCAGTTTCTCTTCCAGTGTCCGGTCTTACCGCAATGGAAGCAGGTGTCTGCCTTTGCTATGCCTCCACTAGGCTTCAAAGCAGCAACAATGGGTCTGGGTTTGGCAACTTCCTTGCCCTTCCCTTTATCACCCTGCTTGATGGGCCTTTTGTTCTGTCTCTTTCCATTTCGGATCATCAGAATGGAGTTCCCTTTTGACTTTAGGTTCTGCTCAGCAGTCTTTACCATGGATAGCAGTTCAGGAAGAGATTTGTCCATATCATTCATATTGAAATTTAGGACAAATTGACCGAATCTATCTGGCAACGATTGCAAGATCAAATCAGTCGCAAGTTCCTTTCCGAGGGGAAAACCCAACCTTTCAAGGTTTTCCACATACCCAATCATCTTGAGCACATGGGGACTTACAGGGGCTCCCTCGGCTAACTTGCCTTGAAAAGGGGCTTTTGAAACTTCAAACCTCTCATGCCTTGCTTGCTCTTGATAGAGCATCTTCAGGTGTTCGATCATATCGAACGCTGCCATGTTCTCATGTTGCATTTGCGATTCTGAGTTCATGGTAGCTAGCATGAGACAAGCAGTTTCATTTGCATCATCGACATGCTTCTTATAAGCATCTCTTTCTACCTTAGGTGCAGAACTAGGAGGTTCCTCTTCAGGAACAGATTTCTCCAAGACATACAACTTTCTATCATGTTTGAGGACAATCCTCAAGTTTCGGTGTCAATCTAGAAAATTTGTCCCAGACAATTTTTCCTTGTCAAGGATTGATCGAAAAATGTTGTTAGAGGTGTTGGTTGTCATGGTAATCTACATGAAATTAATGAAAACATAAGTATCATTAACATATTTAATTAGGCCTTTAATTAAATATGCTCCCACTATTTTACTCAAAACAAATGACCCTCATCATTTGATTCGGAAAATCCCGTTGGAAGATTTTCTAGTGGGTCGAGATCCATATTTCACTTTGTTCTAAGTCCGCGTAGGCGGATTACACAAAACTAGGTTATTTAGGTAGGAACTCCTTCCAATTGTATCTCATACAACTCTCGAAAATTTCAGTTGGGTGAATAACTCCTTATTCCAATCCATCATATGGATCATTCCCAACTCTTGCTTCTAAACAAATATAATCTTATTATAATTTGTTTAGTTAAGTTTGACCCATTGTTTTGGCAGTTGGATATCACAATTATCCCATCGCACCTTACTAATATAGAACATGCACCTTGCGTAGGCGAAACCTACATTATCCGATACTAGTCTTGATGAGTGCTAAAACTTGGAAAGCATAAACTTAATATTTAATTTGAGGGAATTGCAATTGTTCTGATCTCACCGGCTTATTTATCATATAAATCGTCTCTCACATGCATAAACATATATTCACATGCATCAACATACATACACATGCATCAACATACATAATGAAACAGTTATGACCCCTAGCGCAATTGTTCTCCCAAGCCAATGAGAGAACCTAAGCTAACCTAATAACAATCTAAGCTTCTCCAAGCAAGATCTTTAAGGTTGTCCTCCTTTGATATTGAATTCTTCTCTTTCTTCATAACATTGTCCTTCTTTGATATTGAATTCTTCTCTTTCTTCATAACATTACATTACAGAAGAAACTCGTTTTACATACAAGGGATTGAGATGAGAAAAGAAGTTACATTAAGAGATTAAAAGGAGAGGCACGACATTCAGGTCATATTTAAAAAAAAACCCAAAAAAAAAAGAAAACTAAGGCCATAACTGACCACCACAAGGCAATAATAATAAACACATTATTATTATTAATTTTAATTCTTTAATTAATTAAAACCAAATTAAATTTCGGCGACCAATCACACTACGCAAAGTTAGCCGGGGTTGTAGGGGCAACGCCCCTGTCCGAAATTTTAATGAACAATTCATTTGAAATCGGCGTCGTTTTGCATCAACACAACTCTTGCACAGTCACAAAACGGAAACCCCGAGAATTCTGACTCTGTGAATGTGACGACCGTCACAAGCATGTTACGACCGTCACGTTCAGCTTGTTACGACCGTCACAGGCCCATGACGAACGTCACGCGGTAAAAAACAGAAACGCCTAGAATTCTGGATCTGTGAATGTGACGACCGTCACAAAGCATATGACGATCGTCACGTCCAGCTTGTTACGATCGTCACAGGTCCATGACGATCGTCACGCGGCCAAAATAACCAGCGCTTTGAAACAGTCAACATACGTGTTCCAACAAGCCCTCAATTCACAACTCCTTGACAGCACAACCCTTGTGCCGTCACTAACCCTAATGCACCAATTTCAGACCGTCAAACACACCTCGATTGTTGATTCAATATGATTGATCAACAGGTCATTGCTTCATCATACTAATGTCGGATTCCGAAGCAAATGACCATTGATCGCTCAAAGGAAAACAACCATTTAGTGTTTGAATAAACGAAACAGAAACAATATATCATATATACCTTACTTTGCATTAGGATTACTTATATCATATATAAGTTGATCGGTCTCAATTGCGTAACCTATGGACGATCGATGTATCGCTGCTTCACCATACTAATGTCGGTTCCGAAGCATAGTCAACATCAATCATCCAAATCGTACACACATGATGCCAAATTTAATTACTCGTTTATTCTTTGATTCATTCTGTCTTTTAATCATATTAACACATAAAATAAACAACTATCCGATGCATGGTTTCGTAAGTGGCTCTGATATCACTGAAGGAGAAGGGCGATCCAAAACACATCGGAAATTAAAATTTTCTCCTTTAGTGATCCTTAAGAATGGGCATGATCAGTGATAGAATATTTACCTCTTGTGACGATTGAAACCTTTGATGCAGATCTACGGAGCGATCACGAACGTTGAACGACGACAACGCCTCTACTCAGTCCACACAGACGGATTCCTTCAATCTCACCGCTAGCTACTATGAATGAAGGCTTTGAGTGAGAGAGAGAGAGAGAGAGAGAGAGAGAGAGAGAGAGAGAGAGAAAATGAAATTGCAACCGCAATGAATGCTTCTGCACAAGGGTTCTATTTATAGAACCACTTGTGTGGGCTTCAAGCTAAAAAGCCCACTTAAGTGTAAGTGGCCCATATTTTATAATATGCCAAAATCACTTAAGCATGTGGTACCTTACCATATTTCGTATTCTACTTAAGTACACCGTACCTTACGATGTTCTACAATTCACTTAAGTATACCGTATCTTACGGTGTTCCTTAGTTACTCTATCTCTCATCAATCCGTCCTTTGTGTGTGACCCTGTAGGTTTTCGCGACATTGGCAATTATATTAAATCACGTATTTAACATAATAAACAGTGAGCGGTATCTAGCAACACATCTCTGCTACCCAAGACATGAAAATTTCATGTGATCTGACAAATCCTTCTGTGATAATACTTATGCGTATAATTACCCTTTTGCCCTTATGTCTATATTGAACACAAGGCATAGACCGTGTCATCCATGTCCAGTTCAATATTGGGCCCATATACATTTATTCTGTTATGCAGGATGGGCAAATTCCATCTAGGTCACTCATGTCCCTCAACATGCTTCGTGGAGTACCCATCAACTGTCTTTATGGTTATCCAGTTACGGACAACATTTGATCAACAATAAAGCACTCGACTCTACATCTAGGGTCCATAGTGGTTTCAGGTCGAAGGGTGGTATACACCATTATCACCATGAGAATAACTTATGACACTTTGCATAACATTCTATATAGTATTCTCATAGCGGGTCAATCCAGTATAAATATTACTCTTAATATTCATACCTATGTTTAAGACTTGATAACTCCTTATCCATGATCCATGAGATGTGATCATCAGTCTATATACATAATAGTCTTAATGCTTTAATGTTATCCCACTTCACAATAAAGCTCGACTATGGATACTTTAAGAATAGTGTCCTTATGTTTAATGTGATCTCATGATCAAGTCACACTTGATACATTAAACGGACTGGCTATTCTAGGGACTTTATTAAACAAAAGTAATAAAGAGAAAACCTTTTATTATTAATAAATAATTCGATACAAGTACCAAAAATATTGGCCTCTAGGGCTTACACCAACAGTGGCCCATGGGGTACCATTAGTGATATGACCAAGAACACGCCTGTCACAAAGGGATTGGAAATGCTCGTATATTAAACATTGCATAAGAAAAAGAATTTACATATAAAAATGTCTTTGATAAATAAGAACTAAATAAATAAAACAAAATAAATAAAAATAAATAAATATTCATACCTGAAATAGACTCATATAACCGGAAAGTTTCCTCGTCTCAAAGAAAGTCTCCTCTCCAAGTGTAGTATATAATATCGTTAAACCAACATACCCCCATGCCCAATCGACATGCTCAAATTTAGAAAACAGAGAGATCTATATGCCATCGATGTAGACATGAGACATATATGCTAGTATAGTACATCCTACAAGATATAACATGTATACCCTAGTGGTCGCCTTATACATAGAATACTCCTCTAGTGTCTGATATGCATCCTGAAGAAAAGAGAGATGAAAGTGAAAACCTCTATTAACCTTGAACTCCTTCATGACCATAGCCATAGTAACCCCCAAGTTCTGCTCATCCATAATACATACAAGCTTCTGGTTAATGAGAGGAGCAGTGGGGAAGTTACTCACAGGGGAAAATGGAAGAGGAATGATACATCATTCATGGTAATCGTCATCTCACCAAATGGAAGACAAAGGAGGATGCCTTATTATGTCATCATTCAACAAAAGCGGACAACAATGTAAAATCGAGCAAGGTCAACGAACAATCCACCAATGGAAGCAGACTAACATCAAAACAATATGTTTAACCTCATCAGGGACCCGAACATTTGAGAATTTCTTCAACTTTGCCTCATGGATGGTAACCTTTCACAAGGCGCAATCTTGTAACAATTAAAGCATAAACCATCATTTATTTTCAATTAATTAATAATAAATAAATCAAATAAAATACAATATATTTACCTCTCTCTTCCATAGTCTAAATGACACATGATAGGCATATATGGTGACAAAGGTATTGTTACTAGCCCTCTAGGGAACCTCCTCCAATCTATGTGTATAAACGACTTCATATTAGTTGGAGTTGTCACCTCTGTATCAGTCTAAGCCTTCACCTCTGTGTCAGTCTGAGGCGCCACCTCCATACCAGTTTGAGTCATCATCTTTATCAACCTGAGCCTTAAACTGAGTCTCTATATCCTTCTGAGTTATTGTCTCTACATCATCATCAATAACATCATCGGGCTCTGCATTAAGATCTCTGCCAGTCCAACTATACCTCATATAGGTTTAAGAGTACATGGTGCATGTGATTGCTCAATTCTCCTTTTGTGAGAAGCGATGAAGACTACTATACCCGCCAGAATATGGGAATCCTCTTCGTCATCGATACGAGAACTCTCCCCACCTACTCTTTCTGCTCTGTCAGTCCGTCTAGAATCAACCATGTTGTCTCTTTCTTTGGTTATCACTATGGTAGAATAAAATAAAACAATAAGTGTACTTGATAAAAATTACATGGTCTGCGTGTTCCCTTTACAAGGGCAGGGGGACTTAGAGGCCTTCGCAAGTGTATTATAATTTGGGTAGTGAAGACTTGCTCACAACGGAGATAAGCTCTGTATGATGGCTTTTGAGACTGTTTAAGGGACCAACTCACATGAGTTGAGATGCCTTGTTGGTGGTCGGTGCTTCTGGGTTGCATGCAGGTGGTTAGGTTGATGACATGTTAAGGCTACTAGGAGCATAATGTTCTCAGAGTAGTAGTAAGTGTGTATGACTTGAGAATCCCCTTATCCCCTTGGGGACATAATGCATTTATAGAGGCTTTAAGACCTAAGATTACCTCAGAAAAGGCTACCACCTACTCAGTCAAATGGTAGATAGTTGAATCCCTATTTCTCAGGGTGTTAGGGTCAACAATGACTTTGACTTTGTCTTTATCCAAGACACATCTTATCTCACATTTATTTTCCCTCCAAGGGCAAGAAAAACTTATGGGCGAGGCGGTACCTCCATTCAGGTGATATCATGATGTCGCCTTCTCCTAGGACGGTCCCATGGTATCTCCCTAGTCAAGACTTTTTGCAAATATAACACTAAATAGGACTACAAGATTTTTTAAAATCTGAAAATTAACATGATTTTACCGGACTTTTTGAAAAATAAGGTAACCAACATACTCTTTAACCGATTTTTTTGAAATATCTTGTATACACGTACGCATTTTTACCGAACATTTTCAAAATTCCAATAAAAATGCATGTTGGCTATCAGATTTTTCAAAAAAAAAAAATTCAAGTATAAATGCATGTGAAATATGATTTTTTTTTGAATATTTCAAAAATATCGATAAAAATGCATGGTTTTATCTAAAAACGTAATATGAATATTAAATTGTTGATGAAAACTTTAAATGAAAAAATGACTTATTTGAAAATATTTAATAGATAACTTCAAAAATTCGATAATTATCACAATATTTCTAAAATGTCTGAAGAGAAAAACAAATAAAATGTAAAATTTCCTATTTTAAAATCGAAGAGTACTATGGTAAAAGCTTATACACACATGTGAATAAGGGGTACCCGAACAAACCCTCCTCTTATGTGCCAAACCAAACGTGACTAATTATTCAATTCGTTGTCTATCATTATTCGTCGGCCAAAGTGATTTCAAATAATTGTGACCAAGCAAATAACTCTCCTTTTTTGCTATAAATATAACCCATCTTTTGATGAGAAAATCACCATATACAAGGACAGAGAGGTTTTCTAATCTAATAACCTTAGCTATAAGAAAAAAAATCAATGGCCAATCCAAAGTCTGTGCTTCCTTTGTATGAAAAAAATTGGTACAAATACAATTACAAAAGAGTGTTCGATAGCATAATTTTAATCCTTCTTTTGTTGCTGCTTGGTTACCGTCTTATATCTGTCAACGACTACTCTCTTCCTTGGTTTGTTGCTTTCCTGTGTGAATGTTGGTTCACCTTAGGTTGGATTTTCACCATGTCCACTCAATGGTCTCCTGCTCTTGTCAAAACCTACCCTGAACGTCTCCTCCAAAGGTATTTACCTATTAAAACTTAACACACAATTATAAATATTAAAGTTCAAATTTAAGATTAAATTATGATTATATATAATTTCTACTTTTTTTTTATATTTGAATTTTGGTAACTCTCAAGATTTTGAGAGAAAGAAAAGTGTGTTGTTTTGCAATGTTAGAGTATACTATATTGTTTAAAAATTGGACTAAATTGGTCTGTCAATTAATTGAATCAGAAATTTGGTCATCCACCTAACTTGATATCTGAATCTGATAAACTATTAAATCAACGAGAACGGATCAGAATTAAATAAACCGATAAAAATCGACGAATTGACGGTTTTAAAAAATAGACGGATTAAATACTAATTTTTTTCTCAAATAATACAATATCGTTTTTGATATTTTTTTAAAATTAAAATAAAAGTATAAATATATTTTATTCAAATCAAATTTATTAGAGATTATCACTTTGTTATTCGTTTATATTCTAACTAGACCTTTGTTAACATTTTATTTATATTTGTAGTTTGTGTTTCTATTTTTATGGATAATGACTTTTTCAAAAAATTTAAAATTTAAGGAATGAATTTATAAAATTATGAAATAATAAAATTTTGTTGGTTATCATTATTTTATGACCGAGTCATCTTATTTAGGGATGGAGTTAGAAATTTTAAATTATGGAGACAAAATTTATAAATTTATTATGCTAAAAATATAGTATATTATTTATAAATAAATATTATAATTTTTTTATGATTTTAAACTATTTAATAATTTTCTTATTTTCTATTTATCATTATACAACCTATTTTATCTTCACAAATCAACGTTCATATATCATTTTTTTTTAACTCTAGTAAGAATATAGAAGAAAAAAGCTAAATTAAAAATATTTTACATTTTAAATCTTTTTATCATTTAATAGACTATATAGAAAAAAAAATATGATAAGAACATTCAGCATATTAAAATCTTTTTATTATTTAATGGTATATTTTGAAATGAAATAAATATTTAATGCAATATACTAGTAGACTATCATTACTATTATTATGAGAGTAGTATAATAGAATAAGTTATCAGATTTAAATTTGTTTAATAAGTTATCCAATTTAAATTTATTTAGTTATATGATGATCAATGATCCAGTAGTTGGACCATTAATTAAACTAATAAATCAATATCCTCATGTTATTCTGTCCAATTTTTAAAATACTAATATATTTTATATATTTTCAGTGTAGAGGAACTTCCAGCAGTGGATATTTTTGTGACAACCGCAGACGACAAATTAGAACCACCAATCATCACAGTAAACACAGTGTTATCAGTATTATCACTCGATTACCCATCTCACAAACTATCTTGTTACGTTTCCGATGATGCTTGTTCTCCTCTAATCTTCTACGCTCTTCAACAAGCTTCCAGTTTCGCAAAACATTGGGTCCCTTTTTGTAAGAAGTACAACGTACAAACTCGAGCTCCATTTAGATACTTCAGTGATGACAACGACGAGTGCACCACAAATAATGAAGAATTCAGACAAGAATGGTTGCAGATGAAGGTGAGTAACAAGCTGTTGCTGCTGAATAATTGTGTTGATTCTGACCACAAAATGCTAAACGGTTTTTGTTTTGACTGTGTGTTGATAGGATATGTATGAAAATCTTAGCCGCGATATAGATGTGGACCCAAAATCGATTCCAAACTTACATGAAAGTGACTTTGCAATTTTCTCAAATACAACTCGGACAGATCATCCCGCTATTATCAAGGTATTATTTGTTCTTTTTCAAAGATCGAAGTATGACATGACAAAACATTATTTATATATATATATATATATATATATATATATATATATATATATATATATATATATATATATATATATATATATATATATATATATATATATATATATATATATATATATATTATAGTAGTTTATATATCAGACAAAACATTAATTTTTAATGCTGACATGCATTATTAATTTATAAGGCTATATGGGAGAACAAGGAAATGGTTGAAAATGGAGTGCCACATTTAATCTACATATCTAGAGAGAAGAGGCCAAAGCAACCGCATCATTACAAAGCCGGTGCAATGAATGTCTTGGTAAATTTTTTAAATCCTTATTGGGTATATTAGATAATGTCGTTTGTTTAATGAGTAATTACATCATTAACTTATTTTTATTCAGACAAGAGTCTCAGGCTTGATTACCAATGCACCCTTCATGTTAAACCTTGATTGTGACATGATTGTAAACAATCCAAAGATTGTTCAACATGCAATGTGCATTTTTCTTGGCTCAAGAGGAGAAAAAGAGGTTGCTTTTGTTCAATGTCCTCAACGATTCTACACTTCACTCAAAGATGATCCTTTTGGGAATCAGATGACCATGACATATACGGTAATATACGAAATCATAAAATATAAATTAAATTTTGTTACTACATTAATCTGATCAATTTTTTAAAAAACGCATGCAGTTTATTCTTGGAGCTGGATTAGCAGGACTCCAAGGACCTTTATACTGTGGAACAAACTGTTTTCATAGAAGAAAAGTTATATACGGTCTTTCTCCCGATGATGTGGAAAATGGTACTCATATATTTATTTAAACCTCTTTTTAAAATTTGTATTTGGTTTAGTTACATTTTTTATCTCTTATTTATTATACTCACAAAAATCATTCTCCTTTTTCACATTAAAGTTAATCAAATATCACTCTATAGTTGAACTTGCGGATATGTGCCACTTCTAGTTATAGATAAAGTTGTTAAAATCATAAGTATGTTAAGTTTTATCCATAGGGTCAAACAAATTATCAGAGGAGGAATTAAAACAAACATTCGGGGCTTCCAATGATCTTATGAAATCAATTATTCATGCTTTGGAAGAGAGGACTTATTCAACTAATGACATTAATGTTAAGAAAACAATTGAAAAAGCTACTCAAGTTGCTTGTCATGGATATGAATATGGAACTTTCTGGGGTAAACAGGTTTGTCACAATAACTTATACTTTAACGTATATTCTTTCTATAGCACCAACACCTCTAAAAAAGGTGTCTCAGTGTCAGTGACCGAAATCAACATCAATACATGTGAAATTAATGGTCACTATGAATTTATGGAATTTTAGGTTGGTTGGATATATGAATCAATAGTAGAAGATATCGTAACTGGATTGCTAATGCACGCAAGAGGTTGGAGATCAGAATTATGTACACCAAATCCAATTGCTTTCGTAGGTTGTGCTCCAGGTGATAACCTAGCAACTATGTCACAATTTAAAAGATGGGCCACAGGAATGCTTGAAATCTTCTTTTGCAAGCATTGTCCTATTTTTGCAACCATTTTTGCTAAACTTTCTTTTAGAGAATTCTTGGGTTATATGTGGATCATTAATTGGGGCTTCAACCCATTTGCTCAAGTATGCTACTCTTGTGTCATTGCTTATTGCATCATTACTAACTCCTATTTCTTGCCAAAGGTGAGTAGTGAAAAATACTTATATACCTATCATTATTAGTGCTACACATAACCGTCTTAAGTTTATTGAGGTCCTGTATAGATACATATTAGTTAAACCATGACAAAATAATTAGAGACCTTATTTAATCATGGTTTAATAGTGACAAATATTTTATGAAGCTTTATTTAAATATGATTTGACCTTGACAAATTTTGATCTATGTGCGGTAGTCCTCCTTACACGCCCAGAGACGACCTAGGTACTACACAAGGTTGTCTTTAAGAATGTGCAAGAAGGATTACTTTAAAGGGTCTAAAATTAATCACGATTAAACAGTGGCTAAATAGATCTGATAAAATATTGTCATTATTAAATTGTGGCTAAATAAAATCCCTGATTATTTTGTTACGATTAAAGTGTGGCTAAATTATGCAGAGCCTCCAAAAACTTAAGACGTCTCTAGTGCTACTAGTACTACTTATAGACAAACTCGTGACGACATAATTAATAACACACTCTTACGTTTTGTTTGATTTCAGGATTGGGGCATATATATTCCTATACTATTGGTTATTTTTTACAATGTATATACTTTATATGAGTATTTGGCTTTAGGTTTGTCAACTAAAGCATGGTGGAACAATGAAAGAATGTCAAAAATAACACCCATGAATGCTGGATTTTGTGGTTTTATTACTATGTTACTAAAATTATTGGGAGTATCCAGCACTGTTTTTGAAATAACAAAGAAAGATATTGCCCCGTTTAGCGAAGACGATAAGAATGCCACTAGATACACCTTCGACAAGTCGTTAGTTTTTTTGCCGGGAACTACTGTCTTGTTGTTGCAATTGACAGCAATATTGATCAAGATGTCGGGGTTTCAAAAACAAGGATTAAGCGGGAATTATGAGTGTGGAATGGTTGAAATGTTATGTAGTGTGTATTTGATCATATGTTACTGGCCATTTCTTAAAGGATTGTTTGAGACAGGAAAATATGGGATTCCTTTGTCTACAATATCCAAAGGAGGAATTTTGACATGTTTGTTTGTCATTCTATGTCGAAGGACAGTTTCTGGTTGATATGTGCTATTTAGGATATAAATGTCTTCATCATGTGTCACAATATTTGTTTAGAGATTTCTTTACGTATAATAAATTATTGAATGCTAGTAATAATCTACAACTTTTTTTACCAGAATGTAACACTTGTCCAAGGGTGAAAACCATGCACTTGTGAGTTATAGTTTGGGTAGAGTTTCATTAATAAAATGCAACTTATTCTTGCAAGAAAGTGTCTCCAAGGATTGGAATGACTTTGAACTTTTTTAAGCTGAAATTGTTCACTCTTCTTAAAACGATAATCAATTAATTTAAAGACTTAACCGATTAGATTATTGTTTAATCAATTAGATTATTGTTTAATCAATTAGATTAAACAAAATATGAGTTGTTCGACTTTGACATTTGTTTCATACCAACATGTTACACACCAGAAACACCTAGTAGGTGCAGCAAAATCAGTTGGTACAATGTCTTAGGTGGAAAATGTTCCTGACCAAATTTACCACATGATATGTAATGGCTTTCTCTATGATTTTCTCTGTTATATTTGTCCAACCACTAATCAAACTACAAATCTACTTTTTTTCTTTTATCTTTTTAGGAAATGCCAACCCCATTAGTATATCATATTAGTATTTCTCTAACATTGTATTTATAACTGAATCCATAAGTCACGGAAGAAAAAAACCATAAAAAGAAGAATTTGTAAATAAAATAAATAAATAAGATTACAACAAGATTACAATATGTTTGATGTAGTTTTGATTTTTCAGTTTTAAAAACATAAATACTAAACAAAATTTGTAAAAGAAACTAATCAAGTAATGATTTAGTTTCATTTATAGGCCGGCCATTGGCCCAAAAAAAGAAAGTTCAGTCATTAGTTCTGACCACTCCACTAAAGCATCAAAGATAATGTAATTCTTCTCTAGAGATTTACATTAGATCCACACCAGGGGTTTCTCTCTATTGTTGGATGTCATCAGACGGTCTCCTGCATTTCATGCTGAAATAGTAGGGAACATCCAAAACCACCATTCATATATAAGACATCTCTCTCTCTTTCTCTCTAACCCATAACTTACTTTACTCCTTGTTCTCTTACTAACTTAGAAGTTGGAATGCTAACCTACCCCTTACTATAGTATCGAAGATTCACTGTACCATATCGAGACTCTACTTCATCATTTCGTCAAGCATATTTGACTCCTTAGCAAAAAAATGGTGACGTCTCTGGAAATCGACTTCTGGTTCTTGCGAATTTCCATAATCATATTTCTTCTAATCCAAAGTCACGAAGCACAATAATGATTACACTTGAACAAATAAGATGACTTTCGATCCAACCGCAGAAAACGCCATAGCTCCTTCAATATCTAGATCATACCCTACCTTCATCGTTGATTCAATTGGTATCTTATATTCTATAAATTCATTCAAATACTCAACAATAATCCAAAAACAAAAATATGATATACCTATTCTAGTGTTTCGACACCACAAGATGATGGATGGAACTCCCAATGCAATGCTTCCACTATTCATAACCACCATCATAGACAATATCTAAGTATCAGGGACCCTCCTCGACGAAACAAGTTCATGCAACCTGATGTACCTTGGAGACTTCGTGAGATTATAACTTCACATGAAAGATTTGAATTTGTGAGAAGGCGAGTACCTTCTGGCGTTCGACGATTCTTTAATCTGACCATGTGGAACCATTGGTCTATCAGACTCGTTTTGAGAAGGAAAAATCAACAGAACTGTGAAAGTATGCTACCTCATTATCCCTTGTGAAAGCATATGCAGCAGTATCCTAGGAAGGTTATTTATGGCGAAATTCGACACAATGATCTTCACGGTCCATTTGAAGATGAAATATCACGAAAAGTCAGATGAGCCAACCATTACTACAACTGATTTGCGTGGAGCTTGACTTATACACATTGACAAGCAAGAAGATGAAATCCCTCACGATGATCTAGGTAGTTCGACAACAGAAGTCAAGGTTGAGACATAAGGTCGTTCACACATAGAAAGTTTGAAACCTTCAATTTGGATGATAACCTAACATTGTTGGTCTATATAGGTTCCAATCTACCACCAATAGTTAAGAAGAGGCTCATCGAGTATGTCAAATTTGTAGGTGTTTAATTGGCTGCATTATATGGTTACAAATGTCTTGACTGATGTCATGACATGGTATGTATGTGTGACTACATTGTAGGTTAGAATATCTAACTGTACTCTGATGTCTTGACTGATGTCATGACACACTTGAGTAGTTACTGCAGGATTAGCTAACACAGGATTTATTGAATGTCAAACTGGATGCCGTGACATTCATACCTGTCAACAGATACTAAGGAATAGAACAGCTGGTGTTCTGTTAGAACTTAGTATTTATTTCCAGTCTGGTTATCAAGGAAAGACCAGACCTGGCATAAGGCCTACTGACTGAATGTCAAATTGGATGTTATGACATTCATCATTGACAGCAGCTACTGAACATTAGACAGAGTGGTGTTCTGCTATACTTCAGCATGTAACTTAGTTTGTTCTTCAAGAGAATAACAGAACTAACTTAAGGCCAAATGTGTAAATGTTAAGTTGGACACTTTAACATTTATTAATGTAAGCTGTTACTGTAGTATGGTCATTTTGATCATGTACAGGTCAGCAAAATTGTACAGTCTGTTTTTTGGAAAAACAGACTCAGCATATGGACCTTGATGTCAAGCTGAATGTCGTGACATTCATTCCTGACAGCATATGCTATATTGTAGGTTGTTCAGTTTTCTGTTTCAGCTTTTCTTGGGCTATTCTTCAGGAAGTCAACAGCTTAGAGAAAAACAAGGAAACCAACAACCAAGTTACATTTAATGAACCTAACAAATAGCCTATTTGTTAGTAACCTAAATGTTGAATTTATGGGAACTCGTGTGACCTTAAATTCAGGAGAATACAGGTGCAAAAGCCCAGGTACTGCAATATAAAAAGGAAGGCGTTCCTTCATTCAGTTTCGGGGATTTTGAGGCGTGAAGATTAAGTGTGTCCATCATACTTCACTGCTGTATTTTTGTGAGTCTTGTATTAGACGTATCTTGTAAGCCAAGCCATTATCACGTTGATGATTGTTTTGGTATAGGGTGTTCATTGAGTTGTAAGTGTTGTGTCGCTCAAAGCTTTTAAGCGTGAGTGCTGTGTATCTTGATTAAAGATGTGAAGCACAATCAAGAGTTGTTTGAAGTGTGACTTCAACTTGTCTTTAATATTGATTAAAGATAGTAATCACTGAGGTGATTGAGGGGGAGTGAGTAGGAACTCTGATCTTAGTGTAAGATTGAAATTGCATTGGGTAGGGATTAAGTGATAAGTTGTAAACGGGTGAGTTTAGCTTTGAATTGATACTACTAATAGTGGATTTCCTCCCTGGCTTGGTAGCCCCCAGATGTAGGTCATGTTGGACTGAACTGGGTAAACAATTATTTTTGTTATTTACTGCACTTACGTTCTGCATAATCCTTGTCTGTGCAGAATTGGATGTCATAACAACCCGCGTGACATCCAAAGTCTGATAACTAGAATTTCAATTGGCATCAGAGCAGGCACCCTGCCTGTGAATTTCTGGGTGAGATCTAGGGAAGTTACTTTCTAGTACCATGGACAAGGATATAGGACACTCAAATAGACCACCCATGTTGGATGGCTCTAATTATGATGACTGGAAGCCTCGTATGATAGCCTTCTTAAGGTCTCTAGATAGCAAAGTCTGGAGAGCTGTCAACAAAGGATGGGAACATCTAATGAGGACAGGTGAAGATGGAGGCAGTGAGCAGATTCCTGAAGAAGAGTGGGACAAGGAGCAAGAGGCACTAGCTCTTGGAAATTCCAAGGCCTTGAATGCATTGTTCAATGGAATCAGTAAGAACATCTTCAGGCTGGTGCACCACTGTGAACTAGCTAAGGAAGTTTGGGATACCCTCAAGGTAACTCATGAAGGTACTTCCAAGGTGAAGATGTCCAAACTTCAGATGTTGACCACCAAGTTTGAAAACCTGAGGATGAAAGAGGATGAGACTATTCATGACTTTCACATGAATATTCTTGAAATTGCAAACACCTCTGGTGGACTAGGTGAGAAAATGGTTGAAGAGAAACTTGTAAGAAAGATCCTCAGGTCCTTGCCTAAAAGGTTTGCTATGAAGGTCACAGCCATAGAGGAGGCACAGGACATCTGCAATATGAAGGTAGATGAGCTCATTGGTTCTCTCCAAACCTTTGAAATGGGCTTGTGTGAGAATACTGAAAAGAAGAACAAAAACGTAGCTTTTGTATCTAATGCTGAAGAAGAGTCTGAAGCAGAATATACTGAAGGTGATGACAGAAGCCTTAGCCATGCTTGGAAGGCAGTTCAACAAGTTCGTGAAGAAGATTGATCAAAGAGGGAGACCTAATGTCAAGAACATCCCGTCTGACATCAGGAAAAGATCAACTTCTGATGAAAAGTTCAACCAAGGCAAGGGAATCCAGTGTCATGGTTGTGAAGGGTATGGACACGTCAGAGCTGAATGTCCTACTTATCTCAAGATACAAAAGAAGGGGCTAACTATCACATGGTCTGAAGGAGATTCTGAAAGTGAATCTGAAGGAGAATCTGCCAAACATGTCACTGCACTAACCAGTGTTTGTGCATCTGATGATGACTCAAGTGCAGATGAACTAACCTTTGATGAACTTGCTGCAGCCTATAAGAAGTTGTGTACCACCAGTGCAGAAGTGCGTGCACAAGGAGAAAAGCAGAAGAAACTCATCAAGGAACTGGAAGATGAGAGACAGAAGTAACTGTCTGTCATAGAGGGTCTAAATGGTGAGATAGCCCTGCTGACTTCCAAGCTGAATCAGATGACTAAATCCATCAGAATGATGAATAAGGGAACTGACACCTTGGAAGAGATTCTAAAGGTGGGACAACAGTCTGGAACCAAATCTGGCCTAGGATTTAGGAAAAGATCCTCAGCTGAACACAAACGCCCAAAGGCTAAAGTTCAGAAGTTCAAGCGGAAGTCAAAGCCAATGTATCAACATCGAGGAACTAGGATGAATGATCATCAGAAGAGGAAATACCAGGAGTGGAGGTGTCACCATTGTGGTAGAATTGGTCATATAAAAGCCTTCTGCTACTGGATTCATGGTTTCCCTAACCAAGTCTCGCATGTCAGGCCTAAGCATAAACCATATAAGCGCTATGTTCCCATCAAGAAGCAACAATGGTATGCTAGGATAGCACACACTGCTCTAAGGGCTTCTTCCAGAGAAGACTGGTACTTTGACAGTGGATGCTCAAGACATATGACTGGTATGGAAAATCTACTGGTAGATGTTCAACCTCACACTACCAGCTATGTGACCTTTGGTGATGGTGCCAAAGGAAAAATAAAAGGTGTGGGTAAGCTGGACTGCTCTGGAGTTCCAAAACTGAATATGTGCTGTTAGTAAGAGGACTAACTGCAAACCTCATCAGCATAAGTCAGCTGTGTGATCAAGGGTTTCATGTTCAGTTTATGAAGGAGCTATGCATTGTGACTAATGGTGACAATCAGGAAGTTATGAGAGGAACCAGGTCCAAAAATAACTGTTATCTGTGGGAACCTAAAGTCTCTAACTTTTCAACAATATGCTCCTCAACCAAGGAAGAACAGGAGGTGAAGCTGTGGCATAGACGTCTTGGACATCTCCACTTACGGGGAATGAAGATTATATCCAAGGAAGCAGTCAGAGGGATCCCAAGGCTGCTTATTGATGAAGGAAGAGTCTGTGGAGAATGCCAGGTGGGCAAGCAAACCAAGATGTCACATCCGAAGCTGGGACATCCCACAACTTCCAGAGTTCTGGAACTGTTGCATATGGACTTAATGGGACCTATGCAGGTTGAAAGTCTTGGTGGAAAGAGATATGCCTACATGGTGGTTGATGACCATTCCAGATACACGTGGATAAGCTTCATGAGAGAAAAGTCAGATACATTTGATGTCTTCAAAGACCTATGCATAAGACTTCAAAGGGAAAAGGCCAGTTGTGTGGTCCGGATTAGAAGTGATCATGGTACGGAGTTCAAGAATTCCAAGTTTGATGAGTTTTGCTCATCTGAAGGAATAAGTCATGAGTTCTCCTCCCCTATAACCCCTCAGCAGAATGGAATAGTTGAAAGAAAAAATAAAACTATTCAAGAATCTGCCAGGGCAATGGTTCATGCAAAGAAGCTCCCCATGCACTTTTGAGCTGAAGCAATGAATACCGCGTGCTATGTTCACAACAGAGTCACCTTGAGAAAAGGAACCTCCTCCACTCTGTATGAAATATGGAAAGGCAGAAAACCCACTGTGAAGTACTTTCATATCTTTGGAAGTAAATGCTACATTCTCACAGATCGTGAACAGAGAAGGAAGCTGGATCCCAAAAGTGATGAGGGTATATTTCTAGGATACTCCACTAACAGCAGAGCCTACAGAGTGTTCAACTACAGGACCAATGTCCTGATGGAATCCATAAATGTTATTGTGGATGATAAAGAGGAAGGGATCGATGTCATAGAGGATGTTGAAACATTCCTTGACAGTCCAACTGACATTCCAATCAAGTCAGAAGAAGTACAGGAACCTCCTCCTGAATGTGAAGTAGATGCAACCACCAAAATGCCATCTATCAGAATTCAGAAAGACCACCCTAAGGATCTTATCATAGGGGATCCTAACAGTGGTGTGACTACCAGGTCACGGGGAATAAGCTCAAATTCCTGCTTTGTATCCAAGGTTAAACCAAAGAATGTGAAAGAAGCCCTGACTGACGAGTACTGGATCAATGCCATGCAAGAGGAACTTGAGCAGTTCAAAAGGAATGAAGTATGGGAGCTAGTTCCAAGACCTGAAGGGACCAACATCATTGGTACCAAGTGGATCTACAAAAACAAATCTGATGAGAAAGGAGTAATTACTAGGAATAAAGCAAGACTAGTAGCTCAAGGATACACTCAAGTTGAAGGGATAGACTTTGATGAAACATTTGCTCCTGTGGCTAGGCTTGAGTCCATCAGATTGCTGTTAGGGGTATCATGCATCCTGAAGTTTAAGCTATTCCAAATGGATGTGAAGAGTGCATTCTTGAATGGCTACTTGAATGAAGAAGTCTTTGTGGAACAACCTAAAGGGTTCTGTGATCCTAACCAACCTAAGCATGTATACAAGTTGAGGAAAGCCTTGTATGGGTTGAAACAAGCACCTAGAGCATGGTATGAAAGGTTGACCGAATTTCTGACCTCAAATGGATACAGAAAAGGTGGAATAGATAAAACCTTATTTGTGAAGGATGAAGACAGCAAAATCATGATAGCTCAAATCTATGTGGATGATATAGTCTTTGGTGGAATGTCAGAACAAATGGTTCAACAATTTGTTCACCAGATGCAATCCGAGTTTGAAATGAGTTTAGTTGGAGAACTGACCTATTTCCTTGGAATGCAAGTAAACCAAATGGAGGACTCTATGTTTCTCTCCCAAAGCAAGTATGCCAAGAACATAGTTAAGAAGTTTGGTATGGATAATGCTAGGCACAAGAGGACTCCTGCGCCTACTCATCTGAAGTTAACCAAAGACGAAGGAGGCCCTAGTGTTGATCAATGCTTGTATAGAAGCATGATAGGAAGCCTACTTTACCTAACTGCAAGTAGACCTGACATTTCTTATGCAGTTGGAGTATGTGCTAGATACCAAGCAGAGCCTAAGGTGAGCCACTTGAATCAAGTCAAAAGGATTCTCAAGTACATCAATGGGACTTGTGACTATGGGATGCTGTATTCACATGGGTCTGAGCCTGTCCTATCTGGGTACTGTGATGCTGACTGGACTGGGAGTGCTGATGACAGAAAAAGCACATCAGGTGGATGTTTCTTCTAAGGAGACAACCTCATATCTTGGTTCAGCAAGAAGCAGAATTGTGTTTCTCTGTCCACTGCAGAGGCTGAATACATAGCTGCTGGAAGCAGTTGTTCCCAACTGGTTTGGATGAAACAGATGCTCACTGAGTACAATGTCACTCAAAATGTCATGACAATGTTCTGTGATAATCTCAGTGCCATCAATATCTCCAAGAATCCCATCCAACACAGCAGGACCAAACATATTGACATTAGGCACCACTTCATCAGAGATCTGGTGGAAGACAAGGTGATCACTTTGGAACATGTAGCCACGGACCTTCAACTGGCTGACATATTTACAAAGGCTCTGGATGCTACTCAGTTTGAAAACTTAAGGAGCAAACTGGGAATATGTCTCTCTGAGACCTTATAGCAACCACCGATGTTTGGGATGTATTGTTTAATATCTCTGCCTATTAAACAATTGGTACTATGCTCTGATTGGTCAACAGATCATAGCTATGCTACTTGCAACAAGTGTGGCTACAAGAGGGTAAGGAGACACCCTACCGTGAGAAGGCCAATGTACCTGCAGGAGTTCAAGGATGCTGTTCATGCAGGAGTAGTTCTGGATGTCAGAAACAAAATCATGGCATCTGATATGGTGGTACCTACTGTGAAGCAAAAGTGGGTGATTACTTGATCAAAGCTGTGAAGCAAGATCAAGTGGATGCTAACTTGGTTGAAACTGTGAAGTAAAACCAAGTCTGTAACTCTGTCATTATTCTCTGGTTATGTTGTTGGCTTTGGCAACATTTTTGACAAAAAGGGGGAGTAATAACCCCTGACAAACAGAGTGGGTCTCTACAACAGACTCTCATGACAGATTCCCTCCCCTGCAGCTGCTGTGTGTTGAATCTTAGATTCTAGATTTAACTTCTGTATGTGTGCTGCTTTGTGAAGTTTTTATTTAACTTCCATGTGTGTGAGTGTGCTGCCACTCTGAGTGTATTAGCTATTATTTCCTGCTAGGTGTGTGATTCCGCTGCTATGAACTCTGTTATGGGGATCAAAGTGTTTTAGCCAAAAATTTGCCAAAGGGGGAGTTTATAGGTGTTTAATTGGCTGCATTATATGGTTACAAATGTCTTGACTGATGTCATGACATGGTATGTATGTGTGACTACATTGTAGGTTAGAATATCTAACTGTACTCTGATGTCTTGACTGATGTCATGACACACTTGAGTAGTTACTGCAGGATTAGCTAACACAGGATTTATTGAATGTCAAACTGGATGCTGTGACATTCATACCTGTCAACAGATACTAAGGAATAGAACAGCTGGTGTTCTGTTAGAACTTAGTATTTATTTCCAGTCTGGTTATCAAGGAAAGACCAGACCTGGCATAAGGCCTACTGACTGAATGTCAAATTGGATGTTATGACATTCATCATTGACAGCAGCTACTGAACATTAGACAGAGTGGTGTTCTGCTATACTTCAGCATGTAACTTAGTTTGTTCTTCAAGAGAATAACAGAACTAACTTAAGGCCAAATGTGTAAATGTTAAGTTGGACACTTTAACATTTATTAATGTAAGCTGTTACTGTAGTATGGTCATTTTGATCATGTACAGGTCAGCAAAATTGTACAGTCTGTTTTTTGGAAAAACAGACTCAGCATATGGACCTTGATGTCAAGCTGAATGTCGTGACATTCATTCCTGACAGCATATGCTATATTGTAGGTTGTTCAGTTTTCTGTTTCAGCTTTTCTTGGGCTATTCTTCAGGAAGTCAACAACTTAGAGAAAAACCAGGAAACCAACAACCAAGTTACATTTAATGAACCTAACAAATAGCCTATTTGTTAGTAACCTAAATGTTGAATTTATGGGAACTCGTGTGACCTTAAATTCAGGAGAATACAGGTGCAAAAGCCCAGGTACTGCAATATAAAAAGGAAGGCGTTCCTTCATTCAGTTTCGGGGATTTTGAGGCGTGAAGATTAAGTGTGTCCATCATACTTCACTGCTGTATTTTTGTGAGTCTTGTATTAGACGTATCTTGTAAGCCAAGCCATTATCACGTTGATGATTGTTTTGGTATAGGGTGTTCATTGAGTTGTAAGTGTTGTGTCGCTCAAAGCTTTTAAGCGTGAGTGCTGTGTATCTTGATTAAAGATGTGAAGCACAATCAAGAGTTGTTTGAAGTGTGACTTCAACTTGTCTTTAATATTGATTAAAGATAGTAATCACTGAGGTGATTGAGGGGGAGTGAGTAGGAACTCTGATCTTAGTGTAAGATTGAAATTGCATTGGGTAGGGATTAAGTGATAAGTTGTAAACGGGTGAGTTTAGCTTTGAATTGATACTACTAATAGTGGATTTCCTCCCTGGCTTGGTAGCCCCCAGATGTAGGTCATGTTGGACTGAACTGGGTAAACAATTATTTTTGTTATTTACTGCACTTACGTTCTGCATAATCCTTGTCTGTGCAGAATTGGATGTCATAACAACCCGCGTGACATCCAAAGTCTGATAACTAGAATTTCAATTGGCATCAGAGCAGGCACCCTGCGTGTGAATTTCTGGGTGAGATCTAGGGAAGTTACTTTCTAGTACCATGGACAAGGATATAGGACACTCAAATAGACCACCCATGTTGGATGGCTCTAATTATGATGACTGGAAGCCTCGTATGATAGCCTTCTTAAGGTCTCTAGATAGCAAAGTTTGGAGAGCTGTCAACAAAGGATGGAAACATCCAATGAGGACAGGTGAAGATGGAGGCAGTGAGCAGATTCCTGAAGAAGAGTGGGACAAGGAGCAAGAGGCACTAGCTCTTGGAAATTCCAAGGCCTTGAATGCATTGTTCAATGGAATCAGTAAGAACATCTTCAGGCTGGTGCACCACTGTGAACTAGCTAAGGAAGTTTGGGATACCCTCAAGGTAACTCATGAAGGTACTTCCAAGGTGAAGATGTCCAAACTTCAGATGTTGACCACCAAGTTTGAAAACCTGAGGATGAAAGAGGATGAGACTATTCATGACTTTCACATGAATATTCTTGAAATTGCAAACACCTCTGGTGGACTAGGTGAGAAAATGGCTGAAGAGAAACTTGTAAGAAAGATCCTCAGGTCCTTGCCTAAAAGGTTTGCTATGAAGGTCACAGCCATAGAGGAGGCACAGGACATCTGCAATATGAAGGTAGATGAGCTCATTGGTTCTCTCCAAACCTTTGAAATGGGCTTGTGTGAGAATACTGAAAAGAAGAACAAAAGCGTAGCTTTTGTATCTAATGCTGAAGAAGAGTCTGAAGCAGAATATACTGAAGGTGATGACAGAAGCCTTAGCCATGCTTGGAAGGCAGTTCAACAAGTTCGTGAAGAAGATTGATCAAAGAGGGAGACCTAATGTCAAGAACATCCCGTCTGACATCAGGAAAAGATCAACTTCTGATGAAAAGTTCAACCAAGGCAAGGGAATCCAGTGTCATGGTTGTGAAGTGTATGGACACGTCAGAGCTGAATGTCCTACTTATCTCAAGATACAAAAGAAGGGGCTAACTATCACATGGTCTGAAGGAGATTCTGAAAGTGAATCTGAAGGAGAATCTGCCAAACATGTCACTGCACTAACCAGTGTTTGTGCATCTGATGATGACTCAAGTGCAGATGAACTAACCTTTGATGAACTTGCTGCAGCCTATAAGAAGCTGTGTACCACCAGTGCAGAAGTGCGTGCACAAGGAGAAAAGAAGAAGAAACTCATCAAGGAACTAGAAGATGAGAGACAGAAGTAACTGTCTGTCATAGAGGGTCTAAATGGTGAGATAGCCCTGCTGACTTCCAAGCTGAATCAGATGACTAAATCCATCAGAATGATGAATAAGGGAACTGACACCTTGGAAGAGATTCTAAAGGTGGGACAACAGTCTGGAACCAAATCTGGCCTAGGATTTGGGAAAAGATCCTCAGCTGAACACAAACGCCCAAAGGCTAAAGTTCAGAAGTTCAAGCGGAAGTCAAAGCCAATGTATCAACATCGAGGAACTAGGATGAATGATCATCAGAAGAGGAAATACCAGGAGTGGAGGTGTCACCATTGTGGTAGAATTGGTCATATAAAAGCCTTCTGCTACTGGATTCATGGTTTCCCTAACCAAGTCTCGCATGTCAGGCCTAAGCATAAACCATATAAGCGCTATGTTCCCATCAAGAAGCAACAATGGTATGCTAGGATAGCACACACTGCTCTAAGGGCTTCTTCCAGAGAAGACTGGTACTTTGACAGTGGATGCTCAAGACATATGACTGGTATGGAAAATCTACTGGTAGATGTTCAACCTCACACTACCAGCTATGTGACCTTTGGTGATGGTGCCAAAGGAAAAATAAAAGGTGTGGGTAAGCTGGACTGCTCTGGAGTTCCAAAACTGAATAATGTGCTGTTAGTAAGAGGACTAACTGCAAACCTCATCAGCATAAGTCAGCTGTGTGATCAAGGGTTGCATGTTCAGTTTATGAAGGAGCTATGCATTGTGACTAATGGTGACAATCAGGAAGTTATGAGAGGAACCAGGTCCAAAAATAACTGTTATCTGTGGGAACCTAAAGTCTCTAACTTTTCAACAATATGCTCCTCAACCAAGGAAGAACAGGAGGTGAAGCTGTGGCATAGACGTCTCGGACATCTCCACTTACGGGGAATTAAGAAGATTATATCCAAGGAAGCAGTCAGAGGGATCCCAAAGCTGCTTATTGATGAAGGAAGAGTCTGTGGAGAATGCCAGGTGGGCAAGCAAACCAAGATGTCACATCCGAAGCTGGGACATCCCACAACTTCCAGAGTTCTGGAACTGTTGCATATGGACTTAATGGGACCTATGCAGGTTGAAAGTCTTGGTGGAAAGAGATATGCCTACATGGTGGTTGATGACCATTCCAGATACACGTGGATAAGCTTCATCAGAGAAAAGTCAGATACATTTGATGTCTTCAAAGACCTGTGCATAAGAATTCAAAGGGAAAAGGCCAGTTGTGTGGTCCGGATTAGAAGTGATCATGGTACGGAGTTCAAGAATTCCAAGTTTGATGAGTATTGCTCATCTGAAGGAATAAGTCATGAGTTCTCCTCCCCTATAACCCCTCAGCAGAATGGAATAGTTGAAAGAAAAAATAAAACTATTCAAGAATCTGCCAGGGCAATGGTTCCTGCAAAGAAGCTCCCCATGCACTTTTGGGCTGAAGCAATGAATACCGCGTGCTATGTTCACAACAGAGTCACCTTGAGAAAAGGAACCTCCTCCACTCTGTATGAAATATGGAAAGGCAGAAAACCCACTGTGAAGTACTTTCATATCTTTGGAAGTAAATGCTACATTCTCACAGATCGTGAACAGAGAAGGAAGCTGGATCCCAAAAGTGATGAGGGTATATTTCTAGGATACTCCACTAACAGCAGAGCCTACAGAGTGTTCAACTACAGGACCAATGTCCTGATGGAATCCATAAATGTTATTGTGGATGATAAAGAGGAAGGGATCGATGTCATAGAGGATGTTGAAACATTCCTTGACAGTCCAACTGACATTCCAATCAAGTCAGAAGAAGTACAGGAACCTCCTCCTGAATGTGAAGTAGATGCAACCACCAAAATGCCATCTATCAGAATTCAGAAAGACCACCCTAAGGATCTTATCATAGGGGATCCTAACAGTGGTGTGACTACCAGGTCACGGGGAATAAGCTCAAATTCCTGCTTTGTATCCAAGGTTAAACCAAAGAATGTGAAAGAAGCCCTGACTGACGAGTACTGGATCAATGCCATGCAAGAGGAACTTGAGCAGTTCAAAAGGAATGAAGTATGGGAGCTAGTTCCAAGACCTGAAGGGACCAACATCATTGGTACCAAGTGGATCTACAAAAACAAATCTGATGAGAAAGGAGTAATTACTAGGAATAAAGCAAGACTAGTAGCTCAAGGATACACTCAAGTTGAAGGGATAGACTTTGATGAAACATTTGCTCCTGTGGCTAGGCTTGAGTCCATCAGATTGCTGTTAGGGGTATCATGCATCCTGAAGTTTAAGCTATTCCAAATGGATGTGAAGAGTGCATTCTTGAATGGCTACTTGAATGAAGAAGTCTTTGTGGAACAACCTAAAGGGTTCTGTGATCCTAACCAACCTAAGCATGTATACAAGTTGAGGAAAGCCTTGTATGGGTTGAAACAAGCACCTAGAGCATGGTATGAAAGGTTGACCGAATTTCTGACCTCAAATGGATACAGAAAAGGTGGAATAGATAAAACCTTATTTGTGAAGGATGAAGACAGCAAAATCATGATAGCTCAAATCTATGTGGATGATATAGTCTTTGGTGGAATGTCAGAACAAATGGTTCAACAATTTGTTCACCAGATGCAATCCGAGTTTGAAATGAGTTTAGTTGGAGAACTGACCTATTTCCTTGGAATGCAAGTAAACCAAATGGAGGACTCTATGTTTCTCTCCCAAAGCAAGTATGCCAAGAACATAGTTAAGAAGTTTGGTATGGATAATGCTAGGCACAAGAGGACTCCTGCGCCTACTCATCTGAAGTTAACCAAAGACGAAGGAGGCCCTGGTGTTGATCAATGCTTGTATAGAAGCATGATAGGAAGCCTACTTTACCTAACTGCAAGTAGACCTGACATTTCTTATGCAGTTGGAGTATGTGCTAGATACCAAGCAGAGCCTAAGGTGAGCCACTTGAATCAAGTCAAAAGGATTCTCAAGTACATCAATGGGACTTGTGACTATGGGATGCTGTATTCACATGGGTCTGAGCCTGTCCTATCTGGGTACTGTGATGCTGACTGGGCTGGGAGTGCTGATGACAGAAAAAGCACATCAGGTGGATGTTTCTTCTAAGGAGACAACCTCATATCTTGGTTCAGCAAGAAGCAGAATTGTGTTTCTCTGTCCACTGCAGAGGCTGAATACATAGCTGCTGGAAGCAGTTGTTCCCAACTGGTTTGGATGAAACAGATGCTCACTGAGTACAATGTCACTCAAAATGTCATGACAATGTTCTGTGATAATCTCAGTGCCATCAATATCTCCAAGAATCCCATCCAACACAGCAGGACCAAACATATTGACATTAGGCACCACTTCATCAGAGATCTGGTGGAAGACAAGGTGATCACTTTGGAACATGTAGCCACGGACCTTCAACTGGCTGACATATTTACAAAGGCTCTGGATGCTACTCAGTTTGAAAACTTAAGGAGCAAACTGGGAATATGTCTCTCTGAGACCTTATAGCAACCACCGATGTTTGGGATGTATTGTTTAATATCTCTGCCTATTAATCAATTGGTACTATGCTCTGATTGGTCAACAGATCATAGCTATGCTACTTGCAACAAGTGTGGCTACAAGAGGGTAAGGAGACACCCTACCGTGAGAAGGCCAATGTACCTGCAGGAGTTCAAGGATGCTGTTCATGCAGGAGTAGTTCTGGATGTCAGAAACAAAATCATGGCATCTGATATGGTGGTACCTACTGTGAAGCAAAAGTGGGTGATTACTTGATCAAAGCTGTGAAGCAAGATCAAGTGGATGCTAACTTGGTTGAAACTGTGAAGTAAAACCAAGTCTGTAACTCTGTCATTATTCTCTGGTTATGTTGTTGGCTTTGGCAACATTTTTGACAAAAAGGGGGAGTAATAACCCCTGACAAACAGAGTGGGTCTCTACAACAGACTCTCATGACAGATTCCCTCCCCTGCAGCTGCTGTGTGTTGAATCTTAGATTCTAGATTTAACTTCTGTATGTGTGCTGCTTTGTGAAGTTTTTATTTAACTTCCATGTGTGTGAGTGTGCTGCCACTCTGAGTGTATTAGCTATTATTTCCTGCTAGGTGTGTGATTCCGCTGCTATGAACTCTGTTATGGGGATCAAAGTGTTTTAGCCAAAAATTTGCCAAAGGGGGAGTTTATAGGTGTTTAATTGGCTGCATTATATGGTTACAAATGTCTTGACTGATGTCATGACATGGTATGTATGTGTGACTACATTGTAGGTTAGAATATCTAACTGTACTCTGATGTCTTGACTGATGTCATGACACACTTGAGTAGTTACTGCAGGATTAGCTAACACAGGATTTATTGAATGTCAAACTGGATGCTGTGACATTCATACCTGTCAACAGATACTAAGGAATAGAACAGCTGGTGTTCTGTTAGAACTTAGTATTTATTTCCAGTCTGGTTATCAAGGAAAGACCAGACCTGGCATAAGGCCTACTGACTGAATGTCAAATTGGATGTTATGACATTCATCATTGACAGCAGCTACTGAACATTAGACAGAGTGGTGTTCTGCTATACTTCAGCATGTAACTTAGTTTTTTCTTCAAGAGAATAACAGAACTAACTTAAGGCCAAATGTGTAAATGTTAAGTTGGACACTTTAACATTTATTAATGTAAGCTGTTACTGTAGTATGGTCATTTTGATCATGTACAGGTCAGCAAAATTGTACAGTCTGTTTTTTGGAAAAACAGACTCAGCATATGGACCTTGATGTCAAGCTGAATGTCGTGACATTCATTCCTGACAGCATATGCTATATTGTAGGTTGTTCAGTTTTCTGTTTCAGCTTTTCTTGGGCTATTCTTCAGGAAGTCAACAGCTTAGAGAAAAACCAGGAAACCAACAACCAAGTTACATTTAATGAACCTAACAAATAGCCTATTTGTTAGTAACCTAAATGTTGAATTTATGGGAACTCGTGTGACCTTAAATTCAGGAGAATACAGGTGCAAAAGCCCAAGTACTGCAATATAAAAAGGAAGGCGTTCCTTCATTCAGTTTCGGGGATTTTGAGGCGTGAAGATTAAGTGTGTCCATCATACTTCACTGCTGTATTTTTGTGAGTCTTGTATTAGACGTATCTTGTAAGCCAAGCCATTATCACGTTGATGATTGTTTTGGTATAGGGTGTTCATTGAGTTGTAAGTGTTGTGTCGCTCAAAGCTTTTAAGCGTGAGTGCTGTGTATCTTGATTAAAGATGTGAAGCACAATCAAGAGTTGTTTGAAGTGTGACTTCAACTTGTCTTTAATATTGATTAAAGATAGTAATCACTGAGGTGATTGAGGGGGAGTGAGTAGGAACTCTGATCTTAGTGTAAGATTGAAATTGCATTGGGTAGGGATTAAGTGATAAGTTGTAAACGGGTGAGTTTAGCTTTGAATTGATACTACTAATAGTGGATTTCCTCCCTGGCTTGGTAGCCCCCAGATGTAGGTCATGTTGGACTGAACTGGGTAAACAATTATTTTTGTTATTTACTGCACTTACGTTCTGCATAATCCTTGTCTGTGCAGAATTGGATGTCATAACAACCCGCGTGACATCCAAAGTCTGATAACTAGAATTTCAATTGGCATCAGAGCAGGCACCCTGCCTGTGAATTTCTGGGTGAGATCTAGGGAAGTTACTTTCTAGTACCATGGACAAGGATATAGGACACTCAAATAGACCACCCATGTTGGATGGCTCTAATTATGATGACTGGAAGCCTCGTATGATAGCCTTCTTAAGGTCTCTAGATAGCAAAGTCTGGAGAGCTGTCAACAAAGGATGGAAACATCCAATGAGGACAGGTGAAGATGGAGGCAGTGAGCAGATTCCTGAAGAAGAGTGGGACAAGGAGCAAGAGGCACTAGCTCTTGGAAATTCCAAGGCCTTGAATGCATTGTTCAATGGAATCAGTAAGAACATCTTCAGGCTGGTGCACCACTGTGAACTAGCTAAGGAAGTTTGGGATACCCTCAAGGTAACTCATGAAGGTACTTCCAAGGTGAAGATGTCCAAACTTCAGATGTTGACCACCAAGTTTGAAAACCTGAGGATGAAAGAGGATGAGACTATTCATGACTTTCACATGAATATTCTTGAAATTGCAAACACCTCTGGTGGACTAGGTGAGAAAATGGCTGAAGAGAAACTTGTAAGAAAGATCCTCAGGTCCTTGCCTAAAAGGTTTGCTATGAAGGTCACAGCCATAGAGGAGGCACATGACATCTGCAATATGAAGGTAGATGAGCTCATTGGTTCTCTCCAAACCTTTGAAATGGGCTTGTGTGAGAATACTGAAAAGAAGAACAAAAGCGTAGCTTTTGTATCTAATGCTGAAGAAGAGTCTGAAGCAGAATATACTGAAGGTGATGACAGAAGCCTTAGCCATGCTTGGAAGGCAGTTCAACAAGTTCGTGAAGAAGATTGATCAAAGAGGGAGACCTAATGTCAAGAACATCCCGTCTGACATCAGGAAAAGATCAACTTCTGATGAAAAGTTCAACCAAGGCAAGGGAATCCAGTGTCATGGTTGTGAAGGGTATGGAAACGTCAGAGCTGAATGTCCTACTTATCTCAAGATACAAAAGAAGGGGCTAACTATCACATGGTCTGAAGGAGATTCTGAAAGTGAATCTGAAGGAGAATCTGCCAAACATGTCACTGCACTAACCAGTGTTTGTGCATCTGATGATGACTCAAGTGCAGATGAACTAACCTTTGATGAACTTGCTGCAGCCTATAAGAAGCTGTGTACCACCAGTGCAGAAGTGCGTGCACAAGGAGAAAAGCAGAAGAAACTCATCAAGGAACTGGAATATGAGAGACAGAAGTAACTGTCTGTCATAGAGGGTCTAAATGGTGAGATAGCCCTGCTGACTTCCAAGCTGAATCAGATGACTAAATCCATCAGAATGATGAATAAGGGAACTGACACCTTGGAAGAGATTCTAAAGGTGGGACAACAGTCTGGAACCAAATCTGGCCTAGGATTTGGGAAAAGATCCTCAGCTGAACACAAACGCCCAAAGGCTAAAGTTCAGAAGTTCAAGCGGAAGTCAAAGCCAATGTATCAACATCGAGGAACTAGGATGAATGATCATCAGAAGAGGAAATACCAGGAGTGGAGGTGTCACCATTGTGGTAGAATTGGTCATATAAAAGCCTTCTGCTACTGGATTCATGGTTTCCCTAACCAAGTCTCGCATGTCAGGCCTAAGCATAAACCATATAAGCGCTATGTTCCCATCAAGAAGCAACAATGGTATGCTAGGATAGCACACACTGCTCTAAGGGCTTCTTCCAGAGAAGACTGGTACTTTGACAGTGGATGCTCAAGACATATGACTGGTATGGAAAATCTACTGGTAGATGTTCAACCTCACACTACCAGCTATGTGACCTTTGGTGATGGTGCCAAAGGAAAAATAAAAGGTGTGGGTAAGCTAGACTGCTCTGGAGTTCCAAAACTGAATAATGTGCTGTTAGTAAGAGGACTAACTGCAAACCTCATCAGCATAAGTCAGCTGTGTGATCAAGGGTTTCATGTTCAGTTTACGAAGGAGCTATGCATTGTGACTAATGGTGACAATCAGGAAGTTATGAGAGGAACCAGGTCCAAAAATAACTGTTATCTGTGGGAACCTAAAGTCTCTAACTTTTCAACAATATGCTCCCCAACCAAGGAAGAACAGGAGGTGAAGCTGTGGCATAGACGTCTTGGACATCTCCACTTACGGGGAATGAAGAAGATTATATCCAAGGAAGCAGTCAGAGGGATCCCAAAGCTGCTTATTGATGAAGGAAGAGTCTGTGGAGAATGCCAGGTGGGCAAGCAAACCAAGATGTCACATCCGAAGCTGGGACATCCCACAACTTCCAGAGTTCTGGAACTGTTGCATATGGACTTAATGGGACCTATGCAGGTTGAAAGTCTTGGTGGAAAGAGATATGCCTACATGGTGGTTGATGACCATTCCAGATACACGTGGATAAGCTTCATCAGAGAAAAGTCAGATACATTTGATGTCTTCAAAGACCTGTGCATAAGACTTCAAAGGGAAAAGGCCAGTTGTGTGGTCCGGATTAGAAGTGATCATGGTACGGAGTTCAAGAATTCCAAGTTTGATGAGTTTTGCTCATCTGAAGGAATAAGTCATGAGTTCTCCTCCCCTATAACCCCTCAGCAGAATGGAATAGTTGAAAGAAAAAATAGAACTATTCAAGAATCTGCCAGGGCAATGGTTCATGCAAAGAAGCTCCCCATGCACTTTTGGGCTGAAGCAATGAATACCGCGTGCTATGTTCACAACAGAGTCACCTTGAGAAAAGGAACCTCCTCCACTCTGTATGAAATATGGAAAGGCAGAAAACCCACTGTGAAGTACTTTCATATCTTTGGAAGTAAATGCTACATTCTCACAGATCGTGAACAGAGAAGGAAGCTGGATCCCAAAAGTGATGAGGGTATATTTCTAGGATACTCCACTAACAGCAGAGCCTACAGAGTGTTCAACTACAGGACCAATGTCCTGATGGAATCCATAAATGTTATTGTGGATGATAAAGAGGAAGGGATCGATGTCATAGAGGATGTTGAAACATTCCTTGACAGTCCAACTGACATTCCAATCAAGTCAGAAGAAGTACAGGAACCTCCTCCTGAATGTGAAGTAGATGCAACCACCAAAATGCCATCTATCAGAATTCAGAAAGACCACCCTAAGGATCTTATCATAGGGGATCCTAACAGTGGTGTGACTACCAGGTCACGGGGAATAAGCTCAAATTCCTGCTTTGTATCCAAGGTTAAACCAAAGAATGTGAAAGAAGCCCTGACTGACGAGTACTGGATCAATGCCATGCAAGAGGAACTTGAGCAGTTCAAAAGGAATGAAGTATGGGAGCTAGTTCCAAGACCTGAAGGGACCAACATCATTGGTACCAAGTGGATCTACAAAAACAAATCTGATGAGAAAGGAGTAATTACTAGGAATAAAGCAAGACTAGTAGCTCAAGGATACACTCAAGTTGAAGGGATAGACTTTGATGAAACATTTGCTCCTGTGGCTAGGCTTGAGTCCATCAGATTGCTGTTAGGGGTATCATGCATCCTGAAGTTTAAGCTATTCCAAATGGATGTGAAGAGTGCATTCTTGAATGGCTACTTGAATGAAGAAGTCTTTGTGGAACAACCTAAAGGGTTCTGTGATCCTAACCAACCTAAGCATGTATACAAGTTGAGGAAAGCCTTGTATGGGTTGAAACAAGCACCTAGAGCATGGTATGAAAGGTTGACCGAATTTCTGACCTCAAATGGATACAGAAAAGATGGAATAGATAAAACCTTATTTGTGAAGGATGAAGACAGCAAAATCATGATAGCTCAAATCTATGTGGATGATATAGTCTTTGGTGGAATGTCAGAACAAATGGTTCAACAATTTGTTCACCAGATGCAATCCGAGTTTGAAATGAGTTTAGTTGGAGAACTGACCTATTTCCTTGGAATGCAAGTAAACCAAATGGAGGACTCTATGTTTCTCTCCCAAAGCAAGTATGCCAAGAACATAGTTAAGAAGTTTGGTATGGATAATGCTAGGCACAAGAGGACTCCTGCGCCTACTCATCTGAAGTTAACCAAAGACGAAGGAGGCCCTAGTGTTGATCAATGCTTGTATAGAAGCATGATAGGAAGCCTACTTTACCTAACTGCAAGTAGACCTGACATTTCTTATGCAGTTGGAGTATGTGCTAGATACCAAGCAGAGCCTAAGGTGAGCCACTTGAATCAAGTCAAAAGGATTCTCAAGTACATCAATGGGACTTGTGACTATGGGATGCTGTATTCACATGGGTCTGAGCCTGTCCTATCTGGGTACTGTGATGCTGACTGGGCTGGGAGTGCTGATGACAGAAAAAGCACATCAGGTGGATGTTTCTTCTAAGGAGACAACCTCATATCTTGGTTCAGCAAGAAGCAGAATTGTGTTTCTCTGTCCACTGCAGAGGCTGAATATATAGCTGCTGGAAGCAGTTGTTCCAACCTGGTTTGGATGAAACAGATGCTCACTGAGTACAATGTCACTCAAAATGTCATGACAATGTTCTGTGATAATCTCAGTGCCATCAATATCTCCAAGAATCCCATCCAACACAGCAGGACCAAACATATTGACATTAGGCACCACTTCATCAGAGATCTGGTGGAAGACAAGGTGATCACTTTGGAACATGTAGCCACGGACCTTCAACTGGATGACATATTTACAAAGGCTCTGGATGCTACTCAGTTTGAAAACTTAAGGAGCAAACTGGGAATATGTCTCTCTGAGACCTTATAGCAACCACCGATGTTTGGGATGTATTGTTTAATATCTCTGCCTATTAAACAATTGGTACTATGCTCTGATTGGTCAACAGATCATAGCTATGCTACTTGCAACAAGTGTGGCTACAAGAGGGTAAGGAGACACCCTACCGTGAGAAGGCCAATGTACCTGCAGGAGTTCAAGGATGCTGTTCATGCAGGAGTAGTTCTGGATGTCAGAAACAAAATCATGGCATCTGATATGGTGGTACCTACTGTGAAGCAAAAGTGGGTGATTACTTGATCAAAGCTGTGAAGCAAGATCAAGTGGATGCTAACTTGGTTGAAACTGTGAAGTAAAACCAAGTCTGTAACTCTGTCATTATTCTCTGGTTATGTTGTTGGCTTTGGCAACATTTTTGACAAAAAGGGGGAGTAATAACCCCTGACAAACAGAGTGGGTCTCTACAACAGACTCTCATGACAGATTCCCTCCCCTGCAGCTGCTGTGTGTTGAATCTTAGATTCTAGATTTAACTTCTGTATGTGTGCTGCTTTGTGAAGTTTTTATTTCACTTCCATGTGTGTTAGTGTGCTGCCACTCTGAGTGTATTAGCTATTATTTCCTGCTAGGTGTGTGATTCCGCTGCTATGAACTCTGTTATGGGGATCAAAGTGTTTTAGCCAAAAATTTGCCAAAGGGGGAGTTTATAGGTGTTTAATTGGCTGCATTATATGGTTACAAATGTCTTGACTGATGTCATGACATGGTATGTATGTGTGACTACATTGTAGGTTAGAATATCTAACTGTACTCTGATGTCTTGACTGATGTCATGACACACTTGAGTAGTTACTGCAGGATTAGCTAACACAGGATTTATTGAATGTCAAACTGGATGCTGTGACATTCATACCTGTCAACAGATACTAAGGAATAGAACAGCTGGTGTTCTGTTAGAACTTAGTATTTATTTCCAGTCTGGTTATCAAGGAAAGACCAGACCTGGCATAAGGCCTACTGACTGAATGTAAAATTGGATGTTATGACATTCATCATTGACAGCAGCTACTGAACATTAGACAGAGTGGTGTTCTGCTATACTTTAGCATGTAACTTAGTTTGTTCTTCAAGAGAATAACAGAACTAACTTAAGGCCAAATGTGTAAATGTTAAGTTGGACACTTTAACATTTATTAATGTAAGCTGTTACTGTAGTATGGTCATTTTGATCATGTACAGGTCAGCAAAATTGTACAGTCTGTTTTTTGGAAAAACAGACTCAGCATATGGACCTTGATGTCAAGCTGAATGTCGTGACATTCATTCCTGACAGCATATGCTATATTGTAGGTTGTTCAGTTTTCTGTTTCAGCTTTTCTTGGGCTATTCTTCAGGAAGTCAACAGCTTAGAGAAAAACCAGGAAACCAACAACCAAGTTACATTTAATGAACCTAACAAATAGCCTATTTGTTAGTAACCTAAATGTTGAATTTATGGGAACTCGTGTGACCTTAAATTCAGGAGAATACAGGTGCAAAAGCCCAGGTACTGCAATATAAAAAGGAAGGTGTTCCTTCATTCAGTTTCGGGGATTTTGAGGCGTGAAGATTAAGTATGTCCATCATACTTCACTGCTGTATTTTTGTGAGTCTTGTATTAGACGTATCTTGTAAGCCAAGCCATTATCACGTTGATGATTGTTTTGGTATAGGGTGTTCATTGAGTTGTAAGTGTTGTGTCGCTCAAAGCTTTTAAGCGTGAGTGTTGTGTATCTTGATTAAAGATGTGAAGCACAATCAAGAGTTGTTTGAAGTGTGACTTCAACTTGTCTTTAATATTGATTAAAGATAGTAATCACTGAGGTGATTGAGGGGGAGTGAGTAGGAACTCTGATCTTAGTGTAAGATTGAAATTGCATTGGGTAGGGATTAAGTGATAAGTTGTAAACGGGTGAGTTTAGCTTTGAATTGATACAACTAATAGTGGATTTCCTCCCTGGCTTGGTAGCCCCCAGATGTAGGTCATGTTGGACTGAACTGGGTAAACAATTACTTTTTTTATTTACTGCACTTACGTTCTGCATAATCCCTGTCTGTGCAGAATTGGATGTCATAACAACCCGCGTGACATCCAAAGTCTGATAACTAGAATTTCAAAATCCAATGTCGACCTTTTTGTAATCTCTCCCAACAACATGTCAGGTGTAGTGTGCCATCAGCTGAATATTGATCCTTTCTCATGATATGTAGCCCAACAAAGAAGTCGACAATCCCTTGAGAAAGTTGAAGCAACCATGAGGATATTTCATATATTGTTTGATGTTAAGTTTATATCCAAGGTAAGATATACATAATGTCTCTCTAATGTCGCACTAGTTAAGAAATCCTTGGGGAAGTGAAGAACGTGTGTTGATTATACTAACCTCAATCGAGAGTGCCTCCCAGATTCACATCCATTTCCAAACATAGACAAGTTGGAAGATAGTTCATTCGATTGCAAACTGCTCTCATTCATGGATTCCCATTCTAGGTATAACCAAATATCTTTGTATGAAACATATAAAGAAGAAAATAACCTTTATAATTGAGTGAGAAAATTATCAATACAATGTGATGTCATTCGACTCAGATGTGCTTCCAACCAGATCGACGAAACCCGTGACATTTCCCACATTAGAGAATTTTTTGCCTAGCAAAAGGTCTCCAGGAGGTAAAACTCCAAAGTGTTCCCAAGGGAGATGCAAGAGGGCGACCTCGTGCTCACTCAAGTTGTTGTATCATCTTGCTTGGGAAAACTGCAGCCTAGCTAGGAAGGTTTGTACCACGTATGTCAAAAATTAAGGCATGGTGATTACAAACATAAAGAGATGGATGGAAGGATCATCCTAAGAACGTGGAACTCGGTTAACCTAAGATATTATTATAGTTAGTTAGTTACTATTTTTTATTCAATAAGGTGAGAAGCATTTGGTCATCTAATGTATAAAATTTCTTTAAAATGTTATGTTAGCATCTTTACACAATGCGGATAACCTTAAAAGGGGTTCCCATATTTAAAACTGATGAATGATGAAATTGAAAACATGAATGTTGGATCCTCAAAAGGCAATCCTTATCGCTCTTAGAGGCAATATGAATGATGGATCTTCAAAGAGGAATTCTTGCTGCCCTTAGAGGCAATATGAATGTTAGATCCCCGATGAGGAATCCTTGTCTCCCTTAGAGGAAATTATAGTTGCATGTTGTTGCTAACGAGGTTTCGGAATATGCGAACCGGGCAGACTAAACAAAATAATCGCCTTCTCAAAGAGAAAAGGAAAAAACAGAAGAGTCTCCATCTAATTTTATTTGAGTTCCTCTATGGGAGGGGAGAGAGGAAATAGTCGATAAAACCCTGAAAGATAAAATTAAAAAAAGGATAGGTATCAGTCTTGCAATCGAGATTGGGTTCGAAAGTCGATTACATAAGGGGAAGGTATTGACACCCTTCACGACAATGGTACTCCATGGAAACCATTTAAGTTGTCTGCGTGTGTGGGTATTTATCTTCTTATTGCTTTATTTTCAAAAGGAGTGTGAAAGAATGAGATTTGGGTTTTTTGTTATTGTCCTCGCCAAGGATTGTGGCCCTTGTGCCTACGTATCATTCATCTGGTGATGAAGAATTAGAGCTTTGTAGTTCGAAGTAGAAAATGTTTGTGGGCTGGTTGATTTTACCTTTGAGAAAAGGGTTTTCAGTGTGGTTCCCTAAGGCACAAAAATGAATTTGATGGTTTGTGTTGATTTTACCTTGAAAAAAGGTTTATGAAAAGAATGTTTGTGATTTGATTGCACTAAAGTCTATGGGCGGAGGTGAATATTCTAAACAAACAAGCTAAGCGTCATGCGTCTAAAATAATCAGAGTAAGGGTAGGAAAGCTTCATCCTTACTCATTCCCCACCAGTTAAGGCTTGTGGCAAACAATATTAATCGTAGTTTTATTTTATTTTTAGTTTGATTATGAAAATTCCCTTGGACGTTGGATCAAGGGTTTATTAATTTCATTATGAAATTGGTGATGTACAATGGATATATAAAGTTACCAAGCAAGAAAAGTAAAGAGTCTCATTGTAAGGTAACCTAAGAGAAAGCCTTGTGTGTGCAAAAGTGACGTAAGCTAACAGAGGATAATGGTCTTACATTCATGTCTCCCTAGGGTAGTGCCATGATGCCATCCTTACAACATGAATGTAAGTTACAAATGAAATCCAAGGTTAAGGCAAAGTGTCAAAAGATGAGGGAAAGATTGATTACAAGTGGATGCATTTTTTTGGTCTTACAATTTTATCGTGTTTTTATTGTTTTTGATTGTATGATGATAATATATAAATAACAATTATAAACATGCATGAGGAGTATATATAATGATGATAATAATGAGTGCTTGAATGTAACTTACAATGCAATGACATAAAAGAAAATCACAAGGTAATAATAATAACAAGATCACAATAAGAAATGTTAGTCATGAACAAAGTTAGTGGTTAGTTAAATGTTCAAAGTAAACATTTGAGGATTATCTATCCATAGGTCAAATAACTCAAAATATGGTGCATCAAGGGATAACTTATCACTGATGCAAATTATTGAAGACGATCTTTGATCATGTAACAATAGATTTGAAACAATGAAAGTTATACAACCCTAAGTCTATCTATCAATGATTTGACAAATGGAAGATTGTATCACTCAATGATTACAAGTTAATAGTTGATTAATGATTGATTTATGTACAAGTTAGGTAATGAAACAAAAGTATACGAGGGTTAGTAGATAATGGAAACAAGACAAGTCAAAATGAAATAAAAAGTTAGGGACAACAAAACATGGCTTCATCTATGTATCAAATTACTCAAGTATGGTTAAATAGAGACAACCTATCAATGCCTTAAAGTATCATGAATGATCCATTGATCATTCATTGATAGATTAGAAGTATTTAAGGTTTTATCAACCCTAACCATGATCATGACTTTATAGATATCATTAACCATCAACAATCAAGGCATGAAAAATCAACAAAATAAGCCTAAATAAAATAAAAGGGGAAAATAATGAGGGTATGTGTTGAAAATATTTTGATCAGAATTAAAATAGGTGGTGAAAAAATCAAAAATCAAAATGAAAATAAATGGTTGAAAAATAGAAAAAAGGGGAAATAAAAGAAAGGGACATAAAAAGAAAGTGAGGGCGCTTGGGGTTGAACCCCTGACCTTGGGGTCATGGTGACAACCCCCAGCCACTGGGCCAAGTGCCCTTTGGTGTTAGGAAACACACTTTAGAAAATAAATAATAAAACAAGACAATAAATGCAAAACGTGTTCGAAGCAACCAACCAGAAGCTGCCAACAAATTCAAAAGCGCGAAGAAAACATCGTCTTTAACCTCAGAACACCAAAATCAAACTTCTGAAAGACATGTTTTTGGAAGGAATCACTCATGGATTCAATTTACCCACACTTCATCGTTATCATCTCCACACTCATGAGCCGTTGATTGACTCTGAGTGTGGAGAATTTATCAAGAACATAGAAAACTGACTTGACCTAAAAATAAGATTAAATGGTGGATAATGGATAACCAAGGTTCAGACCATGAGGTTAAGCATCAATGAGGAATTTTGAGCAAGATGGTAACTTGTTTGAGTGAATGATATGAGTGGAACTACCTGGTCGGAATCAAACTCAGATGAAAACTCTGATGACTATGGATAGCTCAGGGGAGGTGGTTGCAAAATGTGTTAGTGTTTCAAAAAGCTTAAATGAGGCAGTGTGAAGGTTTCTGAATGGTTATTTTGGATTGAATGGACTTGAAACTCAGAAAGTATAACTCTGTTTTGAGGTAAATTGTTTTTGGCTTGAAAAGCTTGGGAAATGAATGAAATACCTTCCCCTATTTATAGGGAATGTGATGGAAGTGTTTGGTGAGACAAAGAGGGGGGTTTGCACATAAATGAGATGAGGGTCTAAGCATGCTTAAGTGAGACTTGTGGAAGAAGTATTGTTATGCTCATGACTTGGTTCTTCCCTCCACTCAGTTGGTTTACACCCTAGCATAAAAAAGGAGGGACAAATGGGCTTTGATCATAGATGTTTGGAGGATTTTCTTTTGCCATTTTGGGAAAATTATGAATTTTTGCATTGCTTCGAGTTTGATCACATGGGGTCTAATTCCAACCAAGTTGACATGTAAACATGTATTGGAATTTTTTGGTGTGTGTTAGGGATCAAAAGGGATCAAAATAATATAGTTTGGGGACTTCAAATAAATTAAAGCATAATTTGGTTAAGTGTGGTTTGGTTTGTGCAACATGGCAAGTCAAAAAATTTGAACTTGGGCCAAATGAAATTGGCTTGTGAATTTGGAAATGGTAATAAGGTAAAGTGGGGGTCATGAGCATGATTCTAGGTTTGGCTATGCATCTTGACTAGCTTGGAAAATCCAAAGATTGAGGCCCTTTCTCAATAAACTAGGTCTTGGACCTTGAAACAAAGTTGAATAGGGATTCAATTAGGACATTTATATCAAAGAATATCTTGAAAAGCTTGAAATTTTAAAATGTTATGGGGTTTGGACCAAATGGTATGCCAAACTTGCCAAAATGTGACCATCAAACATGACCTAGAAATGCCATTTTGTGATTTATTGATTTTTAAGGCATGATGATGGATGTTTGAAGCTCATGTGATCATATCTTGATGGAAATTAGGCTTGGTGCTTGGTGGGATGATTTTAGGTCAAGTCCATGGGTGAAATTAATGCATTGAAAGTTCAAAGTTCATGATCAAACCAAGGACTTGTACCATGGATGAAATGGGTTTTTGATTGATGAAATATGGTTGGAAATGACTTGAATTGAAGGTGAGTGAAGTTTTGAATCATAGGATGATCAATTGAGGTAAGTCATAGAATAAAAAGATTGCACAAATTAAGGTTTCTTGGACCATAAGATTCACCAAGAACCATATCCAGAAAAATTAGGGTTTTGGGATGTAAGAGATGTATTGAGGTGATTTAAGAGGTTGTGGTATGATTTTTTTTTTTGGATATTAGGGTTCCGAAATGATATGGTAAAGTCTCAAGGTTGATCATGACTTGTACAAGCCACTGAGGATCAAGAACTAGGGTTGAGGTCCTTGGGTAACCAGATGAATCTTCACATCTATTCAATGAGGGCTCACCATCCAATTAGGGTTTTAGAGAGTGAGTGAGATGTCTTGAATGATCCTCCAAGGTTGGGGGATGCTTGAGGGTGGAGATTATGGTTAAGGTGGCTTGGGCACATCTCAACATGATCAGGGGACTTGAAGCTTCATAGATGAACCCCATGCCTTGAGTTTGAGTTTGTAGATCATTAGGGGGGGGGGGGGGGTAGATTCATATGAGATGATATATGAGGGATGTATAATTATGAATTAGGGCTATGAAGATTGTTTGAGGGTATGACAACTGCCCATATTTAATCTTCTCGGACTTGAATGTATGAATAGCAACAACTTCCAATGCTTTCAAGGTAGGAGAAGATTAAATACTAAAAAGAGTAACTGGAAATATTTCCCTAATAGGTATGAAAGTGATATGAGTTGATTTGTTGGGGATTATATGTGGGAAAGTGTTTACGGGACGAAAAATGACTTTGATATGAGTTCATTTGCTTAGGGAAATGAATGTGATATTTTGTGGACTTCATTGGGGAGGGATATGGTTATGATGATAATGATATGCAATGTATTGCATGCTATGTAACATAAGTATCACTTCAAAGAGGAAAGTTTAATGACAATACTCCAAGAAGAAAGATAGGGAAAGAAACTTCGTTGGGGATACATTCTTATGTAAAAGAGGTGATTTCCCCTAGTAACAGCTGGGTAGGAAAAATCTCAGCGATGATTCCTAGAAACGGCTGGAATACTTGACTCAGGTGGGGAGATTTAGACTTAGTGACGATTCCTAGCAACGACTAGAATATCTGACATCTACTGGGGGGTATCTTCAAGTTCAGTGATGATTCCTAGCAACGGCTGGAATACCTGACTCTGTTGAAGATAACAAAGGCCCGATGATGATTCCTAGTAACAGTTGGAATATCTGACTCTGCTGGAGAGAATAAAAAAGGTACATTGACGATTCTTAGCAACGGCTAGAATACCTGACTTTGTTGAGGAAAAAAGAAAATTCAGCGACGACTCCTAGCAACGGCTGGAATACCTGACTTGTGTTAGGGGAAAGCAAAAATGGTTTAGTGACGATTCTTAAGAAAGGTTGGAATATCTGAATCTGGATGGGGATGATTTGAAAATTCAGTGATGATTCCTAGCAACAGCTGGAATACCTGACTCGACTGGAGAAAAAAAAGAAGTTCAGTGACAATTCCTTGCAATGGCTTGGAATACCTGACTCTAGCAGGGGAATATTTGAAGTTGACAATTCCTAGCAGCAACTGGAATGTCTGACTCTATGGGAAATAAAAAATAGTTCAGTGATGATTATTAACAAAGGATAAAATATCTGATTCTATTGGGGAAAATCCCTAGCGACTGTTGGGAAGTTCCAAAATCTGACCAAGATAGTCCTAGCAACAACTGGGAAGGTTAGAAGTTGATGAATACAGTCCCTAGCAATGGCTGGGAAGGAAGATTTCAATTTTGTAATGTAAACTCCTAGCAACTACTGAACAGAAGTGAGGAATTATTCTTGAGTAAGATCAAAATGCGAGTTAAAGAATATACTTAGGATGCAATGTTATGTATGTGAAATATCGATGTATGTTCGGGCTGTTGGGAAATATGCAAATGCAAGGCTTTAAATTGTGCCAAGTATGATTGGGCTTTGCGGGGGATAATTAGTTAGGAGTGACAATGATGATTGGACTTTGTGTTTTCTTTGGGAGAGTGGAAATGACTTCCCGATATCAAAGTCTGGAACTCCTGATGTCCAGGCTGCATCTGGTGTAACTGTTGGGGACTTCTTGATTGGGCCAAGTCCATGGGATTGTATGGCTTTGCGGTGTTAGGGTGTACCAAGTATGTTGGACTATGATTACCCTTAGATACTTTTGAAAGAGAAGTAACTTCGATGTTTTCCCTTGAAATTTTTTTTAGTAAAAGTTATTTACCCAAAAATTTCCAATGGAATGTTAATTAAGGAAAGTCGCACTTCACAAACAAAGTAGGAAAAGTAAAAGTATTGAGGACATTTGGTGGAAATTATTTTATTGATAAATAAATGAACCCAAAAGTGGGTAAGTTATACACAGAGGAAATTCCTAAAACAGGCGATTGTGAAAAGAAATTGAAAAACTATAATGGAAACAACTCGGATTTCCACCAAATTTAAATTTTGCTATAGTTTTTATGTCCTCAAAGGTCCTCGGATCTTGCTTCGAGGAAAGTGATTGGATTGACTCGCTGAGAAGTGTAAAAGATTCTTTTCGGGATGCAACCTCTCATTTTTATGAATCCCTAATTTTTGCTTAGACCTCCCTTTCAGGTTTTCAGTCTTCCGGGATAACCATTTTTGTATAAGTTGCCCTTTTGGGTTTTCAAATATCGGGCTCTTCTCTTTTTTTCTTTTTCATGCATAATATGTTTTTACTGCATCCACATTCATAGGGGAGAAAATATCTTCAGCATCCATAGTCGTAAGTATTAAGGCTCCTCCAGAGAAGATGTTTCTTACAACGTATGGGCCTTTATCGTTTGGCGTCCATTTTCCCCTTGGGTCAGTGTGAATTGGTAGAATCTTCTTCAAGACTAGGTCTCCGTCCCTGAGGCTGCGGGGAAATACCTTCTTGTCGTGTGTAGCGGTAAGTTCATGACCATTGAGCTATTGGTGAACTCAACGTCAATAAAACCAAAGTCACCACCACACTTTTATTATTTCCAAAGGAAAAGGGAGAAAGTACGAACAAAAGCCATAGATAAGAAGTTTTTAAATCAAAACTAATAAAATATCAGAGATTACGGGTAAGGGGGTTGGTTACACATAGGGAAGGTATTAGCACCCAAAGTATCCTAGGTACTCCTAGGGAGCCTTTTTTGTGTGTAATTGTTTTAGTTGAAAAGATGTTTGATAAAAAATAGAATGAGGGGATGAGAAAAGAATTCGTTTATTATATTTTTTGTGTGTTTGATAAGACCTTTGATCTTATGCCTACGTACCAAAATAAAAATGAGGGATCGAAACCTCATAGTTCCTAGGGAGCCTTTTTTGTGTGTATTTGTTTTGGTTGAAAAGATGTTTGTTTTAGAAGATAGAATGAGGGGATGAGAAAAGAATTCATTATTTACATTTTATGTTTGACAAGACTTTTGGTCTTATGCCTACGTACCATTATAAATTAGGGATAAAAACCTCGTAGTTCATGATAAAAATTTCAAAGATGAGTGGATTGATTTTAACAAAAGCTTAAAGATCTTTTGTTATCAATGTGAGAATACTCAACCAAACATCCACTGATAATGAGGGCTTTACAACATTTAAGAGGGATGGCTCCAACTTGGATTAAATCAACAAGTATCTAAATGCAATGTCTTACACTCAACATATCATAAAATGGGAGAATTGCATCTCAACCAAGGATAACTCAAATCTAAATGCTTTCTTTTTGAAAAGCTTAAAAGGAAAAAGGCACCAAATTGCCAAAATGACTAGATGAGGTTATTAGTTCTTTTTGGTCTTTTTGAAAATAAAGTCAATATGATTAAGTATTTTTACAAGTTTGATTAATAAAATAGTTTGAAAAATCAATGGCATAAGGCCAAAGTTTCTACTAATTAAAACAAGTGTAAGTTGAAAAACAACAAGCAAAGAAGTTTTGAAAAAATGGAAAGAGATTTTGAAATTATTGAAGAAGAAGGTGGAGATGAAGAGGCTATCTTAGACAAGATTAAGATTTTTGAGTTGAAAATATCTAACCCATGGGAAGTATCCACAAGACAATAGTGTCAGATAGAAACCCATTTTCTTTGGATGTCAAGCAAGTAACAAAGCCATAATCATCCAAGCAATTAATAAGAAACCCAATGGCATCAAATAAAGATAACCAAACATCCAAGCAAGCACTCCAAAGCAAGCAATCTTCAATGTCCTTTATGTGTATCAGATGAAAAAATCCCTTGAAACATACTCAAAGAGAGTACATCAAATGATAACAATAAGATCAAAATAACAACTTAGACAAAGAGAAAGAGTGTATCAGATAAACCCAAGGGAGTCTCTCAAGCTTGTATTAGATGAATGCCATTGGCCAAGTTCTTGGTCTCAACTTAATGGCATTGGCCAAGTTTTTCTTCCATAGCTCAAAAATGTTGCCTACTCTAAGTCCATAGATCTAAATCAAGTCACGGACAAAGATCCAACAGTCCACCAATGTGTTTTTTAGTGTTTTTGTTTTTATTAAATATCACAAGCACAAATATATTACAAGCACAAAATATAATGGCTCAAGTGAGCAAAGGGAAAATAACTGAAGCATAAACATAGGCCTAAGTGGGAAAAGAGAAAATGACTAAAGCATAAACAATTTGCATGAATGTAAATGACAAGGAATGATAAAGTGCAAGAATTTAAATTGCATTAAAGTAAATGACAAGAAAATAAAATGTCAGTTGTCAAGTTAGTATGTTAATTTGTGCCTTGAGGCAAATTTAGCTCTATGTTAAGCAATCGTAAGTAGGCTTATGTATAAGCCATACCTATCTGAGGACGGTCAATAATAATGTTGGTGTTAATGCATGCTAGAGACAAGGTGTCCAAGACCAAGCTTCTAAATCACACCACAAACAAAAACAAGAGGGGATCAACTTATCTCAATCAAGCTTATGTTGATTCATCTGACACATGGTCATTGATGAATCAACTAGCTAATGATATATGAGAAGTCATTGGCCAATAGATTATTGGGGAATAAATGAGATGATGATGGAGAGATGAAATTGAGGGGATCCCAAATTGGTCAAGGGATGAGCCTCACTTGATCATTACCATTCATTCATCTTGAGGGATGAAGTTTAAACTTCATCAACCTCCTAAATCCAATGGTATTGACCAAATCAAAGTCCAATTCAACCAAGACCAAGGCCAAATAGAAGCAAGGTCAACATAAAGTCAATACAAAAGCTCACATAAGCATTAAATCAATTAAAGTATTTTTCAAACATTTTTAAAAATGAAGAAAATAAGTTTTCAAAGATCAAAAACCTAAAACCCCTTCAAAACACCAAAGAAATGGCCAAGGGATTTATCATAGGTCAAGTAAGATCAAAGGACCATTGACTATTTTTTTTTGTTGGCATTTTTCAAAAGTCAGAAGTAATTAAAAACTAATTAAAACAAGTTAAAAAATCACAAAATTCACCAAAAATATCACACTTTATCCAAAAATTAATTTTAAATCATAAATGGGAAGAAGAAAATATTTGTGAATTTTTGGGGTTGGTCCTATAATTTTTGGATTAAAAATGAATTTATGGCAAATTTTAAAAGAAAAGCTATTTAAAAATCAAATTAGAAAAAAAAAGGAAAAACAAGAGCCATCAGATCCCCCTCATTAATTGAGGTGACAAATCTGATGCTCAAGAACGCGCGTTCCACCATGTACCACAATTAATGCACTCACACGCGTCGTATTCAAAACCAAGGGCCAAGATTAAAAGATGGAAGAGATATCCAAGGGTGGGAGCAATTCCACGTCAACACCAAAGCCCTAACTCTAGTTTTCTTCTCCGGTGAGGTCACTGGATTGGCAAGATCAAATTTTCCCAATAATTTATAGATCATACATCATTTTAAAGGAAAAATTGAAAGGATCACGAATATGACCTCCGTTTGTACCATCTCTCACTCTATAATCAGAAAAGTGAAGATGAAAACCAAGGTGCCCAACTTGAGTTGCTTCGAATCAAGCTCAAAATAACTTAGTTATGTTGTCTACGTTGGTAGGACTTCAACCAACACAAAATTTAGTTCAGATCTAGAGTATGGAGGGGGAATCGAAGAGATGAAATTTTGAGAAAATCAACTTCTGTGAGCAGCTTCTGAGGTTGGTTCTTGATGAAATTTTCCTTGCTTTGTCCTCCTCTTGCTTGCAGGAACTCAATGGAATGAAAATGGGAATGAATCTTTGGAGTTTCAGTTCACAAACTTGAGTTGAACAAAAAATCGATTTCAAAGAAATCTTCAAAGAATTCTATGGAGTGAGGCTATGGAAATGTCTAGCAAAGCTTGGGCAGTGTTCTCTCTTCATTATGAGAAAGTGTGCTTTGATTTATAGGCGAAGGAAATGATAAATGCACCTTTCCAAATTTGAATGAAATTGAGCAATTTTTGGTGCATGGGTGCATGTTTAGGCCCAAAAAGTAATTGAAATCCACCCCAAATCACGCTAGAATGTTGTTGAAGTCATCACACAAGGCCATGCAAAGTTGTACAATGTTTGGAGTTCAAAACTTGCAAAAACAAGCCATGGAAAGACCTCATGTGAAAATCCTTCATTTCTCATCCAAATAACATGATATTGAACTTTTTGGAAATCTCTCACCATAAGGAACACCTTTTATGTTATGACTTTTTTAATTTGAAGCTTGTAAAATGGATAAATCTGGCCTTGAAGATGGAGGTATCAAACATGCTTAGAATTTTTTCTAAGTTATAAGCCATATGGCCTCTCTTTCCACCTTGGATAACGTTTTATGTAAGCTTCAAATGAACTTGTCTCCTTCTACAACGTTGTAGCCTTTCAAATTCTATTCAATATGACCATAAATTTGGCACCATTTGGACTTTGGATGATGGAGTTATGGATTTTAGAAGTTGAGGAAAATTCCTTGTTCAATGATGAGGATCACAATGGACCTATAATGTTTCCTCATGCTACATGACTTTTTAAGTAGAATTTGATCTTTAAAAAAGACTAAAAGTTGAATAAGACATCTTTAAATCAATCATGAAACTTGGATCATCTTCATATCCTAAAAATTGAGGAAGTTATGGTCCTTGGAAGTTGACCTTCTATCTAGGGCACATACAAAATGACCTATAATCTTTCACCATAAAAAATTAGCTCTTGAGTCCAACATGAAAGATGTTTGTAATGTCATAAATAAATTTTTTTCTCATGGAATCATTTTTATATGACAAAAATTGCATGAGATAGGGTCTAGGAAACCCTATATTTGACTAGTTGATTTTTCTGATCAACTTCCTTGAATCAACTTGCACACTTGAAGTTACTTTGCTCTTAGGGGCTCATGGATGATCATATATGCTTATGATTATGTAAAATGAATTATATATTTATATATTTGACCAAATGTTGAAGAAACTTGCTGAGAGAGGCACACAAGATACCCAGATGAATTAGGGCTTCCTTAACAAACAAGCTTCAAACTCTTGATGAACTCTTGATCAAAATGACAAATAAAGAACATGGGTATCCATATATGATGTTTATAACCAATATGGACCTTTTCTTGCTTGATATCTTAGATTTAAGGTCTCAAACCCTAGTTGTGGGCTTGGTGGGGCACAGATGGACACACACACACACACTACCTACAAAAGAAACAAAGCTACACTAGACATATTTTTGTATTTTGGTTAGTAAACTAAGAAAATAAAGTATGATACAATAGAATATGCTTGGTGATCTCTCATAATGCAAACCCAATGAATGATAGTTGAGGATAATACCAAGGTGTGATCCCAATGCCAATGCAAAGCTATGAGATGGCATGAGGGATCTTAGGGGTCAAAATTGGGGTCTTACAGCTACCCCTATTTAAGGTCATTCTATCAGGAGATCTGAAGGTTAAAATCTTCGTATCAACGCGGTATAATGAACTTAAATATTAACAAAAAGAAACAAATTTTTGTCCCTAAGATACCTCATGATGCATATGATACGAATGCAAAATATAATCTTCGTAGGGAATATATTGTCACAAAGGAAAAGAATCTGGAAGAAACTGAAAGTCCATAGGAGCACAATGCATTCCATAAGGAAAACTCATTGAGGGGACATAGACTTTGGGGATAATAAGTTATGCGTAGGCTAGGCTACGACTTAAAAACTGTTGGAGACACGAGGGGATTTCCATGAAAATAAATCAATGGAATAATTGAGCTGGAAAATAATCTGCTTGTATCGGGATACCACCAACATAGTAGGAAACTATCCGCTAGGGAAAGGAAGTTCGATTTCACAAGGAGATACTAATCCGGACTCAACTGGGGAAGTAATACTTCAACACAAGAGTAAAAGAGATATATTATCTATTACCTGTTACTGGGTAACTTAAAATAGAAGATAATACACTCGGGCAGAGGGACATCTGTTACCAGTTACTGGGAAACATATAAAGGATGACTCACTGAGGAAAAGGAGGAAGAATCACCAACTACCAATTACTGGGAAACTTAACAAAGGTAATCAACCACGAGAAAGAGTTATATTACCAATTACTGGGGAATATACTCAAAAGGGAGGAATATCCATTACCATTTATTGGGTAAGGATAACCTACCGGGGAAATGAAAAAGTAGGATTTATAACTACCAGTTACTGGGTAGAAGACCAAAAAGTAGGATGTACAACTACCAGTTACTGGGTAGAAGACCAAAAGAAGGGATTTATAACTACCAGTAACTGGGTAGAAGACCAAAGGGAGAATATCTGTTACCATTTACTGGGTAACATATCAAGGATAAACTGTCTGGGGAAAATTCAATGAAATTTTTTGTTAACTACCAGTTACTGGGTAGATAATAGAAAAAAACCAGCTGGAGAAAAGGATAAATAATTACCAGTTACTGGGTAATTGAGCAATGATATGCTGGAAAAAAGAAAAGATAACCCACTGGAGAAACGAAAGTAAATTCGCTGGGGAAATCAAATAAGTAAATCACCTTTTACCTGTTACTGGGTAAATTAACACAGGTAAAGTACTAAACATCAATAAGGATATTACCAATTAATGGGTAATAAACTCCCGGGGGACCAAAAGATCTATCTAGGTAAGAATCATAAAGAAACGGTCAAACAAGACTCAACCCAATGAGGATATAACTCAAAGGGAGTGGTTCCATCTAGATAATGAACTGGAGAGGAAACATAAATAATAATCATCCAAAAGGAAATAACTCAGTGGGGAAGAAGAAAGGATAAACTCTTTCTTCTTAAGGGGTTGACACTCTACATTTAAGGAGGACAGACACACCACATCTGCATGGGAAATGATATCACGAAAGCCGAGGAACATAAAAATCAGGTCAATGCGTAAAAATGCACAGTGAAATATCTGATGCTATGCTTATGCATGTATATGCATGAGTATGTATATGATTATGTTGAAAAATGAGCACAAAGGATACAATCATGAAGATCCAATCATCATAACTATATACTCGGCTAATCTCAACAAGATGGGAACACCAACTGGAGAACCTGCTAGGGATAAAAATAAATCCTTGAGTATATAAATCCTATCTTCAAAGTTCAATTCCATGGGGATAGTACACAACCATGTACTCAAGGAAGATTGGGGATATCACAATCCAAATTTAATGCTTAACTCTTGTTGGGGAAAGACATGGAGAACATGCATCCGACCAAAAACTGCTGAAGACTCAGCACTCAAAGGAAATGAAGAATATATATCAGTAGCAGTCACGGGGATTAAAACAAATCCAACTTCAAAACTCGACTCATAAGAGAAGAGGAATAACTGCTATGGGATAAGCAATGATTGAAAAATATCTTGCTTAAAACTGAAACTCTCTAGGAGAGGAGAAAATACAACTTAGGAATTCACATGAGACGAAAGGATTGCTGAGGATATCAACCGACATGCTGAGGATAAGAGAGATCTGTTGAGGATCCACATCTCAAGTCGAGGGATATATATATATATATATATATATATATATATATATATATATATATATATATATATATATATATATATATATATATATATATATATATATATATATATATATATATATATATATATATATATATATATATATATATATATATATATATATATATATATAGCAACAAGTCAATGTTGCGAGGGATTTTAGGTCAATACCATATAAAATGGGAGACAACCCTAAATGGGGAGATCTTTCACCAGAAGAGGAAACTCTGCGGGGAATCCACGTAACAACAAGGGGCAAAACTTTGAGTGGGGAACCGATGAGAAGAAAAACTCCAAATGGATATTTCACAAATCAATATTAAATCTTTGAGGACTTCACTGGGGATTAAAATGCGTCAAGACAAATTTTGCCTAGGGATCACCTCTAACAAAGAAATAAACGTCGTACGGGGATGCAAAAATGCAAACATATTTCTCAAAAGGAAAATAATCAGTCCTAAGACTCTTCTTGGGGATTAAGAATTAAACCAATTCCAAGGTACCAAATATCAACCAGACTGGCAGGAACTTACTAAGGGAGAAACAATGCCACGACTATGCCACAACCAAATAAAGGTGTGTTGGGGATCTGAAAACCAAATAAAGCTTTTACTGAAGATTCAGGATTCAATCACAAAATATGAAAATCGAGGATGAAAATCCACAAAGGCTCTAAGCTAGAGAAGGATGATAAACCACAAGAAGAAGAACACATCAGCTCTACTAAGGATAAACAACAAACTATTTAGGGGGCAAACACCTCCAAACACTGCTCGGGGAAGCCAATAATGCTTCACACGCCAAGACTTGTCGTTCTCAGATTGCTGTTGACATTCCTTTTTCGAATTCAATGTTCTTAAAGTAAATGCCTTATTATTTCATAAAAATAATTATTCATTGATTTATTTATTTCAAAATTATCATAAAAATGCAATTTTATTAAACAGAAACAAATAAGAATAGTAATTAATTGGATAAAGGCTCAATTTTATTTAATAGAATGTTAGTCCGCAAATGGTAGGACTCCATGGATCTTTACAAAGTTTGAAAATGATAATATTCCTGGAAAAAGGCTACATTTAATACAATGACCATTACTCTCCCTACCGACTTTGAAATCCAATTGTGTTTTGTCCTTGGTTGAGAATGATGAATCAGAACTAAATGATTGACAATGTTTCTTCAACGATTAGGTCTAGCCGGAAGCAGTTACTTGCCGTAATCCCTAATTCTTGCCTAGATTTCCCCAAGGTGGGGTTATCAATCTACCAGGATGATTTATTTATTTTATGCCTCTAATATTTTCCTGGACCATCCTTTCGGGTTTTCAACTTAGCGAGTTGTTCTTTTCCTTTTTTAGGCGAAGTATTTCTTGACTGCATCGGCATTCACAGGACGAGTGAACTCTTCACCATCCATAGTTATAATAATCAATGCACCGCCTGAGAAGGCTCTCTTGACAACACACGAGCCTTCATAATTAGGAGTCCACTTGGCCCTAGAATCAGATTTGAAAGATAACATCTTCTTGAGCACGAGGTCACCTTCTCGGAACACATGAGGTTTGACCTTCTTGTCAAAAGCTTTCTTCATTCTCTACTGATATAACTAACCATGACACATGGCAGTCAATATCTTCTCTTCAATCAAATTGAGCTGATCAAACCTGGTCTGACACCATTCAGCTTCGATCAACTTAGCTTCCATCAACATACGCATTGATGGGATCTCAACCTCCACCGGGAGCACATCTTCCATGCCATAAATAAGAGAGAAAGGGGTTGCCCCTGTCGAAGTTCGAACGGATGTACGGTACCCATGCAAATAAAACGGGAGTATCTCATGCCAATATTTGTACGTCACAACCATCTTCTGGATAATCTTCTTAATCTTCTTATTTGCAACTTCAACAACCCCATTCATCTTGGGTGTGTAGGGAGAAGAATTATGATGTGCTATTTTGAAGTCTTTGTAGAGCTCTTCCATCATGTTGTTATTCAAGTTCGATCCATTATCAGTAATGATTTTACTTGGCAAACCATATTGGCATATGATTTGATTCTTGATAAACCTCAGAACAACTTGCTTGGTTACATTAGCATATGATTCCTCTTTAACCCACTTCGTGAAGTAGTCAATAACCATTAAAATGAACCGATGTCCATTTGATGCCTTTGGCGCTATCATGCCAATCATATCAACTCCCCACATGGAAAAGGGCCATGGAGAGGAAATGACATTAAAAAGTGTCGGAGGAACATGAATCTTATCCGCATAGATCTGACACTTGTGGAATTTCTTCACATATTTGCAACAGTCATATTCCATTGTCAGCCAATAGTAACATGCTCTCAACATCTTCTTTGCCATAACATGTCCATTGGAATGAGTACCAAAGGAAACTTCATGGATTTCAGTCATCAATAGGTCTGCTTCATGTCTATCCACGCATCTGAGCAAAACCATATTGAAAATTCTCTTGTAAAGCACATCACCATTCAGGTAGAAGTTACCAACCAATCTTCTCAAAGCCTTCTTGTCTTTCAAAGATGCCCCAAGCGGGTAAATCTGACATTGGAGGAAACACTTAATATCATGGTACCATGGCTTATCATCTTTGATATCTTCAATAGAAAATACATGAGTTGGCCTATCAAGATGCATCACAGTCAGCTTAGGAACTTCATTGCAATAATTCACAACAATCATGGAAGCTAATGTTACAAGACGTTTCTGCCATCCGGTTTTCATCTCGAGGGATATGATGAAACTCAACCTTTGTAAAGAAAGTTGATATCTTACTCGCATAATCTCTATATGGTATCAAATCGGTTTGATTTATCTCCCATTCACTTTTAATCTGGTTAACAACCAAAGTTGAATCTCCAAAGACGTCGAGATGTTTTATTCTAAGATCAATGGCTTCTACAAGGCCTATAATGCAAGCTTCATACTCAACCATATTATTCGTACATTTGAAGGTTAACCTAGCTGTAAATGAAAAATGAATGCCTTAAGGAGTAATAATCACTACCCCAATGCCATTACCATATGAATTGACAACTCCATCAAATACCATGCCACAACGGGAACCAGGCTCTGGGCCTTCTTCAAGAAGTGGTTCATCATAATATTTCATATTCAAATACAATATCTCTTCATCTTGGAAATCAAACTATACTGACTGATAATCATCAATAGTTTTGTAAGCCAAGTGGTCAGCCAAGACACTACCTTTAATCGCTTTCTGAGCTCGATATTTAATATCATACTCAGATAACAACATCTGCCAACTGGAAATCCTCCCAGTTAAAGCAAGATTTTCAAATATGTACTTGATTGGATCCATCTTGGATATCAACCAAGTAGTATGATTTAACATATACTAGCACAAACGCTTAACAGCCCAAGCTAAAGCACAAAATATCTTCTCAAGCATAGAATACCGAGACTCACAATCGATGAACTTCTTACTTAGGTAGCAAATAACATATTCTTTCTTACCAGATTCATCTTACTGACCTAGAACACAACACATACTCTCTTCAAGCACTGTAAAATACATGATCAATGGTCATCCTTCAACTGGCGGAGACATAATCGGGGGCTCAAGAAGATATTCTTTAATACTGTCAAAATATTTCTGGCAATCCTCGGTCCAATTACAAGACTGGTCTTTCCAAATGAGGTTGAATATAGGCGCACATGTGACAGTCATATGCGATATAAATCTTGAAATATAGTTCAAGTGACTGAGAAAACCTCTAACTTGCTTCTCAATTTTGGGAACAAACATTTCTTGTATTGCTTTGATGATAACACGAAAACACATCAGATATATGCCTCGATTTACACTCAAAGATCATACCATTTTAATTAATATCCCAATTATTCCGCAAGTGTTCGAGTTGTTTTTGCAGGTATTTAAATCTCCAAGCATTAATGAGCAAAATGAAGAAAAGGAAGCAAAAGAAGAAGAAACAGATGAGAAAGCACAGGAAAAAGCAGAAAACTAGAATGCAAAATTTATTGATGTGACGACCGTCACAGATTCATGACGACCATCACGACCCAGCCCGTGACGAGCGTCACAGGCCCATGACGAGCGTCACGTAGCCAGAATTTACGTTTTGAAACAGTCAATCACATGCACCCAAACGTGCCTAAAATCTCTCAAGCAGATCAAGGAGAAGGATGCTTTGATAGAGTTTTTTGAACATCAGGTTATTGACGATCCTAATGATGCATGGACTTCTCTACTTCCTCAGTCTTCTAGGTTCTGGAAGAGGAAGTACGATCGACTCGCCAAGGAAAAGGCCGATATGGAGGCAGCCTATGAAGAGGAGGTGAAGAGGCTTCGTGCATCTTATCTTCCAGTATCCCGAGCTTTAGATGATTGTTTCTAGGGATCCATAGGATGGTCATTTTCCTTTTCTCTTATATTGTATCTTTGTTACCAATGTTGTACTTCTTTGGTGTAAAAATATTTTCCAGATATCATTGATGAGATATTTTCATATGTGATACAAATATAATATTTCCCAAGATTTGCAAATAGAACTCCAAAAAAGTTCCTCTAAAATAAAAATCAAATCATGTGCACAAGCATTGCATGCATCATGTGCATAAGCAGGTTTTGTTCTCGGCTTCTTGTCCTGTGGTCTAACTCTGTGTTCTTCATTTATTTTGAAGACAAGCTGACTCACCGGTACTACACCAGAGCCAACATTTCAAGACTGATGGATCACCTGGAACAAGAGAACCGCGAGCTGAAAGAGGAAACCGCCAGATTAAGTGCCTTGATGGAATCCTTCATGGCTGCCCAAGGACAGTCATCTCTGAGATTGTCTCCTCGACTGTTCCTGCAGCCAGTGCACACTTTGCTCCCACAACCATGCCAACCGGATTTCCGTGGGGGATGCCTCCCAATTTCATGCCCGAGGGTCCTGCTCCCACCTTTGCTTCTATGCCGACATCTAGCCCGGTCCTTGCTGTTCCTCCTCTTGTCGTGCATACTCTGCCCAGAGTAGACGACACCATCTATCATTCTGAGCCGTCCGAGGGTCCAGATGTCTATGAGAAGATGGATGCTATGAATGATCAATTTCTTGAGTTTCGCAAGGAATTGAAAACTCTCAGAGGAAAGGATCTTTTCGAAAAATCTGCTGCCGAACTCTTCTTGGTTCCTAATGTGAAGATCCCTATAAAATTCAAGGTCCCTGACTTTGAAAAGTACAAAGGAAATACCTGCCCTCTCAGCTACCTGGTCATGTATGCCAGGAAAATGTCAACTCAGACCGACAATGACCAACTGATCATCCACTACTTTCAGGACAGTTTGTCCGGTGCTGCTTTGCGTTGGTACATGGGTTTAGACAGTGCGAACATCCGATCCTTCAATGATCTTGGCGAGGCCTTCGTCAATCAATACAAGTACAATGTGGATATGGCTCCCGATAGGGATCAATTGAGGGCCATGTCCTAGAAGGACAAAGAAACATTCAAAGAGTACGCCCAGAGATGGCGAGAGGTGGCAGCACAGATCATGCCCCCACTAGAAGAGAAAGAGATGACTAAGATCTTTTTGAAGACCTTAAGTTATTTTTATTATGAGCGGATGATTGCTAGCGCTCCTTCTGACTTCACCGAGATGGTGAATATGGGGATGCGTCTATAAGAAGGGGTTAGAGAAGGACGTCTGACTAGAGAAGAAGGCTCTTCTACCAAACGTTATGGGGCGTTTGCAAAGAAGAAAGATGGAGAGGCACATGCTGTGACCTCCCATGTAAAACCAAGAAGACCCTCTGTGAGGAGGAAGATCGTGCGTCCCGCCGGTAACCAGCACCAGGTGGCTCATATAGCACCTGTCTTCAGAGATAATCACCAGTATCAACATCACAACAACAATCAGCAACCACATCAGCAATATCAACAACAACAGCACCGTCCGCAACAGCAGGCCTACCAGCCTCGAAACAGTAATCAAACCAGCACGAGTTACGAAAGGAAAAGGGGCACCTTCGATCCTATTCCAATGACGTATGCAGAGTTATATCCCTCTTTGATAGAGAGGAAGTTGATTACTCCGCGAGACCCACTGGCTATACCTGCTAACCCCCAGTGGTGGTATAAGCCCGAATTACACTGTGTTTACCATTCTGGTGCTCCCGGTCACGACGTGGAGAATTGCTACCCTTTGAAGACCAAGGTTCAAGACCTTGTGAGGTGTGGTATTTTGTGCTTCGAGGACGTAGGTCCTAACGTGAAGAAGAACCCATTGCCCGAGCATGGGAAATCTGTCAACATGGTCCAGGGATGCCCTGGCAAATACAAAGTCAAATATGTCATCCATATTCGACAGTCTCTGGTCGAGATGCATCGTTTGCTATGTGATTATAGTCATTATGAACATGACCATGATAGATGCCGAGTATGCTCTATTAATCAAAGAGGTTGTCGCCAGGTGCGCAAAGATGTTCAAGAAATGCTGGATGAAGGAGTCATTGAGATCCTTCAGAATAGAAATGTTGATGAGGATGAGCCCGAAGTCAACGTGATTTCCCCAGTATTCCGGATACCCGAGCCTGTCATCATCAAGTATGGTGGTAGTAAGCAGGAGGCTTCCCCTGCTCTTATCATTAAACCCGCCGGACCAGTACCTTACTCCTCCGAAAAGGCAGTTCCCTATCGCTACAATGCTGTAGCAGTGGAAAATGGGAAAGAGGTGTCCTTGCCTTCTTCGTCTGTTGTTAACATTGCTGATGTTAGCGGTCTGACACGTAGTGGTCGTATATTTTCAGCACCGCCAAAGCCCCAAGCTAATGCTGATTCTATCGAACGCCCGATTGGGAATGCGGTGAGCACTCCGAATCCGGCACTTGTTGTTAAGCCCTCCTCTATATTGAAAACTCCTACTTCTGTCGGCCCAAGTGGCAATGAGAAATAAGATTTCGATGAGATGCTAAGGCTCATCAAAAGGAGCGAGTACAATGTTGTAGACCAGCTTCTACAAACGCCATCCAAAATATCTGTGTTATCATTGCTTTTAAATTCAGAACCACGTCGAGAGGCTCTACAGAAGGTGTTGGATGTGGCATATGTGGATCACGATGTCACGATAGAGCAATTTGATAGCATTGTTGCAAACATTACTGCTTGTAACAACTTGAGCTTTTGTGACTCTGATCTCCCCGAGGAGGGAAGGGACCACAACTTGGCATTACATATATCTATGGGCTGTAGGGACGACGCCATGTCCAATGTGCTGGTGGACACTGGGTCATCACTGAATGTATTGCCAAAATCCACTCTCTCAAAACTATCATATCAGGGGCCTCCCATGAGGCAGAGTGGAGTAGTTGTGAAAGCATTCGATGGGTCGCGCAAAACTGTGATTGACGAGGTTGATCTCCCAATCAAAATTGGACCAAGTGATTTCCAAATTACCTTCCAGGTTATGGATATTAACCCATCGTATAGCTGTCTCCTAGGCAGACCATGGATTCACGAGGCAGGCGCCGTGACACCCACCCTACACCAGAAACTAAAATTTGTGAAGAACAAGAAGCTGGTGGTGGTAGGGGGAGAAAAGGCTCTCCTGGTTAGCCATTTGTTTTCCTTCTCTTATATAGATGCTGAGGATGAAGTTGGAACTCCTTTCCAAGCTTTATCTATTGCTGAGCCTATTGAGAAGAGAACTCCTTCATTTGCTTCCTACAAAGACGCAAAGTTGGCCATTGAGCGTGGTGCAACCGCTGGTTTAGGAAAAATGATTGAGTTGGAAGACAACAAGTCTCGGGCTGGCATAGGTTACTCTTCTGGGGTTTCTAATTCGCAAGGGTTTTTCAAGAGTGGAGGTTTCATCCACACTGGTCAAGATGAGGAGGCTGCTGCCATTTTGGAAGAGGATGCAGAGGATTCTGGCAACTTCATCATCCCTGGTGGGGTCTGCAACAATTGGGTCGCTGTGGATATTCCAACAGTTATCCATAAGTCAAAGTAATGTTCATTGTGTTCAAAAACCCTCCCCCCATGCCAAAAGGAGGAGTGATGACATTGTTGGCGCATAAATACAATGATATTTTCATTCAATAAATTCATGTTAAATGTTTGTTTTTCCAATTAGTTTCCCTTTTCGCTTTTTGCATGAAATTGGTGATCACATAAAACCCTAAAAAATAGAATAAAATCAATCTTTTCATCTGCATAATGATTTGCCTTGTTTGAATTCTAAAGCTTTTCATATCCAAAATTATTATGCAGGTTGATTTCTAGACCCATTGAACATAATGACCCAACACCATCTCCCAAATTTGAATTCCCTGTATTTGAAGCAAAAGAAGATGATGTTGAAGAGATTCCTGACGAGATTACCCGTCTACTTGAGCATGAAGAGAAAATCATTCAGCCGCATCTTGAGAATCTGGAAATAGTTAACTTGGGGTCTGAGGATTGTGTGTGAGAAGTGAAGATTGGGGCACTCCTGGAAGAGTCCGTTAAGAAGGGGTTGACTGAGCTGCTACGAGAATATATTGATGTCTTTGCCTGGTCATATGAAGACATGCCTGGTCTAGATACTGATATTGTGCAACATTTCCTACCTTTGAAGCTTGAGTGCATGCCTGTGAAGCAGAAGCTCAGAAGAACTCATCCTGATATGGCAGTGAAGATTAAAGAGGAAGTTCAGAAGCAAATTGATGCGGGGTTTCTGGCGACTTCTACGTATCCTCAATGGGTGGCCAATATTGTGCCCGTGCCTAAGAAAGACAGAAAAGTCCGGATGTGTGTGGACTATAGAGACTTGAATAAAGCTAGTTCGAAAGATGATTTCCCTCTACCACATATTGATATGTTGGTAGATAATACAACTAAATTCAAGGTCTTCTCATTTATGGATGGATTTTCCGGATATAATCAGATTAAAATGGCACCCGAGGATATGGAGAAGACAACATTCATCACACCTTGGGGAACATTCTGTTATCGAGTGATGCCCTTCAGTTTGAAGAACGCCGGAGCCACGTATCAGCGAGCTATGACCACTTTGTTCCATGATATGATGCACAAAGAGATCGAGGTATATGTCGATGATATGATTGCTAAGTCAAGAACGGAAGTTGAGCATGTAGAGCACCTGTTGAAGCTTTTTCAGCGTTTGAGAAACTATAAGCTTCGTCTGAATCCCAACAAGTGTACATTTGGAGTCCGTTCTGGTAAGTTATTGGGCTTTATTGTCAGTGAAAGAGGTATTGAGGTTGATCCTGCAAAGGTCAAAGCAATACAAGAGATGCATGCGCCAAAAACTGAGAAGCAAGTCCGAGGTTTTCTTGGCCGCTTGAATTACATTTCCAGATTCATATCCCACATGACTGCCACATGTGCGCCAATATTCAAGCTCCTCCGGAAAGATCAGTCTCATGATTGGACCGAGGATTGCCAAAAAGCTTTTGACAGTATTAAAAAGTATTTGTCCGAACCTTCGATCCTGTCTCCACCAGTGGAAGGAAGACCATTGATTATGTATCTGTCTGTTCTTGAAGATTCAATGGGTTGTGTCCTTGGTCAGCAAGACAAATCAAGGAAGAGAGAATATGCTATTTATTATTTGAGCAAGAAGTTCACTGATTGTGAATCTCGATACTCAATGCTTGAGAAAACATGTTGTGCTTTGGCTTGGGCTGCTAAGCGCTTACGCCAGTATATGTTGAATCATACGACTTGGTTGATATCCAGAATGGATCCAATCAAGTATATATTTGAGAAGCCTCCTTTAACTGGGAGAATTGCCCGTTGGCAGATGTTGTTGTCTGAGCATGATATTGAGTATCGAGCTCAGAAAGCTATCAAAGGTAGTATCTTGGCTGACCACTTGGCACATCAACCGATTGAGGATTATCAGTCAGTCCAGTATGACTTCCTAAATGAGGAAATTTTGTATTTGAAAATGAAAGACTGTAATGAACCTACACTCGATGAAGGTCCAGAGCTTGGTTCCAGATGGAGTATGGTATTTGATGGCGCTGTAAATTAATATGGAAATGGTATTAGGGAAGTGATTATTACCCCTCAGGGCACACATATTCCTTTTACAGCAAGGCTAACTTTCAGGTGCACGAATAATATGGCTGAGTATGAGGCCTGTATTATGGGATTGGAGGAGTGCATTGATCTAAGGATCACGCATCTTGATGTTTATGGTGATTTGGCCCTCGTTGTTAATCAGATTAAGGGTGAATGGGAAACGAATCAGCCTGGTCTCATTCCATATAGGGATTATGCGAGGAGGATTTCAACGTTCTTTACTGAGGTTGACTTCCATCATATTCCTCAAGATGAGAATCGGATGGCAGATGCTCTTGCTACACTTGCTTCAATGATATTAGTCAGACTTTGGAACGAAGTTCCCAATATCAATGTGATGCGCTTGGACAGACCAGCTCATGTGTTTGCAGTTGAAGAAGTAAAAGATGACAAACCGTGGTATTATGATATCAAGTATTTCCTTCAGAGCCAGATTTACCCGCCTGGGGCATCTGTGAAAGATAGGAAGACTCTGAGGAGATTATCAGGAAGTTTTTACCTCAATGGCGATGTGCTTTACAAGAGAAATTTTGACATGGTTCTGCTCAGATGCGTGGATAGACACAAAGCAGACCTGTTAATGACTGAGGTCCATGAGGGTTCATTTGGTACTCATTCCAATGGACATGCCATGGCTAGAAAGATGTTGAGAGCAGGCTACTATTGGCTGACAATGGAGTCTGACAGCTGCAAGTATGTGAAGAAATGCCATAAGTGTCAGGTTTATGCGGATAAGATTCATATTCCTCCGACACTTCCGAATGTGATTTCATCACCATGGCCTTTCTCTATGTGGGGAATTGACATGATTGGCATGATAGAGCCAAAGGCATCTAATGGGCACATATTTATTCTTGTAGCAATTGATTACTTCACCAAGTGGGTTGAAGCAGCGTCATATGCAAATGTGACCAAGCAGGTGGTCGTGAAGTTTATCAAGAATCAACTCATATGCCGATTAGTGTGCCAGATAAGATCATTACTGATAATGGATCTAACTTGAACAACAAGATGATGAAAGAACTGTGTAGTGAGTTCAAGATTGCACACCATAACTCTTCTCCTTACAAACCCAAGATGAATGGGGCTGTTGAAGCTGCTAATAAGAATATCAAGAAGATTATCCAGAAGATGGTTGTCACGTATAAGGATTGGCATGAGATGCTGCCGTTTGCTTTACATGGATATCGCACATCTGTTCGCACTTCAATAGGGGCAACCCCTTTCTCTCTTGTTTATGGCATGGAGGATGTACTCCCAGTAGAGGTGGAGATCCCATCAATGGGAGTCTTGATGGAAGCCAAGTTGACTGATGCTGAATGGGTTCAGAGTCGTTATGACCAACTGAATTTGATTGAAGAGAAGAGATTGACTGCCATGTGCCATGGTCAATTGTATCAGCAAAGAATGAAGAAAGCTTTTGATAAGAAGGTCAAGCCTCGTGTGTACCGAGAAGGTGACCTTGTGCTCAAGAAACTCTTGTCTTTCGCGCCCGATTCCAGGGGCAAGTGGACTCCAAACTATGAAGGCCCATACGTTGTTAAGAGAGCCTTTTCAGGTGGTGCTTTGATACTTACAACTATGGATGGGGAGGACTTCACTCGTCCTATGAATTCAGATGCAGTCAAGAAATACTTCGCCTAAAATAAAAACAGAATAGCTCGCTAAGTTGAAAACCCGGAAGGGCGGCTTAGGCAAAAATGAGCGTCTCGGTGGATTGAAAACCCGAAAGGGCGATCCAGGAAAAAATTAGAGACATGAAAAATATATGTATCCCGCTAGATTGAGTACCTCATCCTAGGGCAATCTAGGCAAAAATTAGGGATTTGGCAAGTAACTGCATCCCGACAAGACTTTGTTTTACAACTGTCATCCGTCAGAGATTCTTACTCATTCGTCATCAACCAAAGCTTCAAATACATCGAATTCAGAATTGGTGGAGAAATGGTCATTATGTTCAATATAGCCCTTTTTCCAATATATATCACCAATTTCAAATTTGTAAAGATCTATGGAATCTTGCCATTTGCAGACTACCATTCCATCAAATAAATTTGAGCCTTTTATCCAATTAATTGCACTCTTATTTGTTTCTATTCAACAAATGTTTTACATGTTTTAATTGAGAAAATATCATTGTTTTAAATAATCAAATAACTTGTTTTTAAACAAAGTGAACATTTGCAATGACGAAAGGATACTTAGGAGATCTTCAGTGCTCTCCCAAGGATGGTATAATCCCCAACAGGATAAGATTTTTGTCCATATTCCCGGCATTGCTTGTATCCTATTCTACCGGGTCCTTTTGTGGCTTTTCTACCAAGCAAAGTGTGTGGTAAGACATTTTCCTTCCTCAACAGATGCGATCTCTTTGGTAGGTACGATATTTGGTGGTTGATCCTCAGAATTCCTTTATTTCCTCGGATAAATTCCCCAGTAGAGTTGTTTATGTGGTGGATTTTATCTGTGATAACTCCTGCCCCAGCTGGAATGACTAATGTTCATCCCCCTGCAGAGATCTTCGCTTCCCAATAACAGTTGCCCTTAATGGACCTGGCTTTCTCTCTTGAGATGTAGTACCGGATGTTTGTGTACTTATCCTTTGGAGCTGTTTGTGTTAGAAATGTCTGTTTGTCAGCATTCATCATACATAAACCACGCATGTGTGCATATAATATTTCAAACATTCAGATATTCATGATTGCATTCTTTGCGATATATCTTTGTTTGTTATCCCCTGCTAGTGGGTAATACATTTCCCAAGTAGATGTCGGTGTCTAATTCCCCAATATAGAGTCAGCCCCTTAAGCAGAAAGTGTTTATATTTCCTTCCATATTCCCCACTGTAGCACCTCAAATTTGCCCTCACCCATTCATGCATTCATTCATTCATTAGGTCATTTATCATTCCATGTTGCATTGCATCTTGGCAGTCAGAATTGGCATCAAGAGGATCCTTTGTGCAGAAGAGCAAGTTTTTCCTTGAGATGAAGGCCACGTGATTATTCTAAAGATCTTATATGAGCCAAGGTTCATTTTGAAGCAACTTTACCAAGTGGTAGAGGCCCAAATTCATCAGTGCATTTCCAGGTCATCTGAGGACCATAAAAGTCAACTATGCAGTCAACTGAGGGCTTTGAGATGGGGAAGTGAGTGGAAGCATCTCATTCATGTTCATACAAGGCCTATTTATCATGTCAAACATCTATCTTGAAGATCTTGAAGTCAAATCAAAAGTTTCCAAAAATGGAAGTGACCTGTAATTTCAAGTTTCCAAAAATGGTAAGTCTTTGGTTCACATTAAACTTGACTTTCCAACATCAAAGAAGTTTCAAATGAATTTTTGGTGAACATGAAAGTTGAAGATCTTTCTCTCCTCTTTTCAAAAAGTATAAGATCATGAGCATCTGATGATTGGTTAAGGAGTTATGAAGAAATGATTGCAAAGTATGCTTGGAACTTCAAAGTGCCATAACTTTTGATCCAAAACTCCAAATTGAGCCACTCTTTTTGCAAAATGCTTGTCATGACCAATATTTTTCAAATCATCCATTACCTTGCATGAAAGAGGATCACATGACCACTTGATTCATTCAAGTGAATTTTGGAGGGAAAATGCATAATTTGAAATTGGTTGATCACATGAGCCAAATACCAATCCTATCATGTTCATGAGCTGATTTTAAGTAGAATTGAACCCTAATATGGCACTGTTGACGTTCACTTTAACCATGCAAGGGTGCATTTACCAATTTTGCATCACACTTCATTTCTCCTTAATTTTCCATTAGCCAAGGCAAATTGGGATTAGCATGGTGATTAACATATGATATAAAAGCCTAATCATAACTGAATTGGAAGAGAATCACATTCTAGATCTAGAATTCAAGATTCCCTCCAAAAATTCTCTCAATTAAAACTTGAATTTTCTTCACATAACTCATCAATATTCTTGCATAATCATGTTCACAATGCATCATTGATGAAGAATCATCACCTGGATTGAAGAATTTGGTGTAGATTCGAGCTCCACAAGTGCAAGTTCATGAAGATGGTTTTCTGAAATTAAGCAAGATCCAAGCCTTTTCAAGTGTTAATTTGTGCATCAAACTTCATAACAAGGTTGAGGAAGAAGATCTGGAAGATTTGAGGCCTTGAATACATGATTTCAACTCACTGCTCTACAAACAGGTTGGAATTCGATCCTCACGTTTTGCCTTTTCATGAACATAATCTTGTAGATCTTGTTATGCTGGTGATTCTGATGTTTTTAGAATTTGTTTTGGTCAAGAAATGAGTTAGATATGATGATTTGAAGTTTTGATGTGCAATATGTTTTCCTTCGATCCGCTTTGTTCGTGGAGTTTTAGGCTGTTTAATGGTGATATTCGTGTTCCTCATTGAGAGGCGGTTCCAACGATGTATAACATGCTTAATTCTGGAAAAAAAATTCATCGCCTCCGCCGGCGTGTGACCGGAGAAGACGATCGGAATTACTATTCCGGCCGTCTGGTTCATGCTTTAGGGTTTGCTTCTTGTAGCACATGAACATGCCAAGCCTCGGTTCGATACTCCCGTGTGCATTTTTTTAATTTCCTTTGAGTGCGCCCTGGTACCTCCATAACCTGTGTTCGAGACTTGGCGTTTGCTTTTCTTTTTTTTTTTTTGATTTTTATTTCAGCGCACTTGTAGCCCCACAGACCTGAGTTCGAAACCTTGCTGGCATCTTTTCTTTGATTTTCCAATTGTTTTGCTTGGAGCACTTTTGATCCATAGGCACCTGTGTTCAACACTGGCCTCATGCACTTTCCACCTTTCTTTTCATATTTCATTTTATTTTTCACATGATATTTCACTTTATTTCATTTTATGTCCTCAATTTCTAAAATTCACAAAAAATAGTAGGATTGTCCAATTTAATCCAAACTTTTTTCCACATTTTTGTTTTGATGTCTATTATTTTTTAGCCTTAATTTCATGAATTGCTTGTGGCTGGATTTTTAATTGTGATTGCTTATTTCAACATGATGCCAATTTGCTATGTTGTGCTAATTGTTTTGTGGAATGCTCATGTTTAATCTAATTGCCTTGAAATTTGACATGCCTGATCATAACATGTGACATGAGGTTTTGGCTTTTGTTTGGCATTTTTACAATTTTCCATCACTATTTTGGAAACATGAACATATGGTGTGACAATTTGTGTCACACATTTGGATGCTGCTCTTGTGCATTTTCATACATGTGCCATTTTATATCTTCTGGACCTAATTTTTTGCATGATGCTTGTGTTTAACATGTTGATCTCACATAAAAAGTTTCATGATCATTGGATACATTTCTGTTTTAATATGGATTTTCTCATTTGAATGTCCAATTGTGTGTACTTTACCTGCCTTGGATTTATCTTGATCATTTGAGGGCTTTGCCTTATGAATTGACTTTGGTCCTTTTAAGGACACTTTCTTGTTAGATTAAATGTGCTTCATGTGAAATATTGACTTCTGTTTTGGTCATTTGACTTGCCTTTGACCCTAGTCTTTGTACTAGTGGTTTGTACTCACCAATTGTGTTTGTGTTTCAGGTATTTAGCACTAATGATTGGTGTGGCCTTATCATTTGAGATGCCATTTGCTTTGATTACTAACCCTTGTTGTGTTGTAGGTCGATTGATGTGATGAACTCACTTGAGTGCTTGCATTTGTGACTTGCATTGTGTAAAACTATTGGAAATGTCCCACTGTTGTTGACTGTTTGATCTGTCTGAATACAATATTGTCTGTTTGGCTTTTGTACAGGTATATTAGTCGCTTTTAGCTCTTGCTTGAGCTTTGCTTTGGAGTGTGGTTGATATACCACCTAGGTAACCACTCTTGTACTCCATGTAGTCTGGAAGTCCTGTCACCTTTTTGGCAAGCATTTGGCTGAAGTCCTCCTTATGAGGCAATGATTATGATTGTTTATGTTTGTGCTAGAGACCTCCTTGTTGAGGCGTGTTACATGTTAAGTCCTCCTAAGGGAAGAGGCAATTGACAGATAGAAGGGATTAGCAATCAATCCCCTGTTATCCGTTGAGTCGTTCATTATGCTCGCACTACATGCTGATGCTCTTGAACCTAACCCAAGATCTCTGTATATAGAGTCAGTCAAGTGGAATAGGGTCCCTCATTCTGGATCCCCACACTTTCTTTGATTTGAGCTCGCCCAGGCCAGGGTTAAGAGCATGAGGTCTTATCCTCATTTCCTCTCATCAGCTTCACCCTAACTCTCAATGTTAGTGGTTAAGAGCTTCAGAGCATCCCTACAGTTTTGGCTTGTTTGTCGAGGTTGATATGACCCCTTGGCTAAAGCCCAACCAACTTGTCTGAGCCTCTTGTTTGCATATAGAGTGTGTTGCTTGATTGCTTATTTGCTTATTTGTGAATCTTTCATGTGTTTGCTTTTCATGCATGTTTGTTTTGTTTTGTGGAGTCAGATGTAAGACCATTGATTGGCTATCTGTTTCCTGTTTTGTTTTTGGAGTTGGATGTAAGCCCATTGATTGGTATTCCATTTCCAATTTTCGTTGTTCTCTTATGAGACTTGCTTATTGTATCCCCATAGGTTTGCTAGACTTTGTATAGTCTCTCGCTTGCATGTCAAGTAAGGTAGCACGGTTCCTTCGTCTAGGACTTCCTTTCTTGCGTGAGCATTCCTAAAACACAGACAAACTCTATCTTCTCTTAAGGACACGTTGACTCCTTCTACTACAGGTGAGTAAGTCTCCAAAGGTCGAGCATCCGGTAGATTACGTAGTAACGTCGTTCACCTAAAAAACACAAAACAAATAGAAATAGTTTAGCCGAACTACGACAACTCTGATTCTCATGTTCAGATGAGATACGTAGGCACAAGATGCGATGTATTGTCGAGTTTGATTGAAGACTAACATTTAATCCTTGCTGGTTTTCGCCCTCGTTGCGATTCTTTTCTCTCACCCTCGTTGCGATCGAGACCTTCATTTTCTCTTGCCCTCGTTGCAATCGAGACCCTTTTTTCCTTTTCGTGTGTGTTCGGAGTCGGACATAAGTCCATTTATTGGCAGTCTGTTTCCTGTTTGTGTTTGTTGTTCGGAGTTGGAAGTAAGTCCATTTATTGGCATTCTGTTTCCTGTTGTGTGTTTCTTTTGACGTCTCAGCGTCCCATTTCGGTGTTTTGTTTCGGCGTGCGTTAGCCGAGCTACGAGTGCTCTGATTCTTTCTCTGGTTAGAGAAGATACGTATGCACAGGATGCGATGTTCTAGCGAGCACGTCTCCCATTTCCCCGAACTACGTCGACTCTGATGTTTGTTTCGGACAAACTACGTAGGCCCAGGAGGCGACATCCTGCCGAGTCCCCTTCCTTCATCTTCTTTCACCTGTTTGCTTATTCCAGTGTGTGTGCATTCTCTTTGAGCAGTTATTCAGCAACCTTTTTTCTATTCTTTTGAGCGTGGATCCCGTCGAGTACGACGGACGTGAGGGGTGCTAATACCTTCCCCTTGCGTAACCGACTCCCGTACCTTGCAATCTCTGGTCGTAAGACCATTCCTTTCCCTTTTTCAGGTTTACTTCGAGCGTTTCCTTTCCCTCCTTTGGGATAAATAACGCACGGTGGCGCCTCTGTGTCTTTTCCCGCCGGTTGTTTTTCGCGATGCGACAGTTGGCGACTATGCTGGGGAATCTTTCCCTAAGCGAGTCAATCCTAGCGCTCTCTAGGATAGTTTTGGTTGCTTTTACTGCTTTATTTATTGCATTTATGATTATTCTACTATGACTGTATATATTTGCATATATGTTTGCATGCATCATATTATCATTGTGCTGGATCCTGTACAGGTTTTTCCTCTGATTTGGGGTGGGTGTTCTGAGTGGGGCTAAAACCCAGGCCCGAGTACACACCTAGGATTAGCGTGGTCTCATGTTTCCTCACATGTTGTATGACGTGATGCGGATGTAGCGGTGTATTCGTCACTTTATGATTTATTGATTAAATCAAAAGCAAAGCATACAAAGAATCGAGTCGCCACCACACTTTTATTTATCCAAAGGAATGGCTAAAAAGCGAACAAAAGCCTAAGAAGTTTTACACATAGAAAAGTAATGAAAAGATCAGAGATCTGGGTAAGGGGTTAATTACGCAATGGGAAGGTGTTAGGCACCCAAAACGTCCTAGGTACTCCTAGGGAGCCCTTTTCACAACTTGTTGTACGAAATGTCATTTGTTTATGAAATATTTATTGTGCAAACATGAATTGAAGGGATGGGAAAAGAATGTACAAGTTATTATTTTTGTGTTTGGATGGATAACCATTGCCTACGTACCTTTACAGGATCAAAACCTCGTAGTTCGGCTAAAAGATTTCCAAAAGTATGAGTGGATTGATTTTAAACAAAAGCCCTAAGGTCTTTCATTATCCACGGGAGAAAACTCAACCTATACAACCACAAGTCCACCATGTGAGAATAACTTCAACTTGCTAGTGAGGGGTTAACCCTATGATAAGCAAGGAAGTCTTACAATTCAATCACTAAGGACAAAAGGTGAGATTCACATCAACCACTAAGATAATTGAGATCTACGGCTAATGTATGAAAACTTATCAAGAATGGACAAAGCCACAAAACAATTGAATGAGTGAAATTAACCAATTAGGATTTATTCACAAAAGATGATCAAAGTGTGATTAGAATTCAATTCAAAAGAAGTATCGTGAAAATGAAGTTTGAAAAATCAGAGGCTTAAGGCCTAGGTTTCTAATTTTAAAACAAATGAAAATGTTTGCACAATATTTTTCAAGTTTGGGTTAACATGCAAATGGAGGTTTAAAGAAACAAAAGGTGGGAGGGTGAGGAAGTAAAACTTCTTAGATGTTCACCTCTTGAGATCATATGTAGATGATTCAAGTGATTCCTTTGGAATAGGCAACAAGCAAATAACAGATGAACGAAGTAAATGGATACCGGATGCCAATCAATGGACTTATTCCAACCTCCTAAAATGAAACATGGATACCAGATGCCAATCAATGGACTTATACTAGTCTCACAAAGCAAAGAAAACATGGATACCAGATGCCAATCTATGGACTTATACTAGTCTCACAAAGCAAAGAAAACATGGATACCAGATGCCAATCTATGGACTTATACTAGTCTCACAAAGCAAAGAAAACATGGATACCAGATGCCAATCTATGGACTTATACTAGTCTCACAAAGCAAAGGAACAAGGATACCAGATGCCAATCAATGGACTTATACTAGTCTCCCACCATATCACAGGAAACAACTGCCAAGCAATGGACTTATGCTTGTCTCCTCCATGGACAAAACAAAATGTCACAAAGCAATGAACTATGATTATGAAATGATATACAAGTAATGATGATAGATGCATAAAGGCACACTCAAGCAAATATGCACAGATGAATCAAGTAAGCAATCAAACAAGTCAATTAGCACACACTATATACAATCAATTAGGCTCAAGCAAGGTTAGGCTTTACAGCCAACTGGAATGGGGTGTTTTGTGCTCTTAACCCTAACATTGAGAGTTAGGGTGAAGCAGATGAAATGGAGATGAGGGGTGTGCCTCATAGCTCTTATCCCTGGTCAGGGAGATGCTTCAAACAATGGAAAGTGTGGGAGTTCAGAAAGTAGGAACTCTTCTCCACAAATGATTGACTCTATAAGATCTTGGGTTATTATTCACCATGCATCAACACATGGTGTGAGCAAGGTGAATGACACACTGAGTAGCAGGAGATGGATTACACATCTCTTTTATCTGCCAATTGCCTCTTGAGAGGACTTTACCTGCTTGGCACAAAATTAAACAAGCACAAACATTGCCTCTTAAGGAGGGCTTCAGACAGGTGCCTACCAATAACAGTAGGTCTTCCAGACTACATGAAGATTAGGGATTATACCTAAGTGGTTAAGCAACCAAGCAAAGAAAAGTTCACAATGAACTTAAAGCTACTTAAGTACCTGTGGAAACACTAAACAAATCAGTACAATACTCAGGAAAACAGACAACAGTCAATAAGCAACAGACAATCCCAATGTACAAAATGTGTAAGCCATGAGGCAAACTCAAATGAGTTAGCATCAATCTACAAAACACTCAAGTGTTAGCAATCAAAAGCAAATATCAATATTCACATGATGAAGCATCATCAACTATGGATCTTGGATGCTCAACCTGAAATCAAAGCTCAAATGTAAGCCATAAACCACTAGGTCAAAGATGGAGAAAAAATTCAAAACAGGAGCTAAAATTTAACACAAAGCAACTTCAAACACATATTGACATATTCCAAAAGGTCTCACATCAAAATCAATCACCAAAAGCATTTCATGATCAAAAGAATTCAAAGACAATTTCAAAGCTCATATGTGATCATCATGAATGAAAAATTCAAATCAAAACAGAAATGACTCAAATAAATCTGGAAAAATTCATGCACAATCATGACATATAACATGATCAACATACAAAAAATCAGGCACATTGGAGATCATTTAGCATGGAAATCACATTGCACAAGTTGAACATCAAAAGGTGTGACACAAATTGTCACACCAAGTTAGCATATGCATAAAACAGAAATGGTAATTGAGAAAAATGTCAAACCAAAACCAAAATGTCAAGCAATGTGTCTAGATTCATCATGCAAAATTTCAAGGCCATTGGATAAGAAACAAGCATTTCACAATAAGATAAGCAAGGCAAGGTCAAATATGGATACATGCTCACATAACCTAGCACCAAATAAAATCCAGCCAAGCACAACTTTGGAAATTATGATGATAAAAAACTAGACAGAATAAGGAGCATTTTTCAAAAAATTGGAATCAATTTGGATCAATTTTCAATTTTATATGATTTTTCTAATTTGAGGAAAAAATTGAAATTTAAAAATGGACCAAGGCATGAAAATGGGAGGGAAAGTGAAAAATGCAAGGCAAATTTGAAAATGCTCGCTCGGCAGGAATCGATCCATGTCCACTTTCAAATTTGGGCGCTAAGCAAAACGACATCGTTTTGACAGTAAAACCCTAGCGCTCCAGAATTCGTAGCTAATTTGAAATTTCGTAGCAAATCCATAGCGAACTGGTAGCAAAACCTGGAAACGATGATCTTCATCTTCATGAAGATGAAGAGTGTACGTGTTCATGCACGTCCATAAATATTTCTCCAGAAATCAAAATTAAGCACATCAACACGTAGATCTTTCAAAGGAGATCATGGATTAAGCAAGAACTAAGCATGAATCAATATACACAAACAGAATCGAGCACATGAAAGTTCATACATGAAACTTTAATCTACCCTAACTCAGTCAATAGGACACCAAATTGCACGATTCAAAGCTCAGATTTATCAGGACATCAAGATCTACAACAACATAACAATGGATTTCAAAATTATAAGATTCGAATTATGACCTCTTGAAGTGCAGAAACTGGAATGATGCTCTACAAAGCTCAGCTATGGCTCAAAGTTCCTCCACAATGCTTATTGAAGTGATTGATGATGAATTTGAAGCTCAACTGCACATGAATCCAGCAGATTTTGAAATCACCATGGATGCTTCAAGCTTTGAATCTGGTTCAATATGGCACGATTCCTTCCAATTCCACGTTCAAATCTTCTCAAAAATGCTTCAGGATCATGAATCAATCAATAGAAATGTCTCTTGTGTGAAGAATTGCAAAAAAAAATTTGAGAGAAAAGTTTGGAGAATTTTGAGATTCAGATATGAAAATGAATGTTAATTGCAAATGCAGTTATGTTTAACCTTATATACCCCATGCTAATCATACTGAAATCATGTTTAAGCCAAATGCAAATGAGATTAACAAGTTATGAAGTGTATGCACCAATTGGTATTTTCACCCCCATGCATGTGGTAGCCACGTGAACAGTACCAAAGCTGATCCAAAATCACTTAAAAATATCCCATGCAAGCTTTTGAATTGGTCTTGTATGCATATGATCATCCAAAATGGTTTTATGAAATTTCTTTTCAAAAGCTTCATGAGTGAGCATATGATCATGCAAGAGGAATTTAAACCATGTAATGGATGTTTTGGAAAGTGCATGTCATGATGAACAAAATGCAAAAAGAACCACCCAAATTGAAGCTTTGGTTCAAAAGTTATGGCCATTTGAAGTTTCAAACACACTTTGCCATGATTGGATCATATCTCCTCAACCACACATTAGAAATTCATGATCTTGGACATTTTGGAAATGGGAGAGAAAGTTCTTCAACTTTCATGTTCAACAAAATTTCATTTGAAGCTTTTTTGATGATGTAATATTGAGTTGAAGTTGGTCCAAAACCTTTCCATTTTTGGAAAGTTCAAATTATGGGTCACTTGCTATTTTGGGAATTCTTGACCTGACTTCAAATTCTTCAATGTGAGTGTTTCAAATGTCAAATGAGACTTGTTTGAACATGAATGAAGTATTTCTAGTCACTTCCCACCTCCAAATCCACAGTTGACTTTGCAGTTGACTTTCTAGGTCTTCAGATGACCTGAAAATGTTCTGATGAGATTCAAGCCTCTACCACTTGGGATTTTGCTTCAAAATGACATTATAACTCATATGAACTCTTGTGAATGATTGTGGGGTCCAAATCTCAAGAATGACCACCATCTATTGCTCAATGGATGACTTTGATTACCTTGACCTGTTATGCTTCATCTGCAAGACAAAGGTTAGATGACATATTTTTGTACTTTTTGGTTAGTGATTAAAAGAAAAGCAATGACATATAAATGCAAACATGCTTGGTGATCAAGAACCACTCAAAAGAAAGATAACCCACCCATAGGGAAGGAGGCAAGGTGTCCAATGATCCTTGAGGCAATGCAATGATATGATATGATGCCATAAGGGATCGTAGGGACAAAATTGGGGTCTTACAGCGGAGACGTGACATACCACAGCACGACGAGGTTCATTTGAGAGAGTCCTTCCGTTTGGAGTATTCCACTCTGGTAGGGTTATCTCATTTGAGCTGTTGACTTCGGTGACCGCTCTTTCCCGGATCTTTGGTTTAGACGATCTTATGAGAGCTGCAACGGCACACCCGAAAGGGCAAACCCGTTGAGTATCTTGCCCGATTGTTGAGACCATTATCCGCCTTAGGATGACCATATTAGAATTCACCTGTGAGGGGAGGGTTGATTCCTATAGTGCAGGTTCTGTCAGTGGTTCTGTGATAGTGACTTTGGTTCAGTCAGATTAATGGATATTTATTTCTGAGACGCCGGAATTCTGTCCGCGGTATTTATTAGCGGGTTCCATTTATTTCGGATCCCCGGGCTGAATTTGAGGGTACTTGTTCAGGAGTTCTTGGGGTTATCAGATCAGTGGCTTTCCAGTGATGATGGTGATATATCGTCCGTTCCGTTTATTTTGGAACCCTAAGCTGGATTTGTGGTTACTCGGTCCCTCAGATGGTTCTGATCAGTTCTAAGACTAGAATCCAGTACAGTTGATGTTCAGAGGACTTGGAGGATGGCACAGTGGCTTGCATTCATGCATCTGCATCACTCCCATTTTGCATTCATCCGCATCTAACCCATGTTTATCCCTACTCAGGGTACATTCTCGATTGAGATTTTGGTTGAGAGACATCCTGATGTCAGAATGTTGTTGTCGAATTATTATCCGTCTCGATGAAGCCAGAATCGAAGGACAAAATGTTCCTCATACAGATAGACATTGCATTCATGTGTGAGTCATATTAACCTGTCTTCTGTTTTGCAGGTGTCAGTACCTAACCTGTGTGATTGACCTAGGAATCACTACTCGCGCACGCCGAGTCATTCCTCTGCACATAGCTCGTCCGCACAGATACCCTACCAGGCGCAACAAATCCAAGATGATGGATCCACCCAACGCTGACATTCTCGAGCTGAAAGAGAAGATGGGTGAGTTGATCAGTGTCATGCGAGGGTTCGCCGTGGGGCAGAAAGCTATCGCTGAAAAGGTGGAGAGGATTGAAAACTGGCTGAGAATGGGGGAAATACCAAGAAATGCTCTGTCACCTGGAGTAGAGAATCCCTTTGGTAATGGTCAGCACAAGAAGGAGGGTGAATCGAGTGATGTGTATGCCCGAAGGGAACACGGTAGGGATCGTTACCACCCGTATGCTACTACAGTAACGACTCCTGCTAGTAATCAGTATGTGCAACATCAACAGCAGCCACCTCAACAGAGAGCACAAAGAGTTGGGTGCCAAGTGAGAAGAGGGACGACAGATCGTCAGTTTGATAGGCCACCCGTGACGTATGCCTTTCTGTACCAGAAGTTGAAGGATCTAGGGTTGGTTCAGCCGAGGACGTTGGCTCCGTCAAGACTAGATCAAGGGCCTGCAAGTCACGATGAGAAAGCCAAGTGCGAGTTCCACTCTGGTGCACCCGGGCATCACATTGAGGGTTGTAGAGCTTTTAAGCATGTCGTTCAAGATTTGGTGGATTCTAAAGCCATTAATTTTGCACCGACACCGAATATTGGTGCTAACCCCATGCCGATGCATGGTCCTGTGGGGGTGAACGTGACGCCAGAGGATAAGAGAAAAATAGAGGTGACGAATGTGGATCAGTTGAGGACTCCAATGTATGTGGTCAAGAGACATCTAATGAAGAGTGGAGTCTTCCCTGGTTGTAATAATTGTTGTGCTGCTTGCGCTGTCACTACAAATGGGTGTGTAATGTTGAGAGAGACGATCCAGAGAATGATGGATGGCGGACGTCTCCGATTTGAGAAAGTTGATTGGGGCGAGGAAGGTATTTTTGTCATCCCATTGTCATCATTCAAATATGTGGAAATGGACGGTGAAATATGTGAAACATCATGTCAGGCGTTTGAAACCGTCAAGGTGGAGAATGCCATCTTTGCTGAGAAAGAGAAAAAGCCGTCCATTTTTTCTTACAAACAGGTCGTGGAGGTGGTGAAGAATGGAGAAGCCCAAGGCTGGGGAAGAATGATAGACATTATGGTGAAAGCAGATAGGTTCGGGGTTGGCTATCAGTCGGGCCAAGGCTCGTCTGGACAAAACAGAGGACGTCGTCAACCGTTCACGTTCACCAGTGCCGGAATGCCAGATCCAGATCTTGCCTGTGCGAAGGGTGAAGAGATTGACAGTGACTGCAAACTCGAATCGTGGATAAAATCGTGCGTTCCAGGGATGGAGATCCAAAACTGGAAGGCCTAAAAGATCATCACTATCACTCTACGTGAAGAGTAATATTTCTGTTTTTCAATTCTGTTTGCATGAAAGCCATACGTTTTGCCCGAAACGTAATGGTTCATTGTAAGGGCCACCTCATGTGTTTCATTTTGCAACATTTTGCATCATTAATAAATGGATGTTTTTGTATTAAAAGCGGTGTTCCCTGTTTTTCAGTTATTTTTGCAGTTTAAAAAAAATGGCAATGTTTATTTTCATTTTTCTTCCTTTTGATTGGTCTCGTTCCGACTCCAAAAGCAATGCATGAATCAACATTCATGTAATTGTGATCATTCTCCGGATCTCATTGATAACAATCCTGCTACACCCCCATATGACTTCGACAATCCGATCTATCATGCCGAAGAAGAAGGCGAAGAAGATTGTGAATTGTCGAAGGAATTAGCCAGGTTGTTAAAACAAGAGGAGAAGGTGATTCAACCGCACGAAGAGCAAGTTGATCTTGTGAATCTGGGTACCAAGAAGGTCAGAAAAGAAGTGAAAGTTGGGGCCGCTTTAGAGGAAAATGTCAAGAGCAGAATGGTAGCCCTGTTGAAAGAGTATGTTGATATCTTCGCCTGGTCTTATCAAGATATGCCGGGGTGGAATACCGATATTGTTGTGCGCAAGCTACCATTGAGAGAAGACTGTCCTCCAGTGAAGCAGAAGTTGCGGTGCCAGAGAAAGATGGAAAAGTGAGGATGTGTGTGGACTACCGGGATCTGAACAGAGCTAGTCTGAAAGACGATTTCCCATTACATCACGTCGATGTGTTGGTGGATAATGTAGCTCAATTCTCGGTGTTTTCCTTCATGGATGGATTTTCTGGCTATAATCAAATTAAAATGTCGCCAGATGATATGAAGAAAACAACGTTCATCACACCGTGGGGCACTTTTGTTATAAGGTGATGCCATTCGGTCTCAAGAACGCCGGTGCCATGTATCAGAGAGCTATGGTGACTTTGTTGCATGATATGATTCATCGTGAAATTGAATGCTATGTTGATGACATGATAGCAAAGTCCCAAACAGAAGAGGGGCATTTGGTAGATCTGGCCAAGTTGTTTGACCGGTTGAGACAATGCAGACTGAGGTTGAATCCGAATAAGTGCACTTTTGGAGTGCGGTCCGGTAAGTTGCTGGGGGCTTATTGTGAGTGAAAGAGGAATCGAGGTCGATCCTGCTAAAGTAAAAGTAGTACAAGAAATGCCTGAACCGAGAACAGAAAAGGAGGTTCGTGGTTTCTTAGGTAGATTGAACTACATTTCACGGTTCATATCTCATCTAACAGCCACGTGTGAACCCATATTCAGTTTGTTGAGAAAAGATCAAACGGTCAGGCGGAATAATGATGGCCAAGCGGCATTTGAAAAAATAAAAGAATATTTGCAGGAGCCTCCGATTCTATTGCATCCTATGGAGGGACGACCATTATTTCTGTACTTGACAGCCCTCGAGGGGTCTATGGGGTGTGTACTGGGGCAGCATGACGAGTCTGGTCGAAAAGAGCATGCAAATTACTACCTTAGCAAAAAATTTACCGACTGTGAAACAATATCACTGCTCGAGAAAACTTGTTGTGCTTTGGCATAGGCTGCTCGCCGACTGAGACAGTACATGCTGGTTCATACCACTTTGTTGATATCCAAGATGGATCCGATCAAGTATATCTTTGTGAAGCCAACATTGACCGGACGGGTTGCGAGATGGCAAATGATTTTGACTGAATACGATATTCAGTACACCTCTCAAAAAGCAATAAATGGGAGTGTATTGTCTGATTACCTCGCCCAGCAACCCATTGAGGATTATCAACCGATGAAGTTTGAGTTCCCTGATGAGGACATCATGGTTCTCAAATCGAAAGATTGTGAGGAACCGATCCCGGAAGAGGGGCCTGACCCTGAATCCGAATGGATTCTGATGTTTGACGGGGCCGTTAATGTGAATGAGTTGGTTCTGTTTTGGTTACGTCGAAAGGATCCCACATTCCTTTTGTTGTCCGGCAAACAGTTGAATGCACCAACGATGTGGCTGAATACGAAGTTTGCACGGGTATCGAACCTCAGTGCATGCATCTACTGGGGAAACGCCTTTCTCGCTCGTATGGGACGGAAGCCGTGCTACCAGTTGTAGCACCTCAAATTTGCACCCTCCCTTAATACATTCATTTCAATTTTTAGGTCATTTGACATCACATTAACATTGCATTAACATTGCATAGTACCTTGCATCTTATCAGTCAAGACTGGTATCAGGAGAATTCATCTGTGCAAGAGATCAGGCATTTCCATGAGATAAAGGCCCTATGGTTGTTCTAGAAAGCTTACATGAATCAAGGTTCATTTTGAAGCCATTGTACCAAGTGCTAGAGGCTCAAAGTCCACAGTGCAGTTTCAGGTCATCTGGGGCCCATAAAAGTCAACTGAGGGCTAGGAGGTGGAGAAATGGTTTGAGACACTTCATTCATGTCCCAAAGATGTTTATTCAACATGTCAAATTCATACCTTGAAGATTTTGAAGCCAGATCAAAAGTTTCCAAAAATGGAAAGTGACATGTAATTTCAAGTTTCCAAAAATGGCAAGTTTTTGGACTAAGTTCAACTTGACTTTCCAACATCAAAGAAGTTTCAAATGAATTTTTGTCCAACATGATAGTTGAAGATCTTTCTCTCCCATTTCCAAAAAGTCCAAGATCATGAGCATCCGATGAATGGTTGAGGAGATATGATCCAATCATTGCCAAGGGTGTATGGAACTTCAAAAGGACATAACTTTTGACTCATAACTCCAAATTGAGTGCTCCTTTTTGCATAATTCTTCTCATGACATGAACTTTCCAAATCCATCAAGGCATTGCATGAAATTTCATCACATGACCATTTGCTCATTCATGCTTATTTTGGAGGGAAAATCATGAATTCAAAATTGGTGCATCACCTGAGCCTTTTGATCATTCCAACATGTTCATAAAATGGTTTTAAGTGAAATTGCATGGCCATTGGCTACTGTTCACGTGGGATTGCCATGCATGAGGTGAAAAATCAATTTTTTCACTACACCTTATTTCTCACTAATCTCCAATTAACCAAAGCTTAATTAATTTTTCAGCATGATTAGGCAAGCATATAAAAGGTTAATCATAACAGAATTTTCACAATTTCATCATTCTAGATCTAGATTCAAACTTTCCCTCCAAAAGTTCTCTCCACCATAATTCAAATTTTTTCAATATAACACTTGGATTTTCTTCCATATTCTTGTTCTCGGATATTGATTTAGTGTAGATCAAGCATTGGATCATTGAATTCGAGCAGAAATCAAGCATACCAAGCTCATGAAGGTGAAGATGGAAACTGTTATTTGAGCAAGATCTAAGCCTCTCCAAGCTTCAATTTCTTCACAAAGCTTCATAACAGTAATAGAGGTGTGGATTTGAATCGTGCCAGGCCTTGAAATTGGTGATTCCAGAAACTGCTCTTCAAGAGGTCAGATTTTCGAGTAGCATAATTCTCTGTTTTATGTGTATAATCTTGTAGATCATTGCTTGCTGATCAATCTGATCTAAATTTCATGTGATTTGGTGGATTATTGGCTGAGATATAGTGAATTGAAGTTTTGAATGCCAAACTATTTTTGCCCGATTCTCATGATTGGTGATGAATTAGGTTTAGTTATTGATTGATTTGTAATGTACGTAGCACAAGCTTTCGATTGGTATGATTGTTTGTGGATTCTGGAAAAAAATTCTTGATGTTCATACTGTTCACCACCGTCTCAAGGTAGGAGACGGTGGTTTCTGCCATGCCTCGCCGTGTGCTACAGGGATTAGGGCAAGCGCCTTTAACTGAGGCTTCGCGTGTTCGATACTCCTTGAGCACATTTTAATTTCCAAACCTTATTTTCCTCAATTACCAAAACTCCAGCGTTTCAATTAGTGGCACGCCTTGAGCAAAATGACTGTGTTTTGGCTGTACTCACTTCGATCCTGCCTGGTGCCATTTCCACATTTCTTCATATCATTTCATTATTTCTTCATTTTTTTTCAATTTTTATTTTATTTCATGCATGATATTCAAAAAATGATAAAAAATAGTATAATGATCCAATTAATTCCCATTTTTTTTCTACATGATCCTTGAGATGTCTAGTATTTTTGTGATGTGATTTCATGATTTTATCATTTTGGATTTTTGATTGTGTGGAATTACTTGGACATGTATGCAAATATGCCATGCCTCATTCATCCTATTGTGAAATGCTCAATAATGATCCAATTGCCATGAAATTTTGTGTGCTGATTCCCAACATGATACATGACTTGTGAGATTTGGTTTGGCATTTTTAGCATTTTCCATTTCTGTTTTTATGCACATGACTGTGTGGTGTGACAATGTGTGTCACACAATTTGATGTTGATCTTATTCATCTTCATTGCCTTGCCAATTGAGCTCTGTTGATTCTAATTTTTGGCATGATGATTGTGTTGGACATGTTGTATACACATAAAAAGTTTCATGATTATTGGATATGTTTCTGATTTAATGTGCATTTTCTCTTCTTGATGCCCAAGTGTGACCACCATTGTGTGCCTTTGCCCTAGTTTGATTGATTGAGGGTTTGCTTGATGATTTTGATTTGGTCCTTTTTAGGACATGTTCATGATAGATTAAAGGTGCTACATGTTGAATATTGGTTGCTGTTTTGACTTTTTATTTTGTCCTTGACCCTAGCCTTGGTGCTAGTGGTTTGTACTCATCTGTTGAGTTGTGCATTTAAGGTTCAAGCTATTAGATCCAATGATGGATGTTGATCTCAATGCATGAGATGCCAATTATTTTGGGTTGACTAACCTTGCTATTTGTAGGTCATTTGAGATGATGAAACAATTTGAATGCTTGCACATAAAGCTTGCTTGTTACGTATATTGGGAACCACTATTGTTAACTGTTGATTGTTTGTCTGAACATAGTACTGATTGGTTTGCTTTTCTTACAGGTACCTTAGCTGCTTTAAGTTCATTATTTGAACTTTGCTTTGCTTGTGGTTGGCATACCACTTTAGGTAATGACCTCTAACTTCATGTAGTCTGGAAGACCTGCTATCTTTGGCAGGCACCTGGCTGAAGCCCTCCTTAAGAGGCAATGTTTGTGGTTGTTTATGCTTGTGCCATGTACTTTAAGTCCTCCTAAGTGAAGAGGCAATTGGCAGATAGAAGGGATGTGCAATCCATCCCCTGCTATTCAGTTGAGTCTTTCATCTCGCTCGCACTGCATGCTGATGCATTTGAATAAACACCCAAGATCCTTGTATATAGAGTCAGTCAAGTGGAGTAGAGTCCCACATTCTGGACTCCCACACTTTCATTGATTCAAGCTCTCCCAAGCCAGGGATAAGACCTATGAGGTCTTATCCTCATTACCTTTCATCTGCTCACCCTGACGGTCAATGTCAGTGGTTAAGAGCTTCATCAGATACCCCTTCTAGTTGGCTTGTTTGTCGAGGTTGATATGACCCCTTGACTAAAGCCCAGCCTTGTATCAGCCACTTGTTTGCATATAGTGTGTGTGCTTGCTCTCTTGTGCTTGTGTTTGCTTACTTGATTGATGTTTAGGCTAGCTGGCTACCTGTGCGAGTTAGGTGCTGATTAGAGACCTCAACATAGGGACCGTATGCATGACAACTTCTAGGCTCGAGTCGTAGTCTCCCTAGTAGCTTGTTATCTCCCTAGTCTCTGGTTAGGATAGAAGTTTTTTCCCTATTAAGAGGAACTACGTCGCCCTGATCCTCATACCAGATGAGGTACGTAGGCAGGAGATTGAGCTGATCTCTCCGGGCGCCCTTTTTCTTTTTTCAACCTTTTTGTTTTGTTTGTGCTTGTTTGGAGTCTGATGTAAGTCCAGCGATTGACATTTGGTTTCCAGTGTGTGTTTGTTGGTTTGGAGTCTGATGTAAGTCCAGCGATTGGCATTTGGTTTCCAGTGTGTGTTTGTTGGTTTGGAGTCTGATGTAAGTCCAGCGATCGGCATTCGGTTTCCTGTTTGCTTTTGTGTGGAGTTGGATGTAAGTCCATTGATTGGCATTCCATTTCCTGTTGTGTGTTTCGTTTGACGTCTCTGCGTCTCGTTTTAGTGTCCTTGTTTGGCGTGTGTTAGCCGAGCTACGAGTGCTCTGATTCTTACTCTGGTTAGAGAAGATACGTATGCATAGGATGCGATATGCTAGCGAGCACGTTTTTCCCATGTCCCCGAACTACGTCGACTCTGATGTTTGTGTCTGGCAAACTACGTAGGCCCAGGATGCGACATCCTGCCGAGTCCTCTTCTTCTGTCTTTCCTTTGTGTTTCATTCCAGTTTTGTGCAGTTTTTGAGCAGTTATTAGTAACCTTATTCTATTCTTTTGAGCGTGGATCCCGTCGAGTACGACAGATGCGTAGGGGTGCTAATACCTTCCCTTCGCATAACCGACTCCCGATCCTAGCAATCTCTGATCGTGAGACCATTCCTTTCCAGGTTTACTTCGAGCGTTTCCTTTCCCTCCTTTGGGATAAATAACGCACGGTGGCGGCTCTGTGTCCTTTCCCGCCGGTTTTTCGCGTAATGCGACAGCTGGCGACTCTGCTGGGGATATTAGAGAAGTTGACTTTTTGCTGGTCCATCTTCCGTAAGTGAGTCAATCCTAGCGCTCTCTAGGATAGCTGTGGTTGCTTTTGTTGTTTTATTTATTGCATTCATGATTATTATGATGTGATTGTATATATGTGCATATATGTTTGCATGCATCATGTTATCATTGTGCTGGCTGTGTATCTATTTCTCTGTGGGGTGGGATTCACAAGAGGTAAAAGGCCCAATACCCAGGCTATGAGTGAACTTTAGGACACCTAGGAATAGAGTGATTCATGGGAAGCGGGTGGTATGGCGCCACTTAGCGGAACATGGTGTCACGAGCAGTTCAGATCCTGATGGGGTATTATCGTTGCATACATCTGGTGTGTATATGATGATATTCTTGAAAAGGTTGTTTATCCTGCGTTTCTCTTGACCTTACCCTGGCCTAGATGACACCCGTGAGTGGGGAGGGAATGAATCATTACAGGTACCGTTGGTGACTTGAGCCGTTGGTGACTTGATCTGTTGGCGACTTTGTCCTGTTGGTGACTCTTGGTTCTTGTTGGTGACTTGGTTCTGAAGTATGGGTTCCAGATGACCCTGGGTTCCAGATGACTTTGATCTGTGGTTTCCGGTTCCGAATTCATGCCGAAGCTCTGATCCTGTGCCTCGTGATACACAGCCAGCCAGTCATAGTTGCATCATTTGCATCATAGCATGTTTATTTTCAAAAAATAATGCAATAAAAAGTAAAAAAGAAAAAAATGCAAAAAGAAAAAATCTAATTTGCTCATGCATATCGTTTGTCAGGTTCATTCAGAAGTCTGTTCACTGTGAGAGATGCCAGCCATTCCAGAGTTGAAGAGGAAGACTTGCACCTACAGTTTTCACCGTGAGCCGTTGACATCTTTGGTAGAGTTGAGTAATCTGGTGACCGGCGGTAATCAGAGGGTGTTTGATGACCAGTATGGGGATATTCTGATGTTGTTGAGGATGGTGGTTGACCCAGTACCTCTGCAGACTCTCTTGCAGTTTTATGATCCAGAGCTCCGTTGCTTCACTTTCCAGGACTATCAGTTGGCTCCTACTCTTGAAGAGTATTCTATACTCATGAATGTTCAAATCAAATACCAAGTGCCTTTCCTAGATGTGTCAAAGGTGGTAGATTTCAGGGTTGTTGCTAAGGCTCTCCATGTGAGTATCAAGGAAGTGAGTGACAATTGGAAACCAAGTGGTGATGTTGTGGGTTTGCCTTTGAAGTACCTGGAGAGAATGGCTAAGGAAGAAGTAAAGAAAAGAAATTGGGAAGCTTTCAATGCTCAGTTGGTTATCATGATCTATGGAGTTGTCTTGTTCCCGAGCATGCCTAATTTTGTGGACCTTGCAGCGATCGTTATTTTCATTGGAGGAAACCCGGTTCTTACCTTGTTAGTTGACACTTATTATGCTATACACAGCAGGCATGGTAAGGGTGGAGCTATCAGGTGTTGTCTCCCACTGCTACTCAAGTGGTTCTTGTCCTTTCTGCCAACCAGTGGACCATTTATGGATACTCAGAGCACTCGTAAGTGGACTCAGAGGATCATGTCTCTCACCTCCTATGATATCAGGTGGCAAGCTTACAAGCTTAATGTGCGTAATGTCATTATGAGTTGTGGAGAGTTTCGTAATGTTCCACTCATAGGGACTAAGGGTTGCATCAACTACAACCCAGTTATTTCTCTCCGTCAGTTGGGTTTTGTCATGAATGAAAGACCACTAGATGCTGAGATAGCTGAAAGTGTGTACTTTGAGAAGCGGAGTGACCCAGCTAGATTGGAGCTAGTGGGAAGAGCTTGGAAGACTATTGGTGTCAAGGATGGATCTGTTTTGAGGAAGAAGTTTGCCATTGCTATGCCTGCCTACATTGAGTGGGTCAAAGATAGAGTTGGGACTTTGTTGCTACCCTATGATAGGATGGAACCATTGCAAGAGCAACCACCTTTGATACATTCTGAGAATGTGCCTGCTGAGCAGTACAAACAAGCCTTGATGGAAAATAGACGGTTGAAAGAGAAGGAACAAGAGGTCCAGATGGAGCTTTACAAAGCCAAAGCTGATAAGTTGAACTTGGCCCACAAACTCAAAGATGCGCAAGGTGAAAGTGATAGTAGATTGGGTAACAAGAAGAGGTCCTATGAGGAGATAGAGACAATGCTGAATGAAGAACACCATGAACGCTTAAGGTTGCAGAAAGCGGAAGCTAATTACCAGAAGAAGATAAGAGATTTGGAAAAGCAGCTTAAGGACAAAGATGCTCAATTGAAGAAGGAAGTGGACCTAAGGCATGCATCATAGAGCCAGCTCAGAGGAGAAGTTGTGGAACTCAGGAAGCAACTGAAGGAGAAGCTCACTCCTTTACCCGAGTGTTCAGAATGTGACTTGTTGATTGATCAGTGCCAGTACCTGAAGACTCTCATTCCTGGAGGACGACTTTCCTAGCTTGTCTCGTTGTTTATTTTAAGAATCACCTCCAGGATTGTTGGATGGGATTCCTTTATTCTACTCTGATGAGTGAATCTTTGCTTGAACTATGTTGTATGATCCTTATTTTCTCATGGCTATAGATGAGATTGTTGATGTTTCACTTGTGCTCATTATCCTATGTAGGTTGCTTCTTTGGTGTTTATATTGCAGGTTGCCATTTTTCAAAAGATGAATTAGGCTCTTGAATGCCTAAGAAATGAACATAACATGTGCATCATACGCATCATGCGCATCATACACATATCATTCTTGCATTACAGGTGTTCTTGAACGAGACTTCTCACTCTGGTTCCTGTTTTAGGCAAGATTGTTGATCGTCGTCCGCATCGTTACGCGACAAGACTGAATCAACAGAGAAGTATGGATCAAGTTCAGGCTGAGTTGGCAGAGATGAGGGCTAACATGGCCCAATTCATGACCATGATGCAAGGGGTCGTTCAGGGGAAAGAGGAGCTGCGAGCCTTAGCCCAGAGACAGGAAGCTGTGATTCCACCGGTCAACCGTAACTCACCAGAGGGGGTCCCTGTTAATGAAGCTGTCGCTGCTACTATTCCCGTCAACAACTATGCCGTGGGTGATGAGTTGAAGGGTATCAGGATCAATGGACAACCTATTGCTGTAGAGACTGTTAATGCTAGAGCAACCCGTGCTCCTGTTCGCCATCCTGCTCCGTTAGTTGACAGACAAGAGGATATGTTCACTCTCCTCAGTGATGATGATGAGGTGGGAAGGACTGAAGAGAGGGATAGGAAGGTCGATGCCCTTGCTGAGAAAATCCGTGCCATGGAGTGTCAGAACTCTTTGGGATTTGATGTAACTAACATGGGATTGGTTGATGGGCTGAGGATTCCTTACAAGTTTAAGGCGCCATCCTTTGACAAATATAATGGCACTTCTTGTCCTCGCACCTATGTGCAGGCTTATTACAGAAAAATCTCAGCATATACAGACGATGAGAAGATGTGGATGTACTTTTTCCAGGACAGCTTGTCCGGAGCTTCCTTGGACTGGTACATGGAGCTGAAGAGGGAATCTGTTAGAAGCTGGAGAGATCTGGGTGAAGCCTTCTTGAGGCAGTTGTAAGACCCCAATTTTGTCCCTAAGATCCCTCATGGCCTCATATCATATCATATCATTGCCTCAAGGATCATTGTGCACCTTGCCTGCTTCCCTATGGATGGGTTATTTTTTTTTTGAGTGGTTCTTGATCACCAAGCATGTTTTGCATTTGTATATCATTGCTTTTTCTTTTCATCACTAACCAAAAAGTACAAAAATATGTCATCTAACCCTTGTCTTGCAGATGAAGCAATCAACAGTCAAGACAGTCAAAGGCAGTCATTGAGCTATAAGTGGTGGCCATTCTTGAGAATTTGGACCCCATAATCATTCACAAGAGTTCATATGAACCATGATGTCATTTTGAATCAAAATCCCAAGTGGTAGAGGCTTGAATTTCATCAGAACATTGCCAGATCATCTGAAGACCTAGAAAGTCAACTGCCAAGTCAACTGTGGATTTGGAGGTGGGAAGTGATTAGAAATACTTCATTCATGTTCAAATAAGTCTCATTTGACATTTCAAACATCAACATTGAAGAAAATAAAGTCAGGTCGAAACTTTCCAAAAATAGAAAGTGACCTATAATTCAAACTTGCCAAAAATGGAAAGGTTTTAACCTAACTTCAACTTCAAATTACATCATCAAGAAAGCTTCAAATGAAATTTTGTTGAACATGAAAGTTGTAGATCTTTCTCTCCCATTTCCAAAAAGTCCAAGATCATCAATTTCTCATATGTGGTTAAGGAGATGTGATCAAAACATGGCAAAGTATGCATGGAACTTCAAATGGGCATAACTTCTCAACCAAAACTCCAAATTGGATGGCTCTTTTTGCATTGTTCTTATTTTGACCTATACTTTCCAAAACATGCATTACATGACATGAATTATCATCACATGAACATTTGCCAATTCACTTGATTTTTGGAGGGAAATTATAAAGTTTAAAATTGGTGCATTGTTTAAGCATTCTACCATTACCATTGGCTCCAAAATGATGTTTTAAGTGAAAATGAATCACAATTCGTGCACTGTTCACCATGCATTTCATGCATAGGGTGAAAATCCCTTTTTTGCACTTACACCTCATTTTGCTAATTACAATTACCAAATGGCTTAAGCATGATTAAGGAATGATTAGTAGGAGGTATATAACAAAAACCCTAACTGTTTTTCATAAGAACTATCATAAAATTCAGATCTAGATCAAAATCACAAAAAATTTCTCTCAAAATTTTCTTCCAATTTCTTCAAACAAATCACATTCCATTGCTTGATTCATCATCTGGAAGCATCCTTGAGCAAGTTTGGAAGAGAATTCGCATGAAATCGTGCCTGTTTGAAGCATATGCAAGCTTGAACTCATCCATGGTGAATCCAAATTCTGGTGGAATCAAGTGCAATTGAGTTGCGTTTTCTCATCCAATCAACTCCACAAGCATCATAGAGGAGCTTTTGAGCATTGCAAGGCTTGGACAACACATAATTCCAGTTCTGCTCTTCAAGAGGTTATAAATCGACCTTCTTAATTCTTAAAATTGTTGTGATGTTGTTATAGATCTCTTGATGCTGAGTAATTTGAGCTTCGAATCATGAAAATCCATGCTGTTTTGAGTGAGATCTGCTTGTTTAAAGTTTTGATGTTGAATCTTCTTCTCTTCGATTCATGCATTGTGTGATGGTTTCTTGATGAAATGTTTGTTGATTATTGATGTATGATGAAGATATTACACGATGCCATGCTCATTTTTAATTTCTGGACACTTTGAGATTTTCTGGAAAAATCCAGATGAAGATCTTCGTGATCTTCATCGTGTTCTTCATGTGTTCTTCAGTTTTCCAGATTACCTGCGAATTTTGTTGTGAAACGCACAGGCTTTGTTGCGGATTTTGTTACGTGTTCATGCATATTACCTGCGGATTCCAATTGCCATGCAGGCACGTGTTTTAGGGTTTGATGACAATACGCTGTCGTTTTAAGCTAGCGCGCATTTTCAAATTTGGCTGTGGTTCGATTCCTGGCAGATGTATTATTTCAAATTGCCTTGTGTTTTCTCCTTTCCCTCCATATTTCCATATTATGCTTCACATGCATTTTTTAATTTTTCATCATCTTACAAAATTCATATATAATTGAAAATTGATCCAAAAATTATGAGGTTTTTTGCATCATGATCCTAATTCTGTCTATTATTTTTTGATCATTTTTCCATAAATTGTGCTTGGCTGGATTTCATTTTTGTGCTAGGGTATGTGAACATGTATGCATTTTGTACCTTGCCTTGCTTATACATTTGTGAAATGCAGGTCTTTAATCCAATGCTTCTGAAAATTTACATGATGAAACTAGACTCATTGCTTGAAATATTGGTGTTGATTTGGTATTTTTATCATGTGTCATTTCTATTTTATAATCATGTTAAGTTGGTGTGAGAATTTGTGTCACACCTTTGCTTGTTCAACTTATATGATGAATTTGCCTTGCCAAATAATCTCCAATTGTCCTGATTTTTTGTGTGATGCATATTATGGATGTTGTGAATGAGCATGAATTTTGTTGGAATTATTTGAATCATTTCTGATTTAATTGAGATTTTTCATTCTGGTTGGTCACATTTGAGCTTTAAAATTGCTTTGAACTTCAATTGATCATGAAATGCTTTTGGTTAATGATATTGATGTGAGACCTTTTGGATTGTTTTAAGATGTGTTTGAAGTTGATTCATGTTAATTTTCAGCTTCTGTTTTGAATGTTTTCTCCACCTTTGACGCTAGGCTTTGACCTAGTGGTTTGCCTCTCACATTTGAGCTTTGATTTCAGGTTGAACATCCAAGTTCCATAGTTGTTGATGCTCCATCAATTGAACATTGATGTTTGCCTTTGATTACTAATCTTTGTGTGCTTTATAGGTTGATGTTGACTCATTTGAGTTTGACTTTGGCTTACACCTTGTGTACATTGGGATTGTTTGTTGCACATTGACTGTTGTTTAGTTGTCTAAACTTTGTACTGATTTGTTTGATGTTTCCACAGGTACATTAGTTGCTTTAAGTTCACTTTGAACTTTTCTTTGCTTGGTTGCTTAACCACTTAGGTATAACCTCTAATCTTCATGTAGTCTGGAAGACCTGTCCTGTTATGTGGGCAGGCACCTGTCTGAAGTCCTCCTTAAGAGGCAATGCTTGTGTTTGTTTATCTTTGTGCCAAGCAGGAAAAGTCCTCTTATGAGGCAATTGATAGATAAAAGAGATGTGTAATCCATCTCCTACTATTCAGTGTGTCATCCCCTTGCTCACATAACATTTTGATGCATTGTGGATATCAACCCAAGATCTTATAGAGTCATTCATTTATGGAGAAGAGTTCCTACTTTCTGAACTCCCACACCTTCTATTGTTTAAAGCTCTCCCAGGCCAGGGATAAGAGCTATGAGGCACACCCCTCATCTCCATTTCATCTGCTTCACCCTAACTCTCAATGTTAGGGTTAAGAGCACAACATACCCCATTCCAGTTGACTGTACAGTCTAACCTTGCTTGAGCCTTATTGCTTATGTATAGTGTGTGCTAATTGACTTGTTTGGTTAATTACTTGATTCATCTGTGCCTATCTGCTTATGTGTGCCTCTGTGCATTTATCATCATTAATTGTACATCATTGCATGATCATTGTTCATATCTTTGTGACACTTTTGTTTGTCCATGGAGGATTCAATTGTAAGTCCATTTATTGGCATTTGTTTCCTATGATCTGGAAGGAGTTAGGACTAAGACCATTGATTGGCATCCTATTTCCTTGGAGTCGAGTGTAGGACCATTTATTGGCAACTTGTTTCACCTTGCTTATGGCATTTGTTTTGTTTGTTGTATGTGAGGAGTCAATTATAAGCCCATTTATTGGCAATTGTTTCCTATGATCATCTTGTGGAGATTGGTATAAGTCCATATATTGGCATCTGGTATCCATGTTTGTTTTAGGAGATTGGTATAAGTCCATTTATTGGCATCTGATATCCATGTTTGTTTTAGGAGATTGGTGTAAATCCATTGATTGGTATCCGGTATCCACCTTTGTTTTAGGAGATTGGTATAAGTCCATAGATTGGCATCTGATATCCATGTTTGTTTTAGGAGATTGGTATAAGTCCATAGATTGGCATCTGATATCCATGTTTGTTTGTGAGATTGGTATAAGTCCATTGATTGGCATCCGGTATCCTTTTTTCGTTTGCTTATTGCTCATTTCCTATTCCAAAGGAATCACTTGGATCATCTACATATGATCTCAAGAGGTGAACATCTAGGAAGTTTTACATTCCTCACCCTCCCACCTTTTGTTTCTTTAAACCTCCATTTGCATGTTAACCCAAACCTGAAAACTATTGTGCAAACATTTTCATCTCCTTTTCAAATTAGAAACCTAGGCCTTAAGCCTTTGAATTTCAAATTTCATTTTCATAATACTTCTTTTGAATTGAATTCTAATCATACTTTGACCATCTTTTGTGAATAAATCCTAATTGGTTAATTTCACTCATTCAATTGTTTTGTGGCTTAGTCCATTCCTGTAAAGTTTTCATACATTAGCCATAGATCTCAATTATCTTAGTGGTTGATGTTAATCTCACATTTTGTCCTTAGTGATTGAATTGTAAGACTTCCTTGCTTATTATAGGGTTAACCCCTCACTAGCAAGTTGAAGCTTTTCTCACATGGTGGACCTGTTGTTGGTATAAGGTTGAGTTTTCTCCCGTGGATAACGAAAGACCTTAGGGCTTTTGTTTAAAATGAACCCACTCATTAATGGAAATCTTTTAGCCGAACTATGAGGTTTTGATCCTGTAAAGGTACGTAGGCAATGGTTATCCATCCAAACACAAAAATAATAACTTGTATATTGTTTTCTCATCCCTTCAATCCATGTTTGCACAATAAATATTTCATAAACAAATAACCTTTCGTATAACAAGTGTGAAAAGGGCTCCCTAGGAGTACCTAGGACGTTTTGGGTGCCTAACACCTTCCCATTGCGTAATTTACCCCTTACCCAGATCTCTGATCTTTTCATTGGTTTTCTATGTGTAAAACTTCTTAGGCTTTTGTTCGCTTTTTAGCCATTCCTTTGGATAAATAAAAGTGCGGTGGCGACTCGATTCTTTGTATACTTTGCTTTTGGTTTAATCAATAAATCATAAAGTGACGAATACACCGCTACAGAAAAGTGGCGACTCTGCTGGGGAAAACAAGTCCTTGGTGGTTTTGCCTACTTTTCACCCTTGTTGTGTGATATTGTTTATTTGTTATGTGACATATTTTTGTACAATTGGGGATAACTGTATTGATTGTAATGTTTGAATTGCTTGATATACAATTGCTGTTTGCTTGGTGATCTCTGTGAGATGAGTTCTATACCCGAACTCGAGTGCACCTTAGGATAAGAGAATGGCATAGTCTTGTCGACTTGTGTGGAGTATTCCTTAGCAAGTTGACTTGCGAGTCCATTCACTTGGTGGAGGTCATGTTGGATTAATAATGTCACACAAGTTATTTGTGGTTAGGCATTATTCTTTCAATCATGTACCTTAGAAGCCAAGGACCTTAGTTTACCAAGCCCATCTTGGCCTATTTTCAGGACGTAGTGCGGAGGTCGTTCAGATGTAAGATCTGATGCGATTGTTACGCGATACTACACTCATAAGAGTCTCTCTTGAGAATATTTTTGGAATACGAGTATTCGTTCCTCCGATAATATCCGAAAGATGGGATGATGACTATGGGAACCTCTGGTAGAACATGTTCGGCAGGTATGAACCCTAGTACACTCCCTTTGGGTGGTTCTTAACCGAGACTCCATGCTCGTGACTCTCAGCAAACCCATGATTCATGGGTGAGTCGTTCAGACAACCTTAATATCAATGGAACCTGGGTGTTGATAAGGTGTAGATCCTAATCCACCAAAATGGATGATTGATATTAAGGATGATTGAACCGGTTCATGTATTGTTAATATCAATGGAACTTGGGTGTTGATAAGGTGAAAACCATAATCCACCAAAATGGATGATTGATATTAAGGATACTATGAGCTTTCCCATGACCTTTGTCTGGTGTGCTTTGCTTGATCCTTGAGTGTGATTGCTGCATTCATGCATTCATGTCATCAGAAAAATCAGAAAATTTTCAAGGAACTTAAAGGGTTTATTTGCAAAATTTTCAGACATGGAAAGACCAAAAAGGCATACAAAGAAGTACAGCTTTAGACAGCCCGATGTGAAAGAGTTAAGGAATCTGACATCCTATGTATTAGATCCCTTGGGTTTCAAAGCTCGTTATGGGAAGCTTCTGCCTCTGTTGACTACTCAGGTTGACGAAGGGTTGATGAGTACTTTGGCACAGTTCTATGATCCTCTGTATCATTGCTTCTCTTTTCCGGACTTCCAGCTATTGCCTACGCTTGAGGAGTATGCTCATCTTGTGGGTATTCCTATTCTGGATCAGGTGACGTTCAGTGGCTTAGAGAGTATTCCGACTTCTCGAGAGATCGCAGACTTGTTGCACATAGATGAATCCCTTATTGAGGCGCATATGACGACCAAAGGTGGATTTCAAGGTCTCCCTTCTGATTTCCTCATTGCTCAAGCTACTGTTTATGGGAAGGCCATGAGTGAGGATGCCTTTGAGGCTTTATTTGTGCTGCTCATCTATGGTTTGGTATTGTTCCCCAACATCGACAAATTTGTGGATGTGAATGCCATTAGGATCTTTTCTGTTCTTAATCCCGTTCCGACTCTGTTGGGTGATGCCTATTTCTCTTTGCATCTGAGGAATGCAAAGGGTGGAGGAGTTATTGTGTGCTGTTTGCCTCTGTTGTATAAGTGGTTTATTTCTCACTTACCACAGACGGTTGCTTTCAAGGAGAACAAGGGATGTCTACGGTGGTCTACGAGACTTATGTCTCTCACTAATGATGATATCTCTTGGTATGATCGCATGTATGATACTGTTCAGATCATTGATTATTGTGGTGAATTCCCTAATGTGCCTCTTCTTGGTACATGCGGTGGGATCAACTACAATCCTATCTTAGCACGTCGTCAGCTTGGGTTCCCCCTAAAGGATAAACCTCATAACATTCTGTTAGAAGGTGTGTTCTTTCAGGAGGGTAAAGATCCCCAAGGCCTGAAAGCCAGGATGGTCCGCGCTTGGCGCAAGATTCATAAGAAAGGTAGAAATGAGTTGGGCCCGAAGAACTGCGTTGCTTTGGAGCCTTATACTTCTTGGGTCAGACAGAGAGCTTCTGAGTATCTTATGCCGTATGATTACCCGAGACCTACACCGTTGGTTGTGGCTGGGCCTTCAACCCTCCCTAACCAAGGCGTAGAGGAGTTGAGAGAAGAAGACCTTTCACGTGCCTGGATCCGTGAAAGAGAAGAGTTGCTTCATCAGCTTAAGGAGAAGGACGCTCTGATTGAGTTCCTCGAGCATCAGGTGATAGATGATCCAAATGATACTTGGACTTCTCTGCTTCCTCAGTCTTCCAAATTCTGGAAGAGGAAGTATGATTGACTTGCTAAGGAGAAAGCGGATATGGAAGCAGCTTATGAGAGAGAGATCAAGAAGCTTTGTGTATCTCATCTTCCAGCATCTCGAGCTTCTAGGGATCCATAGGATGTTTATTTTCCTTTTCCCTTGTAATAATAAAAAATGTTGTACTTCTTTGTCTTGAATATATTTGATGAGATATTTTTCATATGCGATTAAATGCTTAAATATTCAAAAAATTGCAAATAGAACCCTAAAAGTTCCTTGAAAATAAAAACAAAGCATATGCACAAGCATTGCATGCATCATTTTGCATAAGCAGGCTGTTCTGGTCTTCTTGTCTGTGGCCTAACTCTGTGCTCTTCATTTATTTTGAAGACAAGCTGACTCACCGGTATTACACCAGAGCCAATTCTGCAAGAGTGATGGATCAATTGGAACAAGAGAACAGAGAGCTGAAGGAAGAGGTCGCCAGACTGGGTGCTCTGATGGAGCAATTGTTGGCTGCCCAGAATCAACTTTCTCCACCTCCTGCAACTCCTCCCCAGAGGACTGTTATATCAGAGGTCGTTGCTCCAACTGTGCCAGCTGCTAGTGCCCATTTCATGCCGAATGCCATGCCAGCCAGGTTTCTGTGGGGTATGCCTCCTGGTTTCATGCCAGATATTCCAGCTCCAACCTTTGCTTCCATGCCGGCATCTAGCCCGGTCCTTGCAATGCCTCCTCCTGTCGTGCATACCATTCCCAGGGTAGACGACACCATCTATCATTCTGAGCCGTCTGAGGGCCCAGATGTTAATGAGAAGATGGAAGCTATGAATGACCAATTCCTCGAGCTCCGAAAGGAATTGAAGACCCTCCGAGGGAAAGATCTGTTCGGCAAGTCTGCTGCTGAACTCTGCCTGGTTCCCGGTGTGAAGATTCCAGTTAAATTCAAAGTTCCTGACTTTGAGAAATATAAGGGGAACACCTGCCCTCTCGCTCACCTGGTCATGTAAGCCAGGAAAATGTCTACTCAGACCGATAATGATCAGCTTTTGATTCATTACTTTTAGGATAGTTTGTCCGGTGCGGCTCTTCGTTGGTATATGAGCTTGGATATCGCAAACATCCGATCCTTCAACGATCTTGGTGAAGCCTTCGTCAAGCAGTACAAGTACAATGTTGATATGGCTCCTGACCGTGATCAACTCAGGGCCATGTCTCAGAAGGATAAAGAGACATTTAAGGAATACGCCCAGAGGTGGCGAGAGTTAGCAACTCAGATTACTCCTCCGCTGGAAGAGAAGGAGATGACTAAGATCTTTCTGAAGACTCTTAGTTCATTATACTATGAGCGGATGGTTGCGAGTGCTCCCTCTGATTTCACCGAGATGGTGAACATGGGGATGCGTTTGGAGGAAGGTGTCCGTGAAGGACGATTGGCTAAAGATGAGAGCTCTTCTAAACGGTATGGGGCGTTTAAGAAGAAAGATGGGGAGGCACATGCTGTGCAGTCCCATGCTAAACCAAGAAGACCCTCTGCTAAGAGGAAGCCTGTGCGTCACGCCAGCGGCCAGCATCAGGTGGCTCATATAGCACCTGTTTTCAGAGATAATTCTCAATATCAGCAGCCCAATCATCAGCATCAGCAACAACTTCAGTATCAACAGCAACATCGTCCACAGCAACAGGCTTACCAGCCTCGTGGCAGCACCAGTAATCAGGCCAATTTGAATTATGATAGGAAAAAGATCAGTTTTGATCCTATTCCTATGTCATATGCTGAGCTATATCCCTCTTTGATAGAGCGGAAACTGGTTACTCCCAGGGAGCCTCCGGCTGTGCCTGCTAACTCGCAGTGGTGGTACAAGCCAGACCAACATTGTGTTTATCATTCCGGTGCTCCGGGACACAATATTGAGAACTGCTATCCGTTGAAAACTAAGGTTCAAGACCTTATGCGTTGCGGCATTTTGAGCTTTGAGGACTCAGGCTCGAATGTTACGAAGAACCCATTGCCCGAGCAGGGGAAGTCAGTGAACATGGTCCAGGGTTGCCCTGGCAAGTACAAAGTCAAATATGTGAGCCATATTCGACAGTCATTGGTCAAGTTGCATCGTCTGCTGTGTCAGTACAGTCATATGGAGCACGACCATGACAGATGCCGTATCTGTTTTGTTAATAGACTGGGTTGTCACCAAGTGCGAAGAGAGCTTCAAGAGCTGTTGGATGAGGGTACCATTGAGATTCTTCAGATTAGAAATGATGATGAAGACGAACCAGAAGTAAATGTGATTTCTCCTGTGTTCAAGCTTCCTGAGCCTGTTGTCATCCGTTACGATGGTAGCAAGCCGAAGGTTTCTCCTTCTCTGGTAATCAAGCCTGCAAGCCCTGTGCCTTATTCTTCGGATAAAGCTGTTCCATTCCGATATAATACCGTTGCTGTTGAAGATGGGAAAGAAGTGTCGTTGCCTTCGACTTCTGTTGTTAATATTTCTGACGTAAGTGGATTGACCTGTAGTAGTCGCGTGTTTTCAGCACCGAAGCCTCAGGCTAGAGCTGTTGTTTCTGATTCTGCTGAGCGCCCGGTTGGGACTGCGGTGAATGTTCAGAATCCGGCACCTGTTGCCAAACCCTACTTTGTACAAAAGACTCCTACTTCTTCTGTTGGCCCAAGTGGCATTGTGAATGAAGAATGTGATGAGATGCTAAAGCTCATCAAGAAGAGTGAGTACAATGTTGTAGACCAGCTTCTACAAACGCCGTCCAAGATCTCTGTGCTATCTTTGCTTCTGAATTCAGAACCCTTAGGGAGGCTCTGCAGAAAGTTTTAGACCTGGCTTATGTTGATCATGATGTCACGATCGAACAGTTTGACAGTATAGTTGCAAACATTACTGCTTGCAACACTTTGAGTTTCTGTGATGCTGATCTCCCTGAGGAGGGAAGAGACCACAACATGGCATTACACATTTCCATGAACTGCAAGACTGACGCCATGTCCAAAGTGCTGATGGACACTGGGTCATCTTTGAATGTATTGCCAAAGACCACTCTTTCGAGATTGTCATATCAGGGGCCTCCCATGAGGCAGAGTGGTGTTGTTGTGAAAGCTTTTGATGGGTCGCGTAAGACTGTGATTGGGGAAGTTGATCTCCCAATCAAGATTGGACCAAATGATTTCCAAGTTACCTTCCAGGTTATGGATATCCGCCCATCTTATAGTTGTCTCCTTGGTAGACCATGGATTCACGAGGCTAGCGCCGTGTCATCCACCCTACACCAGAAGCTGAAATTCGTCAAGAATAAGAAACTGGTTGTGGTAGGGGGAGAAAAGGCTCTCCTGGTTAGCCACTTGTCTTCTTTCTCATATATTGATGTTGAGGATGAAGTTGGAACTCCTTTCCAAGCTTTGTCTATTGCTGAGCCAATTGAGAAGAAGTCTCATTCATTTGCTTCCTATCGTGATGCGAAACTGGCCATTAAATGTGGTGCAGTTGCTGGTTTAGGGAAGATGATCGAGCTTGAAGACAATAAATCCCGGGCTGGCATTGGCTATTCGTCTGGGGCATTCAACGAGCAAGGGCCGTTCAAGAGTGGAGGTTTCATCCATGTTGATCAAGCTGAGGAAGCTGTTGCTATTCTGGAAGAGGATGCAGAGGATTTGAGCAACTTCATCATACCTGATGGTGTCTGCCACAATTGGGTCGCTGTAGATGTTCCTACAGTCATTCATAGATCAGAGTAATGGTTCACTTTGTTCAAAACCCTTCTCCCAGGCCAAAAGGAGAAGTGATGACATTGTTGGCATCATTTATACAATGATATTTCATTCAATTAATGCATCGTTAAACATTTGTTTTCCATTTTGTTTTCACTTTTTGCTTTTTGCATGAAATCAGTGATCACAAAAAACCCTAAAAAACAAGAATAAAAGCAATCTCTTTCATCTGCATAATGATTTGCTTGTTTAAATTATGAGGTTTTTTATTAACCAAAATCACTATGCAGGTTGATTCTTAAACCCATTGAACATAATGATCCAACGCCATCTCCCAATTTTGAATTCCCTGTATTCGAGGCAGAGGAAGATGATGTTGAAGAGATTCCTGAAGAGATTACCCGTCTCCTTGAGTACGAGAAGAAAATCATTCAGCTACATCTCGAAGATCTGGAAACAGTCAACTTGGGGTCTGAGGATTGTGTTCGTATGGTGAAGATTGGGGCACTTCTTGAAGAGTCTGTCAAGAAGGGGTTGATCTGTTTGCTACGAGAATATTCCGATATCTTCTCTTGGTCGTATGAAGACATGTCGGGTCTAGATACAGATATTGTGCAACATTTCCTGCCTTTGAAGCCTGAGTGCGTGCCTGTGAAGCAGAAGCTCAGAAGAACTCATCCAGATATGGCAGTGAAGATCAAAGAGGAAGTTCAAAAGCAAATTGATGTCGGGTTTCTGGTGACTTCTACATATCCTCAATGGGTGGCCAATATTGTGCTTGTGCCTAAGAAGGACGGAAAAGTCCGTATGTGTGTTGATTACAGAGATTTGAATAAGGCTAGTCCTAAAGATGATTTTCCTCTACCACACATTGATATGTTGGTGGACAACACAGCTAAATTCAAAGTCTTTTCCTTTATGGACGGATTTTCCAGTTATAATCAAATCAAGATGGCACCCGAAGATATGGAGAAGACAACATTCATCACACCTTGGGGAACATTCTATTATCGAGTGATGCCCTTCGGTCTGAAGAACGCCGGAGCCACATATCAACGTGCTATGACTACCTTGTTTCATGATATGATGCACAAGGAGATAGAGGTCTATGTTGATGATATGATTGCTAAGTCCCGAACGGAAGTTGAACATGTTGAGCATTTGTTGAAGCTGTTTCAGCGTCTGAGGAAGTTCAGGCTTCGTCTGAATCCGAACAAATGTACATTTGGAGTCCGTTCTGGCAAGTTGTTGGGTTTTGTTGTCAGCGAAAGAGGTATTGAAGTTGATCCTGCCAAGGTCAAAGCAATAGAGGAGATGCCTGCACCCAAAACTGAAAAGCAAGTCCGAGGTTTTCTTGGCCGCTTGAACTATATTTCCAGATTTATATCCCACATGACTGCCACATGTGCGCCGATATTCAAGCTCCTCCGGAAAGATCAGTCTCATGATTGGACCGAGGATTGCCAGAAAGCTTTCGACAGTATCAAAGGATATCTGTCTGAACCTCCGATCTTGTCTCCGCCTGTAGAAGGAAGACCTCTGATCTTGTATTTGACTGTTCTTGAAGATTCGATGGGTTGTGTACTCGGTCAACAAGATGAATCAGGGAAGAAAGAATCTGCTATCTACTACCTCAGTAAGAAGTTTACTGATTGTGAGTCTCGATACTCTATGCTTGAGAAGACGTGTTGTGCTTTGGCTTGGGCTGCTAAGCGTTTGCGCCAGTACATGTTAAATCATACAACTTGGTTGATATCCAGAATGGATCCAATCAAGTATATTTTCGAGAAGCCTGCTTTAACTGGGAGGATTGCCCGTTGGCAGATGTTGTTATCTGAGTATGATATCGAGTATCGAGCTCAGAAAGCTATCAAAGGTAGTATCTTGGCTGACCATTTAGCGCACCAGCCGATTGAAGATCATCAGTCTGTTCAGTTTGACTTCCCAGATGAGGAGATTCTGTATTTGAAAATTAAAGATTGTGATGAGCCTACACTTGATGAAGGTCCGGAAACTGGTTCCAGATGGACGATGGTGTGTGATGGCGCGGTGAATCAGTATGGAAATTGTATTGGGGCAGTAATCATTACTCCTCATGGCACGCATATTCCGTTTACAGCAAGGCTAACTTTCAGATGCACGAATAATATGGCTGAGTATGAGGCCTGTATTATGGGACTAGAAGAATGTATTGATTTGAGAATCAAACATCTTGATGCGTATGGTGATTTGGCCCTGGTTGTCAATCAGATCAAGGGTGAATGGGAGACGAATCAGCCAGGTCTCATTCCATATAGAGATTATGCGAGGAGGATTTTAACGATTGCTACGCTTGCTTCAATGATTGTAGTCAAGTATTGGAATGAAGTTCCCAACATTACCGTGATGCGCTTGGATAGACCAGCTCACATATTTGCAGTTGAAGAAGTGAATGATGATAAGCCTTGGTATTTTGATATCAAGAATTTCCTTCAGAACCAGGTCTACCCGCCTGGGGCATCTGTGAAATATAGGAAAACTTTGAGAAGGTTGTCAGGCAGTTTCTACCTCAGTGGTGAAGTGCTATATAAGAGAAATTTTGACATGGTTTTGCTCAGATGCGTGGATAGACACGAAGCAAACCTGTTGATGACTGAGGTCCATGAGGGTTCATTTGGTACTCATTCCAATGGACATGCCATGGCAAGAAAGATGTTGAGAGCAGGCTACTATTGGCTGACAATGGAGTCTGACTGCTGCAAATATGTGAAGAAATGCCACAAGTGTCAAATTTATGCGGATAAGATTCATATTCCTCCGACACTCCTGAATGTGATTTCATCACCATGGCCTTTCTCTATGTGGGGAATTGATATGATCAGCATGATTGAACCGAAAGCGTCCAACGGGCACATGTTTATTCTCGTAGCAATTGACTACTTCACCAAGTGGGTTGAAGCGGCGTCGTATGCTAGTGTGACCAGGCAGGTGGTTGTGAAGTTTATCAAGAACTAACTGATTTGCCGTTATGGTGTGCCAAGATAAGATCATTACTGATAATGGATCTAATCTGAATAATAAGATGATGGAAGAGTTGTGCGCTGAGTTCAAGATTGCACACCATAATTCCTCTCCTTACAGACCAAAGATGAATGGGGCTGTTGAAGCTGCTAATAAGAATATCAAGAAGATTATCCAGAAGATGACAGTTACGTACAAAGATTGGTATGAGATGCTGCCATTTGCTTTGCATGGTTATCGTACATCTGTCTGCACTTCAACAGGGGCAACCCCTTTCTCTCTTGTTTACGGCATGGAGGCTGTGCTCCCAGTAGAGGTGGAGATCCCATCAATGAGAGTCTTGATGGAAGTCAAATTGACTGATGCTGAATGGATTCAGAGTCGTTATGACCAACTGAATTTGATAGAAGAGAAGCGATTGACTGCCATGTGTCATGGTCAGTTATATCAGCAGAGAATGAAGAAAACGTTCGATAAGAAGGTCAAGCCTCGTGTGTTCCGAGAAGGTGACCTCGTGCTCAAGAAAGTCTTGTCTTTCGCGCCCGATTCCAGGGGCAAGTGGACTCCAAACTATGAAGGTCCATATGTTGTTAAGAGAGCCTTTTCAGGCGGAGCTTTGATGCTTACAACAATGGATGTGGAGGATTTCACTCGTCTTGTGAATTAAGATGCAGTCAAGAAATACTTTGCCTAGAAAAAAAGTATATAAAAACAGAATAGCTCGCTAAGTTGAAAACCCGAAAGGGCGGCTTTGGCAAAAATGAGCGTCTCGGTGGAAAAACCCGAAAGGGCGATCCAGGCAAAAGTTAGAGACATAAAAAAAATGAATATTTGAATCCCGCTAGATTGAGTACCTCACCCTGGGGCAATCTAGGCAAAATTTGGGGATTTGGCAAGTAACTGCATCCTGACAAGACTTTCTGTCCCACGACTGTCTGTTCGTCAGAGATTCTCGATTCGTCGTTGACTGAAGCTTCGAATACATCGAGATTCAAATTGGTAGAGAAAGGATCATTATGTTCAATGTAGCCCTCTTCCAATATATATCACTGATTTCAAATTTGTACAGATCTATGGAGTCTTGCCATTTGCAGGCTACCATTCCATTAAATAAATTTGAGCTTTTATCCAATTATTTGCACTCCTATTTGTTTCAATTCAACAAATGTTTTGCATGTTTTAATTGATAAAATGTCATTTGTTTTAAACAAATAAATTTTTCAAATTGTTGTTTTAAACAAAGTGAACATTCACAATGACAAAAGGATACTCAAGAGTTTCTCAGTGCTCTCCCGAGGGTGGCATGATTTCCAACAGGTAAGACATTTGTTCATATTCCTGGCATGGGTGTATCCTCTTTCTCCAGTGTTGTTGTTGGGGTTGTTCCCCAAGCAGAGCTTTTGTTGGGGTTGTTCCCCAGTCAGAGTGCTTGTCGGAAACTTCAGTTTTCCTCTCTTGCAGCATTCTCTCCCCAGCACGGTTGCTTTCCTTTGGAAGATTCAGTGATTGGTGGGTTGATATCCCGATACTTCATCACTTTCCTCAGCACAGTCGCTGGCAGAGTTTTTGATATGAGATACTGCATTTATGCTATGTCTCCCCATCAGGGTGCTTGTTGAGGTTTTCACCTCTTATCCCTTCAGCAGAGCAGTGTTTATTTTCCTCCTCCGCAGTTGTTGGGTTTGTCTTGGAAGGTTCAACATTTGGTGGTTGATCTCTAGCTCTCCTCCTCATCCCTAGTGGAACCACCAGTAGATTTGTGGTATGGTGGATTGTATCTATGTGATTCCTCAATAGAGTTGGTATCCCCAACAGAGTCAGGATCCTCGCCAAGAGTTGGTATTCTCAACAGAGTTGTTTTTGTGGCAGTTTCTGCCTGTTGAAATCTCTGTTTTCCCCAGTAGGGTCGGTTGGTGATCTATCATCCAGAGATTTGGTTGGTTCCATGATGCTTTTGATCCCTAGTAGAGTGGCTTGTTGCAGAATCTACTTGTTGTGATCTATGTTCCCTCAATGGGTTTATCCCCGATGGAGTAGCTGACAGTTTCCCCAGTAGAGTTGCTTGTGAGGCTAGATTCTACTTGTGTGTTCTGTTCTCTTCGGCAGTTCTTGCTCATGCAGTGGACTCTTGTTTCCCAGTTGATACTGAGAATCCCCCTGCAGATATTTGGGATTTCTTCATTTCCCCAATAGATTGATCTTTGTGGCTGTTTATGCCTGTTGTGACTTTCTGTACCCTAGTTGGGTTGATTGTTGATCCATCACTCAGAGATTTTGTGATTTCTTTGATATCTCTGACATCTTTTTGCCCCCCGCAGATCTTTGCTTTGTAGCATGTGGATCTCCAGCAGATTGGCTTTCCAGTTGGATTTTTCCTCTGGAAGTGTAGTACCGGGCGTTTGATTCCTGGGCCTGTTTGTGTTAGATATGTCTGTTTTGTCAGCATTCATCAAACATAAATTACGCATATTCATGCATACTCATAAACATTCAGATATTCATGTTGCATTTTTTCCATATATCACTTGTTTGTTGTTCCCTGCTATGGTGATATAGATCTCTTCATAGATCTCCCCAAGCAGACGTCGGGTGTTTAATCTCTCAATTTAGAGTCAGCCCCATAAGCAGAAAGTATTTGTCTTTCCTTCTGCAGTTCCCCACTGAGATATATCCTCGTGGATGACGGTTTCTTCCGTTTCCTCCCAACACATATATTGGGATGGATCTTCCTATTGAGTTATATCCTCATAGGATGAGTCTTGTTTCAGTTTGCATTTTGGTTTGATCCTGAATAGGCATTTTTCAACTGTCTCTTGTGCTTCCCTGTGGAATAAATGAATGAATTGCCCAGTAACCGGCAATAGTTCATCTTATCCCCAGCGGAATCTTTTGGGCCTCTACCCTTATACCGGTAGTTATAAGTCCTATGTTCCTTTTCCTCTTGGCGGAGTTTGTGGTTATATACCTTTTATTCCTCAGTAAGAGTCGATGGTTTTCTACCCAGTTTTCGGTAGTTGTAAATCCTAGTTTTTCTGCTCCTCAGCAGTTGGTGGTTTGTTATAAACCCTATTTTGTTTCCCGTGCGGAATTGTGATTCTTTCATTCCCCATGCGGACATTTTGGTTTTCTACCCCGTATTCGGTAGATGTAAACCCTATCTTTTTATCCTCATCAGAGTTGTTGGCTACTACCCCGTATTCGGTAGTTGTAAGTCCTATCTCTTTTCCCCTAGCAGAGGTAACCTTTGTGGTTCATTCTGGTTAATGGTGGAGTTTTGGTCTTCTACCCCGTATTCGATAGTTGTAAATCCTACGTTGTTGTGGTTTTATCCCCAATGGAGTCTGTGCTTTCTTGTGGATAATTGCCGGTTGCTAGCAATTTTATCCTCAGCCTGAGTTTTGGTCTTCTACCCCGCATTCGGTAGTTGTAAACCCTAATTTCTCCCCTTTACAGAGTTAACCTTGTTGTTCATCCTAACCGATGATGGTTACTCTTTGTGGTTATCTTCATTCAGTATTCGATGTTGATATGCCCTCCTTGCTCCTGGATAATTGTCGTTTGCTAGCAATTGTATCCCCAACAAGTCCTTGTGGGTAATTGGTGTTTATGCAATTCATCCCCAGCGGGTCATCTTTCATTTACCCTTTTGCTTGGTAATGATTGTTGCTCCCTTTGATCGGTCATCTTTATATACCTAGTTTGGTATCCCGATGCCTTTCTTTTCGGTCGATTTATCCTTTATTAACCCAGTAACCGGTTGTGGATAATCTTCCATGCGAGTATGTTATCCACGTTCTGACGGTAATGAATAATATATCTCTTGCGCTCTTCGGTTGGAATCCTTTGTTGTGTTTCCCCAGTCGAGTAAGATTCGTGTTCCTTTTGCGGAATCGAATATTTCTTTGTTCTCGGATAATTGCCGGATGCTTGCAATTTATCCCCTGTGAGTTGTCTTTCGTTTACCCTGTTGTTGTTAGTAACGACTGTCTCTCTTTTTGGTTGGTCACCTATTATATACCCAGTAACCGGTACCTCTGGTGTCTCTTCCTTTTCGAGTATATTATTCATGTTCTGACGGTAATGAATAATATGTCTCTTTCACTCTTTGGTTGGGATCCTTTGTTAATTTTCCCCACCGGAGTAAGATTCGTATTCTTTGTAGAATCGAATATCCATCCTTTGTTAAGTTTGCGTTTTGATATCTTCAGGATGATGAGTGTTTTGGAATATATACCAATCCACGTTTCGGTAGGTCACCTATTATACACCTAGTAACCGGTATCCCTGGTGTTTCCTTCCATGCGAGTGTATTATCTACGTTCTGACAGTAATAGAAAATATATCTCATGCGAGTATACTATCCACGTTCTGACGGTAATGGATATTATATCTCATGCGCTCTTTGGGTTTTATTTTCCCAGCTGAGTAAGATTCGTTTTCCCGTTGTGGATTTGAATGTCCATCCTGTAAGTCGATTCTCTTTTTCAAGCCCCCCTTTCGAATGATGAGTGTTTTGGCATATATACCAATTCACGCTTTGGTCGGTCACCTATTATATACCCAGTAACCGGTATCCCGGGTGTTCCTTCCCTTCTGCTCCCTATTATGACCTTGGTCCCTTGTGGAGTCAGATTTTCCTGAGTTGATGTACCTTTTTCAGGTCTTTCTCAGATGTTTGGTTGATTGATATCTCTCACCCTTGTACCGGTCTTAGATATTCATTCTTCCTGAGTTTGTTACCCTTATACCGGTAACACCTTATTCTTTGTTGCTTCCCCAGGAGAGTCTTTTTGTTAGACCTTCTCTAGTCGAGTTTTCTGTTGTGATTTTTGCCCTCTTGCTGTATTGGCGTTTTCCCCAATATATGCAATTTTTCCCCGGCAGGGAGGTTCTGTGTGAATCCTTTCCCCAGTCCGAGTCCGGATTTTCATCCAAAGTATCCTTTGTGGATAGTTTGAGTCAGCTTGTGTCTTTCCAATGGATGGGTCTTCCTTTGGAATTCTTCGTTTGTCCCCAGTTTGAGTCCTTCATTCCCCAGTGAGGTATCTAGTCCAGTCGTGTCTTGTTCACGCAGTGTCAGTTTGTTCCCTAATTCAGAGTCGTGTCCTGCTCATGCTTTTTTTTACTTTTTCTTATCCCCATGAGAGTCTTGTTAGAGTCTCTGTTCCTGGTGAGTGTATTACTCTGACGAGTCATCTTCTTTGTGGACCCATATTCTCCACAGAGTTTTGTTTCTTTTACATGCATACATCTGCATCATGAGGTCTCTTAGGGACCAAAATTTGTCTCATTACTGTTATTTAAGCCCATTCTACCGCGTCGAGATGAAGATTTCTAAACTTCACTTCTCCGACTAGAATGACCTTAAATATGGGGCATCTGTAAGACCCCAATTTTGTCCCTAAGATCCCTCATGGCCTCATATCATATCATATCATTGCCTCAAGGATCATTGTGCACCTTGCCTGCTTCCCTATGGGTGGGTTATTTTTTTTTGAGTGGTTCTTGATCACCAAGCATGTTTTGCATTTGTATATCATTGCTTTTTCTTTTCATCACTAACCAAAAAGTACAAAAATATGTCATCTAACCCTTGTCTTACATATGAAGCAATCAACAGTCAAGACAATCAAAGGCAGTCATTGAGCTATAGGTGGTGGCCATTCTTGAGAATTTGGACCCCACAATCATTCATAAGAGTTCATATGAACCATGATGTCATTTTGAATCAAAATCCCAAGTGGTAGAGGCTTGAATTTCATCATAACATTGCCAGATCATCTGAAGACCTAGAAAGTCAACTACCAAGTCAACTGTGGATTTGGAGGTGGGAAGTGATTAGAAATACTTTATTCATGTTCAAACAAGTCTCATTTGACATTTCAAACATCAACATTGAAGAAAATAAAGTCAGGTCGAAACTTTCCCAAAATAGAAAGTGACCTATAATTCAAACTTGCCAAAAATGGAAAGGTTTTAACCTAACTTCAACTTCAAATTAAATCGTCAATAACGCTTCAAATGAAATTTTGTTGAACATGGAAGTTGTAGATCTTTCTCTCCCATTTCCAAAAAGTCCAAGATCATCAATTTCTCATGTGTGGTTAAGGAGATGTGATCAAAACATGGCAAAGTATGCATGGAACTTCAAATGGGCATAACTTCTCAACCAAAACTCCAAATTGGATGGCTCTTTTTGCATTGTTCTTATTTTGACCTATACTTTCCAAACCATGCATTACATGACATGAATTTTCATCACATGAACATTTGCCAATTCACTTGATTTTTGGAGGGAAATTATAAAGTTTAAAATTGGTGCATTGTTTAAGCATTCTACCATTACCATTGGCTCCAAAATGATGTTTTAAGTGAAAATGAATCACAATTCGTGCACTGTTCACCATGCATTTCATGCATAGGGTGAAAATCCCATTTTTGCACTTACACCTCATTTTGCTAATTACAATTACCAAATGGCTTAAGCATGATTAAGGAATGATTAGTAGGAGGTATATAACAAAAACCCTAACTGTTTTTCATAAGAACGATCACAAAATTCAGATCTAGATCAAAATCACAAAAATTTTCTCTCAAAATTTTCTTCCAATTTCTTCAAACAAATCACATTCCATTGCTTGATTCATCATCTGGAAGCATCCTTGAGCAAGTTTGGAAGAGAATTCACATGAAATCGTGCCTGTTTGAAGCATATGCAAGCTTGAACTCATCCATGGTGAATCCAAATTCTGGTGGAATCAAGTGCAATTGAGTTGTGTTTTCTCATCCAATCAACTCCACAAGCATCATAGAGGAGCTTTTGAGCATTGCAAGGCTTGGACAACACAGAATTCCAGTTCTGCTCTTCAAGAGGTTATAAATCGACCTTCTTAATTCTTAAAATTGTTGTGATGTTGTTATAGATCTCTTGATGCTGAGTAATTTGAGCTTCGAATCATGAAAATCCATGCTGTTTTGAGTGAGATCTGCTTGTTTAAAGTTTTGATGTTGAATCTTCTTCTCTTCGATTCATGCATTGTGTGATGGTTTCTTGATGAAATGTTTGTTGATTATTGATGTATGATGAAGATACAGCACGATGCCATGCTCAGTTTTAATTTCTGGACACTTTGAGATTTTCTGGAAAAATCCAGATGAAGATCTTCATGATCTTCATCGTGTTCTTCATGTGTTCTTCAGTTTTCCAAATTACTTGCGAATTTTGTTGTGAAACGCATAGGCTTTGTTGCGGATTTTGTTACGTGTTCATGCATATTACCCGCGGATTCCAATTGCCATGCATGCACGTGTTTTAGTGTTTGATGACAATACGCTGTCGTTTTAAGCTAGTGCGCATTTTCAAATTTGGCTGTGGTTCGATTCCTGGCAGATGTATTATTTCAAATTGCCTTGTGTTTTCTCCTTTCCCTCCATATTTCCATACTATGCTTCACATGCATTTTTTAATTTTTCATCATCTTACAAAATTCATATATAATTGAAAATTGATCCAAAAATTATGAGGTTTTTTGCATCATGATCCTAATTCTGTCTATTATTTTTTGATCATTTTTCCATAAATTGTGCTTGGCTGGATTTCATTTTTGGGCTAGGGTATGTGAACATGTATGCATTTTGTACCTTGCCTTGCTTATACATTTGTGAAATGCTGGTCTTTGATCCAATGCTTCTGAAAATTTACATGATGAAACTAGACTCATTGCTTGAAATATTGGTGTTGATTTGGTATTTTTATCATGTGTCATTTCTGTTTTATAATCATGTTAAGTTGGTGTGACGATTTGTGTCACACCTTTGCTTGTTCAACTTATATGATGAATTTGCCTTGCCAAATGATCTCCAATTGTCCTAATTTTTCGTGTGATGCATATTTTAGATGTTGTGAATGAGCATGAATTTTGTTGGAATTATTTGAATCATTTATGATTTAATTGAGATTTTTCATTCTGGTTGGTCACATTTGAGCTTTAAAATTGCCTTGAACTTCAATTGATCATGAAATGCTTTTGGTTAATGATATTGATGTGAGACCTTTTGGGTTGTTTTAAGATGTGTTTGAAGTTGATTCATGTTAATTTTCAGCTTCTGTTTTGAATGTTTTCTCCACCTTTGACCCTAGGCTTTGACCTAGTGGTTTGCCTCTCACATTTGAGCTTTGATTTCAGGTTGAACATCCAAGTTCCATAGTTGTTGATGCTCCATCAATTGAACATTGATGTTTGCCTTTGATTACTAATCTTTGTGTGTTTTATAGGTTGATGTTGACTCATTTGAGTTTGACTTTGGCTTACACCTTGTGTACATTGGGATTGTTTGTTGCACATTGACTGTTGTTTAGTTGTCTGAACTTTGTACTGATTTGTATGATGTTTCCACAGGTACATTAGTTGCTTTAAGTTCACTTTGAACTTTGATTTGCTTCGTTGCTTAACCACTTAGGTATAACCTCTAATCTTCATGTAGTCTGGAAGACCTGTCCTGTTATGTGGGCAGGCACCTATCTGAAGTCCTCCTTAAGAGGCAATGCTTGTGTTTGTTTATCTTTGTGCCAAGCAGGAAAAGTCCTCTTATGAGGCAATTGGCAGATAAAAGAGATGTGTAATCCATCTCCTGCTATTCAGTGTGTCATCCCCTTGCTCACATAACATGTTGATGCATTGTGGATATCAACCCAAGATCTTATAGAGTCATTCATTTGTGGAGAAGAGTTCCTACTTTCTGAACTCCCACACCTTCTAGTGTTTAAAGCTCTCCCAGGCCAGGGATAAGAGCTATGAGGCACACCCCTCATCTCCATTTCATCTGCTTCACCCTAACTCTCAATGTTAGGGTTAAGAGCACAACATACCCCATTCCAGTTGATTGTACAGTCTAACCTTGCTTGAGCCTTATTGCTTGTGTATAGTGTTGGCTAATTGACTTGTTTGGTTGATTACTTGATTCATCTGTGCCTATCTGCTTATGTGTGCCTCTGTGCATTTATCATCATTAATTGTACATCATTGCATGATCATTGTTCATATCTTTGTGACACTTTTGTTTGTCCATGGAGGATTCAATTGTAAGTCCATTTATTGGCATTTATTTCCTATGATTTGGAAGGAGTTGGGACTAAGACCATTGATTGGCATCCTATTTCCTTGGAGTCGAGTGTAGGACCATTTATTGGCAACTTGTTTCCCCTTGCTTATGGCATTTGTTTTGTTTGTTGTATGTGAGGAGTCAATTGTAAGCCCATTTATTGGCAGTTGTTTCCTATGATCATCTTGTGGAGATTGGTATAAGTCCATATATTGGCATCTGGTATCCATGTTTGTTTTAGGAGATTGGTATAAGTCCATTTATTGGCATCTGATATCCATGTTTGTTTTAGGAGATTGGTGTAAATCCATTGATTGGTATCCGGTATCCACCTTTGTTTTAGGAGATTGGTATAAGTCCATAGATTGGAATCTGATATCCATGTTTGTTTTAGGAGATTGTTATAAGTCCATAGATTGGCATCTGATATCCATGTTTGTTTGTGAGATTGGTATAAGTCCATTGATTGGCATCCGGTATCCTTTTTTCATTTGCTTATTGCTCATTGCCTATTCCAAAGGAATCACTTGGATCATCTACATATGATCTCAAGAGGTGAACATCTAGGAAGTTTTACATTCCTCACCCTCCCACCTTTTGTTTCTTTAAACCTCCATTTACATGTTAACCCAAACTTGAAAACTATTGTGCAAACATTTTCATCTCCTTTTCAAATTAGAAACCTAGGCCTTAAGCCTTTGATTTTCAAATTTCATTTTCATAATACTTCTTTTGAATTGAATTCTAATCATACTTTGACCATCTTTTGTGAATAAATCCTAATTGGTTAATTTCACTCATTCAATTGTTTTGTGGCTTAGTCCATTCCTGTTAAGTTTTCATACATTAGCCATAGATCTCAATTATCTTAGTGGTTGATGTTAATCTCACCTTTTGTCCTTAGTGATTGAATTGTAAGACTTCTTTGCTTATTATAGGGTTAACCCCTCACTAGCAAGAAAGATCTTAGTGGTTGATGTTAATCTCACCTTTTGTCCTTAGTGGTTGAAGCTTTTCTCACATGGTGGACCTGTTGTTGGTATAAGGTTGAGTTTTCTCCCGTGGATAACGAAAGACCTTAGGGCTTTTGTTTAAAATGAACCCATTCATATTTGGAAATCTTTTAGCCGAACTACGAGGTTTTGATCCTATAAAGGTACGTAGGCAATGGTTATCCATCCAAACACAAAAATAATAACTTGTATATTCTTTTCTCATCCCTTCAATCCATGTTTGCACAATAAATATTTCATAAACAAATAACCTTTCGTATAACAAGTGTGGAAAGGGCTCCCTAGGAGTACCTAGGACGTTTTGGGTGCCTAACACCTTCCCATTGCGTAATTTACCCCTTACCCAGATCTCTGATCTTTTCATTGGTTTTCTATGTGTAAAACTTCTTAGGCTTTTGTTCGCTTTTTAGCCATTCCTTTGGATAAATAAAAGTGCGGTGGCGACTCGATTCTTTGTATACTTTGCTTTTGGTTTAATCAATAAATCATAAAGTGACGAATACACCGCTACAACAGTATAAGCACAATATGGATATGGCTCTGAGCAGAACCCAATTGCAGAGTCTATTTCAAAAATCTGGTGAAAGTTTCAAGGAGTACGCCCAGAGGTGGCGTGAGTTAGCTGCAAGAGTGCAACCTCCTATGTTGGAGAGAGAGCTGACTGACATGTTTATTGGGACCCTACAGGGGGTGTTCATGGACCGTATGGGAAGTTGCCCATTCGGTAGCTTTTCTGATGTGGTAATCTGCGGAGAGAGGACTGAGAGCCTTATTAAAGCAGGGAAGATTCAAGATCCTGGTTCTTCATCTTCCAGTTCTAAGAAGCCATTTTCTGGGGCACCCAGGAAGAGGGAAGGTGAAACTAATGCTATGCAACACAGGAGAAATACAAACAGAGGGTAGTATCGTCAAGTGGCCGCTGTGACCATCCCAACTCAACCTCAGCAACAGCAACAGAGAGCACCACAGCAACACCAACAACAACATCAACACCCGTTTCAACCTAGGCAGAGAGTGCCCGAACGTCATTTTGATCCGCTACCAATGACATATGCTGAATTGCTTCCTGAACTGATCAGGTTGAAATTTGTTGAGCTTCGCACCATGGCGCCGTTGACAAGAATTCCTGTTGGGTATGATGCCAATGCTCATTGTGATTTTCATTCCGGTGCTCCGGGGCATCATATTGAGAACTGTCGGGATTTCCATCATAAGGTCCAGGATTTGATTGATGCTAAAACAATCAACTTTGCTCCTGTTCCGAATGTTGTGAACAATCCTATGCCTCAACATGGTGGGCCCAGGGTGAACAATGTGGAAGGCGAGGATGCATTGGACTTGGTAGCCAACGTTGATGAGGTTCAGACGTCGCTGATTATGGTAAAAGAACGTCTGTTAAAAGGGGGAGTGTTCCCGGGTTGTGATGAAGGTTGTTCAGTTTGTGCTAATCAAGAGAAAGGTTGTGAAAAGCTGAGGAGAGGTATCCAGGGTTTGATTGATGATGGTTTCCTGCAGTTTTCTCGGGTTGTGAGGGATCGTGGGGTGGTATCAACTGTCACCATCTACTTTAAACCGTCCGAGGGTCCTAGACGTGCTCCAAGAACTGTTAATGCACCCGTAACTGTTGGTACCCCTGTCACCATATCTGCACCAGTAACGGTTGGTACTCCTACTACTATTGTTTCTTCTAATAGAAGACCTGTTGAGAATAGTAGGGTCGTTCCTTGGAAATATGACAATGCTTACCGCAACAACAGAAGACCAGAAAATCAGACAAGGCCAGTGAATCAGGCTCCAGTGACAATTGGTGTGCCGGTTAAAGCTCCTGTAACTGTTGGTCCGGCTGTGGACAATGTGGGAGGACCAGGAGGATTTACAAGGAATGGTCGTCTGTTTGCACCACAAACCCTGAGAGATAGCAATGCTGAGGCTCTTGCTAAGGCCAAAGGGAAACAAGTTGTGGTTGAAGAAGGACCTGTACAGAAGGAAGCGCCTGAGGGCTCCTTCGAGAAAGATGTGGAGGAGTTCATGAAGATCATCAAGAAGAGTGATTATAAGATCGTGGACCAGCTGAATCAAACTCCGTCGAAAATTTCTATCCTCTCATTGTTATTGTGTTCTGAGGCACACCGTAACGCCTTGCTAAAAATGTTGAATCTGGCTTACGTGCCTCAAGAGATTTCTGTCAACCAGTTGGAGGGGGTTATTGCGAATGTGAGCACGAGACATGGGTTGGGGTTCACAGATCTGGATCTGACGCCTGAGGGTCGCAACCATAACAAAGCCCTGCATATCACCATGGAATGCAAAGGCGCTGTATTGTCGCATGTGTTGGTCGATATTGGCTCGTCTTTGAATGTGTTTCCCAAGAAGATTTTGAGCAAGATTGATGTTGAAGGGGTTGTCCTCACTCTGAGTGATCTCATCGTCCGTGCTTTTGATGGATCCAAGCGGTCTGTTTTTGGTGAAGTCACATTGCCCGTGAAGATTGGCCTGGAGGTATTTGATATTGTCTTCTATGTGATGGATATTCAACCAGCATATAGTTTTTTATTGGGGCGTCTTTGGATACATGGGGCTGGGGAAGTTTCGTCAACTCTCCATCAGAAGCTGAAGTACGTATGGAATGGTCAGGTCGTGACTGTGTGTGGCGAGGAGGACATTCTTGTGAGTCATCTATCTTCTTTCAAGTATGTGGAGATGGATGGCGAGATCCATGAAACTCTGTGCCAAGCATTCGAGACCATTGCTATTGAGAAGGTGGCTTTCGTCGAGCAGAAGAAGCCAGGTGTCTTAATTGCATCGTACAAGCAAGCCTTGGAGGTTGTAAGTTCTGGCAATGCAGAAGGCTGGGGCAAGATGGTTGACCTGCCCGTCAAAGAAGACAAATTCGGTATCGGTTATCAGCCTCTTCAGGAAGAGCAGGGTGTTCAGAAAAGGCCGAGTTCCTTCACCAGCGCTGGGTTGATGAACCATGGTGATGTCTTTGCATCCGGTAGCGAAGACGGGGACAATGATTATGATTTGGACAACTGGGTGCGCCCGTGTGCTCCAGGGGAGATGGTGAATAATTGGACAGCCGAAGAAATAGTCCAAGTTACTCTTCAGATAGATTAATTTTCTTTTGTTTTTCATTTTGCACAAACCCTACGCTCTGCCCGGGGCGTAGTGGTTCATTGTAGGGCCACATCATGTTTTCAATGATTATCATTAATAAAGGACATTTTGCGAACAAATTTGTGCTCACTGTGTTTCTGTTTTTGCTTTCATTTGCAAAACAATAAAAATGGCAATGTTTTTTTGCTTTTGTGACTTTCTTGAACTCTTTTCTAAAACAAAGCATTAAACATGCAGAATCGATCTTGCGGACTCCACTAAAAACAGTTCTGTTATGGCTCAGTATGATTTCGATAATCCCATTTACCAAGCTGAAGAGGAGAGTGAAGAAGACTGTGAACTCCCCAAAGAATTGGTCAGATTATTGAAACAGGAGGAAAGGATCATCCAACCTCAGCAGGAAAAGTTGGAAATCGTTAACCTTGGTACTGAGGACGCCAGGAAAGAGATCAAGATCGGGGCTGCTTTGAAAGAAGATGTCAAGAGAGGGCTGATTGAGTTGCTGCGAGAATATGTGGAAATCTTCGCATGGTCGTATCAAGATATGCCTGGGTTGGATACAGATATTGTGGTGCACAGGCTACCTCTCAGAGAAGATTGTCCTTCGGTAAAGCAGAAGCTTCGCCGAACTAGTCCTGATATGGCTGTCAAAATCAAAGAGGAAGTTCATAAGCAGTTGGATGCGGCTTTTCTGGCAGTTACCAATTATCCCCCTTGGGTGGCCAACATCGTACCCGTGCCAAAGAAGGATGGTAAAGTCAGGATGTGTGTCGATTACCGGGATTTAAACAGAGCCAGTCCGAAAGATGACTTCCCATTACCTCACATTGATGTATTGGTTGATAACACTGCTCAATCCTCGGTTTTCTCTTTTATGGATGGATTTTCTGGCTATAATCAGATCAAGATGGCGCCATAAGACATGGAAAAGACGACATTCATTAATCCTTGGGGAATGTTCTTCTATAAGGTGATGCCATTTGGGCTGAAGAATGCCGGTGCTACCTATCAGAGGGCTATGACGACTCTCTTTCATGACATGATGCACAAAGAAATTGAAGTGTACGTGGATGATATGATTGCGAAGTCTCAGACAGAAGAGGAGCACCTGGTAAACCTGCAGAAGTTGTTTGACAGACTGAGAAAGTTCAAACTGAGGCTGAATCCAAACAAGTGTACGTTTGGGGTGAGATCCGGGAAGCTGTTAGGCTTCATTGTCAGCGAGAAGGGGATTGAGGTTGATCCAGTAAAAGTGAAAGCTATTCAAGAAATGCCTGAACCGAGAACTGAAAAGCAGGTTCGTGGGTTTTTAGGGAGATTGAACTACATTGCACGGTTCGTATCTCACCTAACTGCCACGTGTGAACCGATATTCAAATTGCTAAGAAAAGATCAAGCAATCAGGTGGAATGATGACTGTCAAAAAGCTTTTGACAAAATAAAAGAGTATTTGCAGAAACCTCTAATCCTTATACCTCCAGTTCCAGGGAGACCTCTGATAATGTACCTTTCAGTAAACGAGAATTCAATGGGGTGTGTATTGGGACAGCATGATGAGTCTGGTCGAAAAGAGCATGTTATATACTACCTTAGCAAAAAGTTTATCGACTGTGAAATAAGATATTCGCAGCTCAAGAAAACTTGCTGTGCTTTGGCATGGGCTGCTCGCCGACTGAGACAGTATATGCTGAACCATACTACCTTGTTGATTTCTAAGATGGATCCAGTGAAGTACATCTTTGAGAAGCCGGCTCTCACCGGACGGGTGGCTCGTTGGCAGATGATTCTAACTGAGTATGATATCCAGTATACGTCGCAGAAGGCCATCAAAGGTAGTATTCTGTCTGACTACCTTGCCGAGCAACCGATTGATGACTATCAGCCGATGATGTTTGAATTCCCTGATGAAGACATCATGTATCTAAAGATGAAAGATTGTGAAGAGCCTCTTGTCGAGGAAGGACCGAATCCTGATGACAAGTGGACACTGATGTTTGATGGGGCGGTTAATGTGAATGGAAACAGTATTGGGGCAGTACTTATCAATCCTAAAGGCGCACACTTACCTTTTTCTGCCAGATTGACTTTTGAGGTAACCAACAATGAAGCGGAGTATGAGGCTTGTATCATGGGGATTGAAGAAGCCGTCGATCTAAGAATCAAAACTCTGGACATTTATGGAGATTCCGCTCTAGTGATTAATCAAGTCAATGGAGACTGGAATACCCATCAGCCGCATTTGATTCCTTATCGAGATTACACCAGGAGGATCCTGACTTTCTTCAAGATAGTGAAGTTGTATCATATACCCCGAGATGAAAATCAGATGGCTGATGCCTTGGCTACTTTGTCTTCTATGATCAAGGTCCATTGGCATAATCATGTGCCACATGTTGCTGTGAATCGACTCGAGAGGCCTGTGTATGTGTTTGCAGCCAAGTCTGTTGTGGATGAGAAGCCGTGGTACTACGATATTAAGAATTTCCTCAAGAGCCAAGAGTATCCTGAAGGAGCGTCAAAGAATGACAAGAAAACCCTGAGAAGGCTAGCTGGAAGCTTTTATTTGAATCAGGATGACATGTTGTACGAAACAAATTTTGACATGGTTCTGCTCAGATGCGTGGATAGACACGAAGCAGGCATGTTGATGCAAGAAGTGCACGAGGGGTCTTTCGGTACCCATGCTAGTGGTCATGCAATGGCAAAAAAGTTGTTGAGAGCCGGTTATTACTGGATGACTATGGAATCCGATTGTTTCAAATACGCTCGGAAGTGCCATAAATGTCAGATCTATGCTGATAAAGTGCATGTACCACCAAGCCCTCTGAATTTCATGAATTCTCCTTGGCCATTCGCGATGTGGGGCATCGATTTGATTGGGAAGATTGAACCTACTACTTCTAATGGGCATCGCTTCATCCTGATTGCGATTGATTACTTCACCAAGTGGGTGGAAGCAGCTTCCTATGCTAATGTTACCAAGCAAGTGGTTGCCTGATTCATCAAGAAGGAGATCATCTGTCGTTATGGGGTTCCCGAGAGAATCATTACTGATAATGGTTCGAATCTCAATAACAAGATGATGAAAGAGCTTTGCAAAGATTTTAAAATCGAGCATCACAATTCTTCTCCTTACAGACCAAAGATGAATGATGTTATAGAGGCGGCAAACAAAAACATCAAGAAGATTGTGCAGAAGATGGTCGTTACGTACAAGGATTGGCATGAGATGCTGCCTTTCGCTTTGCATGGGTACCATACCTCATTGCGTACGTCGACCGGGGCAACCCCTTACTCCCTTGTGTATGGTATGGAAGCAGTCCTGCCTGTTGAAGTGGAGATTCCTTCTTTGAGAGTCTTGCTGGATGTTAAGCTAGACGAAGCCGAGTGGATTTGGACAAGGTTTAATGAGTTGAGCCTTATCGAAGAGAAGCGGTTGGCAGCCGTGTGCCATGGACAGCTGTATCAGAGAAGGATGAAGAAGGCCTTTGATCAGAAAGTGCATCCTCGAAGCTATTAGACAGGTGATTTGGTTTTGAAGAGGATCCTTCCTCCCGGTACAGATAACAGGGGCAAGTGAACTCCGAATTATGAAGGTCCATATGTTGTTAAGAAGGTCTTCTCCGGTGGAGCCTTGATGCTTACAACTATGGATGGTGAAGATTTTCCGTCCCCTGTGAACTCAGACGTAGTCAAAAAATACTTCGCATAAATTGACCCGCTGGACGAAAAGAATGAAAGAGTCCAAGCAAAAAAGGGCATCCCGGCGAACCAAAAAAAACAAGAGAAAAAGGTTCAGGCAAAAGTTAGGGATAAAGAATGAAAAGAATATGTACACCCGGTAAGTCAAAAACCCACAAGGGCGACTTGGGAAAAAAAGGGTATCCAGGTGGATTGAAAACCCGAAAGGGCGATCCAGGCAAAAGAGGGATTAAAGCGAAGACTACAGTCTGAGTTATCTGTACTTCATCGCGCTTCAGTGTCTACCATCTCGAAGGATATGATCGGTCCAATCATTCTTCTCAGAAAGCAAAGAATTTGGGGGAAATTGAGGATTTGTGAGTCATAACAAAATTGCGAAATAGTGGATGCCGTGTTCGCATTGCCATTAGGATAGATTTTCCTTTTGTGCACAATTACCTCTTTTTAGGAATTGCTTCCCGATGTATTTGCCGTCTCAGGCCCATTTTCAATCAATAAAAGTCGTTATTCATTTAAATTGCTCTCTTGTTTTTTTATTTTACTATTTTGTTTGCAAAAAAATGTCCGAATTTTTTATAAACATTGCATATAAAAAACATGAAGGCTAGACAATAACGTGCAGAAAGATAAAACATTTGAAAATCATTTTGAATGTTGAATACACTTGGGTGTATCTTGTCCATACAATCCCCTGGGGCATGTATGTCTTGCTGTTTTGCAGATTACTACCGTTGATTGCTGGTTAGAGCAGATAAGCCACGGTTTGTTCAGAGATTTTTCAACACTGTCCGTTGGTGTGAGGAGTTGGGCTGTCTAAAGCAAGTTCAGGACTTGTCTCCCCAACCTGTCCGAGATCAGGGATTTCCCAGCAGGGTTGAGGATGTCTCCCCAGCAGGCTTGAAAGTGGCTCTTTCCCTAGCAAGTCTAAAAGCTTTTAGAACTGTTTTTCCCCAGCGGAGGTGCCTGTGGGTAGTTTGTCCCTCAGCAGCAAGCATGAAAGTTGATCTTTCCCCGGCAGGACTGAAGACTGGTAGTCCCCACTGAGTCTGAAGGTTGCTATTTCCCCAGCGGTGGTGCCTGTGGGTAGTTTGTCCCTCAGCAGCAAGCCCGAAAGTTGATCTGCCCATTCATCTGTCGATGTCTGGTTGAGTTGCTCTTATTCGTCCGTTGGCGTCTAGTCGTGGTTTCTCTTCCCATTCATCGTCTTTCGATGTCTGGTCATGGTTTCTCTTCCCATTCATCTGTCGATGTGTGGTCATGGTTTCTTTATTCCCATTCTTCTGGTGATGTCTGGTCGTGGATTCTGTCTCCAATAAAAAATCAAAATCCCCAGTAGAGTCGTCGGTAAACGTCTTGTCTGGTCCAGTGATCAATATCAATCCCCAGTGGAAGCTGCCATTAGTGAACATTCTTTTCTCTGCTTCATCCCAGCAGAGTGCAAATTTCTACGGTTCTTTGGTATTCAATCCCTGTTTACCTTGAAGGTCTGACAGCCGCTGCTCTCACCCGTTCAGGTTCCCAGTTGATTGAATAGGGGAAGTTGTAGCACCTCAAATTTTCACCCTCCCTTAATACATTCATTTCATTTTTTTAGGTTATTTGACATCACATTAACATTGCATTAACATTGCATAGTACCTTGCATCTTATCAGTCAAGACTGGTATCAGGAGAATTCATCTGTGCAAGAGACCAGGCATTTCCATGAGATAAAGGCCCTATGGTTGTTCTAGAAAGCTTACATAAATCAAGGTTCATTTTGAAGCCATTGTACCAAGTGCTAGAGGCTCAAAGTCCACAGTGCAGTTTCAGGTCATCTGGGGCCCATAAAAGTCAACTAAGGGCTAGGAGGTGGAGAAATGGTTTGAGACACTTCATTCATGTCCCAAAGATGTTTATTCAACATGTCAAATTCATACCTTGAAGATTTTGAAGCCAGATCAAAAGTTTCCAAAAATGGAAAGTGACCTGTAATTTTAAGTTTCCAAAAATGGCAAGTTTTTGGACCAAGTTCAACTTGACTTTCCAACATCAAATAAGCTTCAAATGAATTTTTATCCAACATGAAAGTTGAAGATCATTCTCTCCCATTTCCAAAAAGTCAAAGATCATGAGCATCTGATGAATGGTTGAGGAGATATGATCCAATCATTGCCAAGGGTGTATGGAACTTCAAAAGGACATAACTTTTGACTCATAACTCCAAATTGAGTGCTCCTTTTTGCATAATTCTTCTCATGACATGAACTTTCCAAATCCATCAAGGCATTGCATGAAATTTCATCAAATGACCATTTGCTCATTCATGCTTATTTTGGAGGGAAAATCATGAATTCAAAATTGGTGCATCACATGAGCCTTTTGATCATTCCAACATGTTCATAAAATGGTTTTAAGTGAAATTGCATGGCCATTGGCTACTGTTCACGTGGGATTGCCATGCATGAGGTGAAAAATCATATTTTGCACTACACCTTATTTCTCACTAATCTCCAATTAACCAAAGCTTAATTAATTTTTCAGCATGATTAGGCAAGCATATAAAAGGTTAATCATAACAGAATTTTCACAATTTCATCATTCTAGATCTAGATTCAAACTTTCCCTCCAAAATTTCTCTCCACCATAATTAAAATTTTTTCAACATAACACTTGGATTTTCTTCCATATTCTTGTTCTCTGATATTGATTTAGTGTAGATCAAGCATTGGATCATTGAATTCGAGCAGAAATCAAGCATACCAAGCTCATGAAGGTGAAGATGGAAACTGTTATTTGAGCAAGATCTAAGCCTCTCCAAGCTCCAATTTCTTCACAAAGCTTCATAACAGTGATAGAGGAGTGGATTTGAATCGTGCCAGGCCTTGAAACTGCTGATTCCAGAAACTGCTCTTCAAGAGGTCAGATTTCCGAGTAGCATAATTCTTTGTTTTATGTGTATAATCTTGTAGATCATTGCTTGCTGATCAATATGATCTAAGTTTCATGTGATTTGGTGGATTATTGGTTGAGATATAGTGAATTGAAGTTTTTGAATGCCAAACTAGTTTTGCCCGATTCTCATGATTGGTGATGAATTAGGTTTAGTTATTGATTGATCTGTAATGTACGTAGCACAAGCTTTTGATTGGTATGATTGTTTGTGGATTCTGCAAAAAATTTCTTGATGTTCATACTGTTCACCACCGTCTCAAGGTAGGAGACGGTGGTTTCTGCCATGCCTCGCCGTGTGCTACAGGGATTAGGGCATCTCTGGTTTAGAGCTTCACATTTCACTGTGCAAGCGCCTTTAACTGAGGCTTCGCGTGTTCGATACTGCTTGAGCACATTTTAATTTCCAAACCTTATTTTCCTCAATTACCAAAACGCCAGCGTTTCAATTAGTGGCGTGCCATGAGCCAAACGACTGTGTTTTGGTTGTACTCACTTCGATCCTGCCTGGTGCAATTTCCACATTTCTTCAATTCATTTCATTATTTCTTCATTTTTTTTCAATTTTTATTTTATTTCATGCATGATATTCAAAAAATGATAAAAAATAGTATAATGATCCTTGAGATGTCTAGTATTTTTGTGATGTGATTTCATGATTTTATCATTTCTGGATTTTTGATTGTGTGGAATGACTTGGACATGTATGCAAATATGCCATGCCTCATTCATCCTATTGTGAAATGCTCAATAATGATCCAATTGCCATGAAATTTTGTGTGCTGATTCCCAACATGATACATGACTTGTGAGATTTGGTTTGGCATTTTTAGCATTTTCCATTTCTGTTTTTATGCACATGACTGTGTGGTGTGACAATGTGTGTCACACAATTTGATGTTGATCTTATTCATCTTCATTGCCTTGCCAATTGAGCTCTGTTGATTCTAATTTTTGGCATGATGATTGTGTTGGACATGTTGTATGCACATAAAAAGTTTCATGATTATTGGATGTGTTTCTGATTTAATGTGCATTTTCTCTTCTTGATGCCCAAGTGTGACCACCATTGTGTGCCTTTGCCCTAGTTTGATTGATTGAGGGCTTTGCTTGATGATTTTGATTTGGTCCTTTTTAGGACATGTTCATGATAGATTAAAGGTGCTACATGTTGAATATTGGTTTCTGTTTTGACTTTTTATTTTGTCCTTGACCCTAGCCTTGGTGCTAGTGGTTTGTACTCATCTGTTGAGTTGTGCATTTCAGGTTCAAGCTATTAGATCCAATGATGGATATTGATCTCAATGCATGAGATGCCAATTATTTTGGGTTGACTAACCTTGCTGTTTGTATGTCATTTGAGATGATGAAACAATTTGAATGCTTGCACATAAAGCTTGCTTGTTGCGTATATTGGGAACCACTGTTGTTAACTGTTGATTGTTTGTCTGAACATAGTACTGATTGGTTAGCTTTTCTTACAGGTACCTTAGCTTCTTTAAGTTCATTATTTGAACTTTGTTTTGCTTGTGGTTGGCATACCACTTTAGGTAATGACCTCTAACTTCATGTAGTCTGGAAGACCTGCTATCTTTGGCAGGCACCTGGCTGAAGCCCTCCTTAAGAGGCAATGTTTGTGGTTGTTTATGTTTGTGCCATGTACTTCAAGTCCTCCTAAGTGAAGAGGCAATTGGCAGATAGAAGGGATGTGCAATCCATCCCCTGCTATTCAGTTGAGTCTTTCATCTCGCTCGCACTGCGTGCTGATGCATTTGAATAAACACCCAAGATCCTTGTATATAGAGTCAGTCAAGTGGAGTAGAGTCCCACATTCTGGACTCCCACACTTTCATTGATTCAAGCTCTCCCAAGCCAGGGATAAGAGCTATGAGGTCTTATCCTCATTACCTTTCATCTGCTCACCCTGAAGGTCAATGTCAGTGGTTAAGAGCTTCATCAGATACCCCTTCTAGTTGGCTTGTTTGTCGAGGTTGATATGACCCCTTGACTAAAGCCCAGCCTTGTATGAGCCACTTGTTTGCATATAGCGTGTGTGCTTGCTCTCTTGTGCTTGTGTTTGCTTACTTGATTGATGTTTAGGCTAGCTTGCTACCTGTGCAAGTTAGGTGCTGATTAGAGACCTCAACATAGGGATCGTATGCATGACAACTTCTAGGCTCGAGTCGTAGTCTCCCTAGTAGCTTGTTATCTCCCTAGTCTCTGGTTAGGATAGAAGTTTTTTCCCTGTTAAGGGGAACTACGTCGCCCTGATCCTCATACCAGATGAGGTACGTAGGCAGGAGATTGAGCTGATCTCTCCGGGCGCCCTTTTTATTTTTTCAACCTTTTTGTTTTGTTTGTGCTTGTTTGGAGTCTGATGTAAGTCCAGCGATTGGCATTTGGTTTCCAGTGTGTGTTTGTGTGTTTAGAGTCTGATGTAAGTCCAGGGATTGGCATTTGGTTTCCAGTGTGTGTTTGTTGGTTTGGAGTCTGATGTAAGTCCAACGATCGGCATTCGGTTTCCTGTTTGCTTTTGTGTGGAGTTGGATGTAAGTCCATTGAGTGTCATTCCATTTCCTGTTGTGTGTTTCGTTTGACGTCTCAGCGTCTCGTTTCAGTGTCCTTGTTTGGCGTGTGTTAGCCGAGCTACGAGTGTTATGATTCTTACTCTGGTTAGAGAAGATACGTATGCATAGGATGCGATATCCTAGCGAGCATCTTTCCCATGTCCCCGAACTACGTCGACTCTGATGTTTGTGTCTGGCAAACTACGCAGGCCCGGGATGCGACATCCTGCCGAGTCCTCTTCTTCTGTCTTTCGTCTGTGTTTCATTCCAGTTTTGTGCAGTTTTTGAGCAGTTATTAACAACCTTATTCTATTCTTTTGAGCGTGGATCCCGTCGAGTACGACGGATGCGTAGGGGTGCTAATACCTTTCCTTCGCATAACCGACTCCTGATCCTAGCAATCTCTGGTCGTGAGACCATTCCTTTCCAGGTTTACTTCGAGCGTTTCCTTTCCCTCCTTTGGGATAAATAACGCACGGTGGCGGCTCTGTGTCCTTTCCCGCCGATTTTTCGCGTAATGCAACACCAGTCGAGGTCTAGATTCCGTCATTGAGAGTCCAGATGGATGTGAAATTGAAAGAGGCTGAATGGGTAAGGACTCGGTATGAAGAGTTGAGCCTGATTGAGGAAAAGAGGCTGGCAGCCATTTGTCATGGGCAGTTGTACCAGCAGTGAACGAAGCGTGCTTTTGACCGAAAGGTGCGACCTCGTGTGTATCATGTGGGAAATACGATGTTGAAAAGGATCCTTCCTCCTCAGAACGATCGTTGGGGCAAGTGGACACCCGGTTATGAAGGACCATTCGTGGGTCAAGAAGGTTTCGCTGGCGGAACCTTGTTGTTGACGACCATGGATGGCGAGGATTTTCCATCCCCTGTGAATGCGGACGCAGTTAAAAAATACTTTGTATAAGAGACCCGCTAGACGAAAAGAATAAAATAGTCCAGGAAAAAAGGGGCATCCCAGCGAACCACGAAAAAAAAATGAAAAAAAGGTTCGGGCAAAAATTAGGGATAAAGAGAAAAAACTGTACACCCGGCAAGTCAAAAACCCGAAAGGGCGGCTTGGGCAAAAAAGGGTATCCCGGTGGACTGAAAACCCGAAAGGGCGGTTCAGGAAAAAGAGGGAATGAAACGAACAACTGCGTCTAGCATGACCGTTTGAGCTTTGAATATGACTATGGATAATCCCCGGCAGGGATCGGTCGGAAGCGTCTTGTTCAGAAGGCAGAAAGTGCGGAGAGTCTTGAGGACATATGGGGTGTAACCGAGTTGGAACTCGATGAGATCACGGTTTCACATTTCCATTAGGATAGATTTTTCCTTTTGTACGCAATTACCTCTTTTCAGGGATTGCTTCCTGTGTACTGCTCAGTCACGAGCCACCTTTTTCAATCAATAAAATGCATATTCAGTCAAATAGTTTTGTTTTGTTTTCACTACCGCTTTGATTGCAAAAACATCCGTTTATTTTGATAAAGAATATTTGCATTTTGAGATATGGAGATCCCTTCTGATGCATGTTTATAAGGTTGAAAACGTGAAATCTTATTCGGAAGTCTGAGTGACCTAAGTGTTGAAATTTTGGAACGCCTGGGGCACGTTTTATCTAACGATCTCTTTTGCAGGTACTGTTGGTTGTTTTCACTCACTTTCAGGTTGTGGCGCGAAGCCTTTTGGCAAGAGAATCCTTTGAAGTCCAATCAGGGACGAGGGATAGAAGAACGGTGAAAAGAAGGCGAAAGAAGGGCGATGATCCTAGAGGGTAATCAAGAAGACTCTTCAAAGTCTGAGGATTAGGGAGTTGGCCCGGATCTGAGGAGATCGTTTGTCTCGAAGCAGAGAAAAGCCGAGAATACAAGGTGATGAATCAGAAGAGACCAGATGAGTCTGGGAGCTCTCAAAAGTGAAAAATTGACACTGTGATTAGATGGTGAATGTCAGTGTTCGACGAGGCGACAGGTGTTCCACGTCAAAGTTTCGTATCCCCCAAGTGGATTCGATATCGGTGTTTCCTCAGCAGCCCGGCCTGAGGTTGGTTATCTCCCCTAGCAAGTTTGAGATTGGTATCTCCCCAGCGGATTCGAGATCGGTGTTTCCTCAGCAGCCAGGACTGAAGGTTGCCATTTCCCAGCCAGGCTTGAAGGTTGCCATTTCCCCAGCAAGTCTGAAGGTTGTTGTTTCCCCAACAGAGGTGTGCGTTGGTTGTTTTTCCCCAGTGAAATCCCCAAGTAGATCGGGTTCAGTGGAGGTCGTCCCCAGTGAGGGTTATCCTTTCCCCAGCAGTAATGCTATTCCCCAGCATGGTCGAGAGTTGGTGTTTTACCAACAAATGACTCTCAAGTTGAGTTGGTTTCTCTTCCGTTCCGAGAATGTCAGATCAGTAAGTATCCTCAGCAGGATTGTTGTATCTCCCCACAGAGTTGGAAGATCGAATCAGAATTGGGTGCTCAACAAAGTGATCATTTGCTTTCCCAGCAGGAATTTTCCTCCCTTTGCATCTTGCATATAGTAATCATCATTTGCATTTGTATCCTCAAAATCACGTAGCATTTCCATTCAGTATGGAGCATTACGCCATAGACAACTCAAACATATGCATACATGTGTTAAGCCAGATTGGATCATATCCCCAGCAGAGGCGGATCATTTTTCAACACCTGTATGGCACATTTGCAACAGCTGCTATGGGCAGCATTCAGAATGGATAATCCCTAGAGATATTTATTTCCTCACCCGTCCGTGAAGGGAAAGTTTGATTATCTCCCCAGTGTAGTCCCCGACAAGTGTCTGCCTTTGTTTTGACATATGTAGATGTCATCCTTGCGATACCGGTAAGTGTCATGTCAACACCCGTGTGTGTCCTTTTTTTCTTTGGTGTCGGTAAACATCATCTTTTGATGTCGGTAAGCATCGAATGCCTTCCCAGTCATCGGTAAATGTCTGGTCGTGGTTTCTTTCTTCCCAGTCATCGGTAGATATCTGGTCGTGGTTTCTTTCTTCCTAGTCATTGGTAAATGTCTGGTCGTGGTTTCTTTCTTCCCAGTCATTGGTAAATGTCTGGTCGTGATTTCTTTCTTCCCAGTTATTGGTAAATGTCTATTCGTGGTTTCTTTCTTCCTAGTCATTGGTAAATGTCTGGTCGTGGTTTCTTTCTTCCCAGTCATTGGTAAATGTCTCGTCGTGGTTTCTTTCTTCCCAGTCATTGGTAAATGTCTGGTCGTGGTTTCTTTCTTCCCAGTCATTGGTAAATGTCTGGTCGTGGTTTCTTTCTTCCCAGTCATCGGTAGATGTCTGGTCGTGGTTTCTTTCTTCCCAGTCATCGGTAAATGTATGGTCGTGGTTTCTTTCTTCCCAGTCATTGGTAAATGTCTGGTCGGGGTTTCTTTCTTCCTAGTCATCGGTAGATGTCTGGTCGTGGTTTCTTTCTTCCCAGTCATTGGTAAATGTCTGGTCGTGGTTTCTTTCTTCCTAGTCATTGGTAAATGTCTGGTCGTGGTTTCTTTCTTCCCAGTCATTGGTAAATGTCTGGTCGTGGTTTCTTTCTTCCCAGTCATTGGTAAATGTCTGGTCGTGGTTTCTTTCTTCCCAGTCATTGGTAAATGTCTGGTCGTGGTTTCTTTCTTCCCAGTCATCGGTAGATGTGTGGTCGTGGTTTCTTTCTTCCCAGTCATCGGTAAATGTCTGGTTGTGGTTTCTTTCTTCCCAGTCATTGGTAAATGTCTGGTCGGGGTTTCTTTCTTCCTAGTCATCGGTAGATGTCTGGTCGTGGTTTCTTTCTTCCCAGTCATTGGTAAATGTCTGGTCGTGGTTTCTTTCTTCCCAGTCATCGGTAGATGTCTGGTCGTGGTTTCTTTCTTCCCAGTCATCGGTAAATGTCTGGTCGTGGTTTCTTTCTTCCTAGTCATCGGTAAATGTCTGGTCGTGGTTTCTTTCTTCCCAGTCATCGGTAAATGTCTGGTCGTGGTTTCTTTCTTCCTAGTCATTGGTAAATGTCTGGTCGTGGTTTCTTTCTTCCCAGTCATTGGTAAATGTCTCGTCGTGGTTTCTTTCTTCCCAGTCATTGGTAAATGTCTGCTCGTGGTTTCTTTCTTCCCAGTCATTGGTAAATGTCTGGTCGGGGTTTCTTTCTTCCTAGTCATTGGTAAATGTCTGGTCGTGGTTTCTTTCTTCCCAGTCATTGGTAAATGTCTGGTCGTGGTTTCTTTCTTCCCAGTCATCGGTAGATGTCTGGTCGTGGTTTCTTTCTTCCCAGTCATCGGTAAATGTCTGGTCGTGGTTTCTTTCTTCCCAGTCATCGGTAAATGTCTGGTCGTGGTTTCTTTCTTCCCAGTCATCGGTAAATGTCTGGTCGTGGTTTCTTTCTTCCTAGTCATTGGTAAATGTCTGGTCGTGGTTTCTTTCTTCCCAGTCATTGGTAAATGTCTCGTCGTGGTTTCTTTCTTCCCAGTCATTGGTAAATGTCTGCTCGTGGTTTCTTTCTTCCCAGTCATTGGTAAATGTCTGGTCGTGGTTTCTTTCTTCCCAGTCATCGGTAGATGTCTGGTCGTGGTTTCTTTCTTCCCGGTCATCGGTAAATGTCTGGTCGTGGTTTCTTTCTTCCCAGTCATTGGTAAATGTCTGGTCGGGGTTTCTTTCTTCCTAGTCATCGGTAGATGTCTGGTCGTGGTTTCTTTCTTCCCAGTCATTGGTAAATGTCTGGTCGTGGTTTCTTTCTTCCTAGTCATTGGTAAATGTCTGGTCGTGGTTTCTTTCTTCCCAGTCATTGGTAAATGTCTGGTCGTGGTTTCTTTCTTCCCAGTCATTGGTAAATGTCTGGTCGTGGTTTCTTTCTTCCCAGTCATTGGTAAATGTCTGGTCGTGGTTTCTTTCTTCCCAGTCATCGGTAGATGTCTGATCGTGGTTTCTTTCTTCCCAGTCATCGGTAAATGTCTGGTCGTGGTTTCTTTCTTCCCAGTCATCGGTAAATGTCTGGTCGTGGTTTCTTTCTTCCCAGTCATCGGTAAATGTCTGGTCGTGGTTTCTTTCTTCCCATTCATAGGTAAATGTCTGGTCGTGGTTTCTTTCTTCCCAGTCATCGGTAAATGTCTGGTCGTGGTTTCTTTCTTCCCAGTCATTGGTAAATGTCTGGTAGTGGTTTCTTTCTTCCCAATCATCGGTAGATGTCTGGTCATAGTTTCTTTCTTCCCAGTCATCGGTAGATGTCTGGTCGTGGTTTCTTTCTTCCCAGTCATTGGTAATTGTTTGGTCGTGGTTTCTTTCTTCCCAGTCATTGGTAAATGTCTGGTCGTGGTTTCTTTCTTCGCAGTTATAGGTAGATGTCTGGTCGTGGTTTCTTTCTTCGCATTCATCGGTAGATGTCTGGTCGTGGTTTCTTTCTTCCCAGTCATTGGTAAATGTCTGGTCGTGGTTTCTTTCTCCCCAGTCATTGGTAAATGTCTGGTCGTGGTTTTTTTCTTCCCAGTCATTGGTAAATGTCTGGTCGTGGTTTCTTTCTTCCTAGTCATCGGTAGATGTCTGGTCGTGGTTTCTTTCTTCCCAGTCATTGGTAAATGTCTGGTCGTGGTTTCTTTCTTCCCAGTCATCGGTAAATGTCTGGTCGTGGTTTCTTTCTTCCCAGTCATTGGTAAATGTCTAGTCGTGGTTTCTTTCTTCCCAGTCATTGGTAAATGTCTGGTCGTGGTTTATTTCTTCCCAGTCATTGGTAAATGTCTGGTCGTGGTTTCTTTCTTCCCAGTCATCGGTAGATGTTTGGTCGTGGTTTCTTTCTTCCCAGTCATCGGTAAATGTCTGGTCGTGGTTTCTTTCTTCCCAGTCATCGGTAAATGTCTGGTCGTGGTTTCTTTCTTCCCAGTCATCGGTAAATGTCTGGTCGTGGTTTCTTTCTTCCCAGTCATTGGTAGATGTCTGGTCGTGGTTTCTTTCTTCCCAGTCATCGGTAGATGTCTGGTCGTGGTTTCTTTCTTCCCAGTCTTCGGTAAATGTCTGGTCGGGTTTCTTTCTTCCCAGTCATCGGTAGATGTCTGGTCGTGGTTTCTTTCTTCCCAGTCATTGGTAAATGTCTGGTCGTGGTTTCTTTCTTCCTAGTCATTGGTAAATGTCTGGTCGTGGTTTCTTTCTTCCCAGTCATTGGTAAATGTCTGGTCGTGGTTTCTTTCTTCCCAGTCATTGGTAAATGTCTGGTCGTGGTTTCTTTCTTCCCAGTCATTGGTAAATGTCTGGTCGTGGTTTCTTTCTTCCCAGTCATCGGTAGATGTCTGGTCGTGGTTTCTTTCTTCCCAATCATCGGTAAATGTCTGGTCGTGGTTTCTTTCTTCCCAGTCATCGGTAAATGTCTGGTCGTGGTTTCTTTCTTCCCAGTCATCGGTAAATGTCTGGTCGTGGTTTCTTTCTTCCCAGTCATCGGTAGATGTCTGGTCGTGGTTTCTTTCTTCCCAGTCATCGGTAAATGTCTGGTCGTGGTTTCTTTCTTCCCAATCATTGGTAAATGTCTGGTCGGGGTTTCTTTCTTCCCAGTCATCGGTAGATGTCTGGTCGTGGTTTCTTTCTTCCCAGTCATTGGTAAATGTCTGGTCGTGGTTTCTTTCTTCCCAGTCATCGGTAAATGTCTGGTCGTGGTTTCTTTCTTCCCAGTCATCGGTAAATGTCTGGTCGTGGTTTCTTTCTTCCCAGTCATTGGTAGATGTCTGGTCGTGGTTTCTTTCTTCCCAGTCATCGGTAGATGTCTGGTCGTGGTTTCTTTCTTCCCAGTCTTCGGTAAATGTCTGGTCGGGTTTCTTTCTTCCCAGTCATCGGTAGATGTCTGGTCGTGGTTTCTTTCTTCCCAGTCATTGGTAAATGTCTGGTCGTGGTTTCTTTCTTCCTAGTCATTGGTAAATGTCTGGTCGTGGTTTCTTTCTTCCCAGTCATTGGTAAATGTCTGGTCGTGGTTTCTTTCTTCCCAGTCATTGGTAAATGTCTGGTCGTGGTTTCTTTCTTCCCAGTCATTGGTAAATGTCTGGTCGTGGTTTCTTTCTTCCCAGTCATCGGTAGATTTCTGGTCGTGGTTTCTTTCTTCCCAATCATCGGTAAATGTCTGGTCGTGGTTTCTTTCTTCCCAGTCATCGGTAAATGTCTGGTCGTGGTTTCTTTCTTCCCAGTCATCGGTAAATGTCTGGTCGTGGTTTCTTTCTTCCCAGTCATCGGTAGATGTCTGGTCGTGGTTTCTTTCTTCCCAGTCATCGGTAAATGTCTGGTCGTGGTTTCTTTCTTCCCAGTCATTGGTAAATGTCTGGTCGGGGTTTCTTTCTTCCCAGTCATCGGTAGATGTCTGGTCGTGGTTTCTTTCTTCCCAGTCATTGGTAAATGTCTGGTTGTGGTTTCTTTCTTCCCAGTCATCGGTAAATGTCTGGTCGTGGTTTCTTTCTTCCCAGTCATCGGTAGATGTCTGGTCGTGGTTTCTTTCTTCCCAGTCATCGGTAAATGTCTGGTCGTGGTTTCTTTCTTCCCAGTCATTGGTAAATGTCTGGTCGGGTTTCTTTCTTCCCAGTCATCGGTAGATGTCTGGTCGTGGTTTCTTTCTTCCCAGTCATCGGTAAATGTCTGGTCGTGGTTTCTTTCTTCCCAGTTATAGGTAGATGTCTGGTCGTGGTTTCTTTCTTCGCATTCATCGGTAGATGTCTGGTCGTGGTTTCTTTCTTCCCAGTCATTGGTAAATGTCTGGTCGTGGTTTCTTTCTCCCCAGTCATTGGTAAATGTCTGGTCGTGGTTTTTTTCTTCCCAGTCATTGGTAAATGTCTGGTCGTGGTTTCTTTCTTCCTAGTCATCGGTAGATGTCTGGTCGTGGTTTCTTTCTTCCCAGTCATTGGTAAATGTCTGGTCGTGGTTTCTTTCTTCCCAGTCATCGGTAAATGTCTGGTCGTGGTTTCTTTCTTCCCAGTCATTGGTAAATGTCTAGTCGTGGTTTCTTTCTTCCCAGTCATTGGTAAATGTCTGGTCGTGGTTTATTTCTTCCCAGTCATTGGTAAATGTCTGGTCGTGGTTTCTTTCTTCCCAGTCATCGGTAGATGTTTGGTCGTGGTTTCTTTCTTCCCAGTCATCGGTAATTGTCTGGTCGTGGTTTCTTTCTTCCCAGTCATCGGTAAATGTCTGGTCGTGGTTTCTTTCTTCCCAGTCATTGGTAAATGTCTAGTCGTGGTTTCTTTCTTCCCAGTCATTGGTAAATGTCTGGTCGTGGTTTATTTCTTCCCAGTCATTGGTAAATGTCTGGTCGTGGTTTCTTTCTTCCCAGTCATCGGTAGATGTTTGGTCGTGGTTTCTTTCTTCATAGTCATCGGTAAATGTCTGGTCGTGGTTTCTTTCTTCCCAGTCATCGGTAAATGTCTGGTCGTGGTTTCTTTCTTCCCAGTCATCGGTAAATGTCTGGTCGTGGTTTCTTTCTTCCCAGTCATCGGTAGATGTCTGGTCGTGGTTTCTTTCTTCCTAGTCATCGGTAAATGTCTGGTCGTGGTTTCTTTCTTCCCAGTCATTGGTAAATGTCTGGTCGGGGTTTCTTTCTTCCCAATCATCGGTAGACGTCTGGTCGTGGTTTCTTTCTTCCCAGTCATTGGTAAAAGTCTTGTCGTGGTTTCTTTCTTCCCAGTTATTGGTAAATGTCTGGTCGTGGTTTCTTTCTTCCCAGTCATTGGTAAATGTCTGGTCGTGGTTTCTTTCTTCCCAGTCATTGGTAAATGTCTGGTCGTGGTTTCTTTCTTCCCAATCATCGGTAGATGTCTGGTCATAGTTTCTTTCTGCCGAGTCATCGGTAGATGTCTGGTCGTGGTTTCTTTCTTCCCAGTCATTGGTAATTGTCTGGTCGTGGTTTCTTTCTTCCCAGTCATCGGTAAATGTCTGGTGGTGGTTTCTTTCTTCCCAGTCATTGGTAAATGTCTGGTCGTGGTTTCTTTCTTCCCGGTCATTGGTAAATGTCTCGTCGTGGTTTCTTTCTTCCCAGTCATTGGTAAATGTCTGCTCGTGGTTTCTTTCTTCCCAGTCATTGGTAAATGTCTGGTCGTGGTTTCTTTCTTCCCAGTCATCGGTAGATGTCTGGTCGTGGTTTCTTTCTTCCCAGTCATCGGTAAATGTCTGGTCGTGGTTTCTTTCTTTCCAGTCATTGGTAAATGTCTGGTCGGGGTTTCTTTCTTCCTAGTCATCGGTAGATGTCTGGTCGTGGTTTCTTTCTTCCCAGTCATTGGTAAATGTCTGGTTGTGGTTTCTTTCTTCCTAGTCATTGGTAAATGTCTGGTCGTGGTTTGTTTCTTCCCAGTCATTGGTAAATGTCTGGTCGTGGTTTCTTTCTTCCCAGTCATCGGTAGATGTCTGATCGTGGTTTCTTTCTTCCCAGTCATCGGTAAATGTCTGGTCGTGGTTTCTTTCTTCCCAGTCATCGGTAAATGTTTGGTCGTGGTTTCTTTCTTCCCAGTCATCGGTAAATGTCTGGTCGTGGTTTCTTTCTTCCCATTCATAGGTAAATGTCTGGTCGTGGTTTCTTTCTTCCCAGTCATCGGTAAATGTCTGGTCGTGGTTTCTTTCTTCCCAGTCATTGGTAAATGTCTGGTAGTGGTTTCTTTCTTCCCAATCATCGGTAGATGTCTGGTCATAGTTTCTTTCTTCCCAGTCATCGGTAGATGTCTGGTCGTGGTTTCTTTCTTCCCAGTCATTGGTAATTGTTTGGTCGTGGTTTCTTTCTTCCCAGTCATTGGTAAATGTCTGGTCGTGGTTTCTTTCTTCCCAGTTATAGGTAGATGTCTGGTCGTGGTTTCTTTCTTCGCATTCATCGGTAGATGTCTGGTCGTGGTTTCTTTCTTCCCAGTCATTGGTAAATGTCTGGTCGTGGTTTCTTTCTCCCCAGTCATTGGTAAATGTCTGGTCGTGGTTTTTTTCTTCCCAGTCATTGGTAAATGTCTGGCCGTGGTTTCTTTCTTCCCAGTCATTGGTAGATGTCTGTTCGTGGTTTCTTTCTTCCCAGTCATCGGTAGATGTCTGGTCGTGGTTTCTTTCTTCCCAGTCATCGGTAAATGTCTGGTCGGGTTTCTTTCTTCCCAGTCATCGGTAGATGTCTGGTCGTGGTATCTTTCTTCCCAGTCATTGGTAAATGTCTGGTCGTGGTTTCTTTCTTCCGAGTCATTGGTAAATGTCTGGTCATGGTTTCTTTCTTCCCAGTCATTGGTAAATGTCTGGTCGTGGTTTCTTTCTTCCCAGTCATTGGTAAATGTCTGGTCGTGGTTTCTTTCTTCCCAGTCATTGGTAAATGTCTGGTCGTGATTTCTTTCTTCCCAGTCATCGGTAGATGTCTGGTCGTGGTTTCTTTCTTCCCAATCATCGCTAAATGTCTTGTCGTGGTTTCTTTCTTCCCAGTCATCGGTAAATGTCTGGTCGTGGTTTCTTTCTTCCCAGTCATCGGTAAATGTCTGGTCGTGGTTTCTTTCTTCCCAGTCATCGGTAGATGTCTGGTCATGGTTTCTTTCTTCCCAGTCATCGGTAAATGTCTGGTCGTGGTTTCTTTCTTCCCAGTCATTGGTAAATGTCTGGTCGGGGTTTCTTTCTTCCCAGTCATCGGTAGATGTCTGGTCGTGGTTTCTTTCTTCCCAGTCATTGGTAAATGTCTGGTCGTGGTTTCTTTCTTCCCAGTCATCGGTAAATGTCTGGTCGTGGTTTCTTTCTTCCCAGTCATCGGTAAATTACTGGTCGTGGTTTCTTTCTTCCCAGTCATTGGTAAATGTATGGTCGTGGTTTCTTTCTTCCCAGTCATCGGTAGATGTTTGGTCGTGGTTTCTTTCTTCCTAGTCATCGGTAAATGTCTGGTTGTGGTTTCTTTCTTCCCAGTCATTGGTAAATGTCTGGTCGGGGTTTCTTTCTTCCTAGTCATCGGTAGATGTCTGGTCGTGGTTTCTTTCTTCCCAGTCATTGGTAAATGCCTGGTCGTGGTTTCTTTCTTCCCAGTCATCGGTAAATGTCTAGTCGTGGTTTCTTTCTTCCCAGTCATTGGTAAATGTCTAGTCGTGGTTTCTTTCTTCCCAGTCATTGGTAAATGTCTGGTCCTGGTTTATTTCTTCCCAGTCATTGGTAAATGTCTGGTCGTGGTTTCTTTCTTCCCAGTCATCGGTAGATGTTTGGTCGTGGTTTCTTTCTTCCCAGTCATCGGTAAATGTCTGGTCGTGGTTTCTTTCTTCCCAGTCATCGGTAAATGTCTGGTCGTGGTTTCTTTCTTCCCAGTCATCGGTAAATGTCTGGTCGTGGTTTCTTTCTTCCCAGTCATCGGTAGATGTCTGGTCGTGGTTTCTTTCTTCCTAGTCATCGGTAAATGTCTGGTCGTGGTTTCTTTCTTCCCAGTCATTGGTAAATGTCTGGTCGGGGTTTCTTTCTTCCCAGTCATCGGTAGATGTCTGGTCGTGGTTTCTTTCTTCCCAGTCATTGGTAAATGTCTTGTCGTGGTTTCTTTCTTCCCAGTTATTGGTAAATGTCTGGTCGTGGTTTCTTTCTTCCCAGTCATTGGTAAATGTCTGGTCGTGGTTTCTTTCTTCCCAGTCATTGGTAAATGTCTGGTCGTGGTTTCTTTCTTCCCAATCATCGGTAGATGTCTGGTCATAGTTTCTTTCTGCCCAGTCATCGGTAGATGTCTGGTCGTGGTTTCTTTCTTCCCAGTCATTGGTAATTGTCTGGTCGTGGTTTCTTTCTTCCCAGTCATCGGTAAATGTCTGGTGGTGGTTTCTTTCTTCCCAGTCATTGGTAAATGTCTGGTCGTGGTTTCTTTCTTCCCAGTCATTGGTAAATGTCTGGTCGTGGTTTCTTTCTTCTCAGTCATCGGTAGATGTCTGGTCGTGGTTTCTTTCTTCCCAGTCATCGGTAAATGTCTGGTCGTGGTTTCTTATTTCCCAGTCATTGGTAAATGTCTGGTCGAGGTTTCTTTCTTCCCAATCATCGATAAATGTCTGGTCATAGTTTCTTTCTTCCCAGTCATCGGTAGATGCCTGGTCGTGGTTTCTTTCTTCCCAGTCATTGGTAAATGTCTGGTCGTGGTTTCTTTCTTCCCAGTTATAGGTAGATGTCTGGTCGTGGTTTCTTTCTTCCCAGTCATCGGTAGATGTCTGGTCGTGGTTTCTTTCTTCCCAGTCATTGGTAAATGTCTGGTCGTGGTTTCTTTCTCCCCGGTCATTGGTAAATGTCTGGTCGTGGTTTTTTCTTCCCAGTCATTGGTAAATGTCTGGTCGTGGTTTCTTTCTTCCCAGTCATCGATAGATGTCTGGTCGTGGTTTCTTTCTTCCCAGTCATCGGTAGATGTCTGGTCGTGGTTTCTTTCTTCCCATTCATCGGTAAATGTCTGGTCGGGTTTCTTTCTTCCCAGTCATCGGTAGATGTCTGGTCGTGGTTTCTTTCTTCCCAGTCATTGGTAAATGTCAGGTCGTGGTTTCTTTCTTCCTAGTCATTGGTAAATGTCTGGTCGTGGTTTCTTTCTTCCCAGTCATTGGTAAATGTCTGGTCGTGGTTTCTTTCTTCCCAGTCATTGGTAAATGTCTGGTCGTGGTTTCTTTCTTCCCAGTCATCGGTAAATGTCTGGTCGTGCTTTCTTTCTTCCCAGTCATCGGTAGATGTCTGGTCGTGGTTTCTCTCTTCCCAATCATCGGTAAATGTCTTGTCGTGGTTTCTTTCTTCCCAGTCATCGGTAAATGTCTGGTCGTGGTTTCTTTCTTCCCAGTCATCGATAAATGTCTGGTCGTGGTTTCTTTCTTCCCAGTCATCGGTAGATGTCTGGTCGTGGTTTCTTTCTTCCCAGTCATCGGTAAATGTCTGGTCGTGGTTTCTTTCTTCCCAGTCATTGGTAAATGTCTGGTCGGGGTTTCTTTCTTCCCAGTCATCGGTAGATGTCTGGTCGTGGTTTCTTTCTTCCCAGTCATTGGTAAATGTCTGGTCGTGGTTTCTTTCTTCCCAGTCATCGGTAAATGTCTGGTCGTGGTTTCTTTCTTCCCAGTCATCGGTAAATTACTGGTCGTGGTTTCTTTCTTCCCAGTCATTGGTAAATGTCTGGTCGTGGTTTCTTTCTTCCTAGTCATCGGTAGATGTTTGGTCGTGGTTTCTTTCTTCCCAGTCATCGGTAAATGTCTGGTTGTGGTTTCTTTCTTCCCAGTCATTGGTAAATGTCTGGTCGGGGTTTCTTTCTTCCTAGTCATCGGTAGATGTCTGGTCGTGGTTTCTTTCTTCCCAGTCATTGGTAAATGTCTGGTCGTGGTTTCATTCTTTCCAGTCATCGGTAAATGTCTGGTCGTGGTTTCTTTCTTCCCAGTCATTGGTAAATGTCTAGTCGTGGTTTCTTTCTTCCCAGTCATTGGTAAATGTCTGGTCGTGGTTTATTTCTTCCCAGTCATTGGTAAATGTCTGGTCGTGGTTTCTTTCTTCCCAGTCATTGGTAAATGTCTGGTCATGGTTTCTTTCTTCCCAGTCATTGGTAAATGTCTGGTCGGGGTTTCTTTCTTCCTAGTCATCGGTAAATGTCTGGTCATGGTTTCTTTCTTCCCAGTCATAGGTAAATGTCTGGTCGGGGTTTCTTTCTTCCTAGTCATCGGTAAATGTCTGGTCATGGTTTCTTTCTTCCCAGTCATTGGTAAATGTCTGGTCGGGGTTTCTTTCTTCCTAGTCATCGGTAAATGTCTGGTCATGGTTTCTTTCTTCCCAGTCATTGGTAAATGTCTGGTCGGGGTTTCTTTCTTCCTAGTCATCGGTAAATGTCTGGTCATGGTTTCTTTCTTCCCAGTCATTGGTAAATGTCTGGTCGTGGTTTCTTTCTTCCCAATCATCGGTAAATGTCTTGTCGTGGTTTCTTTCTTCCCAGTCATCGGTAAATGTCTGGTCGTGGTTTCTTTCTTCCCAGTCATCGATAAATGTCTGGTCGTGGTTTCTTTCTTCCCAGTCATCGGTAGATGTCTGGTCGTGGTTTCTATCTTCCCAGTCATCGGTAAATGTCTGGTCGTGGTTTCTTTCTTCCCAGTCATTGGTAAATGTCTGGTCGGGGTTTCTTTCTTCCCAGTCATCGGTAGATGTCTGGTCGTGGTTTCTTTCTTCCCAGTCATTGGTAAATGTCTGGTCGTGGTTTCTTTCTTCCCAGTCATCGGTAAATGTCTGGTCGTGGTTTCTTTCTTCCCAGTCATCGGTAAATTACTGGTCGTGGTTTCTTTCTTCCCAGTCATTGGTAAATGTCTGGTCGTGGTTTCTTTCTTCCCAGTCATCGGTAGATGTTTGGTCGTGGTTTCTTTCTTCCCAGTCATCGGTAAATGTCTGGTTATGGTTTCTTTCTTCCCAGTCATTGGTAAATGTCTGGTCGGGGTTTCTTTCTTCCTAGTCATCGGTAGATGTCTGGTCGTGGTTTCTTTCTTCCCAGTCATTGGTAAATGTCTGGTCGTGGTTTCATTCTTCCCAGTCATCGGTAAATGTCTGGTCGTGGTTTCTTTCTTCCCAGTCATTGGTAAATGTCTAGTCGTGGTTTCTTTCTTCCCAGTCATTGGTAAATGTCTGGTCGTGGTTTATTTCTTCCCAGTCATTGGTAAATGTCTGGTCGTGGTTTCTTTCTTCCCAGTCATTGGTAAATGTCTGGTCATGGTTTCTTTCTTCCTAGTCATTGGTAAATGTCTGGTCGGGGTTTCTTTCTTCCTAGTCATCGGTAAATGTCTGGTCATGGTTTCTTTCTTCCCAGTCATAGGTAAATGTCTGGTCGGGGTTTCTTTCTTCCTAGTCATCGGTAAATGTCTGGTCATGGTTTCTTTCTTCCCAGTCATTGGTAAATGTCTGGTCGGGGTTTCTTTCTTCCTAGTCATCGGTAAATGTCTGGTCATGGTTTCTTTCTTCCCAGTCATTGGTAAATGTCTGGTCGGGGTTTCTTTCTTCCTAGTCATCGGTAAATGTCTGGTCATGGTTTCTTTCTTCCCAGTCATTGGTAAATGTCTGGTCGTGGTTTCTTTCTTCCCAATCATCGGTAAATGTCTTGTCGTGGTTTCTTTCTTCCCAGTCATCGGTAAATGTCTGGTCGTGGTTTCTTTCTTCCCAGTCATCGATAAATGTCTGGTCGTGGTTTCTTTCTTCCCAGTCATCGGTAGATGTCTGGTCGTGGTTTCTTTCTTCCCAGTCATCGGTAAATGTCTGGTCGTGGTTTCTTTCTTCCCAGTCATTGGTAAATGTCTGGTCGGGGTTTCTTTCTTCCCAGTCATCGGTAGATGTCTGGTCGTGGTTTCTTTCTTCCCAGTCATTGGTAAATGTCTGGTCGTGGTTTCTTTCTTCCCAGTCATCGGTAAATGTCTGGTCGTGGTTTCTTTCTTCCCAGTCATCGGTAAATTACTGGTCGTGGTTTCTTTCTTCCCAGTCATTGGTAAATGTCTGGTCGTGGTTTCTTTCTTCCCAGTCATCGGTAGATGTTTGGTCGTGGTTTCTTTCTTCCCAGTCATCGGTAAATGTCTGGTTATGGTTTCTTTCTTCCCAGTCATTGGTAAATGTCTGGTCGGGGTTTCTTTCTTCCTAGTCATCGGTAGATGTCTGGTCGTGGTTTCTTTCTTCCCAGTCATTGGTAAATGTCTGGTCGTGGTTTCATTCTTCCCAGTCATCGGTAAATGTCTGGTCGTGGTTTCTTTCTTCCCAGTCATTGGTAAATGTCTAGTCGTGGTTTCTTTCTTCCCAGTCATTGGTAAATGTCTGGTCGTGGTTTATTTCTTCCCAGTCATTGGTAAATGTCTGGTCGTGGTTTCTTTCTTCCCAGTCATTGGTAAATGTCTGGTCATGGTTTCTTTCTTCCCAGTCATTGGTAAATGTCTGGTCGGGGTTTCTTTCTTCCTAGTCATCGGTAAATGTCTGGTCATGGTTTCTTTCTTCCCAGTCATTGGTAAATGTCTGGTCGGGGTTTCTTTCTTCCTAGTCATCGGTAAATGTCTGGTCATGGTTTCTTTCTTCCCAGTCATTGGTAAATGTCTGGTCATGGTTTCTTTCTTCCCAGTCATTGGTAAATGTCTGGTCGTGGTTTCTTTCTTCCCAGTCATTGGTAAATGTCTGGTCATGGTTTCTTTCTTCCCAGTCATTGGTAAATGTCTGGTCGGGGTTTCTTTCTTCCTAGTCATCGGTAAATGTCTGGTCATGGTTTCTTTCTTCCCAGTCATTGGTAAATGTCTGGTCGGGGTTTCTTTCTTCCTAGTCATCGGTAAATGTCTGGTCATGGTTTCTTTCTTCCCAGTCATTGGTAAATGTCTGGTCGGGGTTTCTTTCTTCCTAGTCATCGGTAAATGTCTGGTCATGGTTTCTTTCTTCCCAGTCATTGGTAAATGTCTGGTCGGGGTTTCTTTCTTCCTAGTCATCGGTAGATGTCTGGTCGTGGTTTCTTTCTTCCCAGTCATTGGTAAATGTCTGGTCATGGTTTCTTTCTTCCCAGTCATTGGTAAATGTCTGGTCGTGGTTTCTTTCTTCCCAGTCATTGGTAAATGTCTAGTCGTGGTTTCTATCTTCCCAGTCATTGGTAAATGTCTGGTCGTGGTTTCTTTCTTCCCAGTCATTGGTAAATGTCTGGTCGTGGTTTCTTTCTTCCCAGTCATCGGTAGATGTCTGGTCGTGGTTTCTTTCTTCCCAGTCATCGGTAAATGTCTGGTCGTGGTTTCTTTCTTCCCAGTCATCGGTAAATGTCTGGTCGTGGTTTCTTTCTTCCCAGTCATCGGTAAATGTCTGGTCGTGGTTTCTTTCTTCCCAGTCACCGGTAGATGTCTGGTCGTGGTTTCTTTCTTCCTAGTCATCGGTAAATGTCTGGTCGTGGTTTCTTTCTTCCCAGTCATTGGTAAATGTCTGGTCGGGGTTTCTTTCTTCCCAGTCATCGGTAGATGTCTGGTCGTGGTTTCTTTCTTCCCAGTCATTGGTAAATGTCTTGTCGTGGTTTCTTTTTTCCCAGTTATTGGTAAATGTCTGGTCGTGGTTTCTTTCTTCCCAGTCATTGGTAAATGTCTGGTCGTGGTTTCTTTCTTCCCAGTCATTGGTAAATGTCTGGTCGTGGTTTCTTTCTTCCCAATCATCGGTAGATGTCTAGTCATAGTTTCTTTCTTCCCAGTCATCGGTAGATGTCTGGTCGTGGTTTCTTTCTTCCCAGTCATTGGTAATTGTCTGGTCGTGGTTTCTTTCTTCCCAGTCATCGGTAAATGTCTGGTGGTGGTTTCTTTCTTCCCAGTCATTGGTAAATGTCTGGTCGGGGTTTCTTTCTTCCCAGTCATCGGTAGATGTCTGGTCGTGGTTTCTTTCTTCCCAGTCATTGGTAAATGTCTGGTCGTGGTTTCTTTCTTCCCAGTCATCGGTAAATGTCTGGTCGTGGTTTCTTTCTTCCCAGTCATCGGTAAATTACTGGTCGTGGTTTCTTTCTTCCCAGTCATTGGTAAATGTCTGGTCGTGGTTTCTTTCTTCCCAGTCATCGGTAGATGTTTGGTCGTGGTTTCTTTCTTCCCAGTCATCGGTAAATGTCTGGTTATGGTTTCTTTCTTCCCAGTCATTGGTAAATGTCTGGTCGGGGTTTCTTTCTTCCTAGTCATCGGTAGATGTCTGGTCGTGGTTTCTTTCTTCCCAGTCATTGGTAAATGTCTGGTCGTGGTTTCATTCTTCCCAGTCATCGGTAAATGTCTGGTCGTGGTTTCTTTCTTCCCAGTCATTGGTAAATGTCTAGTCGTGGTTTCTTTCTTCCCAGTCATTGGTAAATGTCTGGTCGTGGTTTATTTCTTCCCAGTCATTGGTAAATGTCTGGTCGTGGTTTCTTTCTTCCCAGTCATTGGTAAATGTCTGGTCATGGTTTCTTTCTTCCCAGTCATTGGTAAATGTCTGGTCGGGGTTTCTTTCTTCCTAGTCATCGATAAATGTCTGGTCATGGTTTCTTTCTTCCCAGTCATTGGTAAATGTCTGGTCGGGGTTTCTTTCTTCCTAGTCATCGGTAAATGTCTGGTCATGGTTTCTTTCTTCCCAGTCATTGGTAAATGTCTGGTCATGGTTTCTTTCTTCCCAGTCATTGGTAAATGTCTGGTCGTGGTTTCTTTCTTCCCAGTCATTGGTAAATGTCTGGTCATGGTTTCTTTCTTCCCAGTCATTGGTAAATGTCTGGTCGGGGTTTCTTTCTTCCTAGTCATCGGTAAATGTCTGGTCAAGGTTTCTTTCTTCCCAGTCATTGGTAAATGTCTGGTCGGGGTTTCTTTCTTCCTAGTCATCGGTAAATGTCTGGTCATGGTTTCTTTCTTCCCAGTCATTGGTAAATGTCTGGTCGGGGTTTCTTTCTTCCTAGTCATCGGTAGATGTCTGGTCGTGGTTTCTTTCTTCCCAGTCATTGGTAAATGTCTGGTCATGGTTTCTTTCTTCCCAGTCATTGGTAAATGTCTGGTCGTGGTTTCTTTCTTCCCAGTCATTGGTAAATGTCTAGTCGTGGTTTCTATCTTCCCAGTCATTGGTAAATGTCTGGTCGTGGTTTCTTTCTTCCCAGTCATTGGTAAATGTCTGGTCGTGGTTTCTTTCTTCCCAGTCATCGGTAGATGTCTGGTCGTGGTTTCTTTCTTCCCAGTCATCGGTAAATGTCTGGTCGTGGTTTCTTTCTTCCCAGTCATCGGTAAATGTCTGGTCGTGGTTTCTTTCTTCCCAGTCATCGGTAAATGTCTGGTCGTGGTTTCTTTCTTCCCAGTCACCGGTAGATGTCTGGTCGTGGTTTCTTTCTTCCTAGTCATCGGTAAATGTCTGGTCGTGGTTTCTTTCTTCCCAGTCATTGGTAAATGTCTGGTCGGGGTTTCTTTCTTCCCAGTCATCGGTAGATGTCTGGTCGTGGTTTCTTTCTTCCCAGTCATTGGTAAATGTCTTGTCGTGGTTTCTTTTTTCCCAGTTATTGGTAAATGTCTGGTCGTGGTTTCTTTCTTCCCAGTCATTGGTAAATGTCTGGTCGTGGTTTCTTTCTTCCCAGTCATTGGTAAATGTCTGGTCGTGGTTTCTTTCTTCCCAATCATCGGTAGATGTCTAGTCATAGTTTCTTTCTTCCCAGTCATCGGTAGATGTCTGGTCGTGGTTTCTTTCTTCCCAGTCATTGGTAATTGTCTGGTCGTGGTTTCTTTCTTCCCAGTCATCGGTAAATGTCTGGTGGTGGTTTCTTTCTTCCCAGTCATTGGTAAATGTCTGGTCGTGGTTTCTTTCTTCCCAGTGATTGGTAAATGTCTGGTCCTGGTTTCTTTCTTCCCAGTCATCGGTAAATGTCTGGTCGTGGTTTCTTTCTTCCTAGAGATTGGTAAATGTCTGGTCGTGGTTTCTTTCTCCCCAGTCATCGGTAGATGTCTGGTCGTGGTTTATTTCTTCCCAGTCATCGGTAAATGTCTGGTCGTGGTTTCTTTCTTCCCAATCATTGGTAAATGTCTGGTCGTGGTTTCTTTCTTCCCAGTCATTGGTAAATGTCTGGTCGTGGTTTCTTTCTTCCCAGTCATCGGTAGATGTCTGGTCGTGGTTTCTTTCTTCCCAGTCATCGGTAAATGTCTGGTCGTGGTTTCTTTCTTCCCAGTCATTGGTAAATGTCTGGTCGTGGTTTCTTTCTTCCCAATCATCGGTAAATGTCTGGTCATAGTTTATTTCTTCCCAGTCATCGGTAGATGTCTGGTCGTGGTTTCTTTCTTCCCAGTCATTGGTACATGTCTGGTGGTGGTTTCTTTCTTCCCAGTTATAGGTAGATGTCTGGTCGTGGTTTCTTTCTTCCCAGTCATCGGTAGATGTCTGGTCGTGGTTTCTTTCTTCCCAGTCATTGGTAAATGTCTGGTCGTGGTTTCTTTCTCCCCAGTCATTGGTAAATGTCTGGTCGTGGTTTTTTTCTTCCCAGTCATTGGTAAATGTCTGGTCGTGGTTTCTTTCTTCCCAGTCATCGGTAGATGTCTGGTCGTGGTTTCTTTCTTCCCAGTCATCGGTAGATGTCTGGTCGTGGTTTCTTTCTTCCCAGTCATCGGTAAATGTCTGGTCGTGGTTTCTTTCTTCCCAGTCATCGGTAGATGTCTGGTCGTGGTTTCTTTCTTCCCAGTCATCGGTAGATGTCTGGTCGTGGTTTCTTTCTTCCCAGTCATTGGTAAATGTCTGGTCATGGTTTCTTTCTTCCTAGTCATTGGTAAATGTCTGGTCGTGGTTTCTTTCTTCCCAGTCATTGGTAAATGTCTAGTCGTGGTTTCTTTCTTCCCAGTCATTGGTAAATGTCTGGTCGTGGTTTCTTTCTTCCCAGTCATTGGTAAATGTCTGGTCGTGGTTTCTTTCTTCCCAGTCATCGGTAGATGTCTGGTCGTGGTTTCTTTCTTCCCAGTCATCGGTAAATGTCTGGTCGTGGTTTCTTTCTTCCCAGTCATCGGTAAATGTCTGGTCGTGGTTTCTTTCTTCCCAGTCATCCGTAAATGTCTGGTCGTGGTTTCTTTCTTCCCAGTCATCGGTAGATGTCTGGTCGTGGTTTCTTTCTTCCTAGTCATCGGTAAATGTCTGGTCGTGGTTTCTTTCTTCCCAGTCATTGGTAAATGTCTGGTCGGGGTTTCTTTCTTCCCAGTCATCGGTAGATGTCTGGTCGTGGTTTCTTTCTTCCCAGTCATTGGTAAATGTCTGGTCGTGGTTTCTTTCTTCCCAGTCATTGGTAAATGTCTGGTCGTGGTTTCTTTCTTCCCAGTCATTGGTAAATGTCTGGTCGTGGTTTCTTTCTTCCCAGTCATTGGTAAATGTCTGGTCGTGGTTTCTTTCTTCCCAATCATCGGTAGATGTCTGGTCATAGTTTCTTTCTTCCCAGTGATCGGTAGATGTCTGGTCGTGGTTTCTTTCTTCCCAGTCATTGGTAATTGTCTGGTCGTGGTTTCTTTCTTCCCAGTTGTCGCATCCGCGAAAAAACAACCGGTGGGCTAAAACAAAAACAACACAGAGCCGCCACTGCGCGTTATTTATCCCAAAATAGGGAAAGGAAACGCTCAGAGAAACCTGGAAAAAGCATGGTCTCGCGACCAAAGAGAAAGGGTAAGGGAGTCGGTTACGCAAGGGGAAGGTATTAGCACCCCTCACGTCCGTCGTACTCGACGGGATCCACGTTCTAAAATAATGAATAGGTTGCTAAAACATCACACACACACACACAGGGAACGCAGGTGGGGTTAAGAGAAGGGAGCTCGATAGGACATCGCATCCTATGCCTACATATCTCGTCTGGAACGAGAATCAGAGCCACTGTAGTTCGGCTTACGCACGCCAAACAACACACGCACAAACAGATGGCAAACATGGAGCCCGACAACCACTCGATGGAATTACGTCAGCATCCGAACCAAAACACACTCAAAAGGGCAAACGTGGAGCCCGATAGCCAATCACTGGACTTACGTCAGCATCCGAACCAAAACACACAATCAGATAACAAGCAAACACACACAAAAAAGAAAAAGGTTGCCCGGAGTGGTCTCGCACGACCACCTGCCTACATACCTCGTCTGGAACAAGGATCAGGGCGATGTAGTTCCCCCTCAAGGGAAAGAAAATCTAGCCAGAAACCAAGGGAAGACACACTACCAGGGAGCTGGACTCAAGCCTAGTGTTGTCATGCATCATTACCCTAAGTTGAGGTTTCTACCTACTTGCACAACTGCAAGCTAATCCTATCCAGGAAGAAAGCAAGCATACAAGCATACAAGCAAACAAATATTCACAAAGCACACACTATAACCAGTCAAGTGGGCTCAAACAATGGGTTTGACTGCCGAAGCAAGTCGTCTGTACATGGGTATTATTCGCTCTTAACCTTGCCATTACGAGGCTAAGGTGAAGCAGATGAAAAGGTGAAGTGAAGATTAGACTTCACAGCTCTTATCCCTGACCAGGGAGAGCTTCTGACAAAGGAGCGTGGGTCCAGAATGGAGGGACCCTTCTACGCTCAAAGACTCTGACACAACTGTACAAAGTACAAGATCTTGGGTTTGTGTCCCAATGCATCAACACACAGCCGTGTGAGCAGAGGGACGACTCAACAAAATAGTGGGGGATAGATTGCATATCCCTTGGCTTCCACCAATTGCCTTAATCAAGGACTTCACCTGCTTGGGCACAATATTAAACAATCACAAACATCGCCTCTTAAGGAGGACTTCAGACATTTTGCCCGGCCAAGTAACAGGCCGGGTCTCCCAGACTACATGAAGAATAGAAGTCCTACCTCAAGCGGTTTAAAAACCAAGCAGCAGCAAGCAAGTTCTTAAAGAACTGTAAGCAACTAAATGTACCTGAAATCAATCAAGTATCATCAGTACTTAGACAGACAAACAATAAACAGCAAATGTTAATCAGTTAATCTGTACAAACAACACAGGTTAATGCACACAAAAGCAAGCTATAAGCTCAAGCTCAAGCTTCACAACCTACAAAACAAATTCATGTTAGTTCTCAACATCAAACAATCTCAATTTAATTGACTTGAAGCATTCTCCTTAAGCATTGTGCATTTCATCCTGAAAAGTCAAACCAAATGTGAGAAACTAGACCACTAGGCCAAGCCTAGGGTCCAAAAGGGAGAAAAAATTCTAAACAGCAAGGGATTCTCAACCAAAACCAAATTAACACAAATAGAAAACAAATGCAATTGATCCCATACTCATATCATTCACCACATTCATTTTATGACCAAAACAAGTCAAACTAGGTCAAATGCAACATCCAATGTCCAAACAGAATAACTTCAATCAAAATCATACCAAAACAATTCCAAATATCCTCAAATAATTCACACCTAAACAGGACATATCCAAGGTATAGCATGTCAATTTTCAGCTCAATTGGACAAAAGGAACTAGGTTAATGAAAATCAAGAAATCCAGACACAATTATTCAAGCTAATTCATAGCATCAACACATGCATTCACTTCAAAAATTCATAAATCAATGAAATCAATTAAGAAATGAATGGGACCAAAACAGTGATGTCCTACAATGTATCTACAACAAGCATACCAAATTTCACATTCATCCAAAACCATATGAGAATTTCACACAAGATATACAAACATGTGTCCTATAAGCTTGCACAATGAACATACAGAGAAGAAAAATATCAATCAAATTGAAAATGCCATAGAAAAATCCAGAAAAATTCACCTAACATCTCAACATGTCAATAATCATCCATGCAAAATTTCAATCCAATCCAACAATCATAGGCCATGCAAATAAATCCAGAAAGTTGACCTAGCTAGGTGTGACACAAATTGTCACACCTAGATTCAAAAAATCATATCTCAAACATCAAGTATCCAAAAATCACAAAATTTACATGGAAATCACCATCAACATGTCTAGAATGAGCTCAAAAAATTTCAGGAATTTCTTTTAATGTATGAGCATTTCACAATGAAAATGGCAACATGTATACAATTGTGACACATTCTACAAACCCTAGGCTCATTATTTTTCCATCCATGCAAAAAAAAATCCAAAAATGTCCATTAAATTCTACACAATTTCATGAGTATGGCACAAAAAGTTTCACCAAAATTGGATGATTTTTGAATCAATTATGAATTTTTGAAGATCATAGCACAAAATAATAAAATGAAAAGAAAATAAAATGGAATAATTAATTAAATAATGCTGGCAATGGCATTTTTGAAATTAACTTGAACATCCTCAAAACGGCGCCGTTTTGAGCGCGGGAACGAAATGTTCCTATTGGCCAGGCTTGGAGGCAAACAACAATTTCAAATGGCCAGGCGAATTACAAGATCAAACGCATCTTATTTCCAGAAAATCAACAACAACTTCATCGTTTTTCCAGAATTTTGCAAGAACTCAAGAACATCAAATCTCCATGAAAATCCACAATCTCATAGTCATTGGAAAGGTCTAAGTGTGTGGAGTCCAAATATCATCATCAAATTATCCAGAATTTCACATACACTACGAATCGATTGAATTAGGTTTTGATCTCAAATCTTTGAATCAACATAACTTATCCTATGGTTCGCCATTTCCAAAACTAAAGGCATCATGATAATCTATGTCAAACACACTACAAAACGCATACAACAATTAACAAAATCATGAGATTCGATTTGGCACCTTAATTCGAAGGCAGTGTTGAATCGTGATGTTTTGGCTCGAAATTCCTCCAAACAGATGAAGTATGATGTTCAGCAAAGTAATTGGAGAAGATAGAACAGCTCGAGAATGCTCCAATTATGAGAAATTGAAATTTGCCATTGATGAACTCCTTTGCAACAGTCGCGGATTTGGAGTTGTTAGCAATGAATTTGTCCAAACAGATGAAGATCCACCTTCATAGAGCACGAAGCAAGAAGAAATTCACAAAATGATGAAGAATTGGGAGAGTTTGGATGAACTTTTCTCTTGAATGTTCTTGAGAAATTTGGAGAGTTTGGAGGGAAAAGTGGTTGCAATTTCTTGTGAATTGTGATTGTGATCAAAGTTAGTTACAATTAGGCATTTATATTTCAGCTTAATCCATCCTTAATCATCCAATTAGCAAAAGTGCAAGTGATTAGCAAAATGTCATTTTCAAAGCAAGGGCAAAAATGCCATTTCACAATAGGCCCTGTGACAGCTCATTGACAGCTCACACACTCTCAAAATGACATGTGTGATGTGTTGCAACTTGTCCCATGGTCATTGGTTGTGTATTTTGCATTTTCACTATGCCATGGCAATTTGTATACTTTTCAAGTGCAATTCACAAGTGACTTAACCAAATAATGAACCTCAACATGTTATGACCATTCAAACAATTTCCAATTGGCATATGTGAGGTGTTGCAAAAATCCCCATGCCAAAATTCTCATTATTTCTCAAGTTGGACCATTTTGCCCTTGGATCTTTAACTATACACTTGAAAATTGACTTTTTGCATTGACCATTTTTGATGAATTCCAATTATGCACCATGAAAGTACATGTCAAATGGAGTTTGCACATAAAAAGATCTCTCAATTTGGACACTCCATGTGGAAGTTATGCCCCTCTGATTATGGGTCATTTTTGAAATTGAATGGACCACAACTTGCCAACCATACATGGGATTTTTAAGTTCTTGGACTTTTTGGAAAGGTGAGACCAAGATCTACAACTTTCATGTTGAACAAATTTTCATTTGAAGCTTCCTTGGACATGTAATTTTGTAGTCAAAAACTTTCCATTTTTGGAAACTTCTATTACAAGTCACTTTCTATTTTTGGCAATTTATGTCCTGACTTGATTTTCCTCATTCTTGAGCTTTGACATGTCAAATAACACTTGTTTCAACATGAATGAAGTGTATCCAACTCTCTCCTACCTCCAAATCCATGAAATCATGCACAGTTGACCACAGTTGACTTTTTCAACTGACAGATGAATTTGGCAATGCATTGATCAAACTGAGCTCCAATCTCCTAATGAAATGGCCCAAGGGTGAAACCCTAGCCTCAATTAACTTAATAAAACCATAGAATGATCTCCACATACATTATAGACCCCATCTCCTGATTATGCCCTGATTGGCCCAATGCAACTGATTAGGGTTGACCAGTGGTCAAAACCCTAATCTCAAGGAATATGCTCCAACACTTGAATCTTCTTGGATGATATCAAGACCCTGATGATGATGATGAATCATTTCAAACAAGATAAGGACCAATCTCCTTGAGAATCACAAAACCCTAATCTGGACCCCCACATCCTCAGATGATCAAGGACCAGTCCAATGAAACCCTAGCTTGCACTTTGACTTCCTCATCTTCTGACCAAGACTTGGGAGAATGGCTTGCACAATGTAACCACATGATATGCAATATGCAATGCCTAATGACCTAAAAATGATATGTAATATGTTATGCTAGTCCCAAGAGAGGAGGGCAAATTTTGAGGTGTTACAGCTGCCCCTATTCAATCCACTGTGAACCTGTCGATATGAATAGCCTCGGCTTTCAGATGATCAGGATGAAGAGTGATTGAATACCAAGAACAGACGAACAATTTGCACTCTGATGGGAAATAATTAACAACGCCTGTCAGAATCGGCGAAGAAGCAATCTCAAAGAAAAATCCGTCTGGAACGGAGAAAGTCGGCCTAATCACCGAAACAGCAACGTCGACCTGGATACCAAAATAAATGGTAAAGCAGGGATAACCACGGCCTGAACACCACACATCCGCTGGGGATTATATTTCTTTTTGATTTTATGCTTTTCTTGAACCCCGAAATTTTCTTTTGCGCTTTTTTCCATTTTCTTGAACCCTGAAATTTTCTCTTGCGCAAATGATCCTCAGATCACCGCATTTGAACCCCTTTCTCCTGTTTGCCAAAATAATGAACCCCATTCTTCGATTTGAACCCCAGTCGCCTGAAGATGACTCGCAATCGTCAATGTGAACCCCGTTCTCCAGAAAATGCCGCAACATCTCCTTTTCTCCATTTGAACCCCATCTCCAGAAAATGCCTCAACATCTTCTTTTCTCCGTTTGAACCCCAATCTCCAATCTCTCGTGATAATTCCGTTGGCAACGTCGGAAATAACACCAAACACCACTCTGAGGGCGACATGCCAGAGGGTATACCTTCACACAAGGAAGGTAGCATGTGTATCTCTTCCTCAGAAGACACCTATAACGACCTCCATCAGCCTCAGCCAGAGTCTAAGGTGACACATGAACAGAAGATAATCCTAAGGACCTCATCCTGGATACAATCTTCAACTCCAATCTTCATTTGAACCCCAGAAAATGCCTCAGCATATACTCCTCTCTGATTGAACCCCGATCTCCAGAAAATGTCGCAACACTTCCCTTTCTTCATTTGAACCCCATCTCCAGAAAATGCCTCAACATTTCCCTTTCTCCATTTGAACCCCGGAAAATGCCTCAGCATATACTCCTCTCTGATTGAACCCCGATCTCCAGAAAATGTCGCAACACTTCCCTTTCTTCATTTGAACCCCATCTCCAGAAAATGCCTCAACATTTCCCTTTCTCCATTTGAACCCCGGAATCGCGCTGATCGCGTAACGTCTTCTGATATTATTTCCATCTCTGTCCGACGGAAATATTTCCTCCAATATCGCACTACTGGGGAACACTGCTGATCTGACGTCATGATACAAAACTCCTCAGAGTAACACTTTCAACCATCTGATGAAACCAAAGCTTCAAACGGTAATCACGACTTGAATCGCGCTGATCGCGTAACCTTTCCATCTCTGCCCGACGGAAAAACTCCTCCAGTATCGCACTACTGGGGAAATACCTTTGATCAAATTATACGGCTAAACTCCTCGGAGTAACACCTTCATTGTCTGGCAAAAACCACTTCTCAAACGGTAACCACGGCTTGAGACTAGCTTGTGCTTGCAATATGATGCATGATTGATTTTTCTGCGTAATGCTCCATAATTATGGAAATGCTACGCGCTTTATTATTTTTCTATGCAATATGCTATGCTATTTTTTCATGATGAATGTATAAAAAGGTATCCCCCTCAAGGGACTCTGCTGAGGAGCACGAGACACTCTGTTGAGGAACTCGTCAATACTCCAATCTCCACCCTGCTAGGGAATAAGCACTGCTACTGGGAAAAGGTAACCCTTGCCGGGGAAGAACCTGCTTTGCACCCAATCCGCTCGAGAAACTGCTGGGTATAAGCACCACCAACGCTCTGTGGGGATACCACAGTTTTTGACTTGCTGAGGATATCAATCCCAACTCTGCTTCAAGAAACCCTCACAGATACCTGACGACTTCACTGGGAAAATGCTTACATATACTCTGCCGGGAAACAGCCACCTTCAGGCCTGGCGACTGGGGAAAGCATCAATTTGACACCTGCTGGGGATAACCATCCTGACCCTACTAGGGGAAACGAAATCCACTCCGCTGGGGACAACCCCCGCAATCCACACGTAGAATCAACTCAGCTGGGGATGCAAAAATCCGTCTGTTACAGAAACTCGTCCAATCCACTAGTAGGATGAACACTGCTGGAGATATATTTCATTGAAACCCGCTCCACTCGGGGAGTAGCAACCTTCTGGCCTGGCTGCTAAGGAAACACCGTTGTAAACCTGCCAGGGATAACCATCTCGACTCGGCTGGGGAAGTCACAGATCTGGAATCTGCTGGGGAGTTTGGTCCTCATCACTCTGCTTGGGGACCTAGCTGGAAAAATGAGAAAAGTCGGTACAGAACACCCGTCGACTCGTCGAACCACGGTATCCAACTCCCAATCTCTTATCAGCTTTCCACTTTTGAGAACTCCCAGACTCGTCTGGACCTTTTCTGCTCCATCATCTTGTATTCCAAATCGCTCCGCGCTCGACGAGAAACGTACTCTTGGGATTTATACATACTTTTCAATCTTCCGACTTTGAAGAGTCTTCTTGATTAATTTCAAAGGTCGTCGGACGTCTCGCGTCGTCTCTTCCTACCGTCCTCCTCTAGGGAATTTCTACAAACTTTCAAACCTTCCGATTTTGAAGAGTCTTCTTGATTATCATCAAGGATCGTCGTACGTCTCATCGTCTTCGTCATCCCTTCATACATTCGTCCCTGAGCGAACTCTCTGGGGATTTACTTTTGACAACAGCTTCCACATCACAACCTGCAAGTGAGTGAAAAATATCTAACAATTCCTGCAAAACAGATCGTTAGATAAAACCGTGCCCCAGGCGTGTCAAGATTTCAACACTTGGGTCACTCAACCTTCCAAATAAGATTTCAAGTTTCCAATCTTATAAACATGCATTGGAAGGGACCTGTATGTCTTAAAATGCAACATTCTTTATCAAAAATATTGGATGTTTTTGCAATCAAAGCGGTAATGAAAACAAAAACAAAATTATTTGACTGAATATGCATTTTATTGATTTGAAAAGTGTGTGGCTCAAGTTGAGCAATACAAAGGAAGCAATTCCTGAAAAGAGGTAATTGCGCACAAAAGGAAAAATCTATCCTAATGGCAATGTGAAACCCGTGATCTCATCGAGTTCCAACTCGGTTACACCCCATATGTCCTCAGACTCTCCGTGCTTTCTGCCTTCTGAACAAGACGATTCCAACTGATCCCTACCGGGTATTATCCATGATGCTTTAACCAAAGCGCAAACGATCATGCTAGACGCAGTTGTTCGTTTCAATCCCTCTTTTGCCTGGACCGCCCTTTCGGGTTTTCAGTCCATCGGGAACCCTTTTTTGCCCAAGTCGCCTTTTCAGGTTTTCGACTTGCCGGGTGTACATTTTTTCATTTTATCCCTAATTTTTGCCCGAACCTTTCTTTCTGTTTTTGGTTCGCCAGGATGCCCATTTTTGCCTGGACTATTTTATTCTTTTCGTCCAGCGGGTCTCTTTACACGAAGTGTTTTTTAACTGCGTCCACATTCACAGGGGATGGAAAATCCTCGCCATCCATGGTCGTTAGCAACAAGGCTCCGCCAGAGAAAACCTTCTTGACCACGAACGGACCTTCATAATTTGGCGTCCATTTGCCCCTTCGATCGTTTTGAGGAGGAAGGATCCTTTTCAGCACCATATCACCTACGTGATATACCCGAGGTCGCACCTTTCTGTCAAAAGCACGCTTCATCCTTTGCTGGTATAACTGCCCATGACAAATGGCTGCTAGCCTCTTTTCCTCTATCAGGCTCAACTCTTCATACCGGGTCCTTATCCATTTAGCCTCTTGCAACTTGACATCCATCAGGACTCTCAAAGAGGGAATCTGAACCTCAACCGGTAATACAGCCTCCATTCCATATACCAATGAGAAAGGAGTTGCCCCAGTAGATGTACGTACCGACGTTCGATACCCATGCAATGCAAACGGCAACATCTCATGCCAATCTTTGTAGGTCACAACCATTTTCTGCACAATCTTCTTGATATTCTTGTTGGCTGCCTCAACCGCCCCATTCATCTTCGGACGATAAGGAGAAGAATTATGATGCTCGATCTTGAATTCCCGGCACAGTTCTGCCATCATCTTATTGTTCAAATTAGAACCATTATCAGTAATGATTCTCTCGGGAACCCCATATCTGCAAATGATGTCTCTCTTGAGAAACCTGGCCACAACCTGCTTCGTCACGTTCGTATAAGAGGCTGCTTCAACCCACTTGGTGAAGTAATCAATAGCCACTAATATGAACCGATGCCCGTTCGAAGCTGTAGGCTCAATCTTTCCAATCATATCAATGCCCCACATAGCAAACGGCCATGGAGACGACATTAAGCTCAAAGGATTTGGAGGCACGTGCACCTTGTCAGCATAAATCTGGCATTTATGACACTTCCGCACGAAATTAAAACATTGGGCCTCCATTGTCATCCAATAATAACCCGCTCTCAGCAACTTCTTTACCATTGCATTCCCACTGGCATGGGTACCGAACGATCCCTCATGAACCTCTTTCATCAATTGGCTTGCTTCTTTATCATCAACACATCTTAGCAAGACCCAATCAAAGTTCCTCTTATACAAAACCCCATCCTTATTCAGGTAGAACACCATGGCTAACCTCCGCAGAGTCTTTCGGTCCTTTTTCGATGCCCCCTCAGGATACTCTTGAGTCTCAAGATAGCGCTTGATATCATAATACCACGGCTTCTCATCATCAGACGCTGTATCAACAACAAACACATAAGCCGGCCTATCCAAACGTCCAACCTCAACACTGGGGAACTGATTCCACCACTGCACCTTAATCAAGGCGGCTAGAGTAGCCAAAGCATCTGCCAAAGGATTCTCCTCTCTAGGCACATGATGCATCTTCACCTTGGTGAAAAACGTCAACAATCTCCTCGTATAATCTCGGTACGGCACTAAATGAGACTGATGCGTATACCATTTTCCGTTAACCTGATTTATCACCAGAGCTGAATCTCCATATATGACAAGGTTCTTGATTCTCAAATCAATCGCCTCCTCAATCCCCAATATGCAAGCTTCATATTCAGCTACGTTGTTGGTGCACTCAAATGTTAGCCGGGCAGCAAAAGGAATGTGGGATCCCTTCGGCGTAACCAAAACAGCACCAACACCACTTCCATTCACGTTAACGGCCCCATCAAACATCAGAATCCATTCGGATTCAGGGTCAGGCCCCTCCTCCGGGATTGGTTCCTCACAATCTTTCAATTTGAGAAACATGATGTCCTCATCAGGGAATTCAAACTTCATCGGTTGATAATCCTCAATGGGTTGCTGGGCAAGGTAATCAGACAATACACTCCCTTTGATCGCCTTCTGAGAGGTATATTGTATATCATATTCAGTCAAAATCATTTGCCACCTCGCAACCCGTCCGGTTAATGCTGGCTTCTCAAAAATGTACTTGATTGGATCCATCTTGGAAATCAATAAAGTGGTATGAACCAGCATATACTGCCTTAGTCGGCGAGCAGCCCAGACCAAAGCACAACAAGTTTTCTCGAGCAGTGAATATCTAGTTTCACAGTCGGTAAACTTTTTGCTAAGGTAATATATGGCATGCTCTTTTCGACCAGACTCGTCATGCTGCCCCAATACACAACCCATAGACCCCTCGAGGACTGTCAGGTACATAATTAACGGTCTTCCCTCCACAGGAGGCATCAGAATCGGAGGCTCCTGCAAATACTCTTTTATTTTTTCAAATGCCGCTTGGCAATCATTATTCCACCTGACCGTTTGATCTTTTCTTAACAATTTGAATATTGGTTCACACGTGGCTGTTAGGTGAGATATGAACCGTGAAATGTAGTTCAATCTACCTAAGAAACCACGAACCTCCTTCTCTGTTCTCGGTTCAGGCATTTCTCTTATCGCTTTTACTTTTGCAGGATCGACCTCGATTCCTTTCTCACTTACAATGAACCCCAGCAATTTACCGGACCGCACTCCGAACGTGCACTTGTTCGGATTCAACCTCAGTCTGAACTGTCTCAGCCGGTCAAACAACTTGGCCAGATCTACCAAATGTCCCTCTTCCGTTTGGGACTTTGCTATCATGTCATCAACATAGCATTCAATTTCATGATGAATCATATCATGAAACAAAGTCACCATGGCTCTCTGATAAGTAGCACCGGCGTTCTTGAGACCGAATGGCATCACCTTGTAACAAAAAGTTCCCCACGGTGTAATGAACGTTGTTTTCTCCATATCATCTGGCGACATTTTGATTTGATTATAGCCAGAAAAGCCATCCATGAAGGAAAACACCGAGAATTGAGCTGTATTGTCTACCAACACATCAATGTGAGGTAACGGAAAATCATCCTTCGGACTAGCTCTATTCAGATCTCGGTAGTCCACACACATTCTCACTTTCCCATCTTTCTTCGGGACTGGCACAATGTTCGCAACCCATGGCGGATAATTAGTGACAGCAAGGAAACCAGCGTCCCACTGCTTCTGCACTTCCTCTTTGATTTTCATTGCCATATCAGGTCGAGTTCTGCGCAACTTCTGCTTCACTGGAGGACAATCTGTTCTCAACGGTAGCTTGTGCACAACGATATCGGTATCCAACCCTGGCATATCTTGATAAGACCAGGCGAAGATGTCGACATACTCTTTCAACAATGCCACCATTCTGCTCTTGACACTTGCCTCCAAAGCAGCCCCGATTTTCACTTCTTTCTTGACCTCATCGGTACCCAGATTTACGACCTCAATCGGCTCTTCATGCGGCTGAATCACCTTCTCCTCCTGTTTTAACAACCTGGCTAATTCCCCTGGCAGTTCACAATCTTCTTCGTCTTCTTCTTCAGCAAGATAGATCGGATTGTCGAAGTCATACAAGGGTGTAACAGGATTGTTATCAATGAGATCCGGAGAGGAATCGCATCTGCATGAATGTTGATTCATGCATTGCTTTAGAACCGGTGTGAGACAAATTGAAAAGAAAAATGAAAACATTGCCATTTTTATTTTGTTTTTATTTTTAAACTGCAAAAATAAATGAAAAACAGGGAACACCGCTTTTAACTAAAAAACATCCTTTTATTTATGATGCGAATCTGCAAATTTAAACATGAGGTGGCCCTTACAATGGACCATTACGTGTCGGGCAACACATAAGGCTTTCATGCATATAAAATGAAAACAAGAAAATATTACTCTTCAAGGAGAGTGACCCGGATGATCTTTTCAGCCTTCCAGTTCTGGATTCCCATCCCTGGTGCACACGGCTTTATCCATTGGTCCATGTCGCAGTCACTATCAGCATCTTCACTCATCATGCAAATGTGATCCGGATCCAGCATTCCGGCGCTTGTAAAGGTTACTGACGTACGACGTCCTCTGCCTTGCCCTGAGCCTCGGCCTGGCTGATACCCAACTCCAAATCGGTCCTTCTTCTCAGGGACCTCCATCATTCTGCCCCAACCAGGAGCCTCTCCACTTTTAACCACCTCGGTGGCCTGCTTGTATGAAGCGATGGACGGTTTCTCTTCTTCCTTGGCAAACAGAGCATTCTCCACCTTAACGGTTTCGAAAGCCTGACTGGGGGTCTCCCAGATCTCACCATCCATCTCCACGTATTTGAAAGAAGACAGGTGGCTGACAAATATGTCCTCTTCTCCGCACACAGTGACGACTTGACCTTCCCAGATGTACTTTAGCTTCTGGTGCAAAGTCGAGGTAACTGCTCCCGCAGCATGGATCCATGGCCTACCCAACAAGCAACTGTATGCCGGCTGAATATCCATGACATAGAAAGTTGACTTGAACACCTCAGGTCCAATCTTTACTGGCAGCTCTACCTCCCCGAATACAGCCCGCTTCGACCCATCAAAAGCCCGTACAATCAAATCAGTCGGGGTCAAAATCAACCCATCACCATTAAGCTTCGCCAGAGCCTTCTTTGGCAACACATTTAAAGAGGAGCCGGTGTAACACCCCGATAATAATAAAATAATTATTTGAATTGAGTTAATAATTTAATTATTAATTAATTAAATAATTGGAAATTTTATTATTATTATTATTTTTGAATTATTATTATTTTGGAATAATAATTATTATTTGGAATATATAAGTTGGAATAATGAAAGTCCCAATTTTTGGAAAAAGGTTTTTCACGTGAAAAGGAAAAAGGAGACAGAACGTGGAAAAGGGCAAAAAGAGAAACAGAAGAAGCGATCGTGAAAGAGGCAGAGCAAGGGCTGAAGGGTGAAGAGAGAAGAGCTTGAAGCTTGAGATTCGTCGATTAATCAGGTAAGGGGGGTTTATCTCGATTAATGGGTATTATGGGATGATATGTGATGGGTAGTAATAAGCTGTTAATTTGACCCTAATTGGGATTGTTGATATTGAAAATGATGTTGGATAAACTGTGTTAAAGACTGTAATTGAACCCGTAAATGAGTGTGTCGTAATTTACTGGACGTAGAGCTTTTTACGGAATTGGATTCGGAGGTCCGGAAGTCCTCCAACAGCGGAAAATGCGGAGAATTCTGCTTTCTGCTGTGTGTTAGCGCAGGAACAGCTTTCTGTCTTGCGTTAACCGGTTAACCCAGGGTGTTAACCGGTTAACACTGTGTTGAATTGTGAAAATGTGCTGTTTTGTCTGCGTTAACCGGTTAACCCAGGGCGTTAACCGGTTAACACTGTTGTGATTTGTGAATATTGCTGTTTGTGCTGCGTTAACCGGTTAACCCAGGGTGTTAACCGGTTAACACTGTTAAGTTTTGAGACAGGAGGCGTGTTGTGCTGCGTTAACCGGTTAACCCAGGGCGTTAACCGGTTAACGCTGTAGCAGAATGGAAAATTGTTGTTTAAATGTTGTGTACCTATCTGCGGGTTGGCCTATGTTGGCCTATGGTGTAATAGGGATTTATTCCCGCTGTTTTGAGCAGTATATGGATTAGTGGAATGTACTAATATTGTGGTTGTTGTTTGGCATAATCTGACATGCTTATGTGATGAAATATTGATGATGTATAATGATGTGCATGATGCTGTGAATGTATATATTATGCATGCACGTGTGAATGGACTGTTGTATGGCTTAGAGTATGAGCTTGTGTCCGTTATGAATTGTTGTTGGTGCTGCATTGCTAGATGATTAGCGTGCATAGCATAGCCTTTGGGGCTGTAGCTAATTCCCATGGTGAGGAATTAGTGAGTGAATCATTGTGGATTTGTTGTTGATGTTTGCATACTAGATGATTAGTGTGCATAGTCTAGCCTTCGGGGCTGTAGCTAATTCCCATGGTGAGGAATTGGTGAGTGAGTCATTAGATCTCAAATGAGTGGGACTAGTGAGCTTAGTAGCCGTATCTGGAGTTGATCGGTGAGCTTGAACTATATGTTCAAGAATAGTCGGTACCGCATGTGTAGAGTCTCATTGCATAAATATATGTATGGCGTATAATATGAATGGATGTATTCCAATATTATACGCGTGTTGAGTTGTTGTTAAGTATGATTTGAGATTATACTTGTGTTGTATGTTGGTGTTGAGTATGATGTTGAGCCGATGAGCTATTACTGAATGTGTGTTGCAATTAGGGTGATTGATGTGTTAATTACTTGGCATTACATGTTGTCTTATAATGCTTATTATATTGATTGAGGAACTCACCCTTACACTATTTTTCAGGTAACGAGAAATGAGTCGAGTAGAAGCTAATGCTTGGAGTCTAGAGTAGTCTCCCTAGTGGGTCATGCTCTGATAGATGTAACATCGGGCGGGAACACTTTGATTATTATTATTGTTGTTGTTGAACTAAATTTCATGTGATGTTACATGTTTTGCATGATTGAGTTGATCTCTATCCGCTGCGTAATTGTGCAAATACTTTATATTTAAATTAAATAAAAGAGCATGACTGTTATATTGTTTTAAATGGTGTGGAATGGTGGTGTGACACCCTTGGTGCACTATTACTCTGATTATATGTTTATTGTGTTAAGTAATTTTTGGGGTATTTTAGAAGGGTGTTACATTAGTGGTATCAGAGCATAGTCGGTCGAGTCGAGTCGTAATTTTTCTGTTTCCCTGTACGGTATAGGTGTTGAGTAACCTATCAGTACTTATTGTTTTAGTTTGTTGGGTTTTCAGAATAGAGATGGCTGGAAGAGGTAGAGATGATGCTGCAATTGCTGAGGCTCTGGGTATGCTAGCTGGAGTACTTGGAGGAAATCAGAATGTTATGGGAATGGGAGCTGCTCGTCAACTGAGTGAGTTCTAGAAGAACAATCCTCCAATGTTCAAGGGAGCATACGATCCAGATGGTGCTCAGAAGTGGTTGAAGGAGATCGAGAGGATCTTCAGAGTAACTGAGTGTGCTGATAACCAGAAGGTCAGGTTCGGTACACATATGCTGTCAGAGGAAGCTGATGATTGGTGGGTTGCTACCCGCACTGAGTTGGAATCTGCTGGGAATACCGAGATCACTTGGGCTGTGTTCAGGGAAAGGTTCCTGAGAAAGTATTTTCCAGAAGATGTCAGAGGAAAGAAAGAGATAGAGTTTTTGGAATTGAAGCAGGGTAACAGGTCGGTTACTGAGTATGCTGCGAAGTTCACCGAGCTGTCAAAGTACTATACTCCCTATAATGAGGCTGCTGGAGAATTTTCTAAATGTGTGAAGTTTGAGAACGGGTTGCGTCCTGAGATCAAACAAGCTATTGGATATCAGAGGATCAGGGTGTTTTCTGACTTGGTTGACTGTTGCAGAATTTTTGAACAGGATTCCAAGGCTAGAGCAGAGAGCTATCAGCAGAGGGTTGATAGGAAGGGTAAGAATCAGATGGATCGTGGAAAACCGTATGCAGCTGGCAAAGGTTTTCAGAAGCAGAGTGGGATGAAGAGGCCTAGTGGGGGAGACTCTAGTGCTCCTGCTAAGTGTTATAGATGTGGTCGGGCTGGACATCGTGTTCATGAGTGTACCAGTGCTGAGATGAAGTGTTTCAAGTGTGGGAAAGGCGGTCACTTGGCTGCCGAGTGCCGATTGAAGACTGTAACTTGTTTCAACTGTGGAGAGTTGGGTCATATCAGTCCCCAGTGTCCTAAGCCGAAGAAGGAGAATCAGTCAGGAGGCAAGGTTTTTGCTCTATCAGGTTCTGAGACTTCTGCAGATGATCGTTTGATCAGAGGTACGTGTTATATTAATGGCTTTCCTCTTATAGCTATTATTGACACAGGTGCTACTCATTCTTTTATATCTGTGGATTGCGCTGTGAAGCTTAGGTTAGAGATATCTGAGATGCGTGGAAGTATGGTGATTGATACTCCTGCAAAGGGTTCAGTGACTACTACTTCGGTTTGTTTGAGTTGTCCTTTGAATATTTTTGGTAGAGATTTTGGGATAGACCTTGTGTGTCTTCCATTAGTGCAGATTGACGTTATCTTGGGTATGAACTGGTTGGTGTTTAACCGAGTCTATATCAACTGTTTTGATAAGACGGTGATAATTCCTGAGATTGAGGAAGGGCAGAGTCTGTTTCTATCAGCCAGGCAGGTGAATGAGGAAGTGGCAGATGGGGCAGAGTTGTTTATGCTGTTGGCAACTTTAGAGGCTAAAGATAAACTGGTGATTCGTGATCTAGCAGTGGTGTGTGACTTTCCTGATGTGTTTCCGGAAGAAGTGAATGAGTTACCGCCAGAGCGTGAAGTTGAGTTCTCGATTGAATTGGTACCTGGTACTAGACCGATATCGATGGCTCCGTACCGTATGTCTGCTGTTGAGTTAACTGAATTGAAAAGTCAGTTGGAAGATTTGTTGAATAAGAAGTTTATTCGTCCAAGTGTGTCACCGTGGGGTGCACCAGTGTTGTTGGTTAAGAAGAAGGAAGGTACTATGAGGTTGTGTGTGGACTACAGGCAACTGAATAAAGTGACGATCAAGAATCGGTATCCTTTGCCGAGGATTGATGATTTGATGGATCAGTTGGTTGGTGCGAGTGTGTTCAGCAAGATAGATTTGAGATCTGGGTATCATCAGATACGTGTGAAAACTGAGGATATTCAGAAGACTGCTTTCAGAACAAGGTATGGACATTATGAGTATTCCGTGATGCCTTTTGGTGTGACTAATGCGCCTGGAGTATTTATGGAGTATATGAATAGGATTTTCCATCCGTACCTAGATCAGTTTGTTGTGGTGTTTATTGATGATATTTTAGTGTATTCGAAATCTGAAGAAGAGCATGCCGAGCATTTGAGAGTGGTTTTAGAAGTTCTACGAGAAAAGAAGTTATTTGCTAAACTGTCGAAGTGTGAATTTTGGTTAGAAGAGGTTAGTTTTCTTGGTCATGTGATTTCAAGAGGTGGTGTTGCTGTTGATCCTTCTAAGATAGAAGCGGTATCTAAGTGGGAAGCTCCGAAGTCGGTTGCTGAAATTCGAAGTTTCCTTGGTTTGGCTGGTTATTATAGGAAGTTCATTGAGGGATTTTCCAAGTTGGCGTTACCATTGACGATGTTGACTAGAAAGGGGCAAGCGTTTGTTTGGGATTCAAAATGTGAAGAAGGTTTCCAAGAGTTAAAGAGAAGGTTGACTACTGCTCCTATTCTAATATTACCGAGTTCATCGGAATCGTTTGAAGTTTACTGTGACGCTTCATTGTTGGGTTTAGGTGGTGTGTTGATGCAGAATAAGCGGGTTATAGCTTATGCTTCGAGACAGCTGAGGGTTCATGAGAGGAACTATCCTACACACGATTTAGAGTTGGCAGCTGTGGTATTTGTTCTGAAGTTGTGGAGGCATTACTTGTATGGATCAAGATTTGAGGTTTTCAGTGACCATAAGAGTTTAAAGTATTTGTTTGATCAGAAAGAGCTGAATATGAGACAGAGGAGATGGTTAGAGTTTCTGAAGGATTATGACTTTGGTTTGAATTACCATCCGGGTAAAGCAAATGTAGTGGCTGATGCGTTGAGTCGGAAGTCATTACATATGTCTATGTTAATGGTTAGGGAATTGGATTTGATTGAGCAGTTTAGAGACTTGAGTTTGGTGTGTGAGAGTACTCACAATAGTGTTAAATTGGGAATGTTGAAATTAACGAGTGGTATTCTGGAGGAGATCAGAGAGGGTCAGAAATCTGATATGCTTTTGGTTGATAAGTTGACTTTAGTGAATCAAGGCCAAAGTGGTGAATTCAGAGTTGATGAGAATGGTGTTTTGAAATTTGGTAGTCGGGTGTGTATTCCGAATGTTATTGAGCTTAAGAAGAGTATTCTTGAGGAGGGACATCGTAGTGGCTTAAGTATTCATCCTGGAGCTACGAAGATGTATCATGATTTGAAGAAGTTATTTTGGTGGCCGGGAATGAAAAGAGAAATTGCAAGTTTTGTTTATTCTTGTTTGACTTGTCAGAAGTCAAAGATTGAGCATCAGAAGCCGTCTGGACTAATGCAACCGTTGGCTATTCCAGAGTGGAAGTGGGACAGTATCAGTATGGATTTTGTTTCTGGGTTACCGAGGACAAGTAAGAACTTTGAAGCCATTTGGGTGATTGTGGACAGGTTGACAATGTCGGCTCATTTCATTCCGATCAGAATGGATTATCCGTTAGAGAGATTAGCCGAGTTGTATATTGAGAAGATTGTAAGTTTGCATGGTATTCCGTCGAGTATTGTTTCGGACAGAGATCCTAGATTTACATCGAAGTTCTGGGAAGGTTTGCAAAGAGCTTTGGGAACTAAGTTGAGAGGGAGTTCTGCATATCATCCGCAGACTGATGGTCAGACTGAGAGGACGATTCAGTCACTAGAGGATCTTTTGAGAGCTTGTGTTTTGGAAAAAGGAGGTGCTTGGGATTGTTATTTACCTTTGATTGAGTTTACCTACAACAATAGTTTTCATTCGAGCATTGGTATGGCACCGTTTGAAGCTTTGTATGGTAGGAGATGTCGGACACCTTTATGTTGGTATGAGTCCGGTGAGAGTGCTGTGGTTGGACCGGAGATTGTTCAACAGACTACAGAAAAGATTAAGATGATTCAGGAGAAGATGAGAATTGCTCAGAGTCGTCAGAAGAGTTATCATGATAAGAGGAGGAAGTCACTTGAGTTCCAAGAGGGAGATCATGTGTTTCTTCGCGTCACTCCGATAACTGGTGTTGGTCGAGCTTTGAAGTCGAAGAAGTTGACACCTCGATTTATTGGTCCTTATCAGATTTTGGAGCGGATAGGGGAGGTAGCCTATCGTATCGCTTTACCGCCGTCGCTTGCGAATTTGCATGAGGTTTTTCATGTGTCTCAGTTGAGGAGGTACATTCATGATCCGTCGCATGTTGTCCAAATAGATGATGTACATGTGAGAGATAACCTGACTGTTGAAACATCACCTATGAGGATCGAGGATCGAGAGTTGAAGCAGTTGCGGGGTAAAGAGATTGCCTTGGTGAAGGTAGCTTGGGGAGGACCAGCAGGTGGCAACGTGACTTGGGAACTGGAGAGTAAGATGAAGGAGTCTTACCCAGAGTTGTTCGCTTGAGGTATGTTTTCGAGGACGAAAACTCTTTTAGTGGGGGAGAGTTGTAACACCCCGATAATAATAAAATAATTATTTGAATTGAGTTAATAATTTAATTATTAATTTAATTAAATAATTGGAAATTTTATTATTATTATTATTTTTGAATTATTATTATTTTGGAATAATAATTATTATTTGGAATATATAAGTTGGAATAATGAAAGTCCCAATTTTTGGAAAAAGGTTTTTCACGTGAAAAGGAAAAAGGAGACAGAACGTGGAAAAGGGCAAAAAGAGAAACAGAAGAAGCGATCGTGAAAGAGGCAGAGCAAGGGCTGAAGGGTGAAGAGAGAAGAGCTTGAAGCTTGAGATTCGTCGATTAATCAGGTAAGGGGGGTTTATCTCGATTAATGGGTATTATGGGATGATATGTGATGGGTAGTAATAAGCTGTTAATTTGACCCTAATCGGGATTGTTGATATTGAAAATGATGTTGGATAAACTGTGTTAAAGACTGTAATTGAACCCGTAAATGAGTGTGTCGTAATTTACTGGACGTAGAGCTTTTTACGGAATTGGATTCGGAGGTCCGGAAGTCCTCAAACAGCGGAAAATGCGGAGAATTCTGCTTTCTGCTGTGTGTTAGCGCAGGAACAGCTTTCTGTCTTGCGTTAACCGGTTAACCCAGGGTGTTAACCGGTTAACACTGTGTTGAATTGTGAAAATGTGTTATTTTGTCTGCGTTAACCGGTTAACCCAGGGCGTTAACCGGTTAACACTGTTGTGATTTGTGAATATTGCTGTTTGTGCTGCGTTAACCGGTTAACCCAGGGTGTTAACCGGTTAACACTGTTAAGTTTTGAGACAGGAGGCGTGTTGTGCTGCGTTAACCGGTTAACCCAGGGCGTTAACCGGTTAACGCTGTAGCAGAATGGAAAATTGTTGTTTAAATGTTGTGTACCTATCTGCGGGTTGGCCTATGTTGGCCTATGGTGTAATAGGGATTTATTCCCGCTGTTTTGAGCAGTATATGGATTAGTGGAATGTACTAATATTTGTGGTTGTTGTTTGGCATAATCTGACATGCTTATGTGATGAAATATTGATGATGTATAATGATGTGCATGATGCTGTGAATGTATATATTATGCATGCACGTGTGAATGGACTGTTGTATGGCTTAGAGTATGAGCTTGTGTCCGTTATGAATTGTTGTTGGTGCTGCATTGCTAGATGATTAGCGTGCATAGCATAGCCTTTGGGGCTGTAGCTAATTCCCATGGTGAGGAATTAGTGAGTGAATCATTGTGGATTTGTTGTTGATGTTTGCATACTAGATGATTAGTGTGCATAGTCTAGCCTTCGGGGCTGTAGCTAATTCCCATGGTGAGGAATTGGTGAGTGAGTCATTAGATCTCAAATGAGTGGGACTAGTGAGCTTAGTAGCCGTATCTGGAGTTGATCGGTGAGCTTGAACTATATGTTCAAGAATAGTCGGTACCGCATGTGTAGAGTCTCATTGCATAAATATATGTATGGCGTATAATATGAATGGATGTATTCCAATATTATACGCGTGTTGAGTTGTTGTTAAGTATGATTTGAGATTATACTTGTGTTGTATGTTGGTGTTGAGTATGATGTTGAGCCGATGAGCTATTACTGAATGTGTGTTGCAATTAGGGTGATTGATGTGTTAATTACTTGGCATTACATGTTGTCTTATAATGCTTATTATATTGATTGAGGAACTCACCCTTACACTATTTTTCAGGTAACGAGAAATGAGTCGAGTAGAAGCTAATGCTTGGAGTCTAGAGTAGTCTCCCTAGTGGGTCATGCTCTGATAGATGTAACATCGGGCGGGAACACTTTGATTATTATTATTGTTGTTGTTGAACTAAATTTCATGTGATGTTACATGTTTTGCATGATTGAGTTGATCTCTATCCGCTGCGTAATTGTGCAAATACTTTATATTTAAATTAAATAAAAGAGCATGACTGTTATATTGTTTTAAATGGTGTGGAATGGTGGTGTGACACCCTTGGTGCACTATTACTCTGATTATATGTTTATTGTGTTAAGTAATTTTTGGGGTATTTTAGAAGGGTGTTACATTAGTGGTATCAGAGCATAGTCGGTCGAGTCGAGTCGTAATTTTTCTGTTTCCCTGTACGGTATAGGTGTTGAGTAACCTATCAGTACTTATTGTTTTAGTTTGTTGGGTTTTCAGAATAGAGATGGCTGGAAGAGGTAGAGATGATGCTGCAATTGCTGAGGCTCTGGGTATGCTAGCTGGAGTACTTGGAGGAAATCAGAATGTTATGGGAATGGGAGCTGCTCGTCAACTGAGTGAGTTCCAGAAGAACAATCCTCCAATGTTCAAGGGAGCATACGATCCAGATGGTGCTCAGAAGTGGTTGAAGGAGATCGAGAGGATCTTCAGAGTAACTGAGTGTGCTGATAACCAGAAGGTCAGGTTCGGTACACATATGCTGTCAGAGGAAGCTGATGATTGGTGGGTTGCTACCCGCACTGAGTTGGAATCTGCTGGGAATACCGAGATCACTTGGGCTGTGTTCAGGGAAAGGTTCCTGAGAAAGTATTTTCCAGAAGATGTCAGAGGAAAGAAAGAGATAGAGTTTTTGGAATTGAAGCAGGGTAACAGGTCGGTTACTGAGTATGCTGCGAAGTTCACCGAGCTGTCAAAGTACTATACTCCCTATAATGAGGCTGCTGGAGAATTTTCTAAATGTGTGAAGTTTGAGAACGGGTTGCGTCCTGAGATCAAACAAGCTATTGGATATCAGAGGATCAGGGTGTTTTCTGACTTGGTTGACTGTTGCAGAATTTTTGAACAGGATTCCAAGGCTAGAGCAGAGAGCTATCAGCAGAGGGTTGATAGGAAGGGTAAGAATCAGATGGATCGTGGAAAACCGTATGCAGCTGGCAAAGGTTTTCAGAAGCAGAGTGGGATGAAGAGGCCTAGTGGGGGAGACTCTAGTGCTCCTGCTAAGTGTTATAGATGTGGTCGGGCTGGACATCGTGTTCATGAGTGTACCAGTGCTGAGATGAAGTGTTTCAAGTGTGGGAAAGGCGGTCACTTGGCTGCCGAGTGCCGATTGAAGACTGTAACTTGTTTCAACTGTGGAGAGTTGGGTCATATCAGTCCCCAGTGTCCTAAGCCGAAGAAGGAGAATCAGTCAGGAGGCAAGGTTTTTGCTCTATCAGGTTCTGAGACTTCTGCAGATGATCGTTTGATCAGAGGTACGTGTTATATTAATGGCTTTCCTCTTATAGCTATTATTGACACAGGTGCTACTCATTCTTTTATATCTGTGGATTGCGCTGTGAAGCTTAGGTTAGAGATATCTGAGATGCGTGGAAGTATGGTGATTGATACTCCTGCAAAGGGTTCAGTGACTACTACTTCGGTTTGTTTGAGTTGTCCTTTGAATATTTTTGGTAGAGATTTTGGGATAGACCTTGTGTGTCTTCCATTAGTGCAGATTGACGTTATCTTGGGTATGAACTGGTTGGTGTTTAACCGAGTCTATATCAACTGTTTTGATAAGACGGTGATAATTCCTGAGATTGAGGAAGGGCAGAGTCTGTTTCTATCAGCCAGGCAGGTGAATGAGGAAGTGGCAGATGGGGCAGAGTTGTTTATGCTGTTGGCAACTTTAGAGGCTAAAGATAAACTGGTGATTCGTGATCTAGCAGTGGTGTGTGACTTTCCTGATGTGTTTCCGGAAGAAGTGAATGAGTTACCGCCAGAGCGTGAAGTTGAGTTCTCGATTGAATTGGTACCTGGTACTAGACCGATATCGATGGCTCCGTACCGTATGTCTGCTGTTGAGTTAACTGAATTGAAAAGTCAGTTGGAAGATTTGTTGAATAAGAAGTTTATTCGTCCAAGTGTGTCACCGTGGGGTGCACCAGTGTTGTTGGTTAAGAAGAAGGAAGGTACTATGAGGTTGTGTGTGGACTACAGGCAACTGAATAAAGTGACGATCAAGAATCGGTATCCTTTGCCGAGGATTGATGATTTGATGGATCAGTTGGTTGGTGCGAGTGTGTTCAGCAAGATAGATTTGAGATCTGGGTATCATCAGATACGTGTGAAAACTGAGGATATTCAGAAGACTGCTTTCAGAACAAGGTATGGACATTATGAGTATTCCGTGATGCCTTTTGGTGTGACTAATGCGCCTGGAGTATTTATGGAGTATATGAATAGGATTTTCCATCCGTACCTAGATCAGTTTGTTGTGGTGTTTATTGATGATATTTTAGTGTATTCGAAATCTGAAGAAGAGCATGCCGAGCATTTGAGAGTGGTTTTAGAAGTTCTACGAGAAAAGAAGTTATTTGCTAAACTGTCGAAGTGTGAATTTTGGTTAGAAGAGGTTAGTTTTCTTGGTCATGTGATTTCAAGAGGTGGTGTTGCTGTTGATCCTTCTAAGATAGAAGCGGTATCTAAGTGGGAAGCTCCGAAGTCGGTTGCTGAAATTCGAAGTTTCCTTGGTTTGGCTGGTTATTATAGGAAGTTCATTGAGGGATTTTCCAAGTTGGCGTTACCATTGACGATGTTGACTAGAAAGGGGCAAGCGTTTGTTTGGGATTCAAAATGTGAAGAAGGTTTCCAAGAGTTAAAGAGAAGGTTGACTACTGCTCCTATTCTAATATTACCGAGTTCATCGGAATCGTTTGAAGTTTACTGTGACGCTTCATTGTTGGGTTTAGGTGGTGTGTTGATGCAGAATAAGCGGGTTATAGCTTATGCTTCGAGACAGCTGAGGGTTCATGAGAGGAACTATCCTACACACGATTTAGAGTTGGCAGCTGTGGTATTTGTTCTGAAGTTGTGGAGGCATTACTTGTATGGATCAAGATTTGAGGTTTTCAGTGACCATAAGAGTTTAAAGTATTTGTTTGATCAGAAAGAGCTGAATATGAGACAGAGGAGATGGTTAGAGTTTCTGAAGGATTATGACTTTGGTTTGAATTACCATCCGGGTAAAGCAAATGTAGTGGCTGATGCGTTGAGTCGGAAGTCATTACATATGTCTATGTTAATGGTTAGGGAATTGGATTTGATTGAGCAGTTTAGAGACTTGAGTTTGGTGTGTGAGAGTACTCACAATAGTGTTAAATTGGGAATGTTGAAATTAACGAGTGGTATTCTGGAGGAGATCAGAGAGGGTCAGAAATCTGATATGCTTTTGGTTGATAAGTTGACTTTAGTGAATCAAGGCCAAAGTGGTGAATTCAGAGTTGATGAGAATGGTGTTTTGAAATTTGGTAGTCGGGTGTGTATTCCGAATGTTATTGAGCTTAAGAAGAGTATTCTTGAGGAGGGACATCGTAGTGGCTTAAGTATTCATCCTGGAGCTACGAAGATGTATCATGATTTGAAGAAGTTATTTTGGTGGCCGGGAATGAAAAGAGAAATTGCAAGTTTTGTTTATTCTTGTTTGACTTGTCAGAAGTCAAAGATTGAGCATCAGAAGCCGTCTGGACTAATGCAACCGTTGGCTATTCCAGAGTGGAAGTGGGACAGTATCAGTATGGATTTTGTTTCTGGGTTACCGAGGACAAGTAAGAACTTTGAAGCCATTTGGGTGATTGTGGACAGGTTGACAAAGTCGGCTCATTTCATTCCGATCAGAATGGATTATCCGTTAGAGAGATTAGCCGAGTTGTATATTGAGAAGATTGTAAGTTTGCATGGTATTCCGTCGAGTATTGTTTCGGACAGAGATCCTAGATTTACATCGAAGTTCTGGGAAGGTTTGCAAAGAGCTTTGGGAACTAAGTTGAGAGTGAGTTCTGCATATCATCCGCAGACTGATGGTCAGACTGAGAGGACGATTCAGTCACTAGAGGATCTTTTGAGAGCTTGTGTTTTGGAAAAAGGAGGTGCTTGGGATTGTTATTTACCTTTGATTGAGTTTACCTACAACAATAGTTTTCATTCGAGCATTGGTATGGCACCGTTTGAAGCTTTGTATGGTAGGAGATGTCGGACACCTTTATGTTGGTATGAGTCCGGTGAGAGTGCTGTGGTTGGACCGGAGATTGTTCAACAGACTACAGAAAAGATTAAGATGATTCAGGAGAAGATGAGAATTGCTCAGAGTCGTCAGAAGAGTTATCATGATAAGAGGAGGAAGTCACTTGAGTTCCAAGAGGGAGATCATGTGTTTCTTCGCGTCACTCCGATAACTGGTGTTGGTCGAGCTTTGAAGTTGAAGAAGTTGACACCTCGATTTATTGGTCCTTATCAGATTTTGGAGCGGATAGGGGAGGTAGCCTATCGTATCGCTTTACCGCCGTCGCTTGCGAATTTGCATGAGGTTTTTCATGTGTCTCAGTTGAGGAGGTACATTCATGATCCGTCGCATGTTGTCCAAATAGATGATGTACAGGTGAGAGATAACCTGACTGTTGAAACATCACCTATGAGGATCGAGGATCGAGAGTTGAAGCAGTTGCGGGGTAAAGAGATTGCCTTGGTGAAGGTAGCTTGGGGAGGACCAGCAGGTGGCAACGTGACTTGGGAACTGGAGAGTAAGATGAAGGAGTCTTACCCAGAGTTGTTCGCTTGAGGTATGTTTTCGAGGACGAAAACTCTTTTAGTGGGGGAGAGTTGTAACACCCCGATAATAATAAAATAATTATTTGAATTGAGTTAATAATTTAATTATTAATTTAATTAAATAATTGGAAATTTTATTATTATTATTATTTTTGAATTATTATTATTTTGGAATAATAATTATTATTTGGAATATATAAGTTGGAATAATGAAAGTCCCAATTTTTGGAAAAAGGTTTTTCACGTGAAAAGGAAAAAGGAGACAGAACGTGGAAAAGGGCAAAAAGAGAAACAGAAGAAGCGATCGTGAAAGAGGCAGAGCAAGGGCTGAAGGGTGAAGAGAGAAGAGCTTGAAGCTTGAGATTCGTCGATTAATCAGGTAAGGGGGGTTTATCTCGATTAATGGGTATTATGGGATGATATGTGATGGGTAGTAATAAGCTGTTAATTTGACCCTAATTGGGATTGTTGATATTGAAAATGATGTTGGATAAACTGTGTTAAAGACTGTAATTGAACCCGTAAATGAGTGTGTCGTAATTTACTGGACGTAGAGCTTTTTACGGAATTGGATTCGGAGGTCCGGAAGTCCTCCAACAGCGGAAAATGCGGAGAATTCTGCTTTCTGCTGTGTGTTAGCGCAGGAACAGCTTTCTGTCTTGCGTTAACCGGTTAACCCAGGGTGTTAACCGGTTAACACTGTGTTGAATTGTGAAAATGTGTTGTTTTGTCTGCGTTAACCGGTTAACCCAGGGCGTTAACCGGTTAACACTGTTGTGATTTGTGAATATTGCTGTTTGTGCTGCGTTAACCGGTTAACCCAGGGTGTTAACCGGTTAACACTGTTAAGTTTTGAGACAGGAGGCGTGTTGTGCTGCGTTAACCGGTTAACCCAGGGCGTTAACCGGTTAACGCTGTAGCAGAATGGAAAATTGTTGTTTAAATGTTGTGTACCTATCTGCGGGTTGGCCTATGTTGGCCTATGGTGTAATAGGGATTTATTCCCGCTGTTTTGAGCAGTATATGGATTAGTGGAATGTATTAATATTTGTGGTTGTTGTTTGGCATAATCTGACATGCTTATGTGATGAAATATTGATGATGTATAATGATGTGCATGATGCTGTGAATGTATATATTATGCATGCACGTGTGAATGGACTGTTGTATGGCTTAGAGTATGAGCTTGTGTCCGTTATGAATTGTTGTTGGTGCTGCATTGCTAGATGATTAGCGTGCATAGCATAGCCTTTGGGGCTGTAGCTAATTCCCATGGTGAGGAATTAGTGAGTGAATCATTGTGGATTTGTTGTTGATGTTTGCATACTAGATGATTAGTGTGCATAGTCTAGCCTTCGGGGCTGTAGCTAATTCCCATGGTGAGGAATTGGTGAGTGAGTCATTAGATCTCAAATGAGTGGGACTAGTGAGCTTAGTAGCCGTATCTGGAGTTGATCGGTGAGCTTGAACTATATGTTCAAGAATAGTCGGTACCGCATGTGTAGAGTCTCATTGCATAAATATATGTATGGCGTATAATATGAATGGATGTATTCCAATATTATACGCGTGTTGAGTTGTTGTTAAGTATGATTTGAGATTATACTTGTGTTGTATGTTGGTGTTGAGTATGATGTTGAGCCGATGAGCTATTACTGAATGTGTGTTGCAATTAGGGTGATTGATGTGTTAATTACTTGGCATTACATGTTGTCTTATAATGCTTATTATATTGATTGAGGAACTCACCCTTACACTATTTTTCAGGTAACGAGAAATGAGTCGAGTAGAAGCTAATGCTTGGAGTCTAGAGTAGTCTCCCTAGTGGGTCATGCTCTGATAGATGTAACATCGGGCGGGAACACTTTGATTATTATTATTGTTGTTGTTGAACTAAATTTCATGTGATGTTACATGTTTTGCATGATTGAGTTGATCTCTATCCGCTGCGTAATTGTGCAAATACTTTATATTTAAATTAAATAAAAGAGCATGACTGTTATATTGTTTTAAATGGTGTGGAATGGTGGTGTGACACCCTTGGTGCACTATTACTCTGATTATATGTTTATTGTGTTAAGTAATTTTTGGGGTATTTTAGAAGGGTGTTACAGCCGGTATCGACCAGCACATGCGAAAGCACGGCTCCTTTGCATTCCATGGCAATGTGTAAAGCCCTATTGTGATTCCTTCCATCCACTGTCAAGTCCATATCAGTAAAACCCAGCCCATGACTGGCATGCACGTTAGACACCACCGTTTCCAATTGGTTGATCGTGATCTCCTGAGGAACATAGGCCTTCTTCAAGATTTTCAGTAAAGCTTCCCTATGCCCCTCAGAGCTCAACAGCAATGATAGAATCGAGATTTTGGAAGGAGTCTGCTGTAGATGGTCAACCAACTTATACTCAGATTTCTTGATGATTCTCAAAAATTCTTCCGCGTCATCATCAAGTTTATCTTCCGACCCCGCAGGCACCGGTGTCACCACAGGAGTATTTCCATCCACCACAGCCTTCCCTTTCGCCCTGGCTAAAGCCTCGGCCTTTTCTTTTTTATTTTTTCCTTCTTCTCCTCTCCTCAACGCATCAGGAGCAAACAATCTTCCGCTGCGAGTGAAACCGCTGGGACCGGCATTATCCACCTTTGAAATAGTGGTTTCACTTGCAGATTGCTCTTCTATCTTCTCCCCATTGCAATATACCTCCCCACCATAATGCCACGGCACGGCATCATCTTTGTCGGAGGGAATTGGTCCAGGTACCGTGATGGTAACTGGAGCCGCTTCAGCTAGGTTTGACAAATCCACCGGATCGAAGTAGATTGTTATGGTGGAGACTTCCATCTTCCCCTCATCAACCTTCTTCTCAACCACAATATCCCCATTGTCCAGCAGACCCTGGACAGTCCTCCTCAGAAGTTCGCACCCATTAACAGAACCAGTGCACTCAGCACAATCGTCTTCACAGCCCGGATGAACCCCATTTTTCAACAACAGCCCCTTGAACTCAGCCAACGGAGTCTTCAACTGATCAACATACAACAACCCAACTCGGCTCTCCTCAGAGATAGCATTCACCCCCCTTTGACCATGCGCGGACATGGGATTTGCATTAACGTTGGGAGATGGTGCGAAGTTGATTGCCTTCGAATCCACCAGGTCTTGAACTGTGTGCTTAAAAGCTTTACAGTTCTCTATGTTGTGTCCGGGAGCACCCGAATGGAATTCACATTTGGCATTTTCATCATAGCTGGCTGGCCTTTGATCAGGTCTCAAAGGTGCCAGAGTCCTTGTCTGTACCAACCCCAGATCCATCAGCTTTTTGAACAGGAAAGAATAAGTCACTGGAGGCCTATCAAACTGTCTGTCCACTGCTCTTCCCTTCATCTGATAACCAACCCTTTGAGGCCTCTGTTGAAAGGGTTGTCTCTGTTGCTGTTGCTGCTGTTGTTGCGGTGCAGGTTGAGACTCAGCAGGAATAGTTACCGCAACGGTGTGCTGGAAGTAACGATCCCTACTGGGTCCTCGTTGAGCATACACAGCACTAGTATCGCCCTCTTTCTTCCTCTGGCCACCATTACCAAACGGTTTCTTTGATCCTGAAGAAGAGGCATTACCCTGAATTTTACCGAGCTTCAACCAGTTCTCAATTCTTTCCCCCGCCACAACTATATCGGAAAAGTTGGTCACCGAACAACCAACCATTCTTTCAGCAAAGGCCCCCTGCAGGGTCCCCATGAACAGATCCGACATTTCCCTATCAACAAGAGGAGGTTGCACCCTTGCAGCCAATTCCCTCCACCGCTGGGCATACTCCTTAAACCCTTCATTGTTCTTCTGAGACATACCCTGCAGCTGGGTACGGCTCGGAGCCATGTCAGCATTAAACTGATATTGCTTGAAGAACGCGTCCCCAAGATCCTGCCAATTTTTAATGTCCGAGGATTTCAACTTGGTATACCATTCCAGGGAACCTCCGGACAGGCTGTCCTGGAAAAAGTACATCCACAGTTTCTGATCCATTGTATATGCAGAAATTTTGCGGACAAAGGCCTGAAGATGAGTCTCTGGACAAGAACTCCCATTATATCTATCAAACGTTGGCGCCTTAAACTTCTGTGGGATCACAATCCCCTCAACAAGCCCCATATTAGACATATTGATCATCCCCGGAGTGGCATAACTCTCCAGTACCTTAATCTTCTCAGCCAACAGCTGAATCTCCCTGTTTTGAGGCTGGACCCCATATTGACCCAGAGGCTCATTATGCACTGAAAACTGGCCTGCTTCCCTGTCTTCCTCTCTGTCCTCATCAAACCCATAGAATGGAGGCAACAGACCATCCTTCATATTCTGACCCGGCCCAGGCTGACCACCGGCACCACCAAAACCAGCAGCGTTATTTACAACACCAACAATTGTTCTCTTGCCGCCATCACGAGACCCCAACCCCTGGTTGGAGACACCATCCAGGTTTACACCACTATTTGCTGCAGAAGCCCGCTCGAGCTTTTCAACCTTATCAGCCAACGCCTTCTGACCAACTGCAAAGCCTTGCATAATGTTGATCAGCTCATTCATCTTGTCTTTCAGCTCGAGGATATCTGTATTTGGAAGATCCATGAGTCTAGGAGTATTGCGTCTGGTGAAGTATCTGTGAGGATGAGTTGAGTGCAAAGGTACAGTTCTACGAGCACGAGCAATGATTCCTGCAACAATCAAGCACATTAGCGACAGATACCTGCAAAACAAAACACCAGTTATTATGATCAATGCATGAATGCAGTGTTTATCCATAGGAAGGACACTTTGTCTCTTAATCCTGGCATCATCGAGACAAATAATAATCCGGCGTCAATATTTTGATAATCAGCATTTGATTTTTATCGTGCAGATCGGAGATATGTGATTGAGCATGATACCCCCAACCATGTGTGTGCTTGTATGAGTGCATACGGTAAAGCAAATAAAGCTTGTAAACCAATCACTGAATGAAAAACCACCATCACATAACAAAAAGCGCAAACAGTGCCATAGTCATACATCAAACCAGATAGAAATCAAATACAATCCTCCGGAATCAGGAAAGAAATACAAGCAAGTAGATTCCGTCAACAAGCCTGACGGTAGTCCACAACAAATGAAAGATCTAGCCGGATGAGGGTCCCACAGATGGCCCTATCTCAGCCTCCATCCTCGCGAACTCTGCGGCGAACCTGAGCTCGGTGTTCTCCTGCTGCAATCTCCCCACTTCCTTCTGATGAATCTTCATCTGCCTGAAGTAGTGATCTCTCTCTGCCATATAATGATCCCTCTCAGCTATACAGTGATCTTTCTCGGCGACAATCTTCGCTTTCTCCGCTTCCTTAACCTTCAGCTTGGTTTCCCACTCAGCAATGAGAACTCTGACTCTGTCGTCTCTCTGATCCTTCACGAGAATCTGCCTCCTCTTCTGATCCTCAATAACCTTTGCAGCTCTGGCTAGCTTCTCCTTAGTGATGTCGTGCTCTCTGGTAGATGACGCTAAGGCTTGGTTAACTTTCCCATAGTAGGCAGTGTCTATCTCAAAACGCTTTGCTTCCATGGCATGTCGCTTGTCTTGATTTTCCATCTTCACTTTGATCTCATGGTTGGCTATCTAAACCCGAGCAACAGTCATCTCCAACTCCGCTTTCTCTGCAAGCAACTGATCTCTGACCCTCTTCATCTCGAGGAATTCTTCCATACTGACAGAAGAACTTGGACCCTCAATCATAGGACACCAAGGATCACCTCCCGGAAATGGTAGATGTGTGACCTCAATCCTCTTCCGCAACCAATCCTCAAATAATGGAAAATACCGACAGTTGACCTTCCCATAAGGAACCTTGCCCTTCCTCTGAATATTACGCCACTCATCCAATACCTGCCTCAGCTTGGCCTGATTGCCATCAATCGGGAAGTAAAAAGACTCCTGAATCTCTCGCCCAAGAGGAGGACCCTCTACAGCAAACCCCATCTGTCTCCTGAGAAGCACCGGGTTGTAATTGATGCAACCCTGAACTCCTACCCGAGGCACATTAGGTAAACTCCCACAACTGTATATAAAATCCCGTCCTGCCAAACCATTATGAGTCCAAGCAATATCATCAGCCCGCAAACCCATCAACCTGAAGGACCACTTGACCGAAGGATCAAGATGAGCAAAAGCACCTCTGGAAGGCAAATACCCCATAAACCACTTGAAGAGCAGCTGAGCACAGCACCTGATCAAACCCCCACGCCGCTTCTCGTTTCTGTTATGAACCGAGTAATAGACATCTCCGATCAGAGTAGGAATAGGGTTCCTCTGTATGAACAATCTGATAGCATTATGGTCCACAAAGTTCTTCTGATTAGGAAACAGAACTATCCCATAAATGCTCACAGCAATCAGAGCGCAAACCGTCTTCCAATTACCCATAGCAGCATGTTCCTTGGCATTAGCCTCCAAGAAACTCAAATGAAATCCAGGTAACTTCCCCTTTTCCTTCAAACCTTCCTTGACCATTTCCGGACTCAAATAAAGAGCACGGGAAATCCCAAGGACGTCAGGCTCCACCCTAGTAACATGGAAAGGAATCTGATCACGGATCTGCATACCCAGAATGCTAGCATAGTCCTCCATCAGAGGTCCCAACAGATAATCTGGAAATACGAAACATCTCAGCCCCGGATCATAGAACTGGAGAAGAGTATGAATGGCGCTCCTGTCACTGTCAGTGAGTCTGAAAACCATCTTCAGGATACTACCGTATGACTCTCTGAACATCCCCACATGGTCGGGAGTAATCAGTGCTATCATCTCCTTCAGCACACCAATCTCAGGGTCGAAGAAACTGTAGGCAACATCATGCTTCAAACCGGTCCTCATCTCTGAACAGAAAGTCTCTCAACCCGGATCTCGATCAAAATGTCCCTGCATATGGATAAACATGTGTTAGATGCAGGTAAATGCAAGATGTAATGATGCTGATGAATGAATGCAATACGTTGCCATCCTCCGAGTCATCTGATCATCTGCACTGAAACCTGGCCCTGATCTCTGAACTGATCACAACCATCTGAGGGCGAAAATGTAACCACAAATCCGACTCACGGGTTCCGAAATAAACGGAAGACAGATACATCATCATCATCATCAAACCCTCTCTGAACAGATCACCTCAATCCTCTGCACCGGCCCAGGGAATCCTGAAATAAACGGATCCCCACTGATAAGTAACTCGGCCCGGGGAATCCTGAAATAAACGGATCCCCACTGATAAATACCACGGACAGCACTCCGGCGTCTCAAAAATAAACGGCCATAAATCCGACTTATAAATATAACTCTGATCAATGGAACCATTAGTCACCCTCAAAGTCACCATCTGAACATGCATCTGAAAAAAAATCACCCTCCCCAAAGGCGGATAATAGTCTCCTAAGGCGGATAATAGGTCATCCTAAGGCGGATAATAGTCTCGACAATCGGGCAGAGATACTCAATGGGTTTGCCCTTTCGGGTGTGCCATTGTAGCTCCCTTAAGACCGTCTAAACCAAAGATCCGGGAAATGATCGGTCACCAGAGTCAACAGCTCAAATGAAGTAACTAAGCCAAAGTGGAGTACCCCACAGAGGAAAGCACTATCAAATGAACCTCGTCCGACTTGTGGTACATCACGCCGCCAGGCACATATTGACCTAACATGAAGGAGGCGACATGAGACCACACTGATCCTAGGTGTATACTCGGGCCTGGGTTTTAGCCCCACTCAGAACACCCACCCCAACACAGAGGAACCACCTGCACAGAGGACGGCAACAACATGATAGTATGATGCATGCAAATATTTATGCAAATATATACATTGGTTAGAATAATAAATGCAATAAATAAAGCAAAACAAGCAACCTAAACTATCCTAGAACGCTAGGAAGGACTCGCTTAGGGAAGATGGACCAGCGCAGGTCAACATCTTTTGGATTCCCCAGCAGAGTCGCCAGCTGTCGCATCCGCGAAAAAACAACCGGCGGGCTAAAACAAAAACAACACAGAGCCGCCACTGCGCGTTATTTATCCCAAAATAGGGAAAGGAAACGCTCAGAGAAACCTGGAAAAAGCATGGTCTCGCGACCAAAGAGAAAGGGTAAGGGAGTCGGTTACGCAAGGGGAAGGTATTAGCACCCCTCACGTCCGTCGTACTCGACGGGATCCACGTTCTAAAATAATGAATAGGTTGCTAAAACATCACACACACACACACAGGGAACGCAGGTGGGGTTAAGAGAAGGGAGCTTGATAGGACATCGCATCCTATGCCTACATATCTCGTCTGGAACGAGAATCAGAGCCACTGTAGTTCGGCTTACGCACGCCAAACAACACACGCACAAACAGATGGCAAACATGGAGCCCGACAACCACTCGATGGAATTACGTCAGCATCCGAACCAAAACACACTCAAAAGGGCAAACGTGGAGCCCGACAGCCAATCACTGGACTTACGTCAGCATCCGAACCAAAACACACAATCAGATAACAAGCAAACACACACAAAAAAGAAAAAGGTTGCCCGGAGTGGTCTCGCACGACCACCTGCCTACATACCTCGTCTGGAACAAGGATCAGGGCGATGTAGTTCCCCCTCAAGGGAAAGAAAATCTAGCCAGAAACCAAGGGAAGACACACTACCAGGGAGCTGGACTCGAGCCTAGTGTTGTCATGCATCATTACCCTAAGTTGAGGTTTCTACCTACTTGCACAACTGCAAGCTAATCCTATCCAGGAAGAAAGCAAGCATACAAGCATACAAGCAAACAAATATTCACAAAGCACACACTATAACCAGTCAAGTGGGCTCAAACAATGGGTTTGACTGCCGAAGCAAGTCGTCTGTACATGGGTATTATTCGCTCTTAACCTTGCCATTACGAGGCTAAGGTGAAGCAGATGAAAAGGTGAAGTGAAGATTAGACTTCACAGCTCTTATCCCTGACCAGGGAGAGCTTCTGACAAAGGAGCGTGGGTCCAGAATGGAGGGACCCTTCTACGCTCAAAGACTCTGACACAACTGTACAAAGTACAAGATCTTGGGTTTGTGTCCCAATGCATCAACACACAGCCGTGTGAGCAGAGGGACGACTCAACAAAATAGTGGGGGATAGATTGCATATCCCTTGGCTTCCACCAATTGCCTTAATCAAGGACTTCACCTGCTTGGGCATAATATTAAACAATCACAAACATCGCCTCTTAAGGAGGACTTCAGACATTTTGCCCGGCCAAGTAACAGGCCGGGTCTCCCAGACTACATGAAGAATAGAAGTCCTACCTCAAGCGGTTTAAAAACCAAGCAGCAGCAAGCAAGTTCTTAAAGAACTGTAAGCAACTAAATGTACCTGAAATCAATCAAGTATCATCAGTACTTAGACAGACAAACAATAAACAGCAAATGTTAATCAGTTAATCTGTACAAACAACACAGGTTAATGCACACAAAAGCAAGCTATAAGCTCAAGCTCAAGCTTCACAACCTACAAAACAAATTCATGTTAGTTCTCAACATCAAACAATCTCAATTTAATTGACTTGAAGCATTCTCCTTAAGCATTGTGCATTTCATCCTGAAAAGTCAAACCAAATGTGAGAAACTAGACCACTAGGCCAAGCCTAGGGTCCAAAAGGGAGAAAAAATTCTAAACAGCAAGGGATTCTCAACCAAAACCAAATTAACACAAATAGAAAACAAATGCAATTGATCCCATACTCATATCATTCACCACATTCATTTTATGACCAAAACAAGTCAAACTAGGTCAAATGCAACATCCAATGTCCAAACAGAATAACTTCAATCAAAATCATACCAAAACAATTCCAAAAATCCTCAAATAATTCACACCTAAACAGGACATATTCAAGGTATAGCATGTCAATTTTCAGCTCAATTGGACAAAAGGAACTAGGTCAATGAAAATCAAGAAATCCAGACATAATTATTCAAGCTAATTCATAGCATCAACACATGCATTCACTTCAAAAATTCATAAATCAATGAAATCAATTAAGAAATGAATGGGACCAAAACAGTGATGTCCTACAATGTGTCTACAACAAGCATACCAAATTTCACATTCATCCAAAATCATATGAGAATTTCACACAAGATATACAAACATGTGTCCTATAAGCTTGCACAATGAACATATAGAGAAGAAAAATATCAATCAAATTGAAAATGCCATAGAAAAATCCAGAAAAATTCACCTAACATCTCAACATGTCAATAATCATCCATGCAAAATTTCAATCCAATCCAACAATCATAGGCCATGCAAATAAATCCAGAAAGTTGACCTAGCTAGGTGTGACACAAATTGTCACACCTAGATTCAAAAAATCATATCTCAAACATCAAGTATCCAAAAATCACAAAATTTACATGGAAATCACCATCAACATGTCTAGAATGAGCTCAAAAAATTTCAGGAATTTCTTTTAATGCATGAGCATTTCACAATGAAAATGGCAACATGTATACAATTGTGACACATTCTACAAACCCTAGGCTCATTATTTTTCCAACCATGCAAAAAAAAATCCAAAAATGTCCATTAAATTCTACACAATTTCATGAGTATGGCACAAAAAGTTTCACCAAAATTGGATGATTTTTGAATCAATTATGAATTTTTGAAGATCATAGCACAAAATAATAAAATGAAAAGAAAATAAAATGGAATAATTAATTAAATAATGCTGGCAATGGCATTTTTGAAATTAACTTGAACATCCTCAAAACGGCGCCGTTTTGAGCGCGGGAACGAAATGTTCCTATTGGCCAGGCTTGGAGGCAAACAACAATTTCAAATGGCCAGGCGAATTACAAGATCAAACGCATCTTATTTCCAGAAAATCAACAACAACTTCATCGTTTTTCCAGAATTTTGCAAGAACTCAAGAACATCAAATCTCCATGAAAATCCACAATCTCATAGTCATTGGAAAGGTCTAAGTGTGTGGAGTCCAAATATCATCATCAAATTATCCAGAATTTCACATACACTACGAATCGATTGAATTAGGTTTTGATCTCAAATCTTTGAATCAACATAACTTATCCTATGGTTCGCCATTTCCAAAACTAAAGGCATCATGATAATCTATGTCAAACACACTACAAAACGCATACAACAATTAACAAAATCATGAGATTCGATTTGGCACCTTAATTCGAAGGCAGTGTTGAATCGTGATTTTTGGCTCGAAATTCCTCCAAACAGATGAAGTATGATGTTCAGCAAAGTAATTGGAGAAGATAGAACAGCTCGAGAATGCTCCAATTATGAGAAATTGAAATTTGCCATTGATGAACTCCTTTGCAACAGTCGCGGATTTGGAGTTGTTAGCAATGAATTTGTCCAAACAGATGAAGATCCACCTTCATAGAGCACGAAGCAAGAAGAAATTCACAAAATGATGAAGAATTGGGAGAGTTTGGATGAACTTTTCTCTTGAATGTTCTTGAGAAATTTGGAGAGTTTGGAGGGAAAAGTGGTTGCAATTTCTTGTGAATTGTGATTGTGATCAAAGTTAGTTACAATTAGGCATTTATATTTCAGCTTAATCCATCCTTAATCATCCAATTAGCAAAAGTGCAAGTGATTAGCAAAATGTCATTTTCAAAGCAAGGGCAAAAATGCCATTTCACAATAGGCCCTGTGACAGCTCATTGACAGCTCACACACTCTCAAAATGACATGTGTGATGTGTTGCAACTTGTCCCATGGTCATTGGTTGTGTATTTTGCATTTTCACTATGCCATGGCAATTTGTATACTTTTCAAGTGCAATTCACAAGTGACTTAACCAAATAATGAACCTCAACATGTTATGACCATTCAAACAATTTCCAATTGGCATATGTGAGGTGTTGCAAAAATCCCCATGCCAAAATTCTCATTATTTCTCAAGTTGGACCATTTTGCCCTTGGATCTTTAACTGTACACTTGAAAATTGACTTTTTGCATTGACCATTTTTGATGAATTCCAATTATGCACCATGAAAGTACATGTCAAATGGAGTTTGCACATAAAAAGATCTCTCAATTTGGACACTCCATGTGGAAGTTATGCCCCTCTGATTATGGGTCATTTTTGAAATTGAATGGACCACAACTTGCCAACCATACATGGGATTTTTAAGTTCTTGGACTTTTTGGAAAGGTGAGACCAAGATCTACAACTTTCATGTTGAACAAATTTTCATTTGAAGCTTCCTTGGACATGTAATTTTGTAGTCAAAAACTTTCCATTTTTGGAAACTTCTATTACAAGTCACTTTCTATTTTTGGCAATTTCTGTCCTGACTTGATTTTCCTCATTCTTGAGCTTTGACATGTCAAATAACACTTGTTTCAACATGAATGAAGTGTATCCAACTCTCTCCTACCTCCAAATCCATGAAATCATGCACAGTTGACCACAGTTGACTTTTTCAACTGACAGATGAATTTGGCAATGCATTGATCAAACTGAGCTCCAATCTCCTAATGAAATGGCCCAAGGGTGAAACCCTTGCCTCAATTAACTTAATAAAACCATAGAATGATCTCCACATACATCATAGACCCCATCTCCTGATTATGCCCTGATTGGCCCAATGCAACTGATTAGGGTTGACCAGTGGTCAAAACCCTAATCTCAAGGAATATGCTCCAACACTTGAATCTTCTTGGATGATATCAAGACCCTGATGATGATGATGAATCATTTCAAACAAGATAAGGACCAATCTCCTTGAGAATCACAAAACCCTAATCTGGACCCCCACATCCTCAGATGATCAAGGACCAGTCCAATGAAACCCTAGCTTGCACTTTGACTTCCTCATCTTCTGACCAAGACTTGGGAGAATGGCTTGCACAATGTAACCACATGATATGCAATATGCAATGCCTAATGACCTAAAAATGATATGTAATATGTTATGCTAGTCCCAAGAGAGGAGGGCAAATTTTGAGGTGTTACACCAGTCATCGGTAAATGTCTGGTGGTGGTTTCTTTCTTCCCAGTCATTGGTAAATGTCTGGTCGTGGTTTCTTTCTTCCCAGTGATTGGTAAATGTCTGGTCGTGGTTTCTTTCTTCCCAGTCATCGGTAAATTTCTGGTCGTGGTTTCTTTCTTCCCAGTCATCGGTAGATGTCTGGTCGTGGTTTATTTCTTCCCAGTCATCGGTAGATGTCTGGTCGTGGTTTCTTTCTTCCCAGTCATTGGTAAATGTCTGGTCGTGGTTTCTTTCTTCCCAGTCATTGGTAAATGTCTGGTCGTGGTTTCTTTCTTCCCAGTCATCGGTAGATGTCTGGTCGTGGTTTCTTTCTTCCCAGTCATCGGGAAATGTCTGGTCGTGGTTTCTTTCTTCCCAGTCATTGGTAAATGTCTAGTCGTGGTTTCTTTCTTCCCAATCATCGGTAAATGTCTGGTCATAGTTTCTTTCTTCCCAGTCATCGGTAGATGTCTGGTCGTGGTTTCTTTCTTCCTAGTCATTGGTAAATGTCTGGATGTGGTTTCTTTCTCCCCAGTCATTGGTAATTGTCTGGTCGGGGTTTCTTTCTTCCTAGTCATCGGTAGATGTCTGGTCGTGGTTTCTTTCTTCCCAGTCATTGGTAAATGTCTGGTCGTGGTTTCTTTCTTCCTAGTCATTGGTAAATGTCTGGTCGTGGTTTCTTTCTTCCCAGTCATTGGTAGATGTCTCGTCGTGGTTTCTTTCTTCCCAGTCATCGGTAGATGTCTGGTCGTGGTTTCTTTCTTCCTAGTCATCGGTAGATGTCTGGTCGTGGTTTCTTTCTTCCCAGTCATCGGTAGATGACTGGTCGTGGTTTCTTTCTTCCCAGTCATTGGTAAATGTCTGGTCGTGGTTTCTTTCTTCCCAGTCATCGGTATATGTTTGGTCGTGGTTTCTTTCTTCCCAGTCATCGGTAAATGTCTGGTCGTGGTTTCTTTCTTCCCAGTCATCGGTAAATGTCTGGTCGTGGTTTCTTTCTTCCCAGTCATCGGTAGATGTCTGGTCGTGGTTTCTTTCTTCCCAGTCATCGGTAAATGTCTGGTCGTGGTTTCTTTCTCCCCAGTCATTGGTAAATGTCTGATCGTGGTTTCTTTCTTCCTAGTCATTGGTAAATGTCTGGTCGTGGTTTCTTTCTTCCCAATGATCTGTAAATGTCTGGTCGTGGTTTCTTTCTTCCCAGTCATCGGTAAATGTCTGGTCATGGTTTCTTTCTTCCCAGTCATTGGTAAATGTCTGGTTGGGGTTTCTTTCTTCCCAGTCATCGGTAGATGTCTGGTCGTGGTTTCTTTCTTCCCAGTCATTGGTAAATGTCTGGTCGTGGTTTCTTTCTTCCAAGTCATTGGTAAATGTCTAGTCGTGGTTTCTTTCTTCCCAGTCATCGGTAGATGTCTGGTCGTGGTTTCTTTCTTCCCAGTCATCGGTAAATGTCTGGTCGTGGTTTCTTTCTCCCCAGTCATTGGTAAATGTCTGATCGTGGTTTCTTTCTTCCTAGTCATTGGTAAATGTCTGGTCGTGGTTTCTTTCTTCCCAGTCATTGGTAAATGTCTCGTCGTGGTTTCTTTCTTCCAAGTCATTGGTAAATGTCTAGTCGTGGTTTCTTTCTTCCCAGTCATTGGTAAATGTCTGGTCGTGGTTTCTTTCTTCCCAGTCATCGGTAGATGTCTGGTCGTGGTTTCTTTCTTCCCAGTCATTGGTAAATGTCTGGTCGTGGTTTCTTTCTTCCCAGTCATCGGTAGATGTCTGGTCGTGGTTTCTTTTTTCCCAGTCATCGGTAGATGTCTGGTCGTGGTTTCTTTCTTCCCAGTCATTGGTAAATGTCTGGTCGTGGTTTCTTTCTCCCCAGTCATTGGTAAATGTCTGGTCGTGGTTTCTTTCTCCCTAGTCATTGGTAAATGTCTGATCGTGGTTTCTTTCTTCCCAGTCATTGGTAAATGTCTGGTCGTGGTTTCTTTCTTCCCAGTCATCGGTAAATGTCTGGTCGTGGTTTCTTTCTTCCTAGTCATCGGTAGATGTCTGGTCGTGGTTTCTTTCTTCCCAGTCATCGGTAGATGACTGGTCGTGGTTTCTTTCTTCCCAGTCATTGGTAAATGTCTGGTCGTGGTTTCTTTCTTCCCAGTCATCGGTATATGTCTGGTCGTGGTTTCTTTCTTCCCAGTCATCGGTAAATGTCTGGTCGTGGTTTCTTTCTTCCCAGTCATCGGTAAATGTCTGGTCGTGGTTTCTTTCTTCCCAGTCATCGGTAGATGTCTGGTCGTGGTTTCTTTCTTCCCAGTCATCGGTAAATGTCTGGTCGTGGTTTCTTTCTCCCCAGTCATTGGTAAATGTCTGATCGTGGTTTCTTTCTTCCTAGTCATTGGTAAATGTCTGGTCGTGGTTTCTTTCTTCCCAATGATCTGTAAATGTCTGGTCGTGGTTTCTTTCTTCCCAGTCATCGGTAAATGTCTGGTCATGGTTTCTTTCTTCCCAGTCATTGGTAAATGTCTGGTTGGGGTTTCTTTCTTCCCAGTCATCGGTAGATGTCTGGTCGTGGTTTCTTTCTTCCCAGTCATTGGTAAATGTCTGGTCGTGGTTTCTTTCTTCCAAGTCATTGGTAAATGTCTAGTCGTGGTTTCTTTCTTCCCAGTCATCGGTAGATGTCTGGTCGTGGTTTCTTTCTTCCCAGTCATCGGTAAATGTCTGGTCGTGGTTTCTTTCTCCCCAGTCATTGGTAAATGTCTGATCGTGGTTTCTTTCTTCCTAGTCATTGGTAAATGTCTGGTCGTGGTTTCTTTCTTCCCAGTCATTGGTAAATGTCTCGTCGTGGTTTCTTTCTTCCAAGTCATTGGTAAATGTCTAGTCGTGGTTTCTTTCTTCCCAGTCATTGGTAAATGTCTGGTCGTGGTTTCTTTCTTCCCAGTCATCGGTAGATGTCTGGTCGTGGTTTCTTTCTTCCCAGTCATTGGTAAATGTCTGGTCGTGGTTTCTTTCTTCCCAGTCATCGGTAGATGTCTGGTCGTGGTTTCTTTTTTCCCAGTCATCGGTAGATGTCTGGTCGTGGTTTCTTTCTTCCCAGTCATTGGTAAATGTCTGGTCGTGGTTTCTTTCTCCCCAGTCATTGGTAAATGTCTGGTCGTGGTTTCTTTCTCCCTAGTCATTGGTAAATGTCTGATCGTGGTTTCTTTCTTCCCAGTCATTGGTAAATGTCTGGTCGTGGTTTCTTTCTTCCCAGTCATCGGTAAATGTCTGGTCGTGGTTTCTTTCTTCCCAGTCATTGGTAAATGTCTGGTCATGGTTTCTTTCTTCCCAATCATCGGTAAATGTCTGGTCATAGTTTCTTTCTTCCCAGTCATCGGTAGATGTCTGGTCGTGGTTTCTTTCTTCCCAGTCATTGGTAAATGTCTGGTCGTGGTTTCTTTCTTCCCAGTCATCGGTAGATGTCTGGTCGTGGTTTCTTTCTTCCCAGTCATCGGTAGATGTCTGGTCGTGGTTTCTTTCTTCCCAGTCATTGGTAAATATCTGGTCGTGGTTTCTTTCTCCCCAGTCATTGGTAAATGTCTAATCGTGGTTTCTTTCTTCCCAATCATTGGTAAATGTCTGGTCGTGGTTTCTTTCTTCCCAGTCATTGCTAAATGTCTGGTCGTGGTTTCTTTCTTACCAGTCATTGGTAAATGTCTGGTCTTGGTTTCTTTCTCCCCAGTCATTGGTAAATGTCTGATCGTGGTTTCTTTCTTCCCAGTCATTGGTAAATGTCTGGTCGTGGTTTCTTTCTTCCCAGTCATCGGTAAATGTCTGGTCGTGGTTTCTTTCTTCCCAGTCATTGGTAAATGTCTGGTCGTGGTTTCTTTCTTCCCAATCATCGGTAGATGTCTGGTCGTGGTTTCTTTCTTCCCAGTCATCGGTAGATGTCTCGTTGTGGTTTCTTTCTTCCCAGTCATTGGTAAATGTCTGGTCGTGGTTTCTTTCTCCCCAGTCATTGGTAAATGTCTGGTCGTGGTTTCTTTCTCCCCAGTCATTGGTAAATGTATGATCGTGGTTTCTTTCTTCCCAGTCATTGGTAAATGTCTGGTCGTGGTTTCTTTCTTCCCAGTCATTGGTAAATGTCTGGTCGTGGTTTCTTTCTTCCCAGTCATTGGTAAATGTCTGGTCGTGGTTTCTTTCTTCCCAGACATCGGTAAATGTCTGGTCGTGGTTTCATTCTTCCCAATCATCGGTAGATGTCTGGTCGTGGTTTCTTTCTTCCCAGTCATCGGTAGATGTCTGGTCGTGGTTTCTTTCTTCCCAGACATCGGTAAATGTCTGGTCGTGGTTTCTTTCTTCCCAGTCAACGGTAGATGTCTGGTCGTGGTTTCTTTCTTCCCAGTCATCGGTAAGTGTCTGGTAGTGGTTTCTTTCTTCCCAGTCATTGTTAAATGTCTGGTCGTGGTTTCTTTCTTCCCAATCATCGGTAAATTTCTGGTCATAGTTTCTTTCTTCCCAGTCATCGGTAGATGTCTGGTCGTGGTTTCTTTCTTCCCAGTCATCGGTAAATGTCTGGTCGTGGTTTCTTTCTTCCCAGTCATCGGTAGATGTCTGGTCGTGGTTTCTTTCTTCCCAGTCATCGGTAGATGTCTGGTCGTGGTTTCTTTCTTCCCAGTCATTGGTAAATTTTTGGTCGTGGTTTCTTTCTCCCCAGTCATTGGTAAATGTCTGATCGTGGTTTATTTCTTCCCAGTCATCGGTAAATGTCTGGTCGTGGTTTCTTTCTTCCCAGTCATCGGTAGATGTCTGGTCGTGGTTTCTTTCTTCCAGTCATTGGTAAATGTCTGGTCGTGGTTTCTTTCTTCCTAGTCATTGGTAAATGTCTGGTCGTGGTTTCTTTCTTCCCAGTCATTGGTAAATGTCTGGTCGTGGTTTCTTTCTTCCCAGTCATTGGTAAATGTCTGGTCGTGGTTTCTTTCTTCCCAGTCATTGGTAAATGTCTGGTCGTGGTTTCATTCTTCCCAATCATCGGTAGATGTCTGGTCGTGGATTCTTTCTTCCCAGTCATCGGTAGATGTCTGGTCGTGGTTTCTTTCTTCCCAGTCATCGGTAAATGTCTGGTCGTGGTTTCTTTCTTCCCAGTCAACGGTAGATGTCTGGTCGTGGTTTCTTTCTTCCCAGTCATAGGTAAATGTCTGGTCGTGGTTTCTTTCTTCCCAGTCATAGGTAGAGATCTGGTCGTGGTTTCTTTCTTCCCAGTCATTGGTAGATGTATGGTCGTGGTTTCTTTCTTCCCAGTCATTGGTAAATGTCTGGTCGTGGTTTCTTTCTCCCCAGTCATTGGTAAATGTCTGGTCGTGGTTTCTTTCTTCCCAGTCATTGGTAAATGTCTGGTCGTGGTTTCTTTCTTCCCAGTCATTGGTAAATGTCTGGTCGTGGTTTCTTTCTTCCCAGTCATTGGTAAATGTCTGGTCGTGGTTTCTTTCTTCCCAATCATCGGTAAATGTCTGGTCGTGGTTTCTTTCTTCCCAATCATCGGTAAATGTCTGGTCGTGGTTTCTTTCTTCCTAGTCATCGGTAAATGTTTGGTCGTGGTTTCTTTCTCCCCAGTCATTGGTAAATGTCTGGTCGTGGTTTCTTTCTTCCCAGTCATTGGTAAATGTCTGGTCGTGGTTTCTTTCTTCCCAGTCATTGGTAAATGTCTGGTCGTGGTTTCTTTCTTCCCAGTCATTGGTAAATGTCTGGTCGTGGTTTCTTTCTTCCCAGTCATCGGTAGATGTCTGGTCGTGGTTTCTTTCTTCCCAGTCATCGGTAAATGTCTGGTCGTGGTTTCTTTCTTCCCAGTCATCGGTAGATGTCTGGTCGGGGTTTCTTTCTTCCCAGTCATTGGTAAATGTCTTGTCGTGGTTTCTTTCTTCGCAGTCATTGGTAAATGTCTGGTCGTGGTTTCTTTCTTCCCAGTCATTGGTAAATGTCTGGTCGTGGTTTCTTTCTTCCCAGTCATTGGTAAATGTCTGGTCGTGGTTTCTTTCTTCCCAGTCATCGGCAGATGTCTGGTCGTGGTTTCTTTCTTCCCAGTCATCGGTAAATGTCTGGTCGTGGTTTCTTTCTTACCAGTCATTGGTAAATGTCTGGTCGTGGTTTCTTTCTTTCCAGTCATTGGTAAATGTCTGGTCGTGGTTTCTTTCTTCCCAGTCATTGGTAAATGTCTGGTCGTAGTTTCTTTCTTCCCAGTCATCGGTAGATGTCTGGTCGTGGTTTCTTTCTTCCCAGTCATCGGTAAATGTCTGGTCGTGGTTTCTTTCTTCCCAGTCATTGTTAAATGTCTGGTCGTGGTTTCTTTCTTCCCAATCATCGGTAAATGTCTGGTCATAGTTTCTTTCTTCCCAGTCATCCGTAGATGTCTGGTCGTGGTTTCTTTCTTCCCAGTCATTGGTAAATGTCTGGTCGTGGTTTCTTTCTTCCCAGTCATCGGTAGATGTCTGGTCGTGGTTTCTTTCTTCCCAGTCATCGGTAGATGTCTGGTCGTAGTTTCTTTCTTCCAATCATTGGTAAATGTCTGGTCGTGGTTTCTTTCTTCCCAGTCATCGGTAGATGTCTGGTCGTGGTTTCTTTCTTCCCAGTCATCGGTAAATGTCTGGCCGTGGTTTCTTTCTTCCCAGTCATTGGTAAATGTTTGGTCGGGGTTTCCTTCTACCCAGTCATCGGTAGATGTCTGGTTGTGGTTTCTTTCTTCCCAGTCATTGGTAAATGTCTGGTCGTGGTTTCTTTCTTCCCAGTCATTGGTAAATGTCTGGTAGGGGTTTCTTTCTTCCCAGTCATCGGTAGATGTCTGGTCGTGGTTTCTTTCTTCCCAGTCATTGGTAAATGTCTGGTCGTGGTTTCTTTCTTCCCAGTCATTGGTAAATGTCTGGTCGTGGTTTCTTTCTTCCCAGTCATTGGTAAATGTCTGGTCGTGGTTTCTTTCATCCCAGTCATTGGTAAATGTCTGGTCGTGGTTTCTTTCTTCCTAGTCATTGGTAAATGTCTGGTCGTGGTTTCTTTCTTCTTGTCATCGGTAGATGTCTGGTCGTGGTTTCTTTCTTCCCAGTCATCGGTAAATGTCTGGTCGTGGTTTCTTTCTTCCCAGTCATTGGTAAATGTCTGGTCGGGGTTTCTTTCTTCCCAGTCATCGGTAGATGTCTGGTCGTGGTTTCTTTCTTCCCAGTCATTGGTAAATGTCTGGTCGTGGTTTCTTTCTCCCCAGTCATTGGTAAATGTCTGGTCGTGGTTTCTTTCTCCCCAGTCATTGGTAAATGTATGATCGTGGTTTCTTTCTTCCCAGTCATTGGTAAATGTCTGGTCGTGGTTTCTTTCTTCCCAGTCATTGGTAAATGTCTGGTCGTGGTTTCTTTCTTCCCAGTCATTGGTAAATGTCTGGTCGTGGTTTCTTTCTTCCCAGACATCGGTAAATGTCTGGTCGTGGTTTCATTCTTCCCAATCATCGGTAGATGTCTGGTCGTGGTTTCTTTCTTCCCAGTCATCGGTAGATGTCTGGTCGTGGTTTCTTTCTTCCCAGACATCGGTAAATGTCTGGTCGTGGTTTCTTTCTTCCCAGTCAACGGTAGATGTCTAGTCGTGGTTTCTTTCTTCCCAGTCATCGGTAAGTGTCTGGTAGTGGTTTCTTTCTTCCCAGTCATTGTAAATGTCTGGTCGTGGTTTCTTTCTTCCAATCATCAGTAAATTTCTGGTCATAGTTTCTTTCTTCCCAGTCATCGGTAGATGTCTGGTCGTGGTTTCTTTCTTCCCAGTCATCGGTAAATGTCTGGTCGTGGTTTCTTTCTTCCCAGTCATCGGTAGATGTCTGGTCGTGGTTTCTTTCTTCCCAGTCATCGGTAGATGTCTGGTCGTGGTTTCTTTCTTCCCAGTCATTGGTAAATTTTTGGTCGTGGTTTCTTTCTCCCCAGTCATTGGTAAATGTCTGATCGTGGTTTATTTCTTCCCAGTCATCGGTAAATGTCTGGTCGTGGTTTCTTTCTTCCCAGTCATCGGTAGATGTCTGGTCGTGGTTTCTTTCTTCCAGTCATTGGTAAATGTCTGGTCGTGGTTTCTTTCTTCCCAGTCATTGGTAAATGTCTGGTCGTGGTTTCTTTCTTCCCAGTCATTGGTAAATGTCTGGTCGTGGTTTCTTTCTTCCCAGTCATTGGTAAATGTCTGGTCGTGGTTTCTTTCTTCCCAGTCATTGGTAAATGTCTGGTCGTGGTTTCATTCTTCCCAATCATCGGTAGATGTCTGGTCGTGGATTCTTTCTTCCCAGTCATCGGTAGATGTCTGGTCGTGGTTTCTTTCTTCCCAGTCATCGGTAAATGTCTGGTCGTGGTTTCTTTCTTCCCAGTCAACGGTAGATGTCTGGTCGTGGTTTCTTTCTTCCCAGTCATAGGTAAATGTCTGGTCGTGGTTTCTTTCTTCCCAGTCATAGGTAGATGTCTGGTCGTGGTTTCTTTCTTCCCAGTCATTGGTAGATGTATGGTCGTGGTTTCTTTCTTCCCAGTCATTGGTAAATGTCTGGTCGTGGTTTCTTTCTCCCCAGTCATTGGTAAATGTCTGGTCGTGGTTTTTTTCTTCCCAGTCATTGGTAAATGTCTGGTCGTGGTTTCTTTCTTCCCAGTCATTGGTAAATGTCTGGTCGTGGTTTCTTTCTTCCCAGTCATTGGTAAATGTCTGGTCGTGGTTTCTTTCTTCCCAATCATCGGTAAATGTCTGGTCGTGGTTTCTTTCTTCCCAATCATCGGTAAATGTCTGGTCGTGGTTTCTTTCTTCCTAGTCATCGGTAAATGTTTGGTCGTGGTTTCTTTCTCCCCAGTCATTGGTAAATGTCTGGTCGTGGTTTCTTTCTTCCCAGTCATTGGTAAATGTCTGGTCGTGGTTTCTTTCTTCCTAGTCATTGGTAAATGTATGGTCGTGGTTTCTTTCTTCCCAGTCATTGGTAAATGTCTGGTCGTGGTTTCTTTCTTCCCAGTCATCGGTAGATGTCTGGTCGTGGTTTCTTTCTTCCCAGTCATCGGTAAATGTCTGGTCGTGGTTTCTTTCTTCCCAGTCATCGGTAGATGTCTGGTCGGGGTTTCTTTCTTCCCAGTCATTGGTAAATGTCTGGTCGTGGTTTCTTTCTTCCCAGTCATCGGCAGATGTCTGGTCGTGGTTTCTTTCTTCCCAGTCATCGGTAAATGTCTGGTCGTGGTTTCTTTCTTACCAGTCATTGGTAAATGTCTGGTCGTGGTTTCTTTCTTCCCAATCATTGGTAAATGTCTGGTCGTGGTTTCTTTCTTCCCAGTCATTGGTAAATGTCTGGTCGTAGTTTCTTTCTTCCGAGTCATCGGTAGATGTCTGGTCGTGGTTTCTTTCTTCCCAATCATTGTTAAATGTCTGGTCGTGGTTTCTTTCTTCCCAGTCATTGGTAGATGTATGGTCGTGGTTTCTTTCTTCCCAGTCATTGGTAAATGTCTGGTCGTGGTTTCTTTCTCCCCAGTCATTGGTAAATGTCTGGTCGTGGTTTCTTTCTTCCCAGTCATTGGTAAATGTCTGGTCGTGGTTTCTTTCTTCCCAGTCATTGGTAAATGTCTGGTCGTGGTTTCTTTCTTCCCAGTCATTGGTAAATGTCTGGTCGTGGTTTCTTTCTTCCCAATCATCGGTAAATGTCTGGTCGTGGTTTCTTTCTTCCCAATCATCGGTAAATGTCTGGTCGTGGTTTCTTTCTTCCTAGTCATCGGTAAATGTTTGGTCGTGGTTTCTTTCTCCCCAGTCATTGGTAAATGTCTGGTCGTGGTTTCTTTCTTCCCAGTCATTGGTAAATGTCTGGTCGTGGTTTCTTTCTTCCCAGTCATTGGTAAATGTCTGGTCGTGGTTTCTTTCTTCCCAGTCATTGGTAAATGTCTGGTCGTGGTTTCTTTCTTCCCAGTCATCGGTAGATGTCTGGTCGTGGTTTCTTTCTTCCCAGTCATCGGTAAATGTCTGGTCGTGGTTTCTTTCTTCCCAGTCATCGGTAGATGTCTGGTCGGGGTTTCTTTCTTCCCAGTCATTGGTAAATGTCTGGTCGTGGTTTCTTTCTTCCCAGTCATCGGCAGATGTCTGGTCGTGGTTTCTTTCTTCCCAGTCATCGGTAAATGTCTGGTCGTGGTTTCTTTCTTACCAGTCATTGGTAAATGTCTGGTCGTGGTTTCTTTCTTCCCAGTCATTGGTAAATGTCTGGTCGTGGTTTCTTTCTTCCCAGTCATTGGTAAATGTCTGGTCGTAGTTTCTTTCTTCCCAGTCATCGGTAGATGTCTGGTCGTGGTTTCTTTCTTCCCAGTCATCGGTAAATGTCTGGTCGTGGTTTCTTTCTTCCCAGTCATTGTTAATGTCTGGTCGTGGTGGTTCTTTCTTCCCAATCATCGGTAAATGTCTGGTCATAGTTTCTTTCTTCCCAGTCATCCGTAGATGTCTGGTCGTGGTTTCTTTCTTCCAGTCATTGGTAAATGTCTGGTCGTGGTTTCTTTCTTCCCAGTCATCGGTAGATGTCTGGTCGTGGTTTCTTTCTTCCCAGTCATCGGTAGATGTCTGGTCGTAGTTTCTTTCTTCCCAATCATTGGTAAATGTCTGGTCGTGGTTTCTTTCTTCCCAGTCATCGGTAGATGTCTGGTCGTGGTTTCTTTCTTCCCAGTCATCGGTAAATGTCTGGCCGTGGTTTCTTTCTTCCCAGTCATTGGTAAATGTTTGGTCGGGGTTTCCTTCTACCCAGTCATCGGTAGATGTCTGGTTGTGGTTTCTTTCTTCCCAGTCATTGGTAAATGTCTGGTCGTGGTTTCTTTCTTCCCAGTCATGGTAAATGTCTGGTAGGGGTTTCTTTCTTCCCAGTCATCGGTAGATGTCTGGTCGTGGTTTCTTTCTTCCCAGTCATTGGTAAATGTCTGGTCGTGGTTTCTTTCTTCCCAGTCATTGGTAAATGTCTGGTCGTGGTTTCTTTCTTCCCAGTCATTGGTAAATGTCTGGTCGTGGTTTCTTTCATCCCAGTCATTGGTAAATGTCTGGTCGTGGTTTCTTTCTTCCTAGTCATTGGTAAATGTCTGGTCGTGGTTTCTTTCTTTCTTTTCATCGGTAGATGTCTGGTCGTGGTTTCTTTCTTCCCAGTCATCGGTAAATGTCTGGTCGTGGTTTCTTTCTTCCCAGTCATTGGTAAATGTCTGGTCGGGGTTTCTTTCTTCCCAGTCATCGGTAGATGTCTGGTCGTGGTTTCTTTCTTCCCAGTCATTGGTAAATGTCTGGTCGTGGTTTCTTTCTTCCCAGTCATTGGTAAATGTCTGGTCGTGGTTTCTTTCTTCCCAGACATCGGTAAATGTCTGGTCGTGGTTTCTTTCTTCCCAGTCATCGGTAGATGTCTGGTCGTGGTTTCTTTCTTCCCAGACATCGGTAAATGTCTGGTCGTGGTTTCTTTCTTCCCAGTCAACGGTAGATGTCTAGTCGTGGTTTCTTTCTTCCCAGTCATCGGTAAGTGTCTGGTAGTGGTTTCTTTCTTCCCAGTCATTGTTAAATGTCTGGTCGTGGTTTCTTTCTTCCCAATCATCAGTAAATTTCTGGTCATAGTTTCTTTCTTCCCAGTCATCGGTAGATGTCTGGTCGTGGTTTCTTTCTTCCCAGTCATCGGTAAATGTCTGGTCGTGGTTTCTTTCTTCCCAGACATCGGTAGATGTCTGGTCGTGGTTTCTTTCTTCCCAGTCATCGGTAGATGTCTGGTCGTGGTTTCTTTCTTCCCAGACATCGGTAAATGTCTGGTCGTGGTTTCTTTCTTCCCAGTCAACGGTAGATGTCTAGTCGTGGTTTCTTTCTTCCCAGTCATCGGTAAGTGTCTGGTAGTGGTTTCTTTCTTCCCAGTCATTGTTAAATGTCTGGTCGTGGTTTCTTTCTTCCCAATCATCAGTAAATTTCTGGTCATAGTTTCTTTCTTCCCAGTCATCGGTAGATGTCTGGTCGTGGTTTCTTTCTTCCCAGTCATCGGTAAATGTCTGGTCGTGGTTTCTTTCTTCCCAGTCATCGGTAGATGTCTGGTCGTGGTTTCTTTCTTCCCAGTCATCGGTAGATGTCTGGTCGTGGTTTCTTTCTTCCCAGTCATTGGTAAATTTTTGGTCGTGGTTTCTTTCTCCCCAGTCATTGGTAAATGTCTGATCGTGGTTTATTTCTTCCCAGTCATCGGTAAATGTCTGGTCGTGGTTTCTTTCTTCCCAGTCATCGGTAGATGTCTGGTCGTGGTTTCTTTCTTCCAGTCATTGGTAAATGTCTGGTCGTGGTTTCTTTCTTCCCAGTCATTGGTAAATGTCTGGTCGTGGTTTCTTTCTTCCCAGTCATTGGTAAATGTCTGGTCGTGGTTTCTTTCTTCCCAGTCATTGGTAAATGTCTGGTCGTGGTTTCTTTCTTCCCAGTCATTGGTAAATGTCTGGTCGTGGTTTCATTCTTCCCAATCATCGGTAGATGTCTGGTCGTGGATTCTTTCTTCCCAGTCATCGGTAGATGTCTGGTCGTGGTTTCTTTCTTCCCAGTCATCGGTAAATGTCTGGTCGTGGTTTCTTTCTTCCCAGTCAACGGTAGATGTCTGGTCGTGGTTTCTTTCTTCCCAGTCATAGGTAAATGTCTGGTCGTGGTTTCTTTCTTCCCAGTCATAGGTAGATGTCTGGTCGTGGTTTCTTTCTTCCCAGTCATTGGTAGATGTATGGTCGTGGTTTCTTTCTTCCCAGTCATTGGTAAATGTCTGGTCGTGGTTTCTTTCTCCCAGTCATTGGTAAATGTCTGGTCGTGGTTTTTTCTTCCCAGTCATTGGTAAATGTCTGGTCGTGGTTTCTTTCTTCCCAGTCATTGGTAAATGTCTGGTCGTGGTTTCTTTCTTCCCAGTCATTGGTAAATGTCTGGTCGTGGTTTCTTTCTTCCCAATCATCGGTAAATGTCTGGTCGTGGTTTCTTTCTTCCAATCATCGGTAAATGTCTGGTCGTGGTTTCTTTCTTCCTAGTCATCGGTAAATGTTTGGTCGTGGTTTCTTTCTCCCCAGTCATTGGTAAATGTCTGGTCGTGGTTTCTTTCTTCCCAGTCATTGGTAAATGTCTGGTCGTGGTTTCTTTCTTCCTAGTCATTGGTAAATGTCTGGTCGTGGTTTCTTTCTTCCCAGTCATTGGTAAATGTCTGGTCGTGGTTTCTTTCTTCCCAGTCATCGGTAGATGTCTGGTCGTGGTTTCTTTCTTCCCAGTCATCGGTAAATGTCTGGTCGTGGTTTCTTTCTTCCCAGTCATCGGTAGATGTCTGGTCGGGGTTTCTTTCTTCCCAGTCATTGGTAAATGTCTGGTCGTGGTTTCTTTCTTCCCAGTCATCGGCAGATGTCTGGTCGTGGTTTCTTTCTTCCCAGTCATCGGTAAATGTCTGGTCGTGGTTTCTTTCTTACCAGTCATTGGTAAATGTCTGGTCGTGGTTTCTTTCTTCCCAATCATTGGTAAATGTCTGGTCGTGGTTTCTTTCTTCCCAGTCATTGGTAAATGTCTGGTCGTAGTTTCTTTCTTCCGAGTCATCGGTAGATGTCTGGTCGTGGTTTCTTTCTTCCCAATCATTGTTAAATGTCTGGTCGTGGTTTCTTTCTTCCCAGTCATTGGTAGATGTATGGTCGTGGTTTCTTTCTTCCCAGTCATTGGTAAATGTCTGGTCGTGGTTTCTTTCTCCCAGTCATTGGTAAATGTCTGGTCGTGGTTTCTTTCTTCCCAGTCATTGGTAAATGTCTGGTCGTGGTTTCTTTCTTCCCAGTCATTGGTAAATGTCTGGTCGTGGTTTCTTTCTTCCCAGTCATTGGTAAATGTCTGGTCGTGGTTTCTTTCTTCCCAATCATCGGTAAATGTCTGGTCGTGGTTTCTTTCTTCCCAATCATCGGTAAATGTCTGGTCGTGGTTTCTTTCTTCCTAGTCATCGGTAAATGTTTGGTCGTGGTTTCTTTCTCCCCAGTCATTGGTAAATGTCTGGTCGTGGTTTCTTTCTTCCCAGTCATTGGTAAATGTCTGGTCGTGGTTTCTTTCTTCCCAGTCATTGGTAAATGTCTGGTCGTGGTTTCTTTCTTCCCAGTCATTGGTAAATGTCTGGTCGTGGTTTCTTTCTTCCCAGTCATCGGTAGATGTCTGGTCGTGGTTTCTTTCTTCCCAGTCATCGGTAAATGTCTGGTCGTGGTTTCTTTCTTCCCAGTCATCGGTAGATGTCTGGTCGGGGTTTCTTTCTTCCCAGTCATTGGTAAATGTCTGGTCGTGGTTTCTTTCTTCCCAGTCATCGGCAGATGTCTGGTCGTGGTTTCTTTCTTCCCAGTCATCGGTAAATGTCTGGTCGTGGTTTCTTTCTTACCAGTCATTGGTAAATGTCTGGTCGTGGTTTCTTTCTTCCCAGTCATTGGTAAATGTCTGGTCGTGGTTTCTTTCTTCCCAGTCATTGGTAAATGTCTGGTCGTAGTTTCTTTCTTCCCAGTCATCGGTAGATGTCTGGTCGTGGTTTCTTTCTTCCCAGTCATCGGTAAATGTCTGGTCGTGGTTTCTTTCTTCCCAGTCATTGTTAAATGTCTGGTCGTGGTTTCTTTCTTCCCAATCATCGGTAAATGTCTGGTCATAGTTTCTTTCTTCCCAGTCATCCGTAGATGTCTGGTCGTGGTTTCTTTCTTCCCAGTCATTGGTAAATGTCTGGTCGTGGTTTCTTTCTTCCCAGTCATCGGTAGATGTCTGGTCGTGGTTTCTTTCTTCCCAGTCATCGGTAGATGTCTGGTCGTAGTTTCTTTCTTCCCAATCATTGGTAAATGTCTGGTCGTGGTTTCTTTCTTCCCAGTCATCGGTAGATGTCTGGTCGTGGTTTCTTTCTTCCCAGTCATCGGTAAATGTCTGGCCGTGGTTTCTTTCTTCCCAGTCATTGGTAAATGTTTGGTCGGGGTTTCCTTCTACCCAGTCATCGGTAGATGTCTGGTTGTGGTTTCTTTCTTCCCAGTCATTGGTAAATGTCTGGTCGTGGTTTCTTTCTTCCCAGTCATTGGTAAATGTCTGGTAGGGGTTTCTTTCTTCCCAGTCATCGGTAGATGTCTGGTCGTGGTTTCTTTCTTCCCAGTCATTGGTAAATGTCTGGTCGTGGTTTCTTTCTTCCCAGTCATTGGTAAATGTCTGGTCGTGGTTTCTTTCTTCCCAGTCATTGGTAAATGTCTGGTCGTGGTTTCTTTCATCCCAGTCATTGGTAAATGTCTGGTCGTGGTTTCTTTCTTCCTAGTCATTGGTAAATGTCTGGTCGTGGTTTCTTTCTTTCTTTTCATCGGTAGATGTCTGGTCGTGGTTTCTTTCTTCCCAGTCATCGGTAAATGTCTGGTCGTGGTTTCTTTCTTCCCAGTCATTGGTAAATGTCTGGTCGGGGTTTCTTTCTTCCCAGTCATCGGTAGATGTCTGGTCGTGGTTTCTTTCTTCCCAGTCATTGGTAAATGTCTGGTCGTGGTTTCTTTCTTCCCAGTCATTGGTAAATGTCTGGTCGTGGTTTCTTTCTTCCCAGTCATTGGTAAATGTCTGGTCGTGGTTTCTTTCTTCCCAGTCATTGGTAAATGGCTGGTCGTGGTTTCTTTCTTCCCAGTCATTGGTAAATGTCTGGTCGTGGTTTCTTTCTTCCCAGTCATCGGTAGATGTCTGGTCGTGGTTTCTTTCTTCCCAGTCATCGGTAAATGTCTGGTCGTGGTTTCTTTCTTCCCAGTCATTGTTAAATGTCTGGTCGTGGTTTCTTTCTTCCCAATCATCGGTAAATGTCTGGTCATAGTTTCTTTCTTCCCAGTCATCGGTAGATGTCTGGTCGTGGTTTCTTTCTTCCCAGTCATTGGTAAATGTCTGGTCGTGGTTTCTTTCTTCCCAGTCATTGGTAAATGCCTGGTCGTGGTTTCTTTCTTCCCAGTCATTGGTAAATGTCTGGTCGTGGTTTCTTTCTTCCCAGTCATTGGTAAATGTCTGGTCGTGGTTTCTTTCTTCCCAGTCATTGGTAAATGGCTGGTCGTGGTTTCTTTCTTCCCAGTCATTGGTAAATGTCTGGTCGTGGTTTCTTTCTTCCCAGTCATCGGTAGATGTCTGGTCGTGGTTTCTTTCTTCCCAGTCATCGGTAAATGTCTGGTCGTGGTTTCTTTCTTCCCAGTCATTGTTAAATGTCTGGTCGTGGTTTCTTTCTTCCCAATCATCGGTAAATGTCTGGTCATAGTTTCTTTCTTCCCAGTCATCGGTAGATGTCTGGTCGTGGTTTCTTTCTTCCCAGTCATTGGTAAATGTCTGGTCGTGGTTTCTTTCTTCCCAGTCATTGGTAAATGTCTGGTCGTGGTTTCTTTCTTCCCAGTCATTGGTAAATGTCTGGTCGTGGTTTCTTTCTTCCCAGTCATTGGTAAATGGCTGGTCGTGGTTTCTTTCTTCCCAGTCATTGGTAAATGTCTGGTCGTGGTTTCTTTCTTCCCAGTCATTGGTAAATGGCTGGTCGTGGTTTCTTTCTTCCCAGTCATCGGTAGATGTCTGATCGTGGTTTATTTCTTCCCAGTCATCGGTAAATGTCTGGTCGTGGTTTCTTTCTTCCCAGTCATCGGTAAATGTCTGGTCGTGGTTTCTTTCTTCCCAGTCATTGTTAAATGTCTGGTCGTGGTTTCTTTCTTCCCAATCATCGGTAAATGTCTGGTCATAGTTTCTTTCTTCCCAGTCATCGGTAGATGTCTGGTCGTGGTTTCTTTCTTCCCAGTCATTAGTAAATGTCTGGTCGTGGTTTCTTTCTTCCCAGTCATTGGTAAATGTCTGGTCGTGGTTTCTTTCTTCCCAGTCATTGGTAAATGTCTGGTCGTGGTTTCTTTCTTCCCAGTCATTGGTAAATGTCTGGTCGTGGTTTCTTTCTTCCCAGTCATTGGTAAATGGCTGGTCGTGGTTTCTTTCTTCCCAGTCATTGGTAAATGTCTGGTCGTGGTTTCTTTCTTCCCAGTCATCGGTAGATGTCTGGTCGTGGTTTCTTTCTTCCCAGTCATCGGTAAATGTCTGGTCGTGGTTTCTTTCTTCCCAGTCATTGTTAAATGTCTGGTCGTGGTTTCTTTCTTCCCAATCATCGGTAAATGTCTGGTCATAGTTTCTTTCTTCCCAGTCATCGGTAGATGTCTGGTCGTGGTTTCTTTCTTCCCAGTCATTGGTAAATGTCTGGTCGTGGTTTCTTTCTTCCCAGTCATTGGTAAATGTCTGGTCGTGGTTTCTTTCTTCCCAGTCATTGGTAAATGTCTGGTCGTGGTTTCTTTCTTCCCAGTCATTGGTAAATGGCTGGTCGTGGTTTCTTTCTTCCCAGTCATTGGTAAATGTCTGGTCGTGGTTTCTTTCTTCCCAGTCATCGGTAGATGTCTGATCGTGGTTTATTTCTTCCCAGTCATCGGTAAATGTCTGGTCGTGGTTTCTTTCTTCCCAGTCATCGGTAGATGTCTGGTCGTGGTTTATTTCTTCCCAATCATAGGTAAATGTCTTGTCGTGGTTTCTTTCTTCCCAGTCACAGGTAGATGTATGGTCGTGGTTTCTTTCTTCCCAATCATCGGTAGATGTCTGGTCGTGGTTTCTTTCTTCCCAGTAATCGGTAAATGTCTGGTCGTGGTTTCTTTCTTCCCAGTCATCGGTAGATGTCTGGTCGTGGTTTCTTTCTTCCCAGACATCGGTAGATGTCTTATCGTGGTTCCTTTCTTTGATAAATATCAATTCCTCAATAGAGTCGTCAGTAAACGTCTGGTCTTGTTCCAGTCGTAAACATCTTTTTCCCCTCCAGTGGAAGCCGTCATTGGTAAATGGCCTCGCTTTCCTTGACATCAGAAAATATCAAATATTGCTTTGAAGTCGCCATCGGTGAATGGCCTCGCTTCCTTCACTCCGTCGCCTGCGAAGTGCAAATTATACGGTTCTTTTGGTATTCAATCCCTGTTTACCTTGAAAGTCTGATAGTCGCTGCTTTCATCCGTTCAGATTCTCAGTTGATTGAATAGGGGCAGCTGTAGCACCTCAAATTTGCCCTCACCCATTCATGCATTCATTCATTCATTAGGTCATTTATCATTCCATGTTGCAATGCATCTTGGCAGTCAGAATTGGCATCAAGAGGATCCTTTATGCAGAAGAGCAAGTTTTTCCTTGAGATGAAGGCCACATGATTATTCTAAAGAGCTTATATGAGCCAAGGTTCATTTTGAAGCAACTTTACCAAGTGGTAGAGCCCCAAATTCATCAGTGCATTTCCAGGTCATCTGAGGACCATAAAAGTTATTTGTGCAGTCAATTGAGGGCTTTGAGATGGGGAAGTGAGTGGAAGCATCTCATTCATGTTCATACAAGGCCTATTCATCATGTCAAACATCTATCTTGAAGATCTTGAAGTCAAATCAAAAGTTTCCAAAATTGGAAAGTGACCTGTAATTTCAAGTTTCCAAAAATGGCAAGTTTTTGGTTCACATTCAACTTGACTTTCCAACATCAAAGAAGCTTCAAATGAAATTTTGGTAAACATGAAAGTTGAAGATTTTTCTCTCCTCTTTTCAAAAAGTCCAAGATCATGAGCATATGATGAATGGTTGAGGAGTTATGAACAAATGGTTGCAAAGTATGCTTGGAACTTCAAAGTGCCATAACTTTTGATCCAAAACTCCAAATTGAGCCACTCTTTTTGCAAAATGCTTGTCATGACCAATATTTTTCAAATCATCCATTGCCTTGCATGAAAGAGGATCACATGACCACTTGATTCATTCAAGTGCATTTTGGAGGGAAAATGCATAATTTGAAATTGGTTGATCACATGAGCCAAATACCAATCCTATCATGTTCATGAGCTGATTTTAAGTGGAATTGAACCCTAATATGGCACTATTCACGTGCAATTTAACCATGCAAGGGTGCATTTACCAATTTTGCATCACACTTCATTTCTCCTTAATTTTCCATTAGCCAAGGCAAATTGGGATTAGCATGGTGATTAACATATGATATAAAAGCCTAATCATAACTGAATTGGAAGAGAATCACATTCTAGATCTAGAATTCAAGATTCCCTCCAAAAATTCTCTCAATTCAAACTTGAATTTTCTTCATATAACTCATCAATATTCTGGCATAATCATGTTCACAATGCATCATTGATGAAGAATCATCACCTGGATTGAAGAATTTGGTGCAGATTCGAGCTCCACAAGTGCAAGTTCATGAAGATGGTTTTCTGAAATTAAGCAAGATCCAAGCCTTTTCAAGTGTTAATTTTTGCATCAAACTTCATAACAAGGTTGAGGAAGAAGATTTGGAAGATTTGAGGCCTTGAATACACGATTTCAACTCACTGCTCTTCAAACTGGTTGGAATTCGATCCTCACGTTTTGCCTTTTCATGAACATGATCTTGTAGATCTTGTTATGCTGGTGATTCTGATGTTTTTAGAATTTGATTTGGTCAAGAAATGAGTTAGATATGATGATTTGAATTTTTGATGTGCAATATGTTTTCCTTCGATCCGCTTTATTCGTGGAGTTTTAGGCTGTTTAATGGTGATATTCGTGTTCCTCATTGAGAGGCGGTTCCAACGGTATATAACATGCTTAATTCTGGAAAAAAAAATCATCGCCTCCGTCGGTGTGTGACCGGAGAAGACGACCGGAATTACTATTCCAGCCGTCTGGTTCATGCTTTAGGGTTTGCTTCTTGTAGCGCATGAACATGCCAAGCCTCGGTTCGATACTCCTGTGTGCATTTTTTTAATTTCCTTTGAGTGCGCCCTGGTACCTCCATAACCTGTGTTCGAGACTTGGCGTTTGCTTTTCTTTTTTTTTATTTCATTTTCAACGCACTTGTAGCCCCACAGACCTGAGTTCGAAACATGGCTGGCATCTTTTCTTTGATTTTCCAATTGTTTTGCTTGGAGCGCTTTTGATCCATATGCACCTGTGTTCAACACTGGCCTCATGCACTTTCCACCTTTCTTTTCATATTTCATTTTATTTTTCACATGATATTTCACTTTATTTCATTTTATGTCCTGAATTTCTAAAATTCACAAAAAATAGTAGGATTGTCCAATTTAACCCAAACTTTTTTTCACATTCTTGTTTTGATGTCTATTATTTTTTAGCCTTAATTTCATGAATTGCTTGTGGCTGGATTTTTAATTGTGATTGCTTATTTCAACATGATGCCAATTTGGTATGTTGTGCTAATTGTTTTGTGGAATGCTCATGTTTAATCCAATTGCCTTGAAATTTGACATGCCTGATCATAACGTGTGACATGAGGTTTTGGCTTTCGTTTGGCATTTTTACCATTTTCCATCACTGTTTTGGACACATGAACATATGGTGTGACAATTTGTGTCACACATTTGGATGTTGCTCTTGTGCATTTTCATACATGTGCCATTTGATATCTTCTGGACCTAATTTTTTGCATGATGCTTGTGTTTAACATGTTGATCTCACATAAAAAATTTCATGATCATTGGATACATTTCTATTTTAATGTGGATTTTCTCATTTGAATGTCCAATTGTGTGCACTTTACTTGCCTTGGATTTATCTTGATCATTTGAGGGCTTTGCCTTATGAATTGACTTTGGTCCTTTTAAGGACACTTTCTTGTTAGATTAAATGTGCGTCATGTGAAATATTGACTTCTGTTTTGGTCATTTGACTTGCCTTTGACCCTAGTCTTTGTACTAGTGGTTTGTACTCACCAATTGTGTTTGTGTTTCAGGTATTTAGCACTAATGATTGGTGTGGCCTTATCATTTGAGATTTCATTTGCTTTGATTACTAACCCTTGTTGTGTTGTAGGTCCATTGATGTGATGAACTCACTTGAGTGCTTGCATTTGTGACTTGCATTGTGTAAAACTATTGGAAATGTCCCACTGTTGTTGACTGTTTGATCTGTCTGAATACAATATTGATTGTTTGGCTTTTGTACAGGTACATTAGTCGCTTTTAGCTCTTACTTGAGTTTTGCTTTGGAGTGTGGTTGATATACCACCTAGGTAACCACTCTTGTACTCCATGTAGTCTGGAAGTCCTGTCGCCTTTTTGGCAGGCATTTGGCTGAAGTCCTCCTTATGAGGCAATGATTGTGATTGTTTATGTTTGTGCTAGAGACCTCCTTGTTGAGGCGTGTTACATGTTAAGTCCTCCTAAGGGAAGAGGCAATTGACAGATAGAAGGGATTAGCAATCAATCCCCTGTTATTCGTTGAGTCGTTCATTATGCTCGCACTACGTGCTGATGCTCTTGAACCTAACCCAAGATCTCTGTATATAGAGTCAGTCAAGTGGAATAGGGTCCCTCATTCTGGATCCCCACACTTTCTTTGATTTGAGCTCGCCCAGGCCAGGGTTAAGAGCATGAGGTCTTATCCTCATTTCCTCTCATCAGCTTCACCCTAACTCTCAATGTTAATTGTTAAGAGCTTCAGAGCACCCCTACAGTTTTGGCTTGTTTGTCGAGGTTGATATGACCCCTTGACTAAAGCCCAACCAACTTGTCTGAGCCTCTTGTTTGCATATAGAGTGTGTTGCTTGATTGCTTGTTTGCTTATTTGTGAATCTTTCATGTGTTTGCTTTTCATGCATGTTTTTTTTTGTGGAGTCAGATGTAAGACCATTGATTGGCTATCTATTTCCTGTTTTGTTTTTGGAGTTGGATGTAAGCCCATCGATTGGCATTCCATTTCCAATTTTCGTTGTTCTCTTATGAGACTTGCTTATTGTATCCCCATAGGTTTGCTAGACTTCGTATAGTCTCTCGCTTGCATGTCAACTAAGGTAGCACGGTTCCTTCGTCTAGGACTTCCTTTCTTGCGTGAGCATTCCTAAAACACAAGCAAACTCTATCTTCTCTTAAGGACATGTTGACTCCTTCTACTACAGGTGAGTAAGTCTCCAAAGGTCGAGCATCCGGTAGATTGGGTAGTAACGTCGTTCACCTAAAAAACACAAAACAAACGGAAATAGTTTAGCCGAACTACGACAACTTTGATTCTCATGTTCAGATGAGATACGTAGGCACAAGATGCGATGTATTGTCGAGTTTGACTGACGACTAACATTTAATCCTTGCTGGTTTTCGCCCTTGTTGCGATTCTTTTCTCTCGCCCTCGTTGTGATCGAGACCTTCATTTTCTCTTGCCCTCATTGCAATCGAGACCCTTTTTTCCTTTTCGTGTGTGTTCGGAGTCGGACATAAGTCCATTTATTGGCAGTCTGTTTCCTGTTTGTGTTTGTTGTTTGGAGTTGGAAGTAAGTCCATTTATTGGTGTCGCATCCGCGAAAAACAACCAGCGGGAAAAGACACAGAGCCGCCACCGTGCGTTATTTATCCAAAAGGAGGGAAAGGAAACGCTCGAAGTAAACCTGGAAAGGAAATGGTCTTACGACCAGAGATTGATAGGATCGGGAGTCGGTTATGCGAAGGGAAGGTATTAGCACCCCTACGCATCCATCGTACTCGGCAGGATGTCGCATCCTGGGCCTACGTAGTTTGTCAGAAACAAACATCAGAGTCGACGTAGTTCGGGGACAGAGGAAACGTGCTCGCTAGGATATCGTATCCTATGCATACGTATCTTCTCTGACCAGAGAAAGAATCAGAGCACTCGTAGCTCGGCTAACGCACGCCAAACAAAACACAAACAGGAAACCGACTGCCAATCGTTGGACTTACGTCAGACTCCACACAAACAAACCACACACAGGAAACTGATTGCCAATCGCTGGACTTATGTCAGACTCCAAACACACAAACACAAACAGGAAACCAAATGCCAATCGCTGGACTTACATCAGACTCCAAACACACCCACAAAACAGAAGGGTCTCGATTGCAACTAGGGCAAGAGAAAGGGAAGGTCTCAATCACAACGGGGGCGAGAGAAAAGGATCACAGTTAGTTGTTAGTCAAACTCGACAAGACATCGCATCTCGTGCCTACGTATCTCATCTAGACATGAGAATCAGAGTTGCCGTAGTTCGGCTAAACTATTTCTGTTGGTTTGTGTTTTTTAAGTGGACAACGTCACTATGCAATCTACCGGACGCTCGACCTTTGGAGACTTACTCACCTGTAGTAGAAGGAGTTAACGTGTCCTTAAGAGGGGATAATGTTTGTTTGTGTTTTAGGATGCTCACGCAAGAAAGGAAGTCCTAGACGAAGGAACCGTGCTACCTTAATTGACATGCAAACGAGACTACGTGAAGTCTAGAAAACCTATGGGATACAATCACACCACACAAACACATACAGCATGAAGTAAACACACCAACAAGGGGCTCAAACGTCAAGGCTGGGCTTTAGTCAAGGGGTCATATCAACCTCGACAAACAAGCCAACTGGAAAGGTATATGAGGCTCTTAACCACTAACGTTGACCGTCAGGGTGAGCAGATGAAAGGTGATGAGGATAAGACCTTATAGCTCTTAACTCGGGCCTGGGTGAGCTTGACTCAATGAAAGTGTGGGGGTCTAGAATGTGGGACCCTACTCCACTTGACTGACTCTAGACAATGATCTTGGGTGTTTATTCAAAATGCATCAGCATGTAGTGGGAGCAAGATGAATGACTCAACTGAATAGCAGGGGATGGATTGCACATCCCTTCTATCTGCCAATTGCCTCTTCACTTAGGAGGTCTTGAAATGCAAGGCACAAAGATAAACAAGCACAAACATTGCCTCTTAAGGAGGGCTTCAGACAGGTGCCTGCCAAAGATAGCAGGTCTTCCAGACTACATGAAGAACAGGATGGTTACCTAGGTGGTATGCCAACCACAAGAAAAGCCAAGCAAAGTTCAAATAATGAATTTAAAGCAGCTATTGTACCTGTGTAAACAACCAAACAATCAGTATATTATTCAAACAAAACAATCAGAAAGTCCAACAGTGAGACAACTAATCATCAGACAACATCAATGCAAGGCATAAGGTGCAAGCAAACTAAATTGGTTCATCATCCACAAGACCTACAAAACAACAAGGTTAGTCAACCAAAATAACATGTATCTCAAGTGATGAGATCATATCAACCAATGTGGCTAAATGCTTGAAACCTGAAACACAAAGTCCAAAGGATGAGAACAAACCACTAGCTCAAAGGCTAGGGTCAAAGGTGGGGTAAAAAGTCAAAACAGAAGCTAAGACTCAACATGAATCACATTTACTCTATCATGAACATGTCCTAAAAGGACCAAATCAAAATCATCAAGCAAAGTCATATGGTGATCAAAATATGGCAAAGACACACAACATGATCATCAATTGGACATACAAGTGAGAAAATGCACATTAAATCAGAAATGCATCAAACAATTTTGGAAATTTTCATGAGCATACAACATGTCCAATACAATCATCATACCAAAAATAGTAAACAGAAGAGATCAATTGGTCTATCAATGAAAATGATCAAATAGGACATCCAACGGTGTGACATGCATTGTCACACCATATTAACATGTACATAAAACATGGATGGAACATGAGAAAAATATCAAACCAAGCCTCAAATGTCAATCAACATGTTAAGAGTCAACACACAAAATTTCATGGCCATTGGATTATTTTTGAGCATTTCATGATAGAAAAAATGAAGCAATGTCACATATGCACACATGATCAATCCATCCAACACAAATCAAATTCCAGAAGAGATAAAATCATGAAATCCACACCAAAAAATAAAGGACATTCCAAGGATCACTTAGCAAAAAGAATGGACTTATTTGGATGATTTTTCAATTTTATATAATTTTTCAAAGTTGGAAAAATATTATTTGAATTAATATTGCAATGTATATGAAATTTGGAGGGAAAGGTAAAATGTTGAATCAATTTGAAAACATGTGGCCAGGCGGAATCGAAGCGAGGGAGCGCTCGCTGGCCAAAATGCAGTCGTTTTGGGCTATGAGGAAAATGAAAGCAAAATTCAGAAACGACGCAGGGAGGGATCGAACCGAGGGAGCATCTACAATCAAAACGCTGTCGTTTTACAGCGAAACCCTAGCCACATGCAGGAAAACGCAGACGGCGGCGCTAGGGGCTGAAACAACCGTCTTCCTCGCGAAGACGGCGATGAACAGTAGCATTCACAAAAAAAAATCCAGAAATTGCTCATGAGTACATCATTCGAACCGTTATGCAATGAGGAACATGAATCCATCATCAAATCATACTAATCCATCATAACAAATGCAAATCGAATCAAAACAGTTTGACATACAAAACTTCTAATCATCATATCTTAGCCAATAATACACCATTTCACACGAAATTTTTATCAGCATGATCAGCAAGTAAGGATCTACACTATCATGGCAAAATAATGGAGAAAAAAGAAAGTCGAAACTCACCTTGTTTGAAGAGTAGTTGGCTAAAACCGTGTATCCAAGGCTTGGCAATGTCCAGTTTCACTTGCTTTGAGCTCCAAGGAAGTTTGATGCAAGAAATGGCTTGTGAGAAGACTTGAATCCAGCTCAATTTTGAGTTTCCATTAACACCTTCAAGCTTGTGGTATGCACGAATTTGAGGCAAAATCCACCAAACACACGTTGAATCTTGCTCAACAACACTCCATGTTCATGATTATGCAAGAAAATTAGGGTGTTGTGTGTGGAATTTTGGAAAATCAATGAAGAGAAAATTGAGAGTGAAGAGGGATTTCTAGATCTGAAACTTTGTGTAATGAGCAATACAGTTATCATTAAGCCTTTATACCATCTGTTAATTAATCTGAAAACATGATTAGGCCAAGGCTAATGGAGATTAGGAAGATACAAGGTGTATGCACAAATTGCAATTTCACCTCATGCATGGAAGTCCTACGTGAACAGTGCACAATGAGGGCCCAAATTCATTCAAAATTAGCCCATGCACACATTGGAATTGGAATTATATTCATGTGATCAACCAATTTTGATTTTGGCAATTTCCCTTCAAAAATAGCATGCATGAGCAAATGGTTGTGTGAATGAATTTCATGCCATGTAATGAATGATTTGAAAAATTCATGTCATGAGAAGAATTATGCAAAAAGGAGCACTCAAATTGGAGTCTTGGTTCAAAAGATATGGCCTTTTGAAGTTTCATGCACACTTTGCAATGATTTGATCATAACTCCTTAACCATTCATCATAAATTCATGATCTTGGACTTTTTGGAAATGGGAGAGAAAGATCTTCAACTTTCATGTTAGAAAACATTTCATTTGAAGCTTCTTTGATGTTGGAAAGTTGAGTTAAAGTTGGTCCAAAAACTTGCCATTTTTGGAAACTTGAAATTACAGGTCATTTTCCATTTCTGGAAACTTTTGATCTGGCTTCAAAATCTTCAATGTAGACACTTGTCATGACGAATGAACCTCTTTTGGACATGAATGAAGTGTCCCAAAACCATTTCTCCACTTCCTAGCCCTCATTTGACTTTCCGTTGACTTTTATGGGCCTCAGATGACTTGAAAACGCACTGTGGACTTTGAGCTTTCAACACTTGGTCAAGTTGCTTCAAAGTGAGCCTTGATTCATGTAAGCTCTCTAGAACAACCATAGGGCCTTTATCTCATGGAAATGCCTGGTCTCTTGCACAGATGAATTCTCCTGATACCAGTCTTGACTGATAAGATGCAATGTGTTATGCAATGTAATATGTAATGTCAATGACCTAAAAATGAAATGAATGAATGAATGGGGGGGTGCAAATTTGAGGTGCTACAATTGGCATTCTGTTTCCTGTTGTGTGTTTCTTTTGACGTCTCAGCGTCCCATTTCGGTGTTTTGTTTCGGCGTGCGTTAGCCGAGCTACGAGTGCTCTAATTCTTTCTCTGGTTAGAGAAGATACGTATGCACAGGATGCGATGTCCTAGGGAGCACGTCTCCCATTTCCCCGAACTACGTCGACTCTAATGTTTGTTTCTGACAAACTACGTAGGCCCAGGAGGCGACATCCTGCCGAGTCCCCTTCCTCCATCTTCTTTCACCTGTTTGCTTATTCCAGTGTGTGTGCATTCTCTTTGAGCAGTTATTCAGCAACCTTTTTTCTATTCTTTTGAGCGTGGATCCCGTCGAGTACGACGGACGTGAGGGGTGCTAATACATTCCCCTTGCGTAACCGACTCCCGTACCTTGCAATCTCTGGTCGTAAGTGTCGCATCTCGAAAAATACGACTCCTCACGATGGTCGCGGAAAAAATTAATGTTCGAACAGAGTTGCCACCGAACTTTATTTATCCCAATGAAGGAATAGGAAAATATCGATAAAACCTTTAGGAAATAGAATAATGGTCGTCGCAACCATATTCGGGTTCGGGAGTGGATTACGTAAGGGGAAGGTATTAGCACCCCTTACGTCCGTTGTACTCAACGGGAACCTTTTAGTTCTAATTTGTGTTTTGAGTGTTAAATTATGTTTGTTTGTTATCTTTAAGTTATAAAATTATTAAAATAGAAATGGATGAGAACCTCAGAAAGGAGAAAGGGGAGGTTTTTTATTAGTGTGCTCGCGAAGATACAACAATCTCCTGCCTACGTATCCTTAAATAAGGAAATCAGAGCATTCGTAGTTCGGGGAACTACGGTTGGTTGGTGTCTTTTAGTGAACAACTGTTTAGATCGCATCCTAAAGGCTAAACGTTGGCTTGTCTACTCTCGGCGGAGGCTTAAGCACTAGTTTGTTATGCGCATTAGAAAGGATTAAATAGTGTTCTTTCTGAAAAGAGTTTTGATCACACGGAGGTGACAAGTTGAATTAATTTGTTGGATGTTTTGATTGGTTGAGATGTTTTTGGTTGGATGACGATTACTCGGATAGTCGAGTAAGACAACTCATATCCTAACAGCCGGGAAAGGGAATAGAAGACTTTAGACCACTTTCTTTTTCATCCTTAATTATAGAAAGGATTTGATAATAGTTAAGGTGTTTTGAACGGATGACGATTACTCGGACAGTCGAGTAAGACAACTCGTATCCTAATAATCGGAAAAGGAATAGAAAACTCTAGACCACTTTCTCTTTCATCTAAGTGATTATAAAAATAAGTTTATGTATAGTCGATGTATTTTTAGAATAAACGACAAGTGCTCGAATGACTGAGTAAGACAACTCATATCCAAGCATTTGAGAAGAAGAATTGAAAACTCAAGACCATCTCCCTTTTCGTACAGTTTGTTATGGAAATGATTTGATTAAGTTGTATGTTTGTAAAAATGACAATTGTTCGACTGACCGAGTAAGAGAACTCGTATTCAAACAATTGAGGAGTGAAATTGAAAACTCAAAGTCAACTCCCTTTTCATTTAGCTTATTGTGAAAATATTTTTATTTAACCGGGGTTTGGAAGTTTGTAGAGGAACGACAATTATTTGACTGACCAAGTAAGAGAACTTGTATTCAAATAATCGAGGAGAAAAATTGAAGACTCAAAGTCATCTCCCTTTTCGTTTGTTATTATGAAATAGTTTGATTTGTTTGTGCTTAGGTGGATGGAAATGACGACTATTTGACTAACCGAGTAAGAGAACTCGTATTCAAATAATCGAGGAGAGGAATTGAAAACTCAAAGCCGGGTCCCTTTTCATTTCCAAATGTAATGGTGTTTGATTGTAATTAGGTGTTTTAATTTAGTTTTAATAAAAATACTCGACATCGGATCGAGGTTTGAATTTCAAGACTTTTTACTTTAAGTCACATTATTGCTCTAATCATAAAAATAATCCAAGATGTCATGCTTAAGTTATGATACACATATGATATTAGACAAGATGCAAGATTAACAAACAATTTAAATGAGTAAGGTGAATTAATTAGCATGTAATCAAACTAACTAATTAAGATAATTAAAATGAGTATCAAGGCTATTTGATCAACAAGCTAAATCGATTATTAATAATATAATCAAATATAATTAACAAATCCAATTAATAAAGGCATCCATTAATTAATCAATTAAAAAAAGAAGTGGAAACTTTTAGAGACCAAACATGTCCAATATGGTCCTACCTTACCACTAAAACAAAAGTAAATTAATAATAACTAGCAACCTAAACCAAAAGGATGCATTACTAAAAATCACTCACGGCATGAAAACTGTATGCTACTTGAATCATTCATGATAGAAACCAAACCTATTAATACACTTATTCTTTTCAACATAAAAATAATATTCAAGTGTATCCAAAATCAATCCAAATCTAATGTAAGTCTTATGCAGGTGGAACATTTTTCCAGCAGTGAATCCTTATGCAGGTGGAACATTTTTTCAACAGCGAATCGAGCGGCGAATCGAAATGCATACGCAACTCTCACCGATTAATACATTAGTTAAAATGACTCGTTCAAATAGAAACAAATCAAACACCAGCTCTTGTAACAACAACAACTTGTATTTCCAAAACAAAATCAAACTAGATTATTGACATGGAATGAAACCGAAAAGAAACCGGAAATATCATGTCAATAAAAACAACTCAAAGTACAGCTCTGTTTCAATTCAAAGAAAATAATATCAAATCAACTTATTTGTATCAGAATGAATACGAAACAAAACCGAAGATAATGTGTTAACCTTTCTCGTACCGACGAATCCATGGCCTTCTCATCTTTTGCACATCCAGAAGGCGAGGTTGTTGGTGAAGATCGACGGTGGATGCCGGTGTTGATGCGAACAAATCTGGACGGTGGACAATCACAGTGAGGTGTCGCGGTGGTGGTCGTGGCTTGTGATTGTTGAAATGTCGTCGGCGATGAGGGTGCTGAGGCGGCAGTGTTTGGGGGTTTGTGTTGAGGGCGGCGTATGTGGAAGAAGGGTTTATGGTGAGGAAGATGTGTGGTTGAGGGAAAAGAGAGATGTTAAGAGAGGTGTGAGGTCTTTCGTGTGACCGTTAGGGAGTGTGGTGGATGTGTTGCATGTTTATGAGTTGTTTTTGCCAGGAGGGAGAAGAGAGACTGTGAGCTAGAGGGAAGAGATATCATGAGGGTTGTGTGTTCAGTGGCCTTTTTATGAGGTCAGCCGAGAGAGTACCTTTGTTCTCTCTTTTTCCATTTAAAAATTAAAAAAAAATTCTAGTGACCGTTGGGAGATGACCCTCCTATGAGCTGTAATAGATTGTTCTTCTATATCAAAAAAATCTACCAGCTTTCATGTGGATATCTCCAAAGTAGGAGAATCCTATGTGCCACATGTCATTCAAATATTGGCTCATTTATTATTCTATTTTTTATTATTATTATTATCTTTTATTTACATTAACTAATTAAATCTTAATTTTTGATTGGATAAATGAAACAAGTGTGGATTACTAATAACAGCCACTGATTAATTCGAATCGACAGTTTGGATTGAATCATAGAAACACACCAAGAAACACACACTATTTAAATAAATCAAAATACATATAATGCCCTTTTTTAGATGACTTAATCGATTTAAAACAATTTTAATCAATTGAATCAAATAAAATCCACAACTTTTTAAATAATCATGATAAAATTAAAATAATAACATGAAAAATTCTATTTATTTAATCTGACTATTTTGACGAAAGAACAAAATTAAAACGACTAAAAATGAATAAAATTCGGATAAAAATTTGCTCGAAAAATTAAATCAGACACACTAAAATGATCAGCACAAAATATACTTATTTAAAAAATACAACGTTTCTTCAAATTCTAGAATAAGTTTGCATCGGTTAAAAGGCTCAGGCGGGTCAAAACACAACTGAAACAGCTGCTGAAAAATACAACGAGCACACCAGGTTAAACTACATGAACTGTAGATTAATAATACTGATGTCTGTAATTTTAATTCTGAAATTTTTTACCCGCTGATTTTACATGTTCTTGAGAAAAGATTCAACTGATTTGTCTGTAGTTTCAATAAATTTATTCTGACTGATATTTTAGTTATTATTCATGATGGAATACATGTCATGCTGTGCATATGATTCAAATTAAAAATGAAATCGATTTTACAAAAATTTAAATATGCCCGGACAAAATTGGGGTATGACAGTAAGACCATTCCTTTCCCTTTTTCAGGTTTACTTCGAGCGTTTCCTTTCCCTCCTTTGGGATAAATAACGCACGGTGGCGGCTCTGTGTCTTTTCCCGCCGGTTGTTTTTCGCGATGCGACACCCACCAAGATATATCCTCGTGGGTGATGTTTGTTTCTGTTCCTTCCCAACACATATACTGGGATGGGTTTCCCTATTGAGTTATATCCTCACTGGGACGAGTCTTGATTCAATGTGCCTCTTTGGTTTGATCCTAAATTGGCCTCTTGTGACTGTTTCCTGCACTTCCCTGTGGTATAAATGAATAATTGCTCAATAATTAGTAATCATTCATATTATCCCCGGCGGAGTCTGTGGTTTTCTACCCTTATACCGATAGTGGTAAAACCTTATTTCTTTCCCTTGCAGAGTTAACCTATTGTTCATCATAATCAATGACGGTTACTTCTCCGTGGTTTTCTACCCAGGATCCGGTAGATATAATCCCTTCCTTGACAGTTATCTTCATCCAATTTTCGGTAATGATATCCCCTTATTTTCTCAGATAATTTGCTCTGACCACGCAATTTATCCCCAGCGGGTCGTCTCTCGTCTACCCTGTTGTTGTTGGTAACGATTGTTTCTCTCCTGGATTGGTCATCATTATATACCTAGTTTTGGTATCCCGATGCCTTTTCTTTTCGGTCGATTTATCCTTTATTAACCCAGTATACGGTTGTGGATAATCTTCCATGCGAGTATGTTATCTACGTTCTGACGGTAATAGATAATATATCTCATGCACTCTCTGGTCGAAGCCTCTCGTTCTTCCCCAGTTGAGTAAGATTCGTATCCCTTTTGTGGAAATCGAATGACCATCCTATAATCAAGTTTGCTTTTAGCCCTCTTTTGGATGATGGGTGTCTTGGGAATATTCCCCAATTCACGTTTTGGTCGGTCACCTATTATATGCCCAGTAACCGGCATCCCTGGTGTTCCCTCCTCCTGCTCCCTATTATGACTTTTTGTCCCCTGTGGAGTCGGAATCCCTGAGTTGAAATATACCTTTTAGGTCTTCCTCAGGCCTTTTGGATGTTTGATATCTCTCACCCTTATACCGGTCTTAGATATTCATTCTTCCTGAGCATGTTGTATCTCTCACCCTGATACCGGTGTTCAGATCACATGTCTCTTGGAGCTTATTACCCAGTAACCGGTAATACCTCATCCCGTTGCTTCCTCAGAGGAGTTTTTTTTGTTTGGGTTTTCCTCAGCTGAGTCCTTAGTGGATATCCCCACCTGAGTCCGGGTTTTTATCCGAAGTATCTGTTACAGATAACTTTGCTGTATTGGCATATTCCCCAATACGTGCATCTTCGAGTCAGCTCGAGTCTCTCCATTGATTTATTCTATGGGTTCTCTCCGTGTCTCTCAGTATGTTTCAAGTCGTGACCTGCTCACGCATTTTCCTTCCTTTCCCCCAGGTAGAGTCTCTACCCCATAGAATAAATTATTCATTGGATTTGTCAATTTCCTCCTGATCTTTGCCTGTGTGGACGCATATCCCCACAGAGTGTTACCATTTTGCATGCATATATTTGCATCATGAGGTCTCTTAGGGATCAAAATTCGTCTCTCTTTTTTATTTAAGCCCATTCTACCTCGTCGAGACGAAGATTTTAACCTTCACTTCTCCGGCTAGAATGACCTTGAATAGGGGCATCTGTAAGACCCCAATTTTGGCCTTAAGATCCCTCATGGCATCATAACATTGCATTTGCATAGCCTCAAGGATCATAAGCATCTTGGTTCCCCTTGCATTTGGATGGGACTCCTTGTGAGTGGTTTGATATCACCAAGCATGCTTGAATTGTATACTATTGCTTTTCCTATTTTGTCTACTAACCAAAAGCACAAAAATATGTCACTAACATCTTTTGTTTGTAGCTTGAGCAATCACAAGGTCCAAAGCTTCCAAGAGATCATCTGTGCAATGACATGGCCAAGAGAAGATGAAAGCAAGCATGGTAATGGTTCCCAAAGCTCTCATCCATAAAATATGCCTCCCTAAGGTCTCAATTCATCATTTTGATCAAAGCAAGTCAAGGGGTTTGAGGTTTGTTCCCTAGAGAAACCTTAATTCATCTGTGCACCACAATGCCTTGCTAATGAAGCAACCTCAACCCATGGTCAAATACAATCAAGGGAAGTTATTTAATTCATCATTTCATGCATATTTGAACTTATTTGAGTGTCCTCAATCATCAATTTATCAAGGTATGAGTCATGGACTTGAGAAGTTGATCAGTCAATTCATCTGACTATTTTGAAATGCACTGAGACCTAACTTTTTATGTGTTGGTCAAATGGATATGGTTCCAAAAGAAAAAATGTTCTTAAGGACAATATGAACAACTTTAATGTTCATAAACAATTCATTTGAAACTTGTAAGGTCATCATCCAATCCAATACATTATAGGTCATTTTGACTGAAACCCTAATTTTGGGTCAACTTCCCAAGGACATAACTCATTCATTTTTTATGATTTTGAGGTGGGATTAAATGAATTGGAAAGCTTGAGATGTCTAATTCAAATGTTATGTTGGACAAAATTTCAAAATCTGAAAGGAAATACATGTGATAATGCAATACATTATAGGTCATTTTGGGCCAAATGCATTGAAAGGCAAAAAAGTCCAACTTCAAGTGCCCATAACTCTTTCATCAAAAATCCAAATGATGTGAAATTTAAGTCCATTTTGATTGTATTGAAAAGATATACAACTTTTATGTTGGAGGTTTTTCCATTTGAGGCATTCATCATTAAAACAGAAGGGCTTGAACATTGGCCAAACTTAGAAACTTTGCCTTTCCATGTTTTGCACCTTGCACTTTAAACTCCAATTTCACCAATTTCCACACTTCAAATGGATTTTTTCCCAACATAACAACTGTTCCTTACATCAAGACCTTTCCAACCATTACCCACATGCTTATGTTTGGATTTTCTAATTGGCATTTTCGAAGAGGTGAATGTTTAGGTTCAATTATGGAATTCACATCATAACTTCATGCACAAGCCAATGCAGCTCTAATCACACGTCCAAACCATTGGCATTTGAGTTCAGCTTGCATTTTCATCCATTTTTTGGCTTTGCACGCGCCTGTACAGGCCCATGCATGAAGAGTCCAAGTTCCATGCACACGAATTTTCTCCTTGCTTGCATCAGCCTTGGCTATAAATAGCATGCTTCATTCTCTTCAAAAACCAACCTAATGGCGCCTGAAGCTCTGCATAAGTGAAATCCCAACCTCCATTAAAGGAATTCTGAGTTTTCCATTTCAATTTTACAGTTCAGATTTCAACTTCATTTGTTGATCTCTGAATTTAAATTCCTAAGCCTTGCTTTCTTGTTACCTCAAGAACACATTGCACAAAAGATTTGGAGTGGATCAAGACCTGTAAAGCTGCACTTCAAAGGTTGTTGTTCAAACTTATTTGCTTCGAATCTCTCATTTCTTTGATCTATTTGTCTGGCCAAAGTGTTTTCTGAGAGGCAAGCTAGTGGTAGCTTCAATTTTGTTTTTCTTTTATCTGCATTTTTTATACCTGAATCTTCCACCCACTACGCCAAAAAGGTTTTTTAACAGCGCATCTTAGACAGCGCTTTTAAAAGAAAGCGCTGTCTAAGGTTAAAATAAAAATAAAACACGGAAAATGTTCTAAAAAAATAATGAAAGCGCTGTCTAAGGGGGGTCTTAGACAGCGCTTTTAGAAAGCGCTGTCTAAGACCCCCCCTTAGACAGCGCTTTTAGAAAGCGCTTTTAAATATAGACCTTAGTCAGCGCTTTTGAGAAAACCCTGTTTAAAGTCTTTCAATTAAAAAAAAATTAAAACCAAAAGCGCTGTCTAAGGTGGGGGTTTAGAAAGCGCTTTTGGAAAGCGCTGTCTAAGGCATATCTTAGAAAGCGCTTTCCACAAAAGCGCTGTCTAAGGTCTAATTAAAATTAAATTTCAGACTTCTATTTTCGTTCTCAGTTCTTTTTGTTTTCCCTCCTGCGATTAAACCCCTCCAGCGAACCCTAACAGCGAACGAGAATACATTGTAATCATTCGGTTTCAATACCAGAAAGTGTTTGAAGAATCGGTTTCAGAACGTCATTTCTACTGCGGTATGTTCTTCATTTCTGCATTTTTTCATTTCTGATTCAGTTCGTCATTTCTACTGCGTTTTGTTCGTCATTTCTTAACATTTTCATTCATTTGGTTTCAGGCATTGCAAGTGTTTGAAGAATATTTCATTTCTGAAAGTGTTTGAAGAATCCTTCATTTCGGTATGTTCTTCATTTAGGGAAATATCAGTATTTGTAAATAACTTCATCAGTATTTTTCATGCTCTGTTATTTTGTTTGGTTCAATGCTTGCTCTTTTTGTTTGTAAAATACACTGTTGATGCTCAATTGCCAACCCTAACTGAATGAGAAATAAAAATTCTTGTTCTTGTCTTTATGTAAGTGCAAGCATCTTTCTTTATCATCTAATATGCAAATATGAATACCTAACAATATCACATTAATTATGAGTACTATTTTTGTTGCATTATTCTACATGTACATCAAGTATTTTGTCCAAATATTTGAATATAAAGTTTAGGCGAGTAATGGGGTCCATTTATAGACTTTTAGATTGAACACATAAGATTTTGGACATGAAACATGGTTTTCCCACATAAAAAGGTAGGTAGGTAGTATTAAATTTCATACATTGTTTTGTTACAGTGTCTGTGTCTACTTGACTTTAAACTCTAAATATCATTTTGGATTTAGATGTTCAATATTGTTCAAACTTCATGTTTCCTTAGTGATTATACTTGAAGATTGAATAGGTAGTTTTTTTTCTTTTTAACTGTGAAAGTGTTGTTCATCTCACTTTCATTCTAAAGGAACAAGATTTCTCCCATAAAATGATTGAACGAACTCTAATATAGTTATAGGTATAGTTATAGGTATATTGTAATAGAAAAAGTTTGATTCTTGTAATATAAAAAATGAAAGTGATGAGGTAATTAAAGTTGGTATATTGGCGTATCGGATACGTTATTGAAGTTTATATTAACATTGGTTATGTATAGGTTTTTGAAGTTTAAAATGAATTGAACTTTATAATTGTTAGGATATTCAAAGATACTACCTTAGTTATGTATTTTCGTCTGGATTAATTGTTTACTTTAATAAGTAGGAAAACCATGGATAAAACATGGATCTGTGCCGGTCGAATGACCAAAGAGTACGAGAGTGGGGTTTTGGAATTCGTTAAGTATGCTGTTCAACACGCTGAAAACCCCAGACGAATGCATTGTCCTTGCTTGCGTTGTTGTTATATTGGTAAGGTTGATGCACATGGATTGAAATCGCATTTGCTGAGGCATGGAATTGATCAAAGTTATCAATGTTGGATATTTCATGGTGAGAAAATTAACGAGAATGTTGAATCGAGTGGAAAAAGTAATACGACCTATGCTTCATACGACAAAGACACGAAAACATACGATTGTGATCGAGTTGAAGATATTGTAGAAGCACTGGAAGAAGATCTTCATGATTGTCCTGAAATGTTTGAGAGGATGGTAAGCGATGCAGAGAAACCGTTGTACAAAGGTTGCACTAAATTCTCAAGACTTTCTGCGGTATTAAAGTTGTACAACTTAAAGGCGGGCAATGGATGGTCGGATAAAAGTTTCACAGAGTTGTTGGCCCTTATGAGAGAAATGCTACCGGATGATAATGTTCTTCCTAATCGAACCTATGAGGCAAAAAAAATGTTGTGCTCTATTGGCATGAGCTATGATAAGATACATGCTTGTCCTAACGATTGCATTTTGTTTCGTAACGAATATGCAATGTTAACTGAGTGCCCTAAATGCGGTTTGTCTCGATATAAGAAAAGATTATCTCCCGCAAAAGTCTTATGGTATTTTCCGATAATTCCGAGATTTAGGCGCATGTTTCGTAGTGAAACCGATGCAAGACATCTTACTTGGCATGCAGATGAAAGAATTATTGATGGAAAGTATCGGCATCCGGCTGATTCACCACAGTGGTCGAAGATTGATAATGATTATCCTGAGTTTGGATTAGAAGCAAGAAACCTTCGATTGGCATTATCTACTGATGGAATGAACCCACATGGTCTTCAAAGTATCTCACATACCACATGGCCTGTGATTCTTATGATTTATAACCTACCTCCGTGGCTATGTATGAAGCATAAGTACATGATGTTATCTATGTTAATCTCTGGGCCTAAACAACCAGGGAATGACATAGACGTATACTTGACACCTCTGATCGAAGATTTAAAGATTTTGTGGGAGAACGGTGTGGAGGTTTATGATGGATATAGGAAAGAATGTTTCTATTTGAGGGCGATGTTGTTTGGCACAATTAATGATTTTCCAGCATACGGGAATCTATCTGGGTATAGCATTAAAGGTCAACGTGCGTGTCCTGTTTGTGAAGACGGAACCGATACGATTCGATTGGAACTTTGCCAGAAGAATGTGTTTCTCGGTCATCGTAGATTCTTACATTCTAAACATCACTACCGTGGGTGGAGAAAAGCATTCAATGGAGACACCGAACATCGTAGAGCTCCACCCGCATTGTCAGGTGAACAAGTTTTTGAAAAGGTGAAAGATGTGCGTACTGAGTTTGGCAAGCCTTTTGCACATAAGATTGTGAAAGGTGGGTGGAAGAAAAGGTCGATATTTTTTGAATTGCCATATTGGAAGTCTTTGTACGTGAGACATTTTCTCGATGTTATGCATATTGAAAAAAACGTATTTGAAAGTGTTATCGGTACATTACTCAATATAAAAGGCAAGTCTAAGGATGGCCTTAAAGCAAGGGAGGACATGTTAAAAATGGGAATGAGAACTGAATTAGCACCCGTGAAGAAAGGAAGACGAACATATCTACCACCTGCTGCTTTTACTTTATCTAGAAAGGAGAAAAAAAATTTGTGTAAGTCTCTGAGTGAAGTTAAGGTTCCAGAAGGATACTCATCTGATATCAGAAGACTTGTTTCTATGAAAGACCTCAAGTTGAAGAATTTGAAGACACATGATTGCCATGTTATAATGGAACATTTTCTACCGATAGGTATACGTTCTATTTTGCCAGAAAAAGTAAGAAGTGCCATAACTAAATTGTGTTTTTTCTTTAGGTCAATTTGTAGTAAGGTGATCGATCCCGAGATCTTACCAACACTACAAAAAGAGATTGTAATTACCTTGTGTGAGCTTGAAATGTATTTTCCTCCGTCTTTTTTTGACATAATGGTTCATTTAGTTGTTCATCTTGTGAAAGAGACACAGTTGTGTGGACCAGCTTATATGAGATGGATGTACCCTGCTGAACGGTATATGAAAATATTAAAAGGGTACGTGAAATCCCGAAGTCGACCAGAGGGTTGTATTGTTGAACGATACATTGTTGAAGAAGCTGTTGAGTTTTGTACTGAATATTTGTCTAACGTTCAATCGATTGGACTCCCCAGAGCTCAGATTTTCGACAAAATGGAAGGTAAAAAATTAATTGGGAATAAAATTGTGACAATATCATGGGATGAACGGGATCAAGTTCATTTGTATGTTCTGCACAATAATAATGAGGTTGAGCTATATGTTGAAATGCACAAGGATGTACTCCGAAGGTTAAATCCGAACAGAAATGAAAATTGGATAGTTATAGAGCACAATCAAAGTTTCATACAATGGTTGAAGGATCATACAATGATTTCTTTATTTTTTTGTTTTCAATTGCTTTGATTATAAGTTATATCTGATAATGCATGATTTCGTTATATTTTTGTTTTCAATTGCTTTGATTATAAGTTATATCTGATAATGCATGATTTCTTTATTTTTTTTGTTTTCAATTGCTTTGATTATAAGTTATATTTGATATTTGATGGTTTCCTTGGTTTATTACAGGTTAGACATGGCTGATGACCAACATGAGGAAGTTAGTAAAAAAGTATCCGCGGAAGAAGAAATTCGAAGAGGCATCACAGTAATGAGAAGGGTGGTCCAAGGAAGATCTCGAGGCATCATACTAGATGTCTATTGGAGCAACCAGGGACAGCATATAGAACCTAATGGGCATACCTTAACTAGTTTTATCGGTGCACTAGTTAGGAATGAAATTCCCATTACATGTGATGATTGGAGAAACAAAGAGCTGAATGAGTCCAAAGAAAAAATTTGGAGTGAGATAAAGGTACAATCATTTGGCCCTTAATTATACGGTATTGTTAGACTATGGCACGGATCTAGAAGGGGGGGTTGAATAGATCCCAATTAAAAACTTTAGTCGGCGCTACCAATTTAAAAGAAAAATTGGTTTTAAAATTGTTTTTAGGTGCGGAAGCGGCCGAGGAAAATTAGTCTAAAAACGAACCGTTATTGGAAAACCGGATATGCGTTAAGCTAATGGATATTTGATTGAAAGAGATACAATTCACTACTCACAATGCACAATCAATTTTATGGTTCACTTATTTGCAAACCTAGTTTCAATGAATCAAAATACCAAATTGAAACACAATGCAAACTTAAGGCAACTTTAGCTTAGGCAATTTTACAAACACTTGGTGTGCACAAACACTCCAAGTGATTTTTGAGTTGAGTAAGTGTTTCGATTTATCCTAGTACAATATGTTATTGTACTTAGTATTCCAACAATAGTTTGCAACACTTTCTCAACTTAAATCAATGTTTGTCAGAAAATTGCTTAAACTAAAATCACTTAAATTTTAAGCTGAAAATTAACTTGTGCAGAAAATTAAAGAAGACAGAGATTTGATGAGGCAGTTCCCCCGCCGTCCTCGCTTCGGGGTACGTCTGCCCTCAATTCTAAAATTAGAATTGAGATGATCAATAGATATAACCTGTGATGTTTAATCGTTTTTACAAGGAGTGCAGAGTATGTAAACAACAGAATTTCGCAATATGTTGAATGATACTTCTTCTCCTAGCCCCTTGATTCAAGATGAATCAAGACCTTTGATTGTTGATGTTTGACCTCCGTTTCCTGCCGCTCGTTGATGAACCTTCCGTTCTTCAACCCCTTGGCCCGGCTGATCACGAACACGAACGAATCAAACCCGGATTCTTCACTGCTCAATCACCGACTCCGCTACTAAACTGATGAAGACTTTCTCTTATCAGTTACCTTCGCTCAGCTGAATGATAATGAAGCAACCCGTCCAAAAACCCCCAAACGCAAACCGGTATTGGAGGATAAAACCCTAATGGTTTTATTCAAGAAAGAACCTGCCAAGACTTCAACTCGAACTCGATTCTTCAATCGCTACCTCGAACCTTATCACCTTCAAACTATCACAAATCGCATCAAAAGTTATTGTGTGCAGTTGATGAATTTTGAACTGTTGAAGATGAAGATGATGAATCTTTGACAACTATTTCACTCTTTCTTGTTTCCTTGAACACTTGTACTCAAAAATTCAAATGTTAGTTAATAGAAGTGTTTTTACTTCTATTTATAGTAACAGACAAAACCAAACAGACAGAACAGAATTTTAAACTTTGAAATAACTCAGAAAACTGAGTTTGCGCGCGAACGGTCGACCATAGGGTCAGCGCACGCTGACCCGTGGGGCACGCGCTGACTGCATGCGTCGACGCCAGGGATTTTTGCGCCGACCCGTGAGTTAAGCGTCGACCCTATGCGTCGACACAAAGGGTTCTTGCGCTGACTCCCTCCAGTTTGGCCAGAGCCTTTGCGCCGACCCGTGAGCTTTGAGCTGACCCCTATGGTCGACTCAAAGCCTTTAAATCTGCAAAAAAGCTGTGGTTAGTGATTTTCACATATTTGGTCATGATCACGCTTTGTTTATATGTCTTTAATGATTATAGTAGCTTTAGGATAACGTGAGAAAAGGATATGGTGGGTAATGTGATGCATTTGTTCGTAGACTTGCATGGTGGTCTTTTGTCATCATCGAAACTTGATATTGTATGTTGTATGACACTTTGTCTTTACATACTCCCCCTTTTTGATGATGACAACCCGTATAACTCAGCGTCACGAACATCATGCAGTATTGACACATTTTGTACAACTCCCCCTTTCTTTTGTAATCTAAGGCCATTTGCAGTTTGTCATACTGTTAGTTTGTCAGCATGTCAGCATTTTTCTCCCCCTTTGACAACATCAAAAAGAGAGACAGAGTAATTATTCAAGATTGCAACGACAAATTCACAGGCAGTAGTAGAAATATAGATACGAACGAAATAATATCACACAAATATCATTTCTTAACAAAAGTCATTAATTAAGAAGGAGAAAATACATAATGAAGTTGTGGTGCATAAACAGGCAAAGCAACAACAAAATGCATGCAAAAACAACAAGCAATGTGTAAAGTGCATATGAATGGCTATTGTCTTAAGTGACGGTGTCCAGGATGGTAGCATACGCCTGGATTTCTGCTGGGGTCAGCCAGAGTTTCTAGGTAATCAGTAACACCTTCCAGATGCCTAAGACTCCCGGTGACTTGCCGATCCAAATCTGCATACCGTTCATTTAGGCTTGTGGAGAGATTGTCGAGCCGCTCATTTTGGGCTTGAAGTTGACTGTTGATTTGAGCAAGTCGGTCATCTTGGGATTGCATGAAGGTTTGTTGGGCAAGTTGCATGCTTTGCATCATCTCCAACAACTCTGAAGAATCAGCTTGATGTGGAGGGGATGGAAGAGGTTCTTCCTCAACTTGGTGATATGGCTGGTAAAATTCACGTTGAGTTGTCCAACCTGAATGTTGCCATTCACCCCAGCCACCCCATTTTGGAGCATCTTCTTCATATGTATTCGGCTGATGTACCCAAGCAGAGCCGGAGTAGTCATTACCACCATTGTGCCCACCATCGTGCCTTGCTTCTTCCTCTTCTTCTTCATTTCCCTCTTCATATTCTTGTTCTTCGCTTTCATCACTGTCATCCCTTATAGGAATATTTGCTCTTCTAACAAACTTATATTGCTTCCGCTCCTTGCACCATAGATATCCCATCATAGACATGGTTTTTGTGCTAAACTCTTTGTCGGGTGAGATTGATGTTAACGGGAAGGACGGATGACTAACATTGGCCGTTGTAAGGACTTCTTGGATGAAGGATCCGTAGGCGAGAGCAGTTCCTCGTCCGGAATCCCTAAGATTATACATTCTACTAGCAATGTAGTATGGCCAGTTGATCTTTATCTTATTTTTCAGAATGTAAATCAAATGAACTTCGGGCTGTTCGACTCTGGAGAGACCGCCCTTCTTGGGCCGCAGGATGCGTGAGACAACCCACTGGAGAATCCTTTCCCCGGCGTTCAGTTTGCCGGCAGTGACGGTTCGTGGGAACAGGTCACTCTGCACAAAATCATCAGAATATGGCCGTACCAACATGTCATTTAATGCACGCTTAAACTCATAGCCATCTATATGATGAGAATCAGTCACCTCAGGCAGGGGATTTCCAGCATCATCCACAGACAAATCAAAATATTTGTTCCAGAAATTTGATTTAACTGATACCTTTGTAGAGCCAACTTTGGAGGAAAGCTTGTGTCCCCGAAAGTTCTCATGAAGACCGGAGTAGAAGACTCGCACAAGGTCTTCACTATATTTAGTGTTGCACTCCAAGAAGTTTAGGAGACTTTGATGCTGCAGCAGAGACAGAACTTCCGGTAAGTGCATACGTTCAGCTTCAAGTCTGTAGAACGCATGTTGTTGCACAACTCCTCGTTTACCGATGTCTTTGTTGAAGATTTCGACACGAGTAGGTGGAACGAGTGATACAGCAGATACGGGAAGAGATGCACCGGATGATTCTCGGGTTCTTTTGTCGGAGGGTCTGCGTGATGAGGAGGCCATTTGAGTGGGTTTGAGACAGAATGTTTGGATGTATAGAGAAGGTTTAATGAGGGTTTTGAGAGTGATTTTTCAAGAGAGGGGTTTTTCCCAATTTATAGTGGAAAGGTTTAGGGTTTTGGGAAGATGGAAGATCAAAGAGCAATAGCCACTAGGTAGATGCAAGTTACAAAGTAGTGGGTAGTTTGAAAGGTAATGGAATGTAATTGCACATTTAATGATGTGAATGCATGAGAGATGATTTAAAATTTTGCAGAAAAACGAAATCTGTGAGCGATGCGTCGACCATACCCCTGTATGCGTCGACGCATACTGTTTGATTTTTGAAAATATGCAGAAATTAATTGTCATGCGTCGACCATAACCCTGCTGCGGTCGACTCATACTGTACAAATTTTCATTTTCCACTATTTAGCACATGCAATGACCAGTTTGATGCATAAACAACAGTGCATATAGCAATACACAACCAAATGGATATATTAATAGTATACATATATAAAACACATCATTTTGAGATAAAATTTTGAAGTCATGAGTTTTAGCAGAGATATAGAGAAAGAGGAACAATATCACCTTAATGCTGAAGTGACTTAGTGAACATTAGACATGTGCTTGCAACAACAGAAGTTTGTTAGAAGTACAGTATTAAGGCTTAAGATGGAAGAATGTAAACAGCAGTTTAGAGTGTCCGTTCCAAAATATCGAGGATGCCAAGTTCTCGGCGAATATGAAAGAAAGGTTCATTTGCTAGCGGCTTTGTGAAAATGTCCGCTAGTTGATTTTCAGTGTTTACGTGTTCAAACACGATGTCACCTTTCTCTACATGATCCCGAAGAAAGTGGTGTCGAATTTCGATATGCTTAGTGCGAGAATGTAGCACAGGATTTTTGGTTAGGTTAATAGCACTCGTGTTGTCACAAAATATGGGAATACGTTCCAGTTTTAGGTTAAAATCCAATAGTTGTTGCTTGATCCATAAGATTTGGGCACAGCAACTACCGGCTGCAACGTATTCCGCTTCGGCGGTTGACAAAGCAACAGAAACTTGTTTCTTGCTATGCCAACTAACCAAAGAGTTTGAAAAAAGATGGCAAGTGCCACTTGTACTTTTCCTATCCGATTTGCAACCGGCAAAGTCGGAATCGGAAAAACCTACCAAAGAGCAATCATTACCTTTGGAATACCATAGTCCGTACTTGGGAGTACCTGATAAATATCGAAGTATCCGTTTAACGGCTTTTAAATGGGATTCCTTGGGACATGATTGGTACCTAGCACACATGCAAACGCTAAACATAATATCGGGACGAGAAGCAGTAAGATAAAGGAGTGAACCAATCATACCTCTATACCGTTTTACATCTACTTCCTTACCGTCTTCGTCTTTGTTCAAGTTGGTACACGTAGGCATGGGGGTGTCTATGGCCTTAGCTTTTGCCATGTCAAATCTCTTGATAAGGTCCAAACAATACTTTGTCTGGCTCACGAAAGTTCCTTCTTTGAGCTGTTTGATTTGTAGACCGAGGAAGTATGTGAGCTCCCCCATCATACTCATCTCGAACTCACCCTGCATAAGGTCAGAAAACTCTCTCACAAGTTTCATGTTAGTAGATCCAAAAATGATATCATCCACATAAATTTGCACTAGTATCAAGTGCTTTCCTTGACGTTTAATGAAGAGGGTTGTGTCAACCTTTCCTCTTGAGTAACCTTGATCTAGTAGGAACTTGCTTAGTCTCTCATACCAAGCTCTAGGAGCTTGTTTGAGACCATACAAGGCCCTTTTTAGTTTATAAACATGATCAGGATGCTCATGGGATTCGAAACCCGGAGGTTGTGCGACATAAACTTCTTCATTAATGTGACCGTTAAGGAAAGCGCTCTTAACATCCATTTGGAATAGCTTAAAATCCTTTGCACAAGCGAAGGCAAGAAGAAGGCGTATAGCTTCGAGTCGGGCAACCGGCGCATAAGTTTCCTCATAGTCGATGCCTTCCTCTTGGTTATACCCTTGCGCGACTAAACGCGCCTTATTACGGGTTATTACCCTGTTTTCGTCCAGCTTGTTCCTAAACACCCATCGGGTGCCGATTACTCGATGATCTCGCGGAGGAGGGACAAGGTCCCAAACCTCATTTCTGGTGAACTGATTAAGTTCCTCCTGCATCGATAAAAACCAGTGTTCATCGAGTAGGGCTTCTTTAGGGTTTTTAGGTTCCATCTGCGAAACGAAAGCGAAGTGATAACAGAAATTACTTATCTTAGACCTAGTTGTTACACCCTTTGAGATATCTCCGATAATGTTGTCGATTGGATGGTCTTTGGAAGATTTCCAAGCTTGAGGAAGATCATCGTTTGAGAGCGGATGATCTACTTCTGTTTCATCATGGAGTACATCTTTGTCCTCCTCAATTTTGATTGTGTCGGGTTGATCAATCCCCGGCTCGCCATCATTGAGTATGTCTTTGGTAGATGTACCTGCACCATGAAAAACACTATCCTTTCCGACGTTTCTCGGATTGGATTCATCAAAGGTAACATGCACAGACTCTTCTACTGTAAGTAATCGCTTGTTGTAAATTCTATATGCTTTGCTAGATTGAGAGTATCCGAGGAAGATACCTTCGTCGGCCTTGGAATCAAATTTCCCTAAGTTTTCCTTTCCATTGTTTAACACAAAGCATTTGCAACCAAATACATGAAGGTGAGAAACATTTGGCTTTCGCCCTTTTAAAAGTTCATACGGTGTTTTGTTTAGAATGGGGCGAATGAGCACCCTATTCAAAACGTAACAAGCCGTACTAATGGCGTCGGCCCAAAAATATTTTGGTAAGCCACTTTCATTGATCATTGTTCTTCCCAATTCTTCCAAAATTCGATTTTTACGCTCCACAACCCCATTTTGTTGAGGAGTACGTGGAGCGGAGAAGTTATGATCAATGCCATGGTTACCGCAATATTCTTCAAATAGGTGATTTTCAAATTCACCTCCATGATCGCTTCTAATTGCAACAATGTTTGTGTTTAGTTTATTTTGAGAAAGCTTAGCAAATCGTTCAAAGGCGGCGAATGTGTCACTCTTACTTACTAAGAAAATAGTCCAACAAAATCGAGAAAAGTCGTCCACTATTACGAAACCGTAATAGTTTCCTCCTAGACTCTTAATCCTAGATGGCCCAAATAAATCCATATGGAGAAGCTCGAGAGGTCTCGTTGTTGAAACGATGTTTTTGGATTTAAAAGAGATCCTCGTTTGCTTCCCTTTTTGACAAGCATCACAAAGGTGATCCTTGGTGAACTTAATTTTGGGGAGACCTAGGACTAGATCTTTTGAGACTATTTTGTTAAGTAAGTCGAAATTAACATGTGCTAAACGTCTATGCCATAACCATGAATCTTCATTCATTGTTACAAGACATTTGTCACTTGTTAACGATACTTCATTTAGGTCAAGCATATAGACATTGTTCACACGAAGACCATTAAACATGCTCTTCTTATCATCAGTATGCACAATTTTGCAACAGTCTTTTGAAAACGATACATTGTATCCTTTGTCGCATAACTGACTGATGTTAAGTAGGTTATGTTTAAGACCTTCGACAAGCAATACGTCAGAAATAGTAGTGGAAGAGGGATTACCTACACTACCTTTACCAAGTATTGCTCCTTGGTTATTGTCACCATAAGTTACATATCCCTTCTTCTTAGCCACGAAGTCAATGAAGAGAGATATGTCTCCTGACATATGCCTTGAGCATCCACTATCGAGAACCCATCTTCTCTCGGTAGTCTCGAGGCATTGTACCTGTGATAAGATAATTAACAAAAGGAGGTACCCAATGGCTTATTGGGTCCTGAGTGGTGAGAAGCAAATTGGTTGCATTTGGGCATCCATTGATAAATGCCTTTAGGAACTAAAAATCTCCTAAATCTACACTTAGCAATGGAATAACCTTTCTTGCAACAATAAAGACAAGAGAACTTTTCATTTTGATTACTTTTGCTATCTTCATCCTTTATAACATATTTGTACTTTTGATATGGATTAACCATACTTGTTCGAAAATTGGATTTATCAATAGCAAAAGTAATCTTGGGCTCAAGAGTCTTGTTAAGTTTGGCTTTTAGGTTCCTTACTTCACTTTGCCAAATGTAACAAGTATCACACCCAAAGTTCATCATTCTACTTTTAAGGTCCTCATAACTAGTTTTTGTGCTTTCCACTATAGAAGCCTTAAGTGCCTCAAGTTTCCTTTCGGATTCTTGAATTTTTTGTTCTAAATGAGAGAAAATTTTCTTATTTGAGGCAAGCCTTTTAAAGGCTTCTTTTGCTTCACAGTGTAGAGTTTCAAAAACAGTTTGCAGTTCATGATGAGACATACTAGAGGAATTTTCATATTTAGCATGTCGTACCTGTTTCTGCTTATTCTTTTGATGAGCAGAGAGACATAGATTTGCATTTTCATCTTCATCACTTGAGCTTTCATCATCGGAGGAGTCGCTATCGCTTTCCCAGGCAATATATGCCCTCCTTGGCTTTGATGGTTTCTTATGCGATTTGTATGAATCATTTTCTTTTGTCTTTTTATTCATCGGACAGTCCGGTTTGTAGTGACCCGGCTTCCCACACTTGTAGCACGACCCTCTAGTTGTTTTTCCTTTGAAGTCATCATTTTTGGAGAACCTAGATTGCTTCCGGAAGTTAACTAAGTTCTTCTCGGAATGTTGGATGTCGTTCTTTCTCACGTAACGGTTGTAGCGTTTGACGAACAGCCCCATATCTTCACTCTTGTCCTCTTCTTCTTCGTCACTCGTAGAATAATCGCTTTGCTCTTTTGCTTGAGACTTTGAGGAGGAAGTCTTTAGAGCAATTGATTTCTTTTCGCTCACCTTGGCTTTGTCTTTCTTATCTTTCCTTTCATGTTGTTCCAAGCTTAATAGAACTTGTTCGTGCTCTTGTAGTTTGCCGAACAATGTTGTTAAGTCCAAAATGGTAAGATCATTTGCCTCTTTGATGGCGGTCACTTTCGGCTGCCATTCCCTGTTAAGACATCTTAAGATTTTATTAGTAGCAACATCATTGGAAATAGGTTTACCTAGTGAATGTAATCGATTGATTAGATGAGTGAATCTCTTTTGCATGTCGGCAATGGTTTCCCCTTGCTCCATGAAAAAGAGATCAAACTCTTGCGTTAGTGTATTGATTCTAGCCAATTTAACATCGTTCGTCCCCTCATGGGCAATTTGAAGTGAATCCCACATGGCCTTAGCAGTAGGACAATGGGATACACGATAGTATTCGTCTACCCCTAATGAGGAGATTAAGATGTTTTTGGCTTTCCAATCATAGTTGTATTTCTTTTCATCATCATCGGTCCATTGTGCTTCAGGCTTAGGCACTATTTCATTATTCTCATTGGTCATGGTTATTTCAATTGGACCATTGAGAATAACGTTCCATATTTTTCTATCTATGGAATTTATGTGCACCCGCATACAGTCTTTCCAATAACTATAATTTTCACCATTGAAAACGGGAGCTCTATTGTAAGCCCCTTTAGGTTCGTTAGCCATTTTCTATCAACGTTGTATTTTTGAAGCACGGAGTGAACCGGAGCTCCTGATACCACTTGTTAGACTATGGCACGGATCTAGAAGGGGGGGTTGAATAGATCCCAATTAAAAACTTTAGTCGGCGCTACCAATTTAAAAGAAAAATTGGTTTTAAAATTGTTTTTAGGTGCGGAAGCGGCCGAGGAAAATTAGTCTAAAAACGAACCGTTATTGGAAAACCGGATATGCGTTAAGCTAATGGATATTTGATTGAAAGAGATACAATTCACTACTCACCATGCACAATCAATTTTATGGTTCACTTATTTGCAAACCTAGTTTCAATGAATCAAAATACCAAATTGAAACACAATGCAAACTTAAGGCAACTTTAGCTTAGGCAATTTTACAAACACTTGGTGTGCACAAACACTCCAAGTGATTTTTGAGTTGAGTAAGTGTTTCGATTTATCCTAGTACAATATGTTATTGTACTTAGTATTCCAACAATAGTTTGCAACACTTTCTCAACTTAAATCAATGTTTGTCAGAAAATTGCTTAAACTAAAATCACTTAAATTTTAAGCTGAAAATTAACTTGTGCAGAAAATTAAAGAAGACAGAGATTTGATGAGGCAGTTCCCCCGCCGTCCTCGCTTCGGGGTACGTCTGCCCTCAATTCTAAAATTAGAATTGAGATGATCAATAGATATAACCTGTGATGTTTAATCGTTTTTACAAGGAGTGCAGAGTATGTAAACAACAGAATTTCGCAATATGTTGAATGATACTTCTTCTTCTTGCCCCTTGATTCAAGATGAATCAAGACCTTTGATTGTTGATGTTTGACCTCCGTTTCCTGCCGCTCGTTGATGAACCTTCCGTTCTTCAACCCCTTGGCCCGGCTGATCACGAACACGAACGAATCAAACCCGGATTCTTCACTGCTCAATCACCGACTCCGCTACTAAACTGATGAAGACTTTCTCTTATCAGTTACCTTCGCTCAGCTGAATGATAATGAAGCAACCCGTCCAAAAACCCCCAAACGCAAACCGGTATTGGAGGATAAAACCCTAATGGTTTTATTCAAGAAAGAACCTGCCAAGACTTCAACTCGAACTCGATTCTTCAATCGCTACCTCGAACCTTATCACCTTCAAACTATCACAAATCGCATCAAAAGTTATTGTGTGCAGTTGATAAATTTTGAACTGTTGAAGATGAAGATGATGAATCTTTGACAACTATTTCACTCTTTCTTGTTTCCTTGAACACTTGTACTCAAAAATTCAAATGTTAGTTAATAGAAGTGTTTTTACTTCTATTTATAGTAACAGACAAAACCAAACAGACAGAACAGAATTTTAAACTTTGAAATAACTCAGAAAACTGAGTTTGCGCGCGAACGGTCGACCATAGGGTCAGCGCAAGCTGACCCGTGGGGCACGCGCTGACTGCATGCGTCGACGCCGGGGATTTTTGCGCCGACCCGTGAGTTAAGCGTCGACCCTATGCGTCGACGCAAAGGGTTCTTGCGTTGACTCCCTCCAGTTTGGCCAGAGCCTTTGCGCCGACCCGTGAGCTTTGAGCTGACCCCTATGGTCGACTCAAAGCCTTTAAATCTGCAAAAAAGCTGTGGTTAGTGATTTTCACATATTTGGTCATGATCACGCTTTGTTTATATGTCTTTAATGATTATAGTAGCTTTAGGATAACGTGAGAAAAGGATATGGTGGGTAATGTGATGCATTTGTTCGTAGACTTGCATGGTGGTCTTTTGTCATCATCGAAACTTGATATTGTATGTTGTATGACACTTTGTCTTTACAGGTATCAATTATGTTTTTTCAATTACCGATACTAACTATCAATCTGTATGTTTTTCTTAGCGATGTTTTAACATCGAAGAAGAAAGAAGAGGTTTTTGTATGAAATTGGCCGGAAAGCTTCTAAGAGGGTTTCAGACATTTTTATCATCCAAGTTCCTTAAGGATGCGGATGGTAATTTTGTGGATGCGGAGCTTCCTAAAAAATATGAAAGTTTGATATCGGCTGAAGAATGGGAAGCTTTCAAATCCAAAAGACAAGACCCGGTTTTTCAAAGAATAAGTGCTACAAATCGGGAAAGAGCATCAAGTCCCGCATATCCGTACCGAAAAGGACGTGTCGGATATGGACGCTTAGAACAATCCATGGTAAGTATTTATAAATTGCGATAACAAATTTGTTCATCATATATTAGTTTTATCTGATCAAATTGTATGACTTAATGTGTAGCTGCAGAAGGAGGAAAGTTCAGAAACATCTCTTCCTGCACATGTTTTGTGGAAGGAAGCCCGTGTGGGCAAATCTGGAGTTCCTCAAGAAGAAGTTTTACACGTATTCCAGAAATGTGTAAGTATAACATTTTTTCATTAATTGAATAACATTTTTATACACAAATATTTGACAAGTATACGGTATTCATCTGATTTTTCAGGAGGAGCTATCTCAGTCTTTATCTCCCGATGATACTAAAGGCATACTTAGTCGGGCATTAGATGTCCCTGAGTATTCTGGTCGGGTGAGGGGTAAGGGATTTGGAGTCACTCCGACCTCCCTGAGTATTAAAAAAGGAAAGGCTCCTAGTAATCGGGAGCTTCATGCAAGATTGGAAGCCATGCAAGCTGAGCTTGATGCATTGAGGAGAGAAAGAGAGGCTAGCGCCTCAACAGTATACAGAGATGCTTCGGACAAAGACAGTATCAACTGTACCTTTCAGCCGAACATTCCAGAGGTAATTACATATAATTGTCTTAAATTGAACTATTTGCTTAAATTATGTATTTGACATATATACACATTAACGATTTCTTGTTATTATTGGTTTTAGGGCATTTCCCATTGTCAGCTGTATTTGTCGTCACCATACTATCGGATGGTTGGCAAGGGAAAAGTGCATAACGTTAGCGGAGTATTACTCCACACTAGAGAGCTCCCTGCTGGATGTTTGAAGGTATCAGTTGATATTGCAGTTGAGCCGAATGCAGCATTACCATATCCTAGCGATGATTCGGATGCAACAACGGTGCACGAAGCAGTAGGTTCGTTTGTTGCATGGCCGACAAACCTCATATGCGTAGGATATGAGGTATGCTTAAAACTTATGTTAACTTTAATGTGTATATTCAAAGTTTAAAATTTATGCTTAAAATTTTACTTACATATTTTCCTTGGTTATGTTAAATAGACTCCCACAAAATCCAAATCAAAAGATAATGCGATTCCACGGCATACCGAGTCCACGGTTTCAAGAAAAGAGGTAATATACAATTATATGACATATATTCATGGAAGTTGTTACATTCTTAATTTGATCTAACTATTTATATGACATGTAGCTTCAAGAAAATGAGGTTAGCAATGCCTCCGCACAACAAAAAAAGGAGGTTAGCAACGCCTCCGCACGGGTAAAAAGTTCTGGTGCTAAGAAGACCGTAGCTAGGAAAAAACCTACCACCAAGTATAGGTCGTGCCTCAGGACATTTCTAGAGATGACCGATATACCGACCGGAGGTGTTCGGACTGTACATATGGAGGTAGGGATTTTCGGCTTTGATTACGACCAAATGATTGGTAATGAAGACTTCATGCAAGTTTTTAGTCATGAAGAAATCGGCGTCACCGTTGTCAATACATATATTAGGTAAATCCGGTCTACTTTGTTTTATTAATTAAACAACTTATGTTAATGATGTTTACTTTATGTTAATCCGGTTTACTTTATGTTTCAAAAGAGGTGTTAATGATGTTTTTATATTAGGTTTTTGTATGACAAATTGATGCGCCCCAATGGTTTGGACGTGTCATTCGGATTCTTAGCACCCGCGACCGTCAACTTAGGTTTAATCTTAAGTAGACCGGATACCGTGACGGAGTACGTTCTTCGGATCCTCATGGACAATAAAGATGCGGAGAAGTTGTTTTTTATACCGTTTAATACCGGGTTAGCATTTCATTCTAAATTCATCTATTATAATTATTTTCCAAGTTACCATCTAACATTTGCCTAATCATTACAGTGGACATTGGTTGTTGCTCGCAATCAATCCTATCCGAGAAATTGTGTATTATCTTGACTCGTTAGGAAATGATTGGACAACATACCCGGATATGAAGGTCCTAATTGACACGTAAGTGAGAATGCTCAAAATTTTTCTTAGTTTATGTGAATTGTTCTAATTGCTTCATTTTTATTTTATTAGCGTCCTACAAGCTTTTCGGGCCCAACGAGATATTCAAACCTCAAGGAGGGGCGCCAACTCCATTACATGGATTAAAGTGGCGGTATATTTTTAATTACCACATTTTTTATTATATTAGTGATGACACTTGATAAAACTTAGGATTTATAATCCATATTTTTTTTTTCATATGTAGTGTCCTCAACAACGTAATCAAATAGATTGCGGGTATTTCATGTTGAGGTTTATGCGAGATACTCTTGCTTTGGGCCGATTAGAGATTCCCACCGATGTATGTATTTCTAACTTATGAGTTATTTTTATATTTACACATATCTCATATAATTAAATAGTTGGAATTAATTCAAAATATGTTATATTATTATGTAGTACTTTGATGAATTCAAGTGTGCATTTTATACAAAGGATCAAGTGGACGAAATCAAAGAGGAGTGGTGTCAATTCATGATAAAGCTCAATGTTTGTTCATAAATTTGTGTAATTAATGTGTACATTTGTAGTATATGTTATGACTTGTAAATGTGTACATAAATTTGTATATATTTTGATACATTTAAGGCAAAATTGGTTTGAATTGGTATATATATATATTTGTTAGCCAAAAATTGGTAGAAAAAAGGCCAAAATGGCATATATAAAATGTGATAATTGTCTGTCAAAATCTGGTTGAAAACAGGTAGAAATTCTGGTTTATAAACCTGGAAAAAATGTGGTTTAAAACAAAAGCTTCAAATATTTTCGTATACCTTAGACAACGCTTTTGTAAAAAGCGCTGTCTAAGGGGGGGATTAGAAAGCGCTTTAGGCAAAAGCGCTGTCTAAGGGGGGGCTTAGACAGCGCTTTTTGAAAAGCGCTGTCTAAGGTATACCTAAAAAAATTAAAATAGGAGGGTCTTAGAAAGCGCTTTTGGCCAAAGCGCTGTCTAAGGGGGTGGGGCTTAGACAGCGCTTTTCAAAAGCGCTGTCTAAGGTATACCTAAAAAATTTAAAATAAGAGGGTCTTATAAAGCGCTTTTGGCCAAAGCGCTGTCTAAGGGGGGGGGGGGCTTAGACAGCGCTTTTAAGATTTAAAAAAGCGCTGTCTAAACCTTTAGCAGCGGAGGTTTAGACAGCGCTTTAAAGCGTTGTCTAAGGCTAAAAAAAGCACTGTCTAAGGTCTTGTTTGTTGTAGTGACCTCAGATTTCTTAACCTATAGGAATCTTGAGTGTGATTCAAGGTTACAGGGGTGATGTACATCACCCCCGTTTCATTTTGGTATAAGGATCGTGCAAATTGGTGAAGGTATGAAAACCTGCAACTCTGGCCGGAATTACGAAGCTCACCGGAGAAGAAGGTGGCTCCGGTGGCCGTCCCAGTGCCAGATCAAACCACAGCCCTTGGATCTCATGTGCACGATCTAATCTCAGCCTTTGTTTTATTTGACTTTTTTAAATACTCGGTGTTACGCATGGACTTTGGTTTATGGTGGAAGCGCGTAGGTGGAGCGTCTGATCAGCCACGTCAATTAATGAGGCTTGATCAGACGCTCCTGGTTTTTTTGAATTTTTCATTTTCTGATTTAATTTCTTTTATTCCAATAATTTTCAAAAATCAATATCTTCTTCATTTTTAATCCAAAAAATATGGGACCAATTGCATTAGTCTCCAAATAATTTCTAGTTTCTTAAAATAATTTTTAATATTTTTTATTTTGTTTATTGATATTTTTTATGAATTTTCTCTTTTTTGGTTATTTTTAATTCATTTTAAATAGTTTTTGATATTCAAAAAATACAAAAATATTTTCCTAACCTATTTGAATGATGATGGATCTATGAAAAATATTCTCATCAATTTTTTTAATTGATTTGAGATTTATTTGAGATTTTAGTTCAATTAGGTTATTTTTGTTCATTTTTAATTAATTAAAAATAGTTTCTGACTTTTAAAAATGCTAAAATTTTTGTCAAACTTTGTTTGACCTTGTTGAACTTAGGATAAATCACTTGGACTTTTCAAAGTTGATTTGAAGTGATTTTGAAGTTTGACCTTTCTTTTTATTTTTAATTCAAGTTTAATTTTGAATATTAAAAAATGCCAAAAATATTTTGTTCATTTCTTGACTTCCAATCTTCATCTCACTTCTGTTTTTGATTGTTTGACTTTGACTTTCAATGTTATTGGTCAACATATGATGATTGGTACATTTTATTTCATTTAATGCATTTGTATTTTTGCCATTCTTATTTCCATTATCCATCTCCTTCTTCTTCTCCTTTTTTTTCTTTTTGATCAATGAGTTGAAGGTTGATAAGTTAGCATTGATTAGGGAGACTTAATCTTCCTTGATCCAAATCTAATTCATCTTGATCAATTGATCAAGTGAATGGCATTGCATTAAGGATAGGTTGTTTTCTAAATCATGCAAAAGGCTTAAACCAAGACAAGATCAATTCTCTTCTTCTTTTGGGCATGGCAAGTTGTTGGAACTTGGTTCACTAATCAAGACTTCTAACTTGTGTTGTTGCCTATATTATTATTGACCGACCTCAGATAGTTGTGACTTCTACATAAGTCCAATTACGATTGCTTAACATAGCGCTAAATTTGCCTTATGGCACACTAACTATTAACCACTAACAATTAACATTTATTTTATGCACTCTACTTTTATGCAATTTACCATTCTTGCACATATTATTCATTTGCTTTTTCCTTTTGCTCATTGGAGCACATGTTTATGTTAATGCCATCTGCCTTTTGCCCACTTGGGTATATAATTGTGTATATATCTTTTGTGCTTGTGTTTGTCTGTTTGTTGTGAACCAAAATGCAAAGAATTGGACAAAATGGAATTTGAAGAGCAACTAGGCCTCATGCCTTTAGAGTGCTTAAATGTCAAAGAGCAACTAGGCCTCATGCCTTTAGAATGCTTAAAGCTTAAGGATGAACATTGAAAGGACCAACTTCTAAACTCTTCTTGTCCATTCCTTGTTTGTTTGCTAGAATCTTTTAATGTGTGTGTTCTTGTGCTAGGGATTCAAACTTGATCCACATTGAGGAACCATTACCATGAGCTCCTAAGAGAGAGAGATTCAAGATGCATTGAGGAGTCTTTCCAAGGATTCATTTATTGTTGATTGTTTGAGTTATTGCTTTGTGATTTCTTATTCCAAAGGATGGGAGCTACTTGGATCATCAATATGATCTCAAGAGAGGAATTCCTTGTGTGGTTTTGTTCTCTTTCCCCTCACCTCTTGTATGTTTAGGATTTAGCCATTCTTCTCCTTCTCTCCACTCTAACCTAAGCCAAACTTTTGTGCAAACATCTAACACATGTTTTCAACATTAGAAACCTAAGCCTTATGCTTTTAATTTTCAAACTTTCTTTTCATAACACTTATTTGGAATTGAACCTTTAAATCAACATTGACCATTTTGTACATACTTCTAATTGGTAAATATAACCCATTCAAATGTATTTTGTGGTTCCAATGGCCACTTCCTTAATCAAACTTTTTTCATAACCTTTAGCTATTAGGTTTGAATTATCCTGGAGGTAGATGTAATACTCACCTATATCCTTAGTGATGGACAATGAGTCTTCCATGCTTATTATAGGGTTAAGCCTTCACTAGCATGTTAAAGCTATCCTCACATGGTGGATTTGTGGTTTTAGGTTGAGTTTTCTCCCTTGGATAACAACAGACCTTAAGGCTTTTGGACCAATCAATTCACCAAGTCATTTTGAGATTTTTACCCCGAACTACGAGGTTTTGATCCTAATCTTTTTAAAGATGGTACGTAGGCAATGGGTTTATCCATCCAAACACAAAATGTAAATAAACTTGTATATTCTTTTCTCATCTCTTCAATCATGTTTGCACAGATAAACTTTCACAAAATACCAACCTTACAACAAATGTGAAAAGGGCTCCCTAGGAGTACCTAGGATGTTTTGGGTGCCTAACACCTTCCCATTGCATAACCAACCCCCTTACCCAGATCTCTGACTCTCTTTTACTAGTTTTTGTTAAAACTTTTAGGTTTTTGTTCGCTTTCTAACCATTCTTTTGGATAAATAGAAGTGCGGTGGCGACTCGACTTGTATGGTTTACCTTGGATTTAGTCAATATCTCTAATGGTAACGAATACCCCGCTACACTTGGCAGGATCAACTTCAAATCCCTTTTCACTGGCTATAAAGCCAAGAACTTACTAGAGCGCACACCAAATGTACACTTATTAGGATTCAAGCGGAGTTTGTACTTCCTCAAACGCTGGAATAACTTCAATAAGTGGTCAATATGCTCATCTCCAGACCTTGATTTGGCAATCATATCATCAACATAAACCTCAATATCTTTATGCATCATATCATGGAAAAGAGTGGTCATGTCTCTCTGGTATATTGCACCAACATTTTTCAAACCGAAAGGCATCACTCTATAACAGAATGTCCCCTAAGGCGTAATGAATGTGGTTTTCTCCATATCTTCGGGTGCCATCTTTATCTGATTATAACCAAAAAATCCATCCATAAAATAGAAGACATTGAACTTAGTTGTATTATCTACCAACATATTAATGTGTGACAGGAAAATTATCTTTAGGAATAGCTTTGTTCAAGTCTCTATAGTCGACGCACATGTGGACTTGGCCACCCACTGAGGATATTCGGAGGTAACAAGGAATTCGACATCAATCTGCTTTTGTACTTTTTCCTTGATCTTCACTACCATGTCAGGATGAGTTCTTCATAACTTTTGTTGGACTGGCGAACATTCTGGATTCAACGACAATCTATGCTCCATAATATCGGTATCTAGACATAACACGTCTTGATAAGATCAAGCAAACACATCAGAATACTCTTGGAGGAGCTCAATCAACCCTTTCTTAACCTCTGGCTAAAACTGTGACCCAATCTTGACCTCTTTGATATCATCTTCGGAACCCAAGTTGACAAACTCAATTTGCTCTTCAAACGAATGAATGGTTTTTTCCTCGTGCTCAAGCAAACGGAATAACTCATCAGAAATGTCTTCATCATCATTCTCTTTCTCAGCTTCGAACATAGGGAAATCAAAGTTCAGAGAGGGAGTAGGGTCATTATTTTCAATGGGTTTGAGAAGCAACCTGCATAATGATTTGATATTTTGATTTTAGAAATATGAAGTGCAAACAGTATTATGCAAATATGGGAAAAATATTGTTTATTTATGTTTTTTGTGATTACCATTTTCAGAAAAAAGCAAAAAGTAAAAACAACATAAATATGGCTGAATAAAATCTCATTTTATTGATGATAATTGAAAATGCCTGACAATGTTTTCACTTCTACCTTAGGCATATGAGAAGGATTTTTCTTTAAACAATAAGGTATATTACTTTGAACGATGAATTATAACAGGAACATCAACAACAACCCAATTGTTGCAAATTTGTCCATGCGTTACAAAGTTGGCACCGTCTTCTTCTTTATCTTCATCTTCATGAAGGATCGTAGCTAAGTGTTGTTCTTCCTTGTGAATGAACCCTCCACTATGAAAAATTTGTTGCATAAACTTGACTTCCTTCTTGAATGGCCCTTGCTTGAATCCAAAACCGGCCTGATTCTAGTTCTTAACCACTTCCTCTTCCACGACCCCAATTGTTTGTGTCACCAGCCTGAACAATATCTTGTGCATCTTTCAAAGAAGACATGGATGCCCTAGTCTTCTGGATCACATTAGCCATAGACAAAGCTTGGAACAGAGTTCCAACAAATTCCTTGGCTTCAACATACGTGAAAGATGATAGTTGGCTCACGAACAATGCCTTCTCACCTGCACCAATTTGAGTTTTTGGTGTAGAGTTTACGTGACAGCACCTGCTTCATGAATCCATGGCCTACCCAATAAACAACTATATGCAGGGTGGATATCCATTACCTGGAAAATAATTTGGAAATCACTCTGACCAATTTTAATCAGAAGGTCAACTTCTCCAATGACGGTTTTGTGAGAACCGTCAAACGCCTTCACAATCACACCAATATATCTCATAGGTGCTCCTTGATAAGATAGCCTGGCTAAGGTAGTCTACCAAGATGTTGGATAAGGAATCCTCTTTACAATTCATAGATATGTGGAGAGCTAGATTATGATTCCTACCTTCATCTAGAACCTCCTCATCACAAAAACTCATATTGTTGCACAAAATAATGTTAGCAACGATGTGATCAAACTGATCAATCGTAACATTATGTTCAATGTAGGCTTGCTCAAGTACTTTTTGCAAAGCCTCACGGTGTGCTTCAGAATTCATTAACAGAGATAAATCAGAAGTCTTTGAGGGCGTCTGGAGTAGCTGTTCCACGACGTTAAACTCACTCTTCTTTATAAGACGAAGTACTTTATCATTATCATCCTTATTCTTCAAATTTATGGACTCGCCAGACTGACATATTGGGGTGTTAATAGGATCTCGACCTTCTTTCCAACTACGACATTCTCAACAGCCTTCGGGAATACCAGACTGAACACTCGACTACTTCGGGTTACGTTGACAACATCAAAAATGCTTACTACTGAAGTAGCTACGGGAAGAGGAACTTCTTGTCCATTTTTTATCATTGTAGCATCGTACTTGTAAGGGATAACCTTATCAGATGTGTATGGGACTGGGCCCACCAACCATATCCCTAACAGTGATACCGATCTATTGCTTCTCTTACTGCTATCATAGTGAATCACCACTTGTTTAGGAGTTTTGAAAACTGGAAAAATCACATTCATGTCATCATCGAGATTTCTAGCTTGGTGGATCTGAATCATACTTTCATCCAGTAGCCTTTGAATATCCCTCTTCACAATCACGCACCCACGTGGATTGACACTGCAAATGATACAACCGTCATAATCATGCTCTCATTCACTAATCTGACACAAAGTATTATGAATCTCTACCAAGGATCTTCAGATATATCGGAAATCATAAATTTTGTACTCACTGGGACAATCTTTCACCATATTTATAAAGGGGTTACCATGAGAGGGTAATGGATTGGCTTTAACATTTGGTGTATGGTCCTCAAAGGACATCATCCCACTTCTTACCAATTGTTGAACCTTGTATTTCAATGGATAACAAATCTCAATATCATGGCCTGACGCCCCTTGATGATAGACACAATGCTGATCAGGCTTATACCATGACGAAAGAGGTTCAGGCATAAGCGGAGGACTTTTTGGCTGAACCATATTCTTGAAAATAAGAGACGAATACAATTCGACATAGGACATTGGAATAGAGTCAAACGTGACCTTCTTCCTCTCATAATTGTTGTGTTGATTATTATTGGGATTGTTGTTATGATGATTGTTTTTATGAGTACGACATTATTGTTGTGATTGGGTTGTTGCTGATTGAATGACAGAATTATTGGCAAACACTGGAATAACATAAGACACTTGATGATGCTGTTGATGAGATATAGAACTCTTCTTCACATAAGGGTTTCTTCGCCTCTCCACAGTCACTGAATTAGTTTCCCCATCCTTCTTCTTCAATAAACCACCTCCATACTTCTTACCAGTTAACGCTTCTTCTCTAGACAATCTACCTTCACAAACATCTTCCTCTAGACACATCCCCATGTTCACCATATCGGTGAAATCATTGGGAGCGCTAGCAATCATACACTCATAGTAAAATGAACTCAAAGTCTTGAGAAAGATCTTTGTCATTTCTTTTTCTTCCAACTAAGGACTGATATGAGCGGCTAGCTCTCTCCTTCTCTGGCATATTCTTTAAATGTCTCTTTGTCTCTCTGAGACATAGACCAAAGCTGGTCACGATCAGGCGCCATATCTATATTGTACTTATAATGCTTGACAAAGGCCTCACCTAAGTCATTGAACGTATGAATGCTGCCATTATCCAGACCAATGTACCAACAAAGAGAGGCACCAGTCAAGCTATCCTTGGAAATAATGAATGAGAAACTGGTCATTGTCTATTTGGGTTAGGCATCACAAGATGGCTTATAGGGTAAGTTTTCCCCTTATATTTATCATAGTCCGGGACCTTGAACTTAACATGGATCTTCATATTGGGCACCAAGCAGAGCTCAAAAGTGCTCTTCCCAAACAAATATTTCCCCATCAGGGTCTTCATTTCCTTATCTAGTTCTTGAAACTGATCCTTCATTTGATCCATCTTTTCATACATATCTGGGCCTTCAGACGACTCATAATGGTAGATAGTCTCTTCAACATGAGGCATGACATGCACAACAGGAGAAGGAGTAGACATGACTGGGTGAGATGCCGTCATAGGAGAAATAGTATGAGCATAACCCTCAGGCACATAGTTTTAAGGCATTCCTCAAGGGAATTCGGAAGGCATAGAGTGTGCAGGCTGGTTGACCGGAGCCACAAACACGGGCGTTGAGGTAATCTCGAAGATAATTGTCTGTTGTTACGAAGTTGTAGGAGCTTGAGCCGCCTGACTCTGAGCTGTGATGAGAGACTCCGTAAGAGTAGTAAGTCTAGCCAATTCATTGAGTTCATGGTTTGAGTTCATGGTTTTCTTGTTCCAATTGATCCATCTTGCTTGATGATTAGCTCGAGTGTTATACTGATGCATCAACTTGACTGATACAAAGATGAAGATCATGAGACACCTGGCCGAAGGTCTAGAATGCAAGAAACCTACGATGTAAATGATACATGAATTCAATGTTTTTGATTTTATTATTTTCAAGTGACATACAAAGTCTTATTTACAAATATTTCAACAATAATTATCAATAATAACAATTTTTAATTGACCATAAAATCTCATTTTTATACATGATATTTGGAAGGATTATACTGAGTACAATTTTAGAAATGAAAATACAAATACAAGAGAAAATGAAAATAGCATCCTAAGGATCCCTAGAAACTGCATCAGATGAACTGGCTATGGACATGTACTTCCTTTGAACGCGTCTGATCTCTGACTCGTAGGTGGTCTTCATATGAGATTTCTCGGTGACGAGCTGATCGACGATCTTCTTCCAAGCATTAGAAGACTGAGGGATACTAGAGGAAAATAAATCCTCTAGCCCTCTCTCTCTCTCTCTCTCTCTCTCTCTCTCTCTTAACTGCACGATCTTCTAGGATCTCAATGAGTGCATCCTTGCCTTTCATCTCAAATTGCATCTCCACTTGTGTTCGATTCAAATCGTGGAACCGTTCTTCCCAAAGGTCATTCTCTTGCTTCATCTTAGCTAGTGCGTCTTCCAAATCCTCTATGTATTGGTTAGGGAGAGTTGATGGCTCAGCCACAACCATAGACATAGGTATTTCACCGACATACGACATCTTAAGCTCTAAGGCTCTCTTCTCCACCCAACTAGTGTAAGGTTTTAAAGCTACGTAATTGCACGGTCCAAGTTAGGCTCTTCCCTTCCTTTGGATACTATGCCAAGCACGCACCATCCCACTCTTCAAGTTTTGGGGATCTTTACCCTATTGATAGAACTGACCTTCTAACTGAATGTTATTAGGTTTATCCTTCAAGGGGAACCCAAGTTGACAACGAAACAAAGCAGGGTTGTAGTTGATTTCTCCTTGTGTACCAATTAGAGGAACATTAGAGAATTCACCACAACTATCGATAATCTTGAAACCATCATGGACAGAATCATACCAAGTAATATCATCATTATTGAGACACATAAGTCTCTAGGACCATCGTAGACATTGCTTGTTCTCTAGAAAGACTGGTGTCTGAGACAAGTGTGAAATAAACCACTTGTACAGAAAAGGGATGCAACACACAATGGTTCCACTACCCTTAGAACTCCTTAGATGTAGGGAGAAGTACAAGTCATCCAACAAAGTTGGAACAGGATTCCCAATCAAGAAAATTCTAATGGCATTAACATCGACAAAGTTATCAATGTTAGGGAACAATTCTATCCCATAGATAAGAAATACGAAGATAGCCTCGAAGGCGTTCGTACTATTGGCTTGAGCAAAAGCGATAGCTTTCCCAATTAGAAACTCAGAAGTCAGACCTCGGATACCTCCTTTCTTCATCATATTTGCATCAATTTCAAACTTCTTTAGATGAAGAGCATCAACTATGACTTGAGATTTCGGAATCTCCTCTAATCCACTAAAAGGAACCTTGTTAGATACGGGTATACCCAAGAGATATGCATACTCTTCCAACATAGGCATAAGTGTATGATTGGGAAAGGTGAAACACGGTAGAGAGGATCATAGAACTGAACCAACACGCTTAAGAGTCCTTCAACAACCTCGGTAGATAGAATAGACAAAAGCTTCCCATGACGTCCTTTGAAATCCAACGGATCAACTACAAAGGATGCTAGATTCTTTAACTCTTTCAAATTTGGACATCTGAAACCGTATTTCTTAGTGTTCTTTCATCCATAATCCATGGTCTGAAAATATTTGCAAACACGACCTTAGTTCCTTGAAATTATTTTTTTGATGAATTCTATGATGTGTATGTTTGAATGAATACAACAATCATACACAAGGAATCACACAGAAGGCAAACACAAACAAAGGTCAAGGGATGGATCAAGTCATCGTCAAGATCAATCATCCATTTTGGTGGATTAGGGTTTTTCACCTTATTAACACCCAATATACATTGATATTGATGTTAACAGATCGGATCAACCAAGAATCAATGGGTTTGTTGCAAGTCACGAGCATGGAGTCAAGTTAAGAACCATCCCAAAGGAGTGTACTGAGGATAAAAACATGTAAAGCATGTTCTAAAAAGTTCCCAGAGTTGTGATCTCATCTATTGGATGCTATAGGTTTGGATGACTGACTCATCAACCCATAGTATTCTTAAGAGAAACTTGTTTTAGTGTAGTATCATGTAAATACTGTTATCAAGTCTACACTTGAATAGTCTTTGCACTATGTCTTAAATAGGCCAAGTCGAGTTAAATGTTCTACGATTTTCAGCTTCTTAGACTCCCAGGTAGGAGAAAGTAATTCCTATCCACGACCTACTCATATGTTCATCCTTCTATACAACGTAGCCCAGCTCAAAAAAGGGGAAAGAAGATTCAGCAAAACCCATTGTCCTCAAAGCCCATTTCGCAACCCAAGTCATATTACAATATCCATTATTAAATTCCAATATCCATATTCCCTATCCAAACTCTAATGTCATATCCAGTTCCAAAACTAATACCCGTATAACTAGTTGATGTGTAGTACCGTATTCCAATGGAATGAAAACGACAAACACGATTGGAAGAGCATAAAACAAGCTGCAACGTCCCAACAGAAATGCAGAGTCCAACGGCATAATACATTGTAAAGTGCAGTCATTGATCCAAAACGATGGCAACGACACGAAACGACAACAAATGTTTATCGCACCATCTGCAGCAAAATGCAAGTGACAATAAGCCAACCGACAGGAAGTGCTAACTGTAATGCAAATGTGAAACGCAGAAATTGATGCAGAACGCGAATGAGCTAACAACAATTAATGCAAACGTAGGAATGGATACAAAATGTTAACGGCAAAAGCAAAAAATGAAAAAAGGAACTCGCAGATCAAATAACAGACCCCAAACCTCTAACTGATTTAAGCATGGGGATGCTAACGGAGTCCTAAGGCAGTTAAAGCTCCAACCCCTATGAATCATTCCTCATCCTCGCCATTTGTTTGCTCGATTTTTCCATTTTCACATTCCCGTTGTAGTTTCTAGAAATCTCCCTCAACCAATCTCCGGCGAGAAGTTTACGGAAGCTAACAGAAAGAGAAGCTTCGAAAGGAACAACAACAAGAAGAGGTTAGTTTAATTAGGATTAGTGAGACTAATCAGTGTTAGTTCAGAATTCTAGGAATATTAAATCTTGATTAGTTTAATTGGTGTCATTAAATTTTAGTTTAGTTAGGACTATTAGATATTAATTTGTTTCTTGATTTGGAAAATACTTAGAATTTTAGAACATGATTCTTTTTTTTAATAAATAGATTTTAGAAATAGTAAAATCTTTGGATTTTAGAATGTAGATTTTAGAATTTAGGAATATTATATTAGATTAATATTTAGTATTTAGAATAATTAGGTTGGTTTAGGATTTAATTGGTTTCCATTGGAATTTTGTTAATTAGAATTTTAATTCAATGTCCATAAGCTTGTGAAATGACCATTTTACCCTTTAGGGGTGATTTTGGTGTTTTAACCATAACATGTTCCCTTAGGATTTTTTACATAGAAATGTTAATCAACTATAGCATGATCCCTTAGATTAGCTTGATTAACTCTAACCATTAGATTAGGACTAACCTAGTTTCCTAAATCATTACAAACCCTCTGATTTAAATTGATCAAAAGCAATTTTATTCAATAAAATCCTTTGAACTTGTGTAATCCCACAGTCTAAATTGAGTGATCAAAAGACCCTTGGTCACTTAATAAGACTTTTATTCTAAGCTATGGAGCTCGAAGCCTCAAGTCAAGATCTTCTATCAAGCCATCCTCAATCACACCAAGCAGCGGATTATACAAGATAAATCAAAGGTCAACACGGTAAATACGACTCAAATCGTACGAAATGAGCCTTAAGTAGTAAGGAATAATGAAACAGAGTCTCTCCTATCCTCATCTAGAGCGACTTTACGTATGGGGCGTAGGCCCCAAATATTCAAAGTGTTCGCCCTTATTCACAGACTTTAGTACAATATGAATGGATTAAACTACCAAGTCTTCTTTACACAAATCAACATCATCACAAGGATCAACGACGAAGGTTCTTCACCAGCAACTTGTTAGTTAAGAGAAGTATAGTGCTGCTACGAGCCTTAAGTAATAGAGAATGATGAGACGGAGTTCCTCATATCCTTGTCTAGAGCGACTTTGCGTATGGGGCCTAGGCCCCAAATATTCAAAGCGGTCGCCCTTATTCATAGACTTTAGTGTGATTCCTATCACTCAACGGTCAAGTCTCTTATTAATCCATCCTCCATTCTAATCATTTCAATTAATCATTCAATCATTCTTTTGCCTCAATCCTTTTGTTTCATCCTTAGTAGGATGAACTACGAAAGCTATGATTTCCTTATTGCACTATAAGGATACGTAGGCAGGAGAATCCAGGTTCTTCGTGAGCTATCTTATCTATCAATCTACCCTATTTTATCGATCAACCTTTCAACACTTCAATAGTGAAGCATCATCAATCATTTCTCTCCTCATTGGATTATTAATCATACTCGCTTTGACATTAAGGTATCCTTTGGATCATAATCAATCGACTCAATCTTTATTTGCCTCGTCAGTCCTCTTGTGCTTTGGCAAACCCCTTAATCATTTCGCAATCAGTGTTCGCCTTATAAGACCTATTGTGCTTAGACGAATCTCCTACCTTGTAAATCCTCTCATGTATAGGCCAATCAGTTCATAATATTTGTTCGTCTTATAAGACCTCTCGTGCTTAGACAAATCTCCTTCCTCGTAAATCCTCTCATGTATAGGTCAATAGTTTCATAATCATTGTTCATCTTATAAGACCTCTCGTGCTTAGACGTATCTATTGCTTTATAAATCCTCTCGTGTATAGGCCAATCATATCTCACATGTCCTTGTGGTTTATCACCATCTTTGGTTAGTACCACATTCCTGCTTGTTAAGCAATTTACCTTGCCTCTTGACACTCAATCTCATTCCCTTTTGTTTCAACCGTAGTAGGCTAAACTACGATTGCTCTGATTTTCTCATTGCACACTGAGAATACATAGGCACGAGGCTTAGAATCATCTGCGAGCATACTTATTTATTATTCCTCCTTCTGAATTAGGGCACAATCCATATCTTTCATGATTCATTACCTACCTTCAATCATAAACCGTTCACCCAGTGACCTATTGTTTCTTTGAAACCAAATCACATTTTTCTTTGGAATTCCATGTATACCCTTTTAGAACGACATAATGACAGTTTGCATTTGTGCATAGAGTTGTTTGGATTATCCCCAAACATTTAATTCCTCTTTTTTCGGATCAACCATAGAGTGATACATCGTTGTAGGCCTTCACTCGTGGTTCGTGCCACCTTCCCTCTATGGTACAAATTCCATTTCTCTTATGGATTCCAATATACCTTGAGTTTTGGTTTCAAATTATACCTTTTCAGTCACTTGTTACCCAATACTCTATCATGTGACTTTGGTCACTTCCTTCCATTCACCTCTGTGATACATTCATACTCCACCTTCATTCACTCCATGTGATGTACATGTCCTTTGAGCCAAATACATTATACCTTTGAGCTCTATCTTGTACCTCTTCTTGAACCAAGAACCGATTTGTTTGTCTTGTTAGTCCTCTCGTTTCTTAGATGAACATATCCTTACTCACTTTGCAGCCGCATTCAGGCAACCCTTCCTTTCTTGGTCATTCCAATACAATGTTGTAGGCCCTCACTTGTTGGTTCATACCATTTTCACTCTTGGGTTCATATTTTCACCCTTTGTTGGAGTTCAAACACATTCCTTTGGTTCATACCATACTTCTATCAGAATTCATTTCATCTCCCACCATTAGTTCTTTGAAGTACGAAGCTCTAAATTCCTCATTGCACTATGAGGATACATAGGCATGAGGGCCCTAATCCTCACCGAGCACTTTATCTATTTCTTTCCTTTCCCCATTATTTTACGAGTAATATTTAGATATAACACCTATTCGAGCAAGAACAATCAAAATGGTTCCCATGGAGTACCTTGGATATTTGGGGTGCTAATACCTTCCCCTTGCATAACCGACTTCCCTGCCCAACATGTCTCTTTCCCTAGGGTTTTATCGATGTTTTCCCTTTCCTTCGGGAATAAATAAAGTTCGATGGCGACTCTGTTCTACGTCCGAGCATGCAATATGTTCAGGTATATTTTCGCTAGCTTCAGTTGGCGACTCTGTTGGGGAATATGCTTCTTGGAGCATTTCCTAGTCGATAAAAGGAGTCGAGCCCAATTTTGACTACCTCTTCGTTCATTTGGGTTTTTACCTTTATGCATTGACTCGTTTTACTTATCGCATTTCCTATTGCTTTATATTATGGATATTAACTGTTATACTCCCTGTTGGGTTGGGATATATTACATGAGAGAAAAGCTCTATACTCGAGCTTGAGTACTTATACCGGATTACAATGTGAGTAGAGTCGTGTTTGACCTCCGTGGAGTTATTACGTGATTATGATTGACACGAGACGTCACACCTAGAGTAGATCCTTTTGGGAGCATCATTGTTCGACAAGTCATTCGTCTAAGGCAATGGTATCTCGAACTGGGTCATTGACTATTGGAACCTTTCTAGGGTGCCTTAGAAGACTAGAACCCACATGTGAGGGGGATATGAGATTTTTTCTGCAGGAAACCATAGCCTCTACATGCCTTATTCTCATGGACGTCGGACCTTTGATCCTGCATCGGGCAGTGTACATAGATTATTCGGATTGTTTTATGCTGTTAACATACTCTTTTGCATATCATTATAGCATTGATGTATATACATAGGTGTTTTGACCCTGAGTTATTATACCACTATTCCTTTGAATTTATGTATGTTGCATAATTATTTTCATTCCATCCCTAACATGTGCATTCATGCATTCACATCTCATGACTATCAACCAGAAAAAGCTCACTTTGTTCTTTCTCCAGCCTGAAAGACGACGACTCTTCGACACCAGTACTTCACAAGGGCTAATAAGTTCGGAATCATGGAAGATCTGGAATGAGAGAATTCCACGTGCAGGGAAACTTTGGCTCAAGTCCAAGACAGAATGAACGCCTTCCAAGGCAACATGAACACTATATTGGAGTACCTTCCAGCTCAGAAGGCTACCACCTCCACTTCTACTGACAATCCTGCTTCTGCTGTCGTTACTGATGCTATTTCTGTCACCACTTCTGTTGATGCTTTTGTGGATACTGTGATTCAACCTGTGGTGAGCCAACCTATCTGTCATCCAGGTCCTAGTAGGCATGCCATTTCCTATCCTTGGGGGTTGCCTCCAAACTTTACTCCCCAAGCTGCTAATGGGAATGCATTTGTGCCATATCAACCGTTCGTTGTACATCCTACTAATGGGAATTTTGTCGCCCATCCTTAGGACATGATCACTCACTCTCCTCAAATGGTTAATACTGACAACCGTGAGATCAACCCAGAACAGGTTCTTCAGACTTCTGCATCGGTGATTGTTGAGACTCCTAATGATAATGAAGATGAATATAGAGGTCCTACCCTTCAATTCCGTCTTCCTCCTCGAGATACTCAAACCACTATTCAGAATTTGAATCAAGGCGTTCATATACCTCCTCCTCATCCTAGGGCATCTTCTGTTATCGCACCTCCATTTGTGTATCCTGGGGTACCCTATGCTCCATACCAGAATGAGTATGGTCAGATTGTTGGTCAAATGATAAATCATGGTTTGATGTATCCTCAAGGATATCCTCAGTTTGCTTCTCCTCCAGTTATTGCTTAGGTAACTTCTCAGGGTGTTCAACTTCCCAATCATCAAGTTAATCCTCAGACTGCTAATCAAATTATTGACGATTAGAATAGAGAAGCAGACTATCGATTACTAGATGAAAGAATCAGATCCATTGAAGGGTTCTCCGCTTATGGTAGTGATGCTAAGGAATTGTGCCTAGTTCCCAATGTGGTGCTTCCTCCCAAGTTCAAAGCACCAGACCTACCAAAATACAGGGGTTTAAGCTGTCCAAGAAGCCATGTCATTATGTATTGTAGGAAGATGGCATCCTACATTGATAATGATAAGCTTCTCATCCATTGCTTTCAAGATAGCCTATCTGGGGCATCCTTAGATTGGTATATGGGCCTGGAACATAGTAAAATCAGATCTTGGAAGGAATTGTTTGAAGCCTTTCTCAAGCAATATAAATATAACTTGGACATGGTTCCCACCAGGTTACAACTGTAAAATTAAGCCTGCAAGAGTAGTGAAACATTCAAAGAATACGCTCAGAGATGGCGTGAGATGGCTTCTAGAGTTAAACCTGCATTGACAGATGCTGAATTGGTTGATATCTTTATGGGCACCCTCCAAGGTTTGTGCTATGAGAAGATGGTTGGTAGATGTCGCAACGGATATGCGAAAAAACAACCGGCGAAGAAAAAAAGAAACAGAAGAGTCGCCATCGTTCGTTATTTATCCCAAAAGGAGGGAAAGGAAACGATCGAAGAAAACCTGAAGAGAAGGAAAAGACAAGGTCTCGCAACCAAATCTAGGGTTCGGGAGTCGATTATGCGAAGGGAAGGTATTAGCACCCCTACGCATCTGTAGTGTAGCACCTCAAATTTGCACCTCACATTTTGTATATACATTTTCATTTTAGGTCATTAACATTGCATTGTCCATTGCATAGTTCATCAAGTCATCAGTCAAGACTGGTCAGGAGATTCAGTTGTGCAAGCAAGCAAGTGTACTTTCTATGGAATCAAAGCCCTAGGGTTGGTTCAATGAGTTCATGTGACCTAGGGATCATTTTGAAGTGGTTTGGTCAAAGATTGGATGCTCAAGGCTCATTAGTCAATGTGAAATTCATCTGAAACCCTAGAAAGTCAACAAAAGTCAACTGTCAGTTCAACCATGGATTTGGAGGTGGGAGATGGTTAGAGAGGCCTCATTCATGTCCATATAAGTCTCATTTGACATTTCAAACATCAACATTGAAGAATTTGAGGTCAGATCAAAACTTTCCAAAAATAGTAAGTGACCTGTAATTTGAAATTTGCCAAAAATGGAAAGGTTTTCTCCTCAAGATTACATCATCAAGAAAGCTTCAAATGAAATTTTGTCCAACATGAAAGTTGAAGATCTTGCTCTCCCCTTTCGAAAAAGTCCAAGATCATGGATTTCTAATGTATGGTTAAAGAGATATGGATCAATCATGGACAAGTGAACTTTGAACTTTAAACATGCATAACTTTCAAACCAAAAGGCCAAATGGAGTGCTTCTTTTTTGTACATTCATGTCTTGACATATACTATCCAAAACATACATCATATGCCATGCATTCTCATCACATAATTTTTTGGAAAATCACTTGATTTTGGAGGGAAAAATTCAAGTTTGAATTTGGTTCATTGTTTGATCATTCCAACACTTGCATTGGCTTCCAAATGATCTTTTAAGTGAATTCAAGCCCTAACTCGTGTACTGTTCCATTCAAATTCCATGCATAGAGGTGAAGTGGTAATTTTGCATTACACTCTCATTTTCCCTAATCCAATTACCAATGGCTTAAGTGTGATTAAGAACATGATTAGGAGGGAGTATAAAGCACAAACCCTAACAGATTTCAGCATTGGCATTCAGAATTCTCAAATCTATAAAAACTCTCCAAATTTTCTCTCACTTTTTTTCTTTCAAATTCTTAAAACACATTGCATTTTTCTTGATTGATTTATCATCCAGTAGCATTTGTGAGCAAGGTTGAGCCAAGATCCAGTAGAAATCGTGCAGTTGGAAGCAGCTTAAAGCTTGAAGGTCATCCATGGCAATTGCAAATTCTGGAAGAATCGTGCACATCTAAGCTTCAAACCTTCATCCATTCATCCATACAAGCACTGAAGAGGATCTGTTTGAGCATTACAAGGCCTCAAGTCATCAATTCCAGTTCTGCATCTTCAGCAAGGTTTCAAATCGACCTCCTTAATTCTTGAAATTATTATGTGGTTGTTGTAGATCTTGCATTGCTGATTAATCTGAGCTTTAGACCACTGAATTCCATGTAGAATTGAAGTAGTTATAGTGATTTAAAGTTTGATGTGTGATTCTTCTTTTGCTCGATTCTTTGTGTACACGTTGAATTAGGTCAAACCATGCCTGGATTAGTGATGAGTGATGAGAGATGAACACGATGATATGCTCGTTTTTAGTTTCTGGCAACTTTTGTTCTTGAGCGTGCATGAACATGATGAACTGGATGAAGATGATGAAATATTTTTCCAGAAATGTGCGTTTGATCTTTCAATTCGTGTTCCCAGCGCCCTGCATGTGTTTGTGGATATCTGAACATGTATTGGTCTAGCGCATCGCTTGCATGGCATGTTGATTGGTTATTATTGATTTGCCTTAGCCACGTCAGTTTAATGAAACACGGAGTTTCATGTAAGGCCCGCTTCAGTTCAAATATTGCCTCAATTCGATTCCTGGCTCTCACACATTTTCAAATGCCATGCCATTTTCTCTTTTCCCTCCATACCACATTCATACATGCTTCTTCATGTTTTTTTATTTTTTCTTTCACTTTCAAAATTCATAAGTGATTGAATAATGGTCCAAAAAATATTGGAATTTTTGCATTGTTTCCCTTATTGTATCTAGTTTTTTTTGGTTATTTTTCCATAAATTGTGCATGGCTGGAAAATATTTTTCCCTAGGGTTTGTGAACATGTATGCTATTTGTACCTTGCCTTGCCATATCTTTTGAGAAATGATGGTTGTTTATCCAATGCTCATGAAATTTTGCATGCCTAAACTAAACTCTTGGCTGGACATTTTGGTGTTAAGTTTACATTTTTATCAATTACCATTGCTGAGTTATGATCATGTGAAGTTAGGTGTGACAATGTGTGTCACACCTTGCTTGTCCAACTTGATTAATTTGTTTTTCATGCCAAATGATTTCCAAATGTCTTGATTTTTTGTATGATGCTCCTTATGGATGTTGTGAATGCTCATGATTGTTTGTGGAATTTTTGGATTGATTTCTGATTTGATTGAGATTTTTCTTTCTGGACTACCATGTGTGAGCTTTTGAATTGCTTTGAACTTCAATTGTTTATGAAATACTTGTGCTTTATCCTATGAATGTGAAATTTTGCACATTGTTTCTAGACATACTAAAGGTTGTTTTGGCTTTGGTTTGAAGTTTTTATCAATTACCATTTCTGTTTTAGGCTTGTGCTATGTTGATGTATCAAGTTGTGTCCTATTTGAGCTTGTTTTGATTGCCTTGCCTTATACAATTTGATTACCATGCCTAGTCATGTCCAAATGCCCTAATTTTTTGTGTGATGATCATGTTATGTGTTATGTTTAGCCATGATTTTTGTTGATATTAATTGAATCATTTTTGAATTAATGTGCATTTGTTCATTCTGTTGTCACAATGTGCTTTCAACTTGCATACCTTGCCATGATTGGTTTATGAAATGAATTTGGTTGATGCTATTGATATGAGACCTTTTGGATGGTGTTCTTAATTGACTGAAGCCCTCCTTAAGAGGCAATGCTTGTGTTTGTTTATCTTTGTGCCAAGCAGGAAAAGACCTTTGATAAGGCAATTGGCAGATAAAAGAGATGTGCAATCCATCTCCTTCTATTCAGTGTGTCATCCACTTTGCTCACACACCATGTGTTGATGCATTGTGGACATTAACCCAAGGTCTTTGTTGAGTCAGTCACATGTGGAGAAGAGTTCCAACTTTCTGAACTCTCACAGTTTCATTTGTCTGAAGCTCTCCCAGGCCAGGGATAAGAGCTGTGGGGTCTTACCCTCACTTCCCATTTCATCTGCTTCACCCTAACTCTCAATGTTAGGGTTAAGAGCTAACTACACCCGATTCCAGTTGGCTTGTGTTTCACAGCCTAACCTTGTGTGAGCCCACTTTGTTTGTATATAGTGTGTGCTAATTGTGTGTATGATTGCTTTGCCTGTGCTGTTTAGGATAGCTTGCTTCCTGTGCAAGTTAGATAGCAACCTTAACATAGGGATGGTATGCATGATAACTTCTAGGCTCGAGTCGTAGTCTCCCTAGTAGTTTGTGTCTCCCTTTGTATCTGGTTAGGCTAGTCCTTTTTCCCTGCGTAGGGGAACTACGTCGCCCTGATCCTCATACCAGATGAGGTACGTAGGCAGGAGATGAGCTGATCTCTCCGGGCACCCTTTTTCTTTTTCAACTCTTTTGTGTGTGGGGGAGTCTGACGTAAGTCCAGCGATTGGCAGTTGGTTTCCCGTGTCTTGTTTGCTTGTTGGAGTCTGACGTAAGTCTAGCGATTGGCAGTTGGTTTCCTGTGTGTGTTTGTTGGTTCGAAGTCTGATGTAAGTCCAGCAATTGGCAGTCGGTTTCCAGTGTGGTTTTGTTTGGCGTGCGTTAGCTGAGCTACGAGTGCTCTGATTCTTCTCCAGTCAGAGAAGATACGTATGCATAGGATGTGACATCCTAGCGAGCACGTTTCCCCATGTCCCGAACTACGTCGACTCTGATGTTTGTGCCTGACAGACTACGTAGGCCCAGGATGCGATATCCTGCCGAGTTAGTTTCTTTTGTCTTCCTGTGTTTCCTTCCAGCCTTGTGTGTTTGATGTTTGTGAGCAGTTTTTAGCAACCTTTATCCTTCCTTTTGTGCGTGGATCCCATCGAGTACGACGGATGCGTAGGGGTGCTAATACCTTCCCTTCGCATAACCGACTCCCGATCCCATCTCTCTTTGGTCGCGAGACCATGTCTTTTCCAGGTTTACTTCGAGCGTTTCCTTTCCCTCTTTTGGGATAAATAACGCACAGTGGCGGCTCTGTTGTTTTGTTTTCCCGCCGGTTTTTTCGCATAATGCGACAACTGGCGACTCTGCTGGGGAAACTAGAGAAGTTGACCTCTTGCTGGTCCATCTTCCCTAAGCGAGTCTCTCCTAGCGCTCTCTAGGTTAGGGTTTGGTTGCTTTTGCTAATTCATTTATTGCATTCATTTATTTATTGTTTGCATTTATGTTTGCATTTATGTTTGCATTCATGCATGTTCATCTGTTCATCTGGCTGTGCTGTGTTGTCTCTCTGTTGGGGTGGGAGTTACTTGAGTTAAAAGGCCCAATACCCAGGCTATGAGTGAAATCTAGGAAACTTAGGAATAGAGTGATTCATGGGAAGCGGGTGGTATTGCGCCACTTAGCGGAACATTGATATCACGAGCAGTTCAGACTCTGATGGGGTATTATCGTTACATACTTCGGGTGTGTACATGATGATATTCTATGAAAGGGTTATTTATGTTGCGTTTCTTTCAACCTTACCTAGATGACACCCGTGAGTGGGGAGGGAATGATCATTATTACAGGTACAGTTGGTGACTTGTTGGTGACTTGTCGGTGACTTGTTGGTGACTTGTCGGTGACTTGTGGTCCTGTTGGTGACTCTTGGTTCTTCATATGACAGTTTACCAGATGACTTTGGGTTTCAGATGAATTGTGGTTCCGAGTTCAAGCCGAAGCTTTGATCCTGTATCCCGAGATGCACAGCCTGCCCGTCTTGTCTGCATCATTTGCATCATAGCATGTTTATTTTCAAAAAGATATGCAATAAAAAAGAAAAAAAAAGGAAAAAAAAGAAAAAGAAAAAAGCTAATCTCTGCATGCATATCATTTCTCAGGTACATTCCAGAGTCTATTCACTGATAGAGATGGCAACAGTCCCAGAGTTGAAGCGGAAGACTTGTTCCTATAGCTTTCACCGTGAGCCTTTGACGTCTCTGATAGAGTTGAGCAACCTTGTGACCAGTGGTAATCAGAAGGGGTTTGTTGATCAGTATGGGGATATTCTGACACTGTTGAAGATGGTAGTCGATCCGGTGCCGGTGCAAACTCTTCTACAGTTCTACGACCCAGAGCTTCGATGTTTCACCTTTCAGGATTATCAGTTGGCGCCTACTCTTGAGGAGTATTCCATCTTGCTGAATGTTCCGATCCGGTACCAGGTTCCTTTCTTGGACGTGCCTAAGGAGGTTGATTTCAGGGTTGTTGCCAGAGCTTTTCATTTGGGTATCAAAGAAGTCAATGATAATTGGAAGTCCAGTGGGGATGTTGTGGGTTTGCCTTTGAAGTTCTTGTTGAGGGTAGCTAGAGATGAAGCAGAGAAGAGGAATTGGGAAGCTTTTCATGCTCAGTTAGCCATCATGATATATGGGATTGTATTGTTCCCGAGTATGCCCAACTTTGTGGACTTTGCTGTAGTCATCATCTTCATTGGAGGAAACCCGGTTCCTACTCTGTTAGCTGACACTTACTATGCTATTCACAGTAGGCATGGTAAGGGTGAAGCTATCAGATGTTGCCTTCCACTTTTGCTCAGATGGTTCTTGTCTCTCCTGCCAGTCAGTGGACCTTTTGTAGACGCTCAGGGCACTCATAAGTGGACTCAGAGGGTTATGTCTCTTACTTCATATGATATCAGATGGCAGTCTTATCGGATGGATGTGCGTGATGTTATCATGAGTTGTGGAGCGTTTCGTAATGTGCCACTTATAAGGACTAAGGGTTGCATCAATTACAATCCGGTTCTTTCTCTTCGCCAGTTGGGGTTTGTGATGAATGGAAGACCACTTGACGCTGAGATAGCTGAGAGTGTGTATTTTGAGAAGCGAAGTGACCCTATTAGATTGGAGCAGGTAGGAAGAGCTTGGAAGTCCATTGGTGTTAAAGATGGAGCTGTCCTATGGAAGAAGTTTGCCATTGCTATGCCTGACTACACTGAGTGGGTCAAGAAGAGAGTGGAGACTTTGTTGCTGCCCTATGATAGGATGAAGCCTTTGCAAGTGCAACCACCTTTAATCCTTGCTGAGAGTGTACCTGCTGAGCAGTACAAGCAAGCCCTGATGGAGAATCGTAGGTTGAAGGAGAAAGAGCAAGATGCCCAGATGGAGTTGTACCAAGCCAAAGCTGATAGGTTGAACTTAACTCATCAACTCAGAGACATCCAGAGTGTTGATATTGGTGGAGTAAGGAGCAAGAAGAGATCTTATGCAGAGATGGAGAACTTGTTGAATGCAGAACACTGAGAGTGTTTGAGACTGCAGAGAGCTGAAGCCAGTTATCAGAAGAAGATAAGAGACTTGGAGAAGCAAATCAGAGACAAAGATATCCAGTTGAAGAAGGAAGTCGATTTGAGACGTACATCAGAGAACCAACTTGGAGGAGAAGTTGTGGAGCTCAGAAGACAATTGAAGGAAAAGATCACTCCCTTGCCAGAATGTTCAGAGTGTGACCTGTTGATAGACCAGTGTCACTACTTGAAGACGCTCATTCCTGGAAGTCGTTTGTCTTAGCTTGTATTCCTGATGTTTATGTTGAGAATCACCCCCAGGCTTGTTGGATGGGATTCATTGTTGTACTCTGGTTATTTGGGTTTCTGAATCTTTGTTGTATGATCTTTGTTGTTCATTCTATAGATGAGGTTGTTGGTGTTTCACCTTGTACTCATTGCTCTTGTGTATGTTGTTCCTGTGCTTCTGTGTTGTTCTTGCTGCAGGTTGCCATCTTTCGAAGATGAATTAGGCTCTTTGAATGCCTGAGAAATGAGCATATCATGTGCATCATATGCGTTAGCATCATATTCATATCATATTGCATAACAGGTGTTCTTGTTCGCGACTTCTCACTCTGGTTCCTGTGTCAGGCAGGATAGCTGATCAGAGACCGCACCATTATTCAACCAGGCTCAATCAATAGAGAAGTATGGATCAAGTTCAGACAGAGTTGGCTGAGATGAGGGCAAACATGGCCCAGTTTATGACTATGATGCAAGGGGTTGCGCAAGGTCAAGAGGAACTTCGAGCCCTGGTTCAAAGACAAGAGACCGTGGTTTCGCAGTCCAACCGAGCTTCGCCAGTGGGCGTACCTATTCATGAGAATGTTAATGCTGCTCCCGCCAATGACTACGCCGTGGGTGATGAGTTAAGGGGGATCAGAATCAACGGACAACCTCTTGCTGCAGAGGCTGTCAATGCCAGAGCTACCCGGGCTCCTGTTCGTCATGCTGCTCCGATTATTGATAGACAAGAGGACATGTTCACGCTGCTGAGTGAAGATGATGAAGTTGTTGGAAGAGTTGAGGATAGGGATCGTAAGGTGGATGCCCTTGCTGAGAAGATAAGAGCCATGGAATGTCAGAATTCCCTGGGTTTTGATGTGACCAATATGGGCCTGGTAGAGGGGTTGAGAATTCCTTACAAATTCAAAGCACCCTCATTCGACAAATACAATGGTACTTCTTGCCCTCGCACCCATGTGCAGGCGTACTATCAGAAAATCTCTGCTTACACTGACGACGAGAAAATGTGGATGTATTTCTTCCAAGATAGCTTATCTGGGGCTTCCTTGGATTGGTACATGGAACTTAAGAGAGATTCAATCCGCTGTTGGAGGGATCTGGGTGAGGCCTTCTTGAGGCAATACAAACACAATATGGGCATGGCGCCTAGCCGGACTCAGCTACAGAGTCTTTGTCAGAAATCTGGAGAGAGCTTCAAGGAGTACGCCCAGAGGTGGCGTGAATTGGCTGCTAGAGTACAACCCCCTATGCTGGAGAGGGAGTTGACTGACATGTTCATTGGCACACTGCAAGGTGTTTTCATGGACCGGATGGGAAGCTGCCCATTCGGTAGTTTTTCCAATGTGGTTATCTGTGGGGAGAGGACAGAAAGTTTGATCAAAGCTGGTAAAATTCAAGATGTGGGGTCCTCATCTTCCAAGAAACCGTTTGCTGGGGCACCTCGTCGGAGAGAGGGTGAAGCCAGTGCTGTGCAACATGGTAGAAGGGTTGTGAACAGAAATCAGTATCGTCAGGTTGCGACTGTGAAAATTCCAGCACCTCAACCTCGTCAACAACCGCAACAACAGAGAGTTCAAAAACCACCACCACAACAATAACAACAGCAACGTCCGTATCAGCCAAGGCAGAGGATGCCTGATCGACGTTTTGACCCATTACCAATGACCTACGCTAAGTTGCTACCTGAGTTGCTCAGACTAGGGTTTGTCGAGTTGAGAACTATGGCGCCATTGACAAAAATACCACCTGGGTATGATGCCAACGTGCGTTGTGATTTCCATTCTGGTGCGCCAGGACACCACATTGAAAATTGCAGGGCTTTTCATCATAAAGTCCAGAACCTAATTGACGCTAAAACTATCAATTTTGCTCTTGTGCCGAATGTTGTAAATAACCCTATGCCTCCGCATGGTGTACATAGAGTGAACAATATTGAAGGGGCAGAAGCTGAAGATTTGGTAGTCAGTGTGGAAGATGTTCAGACTTCTTTGTTGGTTGTAAACGGCCGTTTGCTGAGTGGAGGTGTTTACCCGGGCTGTGATCAGGGCTGTGTTAATTGTGCTGAATCAGAGAATGGCTCTAGTCAGTTGAGGGCTGGTGTCCAGGGTTTGATGGACGAAGGCAGTTTGCAATTCAGTCGGGCTGTTAGAGAACGTGGGATGGTGTCGACTGTCACTATCTATTTCAAACCGTCTGAAGGACGTGGCCAGAGGGTTGTTAGTGCGCCTGCAACAAGTGGTACTCCTGTTACCATTTCCGCTCCTGTAACCCTCAATAATCCGACTACTATTGCTGCTCCGGGCAGAAGGGCTGTTGATAGCAGGGCTGTGCCGTGGAAATATGACAACGCTTATCGCAGCAATCGGAGGGCTGAGAATTAGGTCAGGCCAGTGAATCAAGCGCCTGTGACAATTGGTGCGACTGGTAGAACTCCTGTGGTTGCGAGTCCAGTTGTGGACAATGTCGGTGAGCCAGGAGGTTTTATCCGCAGTGGACGTCTGTTTGCTCCGCAACCTTTGAGAGACAACAATGCCGAGGCACTCGCCAAGGCTAAGGGCAAACAGGCAGTGGTTGACGAAGAACCGGCTCAGAAGGAGGTGCCTGAGGGCTCGTTTGAGAAAGACGTGGAGGAGTTAATGAAAATAATCAAGAAGAGTGACTACAAGATTGTAGATCAACTAAATCAAACTCCGTCCAAGATTTCGATACTCTCTTTGCTTCTGTGCTCTGAGGCACATCGTAATGCCTTGTTGAAGATGCTGAATCTGGCTTACGTGCCTCAGGAGATTTCTGTCAACCAATTGGAGGGTGTGATTGCCAACGTGAGCACCAGGCATGGTTTGGGGTTCACTGACCTAGACTTGACGCCTGAGGGACGTAATCATAATAAGGCCTTGCATATCACCATGGAGTGCAAGGGGGCTGTTTTGTCTCACGTGTTGGTAGACACTGGCTCGTCGCTGAACATGTTGCCCAAGCAGATTTTGAAGAAGATAGCTGTTGAAGGGGTTGTGCTCACTCTGAGTGACCTGATTGTTCGTGCATTTGACGGATCCAAACGTTCTGTTTTTTATGAAGTCACCTTGCCGGTGAAGATAGGTCCGGAGGTCTTTGACATCATCTTCTATGTTATGGACATTCAGCCCGCGTACAGTTGTTTGTTAGGGCGTCCGTGGATTCATGCAGCAGGGGCAGTTTCGTCAACTCTCCACCAAGTTGAAGTATGTCTGGAACGATCAGATTGTGACCGTGTGTGGTGAAGAAGATACTCTGCTGAGTCACCTATCCTCTTTCAAATATGTAGAGGTGGATGGTGAGATCCATGAAACCTTATGCCAGGCATTCGAGACTGTTGCTCTTGAGAGGGTGGCTTTTGCTGATCAGAAAAAGCCGGGTGCCTCAATTGCATCGTATAGGCAGGCCAAGGAAGTTGTTGACTCTGGCAGAGCTGAAGGCTGGGGCAAGATGGTGGATTTGCCTATCAAAGAGGATAAATTCGGCATTGGTTATCAACCCTTGCAGAATTGGTTAGATTGCTGAAGCAAGAGGAAAGGGTCATCTAACCTCATTAGGAGGAGTTGGAGATTATTAATCTTGGTACTGAGGACGCCAGAAGAGATATTAAGATCGGGGCTGCTTTGAAGACAGAGGTCAAGAGCAGGTTGATTGAGATGCTGAGAGAGTATGTGGAGATGTTCGCCTGGTCTTATCAAGATATGCCTGGGTTGGATACCGATATTGTGGTACATAGACAACCTCTCAGAGAAGATTGTCCTTCAGTCAAGCAGAAGCTTCGCAGAACAAGTCCTGATATGGCTGTTAAGATCAAGGAAGAGGTTCAGAAGCAGTTCGATGCGGGTTTCTTGTCAGTGACGACTTATCCCCCGTGGGTGGCCAACATCGTTCCAGTGCCGAAGAAGGATGGCAAAGTCAGAATGTGTGTCGATTATCGGGATTTGAACAGGGCGAGTCCGAAAGATGATTTCCCATTACCTCACATTGATGTATTGGTTGATAATACGGCTCAATCCTCGGTTTTCTCTTTCATGGATGGTTTCTCTGGTTATAATCAGATCAAGATGGCACCAGAGGACATGGAAAAGACAACATTCATTACGCCTTGGGGCACGTTCTGCTATAAGGTGATGCCATTTGGGCTGAAGAATGCCGGTGCTACCTATCAGAGGGCTATGACGACTCTCTTTCATGACATGATGCACAAAGAGATTGAAGTGTACATGGATGATATGATTGCGAAGTCGCAGACAGAAGAGGAGCACCTGGTTAATTTGCAGAAGTTGTTTGACCGGCTGAGAAAGTTCAAACTGAGGCTGAATCCGAACAAGTGTACGTTTGGAGTAAGATCGGGGAAGCTGTTAGGCTTCATTGTCAGTGAGAAAGGGATTGAGGTCGATCCAGCGAAAGTCAAAGCTATTCAAGAAATGCCTGAACCGAAAACAGAAAAGCAGGTTCGTGGGTTTTTAGGGAGATTGAACTACATTGCATGGTTTGTGTCTCACCTAACTGCCACGTGTGAACCGATATTCAAATTACTAAGAAAGAATCAAGCAATCAGGTGGAATGATGATTGTCAGAAAGCTTTTGACAAGATAAAAGAGTATTTACAGAAACCTCCAATCCTGATTCCTCCAGTTCCTGGGAGACCGCTGATAATGTACCTGTCAGTAACCGAGAATTCGATGGGGTGTGTATTGGGACAAAATGACGAGTCTGGTCGAAAAGAGCATGCCATATACTACCTTAGCAAAAAGTTTACCGACTGTGAAATCAAATATTCACAGCTTGAGAAAACTTGTTGTGCTTTGGCCTGGGCTGCTCGCCGACTGAGGCAGTATATGTTGAACCATACTACCTTGTTGATTTCTAAGATGGATCCAGTAAAGTACATCTTTGAGAAGCCGGCTCTCACCGGACGTGTTGCCCGTTGGCAGATGATTTTAACAGAATATGATATCCAGTATACGTCGCAGAAGGCCATCAAAGGTAGTATTCTGTCGGACTACCTCGCCGAGCAACCGATCGAGGATTATCAGCCGATGATGTTTGAATTCCCTGATGAAGACATCATGTATCTGAAGATGAAAGATTGTGAAGAGCCTCTTGTCGAGGAAGGACCGGATCCTGATGATAAGTGGACACTGATGTTCGATGGGGCTGTGAATGTGAACGGTAACGATGTTGGTGCAGTGCTTATCAATCCAAAAGGAGCTCATATACCTTTTTCTGCTAGATTGACTTTTGACGTCACCAACAATGAAGCTGAGTATGAGGCTTGCATCATGGGGATAGAAGAAGCCATCGATCTGAGGATCAAAACTCTTGACATTTATGGAGATTCCGCTCTAGTGATTAACCAGGTCAATGGAGATTGGAATACCAACCAGCCGCATTTGATTCCTTATAGAGATTACACCAGAAGAATACTGACGTTCTTCAAGAAGGTGAAGTTGTATCATGTCCCCCGGGATGAGAATCAGATGGCTGATGCTTTGGCTACTTTGTCTTCTATGATCAAAGTTCATTGGTGGAATCATGTGCCACATGTTGCGGTGAATCGACTCGAGAGGCCTGCGTATGTGTTTGCAGCCGAGTCTGTTGTTGATGAGAAGCCGTGGTACTATGATATCAAGAACTTCCTCAAGAGCCAGGAGTATCCTGAAGGTGCATCTAAGAATGACAAGAAAACCCTGAGAAGGCTAGCTGGAAGCTTTTATTTGAATCAGGATGACGTGCTGTACAAGAGGAACTTCGACATGGTTCTGCTCAGATGCGTGGATAGACACGAAGCAGACATGTTGATGCAGGAAGTGCATGAAGGATCGTTTGGTACCCATGCTGGTGGTCATGCAATGTCTATGAAATTTTTGAGAGCTGGTTATTACTGGATGACTATGGAGTCCGACTGTTTCAAGTACGCTCGGAAGTGCCATAAATGCCAGATCTATGCTGATAAGGTGCATGTACCACCAAGCCCTCTGAATGTCATGAATTCGCCCTGGGCGTTCGCCATGTGGGGCATTGATATGATTGGGAAGATCGAGCCTACTGCTTCGAATGGACACCGCTTCATCTTGGTTGGGATTGACTACTTCACCAAGTGGGTGGAAGCAACTTCTTATGCTAATGTTACCAAACAAGTGGTTGCCCGATTTATCAAGAAAGAAATCATCTGTCGTTATGGAGTTCCTGAGAGAATCATTACTGACAATGGTTGGAATCTCAATAACAAGATGATGAAAGAGCTGTGTAAAGATTTCAAGATCGAACATCACAATTCTTCTCCTTATAGACCAAAGATGAATGGTGTTGTAGAGGCGACGAACAAGAATATCAAGAAGATTGTGCAGAAGATGGTCGTGACGTACAAAGATTGGCATGAGATGCTGCCTTTCGCTTTGCATGGGTACCGTACCTCAGTACGTACGTCGACCGGGGCAACCCCGTACTCCCTTGTGTATGGTATGGAAGCAGTCCTACCTGTTGAAGTGGAGAGCCCTTCTCTGAGGGTTTTGTTAGACGTCAAGCTGGATGAAGCCGAGTGGATCCGAACAAGGTTTAACGAGTTAAGCCTTATCGAAGAGAGACGGCTAGCAGCTATTTGCCATGGGCAGTTGTATCAGAGAAGGATGAAGAGAGCCTTTGATCAGAAAGTGCGTCCTCGAAGCTATCAGATTGGTGATCTAGTTTTGAGGAGGATCCTTCCTCCCGGTACAGATAACAGGGGCAAGTGGACTCCTAATTATGAAGGTCCATATGTTGTGAAGAAGGTCTTCTCCGGTGGAGCCTTGATGCTTACAACTATGGATGGTGAAGATTTTCCGTCCCCTGTTAACTCAGATGTAGTCAAAAAATACTTCGCATAAATTGACCCGCTGGACAAAAAGAATAAAAGAGTCCGGGCAAAAAAAGGGCATCCCGGCGAACCAAAAAAAACAGAAAGAAAAGGTTCGGGCAAAAATTAGGGATAAAAATGAAAAGAATTTGTACACCCGGTAAGTCGAAAACCCGCAAGGGCGACATAGGCAAAAATGGGTATTCCGGTGGATTGAAAACCCGAAAGGGCGATCCAGGCAAAAGAGGGATTAAAGCGGAGACTACAATCTGAGTTATATGTACTTCGTCACGCTTCGTCGTCTGCCATCTCGAAAGATGTGATCGGTCCAGTCATTCTTCTCAGAAAGCAAGGAAGTTGGGAGGAAAATTGATGATCTGTGAGTTATAACAGAATTGGGAAATAGTGGATGTCGTGTTCACATTGCCATTAGGATAGATTTTTCCTTTTGTGCGCAATTACCTCTTTCTAGGAATTGCTTCCCGATTGTATTCGCCTTTTCAGGCACATCTTCAATCAGTAAAAGTCGTTATTCAGATAAATTGCTCTCTTGTTTTTATTTTACTATTTTGTTTGCAAAAAACGTCCGAATTTTTGATAAACATTGCATATAAAAAACATGAAGGCTAAAAACGTGCAAAAAGATAAAAACATTTGAAAATCATTTTGAATGTTGAGGACACTTGAGCATATCTTGTCTATACGACCCCTGGGGCATGTATGTTGTGTTGTTTTGCAGGTTGTCATCTGTAAGGACGATTCCCCAGCAGATCGTTCCCCAGTTGAGTTCCCAGCTGAGTTTGAAGTTGGATTATCCCCACTGAGTCAGAAGGACGTTGTATCCCCAGTGAAGGTGTCATTGGAGTGGTTTTCCCCAGCAGTCGGGTTTGAAGTACTGTTATCCCCCAGCGTGGTCGTGAGCGCTTATTCCCAGCAGGGTTGTGGATGTCTATCTCCAGAGTGGTCTGGTATATTACTTTCCCCACCAGAGTTTTGCTTTTCCTCAGCAGAGTGGTGAATGCCTGGCCCCGTCAGGGCTGTGATGAGTTTTCCCTAGTAGATCTCCCGAGCAGGGGTTTGTGTTGATGGTTTTCCCCAGCAGATTTCCCCGGGTGGATCAGGTCTGATAAAGATTATCTCCAGCAGAGTTTATCCTACTTGTGGATTGGCAACTCTCCCCAGTGAAGTCGCCTTGTTTATTCCCCAGTGAAGTCGCCTTGTGTAGTTCCTCAGCAAAGTCGCATTGGTTGTTCCCCAAGCGGAGTCCCCGAGTGGATTGGGATCCTGTCCCCAGCAACAGTTTTATTTCTCCAGCATGAGTGAGAAGTCGGTGCTCTCCCCGCAGAGTATTCCTCAATCAGAGTCTCCCCACAGAGTTGGAGTATCTGATCAGATTGGCTCCCCGGCAGGAGTTCATCATTTTGCATTTGGCATATAGTAATCATTGCATCCTCAAAATCGCGTAGCATTTCCATTCAATACGAAGCATTACGCCATAGAAAAATCCAAACATATGCATTCATGTGTTAACCCAATCAGACCATATCCCCGGCAGAGGCGGATCTTTGTTCAAAATCTGTACAACACGTTTGCTACAGTTGCTCCTGACAGCATTCAGGATTGATATTCCCCCAGAGAGGTTTATTTCCTCATCCGTTGGTGAAAGGAAAGCTTGATTCTCCCCAGTGAGATCCCAACAGGTGTTTAGCCTTGCCCCGACATGTAGATGTCATCTCGTGATACTGGTAAGTGTCATGTTAGCACCCGCGTGTGTTATTTCTTTGGTGTCGGTAAACACCATCTTTCGGTGTCGGTAAACATCGAGTCCTACCCAGTCATCGGTAAATGTCTGGTCGTCTTCTTTGGTGTCGGTAAACACCATTCTTTCGGTGTCGGTAAACATCGAGTCCTACTCCAGTCATCGGTAAATGTCTGGTCTTCTTTTGATGTCGGTAAACATCATCTTTCGATGTTTGTAATACTATTAACCCTCCCCAGAGGTCACCTCTCCATTGGTGTCGATAAACGTTGAGTTTTTCCTATTCGTCCTTTGGCGTATAGTTGCATATTCCCCACAGATCATTTGCTAATGTTTGTGAATTCCCCAAAGAGTCACCTCTCCGTTGGTGTCGATAAACGTTGAGTTTTTCCCAATCGTCCGTTGACGTTTGGTTGAGTTATATTTTCTCTCCCTAGAGAGTCACCTCTCCGTTGGTGTCGGTAAACGTTGAGTTTTTCCTATTCGTCCGTTGACGTGTAGTGATACCTTTCCCCTTAGATTCACCTCTCTGTCGGTGTCGATAAACGATGAGTTTTTCCCGATCGTCTGTTGACGTTTGGCTGTGTTAACATTTTCCCCAGATTCACCTCTCCGTTGGTGTCGATAAACGTTGAGTTTTTGCCTAGTCGTCTGTTGACGTCTAGTTGTATATCCTATTTCCCAGTCATCGGTAAATGTCTGGTCGTCTTCGTTTAGTGTCGGTAAACATCATCTTTCGATGTCAGTAAATGTCGAGTCCCATCCCAGTCATCGGTTAATGTCTGGTAATTAACCAGCCAGAGATTCCCAGTAGAGTCGTCGGTAAACGTCCTATTTGGTTTCCGGTTGCAAGTATTTGTATTCCCTCCCTAGTGAAGTGTTCACCTCTCCGTTGGTGTCGATAAACGTCGAGCTTCTTCCTTTCGTCCGTTGACGTCTGGTCGAGTCTTTCCCATTCACCCGTTGATGTCTCGTCACCTCTCCGTTGGTGTCGATAAACGTTTGTAGCACCTCAAATTTGCACCTACCTTTTGTACATTCATTTTCATCATTAGGTCATTAACATAACATAGTCCACTGCATAACATTGGATTGTCCATTTGCCCAAGTGCAAGTCATAAGACAAGATTAGGTCAAACTGATCAAGAGAATCAGTCAGACAAGCAAGCAAGTGCATTTCTCAAGGAAACAAAGCCCTAGGGTTGGTTTATCAAGTTCATATGATTATGTGATCATTTTGAAGTGGATTGGCCAAAGATTAGATGCTCAGAAGTCATCAGTCAAGCTGAATTTCATCTGAAACCCTATAAAGTCAATTGTAGTCAACTATGGTCAACTGTGCCTGATTTCATGGATTTGAAGGTGGGAGATGGTTTGAAAGGCTTCATTCGTGTCCATACAAGTCTCATTTGACATATCAAAGATCGTCATTGAAGAATTTGAGGTCAGATGAAAAGTTTCCAAAAATAGCAGGTGACCTGTAATTTCAAACTGCCAAAAATGGAAAGTTCTTCTCCTCAAATTTACATCATCATACAAGATTCAAATGGAATTTTGTCCAACATGAAAGTTGAAGATCTTGTTCTCCCATTTCCAAAAAGTCTAAGAACACTCGTTTCTCATGTGTGGTTGGCAAGTTATGATCAAATCATTTTCAAGAAAAGTTGAATTTCAAAGTGGCATAACTCTTGAACCATTTGGCCAATTTGAGTGATTCTTTTTTGAGCAAGTCACATTTGACATGTACTATCATAATCCATCATTACATTTCATCAAAACTCATCATGTAAAAAGTCCATTTTTCAAGTGGACTTAATTTGAAAAATGGAGGGAAAAAGTGCATTTTGAGAAATAAGCCTTGTTTTCACATGATTCCTTTTGCAACACCTCACAAATGCCATTTGAAACTTGCTCAAACCAGAAAATTCCACTGCTACATTGCATTGCACATGTGTGGGTGAATTGACCAAATTGCCATTTAGCATGAAATTGCATTTTCACTAATTCATGGCATTTTCACTAATCATGATTACTAACATCATTAACATCACATATATAAGTTAAATCATAACTGTTTTCATCTTAATGATAACAGAATTCAGATCTAGATCTGAAAATTACCAAAATTCTTCATCTTTCTCTCTCACTTTTTTTCCAAAAATTTGCATAAACATTGCATTGTTCTTCATCCATTCATCATCTATATGCATTATTGAAGCTAATTGAAGCAAGGATTCATCATTTTCAAGCCAAATTGTGGACTGTTAAAATGAGGTGCAACAATGGCAAATGGAGATTTCATCAAGATCGTGCATAATTGAGCCAAGGCCTTGCATCCATTCACTTCTACTAGCATCATAGAACATCTGTTTTTGCTTTTGGAAGCCTAAAACGCGCAAATTCACAACTGTCCTCATATTAAGGTGAGTTTTCGACTTCAATGATTCTTGAAATTGTTTGATGCTTTGGATAGATCTTGTTTAGTAGAGAACTCTGCAATTTGAACCACTAAATTTGGTTGAGAAACAAGGAAGTTATGATGATTTAAAGTTTTGTGCACAAACATGTTTGCATTCGAATTTCTTAAATCATGAGGAATTAGGTTAAATTAATTTGAGATTGTGAATGTACGTGGAAAGACCTTTCCATTGATATAAAGTTTGTCCAATTTGGTGGAGATTTGTTCTTGGACCTATGAACATGAAGAACACATGAAGAACATTCAAAAATTTTCCAGAAAGTGCTTTTTGATCCAGTTTTCGCGCTACTGTTCATGGCCAGCTTGTTTGAGCGCCTTTTTTTCAAATCCGGACCTCCCTTCGATCCTTGCCCACACCGTTTCCACATTTGGCCTTTCCATTTTATTTTCACATGCTTACATGATTCACATGGCTCCATTTCACATTTTTTTTATTTTTTCATGACACTAAATAATTCATATCTCATTCAATTTTTATCCAAATCACATGCAGTTTTTTGTGGAATGATCCTGGTGATGTCCTTGTTTTTTGATGATTTTTAATAAATTTGTGCACGTGTAGAAAAAAATAATTGGCTAGGGTTTGTTTTCACATGTCCTTTTGTGCACCATGCTTACTCTTTTGATCATGAAATAATGAGGCTTCATTAGAAATTCTTGAAATCTTTTGTGCTTAAACTAGACTCATTCCTGGTCATTTTGGTATATAGTTTGTGATTTTTGAGTTCCTGGATTGATAGATATGCTATGAACTTTAGAGGTGTGACAATTTGTGCCACACCATTTCATGTCCAACTTCTTGATTTTATTTGCCATGCCATATGAATATGAATTGAGCTGGATTTTTGCATTAGGATAATTATTAATGTTGAGAAGGCTTGTGAATTTTTCTGGAATTTTTCAGTGCATTTCCAATTTGATTGCGATTTTCTCCCCTGCTTGACCAATTGTTGACTTCTTGTGAGACATGTTTTTATATGATTTGGGAAATTCTGGTGGTTTATTGGATGGACTTGAAATTTGGCATGTGTATTATAGACACCTTGAAGGTTTCCATGGTTTTAATTTGGTTCATTTATCATGTTTGGTTGCTGTTTTATGATTGCTTGAAGTGGATGCATGTTTTGATGCCTTGTATGAGCTTATTTGAACTTGTGTTGACTTGATGAATTTCATTGACTTGCTTCCCTTGATCCAAATGATCTGAAATTTGGTGTGTAGGTCATGTTGTGGATGCTGTTTGATCATGAAGTTTTTGGTGATTTATTGAAATGTTTGTGAGTTGATTTGAATTGAATCATTCTGTTTGGTTGTATGAGGTTCTAAATTGCATGTTTTGTACTCTTTGGTTCATGAAATGATATTGATGAATGATATGAATGTGAAACCACTTGGATTTGATTCTTAATTGATTGATTTTGATTTTGTATAAGTTTCATGTTCTGTTTTGACTTTTTGATATCATTTTGACCCTAGTCTTGTACTAGTGGTTTGTGCTCTCACATTTGAGCTTTGTTTCAGGTTTAAAGCACAATTTGCCTATGCTTGATGATGTGCCCTCAATTGGAGTTGGCTTGTTGCTTGTTTATGACTAACTTGGAATTTGTTTTGTAGGTTTTGAAACTTGAGTTTGTGCCATGTGGCTTGCACCTTTGTGCATTGACTGTTGTTTGACTGTATAGTTAACTGTTGACCATTGTCTGTTTGCTTATTGTTTGAGCTGAGTACTGATTATATTGGATTGATTTCAGGTACCTTAGTTGCTATAGTTCCTTTGTGAACTTGATTGTGCTTTGCTTGCTAGCTTGAGCACTGAGGTATAATGATCTCTTCTCCATGTAGTCTGGAAGACCTGGCCTATTACTTGGCCAGGCACCTGTCTGAAGTCCTCCTTAAGAGGCAATGTTTGTGCTTGTTTATATTTGTCCCTGCACATATCAAAGTCCTTTGTTAAGGCAATTGGCAGACACAAGAGGTGTGTAGTCCACCTCCTGCTATTCTGTTGAGTCGTCCCTTGGCTCACATCACATGTTGATGCCTTGTGGACATTAACCCAAGATCAGTTGAGTCAGTGTCATAAGTGTAGAAGGGTTCCCACTTTCTGGACCCACACTTCATTGTCTGAAGCTCTCCCTGACCAGGGATAAGAGCTGTGAAGTCTAATCTTCACTCACCTTTCATCTGGCTTTACCTTGACTCTCAATGTCAAGGTTAAGAGCTAACATTACCCTTCCAGTTGGCTTGCTCTTGCAGCCTAACCTTTTCTTTGAGCCCCACTTGGTGTGTATATAGTTTGTGCTATCTGTAATTGTTTGCTTTGCTATTGCCTGTGCTTAGGTTTAGCTTGCTCCCTGTGCAAGTTATCTAGAAACCTTGACTTAAGGATGATTTTGCATGATAACATCTAGGCTCGAGTCGTAGTCTCCCTAGTTGTGTCTCCCTCTGTTATCTGGTTAGGCTAGTCTTGTGTCCCTGCGTAGGGGAACTACGTCGCCCTGATCCTCATACCAGATGAGGTACGTAGGCAGGAGATGAGCAGATCTCTCCGGGCGCCCTTTTTGTTTTGTCTTTGTGTGTGTCAGGAGATGGATGTAAGACCAGCGGTTGGCATTCCGTATCCTCTTGTTGTGTGCTTGGAAGCCGATATAAGTCCAGCGATTGGCATTCGGGTTCCAGTGTGGGTGTGTTTGGTTAGGAAGCTGATGTAAGGCCAGCGATTGGCATTCGGGTTCCATGTTTGCCCATTTTTGTGTGGAGTTTGACGTAAGCCCAACGATTGGCAGTCGATTTCCTGTGTTGTTTTGTTTGTGTGCATGAGCCGAGCTACGGATGCTCTGATTCCTCTTAGTCCAAGAAGATACGTATGCATAGGATGCGACATCCTGGCGAGCATGTTTTTTCCCCAGTCCGGACTACTTCGACTCTGATGTCTATGCTTGATAGACTAAGTAGGCCCGGGATGCGATATCTCGCCGAGTCAGTCTTGTTTGTTTTCTTGTGTCTCTTTCAGCCAGTATGTTTGTTTATGAGCAGTGTTTTGGCAACCATTTTCCTTCCTATTGTGCGTGGATCCCGTCGAGTACGACGAATGCGTAGGGGTGCTAATACCTTCCCTTCGCATAACCGACTCCCGATCCCATTCTCTTTGGTCGCGAGACCATGCTTTTTCCAGGTTTACTTCGAGCGTTTCCTTTCCCTCTTTTGAGATAAATAACGCACGGTGGCGGCTCTGTTGTTTTTGTTTCCCGCCGGTTTTTCGCGTAATGCGACAGCTGGCGACTCTGCTGGGGATCGAGAAGTTGACCTCTTGCTGGTCCATCTTCCCTAAGCGAATCTCTCCTAGCGCTCTCTAGGTTAGGGTTTTGGTTGCTATTTGCTGTTATTTATTGCATTCATTTATTCATTGTTTGCATTTATGTGTGCATTAATGTTTGCATTCATTCATATTCATCTGTTGGTTGTGCTGTGTTTCTCTGTTTGGGGCGGGAGTTATTCGAGGTAAAAGGCGCAATACCCAGGCTATGAGTGAAATCTAGGAAACCTAGGAATAGAGTGATTCATGGGAAGCGGGTGGTATGCGCCACTTAGCGGAACATCGATATCACGAGCAGTTCAGACCCTGGAGGGATATTATCGTTACATACTTCGGGTGTGTATATGATGATATTCTGCGAAAGGTTATTTATGTTGCGTTTCTTTCGACCTTACCCTGGCCTAAATGACACCCGTGAGTGGGGAGGGAATGATCATTTTAACAGGTACAGTTGGTGACTTGTCGGTGACTTGTTGGTGACTTGTGGTCCCGTTGGTGATTCAGTTTTCTCAGATTGGGTTCAGATGACAGTTTATCAGTTGACTTTGGGTTTCAGATGAATTGTGGTTCAGAGTTCGAGCCGAAGCTTCGATCCTGTGTTCTGAGATGCACAGCCCGCCAGTCTTGTCTGCACCGTCTGCATCATAACATGTTTATTTTCAAAAGAAACGCAATAAAAAAGAAAAGAAAAGAAAAAAAAACTAATCCCCGCATGCATATCATTTCTCAGGTACATTCCAGAGTCTGTTCACTGATAGAGATGGCAACAGTCCCTTGGATATTTGAATCTTTGCTGTATGACCCGGGTGCTCATTTATAGATGAAATTGCTGGTTTCACTCGGTACTCGTTGCTCTTGTATGTTGTGCTTCCTGTGTAGTGTTGCTGCAGATTGCCATCTTTCGAAGATGAATCAGGCTCTTTGAATGCCTGAGAAATGATCATTTCATGTGCATCATATGCATTAGCATCATATTCATGTCATGCTGCATAATAGGTGTTCTTGCCCGGACTTCTCACTCTGGTTCCTGTGTCAGGAAGGATAGCTGATCAGAGACCGCACCGGTACTCAACCAGACTCAACCATCAGAGGAATATGGACTAGGTTCAGACTGAGTTGGCTGAGATGAGGGCAAACATCGCCCAGTTTATGTCGATGATGCAAGGGGTTGCTCAGGGTCAGGAGGAGCTCCGAGCTTTGGTTCAGAGACAAGAGACGGTTATTCAGGCGTCTAACCGTGGGTCGCCCGCTGGTATTCCTGTGCCAGAGAATGTTGTTGCTGCTCCCGTTCATGACTATGCTGTGGGAGATGAACTCAGGGGTATAAGAATCAATGGACAGCCTCTTGCTGCTGAGACTGTCAATGTTAGGGCCACCCGGGCTCCGGTTCGTCATCCAGCTCCGATTGTTGACAGACAAGAGGACATCTTCACGCTGCTGAGTGAAGATGACGAGGTGGTCAGAGTTGAGGATAGGGACCGTAAAGTGGATGCCCTTGCTGAGAAAATCCGTGCCATGGAGTGTCAGAATTCTCTTGGGTTTGATATGACTGATATGGGGCTGGTTGATGGGCTGAGGATCCCCTACAAATTCAGGGCGTCGTCCTTTGTAAAATATAACGGTACTTCTTGCCCTCGCACCCATGTGCAGGCGTACTACAGAAAGATCTCAACATACACTGACGACGAGAAGATGTGGATGTATTTTTTCCAAGATAGTCTATCTGGGGCATCTTTGGACTGGTACATGGACCTGAAGAAAGAATCAGTTAGAAGCTGGAAAGATCTGGGTGAAGCCTTTCTGAGGCAATACAAGCACAACATGGATATGGCTCCGAGCCGAACTCAGTTGCAGAGCTTGTGTCAGAAGACCGGTGAAAGCTTTAAAGAGTATGCCCAGAGATGGCGTGAGCTAGCCGCAAGAGTGCAACCTCCGATGTTGGAAAGAGAGCTGACTGACATGTTCATCGGGACCTTGAAGGGTGTGTTCATGGATCGCCTGGGGAGTTACCCGTTCAGTAGCTTTTCTGATGTTGTTGTCTGTGGGGAGAGAACTGAGAGTCTTATTAAAACAGGAAAGATATAAGATCTTGGCTCTTCAAGTTCTTCGAATTCTAAGAAGACATACTCTGGGGCACCCAAAAGGGGAGAGAGTGAAACGAATGTTGTGCATCGTCGGAGGAGTGTGAACAGAGGACAGTATCGTCAGGCTGCTGCTGTGACTATTCCAGCAACTCAACCTCAACAACAGCAGAGAAGACTAACTCAGCAACATCAGCAACAACAACATCGTCCTCAACAGCAGGCTTACCCGCCTCACAATGGTAATCAAGCTAGTACAAGTAATGAGAGGAAGAAGATCATTTTTGATCCGATCCCTATGTCATACACAGAGTTGTATCCCTCTTTGATAGAGCGGAACTTGATTACTCCCAGAGACCCTCCGGCTATACCCGTCAACCCTCGGTGGTGGTATCGGCCTGAGCAGCATTGTGTGTATCATTTGGGTGCTCCTGGTCATGATGTGGAAAGTTGCTTTCAGTTAAAGATGAAGGTGCAGGACCTTATCAGATCTGGTATTCTGAACTTTGAGGACTTAGGTCCCCGTGTTAATCAAGCTTGAAAATAACTAGCCCCGGGCTGGCGGTGACGTTTCTTCTAAGGTCTTCAAACGAAGAGGGTTGTTCAAAAGCAGAAGTTGCTGGTGCAAAGGATTCCGACATTTGTCATCCCCGGTGGGATCTATCACAATTGGGTCACTGGGGGCGTTCCTACAGTTGTTCATAAGTCAGAGTAATAATCACTTTGTTTAAAAACCCTTCTCCCATGCCAAAAGGAGAAGTGATGACATTGTTGGCAACATTTTGTGCAATGATATTTTCATTCAAATAAATTCATGTTAAAACATTTGTTTGTCCATCTGTTTTTCCTTTTTGTTTTTTTCATGAAATTGGTGATCACAAAAAACCCTAAAAACAAGAATAAGAGCAATCTTTTCATCTGCATAACGATTGTCTTGTTTGATTTCCAAAAGCTTTCATACTCAAAATCATTATGCAGGTTGTTTCTTAAACCCATTGAACATAATGATCCGACATCATCTCCCAATTTTGAATTCCCTGTATTCGAAGCGGAAGAAGATGATGTTGAAGGGATTCCTGACGAGATTTCCCGACTTCTTGAGCAAGAAAAGAAGATCACTCAGCTGCATCTCGAGAATCAGCAGAACAGCCAACTGGGGCATTTCAAAAAAAAAAGGGAGGAGGGTGCGAAATCAAAAGAAATCCAAATCAAAAGAAAGAAAAAAGAAAGAAAGAAACAAAAGAGAAATAGCACCCTCAAGTCCCAAGTTGGCTGATGTTGAATGGATTCAGAGTCGTTACGACCAAGTGAATCCGATCGAAAAGAAGAGATTAACTGCCATGTGTCATGGTCAGTTATATCAGCAGAGAATGAAGAAAGCATTTGACAAGAAGGTCAAGCCTCGTGTGTTCCGAGAGGGTGACCTTGTGCTCAAGAAAGTCTTGTCTTTCACGCCCGATTCCAGGGGCAAGTGAACCCCAAGCTATGAATGTCCATATGCTGTCAAGAGAGCCTTTTCAGGCAGTGCTTTGGCACTTACAACAATGGATGGAGAAGTTCACTCGTCCTGTGAATTCCGATGCAGTCAAGAAATACTTCGCCTAAAACAAAGAAAAGAAAGCAAAATAGCTCGCTAAGTCGAACACCCCAAAGGGCGACTTAGGCAAAAAAGGAGCGTCTTGGTGGATTGAAAACCCGAAAGGGCGATCCAGGCAAAAGTTAGAGACATGAAAAAAAAGAATTTGCATCCCGCTAGATTGAGCACCTCACACTGGGGCAATCTAGGCAAAAATTAGGGATTTGGCAAGTAACTGCATCCTGACAAGACTGTGCTCTACATCTGTCATCCGTTAGGGATTCTCGACTCGTCGTCAACTGAAGCTCCGAATACATCGAAAATTCGGAATGGTAGAGGAAAGGTCATTATGTTCAATGTAGCCCTCTCCAATATATATCACCGGTTTCAAACTTGTACAGATCTATGGAGTCTCGCCCTTTGCAGACTACCATTCCATCACATCAATTTGAGCTTTTATCCAATTATTTGCACTCTTATTTGTTTCAACTCAACAAATGTTTTGCATGTTTTAATTGATAAAGTATCATTATTTTGAAAATAAACGAATTTTTCAAAAATTGTTCTTAAACAAAGTGAACATTCGCAATGACGGAAGGATACTTAGGAGATCCGCAGTGTTCTCCCAAGGGTGGTATGATTACCAACAGGTAAGACATGTGTTCATGTCTCGAGCATAACTGTATCTTTTCCCTGTAGAACCTCTTGTGGTTCCTCCTCAGCGAGGGTGCTCAGTGCAACATCCTTCCTCCAAGTCCCTGTCAGCCCTATTGTGGGGCATCCCCAGCAAGGTTGCTGTTGAAACACTGTTGTGGGGCAGCTCCCCTAGCAGAGTGTTTATTGAAGACTTCAACTTTCGCCTCTCCAGCAGAGCAGTCTTCTCTTCTCCCCGGCATGGTGCTTTTCTGTGAAGATTCGGTATTAGGAGGATTGACATCCCAGTACTCCGTCATTCTCTCGGATAGATTCTCAGCAGAGTTGTTGACATGATGAACTTTATCAATGCCTATCTATCCTCACCAGAGATCTGGTTGATTCTTGGTATCTCTGTTCTCCAGCATGAGTGAGAAGCCGTTGCTCTCCCTGCAGAGTGTTCCTCAAGCAGATTTCTTCAAGCAGAGTCTCCCCACAGAGTTGGAGTATCTGATCTTTGGGCTCCCCAGCGAAGTTTTCATCATTTGCATTTGGCATATAGTAATCATTGCATCCTCAAATTGCGTAGCATTTCCATTCAATATGGAGCATTACGCCATAGAAAAATTCAAACATATGCATTCATGTGTTACCCACCAGACTGTATCCCCGGGAGAAGTGGATTGTTGGTTCAACATCTGTACGGCACATTTGCTACAGTTGCTCCTGATGGCATTCAGGATTGATACCCCCCATAGAGGTTTATTTCCTCATCCGTTGGAGAAAGGAAAACCTGTTTCTCCCTCCAATAGATCATCTCCTAGCAGATGTGGGTTTGTCTAATCTCTCCATATAGAGTCGACCCCTTAAGCAGAAAGTGTCTGTCATTTCCTTCTGCGCTCCCCACTGAGTTATATCCTCGTGGATGACGGTTGTTTCCGTTCCCTCCCCACACATAACGGGATGGGTTTTCCCTATTGAGCTCTTTCCTCATTAGGATGAGTCTTGATTCAGTCTGCCTTTTTGGATCGATCCTAAAGTGGCTTCCTTGTGGTTGTCCCTTGTGCTTCCCTGTGGTGTAAATGAGTAGTTGCTCACTAACCGGCACTCATTCATCTTATCCTCAGCGGAATTTGTTGGCCTCTGCCTACAAACCAGCAGTTGTAAGTCCTATCTTTGTGGTCTTCTACCTACTAACCGGTAGATGTGAATCCTCTGTTCTCCCCTTTGTGGAGTCAACCCTTTGTGCTCATCCTAGTGACGACTGTTACTTTTTCGTGGTTTTCTGCTTACGAACCGGTAGATGTAATCCCCTCTTTATGGTTATCATTATCCAGTTGGAATTGATATTCCCATCCTTTTGGATATTTGCTCCGAGTTAGCAACTTTATCCCTTTTGATTGGTCATCTTTTGCATACCTAGTCGGGTACACTGATGCCTTTCTTGTCGATCGATTTATCCATTTAACAACCTCAACCCGGTTATGGATAATCTTCCATGCGAGTATATTATCTACGTTTTGACGGCTATAGATAATATATCTCATGCGCTCTTGGGTCGAAGTCGTCCTCCCCAGTTGAGTAAGATTCGTCTTCCTTTGTTCGGAATCGAATGTCCATCCTTTAACAAGTTTGCCTTCGCTCTCTTCAGGATGATGTCGGTCGATTTATCCATTTAACAACCTCCACCCGGTTATGGATAATCTTCCATGCGAGGTTATTATTTACGTTTTGACGGCTATATATGATATATCTCATGCACTCTTTGGTCAGTCTTTTGATTGTTTTCACCAGCAGAGTAAGATTCGTATTCCTTGTGGAATCAAATGTCCATCCTCTAACAAGATTGCTTTTCTAGCCCTCTTCAGGATGATGAGTGTTTTGGAACACACACCAATTCACGTTTTCGGTTGATCTATCCTTTAACAACCCACAACCCGGTTAGGATAATCTTCCATGCGAGTGTATTACCTACGTTCTGACGGCTATAGATAATATATCTCATGCACTCGTTGGTCGAAGTGTCGTCCCTCCCAGTCGAGTAAGATTCGTATTCCTTGTGGAATCGAATATCCATCCTTTAACAAGATCGCTTTTATAGCCCTCTTCAGGATGATGAGTGTTTTGGAACATAAACCAATTCACGCTTTGGTCGGTCACCTGTTTCTTGCCTACAACCCGGTCCTTGGTGTTCCTTCCTGTCTACTCTTTGTCGTGGCCTTGAGCCCCAGTGAACTACCTCTCTGTTGGTTTCGATAAACGTCGAGTTTTTCCTAGTTATCCGTTGATATGTGATCACCTCTCCGTTGGTTTTAGTAAACGTCGAGTTTTTCCTATTCGTCCGATGACGTCTAGTTGTGCCCTTCCCCATGCGGATTGACCTCTCCGTTGGTTTCGATAAACGTTGAGTTTTTCTCATTCGTCCATTGACGTCTGATTGTATGCCCTAGTTCTCCAGTCATTCGTTAATGTCTGGTTGATTCCCAGCCAGAATCCCCCGTAGAGTCGTCGGTGACGACCTATTTGGTTTCCGGTTGTTGTACCCTTCTTCAGTGAAGTGGCTTCTCCCTTTCGTCCGTTGACGTCTGGTCGAGTTTTCCTGGGCGTCCCCAGTTGATTCTCCTTCTCCGTTGGTGTCGATAAACGTCGAGCTTCTCCCTTTCGTCCGTTGACGTCTGGTCGAGTTTTCCTGGTCATCCCCAGTTGATTCTCCCTCTTCGTTGGTGTCGATAAACGTCGAGCTTCTCCCGTTCGTCCGTTGACGTCTGGTCGAGTCTTCCCATTCATCCGTTGATGTCTGGTTTCCTCTCCGTTGGTTTTGGTAAACGTCGAGTTTTTCCTGATCGTCCCCAGTTAATTCACCTCTCCGTTGGTCTTGGTAAACGTTGAGTTTCTCCTAGTTGTCCGTTGGCATCTAGTTGTGATCTCTGTTCCCATTCATCGTCGTCTGATGTCTGGATGTGACCGTATCCTGTATCCACTGAAGAAGAAAATAAAAAAATACCCAGTAATAAATATCAGATCCCAGTGGACGTTTCCGTTGTTGGATCCCTGTATTGTGCAAATTTCTACGGTTCTTCGATATTCAATCCCTGTTTACCCTGAAAGTCTGACAGCCGTTGCTCTCATCCGTTCGGGTTCCCAGTTGATTGAATAGGGGCAGCTGTAGCACCTCAAATTTGCACCTACCTTTTGTACATTCATTTTCATCATTAGGTCATTAACATAACATAGTCCACTGCATAACATTGCATTGTCCATTTGCCCAAGTGCAAGTCATAAGACAAGATTAGGTCAAACTGATCAGGAGAATCAGTCAGACAAGCAAGCAAGTGCATTTCTCAAGGAAACAAAGCCCTAGGGTTGGTTTATCAAGTTCATATGATTATGTGATCATTTTTAAGTGGATTGGCCGAAGATTAGATGCTCAGAAGTCATCAGTCAAGCTGAATTTCATCTGAAACCCTAGAAAGTCAACTGTAGTCAACTGTGCCTGATTTCATGGATTTGAAGGTGGGAGATGGTTTGAAAGGCTTCATTCATGTCCATACAAGTCTCATTTGACATATCAAAGATCGTCATTGAAGAATTTGAGGTCAGATGAAAAGTTTCCAAAAATAGCAGGTGACCTGTAATTTCAAACTGCCAAAAATGGAAAGTTCTTCTCCTCAAATTTACATCATCATACAAGCTTCAAATGGAATTTTGTCCAACATGAAAGTTGAAGATCTTGTTCTCCAATTTCCAAAAAGTCCAAGAACACTCATTTCTCATGTGTGGTTGGCAAGTTATGATCAAATCATTTTCAAGAAAAGTTGAATTTCAAAGTGGCATAACTTTTGAACCATTTGGCCAATTTGAGTGATTCTTTTTTGAGCAAGTCACATTTGACATGTACTATCATAATCCATCATTACATTTCATCAAAACTCATCATGTAAAAAGTCCATTTTTCAAGTGGACTTAATTTGAAAAATGGAGGGAAAAAGTGCATTTTGAGAAATAAGCCTTGTTTTCACATGATTCCTTTTGCAACACCTCACAAATGCCATTTGAAACTTGCTCAAACCAGAAAATTCCACTGCTACATTGCATTGCACATGTGTGGGTGAATTGACCAAATTGCCATTTAGCATGAAATTGCATTATCACTAATTCATGGCATTTTCACTAATCATGATTACTAACATCATTAACATCACATATATAAGTTAAATCATAACTGTTTTCATCTTAATGATAACAGAATTCAGATCTAGATCTGAAAATTACCAAAATTCTTCATCTTTCTCTCTCACTTTTTTTCCAAAAATTTGCATAAACATTGCATTGTTCTTCATCCATTCATCATCTATATGCATTATTGAAGCTAATTGAAGCAAGGATTCGTCATTTTCAAGCCAAATTGTGGACTGTTAAAGTGAGGTGCAACAATGGCAAATGGAGATTTCATCAAGATCGTGCATAATTGAGCCAAGGCCTTGCATCCATTCACTTCTACTAGCATCATAGAACATCTGTTTTTGCTTTTGGAAGCCTAAAACGCGCAAATTCACAACTGTCCTCAAATTAAGGTGAGTTTTCGACTTCAATGATTCTTGAAATTGTTTGATGCTTTGGATAGATCTTGTTTAGTAGAGAATTCTGAATTTGAAGCACTAAATTTGGTTGAGAAACAAGGAAGTTATGATGATTTGAAGTTTTGTGCACAAACATGTTTGCATTCGAATTTCTTAAATCATGAGGAATTAGGTTAAATTAATTTGAGATTGTGAATGTACGTGGAAAGACCTTTCCATTAATATAAAGTTTGTCCAATTTGGTGGAGATTTGTTCTTGGACCTATGAACATGAAGAACACATGAAGAACATTCAAAAAATTTCCAGAAAGTGCTTTTTGATCCAGTTTTCGCGCTACTGTTCATGGCCAGCGTGTTTGAGCGCCTTTTTTTCAAATCCGGACCTCCCTTCGATCCTTGCCCATACCGTTTCCACATTTGGCCTTTCCATTTTATTTTCACATGCTTACATGATTCACATGGCTCCATTTCACATTTTATTTTTATTTTTTCATGACACTAAATAATTCATTTCTCATTCAATTTTTATCCAAATCACATACAATTTTTTGTGGAATGATCCTGGTGATGTCCTTGTTTTTTGATGATTTTTAATAAATTTGTGCACGTGTAGAAAACAAAAATTGGCTAGGGTTTGTTTTCACATGTCCTTTTGTGCACCATGCTTACTCTTTTGATCATGAAATAATGAGGCTTCAATAAAAATTCTTGAAATTTTTTGTGCTTAAACTAGACTCATTCCTGGTCATTTTGGTATATAGTTTGTGATTTTTGAGTTCCTGGATTGAGAGATATGCTATGATCTTTAGAGGTGTGACAATTTGTGTCACACCATTTCATGTCCAACTTCTTGATTTTATTTGCCATGCCATATGAACATGAATTGAGCTGGATTTCTGCATGAGGATACTTATGAATGTTGAGAAGGCTTGTGAATTTTTCTGGAATTTTTGAGTGCATTTCCTATTTGATTGCGATTTTCTCCTCTGCTTGACCAATTGTTGACTTCTTGTGAGACATGTTTTTATATGATTTGGGAAATTCTGGTGGTTTATTGGATGGACTTGAAATTTGGCATGTGTATTATAGACATCTTGAAGGTTGCCATGGTTTTGATTTGGTTCATTTATCATGTTTGGTTGCTGTTTTATGATTGCTTGAACTGGTTGCATGTTTTGATGCCTTGTATGAGCTTGTTTGAACTTGTGTTGACTTGATGAATTTCATTGACTTGCTTCCCTTGATCCAAATGAGCTGAAATTTGGTGTGTAGGTCATGTTGTGGATGCTGTTTGATCATGAATTTTTTGGTGATTTATTGAAATGTTTGTGAGTTGATATGAATTGAATCATTCAGTTTGGTTGTATGAGGTTCTAAATTGCATGTTTTGTACTCTTTGCTTCATGAAATGATATTGATGAATGATATGAATGTGAAACCACTTGGATTTGATTCTTAATTGATTGATTTTGATTTTGTATAAGTTTCATGTTCTGTTTTGACTTTTTGATATCATTTTGACCCTAGTCTTGTACTAGTGGTTTGTGCTCTCACATTTGAGCTTTGTTTCAGGTTTAAAGCACAATTTGCCTATGCTTGATGATGTGCCCTCAATTGGAGTTGGCTTGTTGCTTGTTTATGACTAACTTGGAATTTGTTTTGTAGGTTTTGAAACTTGAGTTTGTGCCATGTGGCTTGCACCTTTGTGCATTGACTGTTGTTTGACTGTATAGTTAACTGTTGACCATTGTCTGTTTGCTTATTGTTTGAGCTGAGTACTGATTATATTGGATTGATTTCAGGTACCTTAGTTGCTATAGTTCCTTTGTGAACTTGATTGTGCTTTGCTTGCTAGCTTGAGCACTGAGGTATAATGATCTCTTCTCCATGTAGTCTGGAAGACCTGGCCTATTACTTGGCCAGGCACCTGTCTGAAGTCCTCCTTAAGAGGCAATGTTTGTGCTTGTTTATATTTGTCCCTGCACATATCAAAGTCCTTTGTTAAGGCAATTGGCAGACACAAGAGGTGTGTAGTCCACCTCCTGCTATTCTGTTGAGTCGTCCCTTGGCTCACATCACATGTTGATGCCTTGTGGACATTAACCCAAGATCAGTTGAGTCAGTGTCATAAGTGTAGAAGGGTTCCCACTTTCTGGACCCACACTTCATTGTCTGAAGCTCTCCCTGACCAGGGATAAGAGCTGTGAAGTCTAATCTTCACTCACCTTTCATCTGGCTTTACCTTGACTCTCAATGTCAAGGTTAAGAGCTAACATTACCCTTCCAGTTGGCTTGCTCTTGCAGCCTAACCTTTTCTTTGAGCCCCACTTGGTGTGTATATAGTTTGTGCTATCTGTAATTGTTTGCTTTGCTATTGCCTGTGCTTAGGTTTAGCTTGCTCCCTGTGCAAGTTATCTAGAAACCTTGACTTAGGGATGATTTTGCATGATAACATCTAGGCTCGAGTCGTAGTCTCCCTAGTTGTGTCTCCCTCTGTTATCTGGTTAGGCTAGTCTTGTGTCCCTGCGTAGGGGAACTACGTCGCCCTGATCCTCATACCAGATGAGGTACGTAGGCAGGAGATGAGCAGATCTCTCCGGGCGCCCTTTTTGTTTTGTCTTTGTGTGTGTCAGGAGATGGATGTAAGACCAGCGGTTGGCATTCCGTATCCTCTTGTTGTGTGCTTGGAAGCCGATATAAGTCCAGCGATTGGCATTCGGGTTCCAGTGTGGGTGTGTTTGGTTCGGAAGCTGATGTAAGGCCAGCGATTGGCATTCGGGTTCCATGTTTGCCCATTTTTGTGTGGAGTTTGACGTAAGCCCAACGATTGGCAGTCGATTTCCTGTGTTGTTTTGTTTGTGTGCGTGAGCCGAGCTACGGATGCTCTGATTCTTCTTAGTCCAAGAAGATACGTATGCATAGGATGCGACATCCTAGCGAGCATGTTTTTTCCCCAGTCCGAACTACTTCGACTCTGATGTCTATGCTTGATAGACTAAGTAGGCCCGGGATGCGATATCCCGCCGAGTCAGTCTTGTTTGTTTTCTTGTGTCTCTTTCAGCCAGTATGTTTGTTTATGAGCAGTGTTTTGGCAACCATTTTCCTTCCTATTGTGCGTGGATCCCGTCGAGTACGACATTTGCGTAGGGGTGCTAATACCTTCCCTTTGCATAACCGACTCCCGATCCCATTCTCTTTGGTCGCGAGACCACGCTTTTTCCAGGTTTACTTCGAGCGTTTCCTTTCCCTCTTTTGGGATAAATAACGCACGGTGGCGGCTCTGTTGTTTTTGTTTCCCGCCGGTTTTTCGCGTAATGCGACAACGTCGAGCTTCTCCCTTTCGTCCGTTGACGTCTGGTCGAGTCTTCCCAGTCATTCGTTAATGTCTGGTCACCTCTCCGTTGGTGTCGACAAACGTTGAGTTTTCCCCATTCGTCCGTTGACGTTTGGTTGTACCTTTTCTTTGATAAAAATCAAAATCCCCAGGAGTCGTTGGTAAACGTCTTGTCTGGTTACTTGGCTTTTCTTTGTATCAATCCCCTGCGGAGTGCAAATATCTTTAAGTCATCCCCGCAGTGTGCAAATTTCTACGGTTCTTTGGTATTCAATCCCTGTTTACCCTGAAGGTCTGACAGCCGTTGCTCTCATCCGTTCAGGTTCCCAGTTGATTGAATAGGGGCAGCTGTAGCACCTCAAATTTGCACCTCACATTTTGTATATACATTTTCATTTTAGGTCATTAACATTGCATTGTCCTTTGCATAGTTCATCAAGTCATCAGTCAAAACTGGTCAGGAGATTCAGTTGTGCAAGCAAGCAAGTGCACTTTCTATGGAATCAAAGCCCTAGGGTTGGTTCAATGAGTTCATGTGACCTAGGGATCATTTTGAAGTGGTTTGGTCAAAGATTGGATGCTCAAGGCTCATCAGTCAATGTGAAATTCATCTGAAACCCTAGAAAGTCAACAAAAGTCAATTGTCAGTTCAACCATGGATTTGGAGGTGGGAGATGGTTAGAGAGGCCTCATTCATGTCCATATAAGTCTAATTTGACATTTCAAACATCAACATTGAAGAATTTGAGGTCAGATCAAAACTTTCCAAAAATAGTAAGTGACCTGTAATTTGAAATTTGCCAAAAATGGAAAGGTTTTCTCCTCAAGATTACATCATCAAGAAAGCTTAAAATGAAATTTTGTCCAACATGAAAGTTGAAGATCTTGCTCTCCCCTTTCCAAAAAGTCCAAGATCATGGATTTCTCATGTATGGTTGAAGAGATACGGATCAATCATGGCCAAGTGAACTTTGAACTTCAAACATGCATAACTTTCAAACCAAAAGGCCAAATGGAGTGGTTCTTTTTTGTACATTCATGTCTTGACATATACTATCCAAAACATACATCACATGCCATGCATTCTCATCACATAATTTTTTGGAAAATCACTTGATTTTGGAGGGAAAAATTCAAGTTTGAATTTGGTTCATTGTTTGATCATTCCAACACTTGCATTGGCCTCCAAATGATCTTTTAAGTGAATTCAAGCCCTAACTCTTGTACTGTTCCATTCAAATTCCATGCATAGAGGTGAAGTGGTAACTTTTTATTACACTCTCATTTTCCCTAATCCAATTACCAATGGCTTAAGTGTGATTAAGAACATGATTAGGAGGGAGTATAAAGCACAAACCCTAACAGATTTCAGCATTGGCATTCAGAATTCTCAGATCTAGAAAAACTCTCCAAATTTTCTCTCACTTTTTTTCTTTCAAATTCTTAAAACACATTGCATTTTTCTTGATTGATTTATCATCCAGTAGCATTTGTGAGCAAGGTTGAGCCAAGATCCAGTAGAAATCGTGCAGTTGGAAGCAGCTTAAAGCTTGAAGGTCATCCATGGCAGTTGCAAATTCTGGAAGAATCGTGCACATCTAAGCTTCAAACCTTCATCCAATCATCCATACAAGCACTGAAGAGGATCTGTTTGAGCATTACAAGGCCTCAAGTCATCAATTCCAGTTCTGCATCTTCAGCAAGGTTTCAAATCGACCTCCTTAATTCTTGAAATTATTATGTGGTTGTTGTAGATCTTGCATTGCTGATTAATCTGAGCTTTAGATCACTGAATTCCATGTAGAATCGAAGTAGTTATAGTGATTTAAAGTTTGATGTGTGATTCTTCTTTTGCTCGATTCTTTGTGTACACGTTGAATTAGGTCAAACCATGCCTGGATTAGTGATGAGTGATGAGAGATGAACACGATGATATGCTCGTTTTTAGTTTCTGGAAACTTTTGTTCTTGAGCGTGCATGAACATGATGAACTGGATGAAGATGATGAAATATTTTTCCAGAAATGTGCATTTGATCTTTCAATTCGTGATCCCAGCGCCCTACATGTGTTTGTGGATATCTGAACATGTATTGGTCCAGCGCATCGCTTGCATGGCATGTTGATTGGTTATTATTGATTTGCCTTAGCCACATCAGTTTAATGAAACGCGGAGTTTCATGTAAGGCGCGCTTCAGTTCAAATATTGCCTCAATTCGATTCCTGGCTCTCACACATTTTCAAATGCCATGCCATTTTCTCTTTTCCCTCCATACCATATTCATACATGCTTCTTCATGTTTTTTTATTTTTTCTTTCACTTTCAAAATTCATAAATGATTGAATAATGGTCCAAAAAATATGGGAATTTTTGCATTGTTTCCCTTATTGTGTCTAGTTTTTTCTGGTTATTTTTCCATAAATTGTGCATGGCTGGAAAATATTTTTCCCTAGGGTTTGTGAACATGTATGCTATTTGTACCTTGCCTTGCCATATATTTTGTGAAATGATGGTTGTTTATCCAATGCTCATGAAATTTTGCATGCTTAAACTAGACTCTTGGCTGGACATTTTGGTGTTGAGTTTGCATTTTTATAAATTACCATTGCTGAGTTATGATCATGTGAAGTTAGGTGTGACAATGTGTGTCACACCTTGCTTGTCCAACTTGATTAATTTGTTTGCCATGCCAAATGATTTCCAAATGTCTTGATTTTTTGTATGATGCTCCTTATGGATGTTGTGAATGCCCATGATATTTTGTGGAATTTTTGGATTGATTTATGATTTGATTGAGATTTTTCTTTCTGGACTACCATGTGTGAGCTTTTGAATTGCTTTGAACTTCAATTGTTTATGAAATACTTGTGCTTTATGCTATGAATGTGAAATTTTGCACATTGTTTCTAGACATATTAAAGGTTGTTTTGGCTTTGGTTTGAAGTTTTTATCAATTACCATTTCTGTTTTAGGCTTGTGCTATGTTGATGTATCAAGTTGTGTCCCATATGAGCTTGTTTTGATTGCCTTGCCTTATACAATTTGATTACCATGCCTAGTCATGTCCAAATGCCCTAATTTTTGTGTGATGATCATGTTGTGTGTTCTGTTTAGCCATGATTTTTGTTGAGATTAATTGAATCATTTTTGAATTAATGTGCATTTGTTCATTCTGTTGTCACAATGTGCTTTCAACTTGCATACCTTGCCATGATTGGTTTATGAAATGAATTTGGTTGATGATATTGATATGAGACCTTTTGGATGGTGTTCTTAATTGATTGAGGTTGATTCATGTTGAATTTCATGTTCTGTTTTGAATTTTTTCTCCCTCTTTGACCCTAGGCCTTGCCCTAGTGGTTTGTTGCTTATGTTTGAGTTTTGTTTTCAGGTTAAGAAGCACATGGCCATATTGGGGTTGATTCACTTGCTTGAGTTGACTAATTGGTTGATGTTGATTAATCTTGAGTTGTTTTGTAGGTTGATGCCAAGTCATTTGTGTTGTGCACATGGGCTTGTGGCTTGCATTGCTTGCTTATCTGTCTGATTGACTGTGTGATTGTCTGTTTGACTTTTTGACTTGTATACTGATTGAGTTAGATTTTTTTCAGGTACATAAGTTGCTTAGGTTCATTTTGAACTTGCTTTTGCTTTGTTTGGTCGCTTAAGCATTGAGGTATAACTCTCTGACTTCATGTAGTCTGGAAGACCTATCCTGTTACTTGGGCAGGCAATGCTTGTGTTTGTTTATCTTTGTGCCAAGCAGGAAAAGACCTTTGATAAGGCAATTGGCAGATAAAAGAGATGTGCAATCCATCTCCTGCTATTCAGTGTGTCATCCACTTTGCTCACACACCATGTGTTGATGCATTGTGGACATTAACCCAAGGTCTTTGTTGAGTCAGTCACATGTGGAGAAGAGTTCCAACTTTCTGAACTCTCACACTTTCATTTGTATGAAGCTCTCCCAGGCCAGGGATAAGAGCTGTGGGGTCTTACCCTCACTTCCCATTTCATCTGCTTCACCCTAACTCTCAATGTTAGGGTTAAGAGCTAACTACACCCGATTCCAGTTGGCTTGTGTTTCACAGCCTAACCTTGTGTGAGCCCACTTTGTTTGTATATAGTGTGTGCTAATTGTGTGTATGATTGCTTTACCTGTGCTGTTTAGGATAGCTTGCTTCCTGTGCAAGTTAGATAGCAACCTTAACATAGGGATGGTATGCATGACAACTTCTAGGCTCGAGTCGTAGTCTCCCTAGTAGTTTGTGTCTCCCTTTGTATTTGGTTAGGCTAGTCCTTTTTCCCTGCGTAGGGGAACTACGTCGCCCTGATCCTCATACCAGATGAGGTACGTAGGCAGGAGATGAGCTGATCTCTCCGGGCACCCTTTTTCTTTTTCAACTCTTTTGTGTGTAGGGGAGTCTGACGTAAGTCCAGCGATTGGCAGTTGGTTTCCTGTGTCTTGTTTGCTTGTTGGAGTCTGACGTAAGTCCAGCGATTGGCAGTTGGTTTCCTGTGTGTGTTTGTTGGTTCGGAGTCTGATGTAAGTTCAGCGATTGGCAGTCAGTTTCCAGTGTGGTTTTGTTTGGCGTGCGTTAGCCGAGCTACGAGTGCTCTGATTCTTCTCCAGTAAGAGAAGATACGTATGCATAGGATGCGACATCCTAGCGAGCACGTTTCCCCCTGTCCCGAACTACGTCGACTCTGATGTCTGTGCCTGACAGACTACGTAGGCCCAGGATGCGATATCCTGCCGAGTTAGTTTCTTTTGTCTTCCTGTGTTTCCTTCCAGCCTTGTGTGTTTGATGTTTATGAGCAGTTTTTAGCAACCTTTATCCTTCCTTTTGTGCGTGGATTCCGTCGAGTACGACGGATGCGTAGGGGTGCTAATACCTTCCCTTCGCATAACCGACTCCCGATCCTATCTCTCTTTGGTCGCGAGACCATGTCTTTTCCAGGTTTACTTCGAGCGTTTCCTTTCCCTCTTTTGGGATAAATAACGCACGGTGGCGGCTCTGTTGTTTTATTTTCCCGCCGGTTTTTTCGCATAATGCGACATGTAGTACTCTACGAGATCCACTCTTGTTGTTCTAGTCTAAAGGGTGTAGGTATATCTAAAGTACTATCTGCTAAAAGAAGGTCAAAAGAAAATGACTCGCAAGGATGTCGCATCCACTTCCTACGTATCTCATCTGAACATGAGAATCAGAGTCTTCGTAGCTCGGCTACCTATGGGTGAAAGAGAAGTGTGCTCGCTAAGACATCGCGCCTTATGCCTACGTATCTCATCGGGAATGAGAATCAAAGCAAAACATAGTTCAGCTAACTATGGGAACAAGGGTCTCGATTGCAACTAGGGCAAGAGAAAGGGAAGGTCTCGATCGCAACGAGGGCGAGAGAAAAGAATCGCAGCAAGGGCGAAAGCAAGCAAGGATTAGTTGTTAGTCGTCAGTCAAACTCGGCAAGATATCGCATCTCGTGCCTACGTATCTCATCTGAACATGAGAATTAGAGTTGTCGTAGTTCGGCTAACTAGGGGTTAAGGATTGCCATCTGAACATGGACTTACAAAAGAGGACACCAGCTGTGTCAAAGGAAGGTGGGCAATGTGTTCAACGTCCTAGCAGTAGGTGTCGCAGTTTGCTGAATCGAGTCTTAGGCAGTTACCTCTTTGCAATAGAACGGACTGACATGCCACAAGATCAGAGATGCACGGAAGGTCTAAAAATGGGGAAGCTCTGCCCTAGAGTTGTCATGCAATGTGGACCTATGTGTTAGGATTTACAGAAGGGAACATCTACGTAATGTTAGCATGCAAAGAATAAGGGAATTCTACCTATGTCATCATACAAAGGGTTTTACCTAATGGGTGTTACCTAAACGGAACAAGAGTCAACGGATGGAGCAAGGAGAGGAGCCACGAATAAGGGTAGATGGCGATGCCTGAGGCAATCAACTTACAGGTAGATGGCGATGCATGAAGCAATCGACTTACAAGAGAAATGGCGATGCCTGAGGCAATCGACTTACAAGAGAATGGATGAGAACGTGTTGGTTCTGTTAAGTTTTAAAAATGATTACTCGATGTTGGATCGAGCTTTTGATCTTGTTTTGAAATGATTATCGGATGTTCGTTTTAATTCTTGTATTAACAGATGAATAAAGAATGAAAGAATAAATATTATACACTTCATGGGAGAGGGGTACATTTGTTATGAATAGGGATTGTTCATGGCAATCAAACAATAAGAATATATGCCTCATACATCATACAAGTAGGCAACAGTTATCAATCAAATCAGATAAGTAAACAGGTGTATAATCAAGTCAAAGAATCAAAGAATGAAATAATGGGACATTAAACAATTCATGGGAAGTATGAACATGTTAAACAATCAAGCAATAGAAAGCATAGATGAAAGAAACAAGTATAAAAGATGATAGATGAATCAGACAGATGAAAAGATGCACAAAAGGGGTCCACTGAATAATTTAATCAGGAAATGAGGTAAGGATCAAATAAAATCAAGGTACAAGACCTCTAATACATGGCATATGAGATGAACAAGGAAGGATCAAAAGTCCTCTTCAATTGCCATAAGCAATCCCTAAGTCAAACATCGATCACAAAGAAGTCAACTAAAAATTCAAGTCAACTTAAAAAATATGAAATAAATAGCAAATTAATCAAGAAAATTATGAAAAATTAAACTAAGTAAGGTGGGGTCAGGACATCATCATCCCCCAAAAAGGATGAAAAATTATGAAAAATAATGAAAATTGGTTCATAAATTAATTGAAATAAAATAGAGGTCAAAACAAAATTCAACCAACCAAACTAGGTCAAAAATAAATCAAAAATAAATTGAAAATGGGAAATAAAATTCCAAGAAAGTGTCAGGTTGACCATGGGACATTGGTCAACCTTCATCCCAAAAATCAAAAGCTAAAAATAATTTTAAGTTAGGGAAATAAAATCAATAAAAAAAAGTCTGCTAAAATGAACCATTTGGAATAAATAATTAAAATAAAATATTAATATTAAATAAATACGAAAATAAAAAATAAATAAAATTAAATAAGACATTAAGAAATATGGAAAATATTTTTGGGGATTTTTATGAATAAAGAAAATATTTTAAAATAATTAAAAGCAAAACAGAAATTAAATAAGAATTGAAAAAGAAAATGAAAATAAATGGATTGGTGTTGATGGGCCCTGAAAGGGAGGTGTTGAAAGCAACTTGCGTAGGCCCAAGGTCCAAAACACTAATAAGTCAGGCGTGACAAGGTGAAATAACATTTTATTAAAATAAATCATGTAAACCTCATGTCAATTGGTCACACTGAACTTAAGCCACTACAGGACAAAACAACACGAATGACCAGGATTAAAACAAAAGCAAGTGATCCAAGGGTTATTAGGGTGCCACATCACCGTCTTCTTCATGAAGACAAACCCTAGCCATGTAGCCACGAAAATGTGAAAAAAAATAGTGGATTTCTTCAATCTTCCACTCAATAATGCAAGCGTTATAGTGCACCAAATGCCACGAAATAAAAACCAAAATTCAAGTACAAAATGTGTAGATTATCATGGTATCCTTGTTTGAGTAAAATGATGGCTTGATCATGGAGCAATATTGTCAACAAGGTGACAACATGGGCACGGGCAAAGGTAAAAAATTCAACATAAACCAATAACAAGAACGCAAGCAATATGATTGGCATTAATGATGATGAGCATGGTAATGGCATGGTGAACAATAATGATAATAATGATGAGCATGGTAATGATGATGATGATGAACATAAGTATATTAATACATGGCCATGGAAGATAGAGTAGGATGATTACCTAGTGGAGATTAGGTCCACTGCCCTTTGGTTATGGAGAGAAATAGAAGAAGATGAGGCTGCCCTTTTTTGGGCTTCAAGAACCCTAACTCAAAAGCTTGTTGAGAGAGAATGGAAGCTGACTTGTGACTTTGCCCTTGCTTGCTTGCACGAAATTCCAATGCCTCTTTTAGGTTTAGGGTTTGCAGCTCTTTAAATATGGTGATCAAAATGTTCTCATGGGCCTTGAAATAAGTGATTTGTCCATAATCAAAATAATGCCAAGTGAGGTGTAGAAAGAGGGCATGTGAAATGTGTTATTTTAGGTCAAACTTAAGTGAATGGATATCCAATGCATGGAAAAAAGAGGTAGCAAAAACGTGGGCTGGTTTGCAGCACAACTTGGCAAGCAAGAAATCCATTCCAAGGTGGTGACTTTATGGCCATGTAACTTGATGATCAAGTCACCAAATGATGAAATAATGCAAACAGTAGCAAGATCTCATGGAGTATGTCATCTTTCATGTTGAGCACAAGTTGAAATGATGGATGGAAGAAGGTGAAAAAATGGCCTCAAGTTCAGGTTTCACAACTGGAAAAATGGTTGGGCCAGTTTGGCCTAAATCTGCCTAGAAAATCAAGTCATGGTGCCCACTTTAGGTGAGTGTATCTCTCAAACCATGAATCCAAATGAGATGATTCCAAAAGGATGTGAAAGAGGACATGGCAAGGTATAATTGTTGTGAAGAAAGAATTTTCAAATGATGTCTTGAAGTGCAAGAAAACTGGCCAAGAAGTCTTGACAAACTTTGAAGATTTTTTGACTTAGAAATTTTTCTATGTGTCCTAGAAAATATGTCTCACTTTGACTAAGCATAACTTTCTCAATTTTAATCCAAATAGAGCAAACTTTATATCTCTAGAAAGCTTGGAATAAGAGGAACAACTTTCATGTTGTAGAAATTTTCAAATAGAGCTTTTATCTTGATGGAAAATGGGCTTAAAGTGAGTGCAACAACCATGAAAACTTGCCCTAAATGGAAAGTCAACCATTTCCAAATTAAGTAACTTTTCCAATTCCTGATTAAATGATGAATCCATGATCCAACCTTAATCAAATTTCACATGTAGGCTCCCTTAGGCATGGATTTTGAGATTCCACTCTCAAAAAGTCAGGGGTTGACTTTTCTGGCCCTATAGTTGACTTTTCCCAAACTGTCTGATTCCCGATTCCAGTGATCAATTGAAGCACCTCTAGCTCAAATAAAGAGCTGATTTTTTTGTATGTAGACCCTTGTGGACATATGGAGGGCCATGGAAAAGAGTTTCACCCAAAGAATCATAAATAAACTGATTTTATACCAAACCCTAATTTTAGGGCAAAAATGATCGGGAATTGATTGCACTGCTTGCCAATGGATCTTTCTGAGATAATTGTGAGTCTTCCTAGGCCAAGATGCCTCTCCAACCATGGCATGGATAAGCTCCTCTACTTCCAACCAAACATTGCCTGTTGCAAGTAGCCATGAAACCCTAATTTCCTGATTAAATCCAGATGAACACTCTGATAGCTCTGGATCCTTCACTGATGAACTGAAGACCATAATAAGATACCTGGAGCCCCCTGAGACCCTTGAGACTTGTATATTTAGAAGATGAAGTCCAATTCTCAATATTGCTTTGTGTAGGCTCTTTCTGCTAAGGAGTCATCAATCAAAACCTGATTCCCAAGTCACTAATGCAATATGCAATGAGTATGACCTAGTATGATGTCAATGAAATGTAAAACATAATCCCATGCTTCCAGGAAAAATGAAGGGTAAATTTTGGGGTATTACAGTAGCTCGTCGTCCAACTTCGCTGATATGGTAACCATTGGAGAACACATCGAAAATGGGTTAAAAACTGGAAAGATTGCTAGTGTTGATAGTTAGACAGTGGCCAAGAAGTCTTAGGGTTTTGCAAAGAAGAAAGAGGCCGAGGCAAACGCGGTAACAACAAATGTCTACCCTTAAGTTCAAGCACCCATGGTTTACGTGACATACTACCCTTATTTGTACATCGTCGCTGCTCAGTATCAACAACATGCATACCAACTGCAGTATCATCCGCCTCCATAGGCTCTAGTTTCTCAGAATTAGCAAGATAACAAAAGCCAGAGTCTAGGTCAGCGCAAACGGTTTGATAGAAAGCATCCTTATGGTGACCCGATCCCTGTGTCATATGCTCAACTACTCCCTTACCTTATTAAACAAGGAGCAATCGTGCCAAAGGATATTCTGCCTGCTACATTCCCGTATCATGCAAAGCACAATCCTAATGCTTCGTGCGCCTACCACGTAGGGCATATAGGACATTCTACGAAGGATTGTTGGCCTCTTAAATTGAGGGTACAAGAGCTTATTGATAAGAAGGTTTTGTAATTCTCTAAAGTAGGAGCCAATATCATAACCAACCCGTTGCCAGACCACTGTGGGCAGGTTGTGAATGCAAATAGTGTTGAAGATTGCCTAGATTCAGTTGCTTATTCAGAGGAGTATCAAGGCCAGAAATATCATATTGATTCAGTCATGTCTCATGTGTAATATTTTATTGTTTGTTATATGTTGTTCATTCATAAAACTTGTTTGGTTCTCAGATGATAATAATAATGAAATAAACGTGCATGTTTTGCCTAAATCCGTTCGTGTTCACTCATATTTTATTTTATCAGTATCAAACTGTTTATCAAATAAAATCAAAAGAGAATGATGCAATTAAGAATACACAAGATCGTTGCATGTATGCTTTTGAATAAGACTATGCTGATGATGTAAGGAATTGTTCAAATCCCTAAACACCGAAGATATAAGGAAGTTAATCCCTAGTCAACCCCTTTGGGCCTTGAAGTATGAGTTTCTTTCTTTATACATACAAACCCTCATGTTAAACCAGGGGGAGGGTAGTCTTCAGTTAGTTTAGACTTGCATTCAAATTTCAAAAGGAGAATATCTCATCAAGTGATCAATCATATCATATCCCTCGCAAGAGGATGGAATCACAAAGTCAAATGGTTATCCCTTACCATCAAAAGGAGTGAGATAGTCACAAACCTTGCAGCAAATCGAGAAACCAACACCACAGGATTTGCTCCAAAAGAAAAATGAAAAAAAAGAAAAAAAATCAAAAGCAAATGAAAAGCCTGCTAAGTCAAGAGCTTGAAAAGAAGATTGACTTTGGCAAAAGTTAGGGTATCCCGGTGGGCTGCAGAACCAAAGGATCAGCCCAAGCAAAAATAAGGGTAAGCAAAAACAAATGAATCAGAGGATCAATATCAAAATCCTTAACAAGAGCAAATCCCTATCACTGCAAACAAAAACAGAAGGTGAGTGGCTATCGCTCCAAATCTCATAGGGTTCCTTAACCATCCTTGATGTTATTCAAGTTTTTTTCCTTCTGAAAGATGAATATATATTCTAAGCTAACTGAACGTAGGAATGGAGAACATCACGAAGAATGGGTGGGTTAGAATAGCTTTTGAGCCTTATATCCTTTCTTTCTGAAACCGTGAACCAGGCCACGTTACAAGCCTAAAAAGACCTAATTGAAGCATGGTTTATTTCGGAAGCATACTATGGTAAGATTGCATTAAGCTGACTCCTCAAAATTTGCTTGTCATCTGTATTGATACAGATATGGCATTATAAGCAGTGATTTGTTCACTAGATGTCATAATCTTAGTGAACACACTTGAGTTTACAAAACTTGCACGAGCATGACATTACAATTATCATTTTCAAAATGAGCATTTTACATGCGAATAGTCATTTGACATCAAGGAAGCTTACAATGGGAAAGTTGATCAAATTCCTGATATCCCATAACTCAGATATCTGCAAGAGTCAATCAATCTGGGGCAACCACGTCAAGATTATACAAATCTCTCTGAATCAACCAGATATGGGCAAAGTTACTTCAAAGCTCACATTGGGGTAAACTACCCCAAGAGTATGAGAAGGTGACCACTCTCTAAGACAGTTAATCAAGAAGATACAGTTTCAAGACACTAGGGAAAACCTGTTTGAGACACTCAGATGATGAGGCCACTTCATAGTTTATAATTGGGGCAGTTGGTGCAGATACCCAGTACATTGGGGCAGAGGCAGGCTACGCAGGTACAAGCTCTCCATGTTTCGGACTCAGTCCAGAGGTGTTACTACAACTATTCAGCTTGAAGTATGGTGTCGGAGATTCATGCCTGAATGACCTCATCCTAGCCCAAAATTCCTACCCCCCCCCCTATATGAGCATCTGGCTTAACCATTACATAAATCATCATCATGTATAAATCACGTCACTTCACTCATGCATATCATTCATCTAAGCATAGCATGAAGCCGTTTGTGCAAATCAGAGGAATCATAGCCCAATATTTATTGGCATCTTCAAATTCCAAACTTGCCTGATACCTTTTATAATCAACTTGTTTGACATTTCTTCCAAAATCTAACTTGCTTGGCACCTTCTAAAGCCCAGTTCACTTGGTATATTTTTCCAACCTTTAGGGTTGATGGTCCTTTTTCCAACCTTTAGGGTTGAGGAACCTTTTTTCAATCTTCGGGATTGATAGATCTTTTTCAGACCTTTAGGGTTGATGACCTTTGTTTCCAACCTTCGCGATTGTTGAATCCTTTTTCGACCTTTTGGGTTGATGACCTTTGTTTCCAACCCTCGCGGTTGTTGAATCCTTTTCCGAACTTCGTAGTTAATGAACCTTTTTCAATCTATGTGATTGACGAACCTTTTCCCAACCTGTAAGGTTGATGATCTTTCTTTTTTCAAATCTTCGTGTTTGACTTTGTTTCTAGTTGTTAAACTGATGATGCATATTTTGGAATTTTAGAATTTGAAATTATAGGCTCTCTTTTTAGCATACATGGCCCTCGGGTTTCATAAAATGAAGGTACATGTAACATGCATATCATGACCTTCATTTGCCATTAATATCCCCACAGTACATCAATAAAATCCAACAGACAAACCTATAAAAAAGTCAAGTCGACATCCCTAGATCTCATATAACCGTCCTCAACGGGATTTTTTTGGATACTTCGGTATTTAATCCACTCATACCTTGAATACCCGAAAAGCTCTCGCAATTCGACCATTCAGGTTTAAGTTGATTAAATAGGGGCAGCTGTCGTACCCTAAAGTTTACCCTCCCCTTTTCATCTTCTCATCCAACCACTTGACTTGGGGATCAATTCCATACATTAATAGCTCATTCATATGCATCATTCATCCATTAGTGGATCACTATGGATTCAAAACTTTGGGCTTGTGAAGCCAGGGTTTAGGTGTAGATCAAACATCAGAGGTGTGGCTTGACTATTCATCAAGGCATAGGGGAGGTGAAACCCTAATTTCTTGGTTCATGTCATTTGAGGACCTTTTGGTTTGTGAGCTTAGATTGGATAACTTGTACCTTGAGCTTGGGATTAGCTGGAAACCCAAATTGGGAAGTCCCACGTGGTGGTGTGCTTTGATTTGGAAACCCTAACTTCTTGACACTTTCACTGGTATGGTGAATCACATATCTTGAGGCATTTGATCAAACATGATCATGCCTTGACCTTTAGGGTTTGACACATGTTTTATTGACCAGGTTTCTATTTGGTTGCATACTTCACTCCACTCTTGGATCCATGTTCATTAAAGACCAGTCATTTAATTCTCGGTTACTCGTTTATTGATAAATTCACCCATTCATTTATTTCAACCAAGGTTTAATTTAATTCAAAGTCTTGTGATCATTTGGATTCATTGAGTCACTGCATGTGGTTCTTAAACTCATCATTGTGTCATCCATTGCATGATATATGGTTCACGATATGTGTTCAAATTTGGATTTAATTTTATTTGAATTTCCATGTGAAACCATACTTGATCATTGGATTTAGCATAAGTGTCCATAATCATTTCATAATTGTTTCAAATTGATTCTAATTCAAATTGATTTGGATTCCAATTGATTTTGATAATTCAAGTTAATTTTGGATTCAAATCGATTTTGATAATTTAACCTGATTTCGGAAACTCAAATTGATGTTTGGAAAATCAAATTTTATTTTAGAATTCTATTTTATTTTCTTAGAATGTTTTCACTATTGGACTATGTTGGTTGGCCCATATGTTCATCCTTTTATACAACATAACCCAGCTCAAAAAAGGGGAAAGAAGATTCAGCAAAACCCATTGTCCTCAAAGCCAATTTCGCTGCCCAAGTCATATTGCAATATCCATTATTAAACTCCAATATCCATATTCCCTATCCAAACTCTAATGTCATATCGAGTTCCAAAACTTATACATGTATAACCAGTTGATGTGTAGTACCGTATTCCAGTGGAACGAAAACGACAAAAACGATTGGAAGAGCATAGAACAAGCTGCAACGTCACAACAGAAATGCAGAGTACAACGGCATAACACATTGCAAAGCGCAACCGTCAATCCAAAACGACGGAAACGACACGAAATGACAACAAATGTATATTGCACCATCTGCAGCAAAACGCAAGTGACAATAAGCCAAACGACTGGAAAACGCTTACTACAATGTAAATGCGAAACACGAAAATTGATGCAGAACCCGAATGAACTAACAGCAATTAACGCAAACGTAAGAAAGGATACAAAATGTTAACGAAAATAGGAAAAATAAAAAATGAACTCATGGATTAACTAACGGACTCCAAACCTCTAACCGATTTAAGCCTGGGGATGCTAATAGAGTCCTGATGCAGTTAAAGCTCCAACCCCTACAAATCATTCCTCATCCTCTCCATTTGTTCGCTCGATTTATCCGTTTTCACATTCATGTTGTAGTTTATGGAAATCTCCCTCAACCAATCTCAGACGAGAAGTTCACCAAAGCTAACAGAAAAAGAAGCTTTGAAAGGCACAACAACAACAAGCGACATCGCGAAGACCATTAGAGCCCACTGACGTGAAATCGTCCTCACCAGGAACGTAATTCTCCGGAAGAACTCGAGAGTCGTTCTTCACTCCTCGTAATCAATAACAAAGCGACAACGTCCACGTTACTCCATGCACCGCGTCTCTGAGCAGCGACGAACATAGAACACAAAATGCATAGCCACGACGGATGACATCGAGAAACCAACAACCATGGTGAATTCGATCAATCACGTGATTCCGGGGACTCTTTTCTGGCGTCGGTGGTGAGGTTTCTTCTTTTCCCTTTTTACATTTATTTTTTTTTTCATTTTTTTTAAACTTAGAGGGAGCTATGTCATTTGTGACGTGGTTTCCGGTTTTTTCTCTTTTTTTTTCCAGGATCCACCTCCATTGGGCCATATTCACCCCAGGCGAGTGGGCTTGGTACCCACTCCAATTCTTGGCCCAAATTCGGTTTTCTTGAGGGGCATGTCTGGCTGTGTAGTTTATTTTACCTAATTACAATATCAAGCCAAGATTAGAGTTAGAGACAATTAGTGCTAGCTTGATGAGATTAAGTCAAATAGGTTAGTTTAATTAGGATTAGTGAGAATAATTAATGTTAGTTTAGAATTCTAGGAATATTAAATCTTGATTAGTTTAATTGGTGTCATTCGATTTTAGTTTAGTTAGGACTATTAGAGATTAATTTGTTTCATGATTTTGAATATACTTAGAATTTTAGAACATGGTTCTTTATTTTAATAAATAGATTTTAGAAATAGTAAAATCTTTCGATTTAATAATTTTAGAATGTAGATTTTAGAATTTAGATTAGAATAACCTTTAGGATTTAGAATAATTAGGTTGGTTTAGGATTTAATTGGTTTCCATTGGAATTTTGATAATTATAATTTTAATTCAATGTCCACAAGCTTGTGAAATGACCATTTTATCCTTTAGGGGTGTTTTTGGTGTTTTACCCATAACATGTCCCATTAGGATTTTTTACATAGAAATTTTAATCAACTATAGCATGATCCCTTAGATTAGCTTGATTAACTCTAACCATTAGATTTGGACTAACCTAGTTTCCTAAATCAATACAACCCTCTAATTTAAATTGATCAAAAGCAATTTTGTTCAATTAAATCCTTTGAACTTGTATAATTCCACAGTCCAAATTGAGTGGCCAAAAGACTCTTGGCCACTTAATAAGATTTTTATTCTAAGTTGTGGAGCTCGAAGCCTCAAGGTATCCTCAGTCACACCAAGCAGCGGATTATACAAGATAAATTAAAGGTCAACACTTGGTAAATACAACTCAAATCGTACAAAATGAGCTTTAAGTAGTAAGGAATGATGAGACGGAGTCTCTCTTATCCTCGTCTAGAGCGACTTTGTGTATGGGGCATATGCCCCAAATATTCAAAGCGTTCGCCCTTATTCACAAACCTTAGTAGAATACGAATCCAATAAACTACCAAGTCTTCTTCACACACATCAACATCAACACAAGGATCAACGATGAAGGTTCTTCACCAGCAACTTTTCAGTTAAGAGAAGTATCATGCGCTACGAGCCTTAAGTAATAGGGAATGATGAGACGGAGTTTCTCGTATCCTTATCTAGAGCGACTTTGTGTATGGGGCGTAGGCCCCGAATATTCAAAGCGTTCGCCCTTATTCTAGACTTTAGTGGATTTCTATCAATTTTTTTGCCTCAATCCTTTTGTTTTAGCCGTAGTAGGATGAACTATGAAATCTCTGATTTCATTATTGCACTATAAGGATACGTAGGCAGGAGAATCCAGGTTCTTCGCGAGCTTCCTTATCTATCAATCTACCCTATTTTATCGATCAACCTTTCAACACTTCAATAGTGAAACACCATCAATCATTTCTCTCCTCATTGGATCATTAATCATACTCCCTTTGACATTCAGGTATCCTTTGGATCATTTCCCTTGTAATCAAGTCTTTGAATCATAATCAATCTGTAAGACCCCAATTTTGACCCTAAGATCCCTCATGCAATTTCATCATAAGCATTAGCATTGGGATCATACCTTGGCATCCTTCTTACCCCTTTTCATTGGTTTTGTTTTGGGAGAGATCACCAAGCACTTTGTGATTATATCATACTTGTATTTTATCATTTTACTAACCAAAATACCAAAAATATGTCTTTGCATTTGTCTAACTCTTTTGTAGGAAGGGCATGGTTCCATTGATTCATTCAAGTTCACATCTAGGGTTTGAGACCCTCCTGAACAAAGAGCATAACCAATAATTGATTAAAGAATAGTCATGAACATCATATATGAGTCCCAATGTTCTCTACATGTTATATTGATCAAGTTTTATTCAAGAGTTTGAGGGTGATTTGCCTTGGAAACCCTAGTTTGATTGGGTATCTTGAGTAACTTCTCCAACAAGATATCTCACCAATTGATCAAATTTCTCAAGGTACACTTCAAAATACATCATCTTATGCATATATGATCTACCATGAGCCTAGAAAGTCAAGAGAATTAGAAGTTAGCAAGTTGGTTGATGGTGGTTGGCCAGATGGATTCATCTGATCAAAACTGGGTCTCCCTAGACTCTATCTCCTACACTTTTCACCATATGAAAATTATTCCAAGAGAAAACTTACTCTAAATGACATTACAAACAACTTTAATGTTGAGAACTAGAGCTAGTTTTACTTGTAAAATCATTTTCTAGGTTGAAACATTATAGGTCATTTTGTCTAAACCCTAATTTGAAAGTCAACTTCCCAAGGCCATAACTTGCTCAATTTTTATGAGATGAAAGATTTACAAGTTTCACAATCAAATTCAATGTGTCTACTTCAACTTTTATGTTTAGAGTGGGAACTAATTCAACTTTTTTGAGCATGTGATATGAGGTTAATTTATAGGTCACTTTTGACCTATACCATTGATCAACTGATTTTTTCAAACTTCTAAAATGCATAACTCTATCATTTTAAATTCAAATGACATGAAATTTGGTGACCATTTTGAATGTATTTGAAAGAGCTACAACTTTGATGAATACCTTTTCTCATTTGAAGCTCATATAAAAGGTTAAGTAAGGTGGAATATTGAGACATATGACTTGACACTTAGAAAAATTTTGATATGTCAAAACTTTCCAAACTTCCACCTCAAATTTCTCCAAGTTCCAAGCTCCAAATGAAAATAGTGTTCAACATGAAAGTTGTTCCTCTTGATCTCACCTTTCCAAAGAGCTCAAATTCATTCATTTTGGACAAGGAATGCATAGGCTGCGCATGGCATGAACATGGTGACATCACTTGGCAAGGATCAAACTTCAAACATCCATACACAATTGCCTAGCATTCCAACATGACTTCAGCCTTGATTACACTCAATTATGGATCAGATAGAGTGATTTAATGGGCCTGCACACCCCCATGCACTCATGCATCACACATTGCTAATTTTAGAAGTTCATTTCAAGTGTGCGAATATCAATTGAATTGGCTATAAATAGAGCTCCATTTGCTCAGAATTTCACACACATTCGCGCCAGCTTTGATCCCCCATCTCAAACCCTCACTTTGCAAAGGATAAACCTGAGAAATTCATTTGAATTTGAGGTTGAATTTCCACTGTTTTGAAATTCAAATCTCCATAAATCCACATCCTTGTAAGCATTCAATCCTTCTTCTGCAAGCAAGTGGAGTGAGATCAAGCACAAGCAAGATCAAGATCAATTGAATCCAGACCTCCATTGAAGGTAATTTCCAGAAATTTTGAACGCTTCGATTCTCTCAAATTCTTGCTCAATTCTATTGATTCTTTGGTTGTCTAAAGTCCTACCAATGTAGGCAAGAAGATTGAGTTGCTTTGAGGCCAAATCGAAGCAACTCAGTTCATGTACCTCAAATTTCAACTCCGTGTATCTCTCAATATACTTGCAGTTAGAGTGAATTGAGGCCAGATTCGAACTCAATGCCATTTTTACTTTGAAATCATATCCTTGTTTTTAATTTTGGTGATGGTTGATGATGGACCAGTCCGGTGAGGTCCACCGGAGAAGAAGACCGGAGCTACAGCTCCGGCCATGCGCTGGCATGTCTCACAGCCATAGGATCCTCTTGATTTGTTTTAATCTGGAGCGTGCGTTTTAAACACCAATGTTGTGGCGCGCTGACTTGAGACCATGGTGGAACGCACGTTTCTGGACACTTGATCTGCCACCTCAATTAATGAGGGAGATCAAGTGGTCGACGTTTTTTTTTGATATTTTAATTGCATTATTTTCATTAATTCATATTAAATTAAATATTGATCCAAAAAATATGGGACTTTCACCAAAAAATTTCAAATATTTTTCTCTTTCATATTCTGAATTAAAATTATTTTTTGGATCATTATTAATATATTTGATGAATTAATTGATTTTGCATTTGTTTTTAATTGTTTAAAAATATTTTTAAATGTCCAAAAATTATGAAATTTTTTCTCCAAGGTCCTTTGACCTTGTTTGACCTATGATAGATCTCATGGTCATTTCTTTGATGTTTTGATGAGATTTTAGGAATTGGACAAACCATATTTAATTTAAATGCACTATTTTATTATTTTAAATTTGAAAAAATGCCAAATAAATTTGTTGACCAATTGTGATGACTTGTTTATGTTTAACTCTTATTGTTGGGCCTTGGTCAGGGTTGATTTGACTTTGTTAAATTAATATCATTGGATTTAGGGGATTGATGGAATGTATATTCCATCTCCCAAAATGAATGGATGATATTAATTTGGTAAAAGTCCTCCTTTGACCAATTTGTGTTTTGATCCATTCCCCTCCCACTTCATCTTATCCCCATTCTTCATTCATTTATTCCATTTGGCCAATGACATCTAAAAGTCCTAATGCTAGTTGATTGAAAAATTGACATGAGTATGGATGAGATTAGACCATACCTTTTGCATATTCTTTTTGTGTGTGGTATGTTTCATGAGCATAGTCCATTATACTATGTATGTAACATGCATTAACACCAAAGTTCTACTTCCCGACCTCAAATCATTGTGACTTCTACATAAATCCAATTATGATTGTTTAACATAACGCTAAATTTGTAACATAAAAGGCATAAGCATTCTAGTTAGTGAGATTGTAAGTCTCCCCTCTTTCATGGTATTGTGTGAAAACTTGGCCTTCTTTCCTTCCTTTGGAAGATGTTTTGGCTCAAGGATTCATGCTTGTGATAAGTGGGTTGAGTGTTCTCCAAAGAATATCTTGAAATGAAAAGCAAAAACAAAACAATACTAACTTCTAACCAATTAACTACTAACTTTTAATTTCAAGCTTTTACTTTAATGCAATTTACTTTTAGCACTCTATTTCATTTGCCATTGTTCATATCATTCTAATTTTTTATGTTAATGCAATTTTTACTTTGTCCATTTGGACCATATTGTGTGATATATTTTGTTTGTGTATACTTTGTTTGTGTGGTCTTTGACCATTAATGTACATAATAATAACAATAACACTAAAAGACGTTTGAGTGGACTGTTGGCTTGAACTTGGACAAATGGATTTCGAATTTAGGAAACCTTCCTAAGCTAAAGGACTTGGCCAATGCCAACTTGTTGAGAAATCAAGTGCTTGCAATTTGAAATTCATCTAATGCATCTTTGAAGACCTCTCTAAGTTCATCTGCAACATGATCATTGTGAAGCTGTTATTTTGAACCTGTGACTTGTGGAATTCATCTGTTACATGGGATATTTTGAAGAAGATCATGGAAGGGATAAGCTTGGATGTGGCCATCTTTATTTGATGCATTTCTCTTCAAGATGATATAATTGTGCATTTGTGTGTTGCTTGATTCTAAAAGTCCAAGGAAATTCTGGGTTTCTATTGACATTCTTGTCTATTGAATTTCTACCCACTTGGTCAGATCCTTTCAACTCTAAACTTTTAATTTTGTACATAGGATAGTCTCTTCATCTTCTCCCCATTTCTTTAATTTCAAAATCTCTCCCTCCATTTTTAAAAATCTTCTTTGTGTCAACTACTTCTGTTCAAAACTTTGGCCACTTTTGCAAAAAAGATAGAAACTTTGGCCTTATGCCATTGCATTTTCAAACTTCTTTTCTTAAATCAAACTATTAAATAGATTTAACTATACTTGACTTAAACTTTCATAAAAAGCCAAAAAAAACTAACTCATTCAAACCATTTTAGGCCCTTTGTGCCTTTCAAAGGGCCTAAAATGTGTGTGATATAATCTGTTTGTTGTGATTGGTGATCTCTGAGTGGTGAGATAAGTTTCCCAAACTTGAGTGCAATTAAGATAGGAGGATGGTATAGTCATGTTCGACTTGTGTGGAGTAGTCCTTAACAAGTTGGCTTGAGATCCATCTGCTCAGTGGAGACTCTTTTGGATTTGGAAATGTCACACAAGTATTTGTGGTTAGGCATTACTATCTCTAATTAGGTGTGAGAAGCTGAAGACCTTAGAACATTTAACCCATCTTGGCCTATTTAGGACGTAGTGCGGAAACTGTTCCGGTGTAGACTTGATAACAGTTGTTACGCGATACTACACTCAGACGAGTTTCTCTTGAGAATATTATGGGTCGATGAGTCAGTTATCTTAACCTGTAATATCCAATAGATGGAATTAAGACTTTGTGAACTTTTTAGAACATGATCTACAGGTTTTTATCCTTAGTTTAATCCTTTGGGATGGTTCTTACCCAGACTCCATGCTCGTGACTTACAACAAACCGTTGATTCTTGGCTGATCCAATCAAGTCTTGTCAATATCAATGGAACTTGGGTGTTGATAAGGTGAAAACCATAATCCACCAAAATGGATGATTGGTCTTGACAATGACTTGATTCATCCCTTGACCTTTGTTTGCCTTGTGTATGATCCCTTATTTGTGATTGTTGCATTCATGCATTCATGCGCATCATAACATTCATCACACGAAAATTTCAAGGAACTAAGGTATCATTGGCAAATATTTTCAGACATTGGATTATGGACAAAGGAACACTAAGAAGTACAGTTTCAGATGTCCCGACTTGAAAGAGTTAAGGAAGCTAGCATCTTTTGTATTAGAGCCCTTGGACTTCAAACAACGTCATGGGAAGCTTCTGTCTATCTTGTCTGCTGATGTGGTTGAAGGACTTCTGAGTGTGTTAGTACAGTTTTATGATCCTCTCTACCATTGTTTCACTTTCCCATATTTTCAGCTTGTGCCTACCTTGGAGGAGTATTCTCATCTTTTGGGGATACCTGTTTCTAGTAGAGTGCCTTTTAGTGGATTGGAGGAGATTCCCCGATCTAATCTTATTGCTGAAGCTCTTCACTTGAAGAAGTCTGAGATAGAGGCTCATTGGGTGAAGAAAGGAGGGTTATTTAGGTTGCCATCTATTTTCCTCATCAAGGAAGCTACTACTTTTGCTCAAGCTGGTAGTATAGACGCTTTTGAAGCTATCTTTGTGTTGCTCATCTATGGATTAGCTTTATTCCCTAACAGTGACGGTTTTGTTGATGTTAACGTCATTAGACTTTTATTGATTGGGAATCCTGTGCCTACTTTGTCGGGTGATATGTATTTCTCTTTGCATCTAAGGAATTCTAAGGGTGGTGGAACGATTGTTTGTTGTATTCCTCTTCTGTACAAGTGGTTTATTTCGCACTTGCCTCAGACACCTGCTTTTGTGGAGAACAAACAATGTCTAAGGTGGTCTCAGAGACTTATGTCTCTCACTAATGATGATATAGTTTGGTATGATCCGTCCTTAAGTAGTTTGGAGATTATTGATAGTTGTTGTGAATTCTCTAATGTGCCTCTCATTGGTACACAAGGAGGAATTAACTATAACCCTGCTTTGGCTCGTCGTCAACTTGGGTTCCCCTTGAGAGATAAACCTAATAACATGTTGTTAGAAGGTATTCTCTATCAAGAGGGTAAAGATCCCCAACATTTGAAGCAAAAGATTGTGCATGCTTGGCATAATGTGCATAGGAAAGGAAGATCCGAGCTTGGTCCGTGCAATTGTGTAGCTTTGGAAGCTTACACTCTTTGGGTGAAGAAGAGAGTTATGGAGTTGAAGATGCCTTATCCTTGTGAAGGACCTATGTCTATGGTTGTGGTTGAGCTATTAACTCTCCCTAACCAAGATGTAGAGGAGTTGGAAGGTGTGCTCGCCACGATGAAGCAAGAGAAGGATATGTGGGAAGAGTGTTTCCATGCTTTGAGCAAGAATCATGAAGAGTTATAGTTGGAGTCTAAGGACAAAGATGCACTGATCGAGTTACTTGAAGACCGAGTGACGAAGAGACAGAGAGAGCCAGAGGTTTCTAGCATGCCTCAGCCTTCCGTTGCTTGGAAGAAGATTGTTGACCAGCTTGTCCTCGAGAAGACTCAGATGAAGGCTTCTTTTGAGACCGAGATCCATCACATTCAAAGGAAGTACGCGCCTTCATCCTTATCTTCTGACATTGTTTTTAGGGATCCTTAGGATGACTAGTCTCCTTTTCTCTTGTATCTTTTTCATTTGGTTTCTGAAATTGTACTCGGTGCAATCCTTCCAATTTATATAAATAAAAAGAGATTTTTGGTCATATCAAATTATTGCAATTACCATTTAAATATTATATATTTGCAAATGATATAGTAAATTCCTTGGAAATAAAAATAATCAAGCATTGCATTTCATGCATCATTCGCATAAGCAGGTTTCCGCCAGGTGTCTGATTGGTGTTTCTTTTGTGCTTTAGCCAAGCTGACTCACCAGTACAATACCCGAGCCAATCATTTGAGAATTATGGAGCATTTGGAGCAAGAGAACCGAGAGCTGAAGGACGAGATCGCCCGCCTGACTGCCATGATGGAGTTAGTTCTTGCTGCTCAAAACCAAGCTTCTCCAACACCTACAACTCCTCCCGCGAGGACTGTTACTTCAGAGGTGACTACCTCTACCATGCTTGCTGCTACCGCCCATTTCGTGCTGAATATGCCTTCCAGATTCCCGTGGGGAATGCCGCCTAACTTTGTGCCCGAAGGCTTTGCGCCTACATTTGCTTCCATGCCGACATCTAGCCCGGTCATGTCCGTGCCACCTCCCGTTGTGTAAACTTTTCCTCGCGTAGAGGATACCATCTATCATTCCGAGACGTTTGAGGGTCTGGATGTTTATGAGAAGATGGACAAGATGAAAGATCAGTTTCTTGAGCTGCGCAAGGAATTGAAGACGCTGAGAGGTAAAGATCTATTTGGGAAAAGTGCTGCTGAGTTGTGTTTGGTGCCCAATGTCAAAATCCCGATGAAGTTCAAAGTGCATGACTTTGAAAAGTATAAGGGGAACTCTTGTCCGCTTAGTCATCTTGTGATGTATGCCCGCAAGATGTCTACTTAGACTGACAATGATCAATTGCTTATTCACTACTTCCAAGATAATCTAACTGGTGCTGCACTCCGTTGGTACATGGGGTTGGATAGTGCAAGCATTCACACTTTCAACGACTTGGGAGAGGCTTTTGTGAAACAATACAAGTATAATGTGGACATGGGGCCAGATAGAGATCAGTTGAGGTCTATGTCTCAGAAGGAAAAAGGGACATTTAAAGAGTACACGCAAAGATGGAGAGAGTTGGCTGCCCAGATCACTCCTCCTTTGGAGGAGAAAGAGATGACAAAGATCTTCTTGAAAACTCTGAGTTCATTTTATTATGAACGCATGATCGCTAGTGCCCCCGGTGATTTTACAGAAATGGTAAATATGGGGATGAGACTTGAGGAAGGAGTCCGTGAAGGACGGTTGTCAAGAGATGAGGCATCAACAAGCAAGAGATATGGTAGCAACTTTGGTAAGAAGAAGGATAGTGAGTCCAACGCAGTAATCAGTGGGAGGCAGAGGAGGCCTTAGATCAAAAGAAATCCACCACCCCGTCAACATCATCATCAAGTGTCATCAGTAATTCCGGTATTTTCTAATCAACAAGCAACACCAATACAACAACAACAACATCAACGTCAACAACAACAACCACAACAAATAACGAACACCTACAACAACAACAATACCAACAACAATCATCATCATTAGAACTTTGAGAGGAAGAATGTCTCTTTTGACCCGATTCCTATGTCGTATGTAGAGCTGTATCCCTCGCTAGTTCTCAAGAACTTAATTCAACCGAGGAACCCACCGTAGATCCCAGAACCACTTCTCTGGTGGTATAAACCTGAGCTCCGTTGTGCTTTTCACCAAGGAGCACCCGGACACGATATTGAAAATTGTTATCCATTGAAGTATGAGGTTCAAAAGCTTATGAAAAGTGGTATGGTTTCCTTTGAGGACCGCGCGCCAAATGTAAAAGCAAACCCTTTGCTCGCTCATGGGAACTCTTCAATGAATATGGTGGATGGTTGTCTTGGAGAATTCAAGGTTTTTGACGTCTGACTTATCCAAAGATCTTTGGTGCAGATGCATAAGGATATCTGTTTGGTGAGTGACTGTGAACATGATCATGATGGTTCTGTTATTTGTAGTGTGAACCCAATAGGGTGTGATATGGTGAAAAGGGACATCCAACGTCTGATGGATGAAGGCATGATTCAAATTGTCCAATCTCGTCATGTAGATGATGACGTGAATGTCATAGTGCCCGTTTTCAAGCACCAAGAGCGGTTGGTAATCCAATATGATAGAAGCAGCAATAAGAATGTCAGTTAAAGGTCAGTCTCGCCATTGGTAATACGGTTAGCAAGCCTAGTCCCGTATTCATCTGATAAGGTTGTACCATACCAGTACAATGCTACAATGATAAAGAATGGTCAAGATGTCCCGTTACCTACGACTAGTTCAGTAGTGAGCATTGCCGATGTAACGAAGGTGACCCGCAGTGGTCGAGTGTTTGGGCCGGTGTTCCTAGAAAATAAAGAGGAAACAAGTTTTTGTAAGAAGCCGGAGGTGCCTAATGTAGATCCGGTTGGTTGTTCAAAAGATAAGTCTAGTGAATCCAACAACTTGAAAGCCAATGATGATGATGAGGTACTCCGATTAATAAAAAGGAGTGAGTTTAATGTGGTGGAGCAGTTGCTCCAAACTCCCTAAAAAATCTCAGTGTTGTCTCTGCTGATGAATTCTGAAGCACATAGAGAAGCACTATAGAGAGTTCTTGAGCAAGCATATGTAGAGCATGATGTTACTGTGGATCGGTTTGATCACATTGTGGCTAACATCACTTCGTGCAATAATTTGAGCTTCTGCGATGAGGAACTCCCTGAGGAGGGAAGAAATCATAACCTGGCTTTGCATATTTCAATGAACTATAAGGAATAGGCTTTGTCAAACGTGCTTGTTGACACCGGTTCATCACTGAATGTGCTTCCGAAGTCAACTTTGTCAAAGCTATCTTACCAAGGAGCGCCTATGAGGTATAGTGGTGTAATCGTCAAAGCTTTTGATGGTTCGCGCAAGAGAGTAATTGGTGAAGTGGACCTTGCAGTCAAGATAGGTCCGAGTGATTTTCAGATTACTTTTCAAGTAATGGATATCCACCTGGCCTACAACTGTTTACTGGGAAGGCCATGGATTCATGAGGCAGAAGCTGTTACCTCCACTCTGCATCAAAAATTGAAATTTGTCAAGAATGACAAGCTTATGATTATTGGAGGAGAGAAGGCGTTGTTGGTTAGCCATCTGTCATCTTTCCAGTATGTTGAAGCTGAGGATGATGTTGGAACTCCATTCCAAGCCTTATCTATTGCTGCATAGTGTAGCGGGGTATTCGTTACCTTTAGGTTTATCGACTAAACCAAAATTAAGCATACAATTCGAGTCGCCACCGCACTTTTATTTGTCCAAAGGAAAGGCTAAAAAGCGAACAAAAGCCAAGTAAGAAGTTTTATCAAATCAAAAACTAATAAAAGTATCATAGATATGGGTAAGGGGGTTGGTTATGAAATGGGAAGGTTTTACGCACCCAAAACATCCTGAGTACTCTAAGGGAACCTCTTTTTGCAAACATGTGTTGTAGGTTGGTATTTGTGAAAATATGTGCAAAAGATTGGGGGGATGAGAAAAGAATATTATATTTATAATTTTGTTGTTTGAATGGATGAACCCATTGCCTACGTACCATCACAAAGGTAGGATCAAAACCTCGTAGTTCGGGGTAAAAATCTCAAAATATTGGTGAATTGATTTGTGAAACACCCCAAAATTTGCCCTCCTTATTCACGCATTCATTTTTAGGTCATTTAACATTAGATACATTGCATTTCATCATGTCAATCGGGATTAGCTCCAAGAAGCTTGAACATCATCCAGGACACTTTGTGGGTTCTATTTAGATGATCAGTCAACACAAGGGAAAGACTTGAGTTACTTCCAACAGGGGTCTGTAGCGGTGTATTCGTCGCTATATGATCTATCGATTAAATCATAAGCAAGAGATACACTCAATTTTCGAGTCGCCACCGCACTTTTATTTATCCAAAGGACTGGCTAAAAAGCGAACAAAAGCCTAAGAAGTTTTACACGTAGAAAACTAATAAAAAGATCAGAGAGTCTGGGTAAGGGGTAAATTACGCAATGGGAAGGTGTTAGGCACCCATCACGTCCTAGGTACTCCTAGGGAGCCCTTTTCACACTTGTTGTAAAAATTGTTATTTGTTATGACATAAGTATTGTGCAAACATGATTGGGATGATGAGAAAAGAATATACAATTTAATTATTTTTGTGTTATTGGGTTTGAACGGATGAACCCGTTGCCTACGTACCTTCCATCAAAGGTAAGGATCAAAACGCCGTAGTTCGGCTAAAAGATTTCCAAAAGTTGGTGGATTCAATTTTAAACACAAGCACTGAGGCTTTTCATTATCAATGGGAGAACACTCGACCAAGACCAACATCCACCATGCGAGGATAGCTTCGACGTACTAGAGGGGTTAACCCTGTTTTCAGTACGGAAGTCTTACTGTCGACTCACTAAGGATAGGCAAGATTTACATCAACCACAAAGATAATTGAAACCTATGGCTAATGCATGAAAAGATTAACAATGGACAAAGCCAAAACAAGTGAATGAGTGAAGTTAATTGATTGTGATTATGAAAGTGAGAGTCAAAGTATGATTAAGATTGATTCAAAGATGTATTATGAAATGGAGTTTGAAAAAAGTCAAGGACTTGGGGTCCAGGTTTTTAATTTGAAAAGCATGAAGAAGTTTGCACAATATCTATGTCAAGTTTGAAAGTAAAGTGTGAAAAGGTTTAGGACATAATGAGGATGAATGGATGAAGATGGATTGTAAAACTTCTTAGAAGGTTCACCTCTTGAGATCATATGGGAGATGATTCAAGTGTGTCCTTTGGAATAGCAATGGATAATAATAATGTAAGCAAGCAAATGATACCGGATGCCACTCAATGGTCTTACTCCAATCTCACAAACAAAAAGCGGATACCGGATACCAATAAATGGATTTACACCAGTCTCCTAAAACAGAAATGGATATCAGAGGCCACTCAATGGTCTTACACTAATCTCCTCAACAAAGAAATGAAAAGAAAGTGGATACCGGATGCCAATTACTGGGCTTATACCAATCTCCAACAACAAAGACAACATTTGGATGTCAGATGCCAATTTATCTGGGCTTACTCTAAATTCCAACATATGCTCATAGGAATACAAATGCCAAATTACACGGACTTACAATTGTATCCTCACATACAAACAAACAAAGCAACTTATGATCACAGGAAAGCAAATGCCAACTTACAGGGACTTACAATTGCAACCTCAAATAAACAAAGAAAAGCAAAACATGGACGTCAGATGCCAATCTATCTGGGCTTACTCTAACCTCCACAGTATGGTCCTAGGAATACAAATGCCAACTTACACGGACTTACAATTGTATCCTCACATACAAACAAACAAAGCAACATATGATCATAGGAAAGCAAATGCCAACTTACAGGGACTTACAATTGCAACCTCACATACAATCAAATGCATCAAGCAAAGAGATGAGTGGCCAATGTGATGGTCTTATACTCACTTCCATATCATAGGAGCAATGGCCAATGGATGGTCTTACAATTGTCCTCAATGGGTAAACAACAATGATAAGTCATAAAGACAAATGAGATGAATCATGCAATGATGAGCAATTAATGATGATAAATGCATAGAGTATACAAGCAAACATGTGCATATGAAACAACCAATCAATCAATGAATATCAAACAACACACTCTACAGCCAAACAAGGAGGCTCACACAAGAGGGTTAGGCACTGAGGCCAACTGGAATAGGGTAAAAGATTTGCTCTTAACCTTGCCATTGAGAGGCTAAGGTGAAGCAGATGAAAGGATATGAGGGGTGTGCCTCATTGCTCTTATCCCTGATCAGGGAGAGCATTTGAATATCAGAAGGTGTGGGAGTTCAGAAAGTAGGAACTCTCTCCACATATTATTGACTCGATTGATCTTGGGCTTGGATCTCAATGCTACAACCATGTAATGGGAGCAAGGAGAAGACTCACAGAATAGTAGGGGATAGGTTGCTTATCCCTTTGATCTACCAATTGCCTTATTTGAAGGACTTTTCCTGCTTGGGACAAATATAAACACACACAAGCATTGCCTCTTAAGGAGGACTTCAGACAGTTGCCTGGCCAAGTAACAGGCCAGGTCTTCCAGACTACATGAAGAAAGAGGGATTACCTCAAAGAAAATTGCTAAATAGCAAAGCAAAGCAAGTTCAAAGAACTTAAGCAACTAATGGTACCTGAAATAGTCAAACAAATCAGTACACAATTCAACAGTTTAAATCAGAAGGAAGTAAGAATGAACAGTCAAATCAACAGACAAAGGTGCAAAAGCACAAGACCCAAATCATATGAGTCAAGCCACCTACAAAACAAAGGTTAGCTCATGATACACAATCAAACTTAATCAAATTTGTATGATCTCTTTGAAGCATTTGTGCTTAACCTGAAACAATGAGCTCAAACATAAGCAACAGGACCACTAGGACAAGCCTAGGGTCAAAATGGGATGAGAAAGTCAAAACAGCAAGGGATAGTCAACCAAAATCAAGTTTAAACAATCAAGAAGCAAACTCAATTGGTCCCACATCCATATCATTCATCATCATGATTTCATAAGCAAAGGAAGTCAAAACATGGCAAATGAAAGCTCATAGAAGTCAACAGCAAGACTTAGCTCAAAACCAATCATAATCAATTCCAAAAATTAGCAAATAATTCATGCTCAATCACAATCCATAACATGACATGCATATAAAATTTCAGCTCAATTGGATCATGGGAAGATAGTCAATTAAAATCAGAAAGTCAAAACAATTTCAAGCATGCCCAAAGAAGTCAAACAAACATGTGTCAACTTCAAAAAATCATAACTAAATGAAAACAGATGAGAAATGAATGGGATCAACACCAATGCAAAGCTCAAGATGTCTAGTATGCACATGTAAAATTTCATGATCATCCAATAAAGTATGAGAATTTCCCAAATGAAATGGCAAGATGTATCACACAAAGTCAACATTTGACTAGGCAGGGGAGAAAAATCTCAAACAATTAGGAAATGGCATAATTAAATCCAAGAAAATTCACACATAAACTAGACATATGAGAGAAGATTCATGCAAAATTTCACATTAATTGGAAGCCAGGAAGCATGTCAACAAAAATCATGAAATTGCATATCATTGGTGTGACACAAATTGTCACACCCTCGTTCAAAAATTCATATCTTAACAACCACATATGATAAATTCAAGAACTCTACATCAAAACAAACATGAATGAGTTTAGATTAAGCACAAACAATTTCAGGGTCATTGGATACATCATAACAATTTCACAATGGTTTTGGCAAAAGGTATCAAATATGCATACATGTCAAGAAACCTAATACCATTTAAAATCCAGCCAACCAAAAATTCAGCAAAAATCATGATAAAATAATAGACATTCATGTGAATATGATGAAAAAAATTTCATGAATTTTGGAATTGAAATGCACGAGTTATGAATTTTGTAAGTTGAGTAATGAATTTGGAACAAATGAACAAGATGAACATGTTTTACTAGGTCAACATGTTTGACCGGTGGCACTTTTGTAATTACCACCCTCATTAAACAAAACGCAGCGCATCAGCAGAGGAAACCAAATGTTCTGATTGGCCCAATTCCAATAGAACAGTAACAGCAAGCTGATACACGTGAAAACAAGTTTTCTGGAAAAATGGCTAGGGTTTGCTACAGTAACACTACACACTCATCTTCTCCAACAATCGTGGAATACAATCATGCCCAGAAATCGACAGCAAGCATATCAATCGATTCAGCAAACCAAGCACAAGCATAATCCAAACATGGTTTTCATGAAATCATCATCATCAAAGCAAATCGACTGAAAACATATTTGATCATACAAATGAAAATCCAGATTTCTCATGCATGACACAACCATTTTAAGTGAGACAAGTTGCAATGGACTCAGCAATGAATAATCTACCATAAACATAGCATGGATTAGAGAAAGAAGGTGGTCGAAACTTTACTTGTTTTTGAAGAAATGGAGGAAGCAGTTGTTATTTTGATGATGTTGGCTCGGACAGGTGAAGCTGATGGTTGGAAATGAAGGATTCTTGAAGAAATCGAGCTCAGCAAGGCTTGGGAGTGTCCAAATCCGATTTCACCATTGTTGTGCTTTGAAGCAAACAGAGCTCGAAATGCTTTACAGTAGGAGAATGGAGCTTGAAATGAGCTTACAATGTTGGCCAGATGATGAAAATACCAAGGGTTGCTCGAGTGCTTTGGAGATTTTCGCAGAAAAAATGCAAAAGTGTCAAAATGGAAAAATGAGAGAGTGAGAGTTTTTCTGTTGTGTTATGGCTGCTGCTAGGGTTGCATCTCACAGAAAATGACTTATATATGGACTGTTTAGCATTAGTTAATGAAGGTACTAATCAAAGTTAACTTAAATGAAGCCAATTTGCATTTTTGCTAATTTGAACCAATGTGCACATGGAGGTATATGGTCTGCACGAATTGGGCCTCAAGCAAGTTTCAAATACCATCTAAAACAGATCCCAAATGGCCAAATTGTTTAAAAATTGCTAAATCAAAAAGTCAACTTTTGCACACACTTGAATTTAAAGAAGTCAAGTCCAAAAATGGCATTTTGCATGGTGAGGTTTTGGTGCATGAAATTTACATTTTTGGAAAGAGGAGGTAAAATGTGGTTTGTAGGAAAAAACCCCATCAAATTTGGCCAAGTGGTTCATGAGATATGGCCTTTTGAAGTTCACAAATTTTTGAAATTGATTTGATCATATCTTGCCAACCATACATGGGATTTGAGAGTTCTTGGACTTTTTGGAAATGGGAAAACAAGATCTTCAACTTTCATGTTGGGCAAAAATTCATTTGAAGCTTGTATCATGATGTAAGTTTAGGATCAAGAAGTTTCCATTTTTGGCAGTTGAAATTACAGGTCCACTTTCTATTTTGGGAAATTTCTGATTTTGCTCCAAATTCTTCCATGATGGGGTTTGGCATGATATATGAGGCTTGTATGGACATGAATGAGCTCCTTCAAATCAATTCCATCCATCAAATCATTGATTAAATCCACAGTTGACCAAGTTTGACTTTCTGTTGACTTTTCTAGGGTTTTGCATGATTGAACCACTTCTGATGAATTCCAAACCCTAATTCCTTGAGATCTTGATTCCAAATGATGTCCCAAGTCATATGAACTCTTGATTATTGATCATGGTGCCCAAATTCTGCAAGAATGGCCACCATCCACTGCAATGCCTGATTTTTAACTGACTTTGACCTAATTGACTGATGATTGCTTCAACTGCAAGCAACAAGGTTAGACTGACAATATTTTTGTACTTTTTGGTTAGTAAACATATGAGAAGCAAAGATATACAAATGCAAAACATGCTTGGTGATCAAGAACCACACTCACAAGGCAAACCACCCACTAGGAGGGAAACTAGGGCATGCAATGATCCTTGAGGCTATGATATGATATGATATGGGCCATGAGGGATCTTAGGGCCCAAAATTGGGGTCTTACAGGGTCTATTCGTCAGTCAAAACGTTAATCTTGAAGGAGCAAAGGTTTGTTCATGAGCTGCCATGCTCGCTAGGCGAAGCCCACGTGTTTTGAAAAAAAAAAGAAAAAAAAAAGAAAAAAAATGGAAAACGATTTTTTTTTTAAATAAATAAATAAATAAAAGGAAAAATCTCAAACTTGGACCTCTCTCAAAAGCCCACTAAGCTACCAATATTAGGCTATAAATACTAGAATTTTCATTGAAACAAAACCCTAGACAAAACCTGGAGAGAAACCTAGACAGAGAGAGTGAGAATTAATCTGCAGCAACCTCCAGGTAACTCTGAAAGGTTCATTCTGACTCACACACTTTCAGCTCAAGCAAACCCTAACATTAGTTTGCAAATCCAGCCGTGCCATTTGATTTCAACCGATCTCTCCAATCAGGTTTGCTCTTATTCCCATTACCTTTGTGCTTTGAAGTTGAATACTCTGAATGTTTGAGGTATGATGGACGAATTTCATTAGGTTTTTGCCCACGAGTTCATAATTATGTATGAATGTATAAATAATGCCTTGAATGCTTAATCGTTTAATTTCTGAAGTGTATGCCACAAAGTTTGAGGTTTCTGAAACCATACTAATATCCATGAAAAATCCAAAACCCGCAGGCGCTCGCTAGCACCTTCGCTAGGCGAGCACGCAGCGACGCTTCGCTAAGCCTTCGCTAGGCGAGAAAGTGCGATCACGACAGTAGCATTTGCTTTTTTCTGTTTTGCTCTAATCTGACTTACGTTTGTCATAGCATATTTTCTCCTAATCCTTATCGTGTTTCACTAACCCTTTTGTTGAGTTTTTGTCAAGGCTCACATGACTTTTGCAGGGATAGCTCGCTGGATATTCCACTTTGCTTGTGGGATACCATTTGGGAGATTTATTCTGATTGCCTTGTTGGCACGTTTACATTATACATGTTTGTTTTGTATGTGTTCGTATCCCCATAGGTAGCGCGGTTCCTTCGTCAAGGACTGCCTTTTTGCATGAGCATCCCTAACCCTACCAACTCATTGATTTTTCTTCTCCTAAGAACACGTTAACTCCTTCTACTATAGGCGAGTAAGTCTCCAAAGGTCGAGCATCCGATAGATTGCGTAGTAACGTCGTTCGTCCAAAACCCAATCCACAACCCCGTAGTTAGACAAACTACGGCTTGCTCTGATTCTCATTCCAGATGAGATACGTAGGCATAAGACGCGATGTCTTAGCAAGCACAATTACCCTTAACCCCTAGGTAGCCGAGCTACGAAGACTCTGATTCTCATATTCAGATGAGATACGTATGCAGTGGATGCGACATTCGTGCGAGTCATTTTCTTTTGACCCCTTTTTTTTTAGTAAATAACACATTAGATAAACCCACACCCTTTAGACAAGAACTACAAAAGTGGATCCCGTAGAGTACTACGGATGCGTAGGGGTGCTAATACCTTCCCTTCGCATAATCGACTCCCGAACCCAAGATATGGTTGCGAGACCCTGTCTTGTCCTTTCCTTTTTCCAGGTTTACTTCGAGTGTTTCCTTTCCCTCCTTTGGGATAAATAACGCACGGTGGCGACTCTCCTGTCTTTCTTCGCCGGTTGTTTTTTTTCGCATTCCATTTTTCAGGTTGCGACAGCTGGCGACTCTGCTGGGGACCCGGTTTCCCTAAGCGAGTCCCTCCTAGCTTTTGTAGGTTGTTTGTTTATTGGGTGTTTATTCTTTTGTACAGTTATTTATCTTTCAGCATTTACCTGCTTTATTGCATTGTGTACATATGAATGTCGTATCTGCTGGTTCTGTTTGTGAGATGAGTTCTATACCCGAACTCGAGTGCACTTAGGATAGGAGAATGGCATAGTCTTGTTGACTTGTGTGGAGTTATTCCTTAGCAAGTTGACTTGCAAGCCCATTCACTTGGTGGAGGTCATGTTGGGATCAATAATGTCACACAAGTAATTTGTGGTTAGACATTACTTTTTCCAATATAGACCTTAGAAGCCAAGGACCTTAGTTTACCAAACCCATCTTGGCCTATTCATAGGATGTAGTGCGAAAGTCGTTCAAGTGTAAGATTTGATACGATTGTTACGCGATACTACACTCATAAGAGTCTCTCTTGAGAATATTTTTGGAATACGAGTAGTCGTTCCTCCGATAATATCCGAAAGATGGGATTATGACTATGGGAACCTTTTTCTAGAACATGTTTGGCAGGTTTAAACCTTAGTACACTCCCTTTGGGTGGTTCTTAACCTAAACTCCATGCTCGTGACTTGCAACAAACCCTTGATTCATGGTTGATCCGTTCACGTATCCTTAATATCAATGAAACTTGGGTGTTGATAAGGTGTAAACCATAATCCACCAAAAATGGATGGTTGATATTAAGGATAACATGATCCATCCCATGACCTTTGTTTGGTGCGCTTTGCTTGATCCTCTTAATTTCTCTCCAGGCAGTGCAACCTGACTAATGTTCAAGCGGATCCAGCAATTCTGATTGACATGCCTTTGCATTGCATAACATCATCTGCATATTTGCATCCGACATCTCATGCTTATTCATTTGCAGGGTATTCCTTTTTTAAGGGGTGGCCTTAAAATCGAATAAGCAGTGCATCGCATACCATGCATACTAACCCTTGTTTGTTTTGCAGGTGTCATCGCAGTGTCTAATGTTTGTTCCCTGCTTCAGGCAGTTATTGGTCCCAAGCAAGTTCACAGGTACCCGACAAAGGAAAACCGTCCACGACTAGCAATGGACCAGATACAGAAAGAACTGGTTGATATGCGTGAAAGGATGGATCAGTTCATGACATTGATGACTGGTATGGCAAAAGGCCAAGAAAAGCTGAGGGAATTGGTTGAGCAACCGAGGCCCGATCCAGAGGTGGAAATACCAAGTGCTGAGGGGAACCCTGGTAACCCTGGGAACGCTGATAACCCTGTGAACACTGGAAACGCGGGTAACGCAAATGTTGATGGAAACCCGGGTAATGTTGGCAACACGGGAAATATTGGGAATGGTATTGGCGGAAGGTACAATGTGAATCAAGGGATTTGGATTAACGGGCGCCCCGTTACTGAAGATTGTCAGTATGATCAATTTTCTTTGCACGACGAGGACCTCGAGACCACTCGCCGTATGGATGAGCTTGCTGAGAAGCTCAAATCTTTGGAGTCTCAAAATTCCTTAGGTTTTGATGTCACCAATCTTGGTCTGGTTCAGGGAGTAAGGACCCCTCACTAGTTCAAACCCCCTACTTTTGAGAAATACAACGGGGTTTCCTGCCCACGCACTCATCTCCAATCTTATTTGGGAAGGTTGGGAGCTCACACGGAAGATGAAAAGCTGTGGATGTACTATTTTGAAGACAGTCTTGTAAGACCCCAATTTTTGGCCCTAAGATCCCTCATGGCCCATATCATATCATATCATGGCCTCAAGGATCATTGCATGCCCTAGCTTCTCTCCTAGTGGGTGGTTTGCCTTGTGAGTGTGATTCTTGATCACCAAGCATGCTTTGCATTTGTATATCTTTGCTTTTCATATGATTACTAACCAAAAAGTACAAAAATATTGTCATCTAACCATGTTACTTGCAGCTGAAGCAATCATCAGCCAATTAGGTCAAAATCAGTCAAAGTTAGTCATTGCAGTGGATGGTGGCCATTCTTGAAGAATTTGGGCACCATGATCAATAATCAAGAGTTCATATATGTTGTGATATCATTTGGAATCAAGATCTCAAGGAATTAGGGTTTGGAATTCATCAGAAGTTGTTCAATCAAGCAAAACCCTAGAAAAGTCAAACTTGGTCAACTGTGGATTTAATCAGTGATTTGATGGTGGGAATTGGTTTGAGGGAGCTCATTCATGTCCATATAGGCCTCATATATCATGTCAAACATCATCATGGAAGAATTTGAAGTCAAACAGAAAATTTCCAAAAATAGAAACTTGACCTGTAATTTTAACTGCCAAAAATGGAAACTTCTTGATCCCAAACTTACATCATGATACAAGCTTCAAATGAATTTTTGCCCAACATGAAAGTTTAAGATCTTGTTCTCCCATTTCCAAAAAGTCCAAGAACACTCAATTCCCATGAATGGTTGGCAAGTTATGATCAATTCATTTTCAAATATTTTTGAACTTCAAAAGGCCATATCTCTCAAACCATTTGGCCAAATTGGGTGGGGTTTTTTCCTACAAGTCACATTTGATCTCCTCTTTCCAAAAATGTAACCCTAATGCACCAAAACATCACCAATCAAAATGGCCTTTTTGGACTTGCATGAATTGATTTCAAGTGTGGTGCAAAAGTGAAATTTTGAATTAACCATTTTTAATCCATTTTGCCATTTGAATAAGTTCTGAATTGACATTTGAAACATGTTAGAAGGCCCATTTTCGCAGCCAGCTCATGCACATGCACCATTTGAGTGGAATTTGATAATTAGCAAAACACACTTCATTAAGCCAACTTTGGATTACCACTCAATTAATCAACTAACACAAACACTAATCACCACATATATACCTCACATTCTCTTTCTGAAACAACCCTAGCGAGTAGCAGCCATTATCCAAAACAGAAAACTCATTCTCTCAAAAAAACTCTCAATTTCTTCATTTTGATTTTTCGACCAAAAACTCAAAGGAGCAAGATTCTTGTTTGGTTGCTTCATCATCCAACATCTTTTTGGAAGCCATTTGGAGCTCTGTTTCCCAGCTGTAACACCATTTTCATCAGCTGCTACTTCAATACTCATCCATGGCAAATCACGACTTGAGCTGGAATCAACATGGCTGAGCTTAAAACCTTCCTCCATTCACCTCCTGGAAGCTGTTAGAGCATCTGTTTCGAGCCAAAACAGCCAAATAACAACTGCATCATCACTGTGCTCTGAATTTGGTAAGAATTCAATTCTCTTGTTTCTCAAAACCATGACATGCTTCTTATAGATCTCACTTGGCTGGTCATTTTAAGCTTTGAACCATTGAAATTGGTTGAGTATTTGCAAAGTTATGTTGACATGAAATTTCACATATGAATATGTTCTTGCTCGATTCATGTTGTTTGAGATGATTTAGTGAAATCTATGGCTGGATTATGTATGTATGATGCTTGCTGGTTACAATGATATGTGTGATTTCATTTTCTGGGCACATTTGTTTTTCACGATTTGATGAAGAGGATGATACACCACTGTACACTAAACCCTAGTTCATGGCTGCCCAGAATTCTCACGTATTGCATGGTTACACTGTTACATCACGCACTGGCCAATCACGTTATTTTGTTCTGCTTCCTTACATGCACCGTTTCACTTAATTGTCCCCAGAATTACCACATTGCCATCGGTCCCATTTATTTAAATTAAATCATATTATTTGTTCAATACTTATTTCATTTTGATTCAACAACTTACAAAAATCATGGAGCTCTCAATTTTAATCCAAAACTCATGGGATTTTTTGCATCATGTTCATCACAACCTTTACTTATTTATCATATTTTTTCCAGAATTTTTGCATGGTCGAATTTTATTTGGTATTAAGGTTTTGCACATGTGACAATATTTTGTACCTTTTACCAAAACCTTTGTGAAATGATGATGCATTATCCAATGGCCCTGAAATATTTTATGCACAAACTAGACACATCCATGGTGATTTTGGTGTAGAGTTTATGAATTTCTCATTTCTGGTCTTTGAGTTATGATTTTTTGAAGTAGGGTGTGACAATTTGTGTCACACCATTGATGTGCAACTTGTTGATTTTCATAGCCATGCCTATTGACCTCAAAATGGATTGAATTTTTGCATGATTGAGCTTGAGTATGTCTAGTTTATATGTGATTTTTTGTGGATTTGTTTATGGCATTTTCCATTTGATTGAGATTTTTGTCCCCTGTTTGATCAAATGTTGACTTGTGTGATACATGTTCCCATTTCATTTGTGAAATTCTCATACTTTATTGGATGAACATGAAATTTGGTATGTGATTACTAGACATCTTAAGCTTTGCTATGGTGTTGATCCCATTCATTTCTTATATGTTATCACTGATTTATGAATTTTTGAAGTTGATGCATGTTTGGTTGACTTCTTTGAGCATGCTTGAAATTGTTTTGACTTTCTGATTTTCATTGACTATCTTCCCATGATCCAATTGAGCTGAAATTTTATATGCATGTCATGTTATGGATTATGATTGATCATGATTTATTTGATGATTTTTGGAATTGTTTATGATTGGTTTTGAGTTAAGTCTTGCTGTTGACTTCTATGAGCTTTCATTTGCCATGCTTTGACTTCTTTTGCTTATGAAATGATGATGATGCATGATATGAACATGAAACCAATTGAGTTTGCTTCTTAAATGTTTAAACTTGATTTTGATTGGATATCACTTGCTGTTTTGACTTTCTCATTCTCTTTTGACCCTAGGCTTGTCCTAGTAGTCTTATTGCTTATGATTGAGTTCATGTTTTCAGGTTGAGAAGCAATTGTCTCAAAGAAACTTATACAAGTTGATTGAGTTTATTTGATTATCATGAGCTAACCTCTGTGTTTTGTAGGTTGCTTGGCTCATATGCCTTGAGACTTGTGCATTGCACATTTGTCTGTTTGTTTTGACTGTTGATTCCTACCTCCTTTTGCTTTAACTTTTGAACTGTGTACTGATTCTGTTTGACTATTTCAGGTACCATTAGTTGCTTAGTTCTTTGAAATTGCTTTGCTTTGCTATTTAGCAAATTTGCATTGAGGTATAATCCCTTTTCTTCATGTAGTCTGGAAGACCTGGCCTGTTATTTGGCCAGGCAACTGTCTGAAGTCCTCCTTAAGAGGCAATGCTTGTGTGTGTTTACATTTGTCCCAAGCAGGAAAAGTCCTTCAAATAAGGCAATTGGTAGAATCCAAGAGATAAGAAACCTATCTCCTACTATTCTGTGAGTCTTCTCCTTGCTCCCATTACATGGTTGTAGCATTGAGATCCAAGCCCAAGATCTATAGAGTCTTATCTGTGGAGAGAGTTCCTACTTTCTGAACTCCCACATCTTCTGATATTCAATGCTCTCCCTGATCAGGGATAAGAGCAATGAGGTACACCCCTCATATCCTTTCATCTGCTTCACCTTAGCCCCTCAATGGCAAGGTTAAGAGCACCATTGACCCTATTCCAGTTGGCTTCAATGCCTAACCCTTTTGTATGAGCCTCCTTGTTTGGTTATAGTGTGTGCTGAGTGCTTTGATTGATTGCTTATCTTCATATGCACATGTTTGCTTGTATGCTCTATGCATTTATCATCATTAATTTCTCATTATTGCATGATTCATCTCATTTGTCTTTGTGACATCATATCTTTGTTGTTTACCCATTGAGGACAATTATAAGACCATTCATTGGCCATTGTTCCTATGATATGGAAGTGAGTTGTAAGACCATTTCATTGGCCACTCATCTCTTTGCTTGATACATTTGTCTGTTGTATGTGAGGATGCAATTATAAGTCCCTGTGATGTGGCATTTGTATTCCTAGGACCATACTGTGGAGGTTAGAGTAAGCCCAGATAAATTGGCATCTGACATCCATGTTTTGCTTCTATTTGTTTATGTGAGGATGCAATTATAAGTCCCTGTAAGTTGGCATTTGCTTTCCTATGATCATAAGTTGCTTTGTTTGATTCTATGTGAGGATACAATTGTAAGTCCGTGTAATTTGGCATTTGTATTCCTATGATAATGTGTTGGAGATTGGTATAAGTCCAGATAGACTGGCATCCGGTATCCGCTTTCATTTTCTTTGTTGAGGAGATTAGTATAAGTCCATTGAGTGGCCTCTGATATCCATTTCTGTTTTAGGAGACTGGTGTAAATCCATCTATTGGTATCCGGTATCCGCTTTTTGTTTGTGAGATTGGAGTAAGACCATTGAGTGGCATCCGGTATCATTTGTTTGTTTATTTTATTATTGCTTATTTCCCATTCCAAAGGACACACTTGAATCATCTTCTATATGATTTCAAGAGGTGAACCTTCTAAGAAGTTTTACAATCCATTTCCATCCATTCATCCCCATTGTGTCCTAAACCTTTTCACACATTACTTTCAAACTTGAGATAGATATTGTGCAAACATCTTCATGCTTTTCAAATTAAAAACCTGGACCCAAGTCCTTGACTTTTTTTCAAAATCCATTTCATAATACTTCTTTGAATTAATCTTAATCATACTTTGACTCCTTTTGTGAATACTCATAATCAATTAACTTCACCCATTCAAGTGTTTTGGCTTTGTCCATTGTTAATCTTTTCATACATGAGCTATAGGTTTGATTTATCTTAGTTGGTTGATGTCAATCTCACCTATTTGTCCTTAGTTGATTGAATTGTAAGTCTTCCTTGCTTATTATAGGGTTAACCCCTCACTAGCAAATTGAAGTTGTTCTCACATGGTGGACCTGTTGTTTGTATAAGGTTGAGTTTTCTCCCGTGGATAACGTAAGACCTTAGGGCTTGTGTTTAAAATTGAATCCACTAACTTTTGGAAGTTTTTAGCCGAACTACGGCGTTTTGATCCTTACCTTTGATGGAAGGTACGTAGGCAACGGGTTCATCCGTTCAAACCCAATAAAATTGTATATTCTTTTCTCATCATCCCAATCATGTTTGCACAATATTTATGTCATAACAAATAACAATTTTATACAACAAGTGTGAAAAGGGTTCCCTAGGAGTACCTAGGACGTGATGGGTGCCTAACACCTTCCCATTGCGTAATTTACCCCTTACCCAGACTCTCTGATCTTTTTATTAGTTTTCTACGCGTAAAACTTCTTAGGCTTTTGTTCGCTTTTTAGCCAGTCCTTTGGATAAATAAAAGTGCGGTGGCGACTCGAAAATCTTTGTATCTCTTGCTTATGATTTAACCGATAGATCATATAGCGACGAATACACCGCTACAGAAAAGTGGCGACTCTGCTGGGGAAGACTCATCGATCCTTGGTGGTATTGCCTACTTTTCACCCTTGTTGTGCTATATTGTTATCTGTTATGTGACATGTTTTTGTACAATTTGGGATGACTGTATTGATTGTAATGTCTGAATTGCTTGATATACAATTGCTGTTTGCTTTGGTGATCTGTGAGATGAGTTCTGTACCCGAACTCGAGTGCACTCTAGGATAGGAGAATGGCATAGTCTCGTTGACTGGTGTGGAGTATTCCTTAGCCAGTTGACTTGCGAGCCCATTCACTTGGTGGAGGTCATGTTGGACTAATAATGTCACACAAGTTATTTGTGGTTAGGCATTATTCTTTCAATCATGTTCCGCAGAAGCCAAGGACCGTAGTTTACCAAACCCATCTTGGCCTATTTTTAGGACCGTAGTGCGGAGGTCGTTCAGATGTCAGTTCTGATGCGATTGTTACGCGATACTACACTCATAAGAGTTTCTCTTGAGAATATTCTTGGAATACGAGTATTCGTTCCTCCGATAATATTCGAAAGATGGAACGATGATTATGGGAACCTTTGATAGAACATGTCTGGCAGGTTTAAACCCTAGTACACTCCCTTTGGGTGGTTCTTAACCGAGACTCCATGCTCGTGACTCTCAACAAACCCTTGATTCATGGTTGAGTCGTTCAGACACTGTTAATATCAATGGATCCCGGATCAGGTGTAAAACCTAAAATCCACCAAAGCGGCTGGTTGATATTAAGGGTATTCGAGCCGGTTCATGTACCGTTAATATCAATGGAACTTGGGTGTTGATAAGGTGAAAACCTAAATCCACCAAAATGGATGATTGATATTAGGGATACATAGAGCTTTCCCATGACCTTTGTTTGGTGTGCTTTGCTTGATCCTTGAGTGTGTTTGTTGCATTCATACATTCATGCATTCATCTGCACTTCATGTCATCAAAAAAAAAAAAGAAGAAAAGAAAGAAGAAAATTTTCAAGGAACTTAAAAGGGTTTATTTGCAAAATTTTCAGACATGGAAAGACCAAAAAGGCATACAAAGAAGTACAGCTTTAGACAGCCCGATGTAAAAGAGTTAAGGAATCTGACATCGTATGTATTAGATCCCTTGGGTTTCAAAGCTCTCTATGGGAAGCTTCTACCTCTGCTGACTACTCAGGTTGATGAAGGGTTGATGAGTACCTTAGCTCAGTTCTACGATCCGTTGCATCACTGCTTCTTATTTCCGGACTTCCAGTTGTTGCCAACTTTAGAGGAGTATTCTCACCTTATTGGGATTCCGATTCTGGATCAAGTGCCGTTCAGTGGCTTAGAGGATATTCCATCTGCTCGAGAGATTGCTAGCTTGTTGCACATAGATGAAGATCTGATTAGAGCTAATTTGACTACCAAAGGCGGAATTCAGGGTTTTCCTTCCGAGTTCCTCATTGCCCAAGCTACCTTCTATGGGAAGGCCATGAGTGAGAATGCCTTTGAGGCTCTGTTTGTGCTACTCATCTATGGATTGGTGTTGTTTCCCAACTTCGATAAGTTCGTGGACATGAATGCTATTAGGATCTTCTCAGTTCTTAATCCAGTTCCGACTTTGTTGGGCGATGCTTATGTTTCCTTGCACTCCAGGAATGTGAAAGGAGGAGGGGTTATTGTCTGCTGTCTACCCCTGCTGTACAAGTGGTTTATTTCGCACTTGCCGCAGACAGTTGCTTTCAAGGAGAACAAGGGATGTCTACGGTGGTCTCAGAGACTCATGTCTCTCACCAATGATGATATCACCTGGTATGATCGCGTGTATGATACCGTTCAGATCATCGATTATTGTGGTGAATTCCCTAATGTGCCTCTTCTTGGCACATGTGGTGGGATCAGCTACAATCCTATTCTTGCACGTCGTCAGCTTGGGTTCCCCCTAAAGGATAAACCTCATAACATTCTGTTAGAAGGTGTATTCTTTCTGGAGGGTAAAGATCCCCAAGGCCTGAAAGCTAGATTTGTCCGTGCTTGGCGCAGTATTCGCAAGAAGAGTAGGAACGAGTTGGGTCCAAAGAACTGCATTGCTTTGGAGCCTTACACCTCTTGGGTCAGACAGAGAGCTGCCACCTACCTGATGCCGTATGATCATCCGAGACCTACACCGTTGGATGTGGCTGGGCCTTCAACCCTCCCTACCCAACGTGTAGAGGAGTTGAGAGAAGAAGACCTTTCGCGTGCTTGGATCCGTGAAAGGGAGGAATTGCTGCAGCAGCTCAAGGAGAAGGACGCTATGATTGAATTCCTCGAGCACCGAGTGATCGACGATCCGAACGACACTTGGACATCTCTGCTTCCTCAGTCTTCCAAATTCTGGAAAAGGAAGTATGATCAACTTGCAAAGGAGAAAGCTGACATGGAAGCGGCCTATGAGAGAGAGATCAAGAAGTTGTGCACTTCTCGTCTTCCAGCATCCCGAGCTGTTAGGGATCCATAGGATGTCATTTACCTTTTCTCTTTGTAATAATCAAGAATGCTGTACTTCTTTGTCTTAATATTTTGAATGAAATATTTTCCATGAGTAATTAAAATGCTTTAACAGTTCAAAATAGTGCAAATAATACCCTAAGGGTTCCTTGAAAACAAAGCATCTGCACAAGCATTTCATGCATCATTCTTGCATAAACAGGTACCCTTTGTTTCTGGTCTTCTGTTCCTAACCTCTGTTCTTCATTTATTTTGAAGACAGGCTGACTCACCGGTATTATACGCGAGTCAACTCTGCCAGAGTCATGGAGCAATTGGAACAAGAGAATAGGGAATTGAAGGAAGAGGTCGCCAGACTTGGCGCTTTGATGGAGCAACTTCTCGCTGCTCAGAATCAGCCTACTCCGCCTCCCGCAACTCCTGCTCAGAGGACGGTCATATCAGAGATAGTCACTTCTACAGTGCCAGTCAGCGCCCATGCGCCCAATGCCATGCCAGCCGGGTTCCCTTGGGGGATGCCTCCAGGCTTTATGCCCGATCTGCCAGCTCCAACATTTGCTCATATATCGGCATCTAGCCCGGTCCCTGTTCCCGCTCCTCCTGTCGTGCATACCATGCCCAGGGTAGACGACACCATTTATCACTCTGAGCCATCTGAGGGCTCCGATGTTCATGAAAAAATGGATGCTATGAACGATCAATTCCTTGAGCTGAGAAAGGAATTGAGGACTCTTCGAGGCAAAGATCTCTTCGGCAAGTCTGCAGCCGAACTCTGCTTAGTTCCCGGTGTCAAAATACCGATCAAATTCAAGGTCCCTGACTTTGAAAAATACAAGGGGAACACCTGTCCACTAGCTCACCTGGTCATGTACGCCAGGAAGATGTCAACTCAGACAGATAATGATCAACTCCTGATTCATTATTTTCAGGACAGTCTATCCGGTGCCGCGCTCAGATGGTACATGAGCCTGAACAGTGCCAACATCCGATCTTTTAATGACCTTGGCGAAGCTTTCGTCAAGCAATATAAGTACAACGTTGATATGGCACCTGACCGAGATCAACTCAGGTCCATGTCGCAGAAGGATAAAGAGTCGTTCAAGGAGTACGCCCAGAGATGGCGAGAGCTGGCAGCTCAAATCACTCCACCGCTAGAAGAGAAAGAAATGACCAAGATCTTTTTGAAGACTCTTGGCTCATTCTATTATGAGCGGATGGTAGCGAGCGCTCCCTCTGATTTCACCGAGATGGTGAACATGGGGATGCGTCTTGAAGAAGGTGTCCGTGAAGGACGGTTGGCTAAAGATGATAGCTCTTCCTCTAAACGATATGGAGCGTTTAAGAGGAAAGAAGGGGAAGCACACGCTGTGCAGTCTCAGCCAAAACATAGAAGACCCTCTGTTCAGAGGAAGCCTGCACATCGTGCCGGACATCAGCACCAGGTGGCTCATGTAGCACCTGTCTTCAAAGATAATGCTCAGCAATATCAACATCAACAATATCAGCATCAACAGCAATATCAACAGCCGCAGTACCAACAACAACAGCAACGTCCACAGCAACAGGCTTACCAGCCTCGTGGAAGTACAACCAATCAAGCTAACATGAATTATGATAGGAAGAAGATCAGCTTCGATCCAATTCCTATGACATATGTAGAGCTTTATCCCTCCTTGTTGGAGAGGAAATTGGTTTCTCCCAGGGATCCTCCTGCCATTCCTGCAAATCCACAATGGTGGTACAAACCAGACCAGCATTGTATCTACCATTCCGGTGCTCCGGGCCACAATGTAGAGAACTGTTTCCCACTGAAGACTAAGGTGCAAGACCTTATGAGAAGTGGAATCCTGAGTTTTGAGGACTCAAGCCCGAACGTCACCAAGAACCCATTGCCTTTGCATGGGAAGTCTGTGAATATGATTCAGGAATGCCTTGGGAAATACAAGGTCAGATATGTCAGCCATATCAGGCAGTCGTTGGTTGAATTACATAGGATGCTGTGTCAGTACAGCTATTTGGAGCATAACCACGACAAGTGCCGCGTTTGCTCAGTTAACCGTTTGGGTTGCGACCAAGTACGCAGAGAACTTCAGAAGATGTTGAATGAAGGTACCATTGAGATTCTGCAGAATCGCAATGTTGATATAGTTGAACCTGAAGTGAACGTCATTTCACCAGTGTTCAAGCTGCCTGAGCCGGTTGTTATCCGTTATAATAGCAACAAGCCGAAGGCTTCCCCTTCTTTGATCATTAAACCTGCCGGCCCTGTGCCCTATTCCTCCGATCGAGCTGTGCCATTCCGGTACAATCCTGTTGCTGTCCAGGATGGGGTCGAAGTGCCTTTGCCTTCCACTTCCGTGACTAATGTAGCTGATGTCAGTGGGTTAACCCGAAGTGGTCGTGTATTTTCTGCACCTACCAAAGCTCCTGTTGTTGCTTCTGAATCTGTTGAACGTCCTGTGGGGACAGCTGCCAAAATTCAGAATCCGGCACTTGATGTTGCCAAACCCTCCTCCTCCGTACAAAAGACTCCTGTTTCTTCAGTTGGCCCGAGTGGCATTGTTGATGAAGAATCTGATGAGATGCTGAGGCTCATCAGAAAGAGTGAGTACAATATTGTAGACCAGCTTCTACACACGCCCTCCAAGATTTCTATCCTTTCTTTGTTGCTGAATTCAGAACCCCATAGGGAGTCTCTGCAGAAAGTCTTGGACCTGGCGTATGTTGATCATGACGTCACCCTTGAGCAGTTTGATAGTATCGTTGCAAACATTACCGCTTGCAACACTTTGAGCTTTTGTGACGCTGATCTCCCTGAGGAGGGAAGAGACCACAACATGGCTTTACATATCTCCATGAATTGCAAATCTGATGCAATGTCCAATGTGCTGGTGGACACTGGATCTTCTTTAAATGTATTGCCAAAATCCACACTCTCTCGTTTGTCATATCAAGGTCCTCCTATGAGGCAGAGTGGGGTTATTGTGAAAGCATTCGATGGGTCGCGCAAGACCGTGATTGGGGAGGTTGATCTCCCAATCAAGATAGGACCAAGTGATTTCCAAGTTACTTTTCAAGTAATGGATATCCACCCATCATATAGCTGTCTCTTAGGCAGACCATGGATTCACGAGGCTGGCGCCGTGACATCCACCCTACACCAGAAGCTGAAGTTTGTCAAAAACAAGAAATTGGTTGTAGTAGGGGGAGAAAAGGCTCTCCTGGTTAGCCATTTGTCTTCTTTCTCGTACATTGACGCAGAGGATGAAGTTGGAACTCCATTCCAAGCTTTATCTATTGATGAACCAATCGAGAAGAAGTCTCCTTCATTCACTTCCTACCGTGATGCTAAGCTGGCCATTGAATGTGGTGCAGTTGCTGGATTAGAGAAAGTGCTTGAACTTGAAGATAATCGATCCCGGGCTGGCATTGGCTACTGTTCTGGGGCGTGCAATGAGCAAGGTTTGTTCACGAGTGGAGGATTCATCCATGCTGATCAATCTGAAGAGGAGGAAGCTGCTGCTATCATTGAAGAAGATGCAGAAGATGGGAACAATTTTGTTATTCCTGGTGGTGTCTGCCACAATTGGGTCGCTGTGGATGTTCCTACAGTTATCCATAGATCAGAGTAAATTGTTCACTTTGTTTAAAACCCTTCTCCCATGCCAAAAGGAGAAGTGATGACATTGTTGGCAAAGCATATATACAATGATGTTTTCATTCAATTTTCGCATTGTTAAACATTTGTTTTTCCTTTGTTTTCACTTTTTGCTTTTTCATGAAATCAGTGATCACAAAAAAAAAACATAAAAACAAAAATAAAATCAAACATTTTTCATCTGCATAATGATTTGCTTGTTTAAGTTCTGAAGTTTTTCCCTAACCAAAATCATTATGCAGGTTGATCCTAAAACCCATTGAACATAATGATCCAACGCCATCTCCCAATTTTGAATTCCCTGTATTTGAGGCAGAAGAAGATGATGTTGAAAGGATTCCTGATGAGATCACCCGTCTCCTTGAGCACGAAGAGAAGATCATTCAGCCGCATCTCGAAGACTTGGAAACAGTCAACTTGGGGTGTGAAGATTGTGTTCGCCTGGTGAAGATTGGGGCACTTCTTGAAGGGTCTGTCAAGGAAGATTTGATCAGCTTGCTACGAGAATATTCAGATATCTTTGCTTGGTCCTATGAAGATATGCCGGGTTTGGATACAGACATTGTGCAACATTTCCTACCTTTGAAGCCTGAGTGCGTGCCTGTGAAGCAGAAGCTCAGAAGAACTCATCCAGATATGGCAGTAAAGATCAAAGAGGAAGTTCAGAAGCAAATTGATGCGGGGTTTCTGGTGACTTCTACATATCCTCAATGGGTGGCCAATATTGTGCCTGTTCCTAAGAAGGACGGAAAAGTCCGTATGTGCGTTGATTACAGAGATTTGAATAAAGCTAGCCCAAAAGATGATTTTCCTCTACCACACATTGACATGTTGGTAGACAATACAGCTAAATTCAAAGTCTTTTCCTTTATGGACGGATTTTCCGGATATAATCAAATCAAGATGGCACCAGAGGATATGGAGAAGACAACATTCATCACACCTTGGGGAACATTCTGTTATCGAGTGATGCCCTTCGGTTTGAAGAACGCCGGAGCCACGTGTCAACGAGCTATGACTACCTTGTTCCATGATATGATGCACAAGGAAATAGAAGTCTATGTTGATGATATGATTGCTAAGTCCCGAACGGAAGTTGAACATGTTGAGCATTTGTTGAAACTTTTTCAGCGTCTGAGGAAGTTCAAACTTCGCCTGAATCCGAACAAATGTACCTTTGGAGTCCGTTCCGGCAAGTTGTTGGGTTTTGTGGTAAGTGAAAGAGGTATTGAGGTTGATCCTGCAAAGGTCAAAGCAATACAAGAGATGCCTGCACCCAAAACTGAGAAGCAAGTCCGAGGTTTTCTTGGCCGCTTGAACTACATTTCCAGATTTATATCCCACATGACTGCCACATGTGCGCCGATATTCAAGCTCCTCCGGAAAGATCAGTCTCATGATTGGACCGAGGATTGCCAGAAAGCTTTCGACAGTATCAAAGATTATCTGTCTGAACCTCCGATTTTGTCTCCGCCTGTGGAAGGAAGACCTATGATTATGTATTTGACAGTTCTTGAAGACTCAATGGGTTGTGTACTCGGTCAACAAGATGAATCAGGGAAGAAAGAGTTTGCTATATACTACCTCAGTAAGAAGTTTACTGATTGTGAGTCTCGGTACTCTATGCTTGAGAAGACGTGCTGTGCTTTGGCTTGGGCTGCTAAGCGTTTGCGCCAGTACATGATAAATCATACAACTTGGTTGATATCCAGAATGGATCCAATTAAGTATATCTTCGAGAAGCCTGCCTTAACTGGGAGGATTGCCCGTTGGCAGATGCTGTTGTCTGAGTATGATATCGAGTATCGAGCTCAGAAAGCTATCAAAGGTAGTATCTTGGCTGACCATTTAGCGCACCAGCCGATTGAAGATCATCAGTCTGTTCAGTATGACTTCCCGGATGAGGAAATTCTGTATTTGAAGATGAAAGATTGCGATGAGCCTACACTTGATGAAGGTCCAGAACCTGGTTCCAGATGGACGATGGTGTTTGATGGCGCTGTTAATCAATATGGGAATGGAATTGGGGCAGTGATCATTACTCCTCAAGGTTCGCACATTCCATTTACAGCAAGGCTAACTTTCAAATGCACGAATAATATGGCGGAGTACGAAGCCTGTATTATGGGACTTGAAGAATGCGTTGATTTGAGAATCAAGTATCTTGATGTCTATGGTGATTCGGCCCTGGTTGTCAATCAGATCAAGGGTGAATGGGAGACGAATCAGCCAGGTCTCATTCCGTACAGAGATTATGCAAGGAGAATTTCAACATTCTTCACAGAAGTTGAATTTTATCATATTCCTCGAGAGGATAATCGGATGGCAGATGCCCTTGCTACGCTTGCTTCCATGATTGTGGTCAGGTGGTGGAATGATGTTCCCAATATTACTATGATGCGCTTGGACAGACCCACTCACATATTTGCAATTGAAGAAGTGAAAGATGACAAGCCTTGGTATTTTGATATCAAGAATTTCCTCCAGAACCAGGTCTACCCACCTGGGGCATCTGTGAAAGATAGGAAAACTTTGAGAAGGTTGTCAGGCAGTTTCTACCTCAGTGGTGAAGTGCTGTATAAGAGAAATTTTGATATGGTTTTGCTCAGATGCGTGGATAGACATGAAGCAAACCTATTGATGACTGAGGTCCATGAGGGTTCATTTGGTACTCATTCCAATGGACATGCCATGGCTAAGAAGATGTTGAGAGCAGGCTACTATTGGCTGACAATGGAGTCTGACTGTTGCAAGTATGTGAAGAAATGTCACAAGTGTCAAATTTATGCGGATAAGATTCATATTCCTCTGACACTCCTGAATGTGATTTCATCGCCATGGCCTTTCTCTATGTGGGGAATTGACATGATCGGCATGATTGAGCCGAAAGCGTCCAACGGACACCGGTTTATCCTCGTAGCAATTGATTACTTCACCAAATGGGTTGAAGCCGCTTCGTACGCGAATGTAACCAGGCAGGTGGTTGTGAAGTTTATCAAGAACCAGCTGATTTGCCGCTATGGTGTGCCAGAAAGGAACATTACTGATAATGGATCCAATCTGAATAACAAGATGATGGATGAGTTGTGCGCTGAATTCAAGATTGCACACCATAATTCCTCTCCCTACAGACCTAAGATGAATGGGGCTGTTGAAGCTGCTAATAAGAATATCAAGAGAATTATCCAGAAGATGATTGTCACGTACAAAGATTGGCATGAGATGCTGCCATTTGCTTTGCATGGATATCGTACGTCTGTACGCACTTCAACAGGGGCAACCCCTTTCTCTCTTGTCTATGGCATGGAAGCCGTTCTCCCAGTAGAGGTGGAGATCCCATCAATGCGAGTCTTGATGGAAGCCAAGTTGACTGATGCTGAATGGATTCAGAGTCGTTATGACCAACTGAATTTGATTGAAGAGAAGAGATTAACTGCCATGTGTCATGGTCAGTTATATCAGCAGAGAATGAAGAAAGCATTCGACAAGAAGGTCAAGCCTCGTGTGTTCCGAGAAGGTGACCTTGTGCTCAAGAAAGTTTTGTCTTTCGCGCCCGATTCCAGGGGCAAGTGGACTCCAAACTACGAGGGTCCATATGTTGTTAAGAGAGCCTTTTCAGGCGGAGCTTTGATGCTTACAACAATGGATGGGGAGGATTTCACTCGTCCTGTGAATTCAGATGCAGTCAAGAGATACTTTGCCTAAAAAAAAAAAAAAAAAAAAAAAAAAAAAAAGTATATGCAAATGAAAAAAATGAAAAAACAGAATAGCTCGCTAAGTTGAAAACCCGAAAGGGCGGCTTAGGCAAAAATGAGCGTCTCGGTGGAGAACCCGCAAGGGTAATCCAGGCAAAAATTAGAGACTAAAAAAAAAGAATATATTTGCATCCCGCTAGATTGAGTACCTCACCCCGGGGCAATCTAGGCAAAAATTAGGGATTTGGCAAGTAACTGCATCCTGACAAGACTTTCTGTTCGCCAGTCGTCGTTTCGTCAGAAGATTCTCGATTCGTCGTCAACTGAAGCTTCGGATACATCGAGATTCAAATTGGTAGAGAAAGGATCATTATGTTCAATGTAGCCCTCTTCCAATATATATCACTGATTTCAAATTTGTACAGATCTATGGAGTCTTGCCATTTGCAGGCTACCATTCCATCAAATCAATTTGAGCTTTTTATCCAATTATTTGCACTCTTATTTGTTTCAATTCAACAAATGTTTTGCATGTTTTAAATTGATAAAATGTCATTGTTTTAAACAAATCAAGTTTTTCAAAATTTTAGTTTAAACAAAGTGAACATTCATAAGATTGAAAGGATACTCAAGAATATCTCAGTGCTCTCCCGAGGGTGGCTTGACCTCCAACAGGTAAGACATTTGTTCATATTCCTGGTTTGGTTGTATCTTCTTTCTTCAGATCTTTGTTGGGGTTGTTCCTCAAACAAAGTTGTTGTTGGGGTTGTTCCCCAGTATAGTTGCAAGCAGAGTGTTGTGGAAGACTTCGTTTTTTTTCCTCCAGCAGCAATCTTCCCCAGCATGGGTGATTTTCTTGTAGAAGTTTCGGCGGTTGATGGTTTGTCATCTTGGTGCCCCGTCACTTTCTCCAGTGGGTTGATATTCCCAGACTTTATTTGTCTCCTCAACACAGTCATGAGTAGAGCTGTTGTTGATATCCCCATCGGATTCGCGAGCAGAGTTGTTATCACTCTTCCCAGTGCAGTTGCCAGCGGAGTTGTCTGTCTCCTCAGCACGATCGCTTTCCTTTTGAAAGGCTTGGTAAGTCAGTGGTTTGATACCCGGTACTTTACCTTTTCCTCGGCGAAGTCGTCTGCGGATTTGTTGCTATCTCTCCATCAGAGTTTTTCTCTTCAGCAGAGCAGGATTTTTTTTCTTACTCAGTGGTTGATTTGGGTTGACATCCCAGTATTGCATCCATCTTTTCCTCAGCATAGTCTGCAGAATGTTTGTTGTGGCAGTTTTGCCTGTTGAATACTCCTTCAATCCCCAGTATGATCGGATGATGGCTTTGGCCTCCAGTGAACGGATTGATTTCCTGACTGCTTGTGATCCCTAGTAGAGTGGCTTATATTGCAGAACTACTCGTCGTGATCAGTTTGCTATGTGTATTCTCCCCAAAAAGAATGATTTGTTGCAGAATCGACTTGTTTGATCTGTCTTCTCTCCGTGGGTTGTTCCCCAAGAGAGTAGCCGACAGTTTTCCCCAGTAGAGTTGCTTACGCAGTTAGATTCTATTTGGATGATATCATTCTCCCTCAGTGGGTTGTTCCCCAGTGGAGTTTTGTGGATTTGCCTCTACAGCAGTTCTTGCACAATGCACCTTTTGTTTCTCAATTGACACTGGGATCCCCTGCAGATATCTTGGGTTTTCTCTTGTTCCCCAACAGATTTGTCTTGGTGGCTGTTTTTGCCCGTTGTGACTTTCTGTATCCTGATTGGGTTGTTCCCTGATATCTCTGACCCTCTGCTTCTCCAGCAGTACCCGCAGATCTTTGCTTTTCCGCATATAGATCTCCGCAGATTGACTCTCCAGTCGGTTTTTCCCCTGGAAGTATAATACCGGGCGTTTGATTCCTGGACCTGTTTGTGTTAGAACTGTCTGTTTTGTAAGCATTCATCAAACATAAATCACGCATATTCATGCATACTCATAAACATTCAGATATTCATGTTGCATTTCTTGCCATATATCCTTTGTTGGTTATTCCCTGCTTTCGGGTGATATAGATCTCTTTACAGATCTCCCCAAGCAGATGTTGGGTGTTTAAAATCTCTCCATATAGAGTCAGCCCCATAAGCAGAAAATGTGTCTGTCTTTCTTTCTGCAGTTCCCCACTGAGATATATCCTCGTGGATGACGGTTTCTTCCGTTTCCTCCCAACACATATATTGGGATGGATTTTCCTATTTTGAGTTACATCCTCATTAGGATATGTCTTGATTCAGTCTGTCTTTTCGGATTATTCCCGAATTGGCTATTTGTCAAAAGTCTTGTGCTTTCCAGTGGGTTGTTCCCCAGCGGAATTTTTCGGGCCTCTACCCCCATACCGGTAGTTATAGGTCCTATTTTTCCTGGCTTCTTGGCAGAATTTGTGGTTATACACCTTTTATTCCCCAGCCAGATTTGTTGGTTTTTCTACCTCAGTCGGTAGTTGTAAATCCTACTTTCCTGCTCCAGCAGTTTGTGGTTTGATATAAACCCTATTTTGGTTTCCCGTGCGGATTTGAGATTTGTTCTATCCCCACGCGGAGTTGTTGGTTTTCTACCCCGTATTCGGTAGATGTAAACCCTAAATTTGTGGTTATCTCCATCTAGTTCTTGATGTTGAGTCTCTTTTGCTCGGATAAGTTGCTCAGATAAGCACTTATATCCCCAGCAAATCTTTTGCGGATAATTGCCGTATGCTAGCAAATTTATCCCCAGTGGGTCCTTTCACCTTTTGTCAGTGATTGCGTTCCCCGGATAGTTGATTGTCATCATTATATCCCCAGCCTGTTGTTGTGGATAATTGCTGTTTATGCAATTCATCCCTGGATCATTGATTTTCACCAGTGAATCCTCAGCAGATAGCCTTTCATTTACCCTTTTGTTGGTAGTGTCTGTTCCCCCTTGATTGGTCATCATTATATACCTAGTTTGGTATCCCGATGCCTTTCTTTTCGGTTGATTTATCCTTTATTAACCCAGTAACCGGTTGTGGATAATCTTCCATGCGAGTATGTTATTCACGGTCTGCCGGTAATGAATAATATATCTCATGCACTCTTCAGTCGAAGCCTTTTGTGTTTCCCTAGTCGAGTAAGATTCGTTATTTCCCTTTGTGGAATCGAATATTTCTTTGTTGTTGGATAATTGCCGGATGCTTGCAATTTATCCCTTTGAGTTGTCTTTCGTTTACCCGGATGCTTGGTATCGATTGTCTCTCTTTTTGGTTAGTCACCTATTATATACTTCGGTATCTCTGGTGTCTTTTCCTTTCGAGTATATTATTCACGGTCTGCCGGTAATGAATAATATGTCTCATGCGCTCTTTAGTTGGAATCCTTTGTTGATTTTCCCCAGCTGAGCAAGATTCGTATTCTTTGTAGAATCGAATATCCATCCTTTAACCAGTTTGTGTTCTGGATGATGAGTGTTTTGGCATATATACCAATTCACCTTTTCGGTAGATCACCTATTATATACCCAGTAACCGGTATCTCTGGTGTTTCTTACCATGCGAGTTTATTATCTACGTTCTGACGGTAATAGATAATATATCTCATGCGAGTATTCTTATCCACGGTCTGCCGGTAATGGATATTGTATCTCATGCACTCTTTGGGTTTGTGTCCCCAGTTTGAGTAAGATTCGTTTTTCCCGTTGTGGATTCGAATGTCCATCCTGTAAGTTGATTTGCTTTTTTCAAGCCCTCCTTTCGGATGATGAGTGTTTTGGCATATATACCAATTCACGCTTCGGTCGGTCACCTATTATATACCCAGTAACCGGTATCCCTGGTGTTCCTTCCTTTCTGCTCCCTATTATGACCTCGGTCCCTTGTGGAGTCAGATTTTCCTGAGTTTATGTACCTTTTCCGATCTTTCTCAGATGTTGGTTGATTGATATCTCTCACCCTTATACCGGCCTTAGATATTCATTCTTCCTGAGCTTGTTACCCTTATACCGGTAACACCTCATTCTTTGGTGCTTCCTCAGTGAAGTTTCTTGTTGCTTCTCCTCAGGAGTCAGCTCGTGTCTCTCCAATGGATTTATTTTCCTTTTGGAATTCTTTTCCCCAGTGAGGTCTCCAGTCCGTTTCCTGTTCCCTAATCAGAGTCGTGTCTTGTTCACGCATTTCTTTTTTCTTACTATCCCCAATTAGAGTCTTGTTAGAGTCTCTGTTCCTGGTGAGCGTATCACTCCGATGGATCGTCTTTTCTTCTGTGTGAGCCATATTCCCCACAGAATTTGTGTCTTTTGCATGCATACATTTGCATCATGAGGTCTCTTAGGGACCAAAATTTGTCTCATTACTGTTATTTAAGTCCATTCTACCGCGTCGAGATGGAGATTTCTAAACTTTACTTCTCCGGCTAGAATGACCTTAAATAAGGGCATCTGTAAGACCCCAATTTTGGCCCTAAGATCCCTCATGGCCCATATCATATCATATCATGGCCTCAAGGATCATTGCATGCCCTAGCTTCTCTCCTAGTGGGTGGTTTGCCTTGTGAGTGTGGTTCTTGATCACCAAGCATGCTTTGCATTTGTATATCTTTGCTTTTCATATGATTACTAACCAAAAAGTACAAAAATATTGTCATCTAACCATGTTACTTGCAGCTGAAGCAATCATCAGCCAATTAGGTCAAAATCAGTCAAAGTTAGTCATTGCAGTGGATGGTGGCCATTCTTCAAGAATTTGGGCACCATGATCAATAATCAAGAGTTCATATATGTTGTGATATCATTTGGAATCAAGATCTCAAGGAATTAGGGTTTGGAATTCATCAGAAGTGGTTCAATCAAGCAAAACCCTAGAAAAGTCAAACTTGGTCAACTGTGGATTTAATCAGTGATTTGATGGTGGGAATTGGTTTGAGGGAGCTCATTCATGTCCATATAGGCCTCATATATCATGTCAAACATCATCATGGAAGAATTTGAAGTCAAACAGAAAATTTCCAAAAATAGAAACTTGACCTGTAATTTTAACTGCCAAAAATGGAAACTTCTTGATCCAAAACTTACATCATGATACAAGCTTCAAATGAATTTTTGCCCAACATGAAAGTTGAATATCTTGTTCTCCCATTTCCAAAAAGTCCAAGAACACTCAATTCCCATGAATGGTTGGCAAGTTATGATCAATTCATTTTCAAATATTTTTGAACTTCAAAAGGCCATATCTCTCAAACCATTTGGCCAAATTGGGTGGGGTTTTTTCCTACAAGTCACATTTGATCTCCTCTTTCCAAAAATGTAACCCTCATGCACCAAAACATCACCAATCAAAATGGCCTTTTTGGACTTGCATGAATTGATTTCAAGTGTGGTGCAAAAGTGAAATTTTGAATTAACCATTTTTAATCCATTTTGCCATTTGAATAAGTTCTGAATTGACATTTGAAACATGTTGGAAGGCCCATTTTCGCAGCCAGCTCATGCACATGCACCATTTGAGTGGAATTTGATAATTAGCAAAACACACTTCATTAAGCCAACTTTGGATTACCACTCAATTAATCAACTAACACAAACACTAATCACCACATATATACCTCACATTCTCTTTCTGAAACAACCCTAGCGAGTAGCAGCCATTATCCAAAACAGAAAACTCATTCTCTCAAAAAAACTCTCAATTTCTTCATTTTGATTTTTCGACCAAAAACTCAAAGGAGCAAGATTCTTGTTTGGTTGCTTCATCATCCAACATCTTTTTGGAAGCCATTTGGAGCTCTGTTTCCCAGCTGTAACACCATTTTCATCAGCTACTACTTCAATACTCATCCATGGCAAATCACGACTTGAGCTGGAATCAACATGGCTGAGCTTAAAACCTTCCTCCATTCACCTCCTGGAAGCTGTAAGAGCATCTGTTTCGAGCCAAAACAGCCAAATAACAACTGCATCATCACTGTGCTCTGAATTTGGTAAGAATTCGATTCTCTTGTTTCTCAAAACCATGACATGCTTCTTATAGATCTCACTTGGCTGGTCATTTTAAGCTTTGAACCATTGAAATTGGTTGAGTATTTGCAAAGTTATGTTGACATGAAATTTCACATATGAATATGTTCTTGCTCGATTCATGTTGTTTGAGATGATTTAGTGAAATCTATGGCTGGATTATGTATGTATGATGCTTGCTGGTTACAATGATATGTGTGATTTCATTTTCTGGGCACATTTGTTTTTCACGATTTGATGAAGAGGATGATACACCACTGTACACTAAACCCTAGTTCATGGCTGCCCAGAATTCTCACGTATTGCATGGTTACACTGTTACATCACGCACTGGCCAATCACGTTATTTTGTTCTGCTTCCTTACATGCACCGTTTCACTTAATTGTCCCCAGAATTACCACATTGCCATCGGTCCCATTTATTTAAATTAAATCATATTATTTGTTCAATACTTATTTCATTTTGATTCAACAACTTACAAAAATCATGGAGCTCTCAATTTTAATCCAAAACTCATGGGATTTTTTGCATCATGTTCATCACAACCTCTACTTATTTATCATATTTTTTCCAGAATTTTTGCATGGTCGAAGTTTATTTGGTATTAAGGTTTTGCACATGTGACAATATTTTGTACCTTTTACCAAAACCTTTGTGAAATGATGATGCATTATCCAATGGCCCTGAAATTTTTTATGCACAAACTAGACACATCCATGGTGATTTTGGTGTAGAGTTTATGAATTTCTCATTTCTGGTCTTTGAGTTATGATTTTTTGAAGTAGGGTGTGACAATTTGTGTCACACCATTGATGTGCAACTTGTTGATTTTCATAGCCATGCCTATTGACCTCAAAATGGATTGAATTTTTGCATGATTGAGCTTGAGTATGTCTAGTTTATATGTGATTTTTTGTGGATTTGTTTATGGCATTTTCCATTTGATTGAGATTTTTGTCCCCTGTTTGATCAAATGTTGACTTGTGTGATACATGTTCCCATTTCATTTGTGAAATTCTCATACTTTATTGGATGAACATGAAATTTGGTATGTGATTACTAGACATCTTAAGCTTTGCTATGGTGTTGATCCCATTCATTTCTTATATGTTATCACTGATTTATGAATTTTTGAAGTTGATGCATGTTTGGTTGACTTCTTTGAGCATGCTTGAAATTGTTTTGACTTTCTGATTTTCATTGACTATCTTCCCATGATCCAAATGAGCTGAAATTTTATATGCATGTCATGTTATGGATTATGATTGATCATGATTTATTTGATGATTTTTGGAATTGTTTATGATTGGTTTTGAGTTAAGTCTTGCTGTTGACTTCTATGAGCTTTCATTTGCCATGCTTTGACTTCTTTTGCTTATGAAATGATGATGATGCATGATATGAACATGAAACCAATTGAGTTTGCTTCTTAAATGTTTAAACTTGATTTTGATTGGATATCACTTGCTGTTTTGACTTTCTCATTCTCTTTTGACCCTAGGCTTGTCCTAGTAGTCTTATTGCTTATGATTGAGTTCATGTTTTCAGGTTGAGAAGCAATTGTCTCAAAGAAACTTATACAAGTTGATTGAGTTTATTTGATTATCATGAGCTAACCTCTGTGTTTTGTAGGTTGCTTGGCTCATATGCCTTGAGACTTGTGCATTGCACATTTGTCTGTTTGTTTTGACTGTTGATTCCTACCTCCTTTTGCTTTAACTTTTGAACTGTGTACTGATTCTGTTTGACTATTTCAGGTACCATTAGTTGCTTAGTTCTTTGAAATTGCTTTGCTTTGCTATTTAGCAAATTTGCATTGAGGTATAATCCCTTTTCTTCATGTAGTCTGGAAGACCTGGCCTATTATTTGGCCAGGCAACTGTCTGAAGTCCTCCTTAAGAGGCAATGCTTGTGTGTGTTTACATTTGTCCCAAGCAGGAAAAGTCCTTCAAATAAGGCAATTGGTAGAATCCAAGAGATAAGCAACCTATCTCCTACTATTCTGTGAGTCTTCTCCTTGCTCCCATTACATGGTTGTAGCATTGAGATCCAAGCCCAAGATCTATAGAGTCTTATCTGTGGAGAGAGTTCCTACTTTCTGAACTCCCACATCTTCTGATATTCAATGCTCTCCCTGATCAGGGATAAGAGCAATGAGGCACACCCCTCATATCCTTTCATCTGCTTCACCTTAGCCCCTCAATGGCAAGGTTAAGAGCACCATTGACCCTATTCCTGTTGGCTTCAATGCCTAACCCTTTTGTATGAGCCTCCTTGTTTGGTTATAGTGTGTGCTGAATGCTTTGATTGATTGCTTATCTTCATATGCACATGTTTGCTTGTATGCTCTATGCATTTATCATCATTAATTTCTCATTATTGCATGATTCATCTCATTTGTCTTTGTGACATCATATCTTTGTTGTTTACCCATTGAGGACAATTATAAGACCATTCATTGGCCATTGTTCCTATGATATGGAAGTGAGTTGTAAGACCATTTCATTGGCCACTCATCTCTTTGCTTGATACATTTGTCTGTTGTATGTGAGGATGCAATTATAAGTCCCTGTGATGTGGCATTTGTATTCCTAGGACCATACTGTGGAGGTTAGAGTAAGCCCAGATAAATTGGCATCTGACATCCATGTTTTGCTTCTATTTGTTTATGTGAGGATGCAATTATAAGTCCCTGTAAGTTGGCATTTGCTTTCCTATGATCATAAGTTGCTTTGTTTGATTCTATGTGAGGATACAATTGTAAGTCCGTGTAATTTGGCATTTGTATTCCTATGATAATGTGTTGGAGATTGGTATAAGTCCAGATAGACTGGCATCCGGTATCCGCTTTCATTTTCTTTGTTGAGGAGATTAGTATAAGTCCATTGAGTGGCCTCTGATATCCATTTCTGTTTTAGGAGACTGGTGTAAATCCATCTATTGGTATCCGGTATCCGCTTTTTGTTTGTGAGATTGGAGTAAGACCATTGAGTGGCATCCGGTATCATTTGTTTGTTTATTTTATTATTGCTTATTGCCCATTCCAAAGGACACACTTGAATCATCTTCTATATGATTTCAAGAGGTGAACCTTCTAAGAAGTTTTACAATCCATTTCCATCCATTCATCCCCATTGTGTCCTAAACCTTTTCACACATTACTTTCAAACTTGAGATAGATATTGTGCAAACATCTTCATGCTTTTCAAATTAAAAACTTGGACCCAAGTCCTTGACTTTTTTTCAAAATCCATTTCATAATACTTCTTTGAATTAATCTTAATCATACTTTGACTCCTTTTGTGAATACTCATAATCAATTAACTTCACCCATTCAAGTGTTTTGGCTTTGTCCATTGTTAATCTTTTCATACATGAGCTATAGGTTTGATTTATCTTAGTTGGTTGATGTCAATCTCACCTATTTGTCCTTAGTTGATTGAATTGTAAGTCTTCCTTGCTTATTATAGGGTTAACCCCTCACTAGCAAATTGAAGCTGTTCTCACATGGTGGACCTGTTGTTTGTATAAGGTTGAGTTTTCTCCTGTGGATAACGTAAGACCTTAGGGCTTCTGTTTAAAATTGAATCCACTAACTTTTGGAAGTTTTTAGCCGAACTACGGCGTTTTGATCCTTACCTTTGATGGAAGGTACGTAGGCAACGGGTTCATCCGTTCAAACCCAATAAAATTGTATATTCTTTTCTCATCATCCCAATCATGTTTGCACAATATTTATGTCATAACAAATAACAATTTTATACAACAAGTGTGAAAAGGGTTCCCTAGGAGTACCTAGGACGTGATGGGTGCCTAACACCTTCCCATTGCGTAATTTACCCCTTACCCAGACTCTCTGATCTTTTTATTAGTTTTCTACGCGTAAAACTTCTTAGGCTTTTGTTCGCTTTTTAGCCAGTCCTTTGGATAAATAAAAGTGCGGTGGCGACTCGAAAATATTTGTATCTCTTGCTTATGATTTAACCGATAGATCATATAGCGACGAATACACCGCTACAAGTCTAACTGGAGCTTCTCGTGAATGGTATTCTCATTTGTCTCGTACTACCATCAAGAGCTGGAAAGACTTGGCAGAGGCTTTTGTCAAGCAATATCAATACAACTTGGACATGGCTCCAAATCGGACCTTGTTGCAAGGAATGTCTCAGACTGCCAAGGAAACCTTTAGAGAATATGCTCAACGTTGGAGACAGATTGCTGCATCCGTCCAACCCCCTATGTCTGAAAAAGAGTTGGCGGACATGTTCATGAACACTCTTCAAGGCAATTATATCGAGAGATTGGCTGCTTGCCCGTCAATCAGCTTTGCAGAGATAGTGATTGCTGGAGAAAGGATCGAGAGTCTGTTGAAGATGGGCCGAATTTAAGACAACAGTGCTTCCAACTCATCAGTTCCCAAGAAACCGTTTGCTGGTAACGGTCAGCGAAGAAGAGAAGGTGAGACGAGCGTTGTATATGCCGACAAAGGCAGGGGCAGAGGACGCCCTAATTATTATCAAGATCAAGTGGCCGCAGTCACTATTCCAACACCTGTTCCTCAACCGCAATATCATCCGCAACAGCAACCCAGGTACAACAATCAACAACAAGGAGGTAATCCGGGTCAGCAGAGACACTATCAACAACGTCCAAGGCAGGCGGACCGGGTCATTGAGCCAATCCCAATGCCTTATTATGTATTACTTCCCAAGCTGATTGACATGAATCTGGTTACGTTGAGAACTCTGGCCCCACCGGTCGATCTCAACAATCTGCCTAGAGGTTATGATGTCCACGCCAGATGTGCTTTTCACTCCAACGCACCTGGCCATACTACAGATAATTGCAAGGCTCTCCAGCTAAAGGTACAAGATTTGAGAGATGCCCAGGCCATCAATTTTTCTCCGGTGCCTAATGTTATCCAAAACCCGATGCCGGCTCACGGCGGCAGAGGATTAATGCTGTTGATAGTGGGGAAACTTTGAATTTGGTTTCTGATGTGACTAAAGTGAAGACTTCGCTATCGGTGGTCAAAGACCGACTCTTGAAAGGAAGGATTTTCCAGGGCTGTGGGGAAGAGTGCAGAAATTGTCAAGACGCCGAGAACGGATGTGATAGTTTGAGAAGGGGTATTCAGCAACTGATAGATGAAGGTTGTCTTCAGTTCGATCAGACTCGTCCAGTGAAGAATGATGTGTTGACAATAACGTTTTCTTTCACTCCTGAAGAAATATATGTTCCCGAGAGACCCGCTCCGACAACAATATATTTCCCAGAAAGTCCAGCACCAATTTACTCTGACAACCCTCAACCGACTTTGATTGGTCCGGTCACCATCATGGTACTAGGACCTTTTCCGTATGAGAAAGACAATGCTATCCCGTGGCACTATGGGGCTGATATCTACTACCAGGGGCAGAAAGTTAACGAAGAAGACTTTGACATTGGTAACTCCGCTGTAGACAATATTGGAGGAATTGGTGGCTTCACTAGCAGTGGGCGCCTATTTGCACCATCTACATTGCGCACGAATACTGAAGCTGATGTGGCTGCCAAGGCTAAAGGAAAACAGGTAGCCACCGAAGAGGTTACTACTGAAGAAGCTCCTCCTAAGACCACATTCGAGAAGGAAGTGGACGAGTTTATGAGGATTATCAAGAAAAGTGACTACAAGGTAGTCGACCAGCTAAATCAGACACCCTCAAAGATCTCCATTCTCTCATTATTGATGTGCTCTGAGGCACACAGAACAACCTTGTTGAAAGTACTGAATATGGCCTATGTTCCACCAGAGATAACTGTTAACCAGCTGGAGTCGGTAGTTTCAAATGTAAACGCTAGCCATGGGCTAAGTTTCACCGATTATGACCTGACATCTGAGGGTAGGAATCACAACAAAGCTTTGCATATCACAATGGAATGCAAAGGGACAGTGCTTTCCCATGTTTTGGTTGATACAGGCTCTTCTCTGAATGTTCTTCCAAAGAAAGCCTTAATGAAGTTGGATTGCGATGGCATCATCCTGAGGCCAAGTAATTTAGTTGTGAGGGCTTTTGATGGCTCTAAGAGATCTGTCTTTGGTGAAGTCGAGTTGCCAGTTAAGATTGGACCGCAGGTTTTCAAGAGCACCTTTTATGTGATGGATATCCAGCCTGCCTATAGCTGTCTGCTAGGCCGTCCCTGGATTCATGCTTCCGGTGCTATTACTCTTACTCTCCACCAGAAGCTCAAATATGAACTAGAAGGCCAGGTCGTCACTGTCTGTGGTGAAGAGGATATTTTTGTTAGCCACCTGTCTACATTTAAGTATGTGAAGATGGATGGCGAGATGCATGAGATGCCATGTCAGGGCTTTGAAGCCATAAACATCAAGGAGGTCGCGCCCGAAACTGTCTTTTCACCTGAGTCTGAGAAGGTTAAGACTTCTATCTCTTCATACAAGCAAGCTGTTGAAGTGGTTAAGGCTGGTAATGCCCAAGGCTGGGGCAAATTTGTGGAGCCAATCATAAAAGAAGACAAGTTTGGATTGGGGTATACTCCGGGGTCTCAGAAGAATGAAGTCGGTACTTTCTCCAGCGGGGGTTTGGTTTCTTCCCACACCGTCAATGCTGCAGATGAAGACAAGGCTGACAGCGACTGTGACTTAGATAGCTGGATTCGCCCGTGTGTCCCAGGAGAAAAGCTCGACAATTGGTCGTCTGAAAAAGTCGTCTGGTTTACTCTACTGAAGGAGTAATTTTTATTGTTTTCCTTTTATCACATGCATAACAAAGTCTTACACTTTGACCAAGGTGTAATGACTCACCTGTAGGGCCATCCATTTAGTTACATTTCGCAATTATTTTCATCATCAATAAAGGATAGCTTTTGCAAACAATTTTGTGTTCTCTTTCTTTCAATTATTTTTACTTTTACAAAAACGGCAATGTTTCTTTTTCATGTTTCTTTTTCGTTTTTCTTTCCAAAAAACACCTCGTAAAACTGATCACCCGGATCTCACTGCTAACGACACTGCTATGGCCAAGTATGACTTCGACAATCCTATCTATCAAGCCGAAGAAGGGGTTGAGGAAGTTTGTGAATTGCCTGAAGAGTTAGCCAGGTTGTTGAAACAGGAGGACCGAGCTATTACACCTTATCAGGAGGTGATTGAGACCGTCAACATTGGTACTGAAGACGACAAGAAAGAAATCAAGATCGGGGCCAGTCTACAGGCCGAGGTGAAAGAACGATTGATCAGTCCTATCAAGATATGCCAGGTTTCAAGAAATGCCTGCACCTAAAACAGAAAGAGAGGTTTGTGGCTTCCTGGGCAGATTGAACTACATTTCAAGGTTCATATCTAATCTTACAGCCACATGCGAGCCATTGTTCAAAATACTGAGAAAAGAGCAAGAGGTCAGTTGGAATGATGATTGTCAGAAAGCCTTTGAAAGAATAAAAGAGTATTTGCAGGAGCCCCGATTCTAATGCCTCCTGTAGAGGGAAAACCGTTGATCATGTACTTAACTATGTTAGAAAGGTCAATGGGTTGTGTGCTCGGTCAGCATGACGAGTCAGGTCGAAAAGAGCATGCAACATACTACCTTAGCAAAAAGTTTACCGACTGTGAACAAAGATACTCACTGCTCGAGAAAACTTGATGCGCTTGGGCATGGGCTGCTCACCGACTAAGACAGTATATGTTGACTCACACGACTCTATTGATATCAAAGATGGATCAAGTCAAGTATATTTTTTGAAGAGCCAGCGTTTACCGGAAGGGTTGCTAGGTGGCAAATGATGCTGACAGAGTATGACATCCAATACACTTCACAAAAAGCCATCAAAGAAAGTTCTTGTCAGACTATCTTGCCGAGCAACCGATTGATGATTACCAACCTATGAGGTTCGACTTTCCTGATGAGGACATCATGTTTCTCAAATCGAAAGATTGCGAGGAACCACTCCCGGAGGAGGGGCCTGACCCTGAATCCAAATGGATTATGATGTTTGATGGGGCGGTCAACGTCAATGGTCGCGGAGTTGGTGCAGTGTTGATCACACTGGAGGGGGTTCATATGCCATTTTGTGCCAGAATAACTTTTCCCTGCACCAACAATGAAGTCGGACGAAGTAGAATGGGTCCGTTCTCAATACAATAAGCTAAGCCTAGTTGAGGAAAAGAGACTAGCAGCTATATGCCATGGCCAGATATACCAGAGACAGACGAAGAGAGCGTTTGATCAGAAAGTGCGCCCTCAGGAGTATCGAGTCAGTGAATTGGTACTCAAAAGAATTCTTCCTCCCAACACAGATCACAGGGGCAAATGGACACCGAACAACGAGGGTCCATACGTGGTTAAAAGAGTTTTCTCTGGCGGAGCTCTGATGCTAACAACCATGGATGGCGAAGACTTCCCGTCCCCTGTCAACTCAGACGCAGTTAAAAATACTTCGCATAAATTGACCCGCTGGACAAGTAAAAAGAATAGTCCAGGAAAAAAAGGGGCATCCCGACGAACCAAAAAAAAGAATGAAGAGGTTCGGGCAAAAATTAGGGATATAAAAATAAAAAATGTACACCCGGTGAGTCGAAAACCCTAAAGGGCGGCTCAGGCAAAAAAGGGTATCCCGGTGGATTGAAAACCCAAAAGGGCGGTCCATGCAAAAGTTAGGGAATAAGCGAATGACTGCAACCTGAATTCACCTGTGTTATATCACCATTTCATTCAACCCGGCAATCTTCGAAGGTTAAAGATCGTCTAACCATCCACTTCAGAAAGCAAGATGAGCAAAGCGTCTTGAGGACATACGAGCCATAGCAGAGTCGAAACTCAGTGGGACCCCGTTTCCACATTGCCATTAGGATAATTTCTCTTGTTCAATTTATAGTGATCGCCTCTTTCCAAGGATCAGCTTCCTGATGTACTCGCCTATTCCTGGCACAAATTTGTCAACCAACAAAAGTCGAATAATTCAGTTAAAAAGCCTCTTTATTTTTCATTTATCAGTTTGTTTGCAAAAGATGTCTGAATTCTTGAGGAAACATATTGCATCTGAATATAATGGTGGTTTTTGCAGATGCTTTGCACAGGAAAACATTTAAAATTGCTTTGAATGTGCTTAATCCCGGATGGTGAATTCAAACCGAGTAATTCCCCGGGGCATACGTGTATTTTTGGTTACAGGTCACAGGAACCGGATGCCAAGTCATGAGTCCTCATCCCCAAGCGGTTGACAAAGTCTTTCCTCAGTAGAGCATGTTCCCCAGCAGAGTTGACAGTATCCAGACTGTCTATCCCCAGTAGAGTTGACAGTATCCAGACTGTATATCCCCAATGGAGTTGACAATGCCAGACTGTATCTTCCCAGCAACAGCGGAGTGGGTGCATACCCAACAGACAAGAGGGTGGTGTTCCCAGTGTTCATCTCGTCCCCAGCAGATTATTTTTTAACAGATTTGTTTTAATCCCCATCCTGAGGATGATCAGTAAGTTCATATCCCCAACAAGGGTAAATTCCTATGACATTTCCCCAGGAAGTGCTTTCCCCACAGACTCTCCTCACAGAGCCTCGCCGGACAAAGTTCCCTAAGTTGATACTTCCCCAGCAAGGTCAACTTTTCAAGCAGCCAATTTATTTTTGGTGGCTCATTGTTCCCGGCAGACGAATCATTCCCCACAGAGCATTCAAGGATTGATACAGCGATCCGTTCCCTACCGAAGCTTGCTTCCCCGAGCAGATTTCCTTTTTTGCACCATGCATAACATTTGCATTTGCATTTGCATTTGCATACATATCAAGCATAGACATAAGTTGATAAACAGGTTCTTCAAAGCAGACTGAAGAATTACTTTAAAACCAAAGTCATGAGATCCAGCCAGAGGATCAAGTGTGAGTGATCCAGCCTAAGGGTCATTTTGAAGATTCAGCCTGAGAATCGTGTTCCAGTGATCCAGCCTGAGGGTCATTTTGAAGATTCAGCCTGAGAATCGTTTTCCAGTGATCCAGCCTGAGGGTCATTTTTGAAGATTCAGCCTGAGAATCGTTTTCCCAAGAGTCAGCCTAAGGTTCGTTTTGAAGATTCAGCCAGAGAGTCGACTACGAGCGTTATTTCCCCAGCGAGCCGACTAGAGGAATAGATTGACAGCTCAACAGAAAATCAGCTTACAAGAGGATCCAGCCCGCGAATCACATTTAAAAAACAAAATCTAATCGAAGAGTCGTTATAACATGTTCTAGCCTGAAGAATATGTACGAAGCCCAAGAGTGGGATATTCTCGAAGCTGCATATCTAACATGAAGATTGGGCGCAGATTTCGAAAGAGAGTCAACCAGCGCATGCCTCAGATGCGAGATCCTGATGATGGGAATTTATCATCAAATCAATCCAGATCTAGCCAGAAGATCGAAGTCAGGTCTAGCCCGAAGACTGGAAATAGATTCAGCCAGAGAATCGAAACAATTCAAATCTAGCCAGAAGATCGAAGTAGATTCAGCCAGAGAATCAAAGAAAATAGATTCAGCCAGAGAATCGAAACAAAGAAGATCTAGCCAGAAGATCGAAGTTAGGTCTAGCCCGAACACCGGAAATAGATTCAGCCAGAGAATCGAAACAATTCAGATCTAGCCAGAAGATCGAAGTAGATTCAGCCAGAGAATCAAAGAAAATAGATTCAGCCAGAGAATCGAAACAAAGGAGATCTAGCCAGAAGATCGAAGAAGATCTAGCCAGAAGATTGAAACCATATCCAGCCCGAGGATCAAAATTAACATCCAACCAGATGACTAAATTGAGTATAGATTTAGCCAGAGGATCGAAACTCCAGATTAAGTCAGTAGACTGATTCAGATTCAGCCAGAGGATCGAAAGAGAAATAAACAGCGCAGTGTATTTCAGCATTTTTGTGGTGTTCTCGGAGCGCAAATTTTCGGTCTGTCTTTGGTATTCAATCACAGCTCACCCTGTTTGTCTGATAATCTGTTCGCTTTCATCCTGCTCGAGTTAGCTGATGACTGAATAGGGGCAGCTGTAACACCCCAAAATTTGCCCTCCTTATTCACGCATTCATTTTTAGGTCATTTAACATTAGATACATTGCATTTCATCATGTCAATCGGGATTAGCTCCAAGAAGCTTGAACATCATCCAGGACACTTTGTGGGTTATATTTAGATGATCAGTCAACACAAGGGAAAGACTTGAGCTACTTTCAACAGGGGTCTATTCGTCAGTCAAAACGTTAATCTTGAAGGAGAAAAGGTTTGTTCATGAGCTGTCATGCTCGCTAGGCGAAGCCCACGTGTTTTGAAAAAAAAACGATTTTTTTTAAATAAATAAATAATTAAATAAATGAATAAATAAAAGGAAAAATCTCAAACTTGGACCTCTCTCAAAAGCCTACTAAGCTACCAATATTAGGCTATAAATACTAGAGTTTTCATTGAAACAAAACCCTGGACAAAACCTGGAGAGAAACCTAGATAGAGAGAGTGAGAATTAATCTGCAGCAACCTCCAAGCAACTCTGAAAGGTTCATTCTGACTCACACACTTTCAGCTCAAGCAAACCGTAACATTGGTTTGCAAATCCAGCCGTGCCATTTGATTTCAACCGATCTCTCCAACCAGGTTTGCCCTTATTCTCATTACCTTTGTGCTTTGAAGTTGAATACTCTGAATGTTTGAGGTATGATGGATGAATTTCATTAGGTTTTTTCCCACGAGTTCATAATTATGTATGAATGTATAAATAATGCCTTGAATACTTAATCATTTAATTTCGGAAGTGTATGCCACAGGGTTTGAGGTTTCTGAAACCATACTGTTATCCATGAAAAATCCAAAACCCGCAGGCGCTCGCTAGCACCTTCGCTAGGCGAGCACGCAGCGACGATTCGCCAAGCCTTCGCTAGGCGAGACAGTAGCGATTGCGACAATAGCATTTGCTTTTTTCTGTTTTGCTCTAATCTGACTTACGTTTGTCATAGCATGTTTTTTCCTAATCCTTATCGTGTTTCACTAACCCTTTTGTTGAGTTTTTGTGAAGGCTCACATGACTTTTGCAGGGATAGCTCGCTGGATATTCCACTTTGCTTGTGGGATACCATTTGGGAGATTTATTCTGATTGCCTTGTTGGCACGTTTACTTTATACGTGTTTGTTTTGTATGTGTTCGTATCCCCACAGGTAACACGGTTCCTTCGGCAAGGACTGCCTTTTTGCATGAGCATCCCTAACCCTACCAACTCATTGATTTTTCTTCTCCTAAGAACACGTTAACTCCTTCTACTACAGGCGAGTAAGTCTCCAAAGGTCGAGCATCCGGTAGATTGCGTAGTAACATCGTTCGTCCAAAACCCAATCCATAACCCCGTAGTTAGCCGAACTACGGCTTGCTCTGATTCTCATTCCAGATGAGATACGTAGGCATAAGACGCGATGTCTTAGCGAGCATAATTACCCTTAACCCCTAGGTAGCCGAGCTACGAAGACTCTAATTCTCATATTCAGATGAGATACGTATGCAGTGGATGCGACATCCGTGCGAGTCATTTTATTTTGACCCTTTTTTTTAGTAAATAACACATTAGATAAACCCACACCCTTTAGACAAGAACTACAAAAGTGGATCCCGTAGAGTACTACGGATGCGTAGAGGTGCTAATACCTTCCCTTCGCATAATCGACTCCCGAACCCAAGATTTGGTTGCGAGACCCTGTCTTGTCCTTTCTTTTTTCCAGGTTTACTTCGAGCGCTTCCTTTCCCTCCTTTGGGATAAATAACGCACGGTGGCGACTCTCCTGTCTTTCTTTGCCGATTGTTTTTTTTTCGCATTCCATTTTTCAGGTTGCGATAATTTGCCCAAAGCCTTAAGGTCTTTTGTTATCAAAGGGAGAAAACTCAACCTAAACCAACAATCCACCATGTGAGGAAGGCTTCAACATACTAGTGAGGGGTTAACCCTATAATAAGTATGGAAGACTTATAATCCAACCACTAAGGATAAGGTGAGGTTTACATCAACCACTATGATAACTCAAACCTATGGCTAATGTTTATGAAAAAAAGTTTTAACAAAAGGGGCCATTGGAACCATAAAATCAACTTGAAGTGAGTTGTATTTACATGTTTTATTTATTTACAAAATGATGTCAAAGTTGAATTAAGGTTTATTCACAATGAGTATAAAGGAAAAGATTTTGAAAAGTCAAATGCATATGGCCTAGGTTTCTAATTTTGAAATAAAGTCAAAGTTTGCACAAAAAGATTTTGGCTTGGGTTAGAGTGAGGAGAAGAAGAGAAGGGCTAGTACTAAAGCATACAAAAGATAAAGAGAGAAAATAAAACCCTTGGAGTTCCTTTTCTTGAAATCATAGAGATGACTCAAGATGCTCCTTTCCTTTGGACTTAGTAATCACACAAGCAATCAAACAAATTTGGATTCGAACTCCTAGGATCTCCATTTGGCTTGTCTCTCTTAACTTGGCTACTCATGACAATGGTACTTCTTACTATTTCAAGATGGAATCCCTATCACACAAGAGCAAACATCAAAAAGTTCACAACACAATAAGAGGAATGGACAAATAATGAGTTTAGATTAGGGGTCCTTTGAAGTCAACTTTGAGATTTAGCATTCTAAAGGCATGTGGCCTAGTTGCTCTTCAACAAGTTTAGCATTCTAAAGGCATGAGGCCTAGTTGCTCTTGAACTTCTTTAAGCATAGGTAAGTCCTAATTCTAAGTCCTTTCTCCTTTTTTTGCATTAGGTTCACACAAGAGAAAAGCAAAACCAACATATGACAACAATATGTTTATATACAATAATGAGATCAAATGAGCAAAAGGAAAATGGCATAAACATAGAATATGTGCTCAAGTGAGCAAAATGAAAAGCAATATGAATAAATGATCAAGAAAGTAAATTACATTAAAGTAAATTGCAAGAAATTAAATGCTTGAATAAAAGTTAGTAGTTAGTGAAGTTATGTTAGTTTGTCATAAGACAATTTAGCGCTACGTTAAGCAATAGTAAGTGGACTAATATAGTAGTCGCACCTATCTGAGGGCGGTCAATAAAACTATAGGCAAATAAACACAAGTTAGAGATCATGACTAGTAAGCCAAGCTCCTACAACTTGCCATGCCAAAAGAAAAGAGAAAAACCTTGTATGGACTTTAGGTTTTTTGCTTGACCAAGAAGCAACCTATCTTGGACACAAAGCAACTCACTTGATCTTGGATCAAGTTGAGTTTGATTTGGTTCAAAGTAGGTTAAACTTCTCATATGTCAAGACCAACCATAAGAAATTAACTCATTGGCCAAAATAAAAAGAAATGAGATGAAGATGAAATGGAATAGCAAGAACATTCAAAGGTCAAACATATTTGGTCAAAAGTGAATCAAATCATCATCAGCCAATGCTAAACAGAAGAGAAATGAAGATTAGAAGTTAACAAGTCAAACATATTTTTTTGGTATTTTTTTGAATTAAAATAAAATGTAAAATAAAATGGACAAAATATGGTCAAACCTCAAATTCAATTCAAATCAACTTAAACAAGTCCAATTAAATTCTCATAGGTCTAACATGGTCAAATAAGGTTTGACAAATTTTTTCAACATTTTTTGAAATCAGAAACTTTTTTAAACAATTAAAAACAATGAAAAATAACATAAATGAATTAAAATCTCAAATAAATCTCAAATCAATTAAGAAATTGACGAGACTATTTTTCTTTGGCTTATCATGATCCATATGTGTTAAGAAAATATTTTTGGATTTTTTCAGATATCAAAAAGTAATTAAAATGAATTAAAAACTATTAAAAACCAAATAATTCACAAAAAATATTAAATAAAGTCACAAAAATAATTAAAAATCAAAATATGAAACTAGATTTTTCAAGATTTTTTTTGCCATTGGTCTCATATTTTCGTGACTTTAGATAAAATATTTATGAATTTTTGAAAATAAAAGGAATTAATTAAATTAAAACAGAAATAAGAAAATAGCAAAAATGCGCCGCCATTGGATTTGTCTCATTAATTGATGTGGCATCATCACACGGCTCAGAGGCGCGGTCATACCATATGCCTTGGTCAAGCGCATCACACATTGTATTAAAATAAGTCAAACAAATGCAAGGCCACGATTAGAACATTTGAGAGAGATCCAAGGGCTCTGGTGATCCCACGTGGGGATGGTGGTGGAAACCACCATCTTCTCCGGCCAGGCAACTAATTCCAGCCACCACGCGCAGGGATTTCAACCTTAATGAAAATGAAAGACAATGGTATCAAAATGAAGCTAGGGTGATGTACATCACCCATGTAACCTTGGATATTCCTCAATGTTTCTATTTAGAGAGAAACCAGAGGTTGAAGATCATGGCGTTTGATCTGAAATTTCATGATTCATGAAATTAAGACCACCACTGGCCTGCCTCATGCTTGAGGACTTCAGAAAACAACACAAACTCAAGTAATTCATATTGTATAACAAGATCTAGATCAAAATAGTTTGATGATATACCTCTGAAATGCAGCTTTGAACAACACGATCTCTCCAAACTTTTGATCCAAATTTGATCTAAAGATGTAATAATGATGCAAGGCTAAGGAATTAAGACTTGAAGATCAACTAAGGATGTTGAAATTCAAGCTTGAAATTGAAAAATGAAAAATGAAATTCCTTTGAGTGAGGTTTGGTTTTGAATTCTGCAGCGTTTCAGATCTCCTTTAGGTTGAATTTTGAATGAGCAAGAGCCTTTATTTATAGCTGAACTTGATGCAATATTGTGATTTGCTCGTGTGCATGTGTAGAACCTCAAATTTGAACCCACCATTTTGTACATTCATTTTCATTTTAGGTTATTAACATTACATTGTCCACTGCATAGCATTGCATTGTCCATTGCCCAAGTGCAAGTCATCAGTCAAGGCTGGTCAGGAGATCCAGTTGTGCAAGCAAGCAAGTGCTTTTCCTATTGAAGCAAAGCCTTAGGGTTGGTTCAATGAGTTCATGTGACCTAGGGATCATTTTGAAGTGGTTTGACCAAAGATTGGATGTTCAGAAGTCATCAGTCAAGATGCAATTCATCTGAAACCCTAGAAAGTCAACCAAAGTCAACTGTGCATTCAACCATGGATTTGAAGGTGGGAGATGGTTAGAGAGGCCTCATTCATGTCCATACAAGTCTCATTTGACATTTCAAACATCAACATTGAAGAATTTGAGGTCAGATGAAAAGTTTCCAAAAATAGTAAGTGACTTGTAATTTCAAATTGCCAAAAATGGAAAGGTTTTCTCCTCAAGATTACTTGTCCAAGCAAGCTTTAAATGAAATTATGTCCAACATGATAGTTGAAGATCTTGCTCTCACCTTTCCAAAAAGTCCAAGAACATGAATTTATCATGTGTGGTTGAAACGTTATGGATCAATCTTTGCCAAGAAAATTTGACTTTCAAAAGGGGATAACTTTCACACCACAAGTCCAATTGAAGTGGGATTTTTTGCAACATTCTTGGTTTAACATGAGCTATCCAAATCATGCATTACATTTAACCAATTCTCATCACAAAAATATTGGATTTTTCACTTGAATTTCATTTGAATTTGGAGGAAAAATTGCAATTTGAAAAATAAGCATTGTCCATGCATTCCAACATTGGCATTTGGCTAAAAATGATATTTCAAGGTGAATTAACACATGAACTCGTGTACTGTAGCAATCATTCCATGCACATAAGGTGAATTGGCCAAATTTGCATAACACCTTCATTTCACTAATTACTATTGCATTTGGCTAATTGTGATTAGGAGAATCATTAGTGCATCATATATAAGGATAATCAAAATAGAATTCCTGGTTAACACATCAAAATCTCAGATCTAGATCCATTTTGCATTTTTTCACAAACTTTTTCTCTCAACTTTTCTGCAAAACTTTGCACAAACCATGCATTGTTCTTCATTGATTCATCATCCACAAGTGTAATTGAAGTCTTTGGAAGCAAGATCCATGAGCTGTCATCGAGATTTGGAACTGTTGAAGCATGAGCTCATCAATGGCAATTGAATATTCCAGCTAGGTCGTGCATGTTCAACGCTCAAACCTTCATCCATTCATTCATCCAAGAGTTGAAGAACACCTGTTTCTACCTTGCAAGGCTTGAAAGTCACGAATCCACTTCTGCACTTCAATTCAGGTCAGAAATCGAATCTCACAATTCATGCAATTATCATATGCTTTCGGTAGATCTTTGATTGTAGAGTAATCTGAGCTTTGTAGCATTGAATTTCATCAAGAAACAAGAAAGTTATTGTGAATCTAAGTTTGATGCATGGATGTTCTTGTGCTCGAATCTTTAAATGTAATTTGAATTAGAGAAATCCAAGCATAGCATGTTGTTGTACATTGAAAGATGAACACGATGGTATAACTTTTGTTAATTTCTGTGACAAAATGTTCTTGAGCCTGGAAATGATGAAGAACGCGTATGAACATTGCATGAACCCTAGTTTTTTTCTCCAGGAGCGTGTTTGATCTTTCAGTGTATGTTTTGCATGCGATTCCGTGTTTGTGTGCATGTACTGGTACAGCGTGTCCCTGGCGTGGCATTTCGATTGGCTAAGATTGATTCTCCTTGCCACCTCACATTAGTGAAACGGTGCGTTTCACATGAAACGCGCCTTGTTTCAAATCGCAACGTAGATCGATTCCTGGCTCCAGCAAATTCAATTAGGCCATGTGCATTTTATTTCATCCATGTTCATGCTAGTTCTTCACATGCTTTTTAATTTTTTCTCCATTTTAAAAATTCATAACTCATTGATGGATTGTCCAAATGAGATGAGGTTTTTTTCACTTTGTTCCTTGCCATGTCTACTATTTTTTGATGATTTTTCCAGAAATTGTGCACGCATGGATTTTTATTTTGGCTAGGGATTGTGTGTACATATGTTTTCTTGACACGCTTTGCCATTTTGATTGTGAAATGATGAGATTTTATCCAACACTCTTGAAATTTTGCATGCTTAAAATAAACACTTGGATGGTCATTTTGGTATAGAGTTTGCATTTTACCTATTCATGGTTGATGAGATATGATCTGTTGAATGTAGGTGTGACAATGTGTGTCACACCATTGCTTGCTTGACTTGAGGATTTTATTTGCCATGCCAATTCAATGCCAATTGATGTGAATTTTTGCATGATGCTACTTCTGGATGTTAGGTTTGATCATGAATTTTTGTAGAATTTTTGAATGCATTTCCAATTTGTTTGAGATTTTCTTTTCTGATTGGTCATGTTTGGACCTTTGATGAGTGTTGAACTTAGGTGATTTGTGAAATACTTGATGTTTATCCTATGAGCTTGAAATTTTTCACATTGATTCTAGACACTTTGAAGTTTGCTATGGCTTTGGTTTGAATCATTTATCATGTGTGGATTCTGTTTTATGCTTGTTGTGAAGTTGATGTATGAAATGGTGGTTCCTTTGAGCTTGTTTTGCCTTGCCTTGCCTTAGGGAATTTATTTTCCATGCTTCCACTTGTCCAAATGACTTGATTTTTGGTATGATGATCATGTGATGAATGGTGTTTAGCCATGATTTTTCTTGAGATTTATTGAATCATTTTTGGGTTGAGGTGCATTGATTCATTCTGTTTGCTTCTATGAGCTTTGAACTTGCATGCTTTACCATGATTGCTTTGTGAAATGAAATTGGTTGATGATATGGACATGAGACCACTTGGACATTGTTCTTATTTGATTAAGCTTGATGCATGCCAATTTTCATGTTCTGTTTTGAATTATTTCTCTCTCTTTGACCCTAGGCCTTGTCCTAGTGGTTAGTGCTTATGTTTGAGTTGTGTTTTCAGGACAAGAAGCATATGGCCTTGAGGAGTTTGATTCATTTCCTCATTTGGATTGATGTTTGATTGATATTGATTAACATTAAGTTGTTTTGCAGGTGGATTAGCTCCTTTGAGTTGAGCTTGTGCTTTGCTTTGATGCATTGCTTGTTGTCTGTTTGTACAGTTAACTGTTTACCATTAGTTTGTCTGTTTGACTGTTTGAGTTGAATACTAACTGAGCTAGATTGTTTTCAGGTACATTAGTTGCTATAGTTCTTTTGAACTTGCTTTTGCTGTTGCTTGGTTGCTTAACCAATTGAGGTAGAATTCTTTGACTTCATGTAGTCTAGAAGACCTGGCCTGTTACTTGGTCAGGCACCTGTCTGAAGTCTTCCTTAAGAGGAAATGCTTGTGTATGTTTATATTTGTGCCAAGCAGGAAAAGTCCTTTGATAAGGCAATTGGCAGATACAAGAGATGTGCAATCTATCTCCTGCTATTCAGTTGAGTCATCCCTTTGCTCACACAACTGGTGTTGATGCATTATGGATATTAACCCAAGATCTATGTTGAGTCAGTCATAAGTGTAGAAGGGTTCTAACTTTCTGAACCCACACTTTCATCTGTCTAAAAGCTCTCCCAGGCCAGGGATAAGAGCTGTGAGGCACACCCCTCACCTCTTATTTCATCTGCTTCACCCTAACTCTCAATGTTAGGGTTAAGAGCTAACATCACCCGATTACAGTTGGCTAGTGTTTCACAGCCTAACCCTTGTGTGAGCCCACTTTGCTTGTATATAGTGTGTGCTATTCGTGTTTGTTTGCTTTGCTTTGCCTGTGCTGATTAGGATAGCTTGCTCCCTGTGCAAGTTAGATAGCAACCTTAACTTAGGGATGATATGCATGATAACATCTAGGCTCGAGTCGTAGTCTCCCTAGTTGTGTCTCCCTTTGTATCTGGTTAGGCTAGTCCTTTGTCCCTGCGTAGGGGAACTACGTCGCCCTGATCCTCATACCAGATGAGGTACGTAGGCAGGAGATGAGCTGATCTCTCCGGGCGCCCTTTTTGTTTTGTTTTGTGTGTGTTAGGAGATAGATGTAAGCCCAACGATTGGCATTCCGTATCCTTTTGTTGTGTGCTTGGAGTCCGATGTAAGTCCAGCGATTGGCATTTGGTTTCCAGTGTGCGTGTGTTTGGTTCGGAGTCTGATGTAAGTCCAGCGATTGGCATTCAGTTTCCATGTTTGCCTGTTTTGTGTGGAGTTTGACGTAAGTCCAGCAATTGGCAGTCGATTTCCCGTGTTGTTCTGTTTGGCGTGCGTTAGCCGAGCTACGAGTGCACTGATTCTTCTTAGTCCGAGAAGATACGTATGCATAGGATGCGACATCCTAGCGAGCACGTTTTCCCCCTAGTCTGAACTACGTCGACTCTGATGTATATGCCTGATAGACTACGTAGGCCCAGGATGCGATATCCTGCCGAGTTTAGTTTCGTTTGTTTTTCTGTGTCTCTTTCAGCCAGTGTTTGATGTTTGAGCAGTGTTTTAGCAACCATATTCCTTCCTTTTGTGCGTGGATCCCGTCGAGTACGACGGATGCGTAGGGGTGCTAATACCTTCCCTTCGCATAACTGACTCCCGATCCCATTCTCTTTGGTCGCGAGACCATGTCTTTTCCAGGTTTACTTCGAGCGTTTCCTTTCCCTCTTTTGGGATAAATAACGCACGGTGGCGGCTCTGTTGTTTCGTTTTCCCGCCGGTTTTTCGCGTAATGCGACAGCATGAAACTTGGACCTTCCATGCATGGGCCTGTACAGGCGCTTGCAAAGCCCAAAAATGAATGGAAATGCATGCTGAAGTCATAATGAGTTGAATTGGACGTGCAATTGGCCTGGTATTTGCTTGCACATGAAGTTATGAAGTGAAATGCCAAAATGCACATAGACATGTATCTCTTCGAAACTCCCACATGGAAAATACAAAAATGGTCATGTGAGTAATGGTTGGAAATCTCTTGACATAAGGAACAAAAGTCATGTTGGGCAAAAATCCATTTGGAGTTTTGAAATTTATGAAAACTGGCTGTGAAGTTTAGGGTACAAAACATGTCTAGGTTCCCTTTGAATTTTTTTGCCAAAACCAAGCAACTTCGAGACCTTTTGTTTTAATGATGCAAGCCTCAAATGGAAAAACCTCAAATTTCAAAGTTGTAGATCTTTTCAAGATGATCAATTTAGACTCAAATTTTACATCATTTGGGTTTTTGATGAGAAAGTTATGGGCACTTGAAGTTGGACATTTTTCAACTTCAATGATTTTGCTCCAAAGTGACCTTTATTGTTTTGCATTATCACATGTACTTCTTTTAGGATTATGAAATTTTGTTCAAAATAACATTTTAAGTAGACATCTTAAGCTTTCCAATGCAATTTATCACACCTCAAAATCATAAAAATTAAGGAAGTTAGGCCCTTGGGAAGTTGACCCATATTTAGGGTTTCAATAAAAATGACCTATAATGTTTTGAAATGAACATGAAAGTTGTTAATATGGTTCTTAAGAACATTTTTTCTCTTGGGGTCATCTTCATTTGACAAACACATCAAAAGTTGCATCTCAGTGATTCTCAGTTTAGTCAGATGACTTGACTGGTCAACTTCTCAAGGCCAAACTTCAAATCTTAATGAATGAAAGATTGAGGATACTCACATAGGTTCATATATGCATAAAATAATGAATTAAAGAACTTCCCTTGATTAAATTTGATCATAGGTTGAGGTTTCTTCATGAGCAAGGCACAATCAATGCACAGTTGAATTAGGGTTTCCTTGGGAAACAATCCTTAAGCCCTTTGGGTTATCTTGATCAAATTGACAAATTGAGATACTTGGGAGACATATATGATGATTAGGAGCTTTGTGGACCATTTTCATGCTTGTTCTCATCCTCATCTAGCCACTTCATTGAGCTTAGGAGCCTCCTAGGAGCATTGTGAGCACATGGTCACTTGAGCTTCAAAATAAAAAGAGTTAGTAAAAAATAAGAAAATAAATAATATACAATACAAGCATGCTTGGTGGTCTCAAACCACTCACACAAGTTCCACCCCTAGGGTAAAGGAGCCACACATGCTATGATCCTTGAGGCAATGCAATGAGCAAATGATATGATGCCATGAGGGATCTTAGGGTCAAAATTAGGGTCTTACACTGAGAAGAGAGTTGGGGAACCTATGTCCTTGTTGAAAGATGCTCAGAATATTGTTGAAGAAGGTGCTGTTGATCGGTGGGGGCGCATGGTAGAGGTCTCCGACAACAATGTCAGAACCAGTTTGGGGTTCTAGAAAGGCTCATCAGCTGGTAGATCTGAAGATATGCAACTCAACTTCTGTAGCAGAGGGTTCATTCATGGCAATGAACAAAACTTAGCTGATGTGCTAGAGGATAGCGAAGAGGATGACTGCACCAACTTTGTAACGCATGGAAAGACATGCAGCAATTGGACTGCCGTTGATATTCCTATTATTTTGCATCGATCTAAGTAATTTCTTTTATATTTTAAAATCCTTCTCCTATGCCTAAGGGAGAACTGAATATTGTTTGGGCATTTTAAATTGATCATCAATAAAATTAATTCTATTCATCCACATCTTTGATGTTTATTTTTACTTTTTGCTTTATTCTGAAAATGGCAATCACAAAAAACATAAATAAAAAATATAATTGTCCATCTGCATAATATTTGGTCACAAATGCACTTCTCTAAAATCGAAATATCAATTCATTATGCAGGTTGGTTCCTAACCCCATTAAATACAAAGATCCTTCTCCTTCTCCAAATTTTGAATTCCCTGTGTTTGAGGTCGAGGAGGAAAGTGATGTAGAAGTGAGTGATGAATTATCTCATCTTCTTGAGTAAGATGAGAAGATTATTCATCTGTTTGAATAGCAGATTGAGCTAGTCAACTTGGGTTCCGAAGATGATGTGAAGGAAGTCAAGATTGGGTCTCAACTGTGTCCAGATGCTAAGAAGGGGTTGATTGATCTTCTTCGAGAATATTCAGATGTGTTTGCTTGGTCCTATCAAGACATGCCTGGGTTGGATTCTGAGATTGTGGAACATAGATTGCCGTTGAAGCCAGAATGCCCGCCAGTCAAGCAGAAGTTGAGAAGAACGCATCTCGATATGGCTGTGAAGATCAAAGAGGAAGTGCAGAAGCAGATTGATGCCGGTTTCCTTGTGACTGCTGAGTATCCGCAATGGGTGGCCAATATTGTTCCTATTTCGAAGAAAGATAGAAAAGTCCGCATGTGTGTTGATTATAGAGATTTGAATAAAGCCAGTCCGAAATATGATTTCCCTCTGCCACACATTGATATGTTGGTAGATAGTACTGCTAAATTCAAAGTCTTTTCGTTTATGGATGGATTTTCCGGATATAATCAGATCAAAATGGCACCCGAAGATATGGAGAAGACCACATTCATTACACCCTGGGGAACATTTGGTTATAGAGTGATGCGTTTCGGTCTAAAGAATGTTGGTGCAACTTACCAGAGAGCAATGACTACTCTTTTTCATGATATGATGCATAAAGAGATTGAAGTATATGTCGATGACATGATTTCCAAATCAATTGATGAAGAGGAACATGTTGAGCATTTGTTGAAGCTATTCCAGCTTTTGAGGAAGTATAAACTCCGCTTGAATCCCAATAAGTGTACTTTTGGTGTTCGTTCTGGTAAGTTGTTGGGCTTTATTGTCATTGAGAAGGGTATTGAAGTTGATCATGCCAAGGTCAAAGCAATACAAGAGATGCCTGCGCCCAAAACTGAGAAACAAGTCAGAGGTTTTCTCGGCTGCTTGTATTATATTTCCAGATTCATTTCCCACATGACTGCCACATGTGCGCCTATATTCCAGTTTCTTCGGAAAGATCAGTCTTGTGATTGGACCGAAGACTTCCAAAAAGCTTTTGACAGTATCAAAGAATATTTGCTTGAGCCTCTGATTTTGTCTCCACCTGTTGAAGGAAGATCGTTGATCATGTATTTGACAGTGCTAGAAGATAGTATGGGTTGTGTTCTTGGTCAACAAGATGAGACTGGAAAGAAAGAATTTGCAATTTACTACCTTAGTAAGAAGTAAATTGAATCATGTATACCGACTGTGAGACTCAGTATTCTATGCTTGAGAAAACTCGTTGCGCATTGGCTTGGGCTGCTAAGCGTCTACGTCACATGTTGAATCATACCACTTGGTTGATATCCAAAATGGATCCAATCAAGTATATATTTGAGAAGCATGCTTTAACTGTGAGGATTGCTTGTTGGCAGATGTTGTTATCAGAATATGATATCGAATACCGATCTCAGAAATTGATCAAAGATAGTATCTTGGCTGACCATTTGGCTCACCAACCAATTGAAGATTATCAGTCAGTGCAGTATGATTTCCCTGATGAAGAGATTTTGTACTTGAAAATGAAATATTGTGATGAACCATTGCTTGAAGAAGGGCCCGAACCTGGTTCCCGTTGGGGCATGGTATTTGATGGAGCTATTAATCAATATGGAAAAGGCATTGGGGCAATGATCATTACTCCTCAAGGTACGCATCTACCATTTACAGCTAGATTGACTTTCAAATATACAAACAACATGGCAGAATATGAAGCTTGCATTTTGGGGCTTGAAGAGGCCATGAATCTTAGAATCAAATATTTGGATGTCTTCGGTGATTCGGCTTTGGTTGTGAATCAGATCAAAGGAGAATGGGAGACAAATCAACCCGGTTTAGTACCATATAGAGATTATGCAAGGAGGATTTAAATTTCTTTACAAAGGTTGAATTTCATCATATTCCTCGAGATGAGAACCAGATGGCAGACGCTCTTGCAACGTTGGCGTCAATGATTGTAGTGAAGTATTGGAATGAAGTTCCCAATCTATCTCTGATGCATCTTGATAGGCCAACTCATGTGTTTGCTGTTGAAGAGATTAAAGACGAGAAGCCGTGGTATTACGACATCAAATGTTTCCTCCAAAGTCAAATTAACCCGCCTGGGGCATCTTTAAAAGATAAAAAGACTTTGAGAAGATTAGCTGGTAATTTCTACTTGAATGGTGATATACTATACAAGAGAAACTTCGACATGGTTTTGCTCAGATGCGTGGATAGACACGAAGCAGACTTGTTGATGACCGAAGTGCACGAAGGTTCCTTTGGTACTCATTCCAATGGACATGCAATGGCGAAGAAGATGTTGCGAGTAGGTTACTGTTGGCTGACAATGGAATCTAACTGTTGCAAGTTTGTGAAGAAATGCCACAAGTGTCAAATTTATGCGGATAAAATTCATGTTCCTCCGACACTGTTGAACGTCATTTCCTCCACCATGGCCCTTCTTCATGTGGGGAATTGATATGATCGGCATGGTTGAACCCAAAGCTTCAAACGGACATCATTTCATTTTTGTGGCAATTGACTATTTCACAAAATGGGTTGAAGAGGCATCGTATGTAAACGTGACCAAGCAAGTTGTTGTAAGGTTTATCAAGAATCAAATCATATGCCGTTATGGTGTGCCAAGTAAGATTATTACTGATAATGGATCGAACTTGAATAACAATATGGTGGAAGCTCTTTGCAAAGACTTCAAGATTGCACATCATAATTCTTCTCCCTACAGACCCAAGATGAATGGGGTTGTTGAAGCTGCGAATAAGAATATTAAGAAGATTATCCAGAAGATGGTTGTCACGTATAAGGATTGGCATGATATGCTCCCATTTGCTTTGCATGTGTATCGTACATCCATCCGCACTTCAACAGGGGCAACCCCTTTCTCTCTTGTATATGGTATAGAAGCAGTGCTCCCCGTAGAGGTTGAGATTCCTTCATTGCGTGTGCTCATGGAAGCCAAGTTGACTAAAGCTGAATGGTGTCAGACCAGGTTTGACCAATTGAACTTGATCAAGGAGAAGAGATTAACTGTCATATGTGATGGTCAGTTATATCAGCAGAGAATGAAGAAAGCCTTTGATAAGAAGGTTAGACCTCGAGTGTTTAGAGAAGGTAACCTTGTGCTCAAGAAGATTTTTAAGTTCAAGCCAGATTCCAGAGGAAAATGGACTCCTAATTATGAAGGCCCATATCGTGTTAAGAGAGCCTCTTCAGGCGGTGCATTGATTCTTACAACTATGGATGGTGAAGATTTCACTCGTCATGTGAACGCAGATGCAGTCAAGAAATACTTCGCCTAAAAAGAAAAGAACAACTCACTAAGTTGAAAACCCAAAAGGGCGGCTTAGGCAAAAATGAGCGTCTCGGTGGATTGAAAACCTGAAAGGGCGATCCAGGCAAAAATTATAGACATGAAACAAAAAGAATTTCCCGATAAGTTGAGTACCCCACCTTGGGGCAACGTATGCAAAAATTAGGGATTATGGCAAGTAACTGCATTATGCTGATCTTCAGTGAATTTGAAGACTTGTTTGAGCACAAGGGTTGACATCGATTCATCACCCCAACAGCGGTCAAGAGCATAGTGGATATCAAGAGTTGGTAGAGGGATTAAGGATCATTTGTATTCAATGTAACATTTTCCATGTAAATTACCCTTTTCGACTTTGTAAAAATCTATGAGGTCTTGTCATTTACAGACTAGCATTCTATTAAATAAAGTTGAGCCTTTATCCAAATTGTTTCTACTCTTATTTACTTCAGCCAATAGTTTTAAATTTTATTATGATCATTTTGAAATTCAATTATTAAATCAAAATCAAGTTTTCTATAATATATAAAAGTAAGAATTTGTCAAAGCAATTAAAATGAATATTAACAGCATTTCAATGAATAACAAGTCCTTAAGTGTGAAGCATCAGAGGTTCCCCAAGCAGTTAACCCTTTGGGTATCCTTAGACATTAGTGTTGATTAAATTCCTCGGTGGAGTGTTTGATCCTCAGTGGAATTTCTTTGTCCCTAGTTGATTTGGTTGTTTCAGATACCTTGCGGTGTGTTGTTTTCCCCGACAACATTTCTGCCTTCCCCAACGAAGTTCGTATTTCCTCAGTAGAGATGGTTGATCTTCCCCGATGGATCGCTTTGGTTTCCCCACCAATCACCACTCAACTTTGCTCCTATTCAGAGTTTCCTCCTGGTTTCTGAGCAGCTTTTGTTATGATTTTTTTTCTCTGTAGGGTTGTCTCCCATTTTTATGGTGTTGATCTAAAATTCCCCACAAAGTTGATATTATTCTATCCTCAGCAGATCTCCTCCTTCCGCAGTTAGGTTTGAACCTTTGGGATGTTGATCTCTCTGTTCTCCAGCAGGTTGTCTCCATATTTTGTGGATTGACCGAGGATTGTACCGGTGGTTCAATTTCTTTGTGACACCTCTGTATCCTTTATGATCGTTTTATCAGCATGACCATCATCTATACATATACATTCATATAATTTCATAATTTGCATATCTCGCATCTTCATATTTGATTTGTTTGAGATTCTTATTCTCTGTTATGGCGGTATTTTATCACCATATCATATCTGGTGTCTGTCCTCCTTCAATTTGTAGAGTGTCAACCCCTTAAGCAGAAAGACTTTAACCTTTCTCCGTTTCCCTATTGAGTTTGTTTCCTTGTGGATGGTTGTTATTTCAGTTTCCTCTCTAGTGGATTTTCTGGATGGAATTACTCCCCTTGAGTTATGTCCTCATTGGGTTGAGTCTTTATTGATTGTTTCTTTCTAGCTCTTACCTAGATAGATGCTTTGGTCCCCTAAGAGTCTATCACACAGTAACTGGTAATATTCTTCTTAGTTTACAGTTTGTTACTTCTTGCCCAAAACCCGACAAAAGTACCCTTTTTCTCCTCAGTAGAGTCCCAAGTGGATTTATTCCCCAGGAAGTATATCCTTGATATGTTCATCCTAACCGGTGATGGATATCTTTCCTTCCCCTGCCTGAGTCCATCCTTGATATGTTCACTTTAACTAGTGACGGATATTCTCATTTTTGGTATTCTACCCAGTAAAAAGGTAGTTGTAATCCCTATTTTTGTTCCTCAGAGAGTTAATCCTTGATATGTTCATCTTAACCGATGACGGGTTTTCTTCTCCTCGTGGTTTTCTACCCAGTAACCGGTAGTTGTAAATCCTATTTTATCCCCTTTTCAGAGTCTATCCTTGATATGTTCATCTTAACCGGTGATGGATTTTCTCTTTGATTGGTCTTCTACACAGTAACCGGTAGTTGTAAATCCTACTTTGTCCCTTCACAGAGTTAATCCTTGATATGTTCATCCTAACCGGTGACGGATTTTCTCTCTGACGGTTTTCTATCCAGCTTTTGATAGATGTAATTCCTACCCTTTTTGTTCAGTTGGTATATCCTTGATATGTTCATCCTAACCGATGACGGGTATCCTCCTTGGCATTTCCAGGAAAGTCAATCCTTGATATGTTCATCTTAACCGGTGACAGATTTTCTTCCTTGTCGAGTTTATCCTTGATATGTTCAGCCTAACCGATGACAGATACTCTCACCCTTGGTCTTCTGTCCAGTAACTGGTAATTGTAAATCCTATTTTCTGCAGTTTTCCCCAGCAAGGCTATTCTTACTCAGTAACCAGTAATAAATACTCCCTTCTGTGGTTTCCCAGTGAGTCATCCTTGATATGTTCGTCCTAATCGGTGACAGATGTTCTCTATGTAAGATCTTTATTATCTCCTTACCCAGTAACAAGTAGTAGATAATAGATTTCTGCTCCTCTTGTGTTGAAGTTTATTTTCCCCCTAATAGAGTTGAGTGCACGTTTCCATAGTGAAATCATTTTTCCTTCATGATTCAAGTATTTCAGTTTTTATCCTGACTTACCCATATCCCTTGCAGATGATGTTGTTTCCCCGGCTGAGTCTTTCCATTTCGTATGGAATCCCTCGAGTCCCTCAGTAGTTTTAAGTCGTAGCCTGACCTACGCATAACTCCTTTTTATCCCCTCAGAGTCTATGTCTCCCCAGTGAGTTTTCCTTACGGAATGCATTATACTCCTGCGGATGTTCGGTCCCTCTGATTTCTTTTCCTTTGTGGCAGCATTTCCCTCAGAAGATTAACTTTTACATTCACATCATATGCATCATGAGGTCTCTTAAGGATCAAAATTTGTTTCTATATGTTGCTATTTAAGCCCATTCTACTGAGTCGAGCTGAAGATTTTAACCTTCGCCTCCTCAGTTAGAATATCCTTAAATAAGGGCAGCTGTAAGACCCTAATTTTGACCCTAAGACCCCTCATGCAATTTCATCATAAGCATTAGCATTGGGATCATACCTTGGCATCCTCCTTACCCCTTTTCATTGAGTTTGTTTTAGGAGAGATCACCAAGCACTTTGTGATTATATCATACTTGTATTTTATCATTTTACTAACCAAAATACCAAAAATATGTCTTTGCATTTGTCTAACTCTTTTGTAGGAAGGGCATGACTCCATTGATTCATTCAAGTTCACATCTAGGGTTTGAGACCCTCATGAACAAAGAGAATAACCAAGAATTGATTCAAGAATAGTCATTAACATCATATATGAGTCCCAATGTTCTCTACATGTTATATTGATCAAGTTTTCTACAAGAGTTTGAGGGTGATTTGCCTTGGAAACCCTAGTTTGACTGGGTATCTTCAAAAACTTCCCCAACAAGCTATCTCACCAATTCATCAAATTTCTCAAGGGACACTTCAAAATTCATCATCTTATGCATATATGATCTACCACGAGCCTAGAAAGTCAAGATAATGGGAAGTTAGCAAGTTGGTTGGTGGTGGTTGGCCAGATGGATTCATTTGATCAAAACTAGGTCTCCCTAGACCCTATCTCCTATAATTTTCACCATATGAAAATGATTCCAAGAGAAAACTTACTCTAGATGACATTACAAACATCTTTCGTGTTGAGACCTAGAGCTAGTTTTTCTTTGAAAATCATTTTCTAGGTTGAATTATTATACGTCATTTTGTCTAAACCTTAATTTGAAAGTCAACTTCCCAAGGCCATAACTTGCTCAATTTTTATGAGATGAAATATTTCCAAGTTGCATAATCAAATTCAATGTGTCTACTTCAACTTTGATGTTCGGAGTGGGAGCTTATTCAACTATTTTGAGCATGTGATATGAGGTTACATTATAGGTCACTTTTGACTTATACCATTGATCAAGTGATTTATCCAAACTTCAAAAATGCATAACTATATCATTTTAAATCCAAATGACATGAAATTACAACTTTTATGAAGACACTTTTCTCATTTGAAGCTCATATAAAAGGTTAAGCAAGGTGGAATATTGAGACATATGACTTCACACTTAGAAAAATTTTGATATGTAAAAACTTTCCAAACTTCCACCTCAAATTTCTCCAAGTTCCAAGCTCCAAATGAAAAAAGTGTTGAACATAAAAGTTGTTCCTCTTGATCTCACCCTTCCAAAGAGCTCAAATTCATTCATTTTGGACAAGGAATGCATAGGTTGCGCATGACATGAACATTGTGACATCACTTGGAAAGGATCAAACTTCAAACATCCATACACAATTGCCTAGCATTCCAACATGACTTCAGCGTTGCTTAGACTCAATTATGGATCAGATAGAGTGATTTCATGGGCTTGCACACGCCCATGCACTCATGCATCACGCATTGCTAATTTTGGAAGTTCATATCAAGTGTGCAAATATCAACTGAATTGGCTATAAATAGAGCTCCATATGCTCATAATTTCACACATATTCGCGCCAGCTTTGGTCCCCCATCTCAAACCCTCACTTTAAAAAGGATAAACCTGAGAAATTCATTTAAATTTGAGGTTGAATTTCCACTATTTTGAAATTCAAATCTCCAGGAATCCACAACCTTGTAAGCATCCAATCCTTCTTCTGCAAGCAAGTGGAGTGAGATCAAGCACAAGCAAGATCAAGATCATTTGAATCCAAACCTCCATTGAAGGTAATTTCCAGAAATTTTGAACTCTTCGATTCTCTCAAATTCTTGCTCAATTCTATTGATTCTTTGGTTGTCTGATGTCCTACCAATGTAGGCAAGAAGGTTGAGTTGTTTTGAGGCCAAATCAAAGCAACTCAGTTCATGTACCTCAAATTTCAACTCCATGTATCTCAATATACTTGGAGTTAGAGTGAATTGAGGCCAGACTCGAGCTCAGTGCCATTTTTACTTTGAAATCTTGTCCTTGTTTTTAATTTTGGTGATGGTTGATGGTGGACCAGTCCGGTGAGGACCACCGGAGAAGAAGACCGGCGCTACAGCTCCGGCCATGCGCTGACATGTCTCACAACCATAGTGGCGCGCTGACTAGAGACCATGGTGGAACACGCGTTTCTAGCCACTTGATCTGCCACCTCAATTAATGAGGGAGATCAAGTGGTCCACGTTTTTTTTTTGATATTTTCATTTTCATTTTAATTGATTATTTTCAATAATTCATATTAAATTCAATATTGATCCAAAAAATATGGAACTTTCACCAAAAAATTTCAAATATTTTTCTCTTTCATATTCTGAATTAAAATTCTTTTTTAGATCATTATTAATGTTTTTCATGAACTAATTGATTTTGCATTTGTTTTAATTGTTTAAAAATATCTTTAAATGTCCAAAAATTATGAATTTTTTTCTCCAAGGTCCTTTGACCTTGTTTGACCTATGATAAATACCATGGTCATTTATTTGATATTTTGATGAGATTTTAGGAATTGGACAAACCATATTTAATTTAAATGCACTATTTTATTATTTTAAATTTGAAAAAATGCCAAATAAATTTGTTGATCAATTGTGATGACTTGTTTATGTTTAACTCTTGTTGTTGGGCCTTGGTCAAGATTGATTTGACTTTGTCAAATTAATATCATTGGATTTAGGGGATTGATGGAATGTATATTCCATCTCCCAAAATGAATGGATGATATTAAATTGGTAAAAGTCCTCCTTTGACCAATTTGTGTTTTGATCCATTCCCCTCCCACTTCATCTTATTCCCATTCTTCATTCATTCATTCCATTTGGCCAATGACATCTCAAAGTCCTAATGCTAGTTGATTGAAAAATTGACATGAGTATGGATGAGATTAGGCCATACCTTTTGCATATTCTTTTTGTGTGTGGTATGTTTCATGAGCATAGTCCATTATACTATGTATCTAACATGAATTAACACCAAAATTCTATTGCCCGACGTCAAATAGTTGTGACTTCTACATAAGTCCAATTACAATTGCTTAACATAGCGCTAAATTTGTAACATAAAAGGCATAAGCATTCTAGTTAGTGAGATTGTAAGTCTCCCCTCTTTCATGGTATTGTGTGAAAACTTGGCCTTCTTTCCTTCCTTTGAAAGATGTTTTGGATCAAGGATTCATGCTTGTGATAAGTGGGTTGAGTGTTCTCCAAAGAATATATTGAAATGAAAAGCAAAAATAAAACAATACTAACTTCTAGCCAATTAACTACTAACTTTTAATTTCAAGCTTTTACTTTAATGCAATTTACTTTTAGCACTCTATTTCATTTGCCATTGTTCATATCATTCTAATTGTTTATGTTAATGCAATTTTTACTTTGTCCATTTGAACCATATTGTGTGATATATTTTGTTTGTGTATACTTTGTTTATTTGTGTTAATGTACATAATAATAACAAAAACCCTAAAAGACTTTTGAATGGACTGTTGGCTTGATCTTGGATAAATGGACTTAGAATCTAGGCAACCTTCCTAAGCTAAAGGACTTGGCCAATGCCAACTTGTTGAGAAATCAAGTGCTTACAATTTGAAATTCATCTGATGCATCTTTGAAGACCTCTCTAAGTTCATCTGCAACATGATCATTGTGAAGTTGTTATTTTGAATCTGTGACTTGTGGAATTCATATGATACATGAGATATTTTGAAGAAGATCATGGAAGGGATAAGCTTGGATGTGGCCATCTTTATTTGATGTATTTCTCTTCAAGATGATATAATTGTGCATTTGTGTGTTGCTTGATTCTAAAAGTCCAAGGGAATTCTGGGTTTCTATTGACATTCTTGTCTATTGAATTGCTACCCACTTGGTCAGATCCTTTCAACTCTAAACTTTTAATTTTGTACATAGGATAGTCTATTCATCTTCTCCCCATTTCTTTAATTTCAAAATCTCTCCCTTCATTTTTCAAAATCTTCTTTGTGTGAACTACTTCTGTTCTAAACTTTGACCACTTTTGCAAAAAAAGATAGAAACTTTGGCCTTATGCCATTGCATTTTCAAACTTCTTTTCTTAAATCAAACTTGTAAATAGATTTAACTATACTTGACTTAAACTTTCAAAAAAAGCCAAAAAAACTAACTCATTCAAACCATTTTAGGCCCTTTGTGCCTTTCAAACTTAATTTTTGTTAAAAGCAATGCATCCATTTTGAAATTTATATCACGAACTATGAGGTTTTGATTCCTCATTTTTATGTTGGTACGTAGGTACAAGATCAATGGTATTGTCAAACACAAAAATATAATTAATGAATTCTTTTCTCATCCCCCCATTCTATTTGTTTGTAAACATCACTTTGTACAAGATACAAATGCACACAAAAAGGGCTCCCTAGGAGTACCTAGGACACTTTGGGTGCTAACACCTTCCCTCTATGTAACCAACCCCCTTACCTGTGATCTCTGACTTTTTATTAGTTTTAATTTGAAAACTTCTTACTTTTGGGTTTTGTTCGTACTTTTTCCCTTTTCTCTTGGAAACAATAAAAGAGTGGTGGTGGCTCTTGTTATTTGATCTCTAGCTTGTGAATAGCTTGATGATCATGAATTTCCCACTACACAATCGACTCAATCTTTATTTGCCTCGTTAGTCTTCTTGTGCTTTGGCAATCCCCTTAATCATTTCACAATTATTGTTCGTCTTATAAGACCTTTCGTGCTTAGATGAATCTCCTGCCTTGTAAACCCTCTCGTGTATAGGCGAATCAGTTCATAATCATTATTTATCTTATAAGATCTCTCGTTCTTAGACGAATCTTCTGCCTTGTAAATCCTCTCGTGTATAGGTCAATCGTTTCATAATCATTGTTCATCTTATAAGACCTCTCATGGTTAGACGTATCTCTTGCCTTATAAATTCTCTCATGTATAGGCCAATCATATCTCCCTTGTCCTTGTGGTTGATCGCCATATTTGGTTAGTACCACATTCCTTCTTGTTAAGCAATTTACCTTGCCTCTTGACACTCAATCTCATTCCCTTTTGATTCTGCCGTAGTAGGATGAACTATGACTGCTTTGATTTCTCATTGCATGATGAGAATACATAGGCACGAGGCTTAGAATCCTCCGCGAGCATACTTATTTATTATTCCTCCTTCCGCCTTAGGGAACCATCCATATCTTTCATGATTCATTACCTACCTTCGATCATAAACCGTTCACCCAATGACCTATTATTTCTTTGATACCGAAACACATTTTTCTTTGGAATTCTGTGTATACCCTTTTAGGACGACATAATGACAATCCACATTGGTGCCTAAAGTTGTTTGGATTATCCCCAAACATTTAATTACTCTTTTTTCGGCTCAACCATACAGTGATACAGCGTTGTAGGCCCTCACTTGTGGTTCGTTCCACCTTCCCTATATGGTACAAATTCGTTTTCTCTTATGGATTCTAATATACCTTGACTTTTGATTTTAAATTATACCTTTTCAGTCACTTGTTACCCAATACTCTATTTTGTGACTTTGGTCACTTCCTTCCATTCACCTTCTTGATACATTCATACTTTACCTTCATTCACTCCATGTGATGTACATGTTCTTTGAGCCAAATACACTATACCTTTTAGCTCCATCTTGTACCTCTTTGTGAACCAAGAGCCAATTTTTTTATCTTGTTAGTCCTCTCGTTTCTTAGACGAACACTCCTTACTCACTTTGCAGTCACATTCAGGCAACCCTTCTTTTCTTGGTCGTTCGAATACATTGTTGTAGGCCCTCACTTGTTGGTTCATACCATTTTCACTCTTGGGTTCATGATTTCACCCTTTGTTGGAGTTCAAACACATTCCTTTGGTTCAGACCATACTTCTATCAGAATTCATTTCATCTCCCACCATTAGTTCTTTGAATTACGGAGCTCTGAATTCCTCATTGCACTATGAGGATATATAGGCATGAGGGCCCTAATCCTCACCGAGCACTTTATCTATTTCATTACTCTCCCCATTCTTTTGTCAGTAATCTTTAGATATAACACTTATTCGAGCAAGAACAATCAAAACGGTTCCCAAGGAGTACCATGGATGTTTAGGGTGCTAATACCTTCCCCTTGCATAACCCACTTCCTTACCCAACATGTCTCTTTCCCCCGGGTTTTATCGATGTTTTCCCTTTCCTTCGGGAACAAATAAAGTTTGATGGAAACTCTGTTGTATGTTCGAGCGTGCGATACGTTCGGGTATATTTTAGCTAGCTTCACCAGCGTAAGTTTCTAATTAGATGATATCTGATGGCGTGTTGAGCATGTATCAGAGTGAGCATGATCAGAGTATTCATGGTTTAGAGTTCAGATATCTTTTGTAGTCTTTAGATATCTTTGCAGTTTTCAGATATCTCTTGTAGTTCTTCGGATATCTTGTGCAGAGTCTTCAGATATCTCGTGCGGAGTTTTTAGATATCTCTTGCAGTCTTCAGATATCTTTTGCAGTATTCAGACAACTCTTGCAATCTTCAGATATCAGAGCTTGAGCTTCAACATCAGATTCTTCAAGTGATTGCTCCTCATATGTGTTCTTATTTAGAGTCATATATGATTTCTCTTTGTGTTGCGTCAGCGTTTCTTGGACTGAATTAGATGCCAAATATTTGTTTCCTTAGAGTGATTTTAACTTAAAATCCTGCACACTTAAGAAAAATATTAGGGTACCAAATTGTTTCATTTTTTGTAATCATCAAAACTTAGAGATATATTACAAAATAAAAATCTTGTTTTGACATATTGATTTTAACAAAAGCTTAAAGATCTTTTGTTATCAATGGGAGAATATTCTACGAAACATGCACCGATATGAGGGCTTTACAAATTTTAAGAGGGAGAGCTCCAACTTGGATTAAATCAACAAGTATGCCACTAACCCCTAGTAAATGGAACGTCTTACACTCAACATATCAAGAAATGGGAGAATTACATCTCAACCAAGGATAACTCAAATTTAAATGCTTTCTTTTTGAAAAGCTTAAAAGGAAAAAGGCACCAAATGACCAAAATGATTAGATGAGGTTATTAGTTCTTTTTGAAAATAAATTCAATATGATTAAGTCTTTTTACTAGTTTGATTAAGAAAATAGTTTGAAAATCAATGACATAAGGCCAAAGTTTCTACTCATTAAAACAAGTCTAAGTTGAAAAACAACAAGCGAAGAAGTTTTGAAAAAATGAGAAGGAGATTTTGAAATTAAAGAAGAAGAAGGGGGAGATGAAAAGGATATCTTACACAAGATTAAGAGTTTTTAGTTGAAAAGATCTAACCCATGGGAAGCATCCATAAGACAATAGTGTCAGATCAAAACCCATTTCCTTTGGATTGTCAAGCAAGCAATAAAACCATAATCATCTAAGCAATTAATAAGAAACCCAATGACATTAAATAAAGATAACCAAACATCCAAACAAGCAATCTTCAATGTCTTGTATGTGTATCAGATGAAAAAATCCCTTAAAACATACTCAAAGAGAATACATTAAATGATAACAATAAGATCAAAATAACAACTTAGACAAAGAGAAAAGGTGTATTAGATAAACCCAAGGGAGTCTCTCAAGCTTGTATTAGATGAATGACATTGTCTAAGTTCTTGGTCTCAAATTAATGGAATTGGCCAAGTTTTTCTTCCATAGATCATGAATGATGCCTACTATAAGCCCATAGGTCCAAATCAAGTCATAGACAAAGATCCAACAGTCCACCAATGTGTTTTTTAGTGTTTTTGTTTTTATTAAGTGTTTTAAGGTCTTAAGACCATAAATCAAATATAATATAATATCATAAGCACAAATATATCACAAACCCAAAATATACTGGCTCAAGTAAGAAAAAGGAAAATAACCGAAGCATAAACATAGGCCCAAGTGGGCAAAGAGCAAATGACTAAAGCATAAATAATTTCCATGAATATAAATGACAAGAAATGATAAAGTGCAAGAATTTAAATTACATTAATTAAATTCCAAGAAAATTAAATGTTAGTTGTCAAGTTAGTATGTTAATTTGTGCCATGAGACAAATTTAGCGTTATGTTAAGCAATCGTAAGTAGGCTTATGTAGAAGCCATACCTATCTGAGACCGATCAATAATAATGTTGGTGTTAATGCATGCTAGAGACAAGGTATCAAAGACCAAGCTCACAAACAGAAGCAAGGTCAACATAAAGTCAATACAAAAGCTCACAAAAGCATTAAATAAATTAAACTATTTTTAAAACATTTTTAAAAATGAAGAAAATAAGTTTTCAAAGATAAAAAAACCTAAACCCATTCAAAACCCCAAAGAAATGTCCAAGGGATTTATCATAGATCAAGTAAGATCAAAGGACCATTGACTAATTTTTTGGCATTTTTCAAAAGTCAGAAGTAATTAAAAACTAATTAAAACAAGTTAAAAAATAAAAAAATTCACCAAAAATATCAAACTTAATCCAAAAATTAATTTTAAATCGTAAATGGGAAGAAGAAAATATTTGTGAATTTTTGGTGTTAGTCCCATAAATTTTGGATTAAAAATGAATTTATGGTAAATTTTAAAAGAAAAGCTATTTAAAAATAAAATTAGAAAAATAAAATAAAAAGGAAAAACAAGAGCGATCAGATCTCCCTTATTAATTGAGGTGGCATATCTGATGCTCAAGAATGCGCGTTCCTCCATGTACCACAATCAATGCGCTCACACGCGTGGTAATCGAAACCAAGGGTCAGGATTAAAAGATGGATGGGAGATTGAAGGGTTGGAGCAATGTCATGCCACCACCGGATCTCTAGCTCCGGTCTTTTTCTTCGGTGAGGGTCACCGGACTGGAAAGATCAAATTTTCCCAGAAATTTATGGATCATACATCATTTTAAAGGAAAATTTGCAAGGATCCTGAATATGTCCTCCATTTGTTCCATCTCTCACTCTAAAATCAGAAAAGTGAAGATGAAAACCAAGGTTTTCAACCCGAGTTGCTTCAAATCAAGCTCAAAACAACTCAATCATGTTGTCTATATTGGTAGGACTTCAACCAACACAAAATTTAGTTCAGATCTAGAGTATGAAGGGAGAATCGAAGAGATGCAATTTTGAGAAAATCACCTTCTGTGAGCAGCTTCTGAACATGGTTCTTGATGCAATTCTCCTTGCTTTCTCCTCCTCTTGCTTGCAAGAACTCAATGGAATGAAAAGGGGAATGGATCTTTGGAGCTTTTGTTCACAAACTTGAGTTGAACAAAAACTCGATTTCAAAGAAATCTTCAAAGAATTCTATGGAGTGAGGCTATGGTAATGGCTAGCAAAGCTTGGGCAGTGTTCTCTCTTCATTCTGAGCAAATGTGCTTTGATTTATAGGCTAAGGAAATGATAAATGCACCTTTCTAAATTTAAATGAAATTGAGCAATTTTTGGTGTATGGGTGCATGTTCAGGCCTAAATAATGATTAAAATCCACTCCAAATCAAGAAATAATGTTGTTGAAGTCATCACACAAGGCCATGCAAAGTTATACAATGTTTGGAGTTCAAACCTTGCTAAAACAAGCCATGGAAAGACCTCATGCGCAAGTCCTTCATTTCTTATCCAAATGATGTGATCTTGGACCATTTGGAAATCCCTCACCATAAGGAACAACTTTTATGTTATGACTTTTTCAATTTGAAGCTTGTAAAATGGAGAAATCTGGACTTGAAGATGGAGTTATCAAACATACTTAGAAATTTTCCTGAAATTCTGGTATCAGATATGAGATTTTGAAGGTAATGTCATGACACTAATATCTGAACAACAAGTGAAATATGAACAAAATAAAAACCAGGAAACAATTGAAAAATGACACAAGCAATTGTTAACCCAGTTCGGTGCAAACACACCTACGTCTGGGGGCTACCAAGCCAGAAAGGAAATCCACTAAACAAAATTAGTTCAAAGACTCTCAGCAAACAACTTCAAGTTACATTCCTTTCACCTAATCTCTACCCGTGTGATTTCTATCTAAGAACTCTTAGACATGAGACCCTACCCACTCCCACTCAATCACATCGGTGATACTAGAACAAATACCAAAAAGAAAGAAGACACACTTCAAGGACACACACTTGATCTTGCTTAAAAGCTTCAATCAAGTAAACAAATACCCTTGTACTTCAAAGCTTAGAGTGGACAAATTACAACTCAAAAACTCAGGCCAATTCACACATCAACATGATGTATGAATGGCTCACAATTCACAAACACACACAAGACTAAAACCCTAATACTCACTCCCTTCACCGTTCGTGTTTCTTATCTCTAAAACAGGGTTTACATAGTCTTTAAATAGAAGCTTACTAAATGGGCCTGGGCAGAATGAAATCCTAATTCTATTTATTGCGTATTCCCTAAGAAATAGCAGTGAATCATTCCTTTTTGGGAAACAGAATATTCTGACTTTAAATAGAATTACTCCTTGAATAATGCATGCAATCTCCACATAAGCACAGAAAGATTTACGTGAAAAGCGCAACAAAATACATAACATTCAGACTGAATGTTTTGTACGCACATGTCATAACATCGGGTCTGACATCTTAAATAAATCCTGCACAACCATATCAAACAACATGCAGAAAGCTGATATCACATGTCAAGACTACAAGCATGACATCTTGTGATAACACTAAGTTTTACCAAAATTGATGCAAATTCATAGAACCAACAAACTCCCCCGTTGGAAAATTTTGGCTAAAACAAACAACAGATCACACGTTCTCCAGGAATCAATTAGAGTAACAGTTCAGCCGCAGAAGAAAACATACACACATCACTAGCAAAAATAACAACTAGTAAACACACAAGCACTTACACATACAAAACTAGCAAGAACCAACTAGCAAACATCAGGACACAAGTGCTTGTACTCTCCCTCAAGTCCATGCAACTTCCCAGAACACAACAGCTCCCCCTTAAGCAAGTCCACAACAAGCAACAACCACACTGCTTCACACAAACAGAACACAGAGAATTCTCCCCCTGTACCAAACAACTAAATAACAAAATTCTCCCCCTGTATCAGACAAGCAGAGAAACAACAATACAGAGCTAAGCTAAGATACTCAGCTATATCTACAACTACTTCTCCCCCTTTTTAGCCAAAAGAGACCAAAGACACAAAATAAATGTCTATCTAGTCATTAACAGAAATACCAGAAGTTAAAGAGTTACATCACCAAGTACATACACAGTTGTAAGAATTCTGAGAAACAAACTAACAAACACACAAAGAAATCCACCAAAAAACCAAAAGAAACCATCAAAACAAGAGGGACCAAGGCCAACAGAGCTACTCAGTAGAGCTTGAGTTTGCATCCTCTTCAGCAGCACCAGAAGCAGAAATGCCACTTGCATCATCATTGTTAGCAGACCTATGACTAGAGGTGTGGGCTTCAGCTTCTTCTTCATGGCTGACATTAGCATGTTCAACATTTTCACCCTCAGCCTGCTCCAAGCTTTCAATCAAGGCTTCCAAAGATTGTTTTCTAGATGTGGCTGCCCTAATTCCTTCACCTAGCTCTTTACATGTCTCCTTAAGCTCAGTAGTTGCTCCAACTTTAGAGACTGGCCTCCTCATGGCATATGTCATGACAATATCCTCGACATGACTGCCTTCAAAGAGTTTGTAGTGCACAGATAGAGCTGGTTTTCTCCTACTAGGTAAATCATTTGAGCATAAAATACCAGGATGTTGATTCAATATAATTCCACAGATCATAGAGGGAAACGCAATTGGCAGCTTAACTGCATTAGTAGTTGCATGCTTGATGATTTGATCAAACATATATCTACCATAGTCAAATTTCACTTTTGTCCCAACATAAAAAATAAACCTCCCAAGATTATTAGTAATGGTGGAGATATGGTTGGTAGGGACCCAGTTATCAACTCCTATTTTATGCAAGATAACATACTGGATAGTCAACTTCCCAGCAGGAAGATGCTTTTTAAAAGGCCAAACTTTCACCTGCTTAGCTGTAATCTCCCTATAGACCTGATTGTCTGTAACCTCTAATTCTCCTGCACCCTCATTATTTCTGCATAGAAAATTATTGTAGGTGTTTAATTGGCTGCATTATATGGTAAAACACTAGCTGGATTCTAATGTCTTGACTGATGTCATGACATGGTGTGTATGTGTGACTGCATTGTAGGTTAGAATATCTAACTGTACTCTAATGTCTTGACTGATGTCATGACACACTTGAGTAGTTACTGCAGGATTAGCTAATACAGGATTTATGGAATGTCAAACTGGAGACTGTGACATTCATCCCTGTCAGCATCTACTGAGGAATAGAACAGTTGGTGTTCTGTTAGAGCTCAGTATTCGTTTGCAGTCTGGTTATCAAGGAAGAACCAGACCTGTCATAAGGCCTACTGTATGAATGTCAAACTGGATGTTATGACATTCATCATGGACAGTATATACTGAATAATAGACAGAGTGGGGTTCTACTACACTTCAGTATGTTTCTTAGTTTGTTCTCCAAGAGGATAACAGAACTGACTTAAGACTAAATGTGTAAATGTCAAATTGGATGCGTTGACATGTATTAATGTAAGCCGTTACTATAGAATGGACAGTTTGGTCCTGTACAGTTCAGCAAACTTGTACAGTCTGTTTTCAGGAAACACAGACTTAGCATATGGTCCTTGATGTCAAGCTGAATGTTGTAACATTCATTCCTGACAGCATATGCTAGATTGTAGGTTGTTTAGTTTTTCTGTTTCAGCTAAAATCCAGGAAACCAACAACCAAGCTACAATTAAGGAACCTAACAAATAGCCTATTTGTTAGCACACTAATATGTGGAAATTAGTTAGAATCCTATGTGGCATTATTTGTGGAGGTCTTGAGATATTTTAGGAACTAAATATGGAGATATTTTAGGAACTAAAAGATTGAAGACCTTGTTTGTAGCAGAAAGTTTCTGCTGATGTTGTAACAGCAAAGGAGAAGTTTGCTGCGATTTCTGAAGGCCCAAATCCACTTGGGTGATTAGGTTATAAATAGCTGATTGTAATCTGGTCTTTGTAAGCCTCCTAGAATGAAAATTTAGGGGTGTGTGTAAGGTAAACCTCCCAACCTGTGGGATGGTTACCATGTGTTTCTCAGTGGTAAAAGCTGAGAGTTTTTGTAACTCAAGCCTGTAGGCAAGAGTGATTATGTGCTTGAACGAAGCTGTGAAGCAAGTTCAAGTTGGTTAGCATTACATTGTGATTGTAGTGATAGGAATGGAAACTGGAGGTTTCTATCTAGGAGTTCCTAGGTATAGATTGCATTGGGTATGGATTAAGTGAAGAGTTGTAAACGGGTGAGTTTAACTCTGAATTAATACTGCTGATAGTGGATCTTCTTCCTGGCTTGGTATGCCCCCAGACGTAGGTGATGTTGCACCGAACTGGGTTAACAATTACTTGTGTTTTTACCTTTTGCATGTTATAATTTTGTCTGTTATAAAATAAGGTAAACCTGTAATGCTGTAACAGATGATGTTCAAATCAATGTTGAGACATCATGCTGATAACTGTGCAGGCTCAACAAAGTAAGTGCCATGTTTGATCTCTGCTGTGCCTTTGTACCAGATGGACAGAACTGGGTGTTCTTCCATTCTATGGGGATATAGTAGCAGATGTCGTGACATCTGTGAATGTGTGCATATCAGTACTAGGTTGTAATTTGGATAACTGTCTTGCTGTATTAGTTACAATGTTAGATCAGATGTCATTACTTGGAGTAGAACATCTAAACTCTGACTACACCAGAATTTCAAATAGTATCAGAGCAGGCATCCTGTTCTGTTTCTGGATGTGATCCATGGGTGATACTTTCTGGTATCTTGCAAGGAGTTATGTTAGTACTGATGTTGGAACCTGTGGAAGGTTCTGTGATTACCCTGAATGGTCCCTTGAAGTAGGTGGATGGACTATCCATGACAGGAATGGTGTGTACCTGTCTCTGGAGGGTGGCAATTGGCCTGTGTGTGGGACAGCTGTGCCAGTATTGAATCACATTCAAACTTGGTATGGTCTTGGAGGCTGATTTGGTGAAGTGTGTGTTCATAGGTTGAGTTGTATTATGATTTCCGCTGCATAATACCTGGCAAAACTCAAACTCTGATGTTGTTTCCCCTCATGTGGATGAAAGGATGCTGTATTCAAGATCTCATCATAATCTACTGAAGATGTCAAAGATACTTGAGTCTCCTCAAGTCCACTCATCATGACGGTCTCACTTCAGGATTGTAAGAATCACTTAATCACTGATTCTTTTACTCTCTTGAGTAGGGTGTATGAAGACCTTGAAGACCTTCAAGGAAGGTTTGTTCCAAGGAGGTGGAACTAATGTTCTATGCGATGTTAGAACATGTTGTTCAACAAGTATGTAGCTACTGGTTGAAAAGAAGATGTTTTTAGGTATCAAACAAAGGGATACTTCTGTTTGGAACCTACTCCTTACCTGGAAGAGGAGACATATGTGTGTGCTAAGTTGACAAGGGTAGGGTCAACTGTGTGTGTGCTCAAGAAGGTCACCTTTAGAAGTCTGATCTCTAGGAGTTGAGCTGGTTGAGATGTGACATTGTGCAATCTCCTGCTGTTTGGCATATTCCTGTTGATTGATCAGGGTTGGATAGCTGTTCCCTGAAGTACTATGTTGTGTTGGAAGACAAGTCCCCTGGATGTTAGTAGTCAATAATGGGATAACCTGATTGCTATACCATTTAAGAGGATTGGAACCATGAATCTCGTTATTCAAACACCACGTTTCAGAAGTGGCAGTTCTTTCGAGGAGTGAGAATATGAAGATTCAATGGTTAGTTGAGGTAGTATGCTCTGGCAATGCATATTTACCATTGACTAGTGCTGTCTTGTATCACTAGTACTTATGGTCAGCTGGAGTCTGATTGGTGTGATTGGAGTATGTATAGGTATAACTCATAGAGTTAGTTGCCACTGGTAGGGATGGTGTATGTCAGGTTGAGACATTTATATACAATGCATGGTTATTGGTGTGGAGTTTCCATGATTGTTAAGTTGATGGGGAGTTTTGGTTAACCTCCTCACGTTTGGTCAGCCTAGGGTCTGGTTGGCTGTTAACCTGTGTCACATGGGTTCTGGTTGTTGTGTGACACATTTGCAAGGAAGGATTCATCTCTCTCATTCCTAAGGGTGAATCTAATCTGGAAAGATTCTCAAATCTGTTGAGGTGCTTGCAAGCAGAAGATGCTGACACAAGAAGAGTATTTTCAAAATATTCTTTTGATGGAAGTATCTGAAAGGATAATTGGGAAAGGATTTAAGATCAATGTCTACTTGTGCCAAGTACAAGTATTTAATTGATTATCCTTGGAGCTCAAGATAACTGATGTTCTTATAAGATGTTGGAACATCTCTTCTTCAAGATCCTGTGCAGAATCACAGGAAGGATAGTACATTGGTGTATGATCTATCTCTTTGGTGGCAGCAAAAGCATATGATCTCTGAAAAGGTTTCATGGCAAGAAACATGTTCAGCCTTGGTATGTACAAGAAGAAAAAGACATCATAGTCTTGATGGTGGTTACTTGGATCAGTTTATTTCTGATCTAGGTAAGAAAGTGCATTAGCTTATGCACACTGTGGAGTCAAGAACAAGTGGCAGCAGTCTTGACATCATGGAAACAGCCTTGCCTTAGGATGTGGAATCCTTGGTAGAGCTGAAGGGTTAGTTTCTAATTGGTCCTTCTGAAGACTCATACATCAGAGTGTCTGATGTCTTTGGAGAAGAAGCAAGGATTCATCAAGGTGTGAGCTTGGATGACTTAACTGCAAACCTGCAGGATGGAGGTTGTTTACTCAAACTTGGTTCCACAATCAAGTCTATGAGAACATTGAACTCTTGTTCTGTGAAGGGAGGAAGTTCTTTCAAGTGGCAGAAGAAGGAGCTGAATTCAACAGCTAGATGTCAAAACACAATGTTGTGACATTTGGTTGAACATCAGATTCTTAGTTGGTGAAGTGGCACATCAACTTAAGATAGAAAGGTCTACAGGGTTGTAGATTGGATACTTCAAAGAGCTTGAAGTTCAAGTCTCACTTGGAAGGTCAGAATATCTTTGGGAGAAGTCTGATAATCTTGGGGAGGTCAAAAAGTAGCATTTGACCTTTTCATATGAGGATTCATGAAGGAGGTAATCAACCAGTGGCAATTTGTCTATCTCAGAAGTGAGTTCGAAGAATCAAGATAATCCACATATGGAAGCTGATTATTCTTGAGGAAAGTCTGAGACAAATTGCTTTTGGGCAGAAAAGCAGTAAGTTGAAGACAAAAGGAGGTGTTTTCTATTCATCTCTTGGAGCTTGTGGTAGAAGTTCTAAGCCATCTATGGAAGATTATCTCTTGTAATGGGATGAAAATGTATATGTCCCAAGGTATGTCTGGGTTCTTCTTGATCAACCTGGTGACTCAGTGATATCTGAAGACTATCAGATGGTGTGCCTTGTCTTGTTGTGAAGGATGTCCCAGCTGATGTTAGAACATCCAGTGAAGTGGTCTTCTGTTCTGGTTAGAAGAGAGATTGACACAGAGTGTGAATGTGTTCAGCTAAGAGGGTTGAACAGAGGGTGTGCTCTTGAAGACATGAAGATGCGTCTTATGTTTTCCATTCATCAAGTGGTTTGGATTCTCTTTGAATCAGGAAGTATGTGAAGGTCCAACCTTGGGATGTTGGATATGATCATGTGTGATCTCCCAGTTTTAAGAGGAGAGTGGGTTGTTCATGACAGGGGGAGAAGAAGTAACCTTGTGCATTGTACATTTGTGTGTCCTACTAGTTGCATCCACAACTAGTAATTCTGATTGTTGCTAAGATTTAGGGGGAGGAGAAGTACCCTTGTGCACGTGTGTATTACTAGTAGCCATAACTATTAATCGCTTTTGCTTCTGTTGCTGATTAAACTACTATTATGTGGTTTAAACTGCTGATAGAACAAAAAGGACAGAGTATTCACAAGATGTCATATGTGATGTCTTAACATAAGATATCTTATGTGCCTGCTGGAGTTCAAGAAAGTGTTCATGCAGGAGTGGATCAAGATGTCAGACTCAAAGTCATGGAATCTGATATGGGTGTACCTACAGTAAAGCAAAAGTGGGTGATTACTTGATCAAAGTTGTGAAGCAAGATCAAGGGGGTGCTAACTTGGTTGAAATTGTGAAGTAAAACCAAGTTTGTAAGTCTGTCAGTTGTTTTCTGTTTATGTTGTTGTCTTTGGCAACATTTTTGACAAAAAGGGGGAGTAACAGGTGATACCCCAGACAACAGATTGGTCTGTTAAAATAGACGTTCATGAAAGATTCGAAGATTCCCTCCCCTGCAGCTGCTGTGTGTTGAAGTTTAGATTTAACTTCTGTATGTGTGCTGCTTTGTGAAGTTTTTATTTAACTTCCATGTATGTGAGTGTGCTGCCACTCTGAGTGTATTAGCTAGGTTTATTTCCTGCTAGATGTGTGATTCCGCTGCTATGAACTCTGTTATGGGGATCAAAGTGTTTTAGCCAAAAATTTGCCAAAGGGGGAGTTTGTAGGTGTTTAATTGGCTGCATTATATGGTAAAACACTAGCTGGATTCTAATGTCTTGACTGATGTCATGACATGGTGTGTATGTGTGACTGCATTGTAGGTTAGAATATCTAACTGTACTCTAATGTCTTGACTGATGTCATGACACACTTGAGTAGTTACTGCAGGATTAGCTAATACAGGATTTATTGAATGTCAAACTGGAGACTGTGACATTCATCCCTGTCAGCATCTACTGAGGAATAGAACAGTTGGTGTTCTGTTAGAGCTCAGTATTCGTTTGCAGTCTGGTTATCAAGGAAGAACCAGACCTGGCATAAGGCCTACTGTATGAATGTCAAACTGGATGTTATGACATTCATCATGGACAGTATATACTGAATAATAGACAGAGTGGGGTTCTGCTACACTTCAGTATGTTTCTTAGTTTGTTCTCCAAGAGGATAACAGAACTGACTTAAGACTAAATGTGTAAATGTCAAATTGGATGCGTTGACATGTATTAATGTAAGCTGTTACTATAGAATGGACATTTTGGTCCTGTACAGTTCAGCAAACTTGTACAGTCTGTTTTCAGGAAAAACAGACTTAGCATATGGTCCTTGATGTCAAGCTGAATGTTGTAACATTCATTCCTGACAGCATGTGCTAGATTGTAGGTTGTTTAGTTTTTCTGTTTCAGCTAAAATCTAGGAAACCAACAACCAAGCTACAATTAAGGAACCTAACAAATAGCCTATTTGTTAGCACACTAATATGTGGAAATTAGTTAGAATCCTATGTGGCATTATTTGTGGAGGTCTTGAGATATTTTAGGAACTAAATATGGAGATATTTTAGGAACTAAATATGGAGATATTTTAGGAACTAAAAGATTGAAGACCTTGTTTGTAGCAGAAAGTTTCTGCTGATGTTGTAACAGCAAAGGAGAAGTTTGCTGCGATTTCTGAAGGCCCAAATCCACTTGGGTGATTAGGTTATAAATAGCTGATTGTAATCTGGTCTTTGTAAGCCTCCTAGAATGAAAATTTAGGGGTGTGTGTAAGGTAAACCTCCCAACCTGTGGGATGGTTACCATGTGTTTCTCAGTGGTAAAAGCTGAGAGTTTTTGTAACTCAAGCCTGTAGGCAAGAGTGATTATGTGCTTGAACGAAGCTGTGAAGCAAGTTCAAGTTGGTTAGCATTACATTGTGATTGTAGTGATAGGAATGGAAACTGGAGGTTTCTATCTAGGAGTTCCTAGGTATAGATTGCATTGGATAGGGATTAAGTGAAGAGTTGTAAACGGGTGAGTTTAACTCTGAATTAATACTGCTGATAGTGGATCTTCTTCCTGGCTTGGTATGCCCCCAGACGTAGGTGATGTTGCACCGAACTGGGTTAACAATTACTTATGTTTTTACCTTTTGCATGTTATAATTTTGTCTGTTATAAAATAAGGTAAACCTGTAATGCTGTAACAGATGATGTTCAAATCAATGTTGAGACATCATGCTGATAACTGTGCAGGCTCAACAAAGTAAGTGCCATGTTTGATCTCTGCTGTGCCTTTGTACCAGATGGACAGAACTGGGTGTTCTTCCATTCTATGGGGATATAGTAGCAGATGTCGTGACATCTGTGAATGTGTGCATATCAGTACTAGGTTGTAATTTGGATAATTGTCTTGCTGTATTAGTTACAATGTTAGATCAGATGTCGTTACTTGGAGTAGAACATCTAAACTCTGACTACACCAGAATTTCAATTATTAATAACAGTAGGAGAGAATGTTATACACTTACCCCTCACATACACCTTGTAGAACTCCTTGTTGTTCTTATCAGAAATATCCTCAGGAATATTAATAATAATATCCCTGACTAAACCTTCGTAGCATTGAGAGAACCCAACAACAGTATTCAAAAGCCCAACAACTTGTATCAGGTCTATGACCTCCTTAACATCAGCAACATCTTTTCCCAATTCCCTTTCCACAGCTACCCTTCTCTGAATCACAAATTTCCACTTAGCAGCTCCATCCTCAAGATGGAAGGAGATGTTATCCAAATGAACAACAAGAACTTTACTAGGAGACTTCCTAACAGTAGTTTTCTTCGCAAGCGAGATGTCAGGGACATCTTCCTCAACATCCTCTTCAGGCTCAGAATCATCTCTGACCTTCCTCTTCTTTATTTCAACCTTTCTCCATGGTTTGGAGGGACCAATGACAACAATCTTCTTAGCTTTTCTAGCTGACATAAGTTCAGCCACAAATTTTCCTTTGCATGTCTTCATGCGTTTAGCCACACTTGGCTTTATGTGATGAATCAAGCTTTCCTCTTGATCATCAGAGCTACCATCCTCTAGATCAATCACAACATTTGCATCATCATGCTTCTTAGAATGGGAAGCATTAGCCGTGTTAGAGGCCACAAATTTCCCTTTGTCAGACACGGTTTTCCCTAGAGAGCGCAACCCTTCAGCAACCACGGCCTTTTCAGAACTGGAGGAATCATCACCCTTACTAGTAGGTTGTTCAACTTCAGAAAGAGGATACATTTGAGCAAGGGGAGTAGAAACCCCTTTCACAAAGTGGCCTTCATTAAGAATTCTAGTAACTATGTCTCTTATAACACGATCAGTATAATGTGTTCCTTCCTTATTCTTAGTGACAGGAGTTGAACCAGATGGAATACTAGAGGGATTACCTTGATTCGAACATGTAGAAGCGGAGGCATCAATGGAGATGGGTTGGTTCAAATCAATGTCTGCAGTGGGAATAGTAGAGAGAGGAGCAACATCCAGAATCTCATCATCAGGGACGCCCATGGGAGGAACACTAAATTTTGGAGTAGACTTAGTATTTTTAGAAGCAGATGTATCTTGATGTTGTGACATTTTGGAGTTTTTCTGGAAAAAGTAAGGTTTCCCTAGCAGAGGCTTATGGAGAAGGAAAGGGAAGATGGAATAGTTGGAGTAGGTAATGAGGTTATGGGGGTAGCGTGTGAAGATGGAATAGATGGTATTTCCAATACAAGGTAATGATTTACCATAATGGGGGCACATTATTTTAGGAAAATAGACTGTAATTTGAGTACTTTTTCCACTCCATATTAATTGCTACAAATTTTCATAAATGCAAATCCCTAATTTCCCTCTCAGGAATTCAAATTGATTTGCATCCAAGGCCTTTGTAAAAATATCAGCTAACTGCATCTCAGTAGCAACATGCTCTAAGGCTACAATCTTATCCTCCACAAGTTCTCTAATAAAATGGTGACGGATATCAATATGTTTGGTCCTACTGTGCTGAATAGGGTTCTTTGAGATGTTTATAGCTGTAACACCTCAAAATTTGCCCTCCTCTTCTTGAGACTAGTTTGGGGCATTTGCATTTCATGTTTTAGGACACTGGGCATTGCATTTTGCATCTCATGTGAATTGAGAAGGTCATCCTCCAAAGTCTTTTCAAAAGATGGAGAAGTTAGGTGATTCAAGCTTGAGGGTCTCTATGAATTGATCATCAACTATCTGAGGGTATGGGCTCCAATTAGGGTTTTTTGGTTCTTCAAAGGTCTTGAGTATCATCTTATCTGCAAGGATATGTCACCATCATCATGGTTCTATCATCATCAAGACATTTCAAGGTCATCTGAGGACCAAAAGTCAACTGTGCAGTCAACTAAGGGCTATGAGGTGGGGAAATGAGTTGAGACACCTCAATCATGTTCGAATGGGGTCTATTCATCATTCTAAATATCCATCTTGAAGATTCAAAGGTCATGGAAAAAGTTACTAAAAATGGAAAATGACCTATAATTCAAAGTTTCCAAATTTGGCAAGTTTTGGTCCACTTTCAACTTGACCTTTCAATATTAAAGGAGTTTCAAATGGATTTTTGGTGAACATGAAAGTTGTATATCTTTGTCTCCCCTTTCCAAAACGTCCTAATTCATGTCCATATGATGAATGGTTGAGGAGTTATGGTCATTTGATCACAAAGTGTGCATGGAAATTCAAAATGGCATAACTTGTGATATAATGCTTCAAATTGGTTCATTCTTTTTGCAAAGTGCTTCTCATGTTCAAGGCATCTCAAAATGACATCATTTGACTCAATGGTGCAAGCTAAGCTTCAAGGAATCATGGTCAAAAGTCATATTGTTTCACATTTGTTCTAAGGATGATATCATGCTACAAATCAAAATTCACAAAGAACCAAGGCAAGGCTTCACTTCAGCTTTCTTCGTAGACCATATTTGAGTAAAATTGAGCCATTTCCATGCATGAGAGGGGTGTGTATGTTCATTATTTCACACATGTTCAAAATGGAGCAAATCTTCACCATTCATTCTTGGCTTAAGATGCAAGCTAAATAACCTTCAAATCCTGACCCTTGGTTGTTCTTGAGTGGATTGAAGCCTTGGCATAGGACTGAACACGTGCATTATGGCCATGAGAACTCCATTTGCATTTTTGCAAGTTGCTTAATAACTCACTAATCATGATTAGTACTTGGCTAAGATGATTATCAGTGTGATTAGCATGAAGTATAAATAGAGAAACCCTAATCACAAGCCTCATAACAACCATTTCAGATCTAGAATTCAAGAAACTCTCTCAAACTCTCTCTCTCTTCAATTCTGCATTTTCTTCACTCAATTCTCAAAGATTGTTGCATATTCTTGATCCTCATGCTTCACTGATCAAGAATCATCCATCGTTTGGTGCAATTCATCAAGAAATCAAGCAGTTCAAGTGCATTATCATGATGATGGAATTTGGAAATTGAGGCGCATTCAAGAGGTTTCGTCCATTTCTTTTTGCATAAAGCTTCAAAGGAAGTGCATAAGAGTTGGTCTGGAGCAGCTGAGCTTGTGAGAACGCGTTTTCAGAGATCTCCAATTCGAGGTGACTCCATTTTCACTCTCTCCTTTTGCTGATTTTAGGTTATAGAATGGAAGATCTTGTTGTGTAGGTCATAAATATATGTTTAGAATTGAGATTGAGTGAGTATTGAGGATTTGGTGTTGACTGAAAGTTTGGATCTAGAAACTTCTCCTCTTCGATTTGCAAAATCTAGGAAGAATTAGGAGAAACTAATAGGATATTTGGAATCAGCGTTGAAAATTGAGTGGAATGGTGGTGGTCTGGTGAAATTCTGGAAATTTTTTGGGTGGCGCCGCCGTGGGAGCCACCGTGTGCTCGTCGGAGAAGACGACCGGAGCGGAGCTCCGGCGTCTGTGTTATTTAAGGGTTTTGCTGATGTAGGCGCCATGTGGCTTCATGCGTGGGAGGTTGATTGGATGAGGATCGTTTGACCAAGGCCACGCGTGCATGGACTGCTGACTTGGGAGGGTGAGTCAAGTAATGAAACGGTGTGTTTCATCAGTTTAAATATGGACCGTGGATCTCAGATGCACGCTAGATCGTGTGGCTCGTGATTTTTCTAGATTTAATTCAAATATTTCATTTCCCTCCATTTTCCATTTCATATTTCATTTATTTTGGTCATTTTGTTTAATTCATAAAAAATCCAAAAATTGTCCAATTGAGTCCTAATTTTTTTTCATAGTTTTGTATTTGTGTCTACTTTTTTATGGTGTTAATTTCAAGAATTGTTGATGTCTGGATTTTTATGTGGGAATTTTTGAATCAATGTTGTGCCAAATTGACCTAGTGCATTCAATGTATTGTGAAATCCTCAAATTTGAACCTTTTGATCCACTCTTTTGCATACATGACATTCATACATGACATGAATTATTGGTCACTGGTTTGGATTTTTTCTCACATGTTATCATCATTTTTGACACATAGAGAAAAATGTGACAATTTGTGTCACATATTTGACATTGAATTGGTGCATTTTTGTTTACATAGCATTTGCATCATTCTGGATTTGATATTTTGCATGTTGAGCATTCATGGCATAAGGAACTTGTACAAAAAATCCCAAAGTCATTGCTTACATTTCGGATTTGATATGAATTTTCTAAGTTGGAAGTTCATTTTGTGCATATTTTTGGTCATTACATGGCATAGGCAATTTGAGACACTTGAATATGGATTTGATGCTGGTCCTTTTGAGGACATTAGAGGGAGTGTTTGAATGTGTTATGTGTAAAAGGATGGGGCCTGGATTGGTCATTTGGTTAGGTTTTGAGTCTTGTCTTTGTACTAGTGTTTTGACCCAATTTTGGGGTTTGCTCTTGGTCCATTATTTGACTGGTTTGGGGTCTTCTTTGTAGTGTGAGCCTTTGCCTCTTTTGCATTGGTTTGGTCCCTGGTTTGTGAGTCTTGAGTCATTGGATTGGTACATTCATTCAAGTCGTACACTATTTGGTACTCATTTGAAGGTTGGGAGCACAAGTGAATTTTCAAGGAGACTTGTAATGCATTGAGGGAGTGGAGGTTCTTATTGGTGTGAGATGACTTGATGGGCTTACAAGTTGGATTTTTGACTCATTAGAGATGATTTTAGAAGCATGATCTTACTGACTTGTGAACTTGGGAATGGTTTGAGACTTGTGGTGACTTGTTGAAGTGATTTAGGCCTATTTTGAAGCTTTTGAAGCAATTGAATGGTATTTGATGCATGGTGGATCTTTGGCCATGGTGATTGATGTTTAGAGGTTCATATGGTTCTGTTTGGGGCTTGTGGTCATTGATTGGAGTTTATTTGGGATTCTCACATCTTTTGGAGGCTTTAAGAAGTGTTTGAAGAGGTGTGAAGCCATTGTGAGTAAGTTTTGAGTACAAGCTTGTTCTACTCGAGTTTTCAAGGGGTTTATGGTTGATTTTGGATCATTGGGGGTGTGGATTATTGGGTGGTCATTTGAAGGACCCTACTTCTGACTTGGAGTGATCTTGATTCCATTTATCTCCTGCCATTGTTTGTTTATGCCCTGTTGTATTGATTGGATGTACGTAAACTAACTTTGTCTCTTGTTTCAGGTTTGGATACTTATCATTGATGATTGGGTTGTTCTCACCTTGTGAGATACAAAATGCATTGAGTTCTGACCTATTGTTGTTTTGTAGGGTTTTAATTGATATGGTGAGCTCATGAGCTCATTTGAGTGCTAAGGCACTTATGCATTGAATTGTGTAACTGTTAGAGGGTTTCACTGCTTGTCTTCTGGTTTTATGACTGAAGTACTAACTGTTTAGTCTTTGTACAGGTACCTTAGTTGCTTATTTGCTTTAGCTCTTGCTTGAGAATTGGATTATGGTTGATACACCACTCAGGTAGTTAGCTCCTTACTTCATGTAGTCTGGAGTCCTGTCACCTTATTGGCAGGCATTTTGCTGGCAAGTCCTCCTTCAGAGGCTCTGTTTATGTTTGTTTAAAATTGTGCCCAAAGACCTCCAAGATGAGGCATGTGTTATATTTGATAAGACCTCCAAGAGAAGAGGCAATTGACGGATAAAAGGGATTAGTAGTCAATCCCCTGTTATTCAGTGTGTCGTTCTTTATGCTCGCACTACGTGCTGATGCTTCTGAACATGTGCCCCAGATCTTTTGTCCAGAGTCTGTCAAGTGGAAAAGGATCCCACTTTCTGGATCCCCACGCTTTTTGTGTCATGAGCTCACCCTGGCCAGGGTTAAGAGCATGAGGTCTCATCCTCATTGCCAATTTGATCTGCTCACCCTGACGTTCAATGTCAGTGGTTAAGAGCTACAGATTACCCCTTACAGTTTGGCTTGTTTGTCGAGGTTGATATGACCCCTCTTGACTAAAGCCCACCCATTGTTTGAGACTCTTGTATGGATATAGTGTGTGATGTTTGCTTACTTGTTCACTTGTTAGAGACCTCAACATAGGGATATTGATTGCATGACAACTATTAGGCTCGAATCTTAGTCTCCCTATTAGTTTGTTGTTTCCCTGGTCTCTGGTTAGGAGAGTGTTTTACCCCTGGTAAGGGGAACTACGTCGCCCTGATTCTCATACCAGATGAGATACGTAGGCAGGAGGTTGAGTGCAATCTCTCCGGGCACCATTTTCTTTGTTTTCGCGTGTGTTCACCCTTTAGTTGTTTTCTTTTATATTTGTGTGTTCACCCTTTTCTTTGTTTTCGCGTGTGTTCACCCTTAGTCTCAACTTATGTTCACCGTTTCGTGTCTGTGTTTCTGGAATTTGTTTTCTTTGGTGTGAGTACCCGTTTGTTCAGCGCGTGTGGGTGTTGTACGTTCATACCTTGGGGGATTTCATCTGTTATCATTCGAGGTTCACTTCTTGGGGTTCATATTGGGGTTCACCTATGTTGACTTGGGGTATTTCTTCTGTTATTATTTGGGGTTCATCTTCGGGGTTCATTTGTGACGATTGTCATTCACTTAGGGTTCATCTGCGGGGTTCATTTATGACGATTTTCATTCACTTGGGGTTCATCTTTGGGGTTCAATTGTGGTGACTGGTTATGCATATCGGGAGTTCATTCTGGATATTTGTTTGTTTTGTTGGGGTTCGTTCTGATAACCTTTTTCTTTGGTGTTCGCTGTTTAGCGTTTGTTATTGTCAGGAGTCGGGAGTAAGTCCATGTATTGGCATTCTGTTTCCTTTTTGTTATTGTGGGGAGTCGGGTGTAAGTCCATATATTGGCATTCTGTTTCCTGTTTGTTATTGTTGGGAGTCGGGTGTAAGTCCATGTATTGGCATTCCATTTCCTTTTGGGTGTTTCTTTTTGACGTCTCAACATCCCTTTTCGGTGTCTTGTTTCAGCGTGCGTTAGTCGAGCTACGAGTGCTCTGATTCTCCTCTAGATAGAGAAGATACGTAGGCATAGGACGCGATGTCCTAGCGAGCATGTCTCCTTTTCCCAAACTACGTTGACTCTGATGTTTGTTTCTGATAAACTACGTAGGCCCAAGATGCAACATCCTGCCGAGTCCACTTCCTCCGTTTTCTTTCTCTCCCCCACCTGTTTATTGATCCAGTTTGTGCATTTTCTTTGAGCAGTTTGTTAGCAGCAACCTTTTCCTTTCCTTTGAGCTATCTTTTGAGCGTGGATCCCGTCGAGTACGACGGACGTGAGGGGGTGCTAATCCATCCCCTTGCGTAACCGACTCCCGTACCTTGTAATCTCTGGTCGTAAGACCGTTCCTTTCCCTTTCTTAGGTTAGTCTTGCGCTCCCTTTCCGTCATAGGATGAATAGTGTCGGTGGCGGCTCTGTATTTTCCCCGCCGGTTGTTTTTCGCGTCTCGACAGCTGGCGACTCTGCTGGGGATTGAAGTTGACCTCTTGCCGGTCCATCTTCCCTATGCGAGTCAATCCTAGTGCTCTCCGGTGTAGTTTTTAGGGTAGTTTGGGTTGCTCTTACTGCTTTATTTATTGCATTTGTGATTATTATAATATGGTTGTATGTATATTTGCATATATGTTTGCATGCATCATGTTATCACTGTGTTGGATTCTGGACAGGTGTGGTTCCTCTGATTTTGGGGGTGGGTGTTCTGAGTGGGGATAAAACCCAAAGCCCGAGTATACACCTAGGATTAGCGTGGTCTCATGTTTCCTCTCATGTTAGATCAACATGTTGTTGAGACGTGACATACCACAGCCGGACGAGGTTCTTTTGAGAGAGCTCTTCCTTGTGAAGTTTCCACTATGGTTGGGTTATCTCTTTTGAGCTGTTGACTTCGGTGGCCGTTTTTTCCCGGATCCTTGGTTTAGATGATCTTAGGAGAGCTGCACGGCACACCCGAAAGGGCAAACCCGTTGAGTATCTCATCCGATTGTCGAGACCGATTATCCGCCTTATGATGACCTTATTAGAATTCACTTGTGAGGGGAGGGGTTTGATTCCTACAGGTACAGGTTCTGTTGGTGACTCTTTGATGGTGACTGTAGCACCTTAAATTTGCTCTCCTCATTCATGCATTCGTTTTAGGTCATTTAACATTTCATATTGCATATCATCATGTCAATTAGAATTAGCTCCAAGAGTTTATCTTCCAAGAAGTTTGTATTCATCTGAGTATCAAAGGCAAGGTAGAGTCCTTTAAAGGATCAGGCTTAATGGGCTCAGTACAGTTCAAAGTTCAACCGCGAAGTCAAGAGTCAACTGTTGGTCAACTGAAGGTCAAATGGCTAGAGGATAACTTGAGTTACTTCCAACAGGTTCAAATGAGGAACAAAGGTCCAACGCACAGGTTACAAATTTGGAAAGATGACTGGAACTGTCATGCTCGCTAGGCGAGCAGAATGGTTCGCCTAGCGAGCCACCAGAGTCTGAACAGTCATGCTCGCTGGGCGAGCAGATTCTTCGCTAGGCGAAGCCTACGCGTTTTGAAAATAAAAAAAATATAACAGAAAAATTTTGGGCTTGAGTTACCTTCATTCTGAGCCCACCAAGCCATGAAAATCAGGTTATAAATTCTAAAAATTCAGTGGAAAAACCCTAGAAGACAAAAGGAGAGAGATTCTAACTAATTCAGAGCAGCCTCCAGAGACTGAAGGGATCACCTCTACCAATTCCATCTCATATAAACCCTAAGATTGTTCTGCAAACCCAACGGTGCAATTCAATTTCATTCATCTCTCCAATCAGGTTTGCCTTATTCCCATTACTTTATGCTTTTAATTTGAAATTCCTAAAGCATGAGGTATTATGGTTGAATCCGGGAGAGTGGGTATAGTTAGGTTTAGATATGCATGAATGTGTAAAAAATGCCTTGTATGTTTGACCACTTAATTTCTGTAATCGTATTGTTATCAATGGAAAATTCATAACCCGCAGGCATTCGCTAGACGCTTCGCTAAGCGAGCCTGCAGCGAAGTTTCGCTAAGCCTTCGTTAGGCGAAACAGTAGCGATCGCGACAGTGGCTGATTTTTTCTGTTTGCTCTCCAATCTGTTTCATGCTTTGTTATGACATGCTTTCTATTGCCTCCGGGCACCTGTTTTAGTATGTATGTCATGACTTGAGGTGTGGATCCTTGCTCCTGATTTTGAGTTTTGATACCCTTTTGATGCATTTGTTAGACAAGAGGTTTAGGCCTCCTATCCTTGGGTGTTTTTGGGAACTTTTGTTTGTAAACTTTAATGGCATAACTTTTTGGTGCAACTCTTGATTGCACCCCATCTTGTTTTTTTTCTAACCTGTTTGTTGAGTTTTTGTGAGGGCTCACATGACTCTTGCAGGGATGGCTTGCTTGGTGTTCCACTTTATTTGTGGGATACCATTTGGAGATTTATTCTGATTGCCTTGCTGACTTGCTTCCTTTGATGATGTTAGCTTGAGAGACCTCTAGGTTTCTTATCTCTTGAGTTGTTGTTACTTCGGATCTTTATCCGTGTGGTAGATCTCTTGATCCCTTTTACATCTTTCCCGCACTTTACCGCTTTCTTAGCTGGAAGACCTCGATAGGAGGCAATGTTTTTGTGTGTTTACTTTTGTGCCCAAAGACCTCCAAGAAGAGACACCAGTGCTAAAAACCTCCATGAAGAGGCAATTGACGGATAAAAGGGATTAGTAGTCAATCCCCCGTTATTCAGTGTGTCGTTCTTTATGCTCGTACTACGTGCCGATGCTTCAGAACAAAAGCCCAAGATCTTTTGTCCGGTCAGTCAGTGGAGAGGGTTCCCCCTTTCTGAATCCCCACGCTTTGTCATGAGCTCACCCTGTCCAGGCGTTAAGAGCTATGAGGTCTTATCCTCATTACCCTTTTGATCTGCTCACCCTGACGTTCAATGTCAGTGGTTAAGAGCCCATTTGATTACCTTTTCCATGGCTTGTTTGTCGAGGTTGATATGACCCCTCTTGACTAAAGCCCTACCCATGTATGTTTGAGCCCCCTTGTTGGCATGTTTATTTTATGCTATATGTTTTTGTGTGGTGTGATCCTCTCACCCATAGGATTACTAGGCTTCGCATAGTCTCTCGTCTGCATGTCAATTAAGGTAGGACGGTTCCTTCGTCTAGGATTTCCTTTTTTGCATGAGCATCCTAAAACACAAGCAAACTCATTGATTTTTCTTCTCCTAAGAACACGTTAACTCGTTCTACTACAGGCGAGTAAGTCTCCAAAGGTCGAGCATCCGGTAGATTGCGTAGTAACGTTGTTCACCTAAAAACAAACCCGTAGGTAGCCGAACTACGGCTGCTCTGATTCTCATTCCAGATGAGATACGTAGGCATAAGACGCGATGTCTTATCGAGCACACTCCTCTTTAACCCATAGGTAGCCGAGCTACGAAGACTCTGATTCTCATATTCAAATGAGATACGTATGCAGTGGATGCGACATCCGTGCGAGTCATTTTCTTTTGACCCCTCTTTTAGTAAATAGTACATTAGATAAACCCACACCCTTTAGACAAGAACAACAAAAGTGGATCCCGTAGAGTACTACGGATGCGTAGGGGTGCTAATACATTCCCTTCACATAATCGACTCCCGAACCCATGATTTGGTTGCGAGACCTTGTCTTTTCCTTTCCTTTTTCCAGGTTTACTTCGAGCGTTTCCTTTCCCCCCTTTGGGATAAATAACGCACGGTGGCTACTCTTCTGTCATTTCTTTTTCGCCGGTTGTTTTTTCGCATACTATATTTTTTAGGCTGCGACAGCTGGCGACTCTACTGGGGATCCGGTTTCCCTAAGTGAGTCCCTCCTAGCTTTTGTAGTTTTCTTGTTTGTTGGGTGTTTATTCTTTTGTACAGTCATATATTTACCTGCTTTACCTTATTGCATTCATGTACATATGTCTGCTGTATCTGTTGGATCTGTTTGGTTGTTTGTTGGGGTGGGATTTTCTATGAGATAAGCCCACTACCCAGGCTTGAGCGTACACACAGGTTTTCGAGTGGATAGTCATGAGGCTTGCATGGAATGTTGCTACGTTAAGTCGTTCAGAAGACCCACATTCCAGACGAGGTTTCTTTTGGATATATTATGTCCTATGGGTGTTCCATAACGACAGATGTTCCTTTAGAAATCATCGACTCTGGTGACCATTTCCCGAGAACTCAGTCGAGGCCTCTCCTCCGAGACGCGATTATGTTAGCTCTGGTGGGCGCATTCTCGCTGCTCAATCCGAGGACCCCGAGACTGGGAACTTGTTTTAGGATGTCCTGTTGAGGGGAGTCAGTGGAGGTCTTTTATCCCGTAATAATGCCAAACCTTCAGTGGTAAATGTATTATTCTCGACTGAAGGGCTGAAGCGGGCAAACTTCTATTCTTAGAACCTACCAGTGAGGGGCGGGCTAAATTCAGGAAACCTTAACCTCCAACCAACCCGGTTTTCTGGAGCAGAGTTTTGATCTCGTATTATATTACTCAGTGGGTTTCTCTTCAGACCATGCAACCCAACAGTTGTTCAAGCAGATACAACTATTTTGATTTCCATGTCACTGCATTGCATCACATTATTCTGCATCATAGCATGTTTATTTTCAAAAAAATCATGCATAAAAAAAGAAAGAAAAAGTAAGCCCGCATATGCATATCATTTTCCAAAACATAGCATACGCATCATACGCATATCATTCATGCATCATTACAGGTGTTCTTGAGGAGGACTTCTCATCCTTGTTCCCGTTTCAGGCAGAATTGCTGAGTATCGTCCGCACCGTTACGCAACAAGGTAGAACCAACAGAGAGTAATGGAAAGCTTTCAAGTAGATCTAGCAGAGATGAGGACCAACATGGCCCAATTCGTGAGTATGATGCAAGGGGTAGTGCAAGGGCAAGAGGAACTCCGAGCCTTGGTCCAAAGACAAGAGACTGTGACTCCCCCTGTCGGTCAAAATCCGCCAGAAGGGACCCCTGTCGATGACGGTGCTGTTACCAACCCTGTCAACAACCATGCTGATGGTGACGAATTGCGTGGTATTAGAATCAATGGACAACCCATCATTACAGAGGCTGCTAATGCTCGAGCGGCACGTGCTCCAGTTCACCATCCTTCTCATTTGGTTGATAAGCAAGAAGATATGTTCACCATTCCCAGTGATGATGATGAATTTGGAAAAACGGAAGAGAGAGATAGAAAGGTCGACGCCCTTGCTGAAAAGATTCGCGCCATGGAGTACCAGAATTCTTTGGGTTTTGATGTTTCTAATATGGGTTTAGTTGATGGGTTGAGGATCTCGTACAAGTTCAAAGTGCCCTCTTTCGAGAAGTACAATGGCACTTCTTGTCCCCGAACTCATGTGCAAGCTTACTACCAGAAGATATCCGCTTATACTGATGATGAAAAGATGTGGATGTACTTTTTCCAAGACAGCTTGTCTGGAGCCTCTTTGGATTGGTACATGGACTTGAAAAGAGAATCTTTCAGAAGCTGGAGAGAGTTAGGTGAAGCTTTTCTGAGGCAGTACAAGCATAACATGGACATGGCTCCGAGCAGAACCCAATTGCAGAGTTTGTTTCAAAAGACTGGTGAGAGTTTCAAGGAATACGCCCAGAGGTGGCGTGAACTAGCGGCGAGTGTACAACCTCCGATGTTGGAAAGAGAATTGACTGATATGTTCATTGGAACCCTGCAAGGTGTTTTCATGGATCGTATGGGAAGTTGCCTGTTTGGTAGTTTTTCGGATGTTGTGATTTCTGGAGAAAGAACCGAAAGTCTTATCAAAGCGGGAAAAATCCAAGACCCTGGTTCTTCATGTTCTTCAAGTGCTAAGAAACCATTTTCAGGGGCACCCAGAAGGAGAGAGGGTGAGACAAATGCTATACAGAGAAATGGAAATAGAGGACATCAATACCGTCAAGTTGCTGCTGTGACTATTCCAGCAACCCAACCTCAACAACCACAAAGAGGACAACCACAACAACAACAGCAACGCCAATTCCAACCAAGACAAAGAATGTCGGATCGTCACTTTGATCCGTTGCCAATGACTTATGCTGAATTACTCCCTGAACTGCTCAGGTTAAAGTTTGTTGAACTTTGCACTATGGCTCGCTTAACAAGGATTCCCGCTGGTTATGATGCCAATGTCCGTTGTGATTTTCATTCTGGTGCGCCAGGGCACCACATCGAGAATTGTCGGGCTTTTCACCATAAAGTCCAAGACTTGATCGATGCCAAGATAATTAACTTCGCTCCTACTCCGAATGTGATGAATAATCCTATGCCTCAGCATGGAGGGCCCAGATTAAACAGTGTGGAAGATGGAGAAAATTTGAACTTGGTAGTCGATGTTAATGACGTTCAGACTTCGTTGTTTGTGGTGAAGGAACATCTGCTTAGAGGGGGAGTATTCCCGGGATGTGATAAGAATTGTTCAGATTGTGGTAATCATGAAAACGGCTGTGTGAAATTGAAAGAAGGTATCCAGGAACTGATGAATGAAGGTTGTTTACAGTTTGATCGGGTAGTGAAAGAACGTGAAGAGGTATCGACTGTTACCATTTACTTTACACCGTCAGAAGGTCCTGTACGTGCTCCCAAAACTATTAGTGCGCCTGTGACTGTTGGTACTCCTGTGACCGTAGTTGCGCCCGTGACCATATCTGCTCCGGTGACTGTTTGTGTTCCCGTGATTAATGCTCCAGTAACTATCAGTACCCCTACCACCATTGCTACTCCTAGTGGAAGACTTTATGAGAATAGTAGAGCAATTCCGTGGCAGTATGACAATGCTCCTTGCAGAAACAGAAGACCAGTAAATCAGACTCCATTAACAGTTGGTACGGCTGTGGGTAATGTGGGAGGACCCAGAGGATTTACGAGAAGTGGTCGTTTGTTTGCACCACAGGTTCCGAAGGATAACAATGCTGAGGCTCTTGCTATGACAAAAGGAAAGCAAGCTGTAGTTGAAGAAGAACCGGTTCGAAAGGAAGTGCCCGAGAATTCTTTTGAGAAGGACGTGGAGGAATTTATGAGAATTATCAAGAAAAGTGACTACAAGATCGTGGATCAGTTGAACCAGACGCCGTCAAAAATCTCTATTCTCTCTCTGTTAATGTGTTCCGAGGCACATCGTGACACCCTGTTGAAAATGTTGAATATGGCTTATGTGCCCCAAGAGATTTCTGTTAACCAGCTCGAAGGTGTTATTGCAAATGTTAACACGAGACATGGTTTGGGATTCACGGATCTAGACTTGACACCTGAGGGTCGCAATCACAATAGAGCTCTGCATATCACGATGGAATGCAAAGGCGCCGTTTTGTCGTATGTTTTGGTTGATACCGGTTCTTCTTTGAATGTGCTGCCCAAAAAGGCTCTGAGTAAGCTTGATGCTGAAGGGGTTGTTCTCACACCAAGTGATCTTGTTGTCCGTGCTTTTGATGGATCCAAGCGATCAGTTTTTGGTGAAGTCACGTTGCCTGTGAAGATCGGCCCGGAAGTGTTTAATATTGTCTTCTATGTGATGGATATCCAACCAGCATGTAGTTGTCTGTTGGGGCGTCCCTGGATACATGGAGTCGGAGCAGTTTCTTCGACTCTCCACCAAAAGCTGAAATATGTGTGGGATGGTCAGGTTGTGACCGTGTGTGGCGAAGAGGACATCTTTGTGAGCCATTTATCCTCCTTCAAATATGTGGAGATGGATGGCAAAATTCATGAAATTCTATGTCAAGCTTTTGAGACTGTCGGTATTGAGAAGGTGGCTTTTGTTGAACAGAAGAAACCAGGTACCTCGATTGCATCCTATAAACAAGCTCTAGAGGTCATTCATTCAGGTAACACGGAAGGCTGGGGCAAGATGATTGATGTGCCCGTAAAAGAAGACTTGTTTGGCATTGGTTATCAACCTTTTCAATCATCAGAGCAGGGTGTCCAGGATCAGAAAGGGCCGTGTACTTTCACTAGTGCTGGATTGATGAACCACGGGGGTGTCTTTGCAACAGACAATGAAGATGGTGACAATGATTATGATATGGATAATTGGGTGCGCCCGTGTGCTCCAGAGGAGAAGATCAACAACTGGACTACTGAAGAAATAGTCCAAGTTACTCTTCAGACAGAGTAATTTTCTTTTGTTTTTCATTTTTGCATGAAAGCCCTACGCTCTGCCCAAGGCGTAGTGGTTCATTGTAGGGCCACATCATGTTTTGAATTTTCAATGATTATCATCAATAAAGGACATTTTGCAATCAAATTTGTGTTCACTGTCTTTCTGTTTTTCATTTTCAAAACAATAAAAATGGCAATGTTTTTTTTTGTGACTTCCTTGAACTCTTTTCTAAAATAAAGCATGAAACATCGTTCGTGCAGAATTGATCTTGCGGATTCCATTGAAAACAGTTCTGTTATGGCTCAGTATGACTTCGACAACCCCATTTACCAAGCCGAAGAGGAGAGTGAAGAAGATTGTGAACTCCCCAAAGAATTGGCCAGACTATTGAAACAGGAGGAAAGGGTCATTCAACCTCATTAGGAAGAGTTGGAAGTCATTAACCTTGGTACTGAGGACGCAAAGAAAGAGATCAAGATAGGGGCTTCTTTAGAGGAAAAGGTCAAGAGAGGGCTGATTGAAATGCTGCAAGAATACGTGGACGTATTCGCGTGGTCGTATCAAGATATGCTTGGTTTGGATATAGATATTGTAGTACACAGGCTACCCCTCAGGGAAGATAGTCCTTCGGTAAAGTAGAAGCTTCGCAGAACTGGTCCTGATATGGCTGTCAAGATCAAAGAGGAGGTTCAGAAACAGCTGGATGCAGGTTTTCTAGTAGTTACCAATTATCCCCCTTGGGTGGCCAACATTGTACCCGTGCCGAAGAAGGATGGTAAAGTCAGGATGTGTGGCGATTACCGAGATTTAAACAGAGCCAGTCCGAATGATGACTTCCCATTACCTCACATTGATGTATTGGTCGATAACACGGCTCAGTCCTCGGTTTTCTATTTCATGGATGGATTTTCTGGCTATAATCAGATCAAGATGGCGCCAGAAGACATGGAGAAGACGACATTCATTACACCTTGGGGCACGTTCTATTATAAGGTAATGCCATTTGGGTTGAAGAACGCTGGTGCTACCTACCAAAGAGCTATGACGACTCTCTTTCATGACATGATGCACAAAGAAATTGAAGTGTACGTGGATGATATGATTGCGAAGTCTCAGGAAGAAGAGGAGCACTTGGTAAACTTGCAAAAGTTGTTTGAAAGACTAAGAAAGTTCAAATTGAGGCTGCATCCAAACAAGTGTACATTTGGAGTGAGATCCGGAAAGCTGTTAGGTTTCATTGTCAGTGAGAAAGGATTGAGGTTGATCCAGCGAAAGTAAAAGCTATTCAAGAAATGCCTGAACCAAGAACGGAGAAACAAGTTCGCGGTTTCTTAGGGAGGTTGGACTACATTGCAAGGTTCATATCTCACTTAACAGCTACGTGGGAACCGATATTCAAATTGCTAAGAAAAGATCAAGGAATCAGGTGGAACAATGATTGTCAAAAAGCTTTTGATAAGATAAAAGAATATTTGCAGAAACCTCCAATTCTTATACCTCCAGTTCCAGGGAGGCCTATGATAATGTACCTTTCAGTAACAGAGAATTCAATGGGGTGTGTATTGGGACAGCATGACGAGTCTGGTCGAAAAGAGCATGCAATATACTACCTTAGCAAAAAGTTTACCGACTGTGAAACAAGATATTCGCTGCTCGAGAAAACTTGTTGCGCTTTGACATGGGCTGCTCGCCGACTAAGACAGTATATGTTGAACCATACTACCTTGTTGATTTCTAAGATGGACCCAGTAAAGTATATCTTTGAAAAGCCGGCTCTTACCGGACGAGTGGCTCGTTGGCAGATGATCTTGACAGAGTATGATATCCAGTACACGTCGCAAAAGGCCATCAAAGGTAGTATTCTGTCTGATTACCTTGCCGAGCAACCAATTGACGACTATCAGCCGATGATGTTTGAATTCCCTGATGAAGATATCATGTACTTAAAGATGAAAGATTGTGAAGAGCCTCTTGTCGAGGAAGGACCAGATCCCGATGACAAGTGGACACTGATGTTTGATGGGGCAGTAAATGTGAATGGAAATGGTGTTGGGGAAGTACTCATTAATCCTAAGGGTGCACACATACCTTTTTCCGCCAGATTGACTTTTGAAGTAACCAACAACGAAGCTGAGTACGAGGCCTGTATCACGGGGATTGAGGAAGCTATCGATCTAAGGATCAAAACTATAGACATTTATGGAGATTCTGCTCTAGTGATTAACCAAGTCAATGGAGACTGGAATACTCATCAGCCGCATTTGATTCCTTATAGAGATCACACCATAAGGATCCTGACTTTCTTCAAGACAATAAAGTTGTATCATGTACCCCGAGATGAAAATCAAATGGCTGATGCCTTAGCCATATTGTCTTCCATGATTAAAGTTCATTGGCAAAATCATGTGCCACACGTTGCTGTGAATCGACTCGAGAGGCCTGCGTATGTGTTTGCAGCGGAGTCTATTATTGATGAGAAGCCGTGGTTTTATGATATTAAGGATTTCCTCAAAAGCCAAGAGTATCCTGAAGGAGCGTCAAAGAATGACAAGAAGACACTGAGAAGGCTAGCTAGAAGCTTTTACTTGAACAAGGATGATGTGTTGTACAAGAGGAACTTTGACATGGTTCTACTCAGATGCGTGGTTAGACACGAAGCAGACATGTTAATGCAGGAAGTACACGAGGGATCTTTTGGTACCCATGCTGGTGGTCATGCAATGGCCAAGAAGTTGTTAAGAGCCGGTTATTACTGGATAACCATGGAATCTGATTGTTTCAAACACGCTCGGAAGGGCCACAAGTGTCAGATCTATGCAGATAAAGTGCACGTACCACCAAACCCTCTGAATGTTATGAATTCAATTTGGCCATTCGCGATGTGGGGCATCGATATGATTGGAAAGATTGAACCTACTGCTTCTAATGGACATCGCTTCATCCTAGTCGCGATTGATTACTTTACCAAATGGGTAGAAGCAGTTTCCTATGCCAATGTTACCAGACAAGTGGTTGCTCGATTCATTAAGAAAGAAATTATCTGTCGTTATGGGGTTCCTGAGAGAATCATCACTGATAATGGTTCGAATCTCAATAACAAGATGATGAAAGAGCTTTGCAAAGACTTTAAGATCGAACACCACAACTCTTCTCCTTACAGACCAAAGATAAATGGTGCTGTAGAGGCGGCAAACAAGAACATTAAGAAGATTGTGCAAAGATGGTTGTCACGTATAAAGATTGACATGAGATGTTGCCTTTTGCTTTGCATGGGTATCGTACGTCAATGCGTACGTCAACCGGGGCAACTCCGTTTTCACTTGTGTATGGCATAGAGGCAGTCTTGCCAGTGGAAGTTGAAATCCCTTCTTTGAGAGTGATGATGGATGTAAAACTTGACAAGGCTGAGTGGGTTCAAGCCAGGTTTGATGAGCTAAATTTAATTGAGGAAAAGCGATTAGCAGCTGTGTGCCATGGACAACTATATCAGAGAAGGATGAAATAAGGCCTTTGATCAGAAAATGCGTCCTCGAAGCTATCAGATAGGTGATTTAGTTTTGAAGAGGATCCTTCCTCCCGGTACAGATAACAGGGGCAAGTGGACTCCGAATTATGAAGGTCTATATGTTGTTAAAAAGGTCTTTTCTGGTGGAGCCTTGATGCTTACAACTATGGATGGTGTAGATTTTCCGTCTCCTGTGAATTCAAATGTAGTCAAAAAATAATTCGCATAAACTGACCCGCTGGACAAAAAAAAGAAAGTCCAGGCAAAAAAGGGCATCCCGGCGAACCAAAAGAAAAAGAAAAGAAAAAGGTTCGGGCAAAAGTTAGGGATAAAGAATAAAAATAATATGCACACTCGGTAAGTCGAAAACCTGCAAAGGCGGCTTAGACAAAAATGGGTATCCCGGTGGATTGAAAACCTGAAAAGGCGGTCCAGGCAAAAGAGAGATTAAAGCGAAGACTACAGTCTGAATTATCTGTGCTTCATCGCGTTTCAGTGACTACCATCTTCAAGGATATGATCGGTCCAATCACTCTTCTCAGAAAGCAAAGAATTTGGGGGAAAGTGAAGATCTATGAATCATAACAGAATTGGAAAATAGTGGAATGTCGTGTTCACATTGCCAATAGATTAGTTTATTTTCTCTTTTGGCGCAATTACCTCATCCTAGGAATTGCTTCCTTATGTATTTGCCTTTATAGGCCATTTTCAATCAATAAAAATCGTTATTCAGTCAAATTGCTCTCTTGTTTTTTTTTATTTTACTGTTTTGTTTGCAAAAAACGTCCGAATTTTTTGATAAGCATTGCATCTAAAAACATGAAGGCTAGACAATGACGTGCGGAAAGATAAAACATCTGAAAATCATTTTGAATGTTGAGTACACTTGAGTATATTTTGTCCATACGATCCCCTGGGGCATGTATTTTTTGCCGCTTAGCAGGTTACTATCTTTGATTGATGGCTAAAACAGATGAGCCAAAGTTGTAAGAACAAAAATTGTTCTACAACAGATTCCAGGATTTTGATGATAACAAAGGATGAAACAAAAAATGGCACTCTAACGAAAAGTTTCTAAGTGTGCAGGATTCTAAACAAGAAGAAAGGAATCTGATTGCGTCATCAGATACAGAATCAAATCAGATACAAATTATCAGAAGATCAGAAGCATCTGAAGTAGAAACGCGCTCTAGAAGTTCTGACTCTGAGCAAAACAGCATATCAGATTATCAGAAGCATCTGAAGAAGAAGCGCGCTCTAGAAGTTCTGACTCTAAGCAATGGTACATCAGAACTCCAGAAGTCATAAGATCATCTGAAGTCAACGCTGGAAATCTAAAAGATGAGAACTATCAGAAGCTCTGAAGCCACATCTCAAGATCTCAGTCTAACAGAGTAACGCAGACTCTGATAATGGATTTCCTTATCCAGAAAGAGTAACGGCAACTTCAACTTCAAATGGAAAGAAACTATAATTGGAAAGAAGTTATTCAGGGAGACAAACTTGTTCTGGCAAGAAACAAAGAAGTTATGGCATTAAACTCTCATCAAGACTAAATATCTGCCATTACTACAAACGGTCGCTTTTCACCTCTATATAAAGAACGGCGAACCTCTTTGAGAGATACACCTGAACACACTGAAATATTCTCTCTCTCTCAATCTTTCACGAGCTTTTGCTCAGAACGTGAAATACTCTATTTGCTCTTACTGCTGTAATACTTGCTTTATCCTAGAAGCACTCTAGATTACAAACTCTGTTTTTATCTAAGTTGTTTTATATTCCTCAAGTGACTTTGCGCAGTCTGTATACTTGAGAGGACTAAGAGATCTTTCTCTTAGACGTTGGTTGTAATAATCTTTCAAGATTAGTAGATTAAGTCCTTGTTGAAGGCGAAATCACCTTGGTCGGGTGGACTGGAGTAGCTTTGTGTTATAAGCGAACCAGTATAAAGTCCTGTGTCATTTTATTTTGAAAAAGCGCTTATTTTCCAAAACAATTCAAACCCCCCTTTCTTGTTTTTTCTCACCTTTAATTGGTATCAGAGTTTCGACTCTGTTATTGATTTTCCAATCAAACACTTAACCGTGTAGAGAGATCCAGAACGAGAAAAACTATGGCCCACACAAATGAAAGAGACAGTTACAATGCTAAGCCTCCTCTTTTTGATGGAGATAAATTCGATTACTGGAAAGATAGAATTGAAAGTTTCTTTCTAGGCTATGATGTTGATCTCTGGGACATTGTCACAGATGGATACAAACCTCCTGTCACAGAGGATGGAGTTGAAGTTCCCAGAAGTAAGATGTTAGATGATCAGAAGCGTGTTTTCAAAAATCATAACAAGGCCCGAACCATACTTCTCAATGCTATATCTTACAACGAGTATGAAAAGATCACCAACAGAGAAACAGCCAAAGACATACTTGACTCTCTGAGGATGACTCATGAAGGAAACTCTCAGGTCAAAGAAACAAAGGCTCTGGCGCTTATCCAGAAATATGAAGCCTTCAAAATGGAGGATGACGAAGCCATAGAGGTAATGTTCTCTAGATTCCAAACTCTTGTTGCAGGTCTCAAAGTTCTAGACAAAGGGTACACAACTGCAGACCACGTCAAAAAGATAGTCAGAAGCTTGCCAAAGAAGTGGAGACCCATGGTCATTGCTCTGAAGTTGTCTAAGGATCTGAACAACATCAGTCTTGAAGAGCTTGTCAGTTCCCTCAGAAGCCATGAGATAGAACTAGAGGAAGATGAGCCTCAGAAGAAGAACAAGTCTGTAGCATTAAAGTCCAGATCTGAAAGACGCAAATCTGACAGAACCAAAGCATTCCAGGCCGAAACAGAAGATGCTGATGACTCTGAACAGGAAGATTATGATGATGAAGAAGAATTGTCCCTCCTAACCAGAAGAGTTAAACAACTCTGGAAAAAGAGGAACAATAACTTCAGGAGACCAAGACCCAAAGGGGATCGAACAGAATCAACGTCTAAAGGTAAAACTAACAAAGATGTTACTTGTTATGAATGTAAAGAAACAGGTCACTACAAGAACGAATGCCCAAAGTTAAAGAAAGACAACTCCAGAAAAGAGAGCTTCAAGAAAAACTCCCTCAGACCCAAGAAGGGATTAATGGCCACCTGGGATGATAGCGAATCTGAATCATCGGAATCAGACTCTAATGAACAGGCCAATGTGGCGTTCATGGCTACCACATCCAGGACCACTTCAGATGAAGAATCTGAATCAGAAGAGGTATTTTCTGAACTCTCTAGATATGACCTAGAATCATGCTTGTCAGAAACTCTTAGCTCATATCAGAAACTAAAACAAAAATTTAAAGCAGTAAAAGGCTGCCTTGAAGAAAAATATGAAGAATGTGGCAAACTTGAGATGACAATTCTAGAACTAAAAGATGAAAACAATGTTTTAACATCACTAAAAGATGCTGCAAAGAAAAATTGTTTAAAACTAGAAGAAGCGTTATCTCAAGCTCCACAAACTTCAAATACGATAATTTATAAATACGAAAAAGCCTTTCAAAAGTTTATGAAAAATAGGATAGGAAGGAGTGTAATGGCATCCATGATTTATGGAGTCAGTCAGAACAATAGAAGAGGAATTGGGTATGATCCTAAGGAAGATAAAACTTCTACTAGTGACCAACTTAAATCTCCATTTTCATATCACTATACACACACACAAGAGCAAAAATTTGAACATGCTAGAAAACCCAAAGTAATAAGAAACTCTGGGAAAACTAATCAGAAAGGACCCAAGAGACTCTGGGTACCAAAAGATAAGATTGTTTATGTTGCAGATATCTTATGCAGCAAAGTTCAAACACCAGTCATGGTACCTGGACTCTGGATGCTCGCGACACATGACGGGAAGAAAGTCTATGTTCCAAAGCCTGGAACTTAAAGACGCTGGATTCGTAGGCTTCGGAGGAGATCAGAAAGGAAGTATCAGAGGCTCCGGATGCCCTCTATATCTGATGTCCTTTACGTAAAAGGATTAATGCATAATTTGTTATCCATAAGTCAATTAAGTGATAACGGTTATGATGTGATCTTTAATCAAAAAACATGTAAAGCCATAAATCAAAACAATGGTTCTGTCCTATTCACAGGCAAGAGGAAAAACAATATTTATAAAATCAATCTTTCTGATTTAAAAGAACAAAATGTGAAATGTCTGATGTCTGTTCACGAAGAGCAATGGGTATGGCATAGACGCTTGGGCCACATTAGCATGAGAAAATTATCTCAGCTAAATAAACTCGAGTTAGTCAGAGGCCTACCTAAACTGAAGTTCTCTTCAGATTCTCTATGTGAAGCATGTCAGAAAGGAAAATTTTCAAAAACATCTTTCAAAAAGAAAACTATTGTTACTACCTCTAAGCCTCTGGAACTTCTTCACATTGATCTTTTTGGTCCTGTGAAAACAGCATCAGTCAATGGAAAGAAGTACGGACTAGTCATTGTTGATGATTTCAGTTGCTGGACATGGGTGAAATTCCTAAAACACAAGAGTGAGTCTCACTCTGTATTCACCAGTTTCTGCTCCAAAGTGCAAAAAGAATTTGACTCTAAAATTGTCAGAGTCAGAAGTGATCATGGTGGCGAATTCGAAAATAAATCCTTTGAGGAATTATTTGACTCTAAAGGAATATCCCATGATTTCTCCTTCCCTAGAACTCCACAACAAAATGGAGTTGTAGAGAGGAAGAATAGGACACTCCAAGATATGGCCAGAACCATGATCAACGAAACTAATGTGGCTAAGCACTTTTGGGCCGAAGCTGTAAATACAGCGTGTTACATTCAGAATAGAATCTCCATAAGACCTATTCTGGAAAAGACTCCCTATGAACTGTGTAAGGGAAGGAAACCAAACATTTCATATTTTCATCCATTTGGATGTTCTTGCTTTATTTTAAACACTAAAGAACATCTGAACAAGTTTGATTCCAAAGCACAGAAAGGTATTATGTTAGGATACTCAGAACGCTCTAAAGGCTACAGAGTATACAATACAGAAACCAAAATTGTAGAAGAATCAATTCATGTCAGATTTGATGATAAGCTTGACCCTGAAAAGTCAAAGCTAGTTGAAAATTTTGCAGATTTAGAAATCACTCTTGCAGGATCTGACAAAGTTCTAGAAGCCACTGCCATTCAGAATTCTGAGGAAATTAATCTTCCATTAATTCCCAAGAAAGCTAAAAGTCGCCTCAACGTATCTGAAGAATTGATTCTGGGCAACAAGGATGAACCTGTCAGAACCAGATCTACCTTCAGGACTTCTGAAGAGACTCCTCTGGGACTAGTGTCTCTGATCGAGCCCACTTCCTGTGATGAGGCACTTCAAGATAACGATTGGGTTCTAGCCATGCAAGAAGAACTAGATCAATTCACAAAGAACGATGTCTGGGATCTTGTTCCCAAGCCCAGAGGCACTCACGTTATCGGAACCAGATGGGTATTCAGAAACAAGCTGAACGAGAAAGGACAAGTCGTCAGAAACAAAGCTCGACTGGTAGCTCAAGGTTACAGTCAACAAGAAGGTATTTACTACAATGAAACCTTTGCTCCAGTTGCAAGGTTAGAATCTATTTGTCTTCTTGTATCTTTCGCTATAAACCATTCTATTAAATTATATCAAATGGATGTCAAGAGCGCATTCCTTAATGGTTATATATCAGAAAAAGTGTATGTCAACCAACCTCCAGGTTTTGAAAATTCAAATTTTCCAGAACATGTTTTTAAACTTAAAAAATCTTTATATGGACTTAAACAAGCTCCCAGAGCTTGGTATGAACGTTTAAGTAATTTTCTTCTGGAACACAATTTTACCAGAGGGAAAGTTGATTCCACACTCTTCTGTAAGAACCTTAACAATGATCTCATGATATGCCAGATATATGTCGATGATATTATTTTTGGTTCAGCTAACGCCTCTGTTTGTCAAGAATTTTCTGAGTTAATGCAGGCAGAATTTGAAATGAGCCTAATGCAAAAACTAAAGTTCTTTCTAGGAATTCAAATAAACCAAACTTCAGAAGTCACGTACGTTCATCAAAGCAAATACATAAAAGATGTTCTGAAGAAATTTGACATGGCTGAATGCAACTCTGCAAAGACTCCCATGCATCCAACATGCATTCTTGAAAAGGAAGAAGTCAGTAAAAAGGTTTGTCAGAAGCTCTATCGTGGTATGATAGGCTCCCTTCTCTATCTGACTGCTACTCGACCTGATATTCTCTTTAGTGTCTGTCTATGTGCCAGATTCCAATCAGATCCTAGAGAAACTCACTTAACAGCAGTTAAGAGAATTTTCAAATATCTGAAAGGAACTCCTAACCTGGGCCTGATGTATGAGAAAACATCAGAGTATAGACTTTCGGGTTACTGTGATGCAGATTACGCATGAGATAGATTGGAACGAAAAAGCACATGTGGAAATTGTCAGCTCCTAGGAAACAATCTGATATCCTGGGCCAGCAAAAGACAGTCAACTATCGCTCTATCAACTGCAGAAGCTGAATACATCTCAGCATCACTGTGCACAACTCAGATGCTCTGGATGAAGAATCAGTTAGAAGATCTGCAAATCATCGAGACTGACATTCCTATCTTTTGTGATAATACTGCTGCCATTTGTTTAAGTAAGAATCTCATTATACACTCTAGAGCCAAGCACATCGAAATAAAACATCATTTTATCAGAGACTATGTTCAGAAAGGGATAGTAACATTGAAGTTCATTGATACAGATCATCAATGGGCAGATATCTTTACTAAGCCTTTAGCTGAAGATAGATTTCTTTTTATCTTAGAAAATCTGAACATTCAAAATTGCCCTGAATAAATTATGCCTCTGAAGATGTAAAATGAGACTCTGACATAAACAAATGAGCTTCTGCCTCTGACTCTGATACTTCTACCAAGTTAAGAAGATATCTGAGTTAGAAATCTCCAGGAACCATTCGTTTGGTATTCCTGAAGATCAGATAAAGCAAACACGTGGAGTGAATTGCGTCTAACCTTGGAACTTCTAGACAGCTGTCCAGAAGAAATTCAAAGGACATACGTCTGAGATCTCCTCGAGCAGTGTGCATACTGTTGGGATTAGACATTCATTAATGAGCCATAATCATTTCTCCCTCTAAACGTGCTAACTTGGTTTTTGTGCTAACTCTGTTTTGCATGTCGTTTTGCATGCGTTTCTTTTGGGTATTTAAACACTCCTCTCACACTTCACACACACTTCACTCTCACTCACTTGTTATAACCTAGTTCTCTCAGGCATTTCTGCAAACAGTTGATTGTCATCTCAGTTCTTCAACAATGGATTCTCAACAACAATTTGTATTCAACTTTTCTCAACAAATGAACTCCAGCAACGCAGCTCAAAGCACATCTACTCCAACGGTTACAGGCGTAACTACAACACCAGTGTACAAGGAGCCTACAATTCTTGACCGTGAGCCTCATATAAATCTTGCAACTCCCTTCAAGAAACTGGACGTTTTGTGTGAATCACTGGTGGATTTCAACAACATGAAGAGGAATGGAGTAGACCTAGCTGAAGAACTTCATCAACAAGATTAGGAAAACTACTTTCAACGCCTCTATGGCCCTGTTTACCCAAACCTTATTAAGGAATTTTGGAGGTTTGCTGATGCTGATGATCATTTCATCGTCTCCTACGTCCTGGGTGTCAAAATCGTGATAACTGAAAAATCAATTGCTGCCCTGCTGAACATGGAAAAAGCTGGAGGAAGAAGAATTTACAACATAAATCCTAGAGCCAAATACATGGCTCAAGAAATCAACCCAACAATCTTCAAACTCAACACAGAAGGAAATCCCTCAAAGAACAAGGAACTACATCAGAATCTCTGGGTGTGGCTCAAAATCATTCTGGGAACTATTCATCATCGCCCAGCATCTAACTCATCAGATTACATCAATATAGATCAGAAATGTATTCTGTATTGTATTCATAAAGGTTTGAAGCTTTGCCTCCCAGCGCTTCTCTTCAAATACCTCAGAGACTCCGTACGGGAAACCAGGAATAACATGAAACCCAGAACCTACATTCCTCTGGGAAGACTTCTCTCAGATGTGCTGATAGAAAATGGTCTCGTGGACCATCTGATAAAACACAAACTTATGGATGACTTGGCAATAGAGACTGGAAGGCCTCTGAACTCCAGGAATCTGAAGAGCATGGGGATTCTGGAAAAGATTCACGTTAAACCTACTCTGGATACTTCTTGGGAAGCCTTAAAAGATCAGAGGGATATGCCAAATGGTCTATGCAAATTCTACAGGGATGAACCCAAAGAAACAATTCTCCACTATCTTCAGATTGAGCGATCTGCCAGAGTCAGCTCCAGACTTCGTGAGGGTTAAAAGAGGTCCATCTGAGAAGGCATCAAAGGCGAAGAAAGCAAAGCTAGGGGAATCCTCTGAATCAAGACCTCCAGCACCTCTGCAAGAGTCTTCTGGTAAGTCTGCCTCTACTGCTCCCTCTATACAGCTAGTTGCTTCTTCTACTCCTCTACCAACTCCCATCTACACCACATCTGAAACCCCTCCTTCAACAACCATAACCTCTCAAACACTACCAAAATTCAACCTTGCCAATACCTCATTACCACGTTCTGAAGCTGAAGAAATGAATCAAACCACTTCCTCATCCTCAGCCCCAGAATCACCTCCCTATTTTGTCCTTTCTTCTGACACAGAACCCTCTGACCCCGCTTCTCCCACTCTAGCCCAACTTCAGTCTCTCAACCGTAATTCACAACAACCACAACAACCTCCACCTGAACCTGAAGTAACTTCACCATCCACAGAACAACCAACCGTCACTCCATCTGAAATTCAACCCTCTGACCTCAATACCTCTAACATTACCCCTCCAAACACTTCCGCTGAACCTCAAACTCTCAACCTAAGCCCTCCAAACTCTCCACCTCAACCATCTGAACCAGAACATTCCCTGCCAACCCTAGAGGAAGCAATTATGCTGTTTGCAGGAGCATTAGTTGAAAAGGTCAAGTCTCTGACCATCAACTCTAGTATCAGTGATGATCTTGACTCTGTTAGGACACACTGGAACAGAGTCATTGGCTGGATGACATCTGAAGCTTTTAAACTGAAGCACATCTCTGAGCAAGTCAGAAACGAATTTATCAGAGACGCTGAGGCAAGACTACATGAGCGCTTGGCCAGAGAAGCTGAAGAAGAAGCCAGAAGGATAGAAGAAGAAAGAGCAAGACAAGAAGAACTTCAAAGGGTAAGGGAAGCTGAAGCCAATACTCTAGCTGCTGCTGCTGCTGCTGAAGCAGAAGCAAAGGCTGCTGCTGAAGCTGAAGCAAAGGCTGTTGCCGAAGCTGAAGCTAAAGCCGCTGAAGAACAGACTGCTCTGACTCAGGGGGAGTCCTCCACTTTTTCCCCTCTGGTTCTCAGAACCCTTGAGGAGCTTCAGAAAGAGCAGAAGGAAGTCCGATCCAGATTGGATCAACAGGACACAGTCAACGCCAACATCCAGAACTTGCTGACTCAACTGCTTCAGAGAATGCCTCCTCCTTCCAACCCTTAGGCACTTAGGATTTCTTGCTTGTTGCTCTGTTTGTCTTTGTTTCTGATGTTTCTTTCTCTTGTCATTATTCCTGATGTTTTGTCTTATCTGAATATATATCCTTTTTGCTTATTTTTTTGTTTAAGTCTTTTTGATTCTGACAAAAAGGGGGAGAAATCAAATAGCTCTGATGAAAAATTGCCTAATACCTTAAGCACTCTGCAAACATACTATTCTCTAAAATAAATTCATCTAACACTAGACTTAAGAAATTGCAGAAGGTATCGAGAAACTTCATTGCTTGGAAGCTCTGGTAAGATTTTCTGAACTCCCTAGCCTATCTCAGGGGGAGCTCATTCCTATCTGATCTGATAAACTCTAAATTTTTTAATGTTTTATCTGTCATTTGAGTTTGTTTTATCATCATCAAAAAGGGGGAGATTGTAAGAACAAAAATTGTTCTACAACAGATTCCAGGATTTTGATGATAACAAAGGATGAAACCAAAAATGGCACTCTAACGAAAAGTTTCTAAGTGTGCAGGATTCTAAACAAGAAAAAAGGAATCTGATTGCGTCATCAGATACAGAATCAAATCAGATACAAATTATCAGAAGATCAGAAGCATCTGAAGTAGAAACGCGCTCTAGAAGTTCTGACTCTGAGCAAAACAGCATATCCGATTATCAGAAGCATCTGAAGAAGAAGCACGCTCTAGAAGTTCTGACTCTAAGCAACGGTACATCAGAACTCCAGAGGTTATAAGATCATCTGAAGTCAACGCTGGAAATCTAAAAGATGAGGACTATCAGAAGCTCTGAAGCCACATCTCAAGATCTCAGTCTAACAGAGTAACGCAGACTCTGATAATGGATTTCCTTATCCAGAAAGAGTAACGACAACTTCAACTTCAAATGGAAAGAAACTATAATTGGAAAGAAGTTATTCAGGGAGACAAACTTGTTCTGGCAAGAAACAAAGAAGTTAGGGCATTAAACTCTCATCAAGACTAAATATCTGCCATTACTACAAACGGTCGCTTTTCACCTCTATATAAAGAACGGCGAACCTCTTTGAGAGATACACCTGAACACACTGAAATATTCTCTCTCTCTCCATCTTTCACGAGCTTTTGCTCAGAACGTGAAATACTCTATTTGCTCTTACTGCTGTAATACTTGCTTTATCCTAGAAGCACTCTAGATTACAAACTCTATTTTTATCTAAGTTGTTTTATATTCCTCAAGTGACTCTGCGTAGTCTGTATACTTGAGAGGACTAAGAGATCTTTCTCTTAGACGTTGGTTGTAATAATCTTTCAAGATTAGTAGATTTAGTCCTTTTTGAAGGCGAAATCACCTTGGCCGGGTGGACTGGAGTAGCTTTGTGTTATAAGCGAACCAGTATAAAGTCCTGTGTGATTTTATTTTGAAAAAGCGCTTATTTTCCAAAATAATTCAAACCCCCCTTTCTTGTTTTTTCTCACCTTCAAAAGTTTGTTCGAGGGAAGACCTTGTTGTTTCAACACTGTCCAGTCGTGTAAGAAGTTGGGTCCTCTAAGTCGAGTTCAGAATTTGTTTCCCCAGCAGGGTCGAGAGGTTGGTGTTTTCCCAACAAGTGACTTCCTAGTTGAGTTGGTTTCTCTACCGTTCCGAGAATGTCAGATCAGTAAGCATCCTCAGCAAAATTATTGTATGTCCCCACAGAGTTGGAGAATCGAATCAGAAATTCTGTGCTCAGTAAAGTGATCATTTGCTTTCCCAGCAAGAGTTTTCCTCCCTTTGCATCTTGCATGTAGTAATCATCATTTGCATTCGCATTCTCAAATCGTATAGCATTTCCATTCAGTATGGAGCATTACGCCATGAAAAACTCAAACATATGCATACATGTATTAAACCAGATCGAATCATATCTCCGGAAGAGGCAGATCGTTTTTTCACATCTGTGTAGCACATTTGCAGCAGTTGCTCTTGGCAACATTCAGAATCGATAATCCCAGTGAGATTTATTTTCTCACCGGTCCGTGAAGGGAAAACTTGATTCTCCTCCGATTTAGCCCCCAGCAGGTGTCTGCCCTATTTTGACATATGTAAATATCATCCTTGCGATACCGGTAAGTGTCGTGTTGAACCCCGTAAATGTCTGTGCTTTTCTTTGATGTCGGCAAACGTCATCTTTCGATGTCGGTAAACATCGAATTCCAATCGTTGGCCATCAGTAAATGGCATGTTTCTCATAGTGCCTACAAAAAATCGTTCTGTCAACACGCGTGTGTGTCCTTTCCCTTTTTGGTGTCGGTAAACATCATCGTTCGATGTCAGTAAACATCAGACGCTTGTTAACCATCGGTAAATGGTTTTGTCGTTTAAGATTCCCCAGCATATTCGCTATCCGTAAATATTGAGTATTTCATTTTCACCATCGGTAAATGGTTTTGTTTCATAAGTATATTCTTTTCCCAGTGAAGTCGCCATCTTTGTTCAATGTCGGTAAACGTCGAGTTCCTTCCCAGTCATCGGTAAATGTCTGGTCATGTAGCGCTTGCTTTGATATCGGTAAATATAAATTCCCCAGTGGAGTCATCGGTAAATGTCTGGTCTTGTTTCACTTGTGAACATCTTTGTTCGATGTCGGTAAACATCGAGTTCTTCCCCAGAGTCGCCATTGGTAAATGGCCTCGCTTTCTTTGATATAGGTAAATATCAAATTTGTTTCAGAGCCGCCATCGGTAAATGGCCTCGCTTTCTTTGATATCGGTAAATATCAAATTTGTTTCAGAGCCGCCATCGGTAAATGGCCTCGATTTCTTTGATATCGGTAAATATCAAATTTGTTTCAGAGCCGCCATCGGTAAATGGCCTCGCCTTCTTGATATCGGTAAATATCAATTTTGTTTCGAAGCCGCCATCGATAAATGGCCTCGCTTTCTTTGATATCGGTAAATATCAAATCTGTTTGAAGCCGCCATCGGTAAATGGCCTCGCTTTCTTTGATTCATCACCTACAGAGTGCAAATTCTCCGGTTCTTTCGGTATTCAATCCCTATTTACCTTGAAAGTCTAACAGTCGCTGCTTTCATTCGTTCAGGTTCACAGTTGATTGAATAGGGGCAACTGTAGCACCTCAAATTTGCCCTCCTCATTCATGCATTCGTTTTAGGTCATTTAACATTTCTTATTGCATATCATCATGTCAATCAGAATTAGCTCCAAGAGTTTATCTTCCAAGAAGTTTGTATTCATCTGAGTATCAAAGGCAAGGTAGAGTCCTTTAAAGGATCAGGCTTAATGGGCTCAGTACAGTTCAAAGTTCAACCGCGAAGTCAAGAGTCAACTGTTTGTCAACTGAAGGTCAAATGGCTAGAGGATAACTTGAGTTACTTCCAACAGGTTCAAATGAGGAACAAAGGTCCAGCGCACATGTTACAAATTTGGAAAGATGACTGGAACTGTCATGCTCGCTAGGCGAGCAAAATGGTTCGCCTAGCGAGCCACCAGTGTTTGAACTGTCATGCTCGCTAGGCGAGCAGATTCTTCGCTAGGCAAAGCCTACGCATTTTGCAAATAAAAAAAATATAACAGAAAAATTTTGGGCTTGAGTTGCCTTAATTCTGAGCCCACCAAGCCACGAAAATCAGGTTATAAATTCTAAAAATTCAGTGGAAAAACCCTAGAAGACAAAAGGAGAGAGATTCTAACCATTTCAGAGCAACCTCCAGAGACTGAAGGGATCACCTCTACCAATTCCATCTCATATAAACCCTAAGATTGTTCTGCAAACCCAACGGTGCAATTCAATTTCATTCGATCTCTCCAATCAGGTTTGCCTTATTCCCATTACTTTACACTTTTAATTTGAAATTCCTAAAGCATGAGGTATTATGGTTGAATCCGGGAGAGTGGGTATAGTTAGGTTTCACATGTGGGTTTAGATATGCATGAATGTGTAAAACCATGCCTTGAATGTTTGACCACTTAATTTCTGTAATCGTACTGTTATCAATGGAAAATCCAGAACCCGCAGGCATTCGCTAGCCTCTTCTCTAAGCGAGCCTGCAGCGAAGCTTCGCTAAGCCTTCGCTAGGCGAACTAGTAGCGATCGCGACAGTGGCTGATTTTTTCTGTTTGCTCTCCAATCTGTTTCATGCTTTGTTATGACATGCTTTCTGTTGCCTCCGGGCACCTGTTTTTGTATGTATGTCATGTCTTGAGGTGTGGATCCTTGCCCCTTATTTTGAGTTTTGATACCCTTTTGATGCATTTGTTTGACAAGAGGTTCAGGCCTCTTATCCTTGGGTGTTTTGGGAACTTTTGTTTGTGAACTTTAATGGCATGATTCATGTGGTTACATTTTGATTTGGTGCAACTCTTGATTGCACCCCATCTTGTTTTTTTTCTAACCTATTTGTTAAGTTTTTGTGAGGGCACATACGACTCTTGCAGGGATGGCTTGCTTGGTGTTCCACTTTATTTGTGGGATACCATTTGGATATTTATTCTGATTGCCTTGCTGACTTGCTTTCTTTGATGATGTTAGCTTGAGAGACCTCTGGGTTTCTTATCTCTTGAGTTGTTGTTACTTCGGATCTTTATCCGTGTGGTAGATCTCTTGATCCCTTTTACATCTTTCCCACACTTTACCGCTTTCTTAGCTGGAAGACCTCGATAGGAGGCAATGTTTTTGTGTGTTTACTTTTATGCCCAAAGACCTCCAAGAAGAGGCACCAGTGCTAAAAACCTCCATGAAGAGGCAATTGACGGATAAAAGGGATTAGTAGTCAATCCCCCGTTATTCAGTGTGTTGTTCTTTATGCTTGTACTACGTGCCGATGCTTCAGAACAAAAGCCCAAGATCTTTTGTCCGGTCAGTCAGTGGAGAGGGTTCCACCTTTCTGAATCCCCACGCTTTGTCATGAGCTCACCCTGTCCAGGGTTAAGAGCTATGAGGTCTTATCCTCATTACCCTTTTGATCTGCTCACCCTGATGTTCAATGTCAGTGGTTAAGAGCCCATTTGATTACCTTTTCCATGACTTGTTTGTCGAGGTTGATATGACCCCTCTTGACTAAAGCCCTACCCATGTATGTTTGAGCCCCCTTGTTGGCATGTTTATTTTATGCTATATGTTTTTGTGTGGTGTGATCATCTCACCCATAGGATTGCTAGGCTTCGCATAGTCTCTCGTCTGCATGTCAATTAAGGTAGCACGGTTCCTTCGTCTAGGATTTCCTTTTTTGCATGAGCATCCTAAAACACAAGCAAACTCATTGATTTTTCTTCTCATAAGAACACGTTAACTCCTTCTACTACAGGCGAGTAAGTCTCCAAGGTCGAGCATCCGGTAGATTGCGTAGTAACGTTGTTCACCTAAAAACAAACCCGTAGGTAGCTGAACTACGGCCTGCTCTGATTCTCATTCCAGATGAGATACGTAGGCATAAGGCGCGATGTCTTATCGAGCACACTCCTCTTTAACCCATAGGTAGCCGAGCTACGAAGACTCTGATTCTCATATTCAGATGAGATACGTATGCAGTGGATGCGACATCCGTGCGAGTCATTTTCTTTTGACCCCTCTTTTAGTAAATAGTACATTAGATAAACCCACACCCTTTAGACAAGAACAACAAAAGTGGATCTCGTAGAGTACTACGGATGCGTAGGGATGCTAATACCTTCCCTTCGCATAATCGACTCCCGAACCCAAGATTTGGTTGCGAGACCTTGTCTTTTCCTTTCCTTTTTCCAGGTTTACTTTGAGCGTTTCCTTTCCCCCCTTTGGGATAAATAACGCACGGTGGCGACTCTTCTGTCATTTCTTTTTCGCCGATTGTTTTTTCGCATACTATATTTTTTAGGTTGCGACAGTGACTTTGGTTCAGTTAGTGATCTGGGTTTCTATTTATAAGTTGGATTTATGGATATTTATTTCTGACACGCCGGAGTTCTGTCTGTGGTATTTATTGGCGGGTTCCGTTTATTTCGGATCCCTCGGGTTGGATTTGAGGTTACTTGTTCAGAGGATCTTGTTGCTATCCGTTCAGTGACTTTCCTGTGATGATGGTGATGTATCCTCCGATTCCGTTTATTTCGGAACCCCGAGTTGGATTTGTGGTTACTTAGTCCCCTGGATGGTTGTGATCAGTTCTGAGATCGAAATCCAGTACAGTTGATGTTCAGATGTGTTGGAGGATGGCGCTATGAATTGCATTCATGCATCTGCATCATTCCCATTTTGCATTCATCCGCATCTAACTCATGTTTATCCATATGCAAGGTACATTCTTGATTGAGATTCTGGTTGAGAGACATCCTTGTTCCAGGTATGAGGTCCGACTTGAAAGATGATGTTGTCTACAATTTCTTTGATCCAGAGACTAGCGTGTTGAAGGGCATGATAGCAGTGATTACGCCTGACCATGTGGGGGTGTTCCGTGAGGCTTATGGCAGTATTACGAAGATGGTTTTCAGGCTCACAGATGGGGATAGGAGCGCCATCCATACTCTTCTCCTGTTTTATGATCCGGGTTTGAGATGTTTTGTCTTCCCAGACTATTTGTTGGGACCTTTGATGGAGGATTATGCCGGTATTTTGGGTATTCGGGTCAGAAACCAGATTCCTTTTTATGTTACTAAGGAAGAACCTGATATTGTTGAGATTTCTCTTGCTCTTTATTTGAGCCCGGAAGTGATTAAGGGAGGTTTGAGGGAGAAAGGAAAGTTGCCCGGTTTTCATCTGAGTTTCTTGGAGGCCAAAGCCAAGGAACATGTTGTTTTGGGTAATTGGAAGACTGTTTGTGCTTTGCTTGCTGTAAGCATTTATGGAATTGTTTTGTTCCCTAATCAGAAGAATTTTGTGGATATTAATTCCATCCGGGTGTTTGCTCACAAGAATCCCATTCCTACCTTGATTGGGGATGTGTATTATTCGGTCCATAATCGGAACGAGAAGCGGCGTGGAGGATTGGTTAGATGTTGCGCTCAATTGTTATATAAGTGGTTCATGGGATACTCGCCTTCCAAGGGTGCCTTTGTCTTTCTTGACCATACTGTAAATTGGGCAACCAAGTTGATGGGTTTGCGAGCCAAAGACATAGATTGGACTCACATTGATGTGGCTGGACGAGATTTTATTTACAGTTGCGGGAGTTTTCCCAATGTGCCCCTTATAGGAGTTCAAGGGTGTATTAATTATAACCCGACGCTTCTTAAGAGGCAAATGGGATTTTCCATGGAGGTTCCTCCCCTCGAGCGTGAGATTCAGGAGTCTTTCTACTTCCCGTTTGAGGGTAATCAGTCATTGTTGGAGCAAGTGTCTGGTGCATGGCGCAACATTCAAAGGAAAGGCAAGATTCCTTTTGGTAGAGCTAATAACAGGTCTTTTCCTCCATTTGATGATTGGCTCAGAAAGAGGGTTAAGCTCACTCGTCTGCCATTTCCTGTGGTTGATCTTTGGTATCTGTTGAGTGAGGAGCCACGCTCTTCTGTCAGTATGGAAGAATTTCTCGAGAGGAGGAGGGCAAGAGATCAACTGCAAGCAGAGAAGACTGAGTTAGAAATGAGTGTTGCTGGAATTCAACCGGCTAATCAGGAAGTCAAGAGGAAAGCATAAGACCAGGCTAGGAGACATGCTCAGGAGGTGAAGCGTTTTGAGAAAGACACCGCCTATTACTGCAAGATCAGCCAAGCTTTAGAGTCATCTACGAATGAGCACGACCTTACCAAAGAGCAGTTGGCTAGAGCTTTGAAGGTCATTGATGATGAAAAGAATAGACAAGTCCTTGTGAAGACTCAGAGGGAAGCTAGAGCCAAAGCCCTTACCACAGAATGGGAAGCGAAGCTGAGGGTTAAGGAAGAAGAGAAAGTGAAGCTTATGGCCGAGAGAGATCACTATCTTGCTGAAAGGGACCATTATTTCCGTCAGATGAAGATTCATCAGAAGGAGGTGGGAAGACTTCAGCAGGAGAACACTGAGCTCAGGTTCACTATGAAGTTTACCGGGATGGTTGATGGTGCAGAGCCTTCTGTGGGACCTTCTTCAGATTAGACTTTTATTGCAGTTGTTATCATGTGTTGGGTTACCGTCAGACATGTTGACGGAATTCATTTGCTCATAGTTCTTTCCGATTCTGAAGGATTGTAAAGTTGACTTGTGTCAGATATGATATATGACTCTCGCAAGTGTTGCGCACTTTTGCTATACAATGGTTATTATCATTTAGTGATTGATCTCAGAGCTTTATTTTCTTTTCTGTGTCACACTTACGCAACACACACATGGTCGGGTGATATCTTTGCTAAAGCACAACATTCTGTTCCGTACGGAAAAGCCAGGTGATTGGTGTCAGAATATTGATGTCGGATTATTATCTGTCTCAATGAAGCCAGGATCGAATGACAAAATGTTCCTCATACAGATAGACATTGCATTCATGCATGAATCATAATAACTTGTCTTCTATTTTGCAGGTGTCAGTTTCTAACGTGTTTGATTGTGACTCAGGAATCATTGCTCGCACATGCAGAGTCATCCCTCAGCACGTAGCTCGTCCGCACAGATACTTTACCAGACGCAACAAACCCAGACTGATGGATTCATCCAACGCTGATATTCTCGAGCTGAAAGAGAAGATGAGTGAGTTGATCAACACCATGCAAGGGTTCGCCCTGGGGCAGAAAGCACTCGTCGAGAAGGTGGAGAAGCTTGAGCTGGCTTCGATTGCCAATAATGGCAATAGTCAAGATGGTAACTCCAACTATGGTCCTGGTGGCTCTAGGGGTGGTGGCGATCCCAGAAAGGAGGCGACTAATGGTGGTGTAGTCATCAACAACGGCTGTGGTCTTGGTTTTGCTGCGGGCAGTGGCCCAGGTCATGTTGGCAACATTCTGAAAGAAACTCAGTTTTCTCCTTTCTTTGGGGCTGTGGAGGATAAAGAAGATGATCAGTTCTCTATGCTGAATGAGCAGTTCGGTCAGTATGGTGTTCCACCGCCGAACAAAGAGATTCAGGTACTAGCAGAAAAGATTAGGGCTCTGGAAAGCCATACCACTCTGGGACTATTAACATGGCAAATATGGGGCTGGTTGAGGGGATTGTAATCCCACAAAAGTTCAAGGTGCCCACGTTTGATAAGTACAATGGAAGTTCCTGCCCGGAAACTCATATTCAGGCCTTTGTTCGAAAAATATCTGCCTACACCATGGATCAGAAGCTCTGGATGTACTTTTTCCAGGATAACTTATCTGGCGGGTCTCTCGAGTGGTACACCAAGCTGAGATCGTCAGATATAAAGAGCTAGCAGGATTTGGGGGATACTTTCTTCAAACAATACCAATTTAACGCTGACATGGCACCAAGCCGTACCCAGCTGTAGGGTATGTCTCAAAAGCCGAACAAGGGGTTTAAAGAGTATGCACAAAGGTGGAGAGAGTTGGCTGCCAAGGTTCAACCCCCGTTAGTGGATCGGGAGATGTCAGACTTGTTCATGGGTACTCTTTAGGGGACTTTTGCTGAGAGGATGATGGGATGTTCAGTTACTGGTTTTGCGGATATAGTTGTGGCTGGTGAAAGGATTGAAAGCTGGTTGAAAATGGGAAAAATACAAGGAAATGCTCCGTCGTCTGGAGTAAAGAAGCCCTTCAGAAATGGTCAGCGCAAGAAAGAGGGTGATTCGAGTGTTGTGTACGCCCAAAGAGGATACAGTAGGGATCATAACTACCAGCATACTGCTGCGGTAACAATTCCTGCTGATAATCGACCCGTACAACAGCAATAGCAACAACAGCCACCTCAGCAGAGAACACAAAGGCCTGGGTACTAAGTTAGGGGAAGGATGGCAGATCGCCAGTTTGATAGGCCACCCATGACATATGCCCTACTTCTGACTTGGAGTGATCTTGATTCCATTTATCTCCTGCCATTGTTTGTTTATGCCCTGTTGTATTGATTGGATGTACATAAACTAACTTTGTCTCTTGTTTCAGGTTTGGATACTTATCATTGATGATTGGGTTGTTCTCACCTTGTGAGATACAAAATGCATTGAGTTCTGAATTATTGTTGTTTTATAGGGTTTTAATTGATGTGGTGAGCTCATGAGCTCATTTGAGTGCTAAGGCACTTATGCATTGAATTGTGTAACTGTTAGAGGGTTTCACTTCTAGTTTTATGACTGAAGTACTAATTGTTTAGTCTTTGTACAGGTACCTTAGTTGCTTATTTGCTTTAGCTCTTGCTTGAGCATTGGATTGTGGTTGATACACCACTCAGGTAGTTAGCTCCTTACTTCATGTAGTCTGGAGTCCTGTCACCTTTTTGGCAGGCATTTTGCTGGCAAGTCCCCCTTCAGAGGCTCTGTTTGTGTTTGTTTAAAATTGTGCCCAAAGACCTCCAAGAGGAGGCATGTGTTATATTTGATAAGACCTCCAAGAGAATAGGCAATTGACGGATAAAAGGGATTAGTAGTCAATCCCCCGTTATTCAGTGTGTCGTTTTTTATGCTCGCACTACGTGCTGATGCTTCTGAACATGTGCCCCAGATCTTTTGTCCAGAGTCTGTCAAGTGGAAAAGGATCCCACTTTCTGGATCCCCACGCTTTCTGTGTCATGAGCTCACCCTGGCCAGGGTTAAGAGCATGGGGTCTCATCCTCATTGCCATTTTGATCTGCTCACCCTGTCGTTCAATGTCAGTGGTTAAGAGCTACAAATTACCCCTTACAGTTTGGCTTGTTTGTCGAGGTTGATATGACCCCTCTTAACTAAAGCCCACCTATTGTTTGAGACTCTTGTATGGATATAGTATGTGATGTTTGCTTACTTGGTCACTTGTTAGAGACCTCAACATAGGGATATTGATTGCATGATAACTATTAGGCTGGAGTCTTAGTCTCCGTATTAGTTTGTTGTTTCCCTGGTCTCTGGTTAGGAGAGTGTTTTACCCCTGGTAAAGGGAACTACGTCTCCCTGATTCTCATACCAGATGAGATACGTAGGCAGGAGGTTGAGTGCAATCTCTCCGGGCACCATTTTCTTTGTTTTCGCGTGTGTTCACCCTTTAGTTGTTTTCTTTTATATTTGTGTGTTCACCCTTTTCTTTGTTTTCGCGTGTGTTCACCCTTAGTCTCAACTTGTGTTCACCGTTTCGTGTCTGTGTTTCTGGAATTTGTTTTCTTTGGTGTGAGTACCCGTTTGTTCAGCGCGTGTGGGTGTTGTACGTTCATACCTTGGGGGATTTCTTCTGTTATCATTCGGGGTTCACTTCTTGGGGTTCATATTGGGGTTCACCTATGTTGACTTGGGGGATCTCTTCTGTTATTATTTGGGGTTCATCTTCGGGGTTAATTTGTGACGATTGTCATTCACTTAGGGTTTATCTTCGGGGTTCATTTATGACGATTGTCATTCACTTGGGGTTCATCTTTGGGGTTCATTTGTGGTGACTGGTTATGCATATCGGGAGTTCATTCTGGATATTTGTTTGTTGTTTTGGGGTTCGTTCTGATAACCTTTTTCTTTGGTGTTTGCTGGTTAGCGTTTGTTATTGTCAGGAGTCGGGAGTAAGTCCATGTATTGGCATTCTGTTTCCTTTTTGTTATTGTGGGGAGTCGGGTGTAAGTCCATATATTGGCATTCTGTTTCCTGTTTGTTATTGTTGGGAGTCGGGTGTAAGTCCATGTATTGGCATTCCGTTTCCTTTTGGGTGTTTCTTTTTGACGTCTCAGCGTCCCTTTTCGGTGTCTTGTTTCAGCGTGCGTTAGTCGAGCTACGAGTGCTCTGATTCTCCTCTGGATAAAGAAGATACGTTGGCATAGAACGCGATGTCCTAGCGAGCATGTCTCCTTTTCCTGAACTACGTTGACTCTGATGTTTGTTTCTGACAAACTACGTAGGCCCAGGATGCAACATCCTGCCGAGTCCACTTCCTCCGTTTTCTTTCTCTCCCCCACCTGTTTATTGATCAAGTTTGTGCATTTTCTTTGAGCAGTTTGTTAGTAGCAACATTTTCCTTTCCTTTGAGCTATCTTTTGAGCGTGGATCCCGTCGAGTACGACGGACGTGAGGGGGTGCTAATCCTTCCCCTTTCGTAACCGACTCCCGTACCTTGTAATCTTTGGTCGTAAGACCGTTCCTTTCCCTTTCTTAGGTTAGTCCTGCGCTCCCTTTCCGTCATAGGATGAATAGCGTCGGTGGCAGATCTGTATTTTCCCCGCCGGTTGTTTTTCGCGTCGCGACAATAGCACTCAGGTTGTCACAGTACAATGTCATGACATCTTGTGTTACACTGTATTCAGTCAACATTTGTTTCATCCACACCAGTTGAGAACAACTACTTCCAGCTGCTATGTATCCAGCTTCAGCAGTAGACAGAGAAACACAATTTTGATTCTTACTAAACCGTGATATTAGATTGTTCCCCAAGAAGAAACATCTGCCTGATGTGATTTTCCTATCATCAGCACTTCCAGCCCAATCAGCATCACAATAGCCAGACAACACAGAATCAGATCCATGAGTGTATAACATGCCATAGTCATAAGTGCCATTGACATATTTCAGGATCCTTTTCACTTGGTTTATATGGCTCACCTTTGGTTTAGCTTGATATCTAGCACATACACCTACAGCAAAAGCAATGTTAGGTCTGCTTGCTGTAAGATATAACAGACTCCCTATCATGCTTCTGTAGAGACTTTGATCCATACTGACACCATTTTAATCTTTAGAGAACTTCAGATGAGTAGGAGCAGGTGTTCTCTTGTGGCTTGCATTCTCCATGCCAAACTTCTTAACTATATTCTTTGCATATTTTCTTTGAGATAGAAAGATAGAATCTTCCATCTTCTTGACTTGCAGGCCAAGAAAATAAGTTAGTTCTCCAACAAGACTCATCTCAAATTCATACTGCATTTGTTCAACAAAATGTTGAACCATCTTACATCCCACCAAACACAATATCATCCACCTAGATTTGAGCAATCATGAGCTTTCCTCCTTCATCATTGACAAATAAAGTCTTATCAATGCCTCCCTTTCTGTATCCATTGTCAATGAGAAACACTGTGAGTCTCTCATACCAAGCTCTAGGAGCTTGTTTCAACCTATAAAGAGCTTTCCTCAACTTATACACATGCTTTGGAAGACTTGGATTTGTGAATCCCTTTGGTTGTTCAACATATACTTCCTCATTCAAGTAGCCATTTAAGAAGGCAATTTTCACATTCATATGGAACAATTTAAATTTTAGAATACATGCCACTCCTAGCAATAATCTAATGGACTCCAGGCGAGCTACAAGTACAAATGTTTTATCAAAGTCAAATCCTTCAACTTGAGTGTATCCTTGAGTTACTAACCTTGCTTTATACTAGTAACCACACCTTTTTCATCACATATATTCTTGTATACCCACTTTGTTCCAATAACATTTATCCCTTCAGGTCTTGGAACCAAATCCCATACTTCATTTCTCTTGAATTGCCCTAACTCTTCCTGCATGGTATTGATCCAGAATTCATCAGTTAAAGCTTCTTTAACATTCTTAGGCTCAATCTTTGACACAAAACATGCATGTGAGATCACTTCCCTTGATCTAGTGGTGACTCCTTTATTTAGATCTCCTATACTGAGATCTTTAGGATGATCCTTCTGAATTCTGATAGAGGGTCCATTGTTTACTTGATTAGCTTCAGGTTCATCCTGGGTGGACTCACTCTCGCTACTTTTATCAGAAGGTTCAGCTGGGGTATCATTCAGAAATGTTGCAACATCGTGTGTGACATCAGTCTCTTGATCATCAACAACAACATTGATAGATTCCATCATAACTTTAGTTCTGGAATTAAAGACTCTAAAGGCTCTGCTGTTTGTTGAGTATCCCAGAAATATTCCTTCATCACTCTTGGAGTCCATTTTCCTTCTTTGTTCACGATTATCCAGGATATAGCATTTACTACCAAACACATGGAAGTATTTGACAGTAGGTTTTCTTCCCTTCCAGACTTCATATAAAGTGGTTGAGGTCCCTTTTCTCAAGGTTACTCTGTTGTGAACATAACAGGCATTGTTCATAGCTTCAACCCAAAAGTGGTAAGGCAACTTCTTAGCATGAATCATAGCTCTAGCAGATTCTTGGAGAGTTCTATTTTTCCTTTCCACCACCCCATTTTGCTGAGGGGTAATGGGAGAAGAGAACTCATGTCCAATCCCTTCAGATGAACAGAAATCAACAAATTTACTATTTTCAAATTCTTTCCCATGATCACTTTTGATTTTGATAACATGACTCTCTCTTTCTCTTTGAAGTCTTTGGAAATGGTCTTTGAACATATCAAACACATCCAATTTTTCCCTTATAAAATTCACCCACGTATATCTGGAGAAGTCATCCACCATAACATAAGCATACCTTTTTCCATCAAGACTTTCCACCTGCATAGGCCCCATCAAGTCCATGTGGAGAAGTTCCAGCACTTTAGACGTGGTGTCATGTTTGATCTTCTGATGTGACATCTTTGTCTACTTTACAATCTGACATTCATCACATACTCTTCCTTCTTAAATCTTTAATTTTGGGATTCCTCTGACAACTTCAACAGATATGATCCTCTTCATCCTTTTAAGATGCAGATGACCTAGTTTTTGATGCCATAGTTTCACTTCTTCTTTAGATAGAGCACATATTGATGAATAGTTAGTTTCTTAAGGAATCCACATGTAGCAATTATCCTTAGATCTGACTCCTCTCATGATCACTTCATTTTTTGCATTAGTAACCAAGCATTCAGTTTTTGTGAAGTTGACATTGAGACCTTGATCACATAGTTGACTGATGCTGATCAGGTTTGTAAAAAATCCTTTAACAAGCAACACATTATCAAGGTTAGGAACTCCATAGCAGTTTAGCTTTCCAATCCCCTTGATTTCACCCTTTGATCCATCACCAAAAGTTACATAGCTGGTGACATGAGATTGGAGGTCAACCAACAAATATTTGCTTCCAGTCATGTGTCTGGAGCATCCACTATCAAAGTACCAATCTTCTTTGGCTGAGACTCTGAAGGAAGTGTGAGCTATCAAGTTAGTAGCACCAACCCGAGGAAACCACTGTTGTCTATTAGAAAATATGTGTTGTTTGGGTCTAGGTTGATGAGTAGGACTGGGATAACCATACAGCCTAAAGCAGAATGGTTTTATGTGACCAAATTTCCCACAGTAATGACATCTCCATCTTTGGTATTTTCGTTTTGAGTGCTTATGTTGTCTTTCCTTGTGGTGTTGAGACATCTGATGTGACATGTTTGGTTTGCTATCAGAGGGACTACAATCAGGAGAAGATTCATTGAACCCAAGGCCAGTCATGTCTCCTGCCATCTTTCCAGCCTGGAGGATTTTGACTAAGGTGTCAGATCCACTGTTTAGCATTCTGACAGACTTAGTCATCCCCTCCAGTTTGGAATTCAGGAACAAGGCTTCAATCTTCAAATTAGAAATGGTTTCTAAGTGTTTTGTCTTCTCAGCCTCTAGTTGGGTTATCAGGTTCTTCTGATTCTCCACTTGTTGACACACTTCTTCACTTCTGAAACACAACTTCCTGTAAGAAGTAGCTAATTCATCAAAGGTTAATTCATCATCACTGGAATCTTCATCAGGATCACATCTCCCAGTCAAGGTAATCACAAGATTGACAAATTCTCCTTCTATTTCACTTTCAGAGTCATCATCAGACCAAGTAGCAGCAAGACTCTTCTTTTGTTTCTTGAGATAGGTCCCACATTAAGCTTTAATCTGACCATACCCTTCACAGTCATGGCACTGAATTCCTTTGCCCTATTTGGATTTTTCTTCAGATCTTGTTCTTCTTCCAGTATCATTGGACCTACTGATGTCAAATGAGTTGTTCTTGACATTAGAATTTGACCTTACATCCATCCTCTTCGGGATTTTGTTGAATTATCTTCCAAGTAACACTAAGTCATTTGACATACCTTCATCAGTATCCTGACTACTTTCTTCCTTTTTATCTTCAATGTTGGACACAAAGTCTATGATTTTGACTTTCTTTTCAGATCCATCACTCATTCCCAACTCGAATGTTTGGAGGGATCCAATTGGCTCATCCACTCTCATCTTACAGATATCTTGAGATTCTTCTATGGCTGTCACTTTCATGGAAAATCTTTTGGGAAGTGACCTGAGAATTTTCCTCACAAGCTTTTCATCTGACATCTTCTTATCCAGGGCACCTGAGGAACTAGCAATCTCAAGAATATTCATATGGAAATCATGAATACTCTCGTCTTCTTTCATCCTCAAATTTTCAAACTTGGTAGTAAGCAGCTGCAATCTAGACATCTTCACTCTAGAGGTACCTTCATGAGTGGTTTTGAGAAAATCCCAAGCATCTTTAGCCACCTCACAATTGTTCACCAGTCTGAAGATGTTCTTATCAATCCCATTGAATATAGCATTCAATGCTTTAGAGTTTCCAAGAGCTAGTTCATCCTCCTCCTTGGTCCATTCTTCCTCAGGCTTCTTATCAGTTGTAACTTCTCCATCCTTAGTAATGAAAGGATGTTCCCAGCCTATTAGAACAGCTTTCTAAGTCTTATTGTCCAAAGATTTCAAGAAGGCTAGCATCCGAGGTTTCCAGTAATCATAGTTAGATCCATCCAGAATTGGTGGTCTGCGTATAGATCCTCCGTCTCTGTCCATAGTACCAGAAAGTAACGTCCCAAGATATCACCCAGAACTAGAGCAGGATGCCTGCTCTGATACCGATTGAAATTCTGGTATCAGATATGAGATATCGAAGGTAATGTCATGACACTAATATCTGAATAACAAGTGAAATATGAACAGAATAAAAACTAGGAAACAATTGAAAAATGACAAAAGCAATTGTTAACCAAGTTCGGTGCAAAAACACCTACGTCTGGGGGCTACCAAGCCAGGAAGGAAATCCACTAAAAAGAATTAGTTCAAAGACTCTCAACAAATAACTTCAAGTTACAGTCTTTTCACCTAATCTCTACCCATGTGATTTCTATCTAAAACTCTTAGACATGAGACCCTACTCACTCCCCCTCAATCACAGCGGTGATACTAGAACAAATACCAAAAAGAAAGAAGACACACTTCAAGGACACACACTTGATCTTTCTTAAAAGCTTCAATCAAGTAAACAAATATACTCGTACTTCAAAGCTTAGAGTGGACTAATTACAACTCAAAAACTTAGTCCAATTCACATATCAACAAGATGTATGAATGGCTCACAATTCACAAACGCGCACAAGACTAAAACCCTAATACTCACTCCCTTCACCATTCGTGTTTCTTATCTCTAAAATAGGGTTTACATAGTCTTTAAATAGAAGATTTCTAAATAGGCCTGGGCAGCATGAAACCCTAATTCTATTTATTGCGTATTCCCTAAGAAATAGCAGCGAATCATTCCTTTTTGGGAAACAGAATATTCTGACTTTAAATAGAATTAATCCTTGAATAATGCATGCAATCTCCATATAAGCACACAAAGACTTGGATGAGAAGTGCAACAAGAAAATACATAACATTCAGACTGAATATTCTGTATGCACATGTCGTAACATCGAGTTTGACATCTTGAATAAATCCTGCACAACCATATCAAACAACCTGCAGAAAGATGATATCACATGTCAAGACTACAAGTGTAACATCTTGTGATAACACTAAGTTTTACCAAAATTGATTCCAACTCATAGAACCAACATTTTCTAAGTTATAAGCCATTTGAGCTCTCTTTCCACCTTAAATAACTTTTGAATGCGAGCTTCAAATGAACTTGGTTCCTTCTACAGAGTTGTACAATTTCAAATTCTTTTCAATTTGACCATAAATTTGGAACCTTTTGGACTTTGGATGATGGAGTTATTGATTTTAGAAGTTGGGGAAAATTACTTGTTCAATGATGAGGACCAAAATGGATCTATAATGTTTCCTCATGGTACATGACTTTCCAAGTAGAATTTGATATTTCACAAAGAATAAAAAATGAATAATACATGTTTACATCAATCATTAAACTTGGATCATCTTCATATAATAAAAATTGAGGAAGTTATGGTCCTTGGAAGTTGACCTTCTATCTAGGGCACAAACAAAATGACCTATAATCTTTCACAATAAAAAATGAATTTAAAAGCAAAATTAGATGTTGAAGCCAACATTAAAGATGTTTTGAATGTCATAAAGAGTAACGTTTCTCTTTTAATCATTTTAATATGACAAAAATTGTAAGAGATAGGGTCTAGGAAACCCTAGATTTGACTAGTTGACTCTTCTGGTCAACTTCCTTGAATCAACTTGCACACTTGAAGTTTAGTTGATCTTAGGGGCTCATTGAGGATCATATATGCTTATGGTGATGTAAAATTAAGTATCCCTTGATATCTTTGACCAAATGTTGGAGAAACTTGCTGAGGAAGGCACACAAGTGACCTAGATGAATCAGGGCTTCCTTGACAAGCAAGCTTTAAACTCTTGATGAAATCTTGATCAAAAGCATAAATAAATAACATGGGATCCATATATTATGTTTAGAACCAATGTGGAGCTTTTCTTGCTTGATCTCTTGCATTTAGGGTCTCAAACCCTAGTTGTGGGTTTGGTGGGGTACAAATGGACACACACACTACCTACAAAAGAAACAAAGATACACTAGACATATTTTTTGTATTTTGGTTAGTAAAAAAAGAAAATAAAGTATGATACAATCAAATATGCTTGGTGATCTCTCCCAATGCAAACCCAATGAATTATAGGTGAGGAGAATACAAAGGTATGATCCCAATGCCAATGCAAAGCTATGAGATGGCATGAGGGATGTTAGGGGTCAAAATTGGGGTGTTACATCGTTCCCTCTTGATACGCTTTTGATATAGCTGGCCGTGTCAGATGGCTCCCAAGAGTTTCACATCAATGAGGTTCAACTAGTCAAATTGGGCTTGTACCCACTCAACTTCGTCAAGCTTGACATCAGTTAAAATCCGCAAGGAAGGAATCTCTACTTCAATAGGAACAACCACATTCGTGTCATACATAAAAGAGAAGGGGGGTGCCCTAGTGGAGGTGCATATGGAAGTACGATAGCCATGCAATATAAATGAGAGCATCTCATGCCAATCCTTTTAGGTTTCTACCATCTTCTGCATGATTTTCTTGATGTTTTTATTAGCTTCCCAATATAAGAGGAATCTCCTCATCCTCAGGCATTTCCAGAATGAGGAAGTCAATCGGGAAGACAAACTTGTCAATTTTTACCAGAATATCTTCCACAATACCATAGGGTCTCCTAACAGAACGATCCGCAAACTGAAGGGTCATTCGAGTATCTTGAACAGAACCGATGCCTAATTTCTTATAGATGGACAGTGGCATCAAGCTTACACTTGCTCCTAAGTCAATCAGAGCCTTCTTGAATTTTCTATCACCAATAGTGCAAGGAATAGTAACCGATCCCCTATCTTTCTTTTTCACTAGGATTTTCATGCCTTGGAGAATGGCACTGCATGTTTCATTCAGGACGATCGGTTTCGTATCAGTTGAACGCTTCTTGGAAATTATGTCTTTCATGAACTTGGCATATATTGGCTCCGTATCGGTTCCATATCAGTTGAACGCTTCTGAAAAAGGGAATTGCTTTCGAGTTTTTTGAACATCTCCAGGAACTTCTCAAAATTCTTCTCATGTTGATTTTTCTTTTTCTGTCGTGGAGGGTAAGGGAGTTTGATTATGGGTTTAGGAACCTTCTCCTTGACAGGAGGTGGTATTGCTTCGTCATCTTGGACTTTTGTTTCCTTGATTTCTAAATCCACCTTTATTAATCCATCTTTTTCTATATCATTTTCCACTATTGACTTTCCACTTCGGGTTGTGACAGCGTTAACAATGTTATGTTCCCGCGGGTTTGTCACCGTACCACTAGGTAGGGTGCCTGGGGCTTGAGAGTTTGAAGCTAACTGTTATGCTATCTGTCCCATTTGAACTTCAAGATTTTTAATGGAGGTTGTGGTGTTTTTCTGATTAGTCCTTGTTTCTTCTTGAAACTATATGCTGTGGGCTGCTAACTTTTCAATGGCAATCTCCCATTCAGCCTTTTTAGGTTCCTGTTATTGTTGTTGTTGTTGCTGATACTGAGTCTGATATTGCCATGTACCTTGTTGCGGAACATTCCCTCTCTGATCTTTCCAGGAGAAGTTTGGATGATTCTTCCAACCTAGGTTGTAAGTGTTAGAATAGGGATTATTCTGCTTCAAGAATTTGATCTCTTCAATTTGTTAGGGAGTCGCAAAGATATAGACTGCGTGATGAGGTGCATTGCAGATTTCACAAGTGCTCGCCTGAGCTGGCTGAACCTGCACTATCTGTTGAGTACCTATATTCATAGCTTTCAGCTTTTTGTCTACTTCGGCAGCAACAATGTCTTCTAGACGGATTTTATTTGTCTCTAATTTTAGATCAATCACCCCATTAGGCTGACTGGTACATTTGTCATATAGCTCTAGATGCTCATTGGCAGCTATTGCTTCAATAATCCTTTTGATACCAGTGGCTGTTGAAAAATTTGTTGAGCCACCGGTTGCTGGATCAATCAACTGTTTTGTTTTTATTTTTAGCCCATTAACGAACATATGCATTTGTTCGGTCTGATCCATATTATGAGTGGGACATGCGACTAATATCCTTTTAAATCTTTTGTAAGTGTCTCCCAATGATTCACCATCCTTCTGTTTGAAATTAAGAATTTCATACCTTTTTCTCAGGAATACTGATGCTGGAAAGTACTCATTTAAGAATGCAGTTTCCATCTCCTCCCAGGAAGTGATACTACCGGCAGGGAGAGAATAGAACCATTTTTCTGTGTCTTCAGCTAAAGTGAACGGGAACATTCTCAATTTTTTTGCTTCATCAGTATGACCATCAATTTTCAAGGTGGTGCTCATGGTCAGAAATCTTTGTAGGTGTTTGTTGGCATCTTCATTAACCTTTCCGGTGAAAGGTTTTCTTTCCAATTGATTGATCGTGCTAGGATGCAGTTGAAAATTCGTCACATTCACCGGTTTTGTTAACAATGGTCAGTCGACCACCCGGTGCATTTGCACCTCCATAGTCACCCAGGAGTCTTTCCGGAGGTGGAATTGGAGGAACTTCAGCCATTGGTTCCTTGACTTCTGAGTGATCAGAGGTACTTTCTTCTGTAGAATCCACTCTTTGTTCTCTGCGTCTTCGGTGAAAGGTTCTCTCGATCTCTGCGTCAAAAAGAAATTCAGCTGAGGGTTCTCCTCGCATACACAAATTCGTAAATTCTAAATGACAGAAAAATAATTTTATTGCAGAACAAAAAAATTTTAATTGAAATAAAATTAAACTCTATATTTTTGGCAGTCCCCGGCAACGGCGCCAAAAACTTGATCGGGAAAATAACAAGTGTACTATGTTGCCTTTTATAGTAATAATGGGGAAATTCCCCGAATGTCGATCTCAAGGACTGCAAGTTAATATTGAGTTTAACTTATCATTCAATTAAACAAAAAGTATTAATTTGGTTTTTAAGTGTAAAAATATAATAATAAAAGTAAAGATAAAGAAGGATGAAAATAAGGGTTTATAGATAAAGAGGAACAATGCCAGGGAAGGTGTATGATTTATCCCTGTAATAACTCTGAGTCACTATTGCATCAACAAATATCAATTACTACCAGTTCTCAAGGGTATTTTCTCCCAAGTCCTTGGTGAGAAAACCTTTGATCAATCTACCCTAATTCCTATGTCCATGGTCAATTAGGGTGAAGTTAAGCTATATAATATGAAGAATACTCTGGTTCATACAGGGTATTCCTAGTCCTAGGTGATATCTACTGTAGAGTAACCTTATGAAAACTTTATCAATGGCGGTCCAGCCTAATTAATAACCATAAATCAATCTCAATTGGTCCGAAAGAGAAAGCAATAAACACATCAAAAGGTTACCGTAAAAACAATAATATAAATGCAAATGTAAACTCAAATTCATTATAATTCTAACTCAGGGACACCCCCTAGCATTGAGGGGTTTAGCTACTCATATTGTTTAAAACAAATTCAAGATAAAAATTACACATTACAAGTAATTGGATGACTTTGATCTTCAATCGCTCCCGCTCATGAATATCTTCAGCTCTCCGAATTCCTTGATCTATGTAATACTTGATTGCTTCACAATACTGTGTTTTGCCGTATTCCAAGATGCTTTTTCCTTTGGCAGAAGACCTCCTTTTATAGTGAAAATTCCCACCAGCAGTAGGACAGGTCCAAAGATGTCTCTAAAAAGCCCGACGAACGAAAAGCCCGAGAAAATTGGATTTTTTTGGGCTTGGGCTGACACGGCTCGTGTCAGCTGACACGGGTGGCCGTGTCAGCCTACTGTTTAAGCTGACATGCCCATGGCAGGGGTGACACGGTTGAGGGCACTGCCTGACACGGCCTGTGTCAGCTGACACGGGTGGCCGTGTCAGGCTACTGTTTTCTTCAGTTGTCTTCCCTTGCCCTGACACGGCCCGTGTCAGGTGACACGGGTGGCCGTGTCATGCCTCCTGTACCGGGGTTTTCTGCTCCTTTGCTTGCCAGAATCTTGCACTGTCTTGTTCTGAGTTCTCTGTTTCTTCTACCTGGATCTGCCGGACGAAAACACAGCTATCCCACGCATAAATTCACGATAATAAAAAATAAAACATAACAAAGATTAAAAACACGTAAATAAAATGACGGAAGTAAAACTAACTCGAAATGTACCATAAATGCTTGCACGGTGTGTCAAATATCTTTGTTTTGCGTCGGATCAGTAATGAAAACTCAATGTAAATGGTGACTGATCAACGACAATTCTATCAAGGAAATTTTATCTAAGAGAGATCTCCGTATTGACCCTCGCGAGGAGAGCTCCTCGGGGACCTATACTACATGACCATCAGTCTAGGCTATCCAATGTAAATGTTCTAAAAAAGGGGTCTTATGGTCACTGACTCTAATGAAAATAAGGATGCTTACACCGAAACCTCGATGATCATCATTGCCTTTAAAAGAGTTTACCACTAAGTGATGTTCTCATATCGACCCTCGCGAGGAAAGCTCCCGGGGACCTATACTACTCGAGCTCTCCTATCTCAAGCAAACTCTCAGACTCAAGTGAAGAGTCTTTCACACAGGGCTTAACTGTAATCATTATTAACAACTTTTCTTCTTTGTCATAGAGCCAAAGTTAGAAAAAAGAAAAAAAATTATATATACAGTTAGTAATAAAAGAATAAAGATAGGAAAAAATAAATAAGCGGATGAACCCCACACACGCAAAAAAGAAAAACCTAAACTAGGCTATACTTTCTTAGAGAAACCGGGTCCCCATCAGAGTCCCCAACTTCACTGCCGAGGTTTCAGAATATGCAAACTGAACAGACTGAACAAAAGAATCGGATTCTCGAAGAGAAAATGAGAAAACGTAAGAGTCACCATCAAATTTTATTTGAGTGCCTCTATGGGAGAAGAGGGGGGAAATATTCGATAAAACCCGCAAAGATAAAAAAGGATAGGATATCGGTTTCTCAATCGAGATTAGGTTCGGAAGTCGATTATGCAAGGGGGGGGGAGGGTATTAGCACCCCTCACATCCATGGTAATCCATGGGAACCATTCAAGTTGTTTGTGTGTGTGGGTATCTACTTATTTCTTTATTTTCTAAAAGAGTGTGAAAGAATGGGATTTGGGTTTTTTATTATTGTGCTCGCCAAGGATTGTGACCCTTGTGCCTACGTATCATTCATCGAGTGATGAAGAATCATAGCTCCTTAGTTCAAAGTAGAAAATGTTTGCGGGTTCATTGATTTTACCTTTGAGAAAAGGGTTTTCGGTGTGGTGCCCTAAGGCACAAAAATGAATTGTAGATTGTGTTGATTTAACCTTGAAAAAGGGTTTATGAAAAGAATGTATGTGATTAGATTACACTAAAGTCTGTGGGTGGAGGTGAATATTTTAGACAAAAAAACCCAAGTTTCTTGCATCCAAAATAATCAGAGTAAGGGTAGGAAAGATCCATCCTTATTCACTCCCCACCACTTTAGGCTCGCGACGCACAATACTAATCATAATTTTATTGTTTTTTAAGTTTGATTATAAAAATTTTGCTTGGCGTTGGATCAAGGGTTTATTGATTTGATTATGAAAATGGTGATGTACAATGGATATACAAAGTAACCAAGCAAGAAAAGTAAAGGGTCTCATTGTAAGGTACCCCGAGAGAAAGCCTTGTATGTGCAAAAGTGACTTAAGCTAACAAAGGATAATGGTCTTACAGTCATGTCTCTCTAGGGTAGTGCCATGATGCCATCCTAACCACAGGAATGTAAGTTACAGATGAAATCCAAGGTTAAGGCAAAGTGTCGAAATATGAGGGAAAGGTCTCCAACCAAGGGTCCTAAATTAAATCCTCTAAGTCCAATATTAATTATAAGTGGATGCATCTTTGGTCTTATAATTTTATCATGTTTTTGTTGTTTTTGATTGTATGATGACAATAGATTAATGACAATAATAAACATGAATGAGAAGTATATACAGTAATGATAATAATGAGTGCTTGAATTTAAATTACATGCAATGACATAAAAGTAAAGCACAACGTAATAATAATAATAAGATCACAATAAAAATGGTTAGTGACGAAAAACTTAGTGGTTAGTTAAATGTAAAAAGTAAACATTTGAGGATTATCTATCCATAGGTCAAAGGACTCAAAATATGGTGCATCAAGGGATAACTTATCACTAGTTCAAAGTATTGAAGATGATCTTTAATCATCTAACAATAGATTTGAAACAATGAAAGTTATACAACCCCAAGTCCGTCTATCAATGATTTGACAAATGGAATATTGTATCACTCAATGATTACAAGTTAATAGTTGATTAATGATTGATTTATGTACAAGTTAGGTAATAAAGCAAAAGTATCATAGGTTAGTAGATAGTGGAAACAAGAAAAGTCAAAATGAAATAACAAGTTAGGGACAACAAAACATGACTTCATTTATGTATCAAATGACTCAAAGAGGAAACCTATCAATGCCTCAAAGTATCATGAATGATCCATTGATCATTCATTGTTAGATTTGAAGCATTTAAGGTTTTATCAACCCTAAACAACCATGGTCATGACCTAATAGATCTCATTAACCATTAACAATCAAGGCATGAAAATCAACAAAATAAGCCCAAATAAAATAAACCAATGGTGGAATAAAATAAAAGGGGGAAATAATAAGGGTACGTGTTGAAAATATTTTGATCAGAATTAAAATGCGTGGTGAAAAAATTAAAAACAAAATGAAAATAAATGGTTGAAAAATAGAAAAAAAAAGGCAATATAAAAGAAAGGGGCATAAAAAGAAAGTGAGGGTCTTCGGGGTTGAACCCCTGACCTTGGGGTTATGGGGATAACCCCTATCCACTAGGCCAAGCGCCCTTTGGTGTTTGGAAACACGCTTTAGAAAATAAATAAATAAATAAGATAACAAATGAAAAGCATGTGCGAAGAAGCTAATCATAAGATGCCAACAAATATTTCAAATGCAAACACGCGAAGGAAACATCGTCTTCAAACTCAGAACACCAAAATCAAACTTCTGAAACTCGTGTTTTTGGAGGAAATCACTGATGGATTCAACCTCCCCACACTTCATAGTTATAATCTACATACTCATGAGCCATTGATTGGCTATGAGTGTGGAGAATTTCTCAAGAACACAAAAAGTTGACTTGACCTAAAAATAAAATTAAATGGTGGATAATGGATAATCAAGGTTCAGACCATGGGGTTAAACATCAGTGATGAATTTCGAGCAAGAGGGTAACTTATTTGAGTGAAGGAGATGAGTGGAACTACCTGGTCGGAATCAAACTCAGATGGCCACTCCGATGACTATGGATAGCTCAGGGAAGATGGTTTCAAGGTGTGTTAGTGTTTAAGAAAGCTTAAGTTAGGTGGTGTGAAGGTTTTTGGGTGGTTATTTTAGATTGAATGGACTTGAAACTTGTTGGTTCTATGTGTTGGCATCAATTTTGGTAAAACCTAGAGTGTTCACAAGTTGTCACAGGTGTTGTCTTGACATTAGATAACAAGTTCCCGCAGGGTGTTTAAAATGTGAATGTGCAGGATTTTGTTGAGATGTCAGACCCGATGTCAAGACATCTGTATACAGAACATTTAGTCTGAATGTTATGTATTGTGTCATTGCGCTTTTTATGCTAATCCTTGCGTGATTGATGTAATGATTGAACGCGCCATTCAATCAGTAATTAAAACCAGATTGACTTATTTTCCAACAAGATATAATCAGCTGTCATAAGAAGATACGAATGGAAAATAATTTTAGGGTTTTATGATGTCCAAGCCCAGCCAAACACTTCTATATAAAGGGCATGGAAAACCTGGTTTTAATACACAAGAAATAACGACCAAAATATTGAGAGAGAGAATAAGGTTTTTAGTCTTGTGTGGTTGTGTGTATTGTGAGCCATTCATTCATCCATAGATGATTGAATTGGACTGACTTTTGAGTTGTAATTTGTCCACTCCAAGCTTTGAAGCATGAGTGTGTGTTTACTTGGTTGAAGCTTTTAATCAAGATCAAGTATGTTTTATTGAAGAGTGTCTTCTTTCATTGTAATATTTGTTTTTACATCACTGCTGTGATTGAGGGGGAGTAAGTAGGATCTCATATCTAAGAGTTCTTAGATAGAAGTCACACGGGTAGAGATTAGGTGAAAAGATTGTAAGTTGAAGTTGTTTACTGAGAGTCTTTGAACTAATTATGTTTAGTGGATTTCCTTCCTGGCTTGGTAGCCCCCAGACGTAGGTGAGTTTGCACCGAACTGGGTTAACAATTGCTTGTGTCACTTGTATTATCGTTCTTTATCTTTTATCCTGTTTATATTGTTCAGATATTAGTGTTGTGACATTACCTTCGACATCTCATATCTGATACCAGAATTTCAAAACTCAGAAAGTGTAACTCTATTATGAGGGTGAAAACTCGATTTCGAGGAAGAGTGTTTTTGGATTGAAAATCTTGAGAAATGAATGGAATACCTTCCCCTATTTATAGGAAAGGTGATGAAAGTGTTTAGTGAGAGAAAGAGGGAGGTTTTCTTAGAAATGGGATAAGGGTCGATGCATGCTCAAGTGAGACTTGTGGAAGATGTATTATTGTGCTTCTGACCTGGTTCTTCCCTCTACTTAGTTTGTTTACATCCTAGCATAAAAAGTGAGGGACAAGGGGGATTTGATCATAGACGTTTTGAGGTTTTTCTTTTGCCATTTTGGGAAAATTATGACTTTTTGAATTGCTTCGAGTTTGATCACATGGGGTCTAATTCCAACCAAGTTGACTTGTAAACATGTCTTGGAATGTTTTAGTATGTGCTAGGGATCAAAAGGGATCATGATAATGTGGTTTGGGGACTTAAAACAATTTAATGCATAATTTGGTTAAGTGTGGTATGGTTTGTGCAAAATGGCAAGTCAGCAACTTTGAACATGGGCCAAATGAAATTGGTCATGCATTTTGCATGAAACTTATGCCAAATATTATTTACCATGCCCTTGATCAAATTCAAAAAAAAACCAGGTGAAAAGTAGTTATGGTTTGGAAATGGGAATAAGGTAAAGTGGGGATCATGAGCAGGATTCTAGGTCTGGCTAGGCATCTTGACCAGCTTGGCCAATCCAAATATTGAGGCCATTGCTCAATGAATTAGGTCTTGGACCTTGAAATAAAGTTGAAGAGGGATTCAATTATCATATTTTTCTCAAAGAAGATCTTGAAAATCTATAAAGGTGAAAACGTTATGGGGTTTGGACACAATGGTAGGTAGACATGGCAATGGGGCGGGTCAGGGACGGTTTTTACCTCCCTCAAACCCAAACCTGAATCCCCAAACAATCCCCGTTACACGCCCCAAACCCAAACGGGGATGGAGAATCGAAACCCAAACCCGTCCCAAACGGGTTCGGGTTGGGTTCGGGTATCCCCGCCCTGCCACCATTCATTTAGTGAAATCAATTTTTTTAATAAAAATATTTATTTTTTCTAAAATAAAATTAAATTACAAATAATAAAATAAAACATTCTAAAAAAATTATATACATACATTTCAAATATTTTAAATAATAAATTCAAATTAAATATCAAAACATTAACCACATATTAAATATTCTAAATTATCTTTAAATAATAATAATGTACATAATAAAATTAACGGGTCGGGTTCGGGGGCGGGTTTGGGGTGGGTACTAGTGTCCCCATTACCCGACCCATTCCCATATTTTATAATCAGGAAAAACCCAAACCTAAACCCAAACCCAGTCAAAGCGGGTTTTCCCCGTCAACTTCGGGGCGGGTTCGGGTGGGCACCCGCGGGTACGGGTTATGTTGCCATGCCTAATGGTAGGCCAAACTTGCCAAAATGTGACAAACCAACATGACTTAGAAATTCCATTTTGCGATTTATAGATTTTTAAGGCATGATGATGGATGTTTGAAGCTCATATTATCATATCTTGATGGAAAATGAGGATTGGTGTTTGGTGGGATGATTTTAGGTCAAGTCCATGGGTGAAATCAATGCATTAAAAGTGAATGAATACTATAAAGTTCGTGATCAAACGAATGACTTGTACCATGGATAAAATGGGTGTTTGATTGATGAAATATGGTTGAAAATTACTTGAATTGAAGGTGAATGAATATTTGAATGACAGGATGATCAATTAAGGCAAGACATAGAATCAAAAGATTGTATAAATTAAGGTTTCTTGGACCATAAGTCTTATCAAGAACCATAGCCAGACACGTTAGGGTTTTCATATGCAAGAGATGTATTGTGGTGATTCAAGAGGTTGTGCCATAATTTTTTTTGGATATTAGGGGTCCTCGGTGATATTTTCAAGGCTCAAGGTTGATCATGACTTGTACAAGCCACTAAGGATCAAGAGCTAGGGTTGAGGTCCTTGGGTTTCAATTTCTGGTGTAGGGTGGATGTCACGGCGCCTGCCTCGTGAATCCATGGTCTGCCTAAGAGACAACTATACGATGGGTGAATGTCCATAACCTGGAAGGTAATCTGGAAATCACTTGGTCTGATCTTGATTGGGAGATCAACTTCCCCAATCACAGTTTTACGAGACCCATCGAAAGCCTTCACAACTACTCCACTCTGCCTCATGGGAGGCCCTTGATATGATAGTTTTGAGAGAGTGGACTTTGGCAATACGTTCAATGATGACCCAGTATCCACCAGTACATTGGACATGGCGTCGTCTCTGCAATTCATAGATATGTGTAAAGCCAAGTTGTGGTCTCTTCCCTCCTCAGGGAGATCAAAGTCACAAAAGCTCAGGTTGTTGCAAGCAGTAATGTTTGCAATAATGCTATCGAATTGCTCCAAAGTGACATCGTGATCCACATATGCCACATCCAAAACTTTCTGCAGAGCCTCTCGGTGTGGTTCTGAATTCAGAAGCAATGATAGCACCGATATTTTGGATGGCGTTTATAGAAGTTGGTCTACAACATTGTACTCGCTTTTCTTGATGAGCCTCAGCATGTCATCACAGTCTTCTTTCACATTGCCACTCGGGCCAACAAAAGTAGGAGTTTTCAGTACGGAGGAGGGCTTAACAGCAAGTGCCGGATTTAGAGAATTCACAACGTTCCCAATCGGGCATTCAACAAAATCAGCATTAATTTGAGGCTTCGGCGGTGCTGAAAATACACGGCCACTTCGGGTCAAACCGCTAACATCTGCAATATTCACAATAGAAGAAGAGGGAAAGGAGACCTCTTTCCTATTCTCTACTGCTACGGCGTTGTAGCGATAGAAAACTGCCTTTCCAGAGGAGTAAGGCACAGGACCAGCAGGCTTAATGATCAGAGCGGGAGAAGCCTTCTGCTTGCTACCATTGTACTTGATGATAACAGGCTCGGGTATCCGGAACACTGGGGAGATCACATTGACCTCAGGCTCATTTTCATCAACATTCTTGTTTTGAAGGATCTAAATGACTCCTTCATCCAGCATTTCCTGAACATCCTTGCGCACCTGGTAACAACCCAATCGGTTAACAGAGCAGACTCGACATCTATCATGGTCATGCTCATAATGACTGTAGTCACACAACAAACGATGCATCTGGACCAGAGACTGTTGAATATGACTGACATATTTGACCTTGTATTTGCCAGGGCAACCCTGGACCATGTTGACAGATTTCCCATGTTCGGGCAATGGGTTCTTCTTCATATTAGGGCCTACATCCTCAAAACATAAAATACCACACCTCACAAGGTCTTGAACCTTGGTCTTCAAAGGGTAACAATTCTCCACGTCGTGGCCGGGAGCACCAGAATGGTAAACACAATGTAACTCGGGCTTATACCACCACTAGGGGTTAACAGGTATAGTCGGTGGGTCTCTCGGAGTAATCAGCTTCCTTTCTATCAAAGAGGGATATAACTCTGTGTACATCATTGGAATAGGATCGAAGGTGACCTTTTTCCTCTCGTAATTCGTGCTGGTTTGATTACTGCTTCGAGGCTGGTAGGCCTGCTGTTGCGGACGGTGCTGTTGTTGCTGATATTGCGGATGTGGTTGCTGATTGTTACTATGTAGCTGATACTGTTGATTGTCTCTGAAAACAGGTGCTATATGAGCCACCTGGTGTTGGTTATTGGCGGGACGCACGGTCTTCCTCCTCACAAAGGGTCTTCTTGGTTTCTCATGGGAGATCATATCATGTGCCTCTCCATCTTTCTTCTTTGCAAATGCCCTATAACGTTTGGCAGAAGAGCCTTCTTCTCTGGTTAACCGTCCTTCACGGACCCCTTCTTCTAGACGCATCCCCATATTCACCATCTCGGTGAAGTCAGAAGGAGCGCTAGCAATCATCCGCTCATAATAAAAAGAACTTAAAGTCTTCAAAAAGATCTTAGTCATTTCTTTCTCTTCTAGCGGAGGCACGATCTGTGCTACCACCTCTCGCCACCTCTGGGCGTACTCCTTAAATGTTTATTTGTCCTTCTGGGACATGGCCCTTAGCTGATCCCTATCGGGAGCCATATCCACATTATACTTGTACTGCTTGACGAAGGCTTCACCGAGATCATTGAAGGATCAGATGTTCGTGCTGTCTAAACCCATGTACCAACGCAAAGCGGCACCGGACAGACTGTCCTGAATGTAGTGGATGAGTAGTTGGTCATTATCGGTTTGAGTTGACATCTTCCTGGCATACATGATCAGGTGGCTGAGAGGACAAGTATTTCCTTTGTACTTTTCAAAATCAGGGACCTTGAATTTCACATGGATCTTCACATTTGGGACCAAGCAGAGTTCGGCAGCAGACTTGCTGAAAAGATCCTTCCCTCTGAGAGTTTTCAATTCCTTGCGAAGCTCAAGAAATTGATCGTTCATAGCGTCCATCTTCTCATAGACATCTGGACCCTCAGAAGACTCAGAATGATAGATGGTGTCGTCTACCCTGGGCAAAGTATGCATGATAGGAGGAGGAACGGCAAGGACCGGGCTAGATGCCGGCAGAGAAGCAAAGGTAGGAACAGGACCCTCAGGCATGAAATTGGGAGGCATCCCCCATGGGAACCCGGTTGGCATGGCTGTTGGAACAAAGTGTGCATTGGCAGCGGGCACCGTAGAGGAGACAATCTCGGAGATAACGGTCCTCTGGGGAGGAGTTGAAGGTGTCGGAGAAGATTGGCTCTAGGAAGCCATGAATGACTCCATTAGGGCAGTCAATCTGGCCACTTCCTCTTTCAGCTCGTGGTTCTCTTGCTCTAAGTGATCCATCAGTCTTGAAATGTTGGCTCTAGTGTAGTACCGGTGAGTCAACTTGTCTTCAAAATAAATGAAGGACACAGAGTTAGACCACAGGGCAAGGGACCGGAAACAAAACCTGCTTATGCATATGATGCATGCAATGTTTGTGCATATGATTTGTTTTTTATTTCAAAGGAACTTTAGAGTTTTATTTGCAAATTTTGGAAATATTAAGCATTTTATCACATATGGAAATATCTCATCAAATAATATCCGGGAAAAGAAGTGCAGCATCGTCAATCATATACAAGAGAAAAGGAAAATAATCGTCTTATGGATCCCTAGAAACAATCATCTAAAGCTCGGGACACCAGAAGATAAGATGCGCGAAGCCTCTTCACCTCCCTCTCGTAGGCTGCCTCCATATCGGCCTTCTCTTTGGTGAGTCGATCATACTTCCTCTTCCAGAACTTAGAAGACTGAGGAAGTAGAGAAGTCCATACATCATCAGGGTCATCAATAACCTGATACTCGAGAAACTCAATCAACGCATCCTTCTCCTTAATCTGCTGAAGCAACTCTTCACGTTCACGGATCCAGGCACGTGAACGGTCTTCATCTCTCAACTCCTCTACTCCTTGATTAGGGAGGGTTGAAGGTCCAGCCATAATCATAGGTGTAGGTCTCGAATACTCGTAAGGCATGAGATACTCAGACGCCCTCTTCCTAACCCAAACAGTGTAAGGCTCCAAAGCGATGCAATTCTTAGGACCCAACTCTTTCCTTCCTTTCCTATGAATCTTGCGCCAAGCACGGACCATCCTAGCTTTCAAGCCTTGGGGATCTTTACCATCCTGAAAGAATACACCCTCTAACAGAATGTTATTGGGTTTATCCTTTAAGGGGAACCCAAGCTGACGACGTGCCAAAACAGGATTGTAGTTAATCCCACCACATGTACCAAGAAGAGGTACATTGGAGAATTCGCCACAAGAGTCAATAATTTGCACACCATCATACACACGGTTATACCAAGAGATATCATCATTAGTGAGAGACATAAGTCTCGTGGACCACCGTACACATTCCTTGTTCTCCTTGAAAGCGACCGTCTGAGGTAAGTGAGAAATAAACCACTTATACAACAGAGGCAAACAACACACAATGGCACCACTACCCTTTGCATTCCTCATATGCAAAGAGAAGTAGGTATCGCCCAACAGAGTCGGAACGGGATTAAGAGTAGAGAAAATCCTAATAGCGTTCACATCCACAAACTTGTCGATGTTGGGGAATAATACCAATCCATAGATGAGAAGTACAAATATGGCTTCAAAGGCATCCTCACTCATGGCCTTCCCATATATAATAGCTTGAACAATGAGGAACTCATAAGGGAGACCTTGAATTCCACCTTTGGTAGTCATATGAGCACCAACCAGAGATTCATCTATGTGTAACATGTCAGCTATCTCTTGAGAAGTAGGAATACTCTCCAAGCCAATGAACGGCAACTGGTCTAGAATAGGTATACCCACAAGATAAGCATACTCCTCAAGTGTAGGCAAAAGCTGAAAATCCGGAAACGTGAAGCAACGGTACAAGGGATCATAAAACTGCACCAATACACTTATCAATCCTGCCAAACATGTTCTACAAAAGGTTCCCATAGTCATCATCCCATCTTTTGGATATTATCGGAGAAACGACTACTCGTATTCCAAAAATATTCTCAAGAGAGACTCTTATGAGTGTAGTATCGCGTAACAATCGTATCAAATCTTACACTTGAACGACTTTCGCACTACATCCTAAGAATAGGCCAAGATGGGTTTGGTAAACTAAGGTCCTTGGCTTCTAAGGTCTATATTAGAAAGAGTAGTGTCTAACCACAACTACTTGTGTGACATTATTGATCCCAACATGACCTCCACCAAGTGAATGGGCTTGCAAGTCAACTTGCTAAGGAATAACTCCACACAAGTCGACAAGACTATGCGATTCTCCTATCCTAAGTGCACTCGAGTTCGGGTATAGAACTCATCTCACAAAGATCACCAAGCATACAAGGAATTAATATTCAAACAATTTAATAATTACATACAATACAGTAATCCCAAATTGCACAAAAATGTGTCACAAAAAAAATATACAATACAATACAACAAATATGAAAAGTAGGCAAAACCCACTAGGCACGTGATTTCCCCAGCATAGTCGCCACTTTTCTGTAGCGGGGTATTCGTTACCATTAGAGATATTGACTAAATCCAAGGTAAATCATACAAGTCGAGTCGCCACCACACTTCTATTTATCCAAGGGAATGGTTAGAAAGCGAACAAAAACCTAAAAGTTTTATCGAATCAAAAACTAGTAAAAATGTCAGAGATCTAGGTAAGGGGGTTGGTTATGCAATGGGAAGGTGTTAGGCACCCAAAGCATCCTAGGTACTCCTAGGGAGCCCTTTTCACATTTGTTGCAAAGGTTGTTGTTTTTTTTGAAAAGTTATTTGTGCAAACATGACTGAAGGGATGAGAAAAGCGTGTATGTTTATCTAATGTACTACTTACTAAAAGAAGGGTCAAAAGAAAATGACTCGCACGGACGTTGCATCAACTGCATACGTATCTCATATGAATCTGAGAATCAGAGTCTTCGTAGCTCGGCTACCTATGGGTTAAAGAGGAGTATGCTCGCTAAGACATCGCGTCTTATGCCTACGTATCTCATCTGGGATGAAAATCAGAGCAAAACGTAGTTCGACCACCTATGGGGTAAGGGTTGTGTTTTGGGGTGAACGACGTTACTACGCAATCTACCGGATGCTCGACCTTTAGAGACTTACTCGCCTGTAGAAGAAGGAGATAACGTGTTTTTAGGAGAAGAAAAATCAATGAGTTTGGGGTGTTTAGGGATGCTCATGCAAAAAGGCAGTCCTAGATGAAGGAACTGCGCTACCTTAAATGACATGCCACTAAAGGTTATAGAAACCTAAGAAATCAGTAACATGCGGGAAAAGTAAAGGGATCGAGAGATCTACCGTACGGATAAAGATCCGAAGTAACAACAATTAGAGAAATAAGAAACCCAAAGACTTTTCCAAGCTTAACACCATCAAAGAAAGTGAGTCAGTACAGGTAATCGGAATAAACCTCCAGGTGGTATCCCACAAATAAAGTGGAACACCAGGCAAGCCATCTCTGCAAGATTCACATGATAGGGTAATCAAGAGTTGCCCCCAAATCAAAATGTAACCACATGAATCATGCCATTAAAATTCACAAAAAGCAACCAAGGTTAGGAGGCCTAAACCTCTTGTCAAACACATGCATCAAAAGGGTATCAAATTCACCCATAATACCTCATACATTCAGAGTATTCAAATTAAAAGCATAAAGTAATGGGAATAAGGCAAACCTGACTGGAGAGATCGAATGAAATTGAATTGCCCGGTTGGGTTTGCAAAGCACTCTTAGGGTTTATATGAGAGGGAATTGGTTCTTTGCCGATGAGTTCCCTTTAGTCTCTGGAGGTTGCTCTGAACTCTGTTAGCTCTTCTCTCACTATCTTTTTCCCTTCTAGGGTAAAAGGAATAGAATTCTTTTTTTTTGCCTTTTGTTTCACTGAAACTCTGAATTTATAACTTGATTTTTATGGACCTGTGGGCTCAAATGAGAGAGGCCCAAGTCCAAAACTTTTCTGTTATATTTTATTTATTTATTTATTTATTTATTTATATTTTTTTATTTGTTTTTTCGTTTTTTGTTTTTTTTTGTTTTTTTTTGTTTTTTTGTTTTTTTTTGTTTTTTTAACACGTGGGCTTCGCCTAGCGTGCACGACAGTTCAAGAAATTCTTCTGAGCGTAGGTGATTCTGGTGGCTTTTCTTGGGACTCGCTAGGCGATCCATTCTGCTCGCCTAGCGAGCATGACAGCTCATGAACAAACTTTTGCTCCTTCACGATTAACGTTTTGACTGACGAATAAACCCCATTTGAACCTGTTGGAAGTATCTCAAGCCATTCCCTTTTGTTGATTGATCATCTAAATAGAACCCACAAAGTGTCTTGGATGATACTCAAGCTTCAAACAAAAGATGTTAGTGACACATTTTTGTGCTTTTGGTTAGTAAACAAATGTAAGAGAAACAATGATGTATAATTCAAGCATGCTTGGTGATCTCAAACCAATAACAAAGAGTCCCACCCAAAGGCAAAGGGAACCAAGATGCTAAAGATCCTTGAGGCAATGCAAATGCAATGTTATAATGCCATGAGGGATCTTAGGGTCAAAATTAGGGTCTTACAGTATCGTACATCCATCCGCACTTCAACAAGGGCAACCCCTTTCTCTCTTGTATATGGCATGGAAGTTGTGCTCCCAGTAGAGGTCGAGATACCATATTTGCGTTCTTTGATGGAAGCCAAGCTGGCTGAGGCTGAATGGTGTCAGACCAGGTTTGATCAAATGAATTTGATTGAAGAGAAGAGACGGATTGCCATGTGTCATGGTTAGTTATATCAGCAGAGAATGAAAAAAGCTTTTGATAAGAAGGTAATACCTCGTGTGTTCAGAGAAGGTGATCTTGTGCTCAAGAAGATTCTATCTTTAAAACCAGATTCTAGGGGCAAATGGACTCCTAATTATGAAGGCCCATATCTTGTTAAGAGAGCCTTTTCAGGCGGTGCTTTGATTCTTACAACTATGAATGGTGAAGAGTTCACTCGTCCTGTGAATGCAGATGTAGTCAAGAAATACTTCGCCTAAAAAAAAGAAAATAACAACTCGCTAAGTTGAAAACCCAAAAGGGCGGCTTAGGCAAAAATGAGCGTCTCGGTGGACTGAAAACCCGAAAGGGGGATCCAGGCAAAAATTAGAGACATAAAACAGAAAAAAATTATTCCGATAAATTGAGTACCCCGTGTAAGACCCCCATTTTGACCCTAAGATCCCTCATGCAATTTCATCAAAAGCATTACCATTGGGATCATACCTTGGAATCCTCCTTACCCCTCTTTCATTGGGTTTGTTTTGGGAGAGATCACCAAGCACTTTGCAATTGTATCATACTTTTATTTTATTATTTTATTAACCAAAATACCAAAAATATATCTTTGTATTTTCCTAACTCTTTTGTAGGTAAGGCATGATCTCATTAATCTATCAAGTTCATATCTAGGGTTTGATACCCTCATGACAAAGAGCATAACCATTAATTGATCCAAGAATGGTTATGAGCATCATATATGAGTTCCATTAATCTCTACACGTTATATTGATCAAATTTTCTTCAAGAGTTTGAGGGTGATTTGCCTTGGAAACCCTAGTTTGACTAGGTATCTTGAGTAACTTCTCCAACAAGCTATCTCACTAATTGATCAAATTTCTCAAGGGACACTTCAAAATTCACCATATTAGGCATATATGATCTACCATAAGCCTAGAAAGTCAAGAGAATTGAAGGTTAGCAAGTTGGTTGATGGTGGTTGGCCAGATGAATTCATCTAATTAAAACTGGGTCTCCCTAGACCCTATCTCCTACAATTTTTACCATATGAAAATGATTCCAAGAGTAAAGTTACTCTAAATGACATTTCAAACAACTTTCATGTTGAGACCTAGAGTTAGTTTTTCTTGGAAAATCACTTTCTATGTTGAAACATTATAGGTTATTTTGTCTAAACCCTAATTTGAAAGTCAACTTCCCAAGGCCATAACTTTCTCAATTTTTATGATATGAAATATTTCCAAGTTTCAAAATCAAATTCAATATGTCTACTTCAACATTTATGTTTTGAGTGAGAGCTAATTCAACTTTTATGATCATGTGATATGAGGTTACATTATAGGTCATTTTTGACCTATACCATTGAACAAGTGATTTTTCCAAACTTCAAAAATGCATAACTATATCATTCTAAATCCAAAATACATGAAATTGGTGACCACTTTTAAGGTATTTGAAATAGCCACAACTTTGATGAAGATTCTTTTCTCATTTGAACCTCACATAAAAAGTTAAGCAAGGTGGAATATTGAGATATATGGGTTGTCACTTAGAAAGGTTTTCAACATGTTGAAATGTCCAAACATCCATTTCAAAATTCTCCATGTTCCAAGCTCCAAATTAAAAAGTTTTAAACATCAAACTTGTCCCCCTTGATCCAAGCTTTCCAAAGAACACAAGTTCATGCATTTTGGATGAGGTTTGCAACGTCTGCACATAGCTTTAACATGGTTGTATAATTGGAAAGAATCAAATTGTACAAACTTCAGTTCACAATGCCTTGCCATTCAAGCTTCATTCATACCTCAATTGGAATCATTTTGGACCTTTTTGCATTACATCATGGGCCTGTACATGCCCATGCAGTCGTGCCATCAACATTGCTAATTTTGGATAGTTTTTTAAAGTGTGCAAATATCATTCATTCATGCTATAAATACATGACCTCTGTGCTCATTTGAATCACACTTTACACGCCAACTTTCCCCCCATTGAAACCCTCACATTCTAAAGGAAAACCTGAGAAATTTCAATTTGAAATTTGAGTTTGAATCTCAATTGTTGGAGATTCAAGAACTCCAGGATCCAAAGCCTTACAACCTCTCTAATCACTTCCTGCTAGCTTCTCAAGTGTGATCAGATCGTGTTTGGTGCAAGCAATATCAAGAACTGCGTAGCATTGAAGGTAATTTTTAGAAAACTTCATCTCTTTGATTCTCACTCAATTCTACTCAATTCTCTTGGATCTTTGGTTGTCTAAAGTCCTACCAATATAGGAAAGAAGATTGAGTTGCTTAGAGGTCAAATCGAGGCAACTCAGTTGACACACCTCAAAATTCAACTCCTCATAACTTTCTATATATGTGTAGTTCGTTAAAATTGAGGTTAGATTCGTGCTCTACGCCATTTTTTCTTTCAGATCATGTCCTCCTGTTTCATTTTCTTGATGGTGATGAGTGAACAAGTCCGGTCAGGGTCATCGGAGAAGATGACCGACCTTTGGACTCCGGCGATGCGCTGGAAGTGTTCAGAACCATTGATCTGTTTTAAAATGTTTTAATCTCATGCGTCCATTGTGATTACCAAGCCTATGCCGCGTCGACTGCAGTGCATCATGGAACACACGTTCTAGGCCACTTGATCTGCCACCTCAATTAATGAGGGAGATCAGGTGGCTCACGTTTTTTCACATTTTCTGATTTTTGTTTTATTCCTTTTATTTTCATTAATTCATATTAATGTTAATATTGATCCAAAAAATATGAAAGTTTCACAAAAAAAATTCAAAAAAATTCCTCTTTCATATTCTGAATTAAAATTATTTTTTGGATCATTATTAATATTTTTCATGATTTAATTGATTTGGTGATTATTTTTAATTGTTTAAAAATACTTTTAAGTTTTTAAAAATTCTGAAATTTTCTCTCCAATGTCCTTTGACCTTGTTTGACCTATGATAAATCTCATGGCCATTTCTTTGGTGTTTTGATGAGGTTTTAGGAATTTGACAAACTATATTTAATTTAAATGCCTTATTTTAGTCTTTTTAATTTGAATAAATGCCAATTAATTGTGTTGACCAATTGTGATGATTTGTTTGAGTTTGACTCTTGTTGTTGGGCCTTGGTTAAGGTTGATATTAATTTGATAAAATTCCTCCTTTGACCAATTTGAGTTTTGATCCATTCCCCTCCCTCTTCATCTCATTCCCCTTCTTTATGCATTCATCTCATTTGGCCTATGATATCTCAAAGTCCTAAGGCTAGTTGATTGAAAAATCGACATAAGTATGGATGAGATTAGGCCACCTCATTTGCATATTCTTTTTGTGTGTGGTATGTTTCATGAGCATAGTCCATTATACTATGTCTCTAACATGCATTAACACCAAAATTCTATTTTCCGGCCTCAAATAGTTGTGACTTCTACATAAGTCCAATTACGATTGCTTAACATAGCGCTAAATTTGTGACATAAAATGCATAAGCATTCTAGTTAGTGAGATTGTAAGTCTCCCCTCTTTCATGGTATTGTGTGGAAACTTGGCCTTCTTTCCTTCCTTTGGAAGATGTTTTGGTTCAAGGATTCATGATTGTGATAAGTAAGTTGAGTGTTCTCCAAAGAATGACTTGAAATGAAAAGCAAAAGCAAAACAATACTAACTTCTAACCAATTAACTACTAACTTTTAATTTCAAGCTTTTACTTTAATGCAATTTACTTTTAGCACTCTACTTCATTTGCCATTGTTCATATCATTCTAATTGTTTATGTTAATGCAATTTTCTCTTTGTCCATTTGGACCATATTGTGTGATATATCTTGTTTGTGCATACTTTGCTTGTTTGTGTGGTCTTTGACCATTAATGTACATAATAACAACAAAAACTCTAAAAAACTTTTGTGTGGACTGTTGGCTTGATCTTGGACAATTGGACTCAGAACTTAGGCAACATTCCTATGCTAAAAGAATTGGTCAATGCCAACTTTTGTGTAACCAGGTGATTGCAATTTTAAACATCTTCTGATACATCATTCAAGATCCCTTTGAGTTCATCTGCAACATGATCACTGTGAAGCTATTATTTTGAACCTGTGACTTGTGGAATTCATCTGTTGCATGAGCTAATTTGAAGAATATCCTGTAGTGGCTAAGCTTGTATGGGGCTATCTTTATTTGATGCCTTGCTCTTCAAGATTGATATAATTGTGCATTTGTGTGTTGCTTGATTCTAATATCCAAGGGAATTTTGGGTTTCTATATGACATTCTTGCCTATTGGATTGCTACCCATCAGTCAGATCTTTTCAACTCTAAACTTCTAATTTTGTGCATAGGATTAGTCTCTTCATCTTCTCCCTATTTCTTTAATTTCAAAATCTCTCCCTCCATTTAAAACTTTCTTTATTTGAACTAGTTCTGTTCTAAACTTTGACCACTTTGTAAAAAAGAATAGAAACTTTGGCCTTATGCCATTGCATTTTCAAACTTCTTTTCTTAAAACCAAATTTGTAAATAAACTTAACTATAATTGACTTAAACTTTCAGAAAAGCCAAAAAGAACTAACCCATTCAAACCATTTTTAGGCCTTTGTGCCTTTCAAACCTAATTTTTTCTAAAAGAAATGCATCCACTTTGAAATTTGTATCACAAACTACGAGGTTTTGATCCCTCATTTTTATGTTGGTACGTAGGCACAAGTCCGAAGGTCTTGTCAAACACAAATATAATTAATGAATTCTCTTCTCATCCCCCCATTCTATTTGTTTGTAAACATCATTTTTATACCAAATACATATGCACACAAAAAGGGCTCCCTAGGAGTACCTAGAACACTTTGGGTGCTAACACCTTCCCTCTATGTAACCAACCCCCTTACCTGTAATCTCTGACATTTTATTAGTTTTAATTTGAAAACTTCTTACTTTTGGGTTTTGTTCGTACTTTTTCCCTTTTCCCTTGGAAACAATAAAAGCGCGGTGTCGACTCTTGTTATTTGATGTCTAGCTTATCCATAGCTTGATGATCATGAATTTACCGCTACACTCCATCTTGGGGCAATTTATGCAAAAATTAGGGATTATGGCAAGTAACTGTATCCTGCTGATCTTCAGTTTTGAAGACGTTCGTGAGCATAATGGTCGGTTTTAATCCCTAGTAGAAGGATTTGTGATCATTGTATTCAATGTAACCCGTTTTCTTGTAAATTAGAATTTTCAACTTTGTAAAGATCTATGGAGTCTTGTCACTTACAGACTACCATTCTATTAAATAAAGTTGAGCTTTTATCCAATTGTTTCTATTCTTATTTAATTTAGCCAAATAGTTTTAAATTTTATTGTGATCATTTTTGAAGATTAAAATTTTAAAATCCAAATCAATTTTTCTTAAACATATAAAAGCATAAATTTTAAGCAATTGATTTCATTTAAAAAAGGAGTATCAACAACGGTTTGAAGGAAGTAAGCCCTAAATGTGGAGCATATTTGGTTCTCCCCAAGCAGTAGGCGCTGTTTCTCTTTCATCCCCAACAACATTGTCTAGTGTCGCAACCTGAAAAATACAGTGCGAAAAAAAAACAACCGGCGAAAGAAAAAGACAGAAGAGTCGCCACCGTGCGTTATTCATCCCAAAGGAGGGAAAGGAAACGCTCGAAGTAAACCTGAAAAAGGAAAGGACAAGACAGGGTCTCGCAACCAAATCTTGGGTTCGGGAGTCGGTTATGCGAAGGGAAGGTATTAGCACCCTTACGCATCCGTAGTACTCTACGGGATCCACTTTTGTAGTTCTTGTCTAAAGGGTGTGGCTTTATCTCGTGCTGTTTACCAAAAAAAAATGGGTTAAATGAAAATGACTCGCGCGGATGTCGCATCCACTGCATACGTATCTCATCTGAATATGAGAATCAGAGTCTTCGTAGCTCGGCTGACCTATGGGTTGGGGGATGTGTGCTCGCTAAGACATCGCGTCTTATGCCTACGTATCTCATCTGGAATGAGAATCAGAGCAAGCCGTAGTTCGGCTAACTACGGGGTTATGGATTGGGTTTTGGACGAACGACGTTACTACGCAATCTACCGGATGCTCGACCTTTGGAGACTTACTCGCCTGTAGTAGAAGGAGTTAACGTGTTGCTTTGGGTTTTAGGGTTTGGGATGCTCGAGGGCAAAAAGGCAGTCCTTGATGAAGGAACCGCGCTACCTGCAGGGATACGAACACAAAACACAAAACATGTATCTTGAGGTAAACACAAAACATTGCCTCCTATCGAGGTCTTCCAGCTAGGAAAGCAGTAAAATGCGGGAAAAATGTAAAAGTACCACGCGGATAAAGATCCGAAGTAACAGCAATTAGAGGAATGGGAAACCCTGAGATCCTTCCAACCTAACATCATCAAAGAAAGTAGGTCAGTACAGGTAATCGGAATGAACCTCCAGGGGTTATCCCACAAATAAAGTGGGAAACCATGCAAGTTATCCCTGCAAAAGTCATGTGAGCCCTCACAAAAACTCAACAAAAGGGTTAGTGAAACACCATAAGCATTTTTTTCATGAATAACAGTATGGTTTCAGAAACCTCAAACCCTGTGGCATACACTCAAAAATTAAACGGTTAAACATTCAAGGCATTGTTTATACATTCATATACATATTAAACCCATGGGCGAAAAACCTAATGAAATTCATCCATCATACCTCATACATTCAGAGTATTCAACTTCAAAGCAAAAGGTAATGGGAATAAAGGCAAACCTGATTGGAGAGCTTGATTGAAATTGAGTTGCACCCGTGAGGTTTACAAAACAATCTTCAGGGTTTATGTGAGACAGAGGTGATTCTGTGTAGTTGAGTTCCCTTCGGGGTTTGGAGGCTGCTCTGAACTCCGTTAGGTCTTCTCTCACTATCTTTTTCCTCAGGGTTTTGTTCCAAGGAAACCTCAGAGTATTTTGCTTCTCTTCCTTCTTCTCCTCTTCTGTGTGGCTTTTGTTTCAATGAAACTCTAGTATTTATAGGCTAATATTGGTAGCTTAGTGGGCTTTTGAGAAAGGTCCAAGTCCAAAATTTTTTATTATATTTTATTTATTTAATTAATTAATTAAAAATTTTTATTATATTTTTTTTTTGTAAAAAATTATTTTCGTTTATTTTTTTTTCGTTTATTTTTTTTTTTCGGATCTAATTCTGATTGACATGATGAAATGCAATATGAAATGCTAAATGAATGCATGAATGAGGAGGGCAAATTTTGGGGTGTTACATTTAGCACTCGATATTTGTTGATTTCTCCAGGCGGTTATTTTTCTCTGTTATCCCCAGCTGAGTTGGTTGATTATTCCCCAGCCAAATTTATATTTGGTCTCCAGCAGAACTCGAACACTCTGGTGCAGCAGTTCACATGGTTCCGGTAGGACTTTGTTTTCCTCACCAGTCGCCATCAAATCCGCTCCTAGTTAGAGTTTCCTCCTGGTTTCAGAGCAGTTATTTGTGTTTATCATCCTACATGGTTGTCTCCCATTTGATATGGTGTTAACCTAAAAATTCCCCGTAGACTTGATAACGTTTTTTCTCAACAGATCTCATCCTTCCCCAGCTAGGGTAGAGCCTTTGGGATATTAATCTCTCTTTTCTCCAGGAGTTGTTTCCCTCTTTTGGGGATGGGCCAGGAATTGTATCGATGATTCAAATCTACGACATCTTTGTATCCTTTGTGATCGTTTTGTCAACATAATCATCATATATACATATACATATACATATACATATACACTCATATAATTTCATTATTTCATCATTTCACTTTGAGACTCATTCTTGTCATTCTTATTCTCTTCTATGGTGATAATTTATCCCCATATAGGTTTGATGAGTCTGTCCCCTTTCAATTGTAGTGTGTCAACCCCCTAAGCAGAAAGACTTTAACTTTTTCTCCTTTCCCCATTGAGTTATTTCCTCGTGGATGATGATTATTTCAGCTTCCTCCCCAGTTAATTATCTGGATGGAATCACTCCCCTTGAGATATGTCCTCATTGGGTTGAGTCTTGATTGACCGTTTCTTTCTAGATCTTACCTAGATAGAGGTTTTTGGTCCCCTAAGAGTTTATTACCCAATGACTGGTAATATTCTTCTTAGTTTGCATTTTGTTACTTCTTGCCCAATACCCGGAAAAAGTAACCCTTTTTCTCCCTAGCGGATTCGTTTCCACGTTTCCCCGGGAAGTATATCCTTGATATGTTCATCCTAACTGGTGACAGATATTTTCTTCCCTTGCTTTAGGTTTATCCTTGATATGTTCATCCTAACCGATGACGAATATTCTCATCTTTGGTATTCTACCTAGTAAAAAGGTAGTTGTAATCCCTATTTTTTATTCCCTAGAGAGTTAATCCTTGATATGTTCATCCAATCGGTGACAGGTTTTCTCCTCTTTTCGGTCTTCTGCCCAGTAGCAGGTAGTTGTAAATCATGCTTTTCTCCCCTTGCAGAGTTTATCCTTGATATGTTCACTTTAACAGGTGACGGATATCCTCTTCGTGGTGTTCTATCCAATAACTGATAGATGTAATTCCTATTCTTCCCCTCGGAGTCTATCTTTGATATATTCATCTTAACCGGTGACAGATATTCTCTTTGATGGTATTCTATCCAGCATTCGATAGATGTAATTCATACATTCTGTTTAGGTGGTTTATCCTTGATATGTTCATCCTGACCGATGACAGGTATCCTTCTTAACATTTCCAGGCAAGTCTATCCTTGATATGTTCATCCTAACCGATGACGAATTTTCTTTCCTTGGAGTCTATCCTTGATATGTTCACTTTAATCGGTGAAGGATATTCTCTCCTTTTGGTCTTTTGCCCAGTAACCGGTAGTCGTAAATCTTATTTTGCAGTTTTTCCCCAGCAAGTCTATTCTTACCCAATAGCCGATAATGAATACACCTCCTAGCGGCCCTCAGTGAGTCATCCTTGATATGTTTACCCTAATCGGTAACGGGTGTCCTCCGTGTCAGATTTCTATTATCCCCGTAACCAGTAGCAAGTAGTGGATAATATATTTCTGGTCCTCCTGTGTTGAAGATTGTTTCTTCCCCAGTTGAGTTGAGTGTGTATTTCCTTAGTGAAATCGCTTTTCCTGCATGGTTCGAGTGTTTCAGTTTTACTCTGATCTACCTGTAGGCGTTCCCTTTGTTTCCCCGACTGATTCTTTCCATTTTCGTGGAATTCCTCTAGTCTCCCAGCAGTTCTTAAGTCGTAGCCTGGCCTAAGCATAACCATTTTATCCCCCAGAGTCTCTGTCTTCCCAGCGAGTTTTCCCCATGGAATGCATTATGCTCCTGCGGACTTTCGATCTCTTTGATTTTTTTTCCTTTGTGGCAGTATTTCCCATAGAGAGTTTATTTTACATTCATATCATATGGATCATGAGGTCTCTTAGGGACCAAAATTTGTTTCTATATGTTGTTATTTAAGCCCATTCTACCGAGTCGATATGAAGATTTTAACCTTCAGCTCCTCAGTTAGAATGTCCTTAGATAGGGGCAGCTGTAAGACCCCAGTTTTGACCCTAAGATCCCCCATGCTATCTCATCATATGCATTAGCATTGGGATCATACCTTGGCATTCCCCTTACCTCCCTTTCATTGGGTTTGTTTTGGGAGAGATCACCGAGCACCATGTGATTGTATCATACTTTATATGTTATCATTTTACTAACCAAAATACCGAAAATATGTCTTTGCATTTACCTAACTCTTTTGTAGGTAGGGCATGATCACCTTTGATCTATCAAGTTCACATATAGGGTTTAAGACCCTCATTTCTAAGATCACAACCAAGGAATGATCCACAATGGCTCTAAGCATCATATATGAGTCCCAATGATCTTCACGTGTTATTTTGATCAAGATTTCTTCAACAGTTTGGAGTTGGTTTGCCTTGGCAACCCTAGTTCATCTGGGTATCTTGAGTAACTTCTTCAACAAGCTTCTTCACCAATTGATCAAATATCTCAAGGTACACTTAGAATTTCATCTTCTTATGCATATATGATCTCCCATGAGTCTAAAAAGTCAAGAGAATTGCAAGTTAGCAAGTTGGTTTATGGTGGATGGCCAGATGAATTAATCTAATCAAAATTGGGTCCCCATAGACCCTATCTCCTATAGTTTTCATCATATGAAATCATTCCAAATGAAACGTTACTCTAAATGACATTCCAAACAACTTTCATGTTGAGGTCTAGAGCTAGTTTTTCTTGGAAAGTCACTTTTTATGTTGAAACATTATAGGTCATTTTGTCTAAACCCTAATTTGAAAGTCAACTTCCCAAGACCATAACTTACTCAATTTGTATGATATTAAATATTTCCAAGTTTCATAATCAAATTCAATGTGTATAATTCAACTTTTATGTTTGGAGTGAGAGCTAATTTAACTTTTATAAACATGTGATATGAGGATACATTATAGGTCATTTTGGACCAATACCATTGAACAAGTGATTTTCCTCAACTTAAAAAATTCATAACTCATTCATCCCAAATCCCAAATTCATGTCCTCCTTTTTCATTTATGAGACGGTGATGAGAGAACCAGTCCGGCCAGGGTCATCGGAGAAGATGATCGGCACTTTGCTCCGGTGATGCGTTGGATGTGTTCTGAGCCATTGGATCATTTCAAGATGTTTTAATCTTGAGCGCTCATTGTGAATACTAGACGTGTGGCGCGTTGACTCAAGCGCATCATGGAACGCGCGTTTTCCTCCACTTGATCTGCCACCTCAATTAATGAGGGAGATCAAGTGGTCCACATGTTTCTGATTTAATTGATTTTCATTTTATTCATTTTATTTTCATTAATTCATATTAAGTTTAATATTGATCCGAAAAATATGAGAGTTTCACCAAAATTTCTTAAATAAAATCCTCTTTGATTTTCTGAATTAAAATTATTTTTTGTATCATTATGAATACTTTTCATGATTTAATTGATTTTGTGAATATTTTCAATTAGTTAAAAATACTTTTAAGTTTCCAAAAGTTATGAAATTTTTTCTCCTAGGTCCTTTGTCCTTGTTTGACCTATGATAAATCTCATGGCCATTTCTTTGGTGTTTTGGTGAGGTTTTAGGAAATTGACCAACCATATTTAATTTAATGGATTATTCTTAGTATTTTTAATTGATTAAATGCCAAATTAGTTGTGTAGAGCCATTTTAATCGACTTTGTGAGTTTGACTTGTGTTGTTGGGCCTTGTTCAAGGTTGATTTGACTTTGTTAGGTTAAGATCATTGGATTTAGGGGATTGATGGAATGTTCATTCCATCTCCAAAAATGAATGAATGATCTTAACTTGGTAAAAGTCCTCCTTTGTCCAATTTCTGTTTGATCCATTCCCTCTCCCTCTTCATATCATTCCCTTTCTTTATACATTCATGTCATATACCTAGGGTATCTCAATGTCCTAAGGCTAGTTGATTGCAAAATCAACATAAGTATGGATGAGATTAGGTCCCCCACTTTGCATATTCTTTTTGCGTGTGGTATGTTTCATGAGCATAGTTCATCATACTATTTCTCTAACATGCATTAACACCAAAATTCTATTGCCCGACCTCAAATAAGTGTGACTTTTACATAAGTCCAATTACGATTGCTTAACATGGCGCTAAATTTTGACACAAAAGGCATAGCATTCTAGTTAGTGAGATTATAAGTCTCCCCTCTTTCATGGTATTGTGTGGAAACATGGCCTTTTTTCCTTCCTTTGGAAGATGTCTTGGTTTAAGGATCCATGCTTGTGATAAGTGGGTTGAGTGTTCTCCAAAGAATGACTTAAACAAAAGAAAAACGAAAGCAATACTAACTTCTAAATCATTAATAACTAACATTTAATTTCAAGTCATTTACTTATAATGCACTTTAATTTTTAAGCTTTATTCATTTACCATTATTCATACCATTCAAATTGTTTATGTTAATGTCATTTTCACTTTGTCCACTTGGACCATACTTTGTGATATATTGTGATTGTGTATATTGTTTTTTTGCTTGTGTGGCCTTTTGACTTTAATGTACATAATAAGAACAAAAACCCTAAAAAAATGTGTTGTGTGGACTGTTGGTTTGATCTAAGACAATTGGACTTAGAATTTAGGCAACACTCCTTATGCAAAGGACTTGCCCAATGCCAACTTTCATGAGACCAATTGCTTGTGAATTGAAACTTCATCTGATACAATATTGAAGATCCATTTTAGTTCATCTGCAACATGATCATTGTGAAACTGTCATTTCGAACCTGTGACTTATGCTATCTTAGAATTCATCTACTACATGGGAAAAATTGGAAGAAGATCATGGGGTTTTTAAGCTTGGATGTGGCTATCTTTATTTGATGCCTTGCTTTTCAACTTGTTATTCTGTGTATTGTATTATTGCTTGATTCTAAAGTCCAAGGGAAATTTCGGTTTCTATATGACATTCTTGTCTATTTAGGCTTTGGTGCCTTTGTTAAACTTAAATTTTTGTTAAAATCAATACATCCACTTTGAAATTTATACCACGAACTACGAGGTTTTGATACCTCATTTTTATGTTGGTACGTAGGCACAAGTCTGAAGGTCTTGTCAACCACAATAATATGATTAATGAATTATTTTCTCATATCCCCATTCTATTTATTGCAAACATCATTTATACAAAAACACATATGCACACAAGAAAGGGATCCCTAGGAGTACCTAGGATACTTTGGGTGCTAACACATTCCCTTTGTGTAACCAACCCCCTTACCTGTAATCTCTGGAATTTTATTAGTTTTGATTTGAAAACTTCTTATCTTTTGGGTTTTGTTCGTACTTTTCCCTTTTCCCTTGGAAATAGTAAAAGCGCGGTGGCGACTCTGGTTTTATTGACGTCTAGCTTATCCATATCTTGATGATCATGAATTTACCGCTACACTATGTTGGAGAATGGTCAAGAGGTTCCATTGCATACGACCAGTTCTGTTGTAAGCATTGCTGATGTTACAAAGGTGATCTGTAATGGTGGTGTTTTTGGGTTGGTGCTCCCAAAGAGTGTAGAAGATGTATCTGTCAGTAAAAGTGTTGAAGTGCCTGCAGTTGATCCGGTTAATGCTCCAAAGTGTCAGTCTGGTGAGTCCAACGGTTTGAAGCCTAGTGACGATGATGATGTACTCTAGTTGATTAAGAAAAGTGAATTTAATATGGTGGAGCAGTTGCTCCAAACACCTTCCAAGATTTTAGTGATGTCTCTGCTTATGAACTCTGAAGCGCACAGAGAGGCATTGCAAAAAGTATTAGAGCAAGCTTATGTAGAGCATGATGTAACGGTTGATCAGTTTGATCATATTGTGGCTAACACCACCTCCTGTAACAACTTGAGCTTTTGTGATGAGGAACTTCCTGAGGAGGGTAGAAATCAAAATTTAGTGTTGCAGATTTTAATGAATTGCAAGAAGGATGCTTTGTCGAACGTATTGGTTGATATCGGTTCTTCATTGAATGTTCTTGTCAAATCAACTCTTTCCAGATTATCGTATCAAGGAGCTCCGATGAGATATAGTGGAATGATTGTCAAGGAATTTGATGGTTCTCGCAAGATTGTGATTGGTGAAGTGGACCTTCCTGTGAAGATAGGTCCGAGTGATTTCCAAATTATTTTCCAAGTAATGGATATCCACTTGGCCTATAGCTGCTTGTTAGGAAGGCCATGGATACATGAGGCAGGAGCCGTTACGTCAACTTTGCACCAGAAATTGAAGTTTGTCAAGAATGGAAAACTTGTTATTGTCGGTTGGGAGAAGGCTTTGTTAGTAAGCCACTTGTCATCTTTTTCATATGTGGAAGCTAAGGACGAGGTTGGAACTCCGTTCCAAGCTCTATCTATTGCTGAGGAAAAGAGAGTTGGAACACCCATATCCTCCTTCATAGACGCTCAGAAGATTGTTGAAGACGATATTTCTGATCAGTGGGGCCGAATGGTAGAGGTCACCAAGAACCAGAGCAGAGCCAGTTTAGGATTCCAACGAGGTTCATCTGATATTAGAGCTGAATATGTGTAACGCAGTTTCTGTAGCGGAGGTTTTAATCATGGTAATGAACAACAGTTAGTTGTCGTGATCGAGGGTGATGAAGATGAAGACTGCACCAATTTGGTGACGCATGGAAAAGCTTGCAACAATTGGACTGCTGTTGATGTTCCTATTATTATGCATCATTATAAGTAATTGCTTTTGTTATTTTTGAAAATCCTTCTCCTATGCCTAAGGGAGAAGTGAACATTGTTGGCATTTTCAAATTTGATGATTAAAAAAATTCTATTCTATTCATCCACATCTATGATGTTTTATTTTTACTTTTTACTTTTTTCTGGAAAATGGTAATCACAAAAAACATGAATAAATAAATATAATTGTCCATCTACATAATATTTGATCACCAAATCACTTCTCTAAAATCAAAATATCAAATCATTATGCAGGTTGGTTTCTAAACCCATTGAATACAATTATCCTACTCCTTTGCCTAATTTTGAATTCCCTGTGTTTGGGGTTGAGGAAGAAAGTGATGAAGAAGTATCTGATGAATTGTCTCATCTACTTGAGTATGAGGAGAAATCCATTCAGCCGTTCGAAGAGCAGATTGAGTTAGTCAACTTGGGTTCCGAGGATGATGTGAAGGAAGTCAAGGTTGGGTATCGATTGTGTCCAGAAGTGAAGAAGAGATTGATTGATCTTCTCCAAGAGTATTCAGATGTGTTGCCTGGTCCTATCAAGATATGTCTGGGTTGGATTCTGATATTGTGGAGCATAGATTACCGTTGAAGCCAGAATGCCCATCAGTCAAGCAGAAGTTGAGGAGGACTTATCCTGATATGGCAGTAAAGGTCAAAGAAGAAGTGCAGAAGCAGATTGATGTTGGTTTCCTTGTTACTGCTGAATATCCGTAATGGGTTGCCAATATTGTGCCTGTTCCGAAGAAAGATGGAAAAGTCTGCATGTGTGTTGATTATAGAGATTTAAATAAATCCAATCTGAAAGATGATTTCCCTATGCCACACATTGACATGTTGGTAGACAACACAACTGAATTCAAAGTCTTTTCATTTATGGATGGATTTTCCGGATATAATTAGATCAAGATGGCACCCGAGGATATGGAGAAGACCACGTTCATTATACCCTGGGGAACATTCTATTATTGAGTGATGCCATTGGGTTTAAAGAATGCTGGTGAAACTTACCAAAGAGCAATGACTACTCTTTTTCATGATATGGTGCATAAAGAGATCGAAGTCTATGTTGATGATATGATTGCCAAATCCATTGATGAAGAGGAACATGTTGAGCATTTGTTGAATCTATTCCAATGCTTGAGGAAGTATAAACTCCGCTTAAATCCCAATAAGTGTACATTTGGTGTTCGTTCTGGTAAGTTGTTGGGCCTTATCTTCAGCGAGAAGGGTATTGAAGTTGATCCTGCCAAGGTCAAAGCAATACAAGAGATGCCTGCGCCCAAGACTGAGAAGCAAGTTAGAGGTTTTCTCGACCGCTTGAATTATATCTCAAGATTCATTTCACATATGACTGCCACGTGTGCACCTATATTTAAGCTTCTTCGGAAAGATCAGTCTTGTGATTGGACCGAAGACTTCCAGAAAGCTTTTGATAGTATCAAAGATTATCTGCTTGAGCCTCTGATTCTGTCTTTGCCTGTTGAAGGAAGGTCGTTGATCATGTATTTGACTGTCCTTGATGAGAGAATGGGTTGTGTTCTTGGTCAGCAAGATGAGACTGGAAAGAAAGAATAAGCTATTTACTACCTCAGTAAGAAGTTCACCGGTTGTGAGACTCGGTATTCTATGCTTGAGAAGACTTGTTGCATATTGGCTTGGGCTGCTAAGCGTCTGCGTCAATATATGTTGAATCATACCACATGGTTGATATCCAAAATGGACCCAATCAAGTATATTTTTGAGAAGCCTACTCTAACTAGGAGGATTTCCCGTTGGCAGATGTTGTTATCCGAGTATGATGTCGAATACCGACCTCAGAAAGAAATCAAAGATTGTGACGAACCATTCTAGAATAAGGGCCAGAACCTGGTTCTCGTTGGGGCATGGTATTTGACGGAGCTGTTAATCAATATGGTAATGGAGTTAGGGTAGTAATCATTACTCCTCAAGGAACGCATTTTCCATTTACAGCTAGATTGATTTTCAAGTGTACAAATAATATGACTGAGTATAAAGCTTGCATTACGGGGCTTGAAGAGGCCATTGATCTCAGAATCAAGTATTTGGACGTCTATGGAGATTCAACTTTGGTTTTGAATCAAATCAAAGGTGAATGGGAGACGAATCAACCCGGTTTGATACCATGTAGAGATTATGCGAGGAGGATTTCATCTTTCTTTACAAATGGTTGAGTTTCATCATATCCCTCGAGATGATAACCGGAAGGCAGATGCTCATGCAACATTTTCTTCAATGATTATGGTTAACTATTGGAATGAAGTTCCTAATTTGACTGTGACGCGTCTTGATAGGCCAGCTCATCTGTTTACTGTTGAAGAAGCCAAAGACAAGACGTCGTGGTATTTTGATATCAAATGTTTTCTCCAAAAATCAGATTTACCCGCCTGGGGCATCTTTGAATAATAATATGACTTTGAGAAGATTAGCCGACAATATCTACCTGAATGGTGATGTATTGTACAAGAGAAACTTCGATATGGTTCTGCTCAGATGCGTGGATAGACACGAAGAAGAGCTTTTGATGACTGAAATCCATGAAGGTTCCTTTGGTACTCATTTCAATTGACATGCTATGGCAAAGAAGATGTTGCCAGCAGGTTACTATTGGCTAACAATGGAATCTGATTGTTGCAAGTTTGTGAAGAAATGCCACAAGCGTCAAATTTATGCAGATAAGATTCACGTTCCTCCGACACTGTTGAATTTCATTTCCTCCCCAAGGCCCTTCTCAATGTGGGGAATTCGTATGATTGGTATGATTGAGCCTAAAACTTTGAATGGACATCGCTTCATTTTGGTGGAAAGTGACTTCTTCACCAAGTGGGTTGAAGAGGTATCGTATGCGAATGTAACCAAGCAAGTTGTTGTAAGATTTATCAAGAATCAGATTATATGCCGGTATGGTGTGCCAAGTAAGATCATTACTGATAATGGATCGAACTTGAAAAATAATAGGTGGAAGCTCTTTGCAAAGAATTCAAGATTTCACATCATAATTTTTCTCCCTACAAACCTAAGATGAATGGGGTTGTTGATGCTGCAAACAAGAACATCAAGAAGATTATCCAGAAGATGGTTGTGACATACAAAGATTGGCATGAGATGCTCCCATTTGCTTTGCATGGGTATCGTACTTCCATCCGCACTACAACAAGGGCAACCCCTTTCTCACTTGTTTATGGCATAGAAGTTGTGCTCCCAGTAGAGGTGCAGATCCCATCATTGTGTGTCTTGATGGAAGCCAAGTTGACTGAGGCTGAATGGTGTCAGACCAGATTCGACCAATTTAATTTGATAAAAGAGAAGATATTTACTGCCATTGCCACGATCAATTATATCAGCAAAGAATGAAGAAAGCTTTTGACAAGAAGGTCAGAGCTCGGGTGTTCAGTGAAGGTGACCTTGTGCTCAAGAAGATTCTATCTTTCAAGCCAGATTCTAGGGGAAAATGGACTCCTAATTATGAAGGCCTATGTGTTGTTAAGAGAGCCTTTTCAGGCGGTGCTTTGATTCTTATAACTATGGATGGTGAAGAGTTCACTCGTCTTGTGAACGCAGATGCAGTCAAAAAATACTTCGCCTAAAAAAAAGAACAGTTCGCTAAGTTGAAAGGGGGACTTAGGCAAAAATGAGTGTCTCGGTTGATTGAAACCCGAAAGGGCGATCCAGGCACAAACTAGAGACAAAAAAACAGAAAGAATTATCCTGATAAATTGTGTACCACACCTTGGGGCAATTTATGCAAAAATTAGGGATTATGGCAAGTAACTGCATCCTGCTGATCTTCAGTTTTGAAGACATTCTTGAGCAAGTCGGTCAATTCTGATTCATCATCTCTAGTCGACACCCATATCACAATGGATATCAAAAGTTGGATAGAAGGATTAGTGATCATTGTATTCAATGTAGCCCTTTTCCGTGTAAATTACCATATTTTCAACTTTTGTAAAGATCTATGGAGTCTTGTCATTTACAGACTACCATCCCATTAAATAAAGTTGAGCTTTTTATCCAATTGTTTCTACTCTTGTTTAATTCGGCCAAATAGATTTAAATTTTATTATGATCACTTCTGAAATTAAAGTTTTAAAATCAAAATCATGTTTTCTTAAGTATATAAAAGCAGTTATTTTAAGCAATCGATATCATTTAAAAGAATATCAACAGCAGTTTGAAAAGTGGTAAGCCCTAAATATGGAGCATTATTGGTTTTCCCCAAGCAGTGGGCGTAATCCCCTTTTCACCCCAGCAGCGTTTTAGTAGCCGAGTTCTGATGGTTTCCCCAACCGAGTTTGTTGGCCTCCCTTGAGTTGTAGGCGTGTTATTTCGGAAGTTTGCATGGTTTTGGCATAATTCGTTTCTCCGCAAGTCGTCAGAGTTACTCCTGATTTTTGAACAACTTTGGTGTTTGTCCCTAGTAGGGTTGTCTCCCATTTGATATGGTGTTGACCTAAAATTCCAGGTAGAGTTTGTATCAGTTTCCTCAGCAGTTCCTCTCCATGTGCTTTACCCAGCCAGGATTGAGCCTTCGAGGCGTTTGTTCGTTTCTCTCCAGCAGTTGTTTCCCTCCTGCAAGGATTGGCTAGGGGTCGTATCGATGACTCAAATCAGTGGCATTTGTATCCTTTGTGATCGTTTTGTCAGCATAATCATCATATATACATGTCATATACATATACACTCATATAATTTTATTATTGCATTATTGCACTTTGTGATTCATTGTTAATTTTGATCCTCTGCTATGGTGGTATACTTTTCCCCTAATGCAGATTTGGTCTGTCTATCCTCTTTCAAATATAGAGTGTCATCCCATTAAGCAGAAATACTTTAACCTTTCTCTTTCCCCACTGAGTTATTTCCTCGTGGATGGCCATTATTTCAGCGTCCTCCCCCGATGATTATCTGGATGGAATCGCTCCCCTTGAGTTATATCCTCATTGGGTTGAGTCTTTGATTGACCTTTTCTTTCTAGATCTTACCTGTCGCAACCTGAAAAATGGAATGCGAAAAAAAAACAACCGGCGAAGAAAGACAGGAGAGTCGCCACCGTGCGTTATTTATCCCAAAGGAGGGAAAGGAAACGCTCGAAGTAAACCTGGAAAAAGGAAAGGACAAGACAGGGTCTCGCAACGAAATCTTGGGTTCGGGAGTCGATTATGCGAGGGGAAGGTATTAGCACCCCTACACATCTGTAGTACTCTACGGGATCCACTTTTGTAGTTCTTGTCTAAAGGGTGTGGGTTTATCTAATGTGTTATTTACTAAAAAAAAGAGGTCAAAAGAAAACGACTCGCACGGATGTCGCATCCACTGCATACGTATCTCATCTGAATATGAGAATCAGAGTCTTCGTAGCTCGGCTACCTAGGGGTTAAGGGTAATTGTGCTCGCTAAGACATCGCGTCTTATGCCTACGTATCTCATCTGGAATGAGAATCAGAGCAAGTCGTAGTTCGGCTAACTACGGGGTTATGGATTGGGTTTTGGACGAACGACGTTACTACGCAATCTACCGGATGCTCGACCTTTGGAGACTTACTCGCCTGTAGTAGAAGGAGTTAACGTGTTCTTAGGAGAAGAAAAATCAATGGGTTTGTAGGGTTAGGGATGCTTATGCAAAAAGGCAGTCCTCGACGAAGGAACCGCGCTACCTGTGGGGATACAAACACATACAAAACAAACATGTATAAAGTAAATGAGCCAACAAGGCAATCAAAATAAATCTCCCAAATGGTATCCCACAAGCAAAGTGGAATATCCAGCGAGCTATCCCTGCAAAAGTCATGTGGGCCTTCACAAAAACTCAACAAAAGGGTTAGTGAAACACGATAAGCATTTTTTCATGGATAACAGTATGGTTTCAGAAACCTCAAACCCTGTGGCACACACTTCAGAAATTAAACGATTAAACATTCAAGGCATAGGTTTCACCCATTCATGCATATGAGAAACCTAACGATATCCACACTTCCAAATTCAAACATAATACATCACACATTTAGAACATTCAAATTGAAGGCGTAATATAAGTGGAATAGGGAAAACCTGATTGGAGAGCTTGATTGAAATTGAGTTGCACCCGTGAGGTTTACAAAACAATCTTTAGGGTTTATGTGAGGCAGAGGTGATTCTGTGCAGTTGAGTTCCCTTCAGGGTTTGGAGGCTGCTCTGAGTTCTCTATCAGGTTTCTCTCCAGGTTTTGTCCAAGGAAACCTCAGAGTGTTTTGCTTCTCTTCCTTTTTCTGTCTGTTCTCCCTCTTTTATAACCTGATTTTCATGGCTTTGTGGACTCAAATGAGAGAGGTCCAAGTCCAAGATTTTATTTATTTATTTATTTATTTTATTTATTTATTTATTATTATTATTATTATTATTTTTTATTTTTTTTCATTTTTTTTTTCGTTTTTTTTTCGTTTTTTTTTCAAAACACGTGGGCTTCGCCTAGCGAGCATGACAGCTCATGAACAAACCTTTACTCCTTCAAGATTAACGTTTTGACTGACGAATAGACCCCTATTGGAAGTAACTCAAGTCTTTCCCTTGTGTTGACTGATCATCTAAATAGAACCCACAAAGTGTCCTGGATGATGTTCAAGCTTCTTGGAGCTAATCCCGATTGACATGATGAAATGCAATGTATCTAATGTTAAATGACTTAAAAGTGAATGCGTGAATAAGAAGGGCAAATTTTGGGGTGTTACAGCTGCCCCTATTCAGTCATCAGCTAATCCGAGCAGGATGAAAGCGAAGAGCTTATCAAACAAACAGGGTGAGTTGTGATTGAATACCAAAGACAGACCGAAAATTTGCGCTCCGAGAACACCACAAAAATGTTGAAATACACTGCGCTGTTTATTTCTCTTCTGATCCTCTGGCTGAATTTGAATCAGTCTTCTGACTTAATCTGGAGTTTCGATCCTCTGGCTGAATCTATACTCAATTTAGTCCTCTGGTTGGATGTTAATTTTGATCCTCGGGCTAGATACGGTTTCAATCTTCTGGCTAGATTTTCTTCGATCTTTTGGATAGATCTTCTTCGATCTTCTGGATAGATCTCCTTTGTTTCGATTCTCTAGCTGAATCTATTTTCTTTGATTCTCTGGCTGAATCTACTTCGATCTTCTGGCCAGATCTGAATTGTTTCGATTCTCTGGCTGAATCTATTTCCGGTCTTCGGGCTAGACCTGACTTCGATCTTCTGGCTAGATCTTCTTTGATCTTCTTGCTAGATCTCCTTTGTTTCGATTCTCTGGCTGAATCTATTTTCTTTGATTCTCTGGCTGAATATACTTCGATCTTCTGGATAGATCTGAATTGTTTCGATTCTCTGGCTGAATCTATTTCCAGTCTTCGGGCTAGACCTGACTTCGATCTTCTGGCTAGATCTGGATTGATTTGATGATAAATTCCCATCATCAGGATCTCGTATCTAAGGCATGCGCTGGTTGACTCTCTTTCGAAATCTGCGCCCAATCTTCATGTTAGATATGCAGCTTCGAGAATATCCCACTCTTGGGCTTCGTACATATTCTTTAGGCTAGAACATGTTATAACAACTCTTCGATTAGACTTTGTTTTTTAAATGCGATCTGCGGGCTGGATCCTCTTGTAAGCTGATTTTCTATTGAGCTGTCAATCTATTCCTCTAGCCGGCTCGCTGGGGAAATAACGCTCGTAGTCGGCTCTCTGGCTGAATCTTCAAAACGAACCTTAGGCTGACTCTTGTGAAAACGATTCTCAGGCTGAATCTTCAAAAATGACCCTCAGGCTGGATCACTGGAAAACGATTCTCAGGCTGAATCTTCAAAATGACCCTCAGGCTGGATCACTGGAACACGATTCTCAGGCTGAATCTTCAAAATGACCCTCAGGCTGGATCACTCACACTTGATCCTCTGGCAGAATCTCATGACTTTGGTTGTAAATTAATTTTTCAGTCTGCTTTGAAGAACCTGTTTATTAGTTTATGTGTATGCTTGATATGCATGCAGATGCAAATGTTAATGTTATGCATAGTGCAAAAGAAAAAAAGAAATCTGCTTGGGGAAGCAACTCTGGTAGGGAACGGATCATTGTATCAATCCTTGAATGCTCTGTGTGGAACAATCCGTCTGCCGGGACCAATGAGCCACAAAAAATAAATTGGCTGCTTAAAAAGTTGACCTTGTTGGGGGAGTATCAACTATGGGAACCTTGTTTGGCGAGGCTCTTTGAGGAAAACACTTCCTGGGGAAATGTCGTATGAATCGACCCTTGTTGGGGATATGAACTTGCTGATCATCCTCAGGCTGGGGATTAAAACATATCTGTTAAAAAATATTCTGTCGGGGACGAGATGAACACTGGGGAACACCACCCTCTTGTCTATTGGGTATGCGACTACTCCGCTGTTGCTGGGAAGATACAGTCTGGCACTGTCGACTCCGCTGGGGATATACAGTCTGGATATTGTCAACTCTACTGGGGATATACAGTCTGGATATTGTCAACTCTACTAGGGAACCTGCTCTGCAGAGGAGAGGCTTTGTCAACCGCTTAGGGGTGAGGATTCATGACTTGGCATCCGGTTCCTGTGACCTGTAACCAAAAAATACACGTATGCCCTGGGGAATTACTCGGTTTGAATTCACTGTCCGGGATTAAGCACATTCAAAGCAATTTTGACTGTTTTCCTGCGCAAGTCATCTGCAAAAGCTACCATTACATTCAGATGCAATGTGTTTCCTCATGAATTCAGACATCTTTTGCAAACAAACTGATAAATGAAAAATAAAGAGGCTTTTTAACAGAATTATTCGACTTTTGTTGGTTGAAAAATTTGTGCCAGGAATAGGCGAGTATATCAGGAAGCTAATCCTTGGAAAGAGGTGATCGTTATAAATTGAACAAGAGAAACTATCCTAATGGCAATGTGGAAACGGGGTCCCACTAAGTTTTGACTCTGCTATGGCTCGTATGTCCTCAAGACGCTCTGCTCATCTTGCTTTCTGAAGTGGATGATTAGTTGATCTTTAACCTTCGAAGATTGCCGGATTGAATGAAATGGTGATATAACACGGATGAACTCAGATCGCAGTCATTCGTTTATTCCCTAACTTTTGCGTGGACCGCCCTTTTGGGTTTTCAATCCACCGGGATACCCTTTTTTGCCTGAGCCTCCCTTTCGGGTTTTCGACTCACCGGGTGTACATTTTTTATTTTTATATCCCTAATATTTGCCCGAACCTCTTCATTCCTTTTTTTTGGTTCGTCGGGATGCCCTTTTTTGCCTGGACTCTTCTTTTTAATGTCCAGCGGGTCTATTTTATGCGAAGTATTTTTTTAACTGCGTCTGAGTTGACAGGGGATGGGAAGTCTTCGCCATCCATGGTTGTTAGCATCAAAGCTCCGTCAGGGAAAAACTCTTTTAACCACGTATGGACCCTCATAGTTCGGTGTCCATTTGCCCCTGTGATCTGGGTTGAGAGGAAGAATTCTTTTGAGTACCAATTCACCGAATTGATACTCCCGAGGACGCACTTTCTGATCAAATGCTCTCTTCATCCGTCTCCGATATAGGTGGCCATGGCATATAGCTGCTAGTCTCTTTTCCTCAACTAGGCTCAGCTGATTGTATCGAGAACGGACCCATTCTGCTTCGTCCGGCTTCATTGTTGGTGCAGGGAAAAGTTATTCTGGCACAAAATGGCATTTGAACCCCCTCCGGCGTGATCAACACTGCACCAACTCCGTGACCATTGATGTTGACCGCTCCATCAAACATCATAATCCATTTGGATTCAGGGTCAGGCCCCTCCTCCGGGAGTGGTTCCTCGTAATCTTTCGATTTGAGAAACATGATATCCTCATCAGGAAAGTCGAACCTCATAGGTTGGTAATCATCAATCGGTTGCTCGGCAAGATAGTCTGACAAGACACTTCCTTTGATGGCTTTTTGTGAAGTGTATTGGATGTCATACTCTGCCAGCATCATTTGCCACCTAGCCCCCCTTTCGGTAAACGCTGGCTTTTCAAAAATATACTGGACTTGATCCATCTTTGATATCAATAGAGTCGTGTGAGTCAACATATACTGTCTTAGTCGGCGAGCAGCCCATGCCAAAGCACAGCAAGTTTTCTCGAGCAGTGAGTATCTTTGTTCACAGTCGGTAAACTTTTTGCTAAGGTAGTATATTGCATGCTCTTTTCGACCGGACTCGTCATGCTGACCGAGCACACAACCCATTGACCTTTCTAACACAGTTAAGTACATGATCAACGGTCTTCCCTCTACTGGAGGCATTAGAATCGGCGGCTCCTGCAAATACTCTGTTATTCTTTCAAAGGCTTTCTGACAATCATCATTCCATCTGACCTCTTGCTCTTTTCTCAGCATTTTGAACAATGGCTCACATGTGACTATAAGATTAGATATGAACCTTGAAATGTAGTTCAATCTGCCCAGGAGGCCACAAACCTCTCTTTCTGTTTTAGGTGCAGGCATTTCTTGAAACCTGGCATATCTTGATAGGACTGATCAATCGTTCTTTCACCTCGGCCTGTAGACTGGCCCCGATCTTGATTTCTTTCTTGTCGTCTTCGGTACCAATGTTGACGGTCTCAATCACCCCCTGATAAGGTGTAATAGCTCGGTCCTCCTGTTTCAACAACCTGGCTAACTCTTCAGGCAATTCACAATCTTCCTCAACCCCTTCTTCGGCTTGATAGATAGGATTGTCGAAGTCATACTTGGCCATAGCAGTGTCGTTAGCAGTGAGATCCGGGTGATCAGTTTTACGAGGTGTTTTTTGGAAAGAAAAACGAAAAAGAAACATGAAAAAGAAACATTGCCATTTTTGTAAAAGTAAAAATAATTGAAAGAAAGAGAACACAAAATTGTTTGCAAAAGCTGTCCTTTATTGATGATGAAAATAATTGCGAAATGTAACTAAATGGATGGCCCTACAAATGAGTCGTTACACCTTGGTCAAAGTGTAAGACTTTATTATGCATGTGATAAAAGGAAAACAATAAAAATTACTCCTTCAGTAGAGTAAACTGGACGACTTTTTCAGACGACCAATTGTCAAGCTTTTCTCCTGGGACACACGGGCGAATCCAGCTATCCAAGTCACAGTCGCTGTCAACCTTGTCTTCATCTGCAGCATTGACGGTGTGGGGAGAAACCAAACCCCCGTTGGAGAAAGTACCGACTTCATTCTTCTGAGACCCCGGAGTATACCCCAATCCAAACTTGTCTTCTTTGATGATCGGCTCCACAAATTTGCCCCAGCCTTGGGCATTACCAGCTTTAACCACTTCAACAACTTGCTTGTATGAAGAGATAGAAGTCCCGACCTTCTCAGACTCAGGTGAAAAGACAGCTTCGGGCACGACCTCACTGATGTTTATAGTTTCGAAGCCTTGACACAACATCTCATGCATCTCGCCATCCATCTCCACATACTTAAATGTAGACAGGTGGCTAACAAAAATATCCTCTTCACCACAGACAGTGACGACCTGACCTTCTAGTCCGTATTTGAGCTTCTGGTGGAGGGTAGAAGTAACAGCACCGGCGGCATGAATCCAGGGCCGACCTAGCAAACAGCTATAGGCAGGCTGGATATCCATCACATAAAAGGTACTTTTGAATACATGCGGTCCAATCTTAAATGGAAACTCAACTTCGCCACAGACAGCTCGCTTAGAGCCATCAAAAGCCCTCACAACTAAATTACTTGGCTTCAGGATGATGTCATCGCAATCCAACTTCGTTAAGGCTTTCTTTGGAAGAACATTCAGAGAAGAGCCTGTATCAACCAAAACATGGGAAAGCACCGTCCCTTTGCATTCCATTGTGATATGCAAGGCTTTGTTGTGATTCCTGCCCTCAGATGTTAGGTCATAATCGGTGAAACCTAGCGCATGGCTAGTGTGTACATTTGAAACTACCGACTCCAGCTGGTTAATAGTTATCTCTGGTGGAACATAGGACATATTTAGTACTTTCAACAAGGCTGCTCTGTGAGCCTCAGAGCACATTAATAATGAGAGAATGGAGATCTTTGAGGGTGTCTGATTTAGTTGATTGACTACCTTGTAGTCACTTTTCTTGATAATCCTCATAAACTCATCCACTTCCTTCTCGAATACGGTCTTAGGAGGAGCTTCCTCGGTAGTAACCTCTTCGGTGGATACCTATTTTCCTTTAGCCTTGGTAGCTGCCTCAGCTTCAGCGTTCGTGCGCAATGTAGATGGTGCAAATAGGCGTCTACTGCGAGTGAAGCCACCAATTCCTCCAACATTGTCTACAGCGGAGCTACCAATGTCAATGTCTTCTTCGTTAACTTTCTGCCCTTGGCAGTAGATATCAGCCCCATAGTGCCACGGGATAGCACTGTCTTTCTCATACGGAACAGCTCCTGGTACCGTGATGGTGACCGGACCAATCAAAGTCAGTTGAGGGTTATCAGAGTAAATTGGTGCTGGACTTTCTTAAAAATATATTGTCATCGGAGCGGGTCTCTCGGGAACATATATTTCTTCAGGAGTGAAATAAAACGTTACTGTCGACACGTCATTCTTCACTGGATGAGTCTGATCGAACTGAAGACAACCTTCATGTATCAGTTTCTGAATACCCTTTCTCGAACTGTCACATCCGTTCTCGGCAGCTTGACAATTTCCGCACTCTTCCCCACAGCCCGGGAAAATCTGTCCTTTCAAAAGTCAATCTTTAACTACCGATAGCGAAGTCTTCACTTTAGCCACATCAGAAACCAAATTCAAAGTTTCCCCACTATCAACAGCATTAATCCTCTGCCCGCTGTGGGCTGGCATCGGGTTTTGGATAACATTAGGCACCGGAGAAAAATTAATGGCCTGGGCATCTCTCAAATCTTGTACCTTTAGCTGGAGAGCCTTGCAATTATCTGTAGTATGGCCAGGTGTGTTGGAGTGAAAAGCAGGTTTGGCGTTGACATCATAACCTCTAGGAAAATTATTGGGATCGACCGGTGGGGCCAGTGTTCTCAACGTAACCAGATTCATGTCAATCAGCTTGGGAAGTAATACAGAATAAGGCATTGGGATTGGCTCAATGACCCGGTCCGCCTGCCTTGGACGTTGTTGATAGTGTCTCTGCTGAGCCGGATTACCTCCTTGTTGTTGATTGTTGTACCTGGGTTGCTGTTGCGGATGATACTGCAATTAAGGAACAGGTGTTGGAATAGTGACTGCGGCCACTTGATCTTGATAATAATTAGGGCGTCCTCTGCCCCTGCCTCTTCTGGCATATACAACGCTCGTCTCACCTTCTCTTCTTCGCTGACCGTTACCAGCAAACGGTTTCTTGGGAACTGATGAGTTGGAAGCACTGTTGTCTTGAATTCGGCCCATCTTCAACGGACTCTCGATCCTTTCTCCAACAATCACTATCTCTGCAAAGTTAATTGACGGGCAAGCAGCCAATCTCTCGATATAATTGCCTTGAAGAGTGTTCATGAACATGTCCGCCATCTCCCTTTCAGACATAGGGGGTTGGACGGATGCATCAATCTGTCTCCAACGCTAAGCATATTCTCTAAAGGTTTCCTTGGCAGTCTGAGACATTCCTTGCAACAAGGTCCGATTTGGAGCCATGTCCAAGTTGTATTGATATTGCTTGATAAAAGCCTCTGCCAAGTCTTTCCAGCTCTTGATGGTAGTACGAGACAAATGAGAATACCATTCACGAGAAGCTCCAGTTAAATTGTCTTCAAAATAGTACATCCACAGCTTTTCATCTTCAATGTGAGCTCCCAACCTTCCCAGATAAGATTGGAGATGAGTGCGTGGGCAGGAAGCCCCGTTGTATTTCTCAAAAGTAGGGGGTTTGAACTTGTGAGGGATCCTTACTCCCTGAACCAGACCAAGATTGGTGACATCAAAACCTAAGGAATTTTGAGACTCCAAAGATTTGAGCTTCTCAGCAAGCTCATCCATACGGCGAGTGGTCTCGAGGGCCTCGTCGTGCAAAGAAAATTGATCATTCTGACAATCTTCAGTAACGGGGCGCCCGTTAATCTGAATCACTTGATTCACATTGTACCTTCCGCCAATACATTCCCAACATTTCCCGTGTTGCCAACATTACCCGGGTTTCCATCAACATTTGTGTTACCCGCGTTTCTAGTGTTCACAGGGTTATCAGCGTTCCTAGGGTTACCAGGGTTCCCCTCAGCACTTGGTATTTCCACCTCTGGATCGGGCCTCGGTTACTCAACCAATTCCTTCAGCTTCGCCTGGCCTTCTGCCATACCAGTCATCAATGTCATGAACTGATCCATCCTTTCACGCATATCAGCAAGTTCTTTCTGTATCTGGTCCATTGCTAGTCGTGGACGGTTTTCCTTTGTCGGGTACCTGTGAACTCGCTTGGGACCAATAACTGCCTGAAACAGGGAACAAACATTAGACACTACGGTGACACCTGCAAAACAAACAAGGGTTAGTATGCATGGTATGCGATGCACTGCTTATTCGATTTTAAGGCCCCCCCTTAAAAAGGGAATACCCTGCAAATGAATAAGCATGAGATGTTGGATGCAAATATGCGAATGATTCTATGCAATGCAATGACATGTCAATCAGGATGGCTGGATCCACTTGAACATCTGTTAGGTTGCACTGCCTAGAGAGAAATTAAGAGGATCAAGCAAAGCACACCAAACAAAGGTCATGGGATGGATCATGTTAACCTTAATATCAACCATCCATTTTTGGTGGATAATGGTTTACACCTTATCAACACCCAAGTTTCATTGATATTAAGGATACCTGAACGGATTAACCATGAATCAAGGGTTTGTTGCAAGTCACGAGCATGGAGTTAAGGTTAAGAACTACCCAAAGGGAGTGTACTAAGGTTTAAACCTGCCAAACATGTTCTACAAAAGGTTCCCATAGTCATAATCCCATCTTTCGGATATTATCCGAGGAACGACTACTCGTATTCCAAAATATTCTTAAGAGAGACTCTTATGAGTGTAGTATCGTGTAACAATCATATCAAATCTTACACTTGAACGACTTTCGCACTACATCCTACGAATAGGCCAAGATGGGTTTGGTAAACTAAGGTCCTTGGCTTCTAAGGTCTATATTGGAAAAAGTAATGTCTAACCACAACTTACTTGTGTGACATTATTGATCCCAACATGACCTCCACCAAGTGAATGGGCTTGCAAGTCAACTTGCTAAGGAATAACTCCACACAAGTCGACAAGACTATGCAATTCTCCTATCCTAAGTGCACTCGAGTTCGGGTATAGAACTCATCTCACAAACAGAACCAGCAGATACGGCAGTCATATGTACACAATGCAATAAAGCAGGTAAATGTTGAAAGATAAATAACTGTACAAAATAATAAACACCCAATAAACAAACAACCTACAAAAGTTATGAGGGACTCGCTTAGGGAAACCGATTCCCCAGCAGAGTCGCCAGCTGTCGCAACCTGAAAAAGGGAAGGCGAAAAAAAAACAACCGGCGAAGAAAGACAGGAGAGTCGCCACCGTGCGTTATTTATCCCAAAGGAGGGAAAGGAAACACTCGAAGTAAACCTGGAAAAAGGAAAGGACAAGACAGGGTCTCGCAACAAAATCTTGGGTTCGGGAGTCGATTATACGAGGGGAAGGTATTAGCACCCCTACGCATCCGTAGTACTCTACGGGATCCACTTTTGTAGTTCTTGTCTAAAGGGTGTGGGTTTATCTAATGTGTTATTTACTAAAAAAAAGGGGTCAAAAGAAAATGACTCGCACGGATGTCGCATCCACTGCATACGTATCTCATCTGAATATGAGAATCAGAGTCTTCGTAGCTCGGCTACCTAGGGGTTAAGGGTAATTGTGCTCGCTAAGACATCGCGTCTTATGCCTACGTATCTCATCTGGAATGAGAATCAGAGCAAGCCGTAGTTCGGCTAACTACGGGGTTATGGATTGGGTTTTGGACGAATGACGTTACTATGCAATCTACCGGATGCTCGACCTTTGGAGACTTACTCGCCTGTTGTAGAAGGAGTTAACGTGTTCTTAGGAGAAGAAAAATCAATGGGTTTGTAGGGTTAGGGATGCTTATGCAAAAAGGAAGTCCTCGACGAAGGAACCGCGCTACCTGTGGGGATACGAACACATATAAAACAAACATGTATAAAGTAAATGAGCCAACAAGGCAATCAAAATAAATCTCCCAAATGGTATCCCACAAGCAAAGTGGAATATCCAGCGAGCTATCCCTGCAAAAGTCATGTGGGCCTTCACAAAAACTCAACAAAAGGGTTAGTGAAACACGATAAGCATTTTTTTCATGGATAATAGTATGGTTTCAGAAACCTCAAACCCTGTGGCACACACTTCAGAAATTAAACGATTAAACATTCAAGGCATAGGTTTCACCCATTCATGCATATGAGAAACCTAACGATATCCATACTTCCAAATTCAAACATAATACATCACACATTTAGAACATTCAAATTGAAGGCGTAAAATAATGGGAATAGGGCAAACCTGATTGGAGAGCTTGATTGAAATTGAGTTGCACCCGTGAGGTTTACAAAACAATCTTTAGGGTTTATGTGAGGCAGAGGTGATTCTGTGCAGTTGAGTTCCCTTCAGGGTTTGGAGGCTGCTCTGAGTTGTCTGTCAGGTTTCTCTCCAGGTTTTGTCCAACGAAACCTCAGAGTGTTTTGCTTCTCTTCCTTTTTCTGTCTGTTCTCCCTCTTTTATAACCTGATTTTCATGGCTTTGTGGGCTCAAATGAGAGAGGTCCAACTCCAAGATTTTTTATTTATTTATTTATTTATTATTTTTATTATTATTATTATTATTTATTTTTTGTTTTTCCTTTTTTTTCCTTTTTTTTTGTTTTTTTTTTCAAAACACGTGGGCTTCGCCTAGCGAGCATGACAGCTCATGAACAAACCTTTGCTCCTTCAAGATTAACGTTTTGACTGACGAATAGACCCCTGTTGGAAGTAACTCAAGTCTTTCCCTTGTGTTGGCTGATCATCTAAATAGAACCCACAAAGTGTCCTGGATGATGTTTAAGCTTCTTGGAGCTAATCCCGATTGACATGATGAAATGCAATGTATCTAATGTTAAATGACCTAAAAATGAATGCGTGAATAAGGAGGGCAAATTTTGGGGTGTTACATTACCTAGATAGATGCTTTTGGTCCCTTGAGAGCCTATTACCCAATAACTAGTAATATCCTTCTCATGTTTTTCACTTTTTCCCAATACCCAACAAGAGCAACTTTTTCTCCCCCAGCGGATTCGTTTTCACGTTTCCCCAGGAAGTAGATCCTTGATATGTTCATCCTAACCGATGATAGATATTTTATTCCCTTGCTTGAGTTTATCCTTGATATGTTCATCTTAATCGGTGACGGATATTCTCTCATTTTGGTATTCTACCCAGTAACCTGTAGTTGTAATCCCTATTCTGTTCCTCAGAGAGTTAATCCTTGATATGTTCATCCTAACCGGTGACAAATTTCCTTCTCTTTGCGGTCTTCTGCCCAGTAACCGGTAGTTGTAAATCTTGTTTTTTCCCCCTTTGCATAGTCTATCCTTGATATGTATATCCTAACCGGTGACAGATACTCTCTTTTTGGTATTCTATCCAGTAACTGATAGATGTAATTCCTATTTCTCCCCTCTATATCTATCCTTGATATGTTCATCCTAATTGATGACGGATATTCTCTTTTCGGTGTTCTATCCAGCATTCGATATATGTAATCCCCACTTTTTCAGGCAATTTATCCATGATATGTTCATCCTAACCGATGATGGATACCCTTCCTAAATTCCCCAAGCAAGTCTATCCTTGATATGTTCATCGTAACCGATGGAAAATTTTCTTTCCTTTGAGTCTATCATTGATATGTTCACTTTAACCAGTGACGGATATTCTCTCTCTTTGATCTTCTGCCCAGTAGCCGGTAGTTGTAAATCCTATTTTGTGGCTTTTCCCCATCAGTTTATCCTTACCCAGTAACTGGTAACAAATACACCTCCTAGTTTCCCTCAGCGAGTCATCCTTGATATGTTTACCCTAACTGGTAACGGATGTCCTCCCTGCTAGACCTTGTTATTCCCTTACCCAGTAACTGGTAATGAATAATATATTTCTGCTCCTCCTGTGTTGAAGATCTTTTCTTCCCCCATTGAGTTTTAGTGCGCATTTCCTTAGCGAAATCGTTGTTTCCTGTTTGGTTCAAGTATTTCAGCTTTGTTATGATCTACCCATTTCCATTGCAGGTGTTCCTTTTGTTCCCCGTTTGAGTCTTTTCATTGATTTATTTTCATGGAATCCCTCGAGTCCCCCAGTTGTTTTAAGTCGTAGCCTGGCCTACACATAACCCTCTCCCCCCCCCAGAGTCTCTGTCTCCCCAGTGAGTTTACCTTATGGAATGCATTATACTTCTGTGGACTTTCAGTCTCTTCGGAATCTTTTCCTTTGTGGCAGCATTTCCCCACAAAGATTATTTCAACATTTCATATCATATGCATCATGAGGTCTCTTAGGGACCAATTTTTTTTCTATATGTTGTTATTTAAGCCCATTCTACAGAGTCGATGCAAAGATTTTAACCTTCATCTCCTCAGCTAGAACATCCTTAAATAAGGGAAGCTGTAAGACCCTAATTTTGATCATAAGATCCCTCATGTTATCTCATCATATGCATTAGCATTGGGATCACATCTTGACATCCTCCTAACCCCTCATTCATTGGGTTTCTATTGGGAGAGATCACAAAGCACCATTTGATTGTATCATACTTTATATTTTATCGCTTTTACTAACCAAAATACCAAAAATATGTCTTTGTATAATCTAACTCTTTTGTAGGTAGGGCACATGCTCACCTTTGATCTATCAAGCTCACATCTAGGGTTTAAGACCCTCAATGCAAGGAGCTCAATCAATAATTGGTTTACTATGGCTCTAGGTATCATATATGAATCACCATTATCTTCATATGATATTTTGATCAAGAAATCATCAAGAGTTTGGAGTTGGTTTTCCTTGGAAACCCTAATTCATCTGGGTATCTTGTGTGACTTCTTCAACAAGTTTCTTCAACAAGTTTCTTCAACAAATGATCAAATATTTCAAGGTATACTTCACATTTCATCATCTTATTCATATATGATCCTCCATGAGTCCAAAAAGTTAATAGAATATCAAGCTAGAAAGTTGGTTCATGGTGGTTGACTAGAGGAATTCATTTGATCAAAACTGGGGTTCCCTAGACCCTATCTCCTACAATTTTTGTCATATGAAAATGATTCCAAGAGCAAAGTTACTCCAAATGACATTCCAAACGACTTTCATGTTGAGGTCAAGATCTATTTTGACTTGGAAAGTCATTTTTTATGGTGAAATTTTATAGGTCATTTTGTCTAAACCCTAATTGGGAGGTCAACTTCCCAAGGCCATAACTTGCTAAATTTTTATGAGATGAAAGATTTCCAAGTTGCACAATCAAATTCAAGATGTCTAATTAAACTTTGATGTTTGGAGTAATAGAAAGTTGATATTTTATATGCATGTGATATGAGGATACATTATAGGTCATTTTGGACCAATGCCATTGAGCAAGTGATTTCGCTCAACTTCAAAAGTGCATAACTCCTTCATATTAAATCCAAATGAGGTCAAATCTATGACCATTTTTAACTACTTTGAGAGAGATACAACTTTGATGAAGGAAATTTTCTCATTTGAAGTTCACATAAAAAGTTAGCCAAGGTGGAATAAGTGAACATATGACTTGACACTTAGAATGTTTTTTGACATGTTTGATTTTCCAAACTTCCACCTTAAAATTCATCATGATCCATCCTTCAAATGAGAAAGTGTTCAACATCAAAGTTGTACCTATTTATCTAAACTTTCCAAATAGTACAATTTCATCCCATTTGGACAAAGTATGAGTAACTTGCGCATGGCTTGAACTTGGATGACCATTTGGCATGATTGAACTTTCATTTCTCATACACAAATGCATGACTTACCAATGTGACTTTAGCGATGTTTGTACTCATTTTTGGACCTGAAGAGATGATTACATGGGCCTATCACACGCCCATGCATCCATGCAATGTACATTGCTATTTTTGGAACTTAATTTCAAGTGTGAAAATAACAATCATTTGGCCTATAAATAGATCCCTTCATGCTTAGAATTAAGGACCCTGCGCGCCAGCTTTTAATCCCTAGCTCCAAACCCTCTCATTCAAAGGATAACCTTAATAATTTCAATTGGAAATTGAGTTTGAATCTCCATTGTTTTTAGATTCAAATCTCCAAGAGTCATGTGCCTTTTGTTGATTCAATTCCATTCCATTAAGTGTCTAGAGCAAGATCAAGAGCAATTGGAAGCAATATCATGTTCATACAGACCTGCATTGAAGGTAATTTTCAGAATTTTTCATCTCTTCCATTCTCACTCAAGTCTCCATAATTCTTCTTGATCTTTGGTTGTTTGAAGTCCTACCAATGTAGGCAACAAGATTGAGTTACTTTGAGGTCAAATCGAAGCAACTCAGATCATGATCCTCAAATTTCAACACCTTGTATCTCTCAATATACTTGGAGTTAGGAGAAATTAAGAGTGATGTTGGTTTCCTTGTTACTGCCGATTGATGCTGGTTTCCTTCTTATTGCCGAGTATCCGCAATGGGTGGCCAATATTATGCCTGTTCCGAATAAAGATGGAAAAGTCCGTATGTGTGTTGATTATCGAGATTTGAATAAAGCCAGTTCTAAAGATGATTTCCCTCTGTCACACATTGACATGTTGGTAGAAAACACAGCTAAATTCAAAGTCTTTTCGTTTATGGACGAATTTTCCAGATATAATCAGATCAAAATGGCACCCGAGGATATGGAGAAGACCACATTCATTACACCCTGGGGAACATTCTATTATAGAGTGATGCCTTTCGGTTTAAAGAAGGCCTGTGAACTTACCAGAGAGAAATGACTACTCTTTTTCATGATATGATGCATAAAGAGATTGAACTTTATGTCGATGATATGACTGCCAAATCCATTGATGAAGAGGAACAGGTTGAGCATTTGTTGAAGCTATTCTAATGCTTGAGGAAGTATAAACTCTATTTAAATCCCAATAAGTGTACATTTGGTGTTCGTTATGGTAATTTGTTGGGCCTTATCGTCAACGAGAAGGGTATTGAAGTTGATCCTGCCAAGGTCAAAGCAATACAAGAGATGCCTGCGCTCAAGACTGAGAAGCAAGTTAGAGGTTTTCTTGGTCGCTTGAATTATATCTCAAGATTCATTTCACATATGACTTGCACGTGTGCACCTATATTTAAGCTTCTTCAGAAAGATCAGTCTTGTGATTGGACCGAAGACTGCCAGAAAGCTTTTGACAGTATCAAAGAGTATCTACTTGAGCCTCTGATTCTGTCTCCTCCTGTTGGAGGAAGATCGTTGATCATGTATTTGAATGTGCTTCAAGAGAGTATGAGCTGTGTTCTTGGTCAGCAAGGTGAGACTGGAAAGAAAGAGTATTTTATATACTACCTCGGTAAGAAGTTCACCGATTGTGAGACCCAGTATTCTATGCTAGAAAACACTTTTTGCACATTGGCTTGGGCTACCAAGCGTCTGCGTCAATATATGTTGAATCATACCACTTGGTTGATATCCAAAATGGATCCAATCAAGTATGTTTTTGAGAAGCCTATTTTAACTGGGAGGATTTCCCGTTGGCAGATGTTGTTATCAGAGTATGATATTGAATACCGATCTCAGAAAGAAATCAAAGTTAGTATCTTGGCTAGCCGTTTGGCTCACCAACCAATTGAAGATTACAAGTCAGTGCAATATGATATTCCTAATGAAAAGATCTTGTACTTAAAAATGAAAGATTGCGATGAACCATTGCTTGAAGAAGGGCCAGAATCTGGTTCCCACTGGGGCATGGTATTTGATGGAGCTATTAATCAATATGGTAATGGCATTGGGGCAATAATCATTACTCCTCAAGGCGCACATTTTCCGTTTACAAGTAGATTGACTTCCAAGTGTACAAATAATATGGTTAAGTATGAAGCTTGCATTATGGGGATTGAAGAGGCCATTGATCTCAAAATTAAGTATTTGGATGTCTATGGAGATTCAGCTTTGATTGTGAATCAAATCAAAGGTGAATGGGAGACGAATCAACCCGGTTTGATACCATATATAGATTATGCGAGGAGAATCTCAACTTTCTTTACAAAGGTTGAATTTCATCATATCCCTCGAGATGAAAATCGGATGGCAGATGCTCTTGCAACGTTGGCTTCGATGATTATGGTGAAGTATTGGAACGGAGTTCCCAATTTGACCTTGATGCATCTTGATAGGCCAGTGCATGTGTTTGCTGTTGAGGAGATCAAAGATGAGAAGTCATGGTATTTTGACATTAAATGTTTCCTCCAAAGTCATATTTACCCGCCTGGGGTATCTTTGAAAGATAAGAAGACTTTGAGAAGATTAGCCGATAATTTTTACCTGAATGGTGATGTATTGTACAAGAGAAACTTCGACATGGTTCTTCTTTGATATGTGGATAGACACGAAGCATACCTGTTAATGACTGAAGTCCATGAAGATTCCTTTGGTACTCATTCCAATGGACATGCCATGACAAAGGAGATGTTGCGAGCAGGTTACTATTGGCTGACAACGGAATCTGACTGTTGCAAGTTGGTGAAAACATGCCACAAGTGTCAAATTTATGCAGATAAGATTCACTTTCCTCCAACACTGTTGAACATCATTTCCTCCCCAGGGACCTTCTCCATGTGGGGAATTGATATGATTGGCATGATTGAGCCTAAAGCGTCGAATGGACATCGTTTCATTTTGGTGGCAATTGACTACTTCACAAAATGGGTTGAAGCGGCATCGTATGCGAATGTAACCAAGCAAGTTGTTGTAAGGTTTATCAAGAATCATATTATATGCCACTATGGTGTGCCAAGTAAGATCGTTATTGATAATGGATCGAACTTGAATAATAATATGGTGGAATCTCTTTTCAAAGACTTCAAGATTGCATATCATAATTCTTCTCCCTACATACCTAAGGTGAATGGGGTTGTTGAAGCTGAAAACAAGAACATCAAGAAGATCATCCAAAAAATGGTTGTGATGTACAAAGATTGGCATGAGATGCTCCCATTTGCTTTGCATGGGTACCATACATTTATCCGCACTTCAACAGGTGCAACCCCTTTCTCACTCGTTTATGGCATCGTCAATTGTATCAGTAGAGGATGAAGAAAGCTTTTGATAAGAAGGTCAGACCTCGTGTATTCAGGGAAGGTGACCTTGTGCTCAAGAAGATTCTATCTTTCAAGCCAGATTCTATGGGAAAATGGACTCCTAATAATGAAGGCCCATATGTTGTTAAGAGAGCCTTTTCATGCGGTGCTATGATTCTTACAATAATGGATGGTGAAGAGTTCACTCGTCCTATGAATGCAGATGTAGTCAAGAAATACTTCGCCTAAAAAGAAAAGAATAACTCGCTAAGTTGAAAACCTGAAAGGGCGACTTAGACAAAAATGAGTGTCTCGGTGGATTGAAACCCGAAAGAGCGATCCAGGAAAAAATTTGAGACACAAAAACAGAAAAAATCATCCCGATAAGTTGAGTACCCCACCTTGGGGCAATTTATGCAAAAAAATAGGGATTAGGGCAAGTAACTAGATCCTGCTGATCTTCAGTTCCAAAAACATTTTGAGCAAATCAGTCAATTCTGATTCACCATCCCCGATGAAGTCTCCAAGAGCACAGTGGACATCAAAAGTTGGTAGAAGGATTAGTGATCATTCTATTCAATGTAGCCCTTTTCCATGTAAATTACCTTTTTTCAACTTTTGTGAAGATATATGGAGTCTTGTCATTTACAGAATACCATTCCGTTAAATAAAGTTGAGCTTTTTATCGAATTATTTCTACTCTTGTTTAATTCAGCCAAATAGATTTAAATTTTATGATCATTTTTGAAATTAAATTTTTAAATTAAAGTCATATTTTCTTGAATGTATAAAGGCAGTTATTTTTTAAGCAATTGATATCATTTAAAGGAATATCTATAGCGGTTTGAAAAGCGGTAAGCCCTAAGTGCGGAGCAGTATTGGTTCTCCCCAAGAAATGGGCGTGATCCCCATTTCCTCCCCGGCAGCATTTCCGTAACCGAGTTCTGCTGGTTTCCCCAGCTGAGTTTGTTGGCCTCCATTGGTTGTAGGGATGTTATTTCGGCAGTTTGCAAAGCTTCGGCAAAATTTTGCTTCTCCGCAAGTCGTCAAAGTTACTCTTGATTTTGAGCAGCTATTATGTTTGTCCCATGCAGTGTTGTCTCCCATTTGATATGGTGTATACCTAAAATTCTTCGCAATTGTTTCCCTCCCGTGAGGATTGGCTAGGGGTTGTATCGATGATTCAAATCAGTGACATTTGTAGCCTTTGTGATCGTTTTTTGTTAGCATAATCATCATATATACCTATACATATACATATGCACTAATATAATTTCATTTGTTGCACTTTGTGATTCATCGTTCACTTTGATCCTCTGTTATGGTGGTTTACTTTTTCCCCATGCAGATTTGGTTTGTCCGTCCTCTTTCAATTGTAGAGTATCATTCCATTAAGCAGAAAGACTTTAACCTTTCTCCTTTCCCCACTGAGTTTTTTCCTCGTGGATGATCATTATTTCAGCTTCCTTCCCAATTGATTATCTGGATGGAACCATTCCCCTTGAGTTATATCCTCATTGGGATAAGTCCTTTGATTGACCTTTTCTTTCTAGATATTACCTAGATAGATGTTTTTGGTCCCCTGAGAGCCTATTACCCAGTAACTTGTAATATTCTTCTCATGTTTGTCACTTTTTCCCAATACCCGGCAAAGGTAACCTAGTTTCCCCAGGGGATTCGTTTTCGTCTCCCATGAAGTATATCCTTGATATGTTCATCCTAACCGATGACGGATCTTTTCTTTCCTTGTTTGAGTCTATCCTTGATATGTTCGTCCTTACCGGTGACAAATATTCTATAGTTTTGGTATTCTACCCAGTAATCGATAGTTGTAATCCCTATTTTGTTCCCCAGAGAGTTAATCATTGATATGTTCATCCTAACCGGTGATGGATTTTCTTCTCTTTGTGGTCTTCTACCCAGTAACTGGTAGTTGTAAATCCTTTTTTTCTCCCATTTGTAGAGTTTATCCTTGATATGTTCATCCTAACCGATGACGAATACCCTCTTTTTGGTATTTTATCCACTAACTGATAAATGTAATTCCTATTTTCCCTTCTGAGTTTATCCTTGATATGTTCATCCAAATCGATGACGAATAATCTCTTTTTGGTATTCTATCCAATATTCGATAGATGTAATTCCTACTTTTTCAGGCTTGTTTATCCTTGATATGTTCATCCTAACCGGTGACGGATATCCTCCCTAGAATTACCTAGGCAAGTCTATCCTTGATATGTTCATCCTAACCGATGACGTATTTTCTTTCCTTTAAGTCTATCCTTGATATGTTCACTTTAACCGGTGATAGATATTCTCTCTCTTTGGTCTTCTGCCCAGTAACTGGGAGTTGTAACTCCTATTTTGGCTTTTCCCAACAGTTTAGTCTTACCCAGTAACTGGTAATGAATACACCTCCTGGTTGCCATCAGTGAGTCATCCTTGGTATGTTTACCTTAACCGGTAACAGATGTCCTCCCTGACAGATTTTGTTATCCCCTTACCTAGTAACCGGTAATGGATAATAGATTTCTTCTCCTCTTGTGTTGAAGATCTTTTCTTCCCCAGTTGATTTTGAGGGTGAATTTCCTTAGTGAAATTGTTGTTGCATGTTGGTTTGAGTATTTCAACTTTGTCCCGATCTACCCGTTTCCCTTGCAGATGATCCTTTTGTTCCTCGGCTGAGTCTTTCCATTGATTTATTTTCATGGAAATCCCTCAAGTCCCCCAGTTGTTTTTAGGTCGTAGTCTGGACTACGCACAAACCTTTTCCCCAGAGTCTCTGTCTCCCTAGTGAGTTTTCCTTATGGAATGCATTACACTCTTGTGGACTTTCAGCCTCTCTAGATTCTTTTCCTTTGTGGCAAAATTTCCCCACAAAGAATATTTTTACATTCATATCATATGCATCACGAGATCTCTTAGGGATCAAAATTTGTTTCTATATGTTGTTATTTAAGCCCATTCTACCGAGTCGATGCAAAGATTTTAACCTTCATCTCCTCAGTTAGAACGTCCTTAAATATGGGCTGCTGTAAGACCCCAATTTTGACCATAAGATCCCTCATGTTATTCTCATCATATGCATTAAGCATTGGGATCACATCTTAGCATCCTCCTTACCCCTCATTCATTGGGTTTGCATTGGGAGAGTTCACCAAGCACATTTGATTGTATCATACTTTGTATTTTATCATTTTTACTAAGCAAAATACAAAAAATATGTCTTTGTATAATCTAACTCTTTTGTAGGTAGAGCATGTGCTCACCTTTGATCTATCAAGCTCACATATAGGGTTTAAGACCCTCAATGCAAGGAGCTCAATCAAGAATTGGTTTACTACGACTCTAAGCATCATATAAGAATCCCCATGATCTTTAAATGATATCCTGATCAAGAAATCACCAAGAGTTTGGAATTGGTTTGCCTTGGAAACCCTAATTCATCTAGGTATGTTGTGTAACTTCTCCAACATGCTTATTCACCAATCAATCAAATATTTCAAGGGATACTTCAAATGTCATCACCTTATGCATATATGATCATCTATGAGTCCCGAAAGTCAAGATAATGGCAAGCTAGCAAATTGGTTCATGGTGGTTGACCAGAGAAATTCATCTGATCAAAACTGGGTTCCCTAGACCTTATATCCTACAATTTTTGTCATATGAAAATGATTCCAAGAGAAATGTTACTCTAAATGACCTTCCAAACAACTTTCACGTTGATGTCTAGAACTATTTTTGCTTGGAAAGTCAATTTTTGTGGTGAAAGATTATAGGTCATTTTGTCTAAACCCTAATTTGGAGGTCAACTTCCCAAGGCCATAACTTGCTCAATTTTTATGAGATGAAATATTTCCAAGTTGCACAATCAAATTCAAGATGTCTAATTAAACTTTGATGTTTGGAGGAATAACAAGTTCAACTTTTATATGCATGTGATATGAGGATACATTATAGGTCATTTTGGACCAATGCCATTGAGCAAGTGATTTCCCTCAACTTCAAAAATGCATAACTCATTCATATTAAATCCAAATGAGGTCAAATGTATGACCATTTTTAAGGACTTTAATAGAGATACAACTTTGATGAAGCAACTTTTCTCATTTGAAGCTCACATAAAAAGTTAGCCAATGTGGAATAGGTGAACATATGGCTTGACACTTAGAAAGTTTTTTGACATGTTTGATTTTCCCAACTTCCACCTCAAAATTCATCATGATCCATGATTCAAATGAGAAAGTGTTCAACATGAAAGTTGTTCCTATTTACCTAAACTTTCCAAAACATACAATTTAATCCCATTTGGACAAAGTATGAGTGACTTGCGTATGGCTTGAACTTGGATGAACATTTGGCATAATTGAACTTGCATTTCCCATACACAATTGCACGACTTACCAATGTGACTTTAGCAATGTTTATACTCATTTTTGGACTTGAAGAGATGATTACATGGTCCTATCACACGCCCATGCATCCATGCAATGTACATTGCTATTTTTGGAACTTTGATTTCAAGTGTGCATTTAACAATCATATGGCTATAAATAGAGAACCTTGTGATTAGAATTAAGGACCCTGTGCGCCAGCTTTGAATCCTAATCTCTAAACCCTCTCATTCAATGGATAACCTTGAGAATTTCCATTGGAAATTGAGTTTGAATCTCCACTGTTTTGAGATTAAAATCTCCAAGAGTCCTGTACCTTTTTAGCTCATTCATTTCCATTCCATCAAGTGTCTAGAGCAAGATCAAGAGCAATTGGAAGCAAGGTCGTGTGCATACAGACCTGCATTGAAGGTATTTTCCAGAAATTTTCATCTCTTCGATTCTCACTCAATTCTCTGTAATTCTTCTTGATCTTTGGTTGTCTGAAGTCCTACCAATGTAGGCAACAAGATTGAGTTGCTTTGAGGTCAAATCGAAGCAACTCAGATCATGATCCTAAAAATTCAACTCCCTGTATCTTTCAATATACTTGGAGTTAGATGAAATTGAGGCCAGATTCGAGCTCATGAGCATTTTGACTTTAAATTCATGTCCTTCTTTTTAATTTTTGTGATGGTTGTGAGTGAACCAGTCTGATGAGGTTCACTAGAGAAGGAGACCGGAGCTTTGGCTCCGGTGGTGTGCTGGCGCTCATCTGAATCACATGATCCATATAAAATGTTTTAATCTCGTGCATTGGTTTTGCATACCATCCTTGCACCCCTTTGACTCGTGTCCATCATGGAACGCGCGCTGAGGACCACTTGATCTGCCACCTCAATTAATGAGGGAAATCAAGTGGTCCACGTTTTTTACTATTTTCTGATTTTCATTTTATTTGGTTTATTTTCATTAATTTATACTAATTTTAATATTGATCCAAAAAATATGAGAGTTTCACCAAAAAAATTTAAATAAATTCCTCTTTCATATTCTGAATTAAAATTATTTGTTGGATCATTATTAATATTTTTCATGATTTAATTGTTTTTGTGAATATTTTTAACTAGTAAAAAGTAGTTTTAAGTTTCAAAAAATTAATGAATTTTTACTCCAAAGTCCTTTGGCCTTGTTTGCCCTATGATAAATCTCATGGCCATTTATTTGGTGTTTTGATGAGGTTTTAGGATTTTGACCAACCATAATTTAATTTAATGCATTATTTAATTGATTTTAATTGTTTAAATAGAAAATAAATTGTATTGAGCTTTTGATATTGACATGTTGAGTTTGACTTGTGTTGTTGGGCCTTGGCCAGGGTTGATTTGGCTTTTTTGAGTTAAAATCATTGGATTTAGGGGATTCATGAAATGTACATTTCATCTCCCAAAATAAATGAATAATTTTAATCTGATAAAAGTCCTCCTTTGACCAATTTGTGTTGATTACATTTCCTCTCCCTTTTAATCTTAATCCCATTCTCTTCTCATTCATTTCATGGACCTATGATATCTCTATATCCTAAGACTAGTTGATTGCAAAATCAACATAAGTGTGGATGAGATTAGGTCCACCCCTTTTGCATATTCTGTTAAGTGTGGTATGTTTTAGGAGTATGGTTCATAATACCATATCTCAAACATGCATTAGCACTAAAATTTCTATTGCCCGGTCTCAAATAGTTGTGACTTCTACATAAGTCCAATTACGATTGCTTAACATAGCGCTAAATTGTTGACTCAAAAGGCATAGGATTCTAGTAAGTGAGATGTAAGTCTCCCCTCTTTCATGGTATTGTGTGGAAACTTGGCCTTTTTTCCTTCCTTTGGAACATATCTTAGTTCAAGGATCCATGCTTGTGAATAGTAGGTTGAGTGTTCTCCAAAGAATGACTTAAACAAAACAAAAGCAAAAGCAATACTAACTTCTAATCAACTAACAATTAACAATTAATTTTAAGTCATTTACTTTTATGCCCTTTAATTTTTAAGTCTTTATTCATTTGCCATTATTCATACCATTTAACTTGTTTGCTTTAATGCCATTTTCACTTTGCTCATTAGAGCCTTATCTTGTGATTATATTGTGATTGTATATACTTGTTTTGTGTTTATGGTCTTTTGACCTTAATGTACATAATAACAACAAAAACCCTAAAAAACATTTGTGTAGACGGTTGGTTTTGATCTGAGACATTGGACTTAGAATTAGGCAACACTCCCTATGCCAAAGGACTTTGCCAATGCCAACTTTCATGAAACAAAGTGCTTGTGCTTTGAAACTTTATCTGAAGCAAGTATTGTGATCCCATTTGAGTTCATCTGCTACATGGTCTGATTGAAGTTGTTACTTTGAACTTGTGCTTAGTGCTTATCTTTGAGTTCATCTGATACATGGGAGACTATGAAGAAGATCATAAGTTGCTAAGCTTGGATGTGGCTATCTTTATTTGATTCCTTTCTCTTCATCTTGCTATTTGTGTATTGATATTTCTTGATTCTAAAGTCCAAGGGAAATTTGGGTTTCTATATGACATTCTTGTCTATTGGATTGCATCCCATTGGTTAGATGTTTTCTACTCTCAACTTTTAAATTTTTGCTTAGCATTAGTCTATTCATCTCCTCCCCACTTCTTTAATTTAAAATCTCTCCCTCCTTTTCAAATCTTATTTGCTTGTTGTGATTTCTAAAGTTAGACAATTTTGCAAACTAGAAACTTTGGCCTTATGCCATTACATTTTTTAAAATATTTTCTTAGTCAAACTTGTAAATGAATCTAACTATACTAGACTTTAAACATCCAAAATACAAAAAGAAATACACTCATTCAAACCTTTTAGGACCATTGTGCCTTTGTTAAACTTAATTTTTTTGTTAAAAGCAACCCACCTTAAAGTTGATACCACGAACTATGAGGTTTTGATTCCCTCATTTTTATGTTGGTACATAGGCACAAGTCCGAAGGTCTTGTCAAAAACAAAAATATCATTAATGAATTCTTTTCTCATCCCTCCACTCTTTTTATTGCAAACATCATTTCGTACAAAAACACATACGCACATAAGAAAGGGCTCCCTAGGAATACCTAGGACACTTTGGGTGCTAACACCTTCCCTTTGTGTAACCAACCCCCTGACTTGTAATCTCTGGAATTTTATTAGTTTTGATTTGAAAACTTCTTATCTTTGGGTTTTGTTCGTACTTTTCCCTTTTTCCTTGGAAACAATAAAAGCGCGATGTTGACTCTGGTTTAATTGGCGTCTAGCTTATCCATAGCTCGATGGTCATGAATTTACCGCTACAACAACCCATTGGTCACATCTTTTTAACTTTTAACTTTTAATTTTTGCTTAGGATTAGCCTCTTTATCTCTTCCCCACTTATTTAATTTTAAATCTCTCTCCCTTTTAAAATCTTCTTTTCTTGTATTTTTTAACTTAGACCATATTTCAAATTAGAAACTTTGGCCTTATGTCATTGCATTTTTAAACTCTTTACTTAATCAAACTTGTAAATGAACCTAACTATACTTGACTAAAAATTTCAAAATACAAAAAAAACTAACACTCATTCAAACCTTTTTATGCCTTTTGTGCATTTGTTAAACTTAAATTTTTGTTAAAAGCAATACACCCATTTTGAAATTGTTACCACGAACTACGAGGTTTTAATCCCTCATTATATGTTGGTACGTAGGCACAAGTCCGAAGGTCTTGTCAAACACAAAAATATAATTAATGAATTCTTTTCACATCCCCACACTCTATTTATTGCAAACATCATTTTATACGAAAACACATGTACACACAAAAAAGGGCTCCCTAGAAGTACCTAAGACACTTTGGGTGCTAACACTTTCCCTCTGTGTAACCAACCTCCTTACCTGTAATCTCTTGAATTTTATTAGTTTTAATTTGAAAACTTCTTATCTTTGGGTTTTGTTCATACTTTTCCATTTTCCCTTGGAAACAATAAAGCGCGATGGCGACTCTAGTTTAATTGACGTTAAGTTTATCCATAACTTGATGGTCATGAATTTACTGCTACACAACAATCACACACAATGAATCACACACAAGGCAAACACAAACAAAGGTCAAAGTATGAATCAAGTCATCATCAAGATCAATCATCTATTTTGGTGGATTATGGTTTTCATCTTATCAACACCCATGTTCCATTGATATTGACAAGACTGGATAAGATCAACTAAGAATCCAAGGGTTTGTTGTGAGTCACGAGCATGGAGTCAGGTTAAGAACCATCCCAAAGGAGTGTACTGAGGATAAAAACCTGTAGATCATGTTCTAAAAAGTTCGCAGAGTCTTAATCTCATCTATCGAATATTATAGGTTAGGATGAATGACTCACTAACCCATAATATTCTCAAGAGAAACTCGTTTGAGTGTAGTATCGCGTAATAACTGTTATCAGGTCTACACCTGAACAGTCTCTGCACTACGTCCTAAATATACCAAGTTGGGTTAAATGTTCTACGGTTCTCAGCTTTTCGGACCCCAAATCAGAGAAATTAATGCATATCCACAAATAACTTGTGTGACATCAGTAACTCCAAAAGGGTCGCCACACAGTAGATGGGTCTCAAGCCAACTTGTTAAGGACTACTCCACAAAAGTTGAACATGACTATACCATCCTCCTATCTTAATTGCGCTCAAGTTTGGGTTAGAACTTATCTCACCAATTAGAGATCACCAAGCACAACAGACAAATTATATCACACAAGCAAATATGTACAAACATCAAATATACAAATATATACACATAAAAAAGTAGGCTAAAACCACCGAGGACTACTCCCCAGCAGAGTCACCACTTAATATATGTAGCGGTAAATTCATGACCATCAAGTTATGGATAAACTTGATGTCAATAAAACCAGAGTCGCCACCGCGCTTTTATTGTTTCCAAAGGAAAAGGGAAAAGAACGAACAAAACCCAAAGATAAGAAGTTTTCAAATCAAAACTAATAAAATTTCAGAGATTACAGGTAAGGGGGTTGGTTACATAGAGGGAAGGTGTTAGCATCCAAAGTATCCTAGGTACTCCTAGGGAGCCCTTTTTTATGTGTGTATATTTTTTTGGTATAAAATATGTTTGATAAAAATAGAGTGTAGGGGTGAGAAAAGAATTCATTGATTATATTTTTATATTTGACAAAACCTTCGGTCTTGTGCCTACATACCAACATGAAAATGAGGGATCAAAACCTCGTAGTTCGTGGTAAAAATTTCAAGTAAGTTGGTGAATTTCTTTTAACAAAAGGTTAATAAGAAAAGGCACAAAGGACCAAAAGTTTGAATGTAGTTGTAAGTTATTTTTGTCTTTTGAATTTTTAGTCAATATGATAAAGTTTATTTACAAATTTGATTTAAGAAAGGGTTTGAAAATTCAATGGCATAAGGCCAAATTTCTAATCATTAAAACAATGTCGAAATTTGAAATCACAAGCAAAGAAGGGTTTTTGAAAATAGGGAGAGATTTTGAAATTTAAGAAATGGGAGGAGATGAAGAGGTTATCCTAAGCATAAATTTAAAAGTTGAGAGTTGAAAAGATCTGACCAATGGGATGCAATCCAACAGACAAGAATGTCATATAGAAACTCATTTTCCCTTGGACTTTTAATCAAGCAATAACCAATAAGAAATGAGAAATATCCATACATCATAAAGATCAAGGCATCAAATAAAGATAGCCACATCCAAGCAAGCAATTCCCATAGCTAGAAGTCTTCATTGTCTTTCCATGTATCAGATGAAATATTGCTTGATCAACTCATAGCAAAGCATCAAACACAAGATCAAAATAACAATTAAGCACAAAGATAGAGTAGTAGATGAATTCAAACAAATCCTAAGGCTTGCATCAGATAAAGGCACAGTTCACAATAGCTCAGTCTCAGAATATTGGCATTGTCCAAGTCCTTTTTGCACAGGGGATGTTGCCTAATCCTTAGTCCAAAAGTTCAGATCGAGTTCAATAGTCCACCAGATGTTTTTTGAGGTTTTTGTTGTTATTAGGTATTTTAAGGTCCTAAGAACACAAACAAAACCAAAACACACAAATAATATATATAATCATAAGATATGGCTCAAATGAGCAAAGTGAAAATGACATAAACATAAACAAGTTATATGAAATGTAAATGGCAATGAATGATAAATGACTGAAATTTAAATTTCATAAAGTAAATATCTTGAAAGTAAAGCAATATTAACAAGAGCTAATCAAATGTTAGTCAAAGGTAAGTCAATTGCTAGTGGTGATTTTTAATTGATTAAGTCATTCTTTGGAGAACACTCAACCATTCATTCACATGTATGAATCCTTAAACCAAGACATCTTCCATGAGAAGGGCTCCAACTTGGATATTTCAACAAGTATGCCACTAGCTCCCATGAAAGGAAAAAAGGTCAAGTTTCCATAAAATGCCATGAAGAATGGGAGGCTTACAATCTCACTCACTAGAATGATATGCCTTGAGGGTCAAATTTAGCTCTATGTTAAGCAATCATAGTTGGACTTATGTAGAAGTCACAACTATCGAGGTCGGGCAATAAAAATATAAGTGTTAATGTATGTTAGAGATTTTGCATAAATAACCAAACTCCTAAAACATATCACACACTAAAAGAAAATATCAAGAGGGAGGGACCTATCCGGATTATACTTGTATTGATTCATCTGACACAAGGTCATTGATGAACCAATTAGCCTTTAGACATTTAGATATTTCATTGGTCAAAAGATGGAATGCGGAAGAATAGGGATGAAGATGAAGAGGGAGGGGAAGATAGAAACACAAATTGATTATTGGAAGAATTTCATCAAATCAAAACCATTCATTCATTTTGGGAGATGAAATGTATATTTCATCAATCCCCTAAATCCAATGGTTTTGATCCAACAAAAGTCAAATCAACCTTGACCAAGGCCCAAACCGAAAGTCAAACATCACAAGACCATAAAAATGGCTTCACAATATTTTTAAACATATAATCAATTTAAATATGAGTGAAAATACATTTTAATTTTGTCAAGATAAAATCCCTTCAAAACACCAAATAAATGGCTAATGGATTTTTCCTAGGTCAAACAAGGTCAAAGGACCTTAGACAAAAAATTTCACTATCTTTAAAAAGCAGAACTATTTTTAACCAATTAAAATATGCACAAAAACATTTAATTCATGAAAAATATCAAAATCAATCCAAAAAATGATTTTAGTTCAGAATATTGAAGAGAAAAATATTTAAAGATTTTTGGTGAAAGTCCCATATTTTTTGGATTAAAAATGAATTTTCTATGAATTAAATAAAATAGGAACAATTCAAAGAAATTCAGAAATTAAAATAAAAAGCAAAAAAGCAAGGCCCATCAGATCTCCCTCATTAATTGAGGTGGAAGATCTAATGGCCACGCGCGTGCTATCTATCATGGTCTCTAGTCAACGCGTGGTAATTAGGGTAATTCAAACCAAAGGTTGAGATTAGATCCTTGGACCAAGATCATATGGATGAGAGGAAGCGAACTCACCACCGGAGACCTAACTCTGGTCATCATCTCCGGTGGACCTCACCGGACTGGTCCACCCTTAACTCAACGAAAAATGAAAAACAAGGACACTATTTCAAAGGAAAAATGCTTAGGAGCTCGAATCTGACCTCAATTTTCTCCATTTTGAAGTATATTGAAAGATACATGGATTTGAATTTTGAGGATCTTGAACTGAGTTGCTTGGTAGGACTTCAGCCAACCGAAAATCAAAGAGAATGGTGAAGAATTAAGAGAGAATAGAAGAGAGAAAGTTTCTGAAAAATCACCTTCGAGGTGCTTGATTCTTGCTTAATCTCGCTTCCAATTGGCCTTGGCTTGAATTTAGAAGCCTGCAGGAAGTGAATTAGATCAAAGAAGGGCTTGGGTTCTTGGAGTTTCAACTTCAAAACATAAGCGAAATTAAAACTCAATTTTCAATTGAAACCCTTCAAGCTTATCCTCTAATGGTGAGGGGAAGGTTTCAGGAGCAAAGCTTGGGCAAGGTGTCTATAATTCTGAGCACGAGGCAATGTAATTATAGGTTAGGCAATTGATTTCAACATACTTCCATTCAAATGCCAAAAATAGCAATTCTCACTTGCATGGATGCATGGGTGTGTGATAGGCTCATGAAGTGATGTCAAAATGTCCAAAGTTATCATGAGTGATGTTGAAAGTGTGACATGAAGCCATGCATTTGGAATTGAGAAGTGGTCATGAAATTCATCCAAATGGACCCTTGAAGAAAATCCATGCACAAGTCATTCAAACCTTGGCCAAATGAAGTGATTTTAGACTTTTTGGAAAGGTGAGATCAAGGGGAACAACTTTCATGTTTAAGACTTTTCCATTTGAAGCTTGGATCATGATGAGTTTTTAGGTGGAAGTTTGGAAAATCAAACATAATTGAAAAAGTTTGGCCAAATGAAGTGATTTTAGACCAAGTCAAATGTTCACTTCTTCCACCTTGAATAACGTTTGCTATGGGATTCAAATGGAAAACGTTTCTTCAACAAAGTTGTATCTATTTAAAACCTCTTAAATTTGGTCAGAAATTTGACCTCATTTGGATTTGGCATGAAGTAATTATGCATTTTAGATGTTCAGGAAAATTGCTTGTTCAATGGTAATGGCCCAAAATGACCTATAATGTTTCCTCTTGGCACATGCCCTTGAAAGTAGAATTGGACATTTCTCAAAGATGAAAAGTTAGAGAGGACATCTTGAAATTGATCATGAAACTTGGATGGCCTTTATCTCATACAAATTAAGCAGTTTATGGTCCTTGGAAGTTGACCTACTAACTAGGGCACATACAAAATGACCTATAATATTTCACCATAAAACATGACTTTACAACCAAAACTAGCTTTTGACCTAAACATTAAAGTTGTTTAGAATGTAATAAAAAGTAACTTTTCTTTTGGAGTCATTTTCATATGACAAATATTGTAGGAGATAGGCTGTAAGGAACCCCAGTTTTAGACCAGTTGACTTTCTCTGGTCAACTTCTTTGAACCAACTTGCAAACTAGAAGTTCTATTGATCTTTTGGACTCATGGAGGATCATATATGCATAAGCTGGTAAATAATGAAATATCCCTTGAAATATTTGATCAAATATTGAAGAAACTTGTTGAGGAAGTCACACAAGATATCCAAATGAATTAGGGCTTCCAAGGCAAACAAACTTCAAACTCTTGAAGAATTCGTGATCAAAATGATAAATAAAGAACATGGGGATCCATATTTGATGTCTAGAACCAATGTGAACCATCATTTGATTTTTCTCCTTGCATTGAGGGTCTTAAACCCTAGATATGAGCTTGGTGAGGCATAGGTGGAAGCATACACTACCTACAAAAGAAACAAAGTTATACATAGACATATTTTTGGTATTTTAGTTAGGAAATAATGAAAAATAAAATATGATACAATCAAATGTGCTTGGTGATCTCTCCCAATGTCAATTCATATGATGAGATAGCATGAGGGATCTTATGGTCAAAATTGGGGTCTTACAATACCACACCAACTAAGATATCCAATGAGGCTTATGACCAAGATTTGAAGTCATACATCAACATATCATCTTCTACAGGCATTCTATCATATTTCTCTTTGGTCGCCTCTACTGGAGTATTAAACTTTCCTTTGTCAAGGCTTAAGTCCTCTTACTTTCTTGCAGGCACATTGGTGCTGGATTCAACTTTTTCCTTTTTTCCCAGCCTCCCTCAGTGCTTTCTTCCTTCTCCGTTCCCTTCTCCACTAGGACCTTGTCATGGGATTTTTTCCTTTATAGTTTTCAGAGATATGGGATGTTTTTCTGTCATCCTGGAACTCCTTAAGGTATGTTAATAATGAGCCTCTATCTACCTCGAAGTTATGCCATTTTCCCTAGCCGCGTTTTCTTCCATCTGCTAGCTTCACCCATTTTCAATTTTAAGCCTCAGCGTTAGGTTTGAAGGAGATGGCTTTGGCAGCAGGACCCCTTCGTTTTGTCTCATCAATCTTCACCATAGGTCTCCTTGCATCATAATACCTTCTTAGGTCGAAAGCCCTTATGGGCTGGAAAACCTGTTGATCTTTAGGGGCTCTCTAGCACCCTTATTTTTAACCCTCCTTACTCCCTCGAGGTTTTGGGCCACTTTCTTGTTGAACACGACGCTGCATATGGGGCACAACATAACCTCAGATTGTTTCTTCTGGCATATCTAGAGGAAATAAGTCAGAGTTTCATCTTCTGTGGGGAAGGGTGCTTTATTGTACTCTTCTTGTCGACACTCGTTGTCAACTTCCATGGAGGTTTCTTGGGAGATTTCCCCCATATTAACCTTCATGTCGATATCTTCAGTGATGTCCAAATTCTGGAATTTCAGTTCAAGGCCCTCAATAGCCTTATATATTTTCACGAAACTATCAGCAATTTCTTTGGTAACTATCATCAAGTTGTAATCTTTAGCGATTCCTGTGTCGAAACCATCAGTGCTTCCATTGGTGGCATTTCCAACAGCTTCCTGAACGAAGATCTTGAAGAATCCCTGATCAAGGTGCTCAGAGACCCTAACGATGACAGGTTCGTTGACGAAGTCCTCAATAACTTCGGTCATGTCGAAATCATCAGTGACTTCGACCATGTTCACTTCCTCTGGTTCTGTGTAGTGGACATCAGCCATTTGTAGAGGATTGGAGTCGATCTTCATTTGGCTCCTAGGTTTATCTCCAAACTCGAGTCTCCCTTCTTGGATAGCATTCTGAACAAGATCGCTGAAAAGAAAACATTGAGATGTTTTATGACCCAGAACATTACGGTACTTACAAAACCCTATTTTCTTTCTTTTTTCTAAATGAGTCACTTTAACACCAGGAGGAACTATCATTTGACCATCCTTAACTAACAAATCAAAGATTTCTTGACCTTTTGTAACGTCAAAAGTGTAAGTTTTCTTAGGAAATTTATCATTCTTTTATGGTTCAATAGGGTTTTTTCCATTCAACGGGGCTAAGACCTTACAAGTGTAAGGTGGCTCTTGTTTCAACTCAGCAAGGTCGATTTCATTTTCGTCAAAGTCTAAAGGTCCATTATAGTACCCTTTGTCATCTTTACTGAATTTGATGTAGGCTACTCTTTTATTCTTATTTTCTCTAGGTTTTTCTTCCTTCAAGCATTCTAACTATCTAACCCTATCAGCCCGTTGGGCCATATCTCTCAAATATTGGGTGTCTAACTTTTTCCTGATAGAATAGTCAAGGCCCCCAATGGCCATTTCAACCAATTCATGCTCTGGTACCTGTGTCAAACACCTAGCTTTGAGTAATTGAAATCTATTTAGATAGTCATCAATTGTCTCAGTGAACTTTCGTTTAATACTGGCCAATTCCTTCAGACTTATCTTTGTTTGCCCCATGTAAAACTGCTTATGGAACATTCTTTTTAACTGATTCCAAGTATGAATCGAGTTTTATGGCAAGGTGGTAAACCACGTGAAGGCATTTTTTGCGAGAGAACTTGGGAAATATTTTAACCTAAGGTTTTCATTGTTCGAAATGTCTCTTGCATCTTATAAATATCTAGCCACATTTTCGACAGTGGATTCAGTAAAATCCCTAGAAAAATTAGTGAATTTGAAGATTTTTGTTCTAGGGGGTGTTTCTGTCTGTAGGATATATTCTGACAAAGGTGATGTATAATTTTTCCTTCGAAGGCCAAAGTTTACCCCATTTTGAACCATAATCCTTTCGACCATGGCTGCCAGATTGTTATCTGTTACCATATCATCATGTCGAATCTGCTATATGAAATTATCAAGAATTTGGTTTCTATTTACCATTATTATCCTTGTCTCTCTCTCCCTTGGGATTTGTGGTTCAGCCCGAGGGGCTTCAACTCCTATTCCTTCATTTACCATCTCTGGTGGCGATTGATTTTGTGGAATTTGGTTAATAGTAGGGTCTTCTTCGAAGGTTACCCTCTGGTTTTCCCTTATCCAATCCCTCGGAGGGTGTCAATAAGGTTGTGGTACACCCCAAAAGTCAAACATTCGCCCCATCTGGGTTGTCATCTGCTGATTCAATTGTGTCGTATTTTGAATTAAAGGATTCAATACGGTTGTCAATGTTTTGGTAAGCAGTTAGACCATATCATGGTTGCTCTCATCCATCTGTTGTCTCCATACTGCTGCGGAATTATTGGTAAGGCTGGGTATTTGTGTTTGGTATCCCAAGCCTAAAGATTGGCTACTTTGACCCACGTTAACCCCAGATCCTGACCCTTGTAATGAGGAGGTTATGTTAACCACTGGTTTTGAAAATGTCGAAGTAGTGTTATGTATGTCTGCCATCACTGAAGTTGGCATTCCATATGGTTGTTCTCGACCACCAAAGGGTATAGAGAAACCAGGGGGTGTTGAAGGCCTGTTTAGAACATTTCCAATTTATCGGGGATGTTAGGAGGCCCCCTAGGCTAATGTAAGTCAAAATATGTTCGGTATGGGAAATAGAATGCGTATGCATTGAACTTGCCATAAATGGTACCGGTTCAGACACATGCATTGTGGTCGTGTTCGCCCCTATCGAAGAAGAAGGGAATGGTATATTGTTGGTTGGTGGATTTTCAGAATTTTGGTTATTTGGCGCATTTAAATTCTCCATTCTCCTAGTTGATCTTCTCCTTGGTATGTGTTTGTTGGTTGTGACTACTTTACCACTTCTTAATAACATACAGCAAATTCTTTCAAAAGGGAGAATATGACTGACCAACCAGAAATAAAAAATGAGAACATTTTCACTTTTCAAAATCGTTGGCATTGTCCCACTAAGCGTGCCAATTTATTTACCGTGAAAATCGGTAAACTACCGCTGATCTTCCAAATTACTAAATTTGTGAAATTCTGGTATCAGATATGAGATGTCGAAGGTAATGTCACGACACTAATATCTGAGTAAAACAAACAGGATAAAGATAAAGAATAGTAATGCAAGAGACACAAGCAATTGTTAACCCAATTCGGTCCAACTCACCTACATCTGGGGGCTACCAAGCCAGGAAGGAAATCCACTAAATAGAACCAGTTCAAAGACTCTCAGTACACTTCAACAAGTTACATACTTTCTCACCTAATCTCTACCCGTGCGACTTCTACCTAAGAACTCTTAGATATGAGAACCCACTCACTCCCCCTCAATCACACCTGTGATTTTAAACAACAATTACTCTAAAAAGAAGACACTTTTCAATTACACACACTTGATCTTCAATCAAGTAGACACACACTTGATCTTCAACCAAGTAGCCACACACTTGATCTTACTTAACAACTTCAATCAAGTAGACACACATTTGATCTTGCTTAACAGCTTTGATCAAGTAGACACACACTCTTTCTTACAAGCTTAGAGTGACAATTTATAACCTACAAATCAGACCAATTCAATCATCTATGGATGAATTGAATGGCTTACAAGTCTCACGACTAAACAAGACACAAACCCTTGCTCTCTCTCAGTATTTCGCTCTGTATTGGTTTTGTATCAAATCAGGTTTTCCATGTCCTATTTATAGAGGCATTCAGCTGGGCTTGGACATCTTAAAAACCCTAAAACTATTTTCCAACTAAATCTTCTCATGACAGCTGGTTAGATCTCCTTGGAAAATAAGTAAATCAGGTTGTAATTAATGATTGAATGCGCCTGCAAATCAGATCTTCAATCATACATAGATTGCCATTAAATGCGCAATCACAAAAGACATAACATTCTCCCTGAATGTTCGGTGTACAGGATGTCATGACATCGGGTCTGACATACTGGAACAATCCTGCATAATTTCATTTATAATTTCCAGCAGGTACATAATATCAGATGCCATGACACTGTGTATGACATCCTGAAACAATCCTGCATAATTATATTTTTAAACTCCAGCAGGTACATAGATATCTTAAGTTAAGACATCACATGCAACATCTTGTGAACACTCTTTGTTTTACCATAATTGTTGCCAACACTTAGAACCAACAAAGTCCCCCTTTGGAAAATTTTGGCTAAAACATATATCTGTCCTTTTGGTTCACAAGAAAAACTATCAGCAGTTAAACAACAGTTTAAGCAGCAGTAGAAGCAAACATAATTACTAGTTATAGAAACAACTAGTAAAACATACAAATGCACAAGGGTACTTCTTTTCCCCCTAAGTCTGTGCAATACAAACATCTCCTTTAACAGCAACAACACCTGTAATAACATCACCTGTAACAATCAGAATATCCTTCTGACATCTCCTTCAACATCTGTAACATTCAGAATCACATTCTGACATCTCCTTTATCATCACAGAACAGAACATCATTTTGTCCCACATCAGACATCTCCTTCAATAATAGTTGTTCATCTGTTCAGCTATACCAACACATACATCTCCAGCTACATCTCCACACAGCTCCACATATTTAACTGCTCCACATCATCACTTCTCCCCCTTTTTAGTCAAAATTGACCAAAGGTGACCAATTAGACAAAATAAATGTCAATCAGCCTAGCAAAGAATGTCACAAGAGATGTTATAACATTTAAAATGTTAAAACATAAATGTTAGGAGATACACACCATAATTATACACAGCCGTGATAGCTGAGATAATTAGAAATCCATGGAACTCATAAAGAGCCCAAAAAAAAAACATTACATCAAGGCATCAGTGAGGACTGCCACAAAATACAAATATTTCAACAAAACATCCAAGATTCCAAAACAGTCAATCCACTAGGGGACCAGTCTTTATAACAGCACACAGAACAGCTAAACAACCCCAGTCTTCCTCACATCACACAGTCTTCATACCAGGGGAACCTTCACACCTCAGTCTGAGGAAGTAGCATCTTCTTCTTATAAACACCTTGCTAAAATCCTTGCTATTTCTGTCAGAAATATCCTCTGAGATATTAACCACAAACTCCTTTGATTGCTATAGATTCTCATGAATACAAATCCCCAATTTCCCTCTTAAACATTCAAATTGATTAGCATCCAAAGCTTTTGTGAATATGTCAGCTAATTGCTCTTCAGTAGAAACATGCTCCAGCGCTATGATCTTCTCTTCCACAGTTCTCTAATGAAGTGATGACGAATATCAATGTGCTTTGTCCTGCTGTGCTTAATAGGATTTTTGGAAATATTTATAGCACTCATTTTGTCACACTACAATGTTATGACTTCTTGTGTGACATTGTATTCAGTCAACATTTGTTTCATCCAAACCAGTTGAGAACAACTACTCCCAGCTGCTATGTATTCAGCTTCAGCTGTGGATAGAGATACACAATTTTGTTTCTTGCTAAACCATGATATCAGATTGTTTCCCAGGAAGAAACATCCTCATGATGTGCTTTTCCTATCATCAGCACTTCCAGCCCAGTCAGCATCACAAGAACCAGTTAGCATAGATCCAGATCCATGAGTATATAACATCCCATATTCACTGGTGCCATTGACATATTTCAGTATTCTTTTTACTTGGTTTATGTGACTGACTTTTGGTTCAGCTTGATATCTACCACAAACACCTACAGCAAATGCAATGTCAGGTCTGCTTGCTGTGAGATATAGAAGACTACCTATCATGCTTCTGTATAGACTTTGATCTACATTGACACCATTTTCACCTTTGGAGATTTTCACATGTGTAGGAGCAGGTGTCCTTTTATGACTTGCATTCTCCATGCCAAACTTCTTAACAATGTTCTTGGCATACTTGCTTTGAGATAGAAAGATAGAATCTTCCATCTGCTTGACTTGTAGCCCAAGAAAGTAGGGAAGTTCTCCAACAAGGCTCATCTCAAACTCAGATTGCATTTGTCTTACAAAATGTTCAACCATCTGATCCGACATCCCACCAAACACAATGTCATCTACATATATTTGTGCCACCATGAGCTTCCCTCCTTCGTTCTTCACAAATAGAGTCTTGTCAATACCTCCTTTCCTGTATCCATTTTTAGTGAGGAACACTGTGAGTCTCTCATACCAAGCCCTGGGAGCTTGCTTCAACCCATTGAGGGCTTTCTTCAATCTGTATACATGCTTTGGAAGATTTGGACCTATGAATCCTTTAGGTTGCTCAACATATACTTCCTCATTTATGTAGCCATTCAAGAAGGCACTTTTTACATCCATTTGGAACAATTTAAATTTCAGAATACATGCCACTCCAAGCAATAATCTAATGGACTCAAGGCGAGCTACAGGAGAAAATGTTTCATCAAAGTCCACTCCTTCAACTTTAGTGTATCCTTGTGCTACTAATCTTGCTTTGTTTTTAGTAACAACCCCTTGTTCATCAGATTTATTCTTATATACCCACTTTGTACCTATGACATTTACTCCTACAGGTCTAGGAACCAGTTCCCATACTTCATTCCTCTTGAATTGACCTAACTCCTCCTGCATGGCATTGATCTAGAACTCATCAGCCAAGGCTTCCTTGACATTCCTAGGTTCAATCTTTGACACAAAGCAACCATGTGAGATCACTTCCCTTGCTCTAGTGGTGACCCCTTTGTTTGGATCTCCTATAATGAGATCTTTGGGATGATCCTTCTGAACTCTGATGGAGGGTCCCTTGTTGATTTTGTCATCTTCAGGTTCAGCTTGAGGAGGTTCACTTTCCTCATTTTTGTCTGAGAAGTCAGCTGGGGAATCACTCAGAGATGTCTCAACATCATCTGTGACATCAGTCTGTTGGTCATCAACCTCAACATTAATAGATTCCATCAATACATTAGTTCTGGAATTAAAGACCCTATAAGCTCTACTGTTTGTTGAGTAGCCCAGAAATATTCCCTCATCACTTTTGGGATCCAACTTCCTTCTTTGTTCACGATCAGTCTAGATATAGCATTTACTACCAAATACATGGAAGTATTTGACTGTAGGTCTTCTTCCTTTCCAGACTTCATATAGGGTTGTAGGAGTTCCTTTCTTCAATGTCACTCTGTTGTGAACATAGCAGGTTGTGTTCATGGCTTCAGCCCAAAAATGGTAGGGCAATTTCTTAGCATGAATCATAGCTCTGGCTGATTCTTGAAGAGTTCTATTTTTTCTTTCCACCACACCATTTTGCTAGGGAGTAATGGGAGATGAGAACTCATGATGAATTCCTTCTGAAGAACAAAATTCAGAAAATTTGCTGTTCTCAAATTCCTTCCCATGATCACTTCTAATTTTGATAACAAGACTTTTCTTTTCTCTTTGAAGTTTTAGACAAAGCTCCTTGAAGACTTCAAAAACATCAGATTTTTCTCTTATAAAATTGATCCAGGTGTGTCTAGAGAAGTCATCCACCACCACATATGCATACTTCTTCCCACCAAGGCTTTTTACTTGCATGGGTCCCATCAAATCCATATGGAGGAGTTCCAAGACTTTGGTAGTGGTGTCATGTGTGAGCTTCTGGTGTGACATCCTTGTCTGTTTTCCAATCTAACATTCTCCACAGATTTTTCCTTCATCAATCTTCAAGTTGGGAATTCCTCTAACAGCTTCAACAGATATGATCCTCTTCATACCTTTAAGATGTAGATGGCCCAATTTCTAATGCCATATCTTCACTTCTTACTCTTTGGCCAAGGTACACATTAAAGAGTAACCAGTTTCTTGAGAACTCCACATGTAGCAGTTGTCTTTATACCTAACTCCTTTCATGATCACTTCATTTTCCTTGTTAGTAATCAGACATTCAGTTATAGTGAAGTTTACATTCAGACCTTGATCACACAGTTGACTGATGCTTATTAGATTAGCAGTTAATCCCTTAACAAGTAGGACATTGTCAAGGTTAGGAACTCCAGGGCAATCCAACATACCAATTCCCTTGATTTCACCCTTTACTACATCACCAAAGGTAACATAACTTGTGGCATGGGGAGGAAGGTTAGTTAGCAGGTTTTTGTTTCCAGTCATGTGTCTGGAACAACCACTGTTAAAATACCAATCTTCTTTTGGTGAAACTCTGAAGGAAGTGTGAGCTATTAGACTTGTAACATTTGTCTTAGGAACCCATTGCTTCTTGTTGACAGGCCTGTGATGTTTGGGTCTTGGTTGATATTGAGTCTGATGATGAACATGGCTAGGATAACCATACAACTTATAGTAGAAGGGCTTCAGGTGGAAAAATTTTCTACAGTAATGGCATCTCCATCTTTGATGTTTCCCTTTCTGCTGTCTTCCCGTATGATATTGTGACATATGATGTGACATCTCAGGTTTGCTCTTAATATGGCTGCACTTAGGTTTGGATTTTGGTTTGCAACCAGTGTAACTGCACTCAGCCTTAGATTCATTGAATCCAATGCCAGATTTATCTCCTGTTATTTGACCAGTCTGGAGAATCTTGTCTAAGATGTCAGATCCATTGTTAAGCATTCTTACATACTTGGTCATCTCATCTAGTTTGGAAACCAAGAGTACAACTTCAATCTTCAACTTGGAGATGGTCAACACATATTCTCCCTTTTCATTCTCCAGCTGAGCTATCACTTTCTTCTGGCTTTCAACTTGTCTGCAAACTTCTACACTTATGTGACACAACTCTTTGTAGGTAGTGGCCAGCTCTTCAAAGGTTACTTCATCATCACTTGACTCTTCATCAGAACCTCATCTTCCTGTCAATGCAGTCATATGATTTGCAGCTTCTTCTATTTCACTTCCATCAGACCAAGAGGCAGCAAGACTCCTCTTTTGTTTCTTGAGGTAGGTCCCATATTCAGTTTTAATGTGACCATACCCATCACATTCATAGCACTGAACTTCTTTTCCTTCTTTGGGCTTTTCTTCAGACCTTGTTCTTCTTCCAAAATTGTTGGATTTGCTGATGTCAGATGCGATGTTCTTGACATTGGCCTTAGATCTTACATCTATCTTTTTCATAAGTCTGTTGAACTGTCTTCCCAGCATTGCTACCTCATTTTCCAGATCTTCATCAATATCTTGACAACCTTCCTCATCTTCCCCTTCAGTGTTTGACATGAATGCTATGTTCTTGGCTTTCTTTTCAGATTCATCACATATTCCCATCTCAAATGTTTGGAGGGATCCAATTAGCTCATCAACTCTCATATTTGAGATGTCTTGAGATTCTTCTATGGTTGTCACCTTCATAGCAAATCTCTTAGGGAGTGACCTGAGTATTTTCCTTACTAACTTTTCATCTGTCATCTTCTCTCCCAGAGCTCTAGAGGCATTGGCAATTTCAAGGATACTCATATGAAATTCATGAATATTTTCGTCTTCTTTCATCCTCAAGTTTCCAAACTTGGTGGTGAGCAGCTGTAGCCTAGACATTTTCAGTCTAGAGGTACCTTCATGAGTGGTTTTGAGAATGTCCCAAGCATCTTTAGCTACTTCACAGTTGTTTATCAGTCTGAAGATGTTCTTGTCTACTCCATTGAAGATGGCATTTAATGCTTTAGAATTTCTAAGGGCTAGATCATCCTCCTCCTTGGACCATTGTTCTTCAGGTTTCTTATCAGTAGTGGCTTCTCCTTCCTTAGTAATTACTGGATGTTCCCAGCCTGTTAACACAGCCTTCCAAGCCTTATTATAAAGAGACTTTAGGAAAGCTACCATTCGAGGTTTCCAATAGTCATAGTTAGACCCATCCAAAATTGGTGGCCTGTAAACAGATCCTCCATCTCTCTCCAATGTACTAGAAAGTATTGACCCTAGATCTCACCCAGAACCATAGCAGTATGCCTGCTCTGATACCAATTGAAATTCTAGTATTAGATATGAGATGTCAAAGGTAATGTCACGACACTAATATCTGAGTAAAACAAACAGGATAAAGATAAAGGATAGTAATGCAAGAGACACAAGCAATTGTTAACCCAATTCGGTCCAACTCACCTACATCTGGGGGCTACCAAGCCAGGAAGGAAATCCACTAAATACAATCAGTTCAAAGACTCTCAGTACACTTCAACAAGTTACAGTCTTTCTCACCTAATCTCTACCCATGCGACTTCTACCTAAGCACTCTTAGATATGAGAACCCACTCACTCCCCCTCAATCACACCTGTGATTTTAAACAACAATTACTCTGAAAAGAAGACACTTTTCAATTACACCCACTTGATCTTCAATCAAGTAGACACACACTTGATCTTCAACCAAGTAGACACACACTTGATCTTACTTAACAACTTCAATCAAGTAGACACACACTTGATCTTGCTTAACAGCTTTGATCAAGTAGACACACATGTGAAAACATGACTTCTCAGATATTTTGATGACGACAAAACTTTCTGCATAGCTAAAGTCAGATTAACAAAAAGATTGATCAAGGTTCAAGCTCATGTATGAAGTTTCCAACATATGATCAAGTCTTGGTGAATAAAATGAAGAATCGGCTTTCAAATGGATTAGGTAACACTTGAACTCTAATAGTTATACAAGTGTTCATAACATGTTGCATTCATATCATAATCATTAAAAATAGTTTTATGCATCAAACAAACCACCACACTTCATTTTATAAGTTATTTTTCAAACTTGTGTTAGAGTAACCGGTTATCAGTTTTAGAATAACCAACTACTCTGTGTGATTTTCAAACATTTTCGTAACGTTGGAACAATGTAACCGGTTATCCAATTTAAGGTAACCGGTTACCTCAAGAAAATTTCAAAATATTTTGTAACGTTGAATGCATGTAACCGGTTATCCTATTTAAGGTAACCGATTACCACTGATCCAGAATGAAAAAAATTTGCATCTTTTCATAAAAACTCTTATGTTCTCTTCATCATGAAACATGGCAACCTTTGGATTATTGCATTCATCTGAGGAGGTGTTTTAGACATTATATAATCATCATTTTTTCAGATTTCAAAATGACCTCCTTGCAAAATTTTAAATCATTTACACACATATTCTCAAACTTTCTAAGTGTTCATCCAAATTTCCTTAAGAGTGAAAATTTGCATAAACCTTCATTTTTCAGCATCATAGTTTCATTCTATTTCAAGAACACTTGTATAATTACTGTGAGATTTGAGTGTTACAAAGGAGAAGATCAACTATTTAATTGATATACTTCAATTTTCATCTATCCCATCTTATACAAATTATTCAAAATTATATTCTTTGATTACAACTTATTCTTAGGATTGTTAAGGATAAGTTTGTAAGGTATTATCCTTGTTATCCGGTGTGTGGATACAAAAGGTCCATTTGTGAGAAATTGAGTCTCGATTGGACTTTAAACATTGTAAATCCAAGAGGATTGTTCTTGGTGTGTTACAATAGATAGAAAAACCTTAAGGTGTCTTGTCTAGGAATCTAACATTATAGTGAAATTCTCTTTCATGTTGAAAGGGGAGTGGAGTACTCTCAATCTGTGAGGGCAACCACTATACATCGATGTGTCCTTTACTTTCCTCACTTTACCGCTTTTCATCTCTTAAGCATTTTAGAAAGTAAAAATCATAAACCGTCAAAAATCTGGAAAATACTCTAAGTGCCTCATTCACCCCCCCCCCCCCCCCTCTAAGGCACTCCTTAAACTTACAATTGGCATCAGAGCAGGTTATAGGTAACCTGTTCCTAAAAGATCCGCATGGCTTCCGCAAGCACGAATCCGGTTTTTAAAGACGGTGGAAGTAGTAACAAACCACCACTATTCTCTGGAGAATATTTTGATTTTTGGAAAATCCGTATGAAGGCACATCTAAAAGCCCAAGGAGAAGGCATATGGGAAGCCGTTGAAGATGGTCCACATAATCCTACGAGTGTGATCAATGGCGTTGGTACTCCAAAGATAAAGAGTTCGTACGATGAAGATGATAAGAAAAAAATCTTAAATGAAAAGAAAGCAATAAACATTCTTCAAACTGCTTTAAGCATGGATGAGTTCTTCCGCATATCTCAATGCAAGTCGGCGAAAGAAATATGGGACACCTTAGTGGAGACACATGAAGGCACCGCCGAAGTAAAGAGATCAAGGTTGAATACATTAAGTCAAGAATATGAAATGTTTAGAATATTGCCCGGAGAATCCATCGTGGTGCTACAAAAGAGATTTGTTCACTTAACAAACCACTTGATTGCTCTCGGAAAAACATTTACAAATGACGATCTCAATCTTAAAGTACTAAGATCATTGACTCGAGAATGGCAACCGAAGGTGACGGGTATCTCCGAAAAGAAAAGTCTTTCAACAATGACGTCCGCATCTCTCTTTGTAAAACTTCAAGAACATGAGTTAGAACTTGGTAGGCTTGAGAAACATGAAAGCCAAGAAAAGAAATCTAAAGGGATTGCCTTGAAGGTAGACTCAAACGAAGATAAAGATGATGACGCATTGGAGGAAGATGAGAATTTCATGCTCCTTGTTAAAAGGCTCGGTAAGTTCTTTAACAAAAACGATAAATCCTTTAATGCTAAAAAGAATAGACATTTCCGGAAAAAGGAGGCCACCACATCTACGCAAGATGTAACATGCTACGAATGTGGAAAGCAAGGCCACATAAAACCGAAATGTCCTAAACTCGCAAAGAAAGGAGGATTCAAGAGCAAGAAGGACTTCAAAAATAAAAAGGCATATTTTGCATGGGAGGACAATGAAATTATTTCTTCATCCGGATCGGATAGCGAGGAATGTGCAAATTTGGCACTAATGGCTTCACATCATTCCGATGATGAAGAAGAGGTCAGTAATAATTTTTCTATTTTTGATGATGATGCACAAGATGCAATTAATGAATTGTTAAATGAGTGCAAAATTCTTTATAAAACTATATCATCTCAAAAGAAACAAATTTCTTCCTTGGAAGAAAAGATTGAAGTTTTTGAAAATAAGAAACAAGAGATGATTAGTGAAAAGAAGAATTTTGTATGTCTAGAGTGTGAGTCTCTCTCGTTCCAAATTATCCAACTTAAAAGAGTCCTTGAAAGGTATGAAAAAGGACAAATTGGTTTGGAAGGGGTTCTTAGCCAACAAAGGTACTCAAATGACAAAAGTGGACTTGGTTACTCCAAATTTTCTAAACCAAGTACAAGTAAAACTATATTTGTAAGGCCTAAGGATCAACCTCCAAAAGAAAGAGTCAACACACCAAAAGTTGTGCATCAACATCCTAAAAAGAGAAAGTTTATCAAGAAAAAACTTTTCGTTCCTAGATATAAAAGCAATTTTGAACCAACCTGTTTTTATTGTGGTATTATTAGCCATACACCTAATGCTTGCTACATTAGAAATTTTAGTGTAGCAAAAGGGCATTATGTTTGGGTTGAGAAAGGTACGAATTACAAAGGACCCAAAGCAATTTGGGTACCTAACAAAACTTAACTTTGTTTTGTAGGTATGCTGGAAGACCACAACAAATCTTTGGTATTTGGATAGTGGGTGCTCCAAGCATATGACCGGTGATGTGCACAAATTTTCAGATCTAAAGCTTAAGGCCAAGGGTTATGTTACTTATGGAGATAACAACAAAGGAAGAATTATTGGCATAGACAAAGTAGGTGCACCAAATTTCATATCCATCGAAGATGTGCTATATGTCGAAGGACTAAAGCATAATCTCTTAAGCATCAGCCAACTTTGTGACAAAGGATTCAAAATAAGGTTCACAAAAGATGAATGCTTAATCGAAGACGAAGTCACACAAGAGGTAATTCTTATAGGTAAGCGAATTAATAATATTTTCATGATCTCCCTTGACGATGTTTCTTTGAAGGTTAAGTGTCTTGTGGCAAAAAACAACGACTCATGGTTATGGCATAAGAGATTTGCTCACATTCACATGGAGCACTTGAATAAGTTAGTAAAACATGACCTTGTCATTGGATTGCCAAAGATAAAATTCATCAAAGATAGGCTTTGCGATGCATGTCAAAAGGGGAAGCAAACCAAGTCAACTTTCACATCCAAAAATGTGGTGTCCACTTCTAGGCCACTACAACTGTTACACATGGACTTATTTGGTCAATCAAGAACAAGAAGCTTCGGAGGTAACTTATATGCTTTAGTTATTGTTGATGATTATTCTAGATATACTTGGACCTTCTTTTTGGTGCATAAAAGTGATGCATTCAAAGCATTCAAGAAGTATGCAAAAGAGATTCAAAATGAGAAATCATTAACAAATGCCTCCATAAGAAGCGATCTTGGTGGAGAATTCCAGAATACCTCCTTTGAAGATTTTTGCGAAGATCAAGGAATATTTCACAATTTCTCGGCTCCAAGGACTCCACAATAAAATGGAGTAGTTGAAAGAAAGAATAAGTCATTGGTGGAACTTGCAAGAACAATGCTTACCGACTCAAATCTTCCTAAGTATTTTTGGGCGGATGCGGTTAGCACGACATGTTTTGTAAGCAATAGAGTTAACATAAGACCTATCCTAAAGAAGAATCCATATGAACTCTTCAAAGGAAGGAAACCCAACATCTCTTTCTTTCACATCTTTGGATGCAAGTGCTTTGTCCTAAACAATGACAAAGACAACCTTGGTAAGTTCGACGAAAAATCGGATGAAGGTATTTTTCTTGGTTACTCTCTTACAAGTAAGGCATACAGAATTTATAATAAAAGAATTGTAAATATAGAAGAATCCATGCACGTTAAGTTTGACGAATCTAACCCCTCGAAAGAGGAAATTGTTGTTTGTGATTGTGATGATGATTTTGTAGAAATTCCTAAAGAAGATACTTCAAACAAGGATCAAGAAGCACCGATTCAACAAGAGTCAAATGAAAATTATCTACCTAAGGAATGGAGGACTCATAAAAATCATCCCATTGACAAAGTAATTGGTGACATTAGTCAAGGTGTTTCTACAAGATTGAATCTCAAGGATGATTGCTTAAACATGGCATTCGTTTCGCAAATAGAACCTTCCAAAATTGATGAAGCTCTAGAAGATGATCAATGAATTGTTGCTATGCAAGAAGAATTAAACCAATTCGAGAGAAATCAAGTTTGGGAACTTGTTCCTAGACCAAGTGGAAAGCACATCATTGGAACAAGATGGGTGTTTAAGAACAAGCTTAATGAGAATGGGATAATTGTTCGAAACAAAGCAAGATTGGTCGCTCAAGGGTACAATCAAGAAGAAGGAATCGACTTTGAAGAAACTTTCGCTCCGAGTGCAAGGTTAGAAGTTATTCGTTTATTACTTGCTTAGGCATGTTCAATGAATTTTCAGCTTTTTCAAATGGACGTCAAAAACGCCTTCTTAAACGGCTACATCAACGAAGAAGTCTATGTCAAACAACCTCCGGGCTTTGAAGACTTCAAGCATCCTTCACATGTATACAAATTGAAGAAAGCGCTCTATGGATTAAAGTAAGCACCAAGTGCGTGGTATGATCGTCTAAGAAATTTTCTATGTGAAAAAGGTTTTGAAAAAGGCAAAGTAGACAAGACTTTACTTATCAAGAAAATAAAAGGGAATACCTTACTTGTGCAAGTCTACGTAGACGACATAATCTTCGGTTCATCCAACAAAGAACTATGTGAAGAATTTGCGTTGATAATGCAAGGTGAATTTGAAATGTCTATGGTGGGGAAGATGAACTACTTCCTTGGATTGCAAATCAAGCAACTAAAAGACGGAATTTTTATCAACCAATCAAAGTATTACAAAGAACTATTAAAGAGATTTGAAATGGATGGGTGTAAAGCAATGTCAACACCAATGGGCTCTAAAACTTATGTTGATCAAGACGAATCAAGTGTGTCAATTGATATCACGAAGTATCGAGGTATGATTGGTTCTTTATTATATTTGACGGAAATTCGTCCTGACATAATGTTTAGCGTGTGTTTATGTGCTCGCTTCCAAGCAAATCCTAAGGAGTCACATCTCACGGCAGTCAAGAGAATAATGAAGTACCTCAAGGGGACAACCAACGTTGGATTATGGTATCCTAAAATATGTGTTTGTAAGTTAATTTGTTATTCTGACGCGGATTATGTAGGTTGTAAAACAGATAGAAAAAGTACTAGTGGAACGTGTCACATCCTTGGTAATGATCTAGTCTCATGGTCCTGTAAGAAACAAGCGTGTGTTGCTCTTAGTACGGCTGAAGCAGAATACATAGCAGCAGGCAATTGCTGTGCACAGAACCTTTGGCTGAAGCAACAATTAAGTCTATGGAATCGACCTTGGATGGATACCACTCCGATGCGATAACACAAGTGCGATTAATATCACAAAGAATCCGGTCATGCACTCAAGGACCAAACACATAGACATTCGACACCATTTCCTTCGTGATCATGTGCTTAAAGGCGATGTCAAAGTTACCTTTGTCGATACTCATAATCAACTAACGGATATCTTCACAAAGCCGCTCGCAAAAGAACCATTCTATAAGATTCGAAAGAACTTGGCATTCTGGATGAAGGTGACATATAACTATGTCACAATTATTCACTATACATAAGGCCAAGGTACACAAGTTCTCAATCCTTCTTAATTTTGTGAATTTTTTATATATATGTGCTTTTTGCCACTGTATGACCGGTTAATTCATTTTGGATAATCGGTTACCCTGTTCATTTTTGCCTAAATTCACAAAATTTCACTCTGTGTAACCGGTTACTCCTTTATGGATAACCGATTACCTTGCACGTTTTAAGTATTCTCACACTTTTTGCTCATTGTGTAACCGGTTACTCCCCATTGAGTAACCGATTAACACTGTTCATACTAGAATTTTTTTTATAAAATTACACGTTACTTATTTTGTTTTTTTGTTGTTTTGTTGTTTTGTTGTTTCACTAGCTTATGTTTGTCTTTATGTTCGTATCATTCTAGTTTTATGTTCAGACCTTGTTACAAATATTGGTTTATATTATGGTTGAAATTTCTTGTATGGTATATGTCATACGATGAACTGACTTGGGGTATTTTGCTTTTTATCGCAATGTCGCGGATAGCAAGAGTCGCCACCGACTTTTCTTTTATCCAATAAGGAAAGGTGGAAAAGAACAGGAAAGACCTCAATAGATTTTGGGTTCGGGAGGTACATTATACAAAGGGAAGGTATTAGCACCCTTTGTATCCATGGTTATCCATGGGCTCTTAATTGCTGGATCACTTATATTTTTGTCTGAAAAGTGTTGGTGAATTGTTTAAAAATGTTTCGAAAAGAGAGTTTAACTTTGTAATGATTCTCGTATGAATGTATACAAAGTATTTATCTCGTTTGATTTTGAAAATGGTTTAGAAAAATATAACTTGGTAATGATTCTAGTATGAATGTATACCAAGTGGTGATTTTCTAGGATTTGCAAAGTGTGAGGGGTGGGAAATGTTTTAGGTTATGATCCAGTGATTGAGAGTTATACCTTCCTAAGGTCATTACGGGCATTTCCTATCCTTATGAGGGTAAAACTGTCCTTACTATTGAGAAGTAAGTAGTTTTATCCTTTGGATGTAAAAGGGTCATTATAGGGTCATCGATAGGTCATTGAAGGCAACAATTGTAAGGATACCTTAGCATTCGAAGGGACTATCATCATTTAACCGTAGGCTACACCGAAGGGTCATCGAGGGACAAAATCGTATTTTCGAAGGCAACATCCGAGGGACTATGATTTATTTTATGATGATTTAATCGAAGGGTCTTTGCTAAGTGTATCCCCACATTCGCGGGGCATGACCATAATACCGTAATCGTAGGGTAACAAAGAGAGGTCTGAGATCACTTATTTAAAGGCAAAGTTTTACAATTAATTAAATAGCCGTAATCAGTTAGGTAGTTAAGTCCACATTAAATCGATGAAATCAATACATTAAAAATCAAGCTTGGTAATTCAAGATGACTCTCCACATTAAAATTAGGTCATTCAAAAGCCATCTCCGCAAAGGTATCCCACACCTAAAGCGGCATGCCTAGCCGGCTGTTTCTTCGGAAATATGCTAGCCTTTACACCATTCAACACACGGGTTAGAGCATTGAGATAAAATATGATTTGACAATTGCACCATAAAATACACATAACAGTCATGAGTTCAGGCCAAATGACACAGAATCATGATTAGATAAACATAAGATAAAGCAGCAAAGAGACAAAGCAGCCGCTGTCCCGTTCGCCTCTGCTTCGCCTAGCGAAGGCTCAGCGAATGCTCGCTGCAGGCTCGCTTAGCGACGTGCTAGCGAGTGGCCACGGGTTTGGAGTTTGGCAGCAGCACGACTTCCGAAAACCTGATCTTTTATGGCATTTGATTACAGGCATAGCATAGACAATTATACAGGATATTCAGGCATACTTAAATGAAATCAAATTACATATCCGAAATTTTAATCATGATGCTTTGCATGTGCGAAGATTATCGATTAAAAGCATAAAGTATTAGTGATACGCAAACCTGTTAGTAACTGAACTTGGAATCGGATGGAGTTGGGCGGCGATAACTTTGGTGCGGAAGAGCGGCCTTCAGGGTTTCTCTACTCGGAATTCTCTAAGTTGAGCTCCAGGGTTTCTGCACCAGGCTTTCCGTCCGTCTTCCTCTCCGTTTGCCTCTCTCTTTTTCGTGGCTGAAGGCTTGACTATTTATAGTACTCTTGTTGTGACCTAATGGGCTTAGAATGAGGTCCAAAACTTCTGATATTCGCAAGCTTCGCTAGGCGAAGGAATTGCTCGCCTAGCGAGCAAGCTAGTTTGGGCTTTTACTGGATCTGATGCTTCGCTGGGCGAGTGTCATGATGAAGTGTTCGCTAGGCGAGGGAATTGCTCGCCTAGCGAGCAAGCTATTTTGGGCCATTTTTGGATTGGGCCTGTTGTGAGCTGGGCTTTTGTTCATTTGATGTCAGTGCCTTGCAGAATAAGTCGGAGTGTCCTGAAAAATGTCTTGTAATGTCAGCGGGCAAATTTTGGGGTATGACAGCTGCCCCTGTTCAATATTCTTGAGCCGAGAGAGTTAGGACGGCGAGTATGCCGTTCGTGGTCTGGAGGTGAGAGATTATTGAACACTAGAATGCCCCGAAAATTTGCGCTTGTCAATTAGTCTTGATGGAGATGGGCTTAAAGACGCCATCCAGGTAGCTTGATGATGAGGGCTCCAGATTGTGTCGTACCGGGTCATACGCTAGACCGTATAGTGAGTCATCCATTATGCTGTCGACTTCGCTGGGGAGTCAGAGTGTGTTATATACTGCTGGGGATAAGGGATCAGAATGGATCGTACGTCAGACCGTGTCTGAATACCAGAGTGAGTTGTTCATTAGGCGGATGACTTTGCTGGGGATGAAAGATCAAAATGGATCGCACGCTAGATCGTATCTGAGTTGCAGAGTGAACCGTACACTAGGCTGTATCTGACGAAGGTGGAAAAAGGATGGATCGTACGCTAGATCGCATCTGAGTTGAAAGTCCAAATGGGTCGTACGTTAGACCGTATTGGAGTTGCAGAATGGGCCGTACGTTAGGCTGTATCTGAAGAAGAAAGTAGTCGTACGCTAGACTACACCCCAGAATATACCGTACGCTAGGCAGCATCTGAGGATTTGAGTATCCAAATGGGTCGTACGTTAGACCGTATTGGAGTTGCTGAAAGTCAGAATGGATCGTACGTTAGATCGTATCTGAGTTGAAGGTCCAAATGGGTCGTACGTTATACCGTATTGGAGTTGCAGAATGAGCCGTACGTTAGGCTGTATCTGAAGAAGAAAGTAGTCGTACGCTAGACTACACCCCGGAATATACCGTACGCTAGGCAGCATCTGAGGATTTGAGTATCCAAATGGGTCGTACGTTAGACCGTATTGGAGTTGCTGAAAGTCAGAATGGATCGTACGTTAGATCGTATCTGAGTTGGAGGAGTCGTGTGTTGAGCCGAATCAAAACGAACCGTACGTTAGGCTGTATCTGATAACATTTGTTGTTGCGTTTGCAATGAATATTTGGGGGTGGGCTTAGGGATGCCACCATTAGGAGGATGTCAGAGCGTTTGTCAGAATGGATACTCATCTGGATTCTATCTGAAAAATGGTCCGAATCTTGGATGTGATCCGGAGGATAATTAACCTGAAAAATAAAGTTAGTTTCATGCAATGTCATGATGCATGAGATGTAGATGTCATATGCATGCGTGTGCTGTGAAATGATGTGATGAGTGAGTTATGCGTCTGGAATAAACGCGAGCATTGTATGCATGTATATGTTATGAAATGATGTAATGTATGTAATGCATTGTATGTAGGTGACGTGAAATGATGTAATGAGTGCCCTATGCGTCTGAAACGTTCTCCCAGGGGACTCTACTGGGGAAATAAATCTCAGTCTTCTGGTTGGAGATATTTGTACTGATGACTCTGTCTCAGCTTGGGGAATACTCCATTTCCGTCTGATGGTGGAAAGATCCAACAGCGCCTGGCCAGGGATAGAGGAGATGACCAATTAGTGAAGCCAATTTCTTCTGGGGAATAACTGGCGTCGCCGGGGAACCGAATTAGCAACGGATTCATTGGGAAGCGTGATTAGACCTTCTCCTCGATCCTGAAGCCGCGTAGTAATTGCTATCACTATTCTAGGTATGCATTTTTGGCAAACATTGATCATATTCGAATGCATTAATCAATTCAAATTAAACCACTGGACGTTTACGCAAACAAAACAGAAAAGTAAAACGAAATCATTGTATTGATTTTGAAAGAGGGCCTATAAACAGGCAATTTGAATACAAGGAGACAGAAATCCTAGTAAGAGGAAATTGTCGAGAATACAAAGACAAAGCTATGAAGGAAACAACCCTATTGATTTTAATTCGGCTACTGTCATTATGTCTTCAAGCGTCTCATCTCCTGCTGTCGAATAGAAGTGATTGGTTTGTTCAGTCCCTTTGGCTTGGGTGAAGTTGATTGAGAACAGGACATAGTCATACGCTTTAATCCCTAATTTTTGCCTAGACCGCCTTTTCAGGTTTTCAGTCCACCAGAATACCCTTTTTTGCCCAAGCCGCCTTTTCAGGTTTTCGACTTGCCGGGTGTACGTCTTTATATATTTATCCCTAACTTTTGCCCGAACCCTTTTGGTTCGCCGGGATGCCCTTACTTTTTCCTAGGTACGTCGACCTAGCGGGTTTTTTTTTTTTTTATGCGTAGTATTTTTTAACTATGTCCGCGTTCACAGGATGCGGGAAGTCTTCGCCATCCATTGTAGCAAGTATCATGGCTCCACCGGAGAATACCTTCTTAACCACAAGTGGCCCTTCGTATGCAGGAGTCCACTTGCCTCTGGGATCCCCTTGTGGTAGGATGATACACTTGATCACCAGGTCACCAATTTGATACACCTGTCTCTTGACTTTTTTGTTAAATGCCTGGGTCACGCGCTTCTGATATATCTGCCCATGACAAACAGCCGCAAGTCTCTTCTCATCAATCAAATTTATCTGATCGAGTCGAGTCTGAATCCATTCATCTTCATCTAAACCCGCCTCCTTCATGATTCTTAGAGAGGGAATTTGAACTTCCACCGGTAAAACGGCTTCCATTCCATAGACTAAAGAGAACGGGGTTGCCCCTGTCGAAGTGCGTACTGAAGTGCGATAACCGTGAAGAGCAAACGGTAACATCTCATGCCAGTCTTTGTACGTCACCGTCATTTTTTGTATGATCTTCTTGATATTCTTATTAGCAGCCTCCACGACACCGTTCATCTTTGGCCGATACGGAGAAGAGTTATGGTGCTTCATTTTGAACTGCGTGCAGAGTTCAGTAATCATCTTGTTGTTCAAGTTAGTACCATTGTCGGTAATAATTCTTTCAGGGATGCCATATCGACAAATGAGATTATTCTTGATGAATCGTGCCACCACATTCTTGGTGACAGAAGCGAAGGAGGCGGCCTCTACCCATTTTGTAAAGTAATCAATAGCAACGAGGATGAAGCGATGTCCGTTAGAAGCAGTAGGTTTAATCTCTCCAATCATATCGATGCCCCACATTGCAAAGGGCCAAGGGGCTGTCAACACGTTTAAAGGAGTAGGAGGCACATGCACTTTGTCCGCATAGATCTGACACTTGTGGCAGGTTCTGGAGTGATGGTGGCAATCAGCTTCCATGGTAGACCAATAATACCCTGCTCTCAGAATTTTCTTGGCCATCGTATGTCCACTAGAATGAGTCCCAAAAATACCGTTATGCATGTCTTCCATAATCCTTTCTGCTTCCTTTCTATCCACACAGCGAAGCAGAGTCGAATCATGATTACGTTTGTATAACACTCCATTACTCAGAAAGAATTTAGCGGAGAACTTCCTCAGGAATTTTTTGTCATTGATGGATGCCCCTTCAGGGTATTCCTGAGTTTCTAAATATCTTTTTACGTCGTGGAACCAAGGTTTCTCCTGTACCCCCTCAGTGTTAAGTTCATAACAGTGTGCTGGTTCATCTAAACGCTCAATAGTGATCCTAGGAGCTTCACTGTCCCATCTGACTCTGAACATAGATGACATGGTAGCTAATGCGTCTGCCAACTGATTCTCTTCCCGTGGAATATGTTCAAATGTAATCTCTTCAAAGTGTGGGATTAATGTCATCACCCGCTCTCGGTAAGGGATGAGATTTGGATGTTTGGTGTCCCATTCTCCTTTGATCTGACTGATTACCAAGGCTGAATCTCCGTACACACTCAAAAACTTGATCGCCGGTCTATAGCAGCCTTGAGTCCCAAAATACATGCTTCATACTCAGCCATATTATTGGTACAATGAAAGCACAGTCTAGCAGTGAAAGGTGTATGGTAACCTCCTGGAGAAATAATTACAACCCCAACACCATGGCCCAATGCATTAGAAGATCCGTCAAAGACCATAGTCCATCGGGATCCCAGTTCGGGTCCTTCATCCGGTCTAGGTTTTTCATAATCGGCAACAAGCATGACATCCTCATCTAGAAACTCAAAATTCATAGATTGGTAATCGTCCACCGCTTGATGAGCCAAATGATCAGCTAGCACGCCTCCTTTGATTTCTTTCTGGGTAGTATACTGGATATCGTACTCTGTTAAGATCATCTGCCATCTCGCTATTCTTCCGGAGAGGGCAGGCTTCTCGAACATGTATTTGATGGGATCCATCTTAGAAATCAACAAAGTGGTATGATTCAACATATACTGTCTTAGTCGGCGAGCAGCCCAGGCCAAAGCACAGCAAGTTCTCTCGAGCTGTGAGTATCTTGTTTCACAGTCGGTAAACTTTTTGCTCAGGTAGTATATGGCATGCTCGTTTCGACCAGACTCGTCATGTTGCCCCAATACGCAACCCATTGAATTTTCTAACACGGTCAAATACATGATTAGAGGTCTTCCTTCAACCGGTGGTATCAGGATTGGAGGTTCCTGGAGGTATTTCTTGATTTTGTCAAAAGCTTCTTGGCATTCGTCATTCCATATCATCTCTTGATTTTTCCTCAGTAATTTGAAAATGGGTTTGCAGGTAGCGGTCAAATGGGAGATAAATCGGGCAATGTAGTTCAAGCGTCCCAAGAAACTTCTGACTTCTTTCTCCGTACAGGGGACTGGCATTTCTTGAATAGCTCTCACTTTAGCTGGGTCAACCTCAATCCCTTTACCACTAAAAATAAAGCCCAGGAGTTTGCCGGACCTTACCCCAAAGGTGCATTTGTTCGGGTTCAACCTCAACTTGTATTTCTTCAACCTCTCGAACAGTTTGTATAAATGATCGAGATGTTCCTTCTCAGTATGAGATCTGGCTATCATGTCATCCACATATACTTCTATTTCATGATGGATCATATCATGGAACAAAACCACCATAGCACGCTGGTACGTTGCCCCGGCATTCTTTTAACCGAACGGCATGACTTTGTAACAGAAAGTGCCCCATTGCGTCACAAACGTAGTTTTCTCCATGTCCTCAGGCGCCATCTTAATCTGATTATAACCTGAGAAACCATCCATGAATGAGAATACCTTGTGTTGAGCGGTGTTATCTACCAGAACATCGATGTGCGGGAGTGGAAAGTCGTCTTTGGGACTTGCCTTATTCAAATCTCTGTAATCTACGCACATTCGCACCTTACCACCCTTCTTCAGTACCGGTACCACATTAGCAACCCATTGAGGATAAGAAGTAACGGCTAGAAAACCGGCATTGAATTGTTTCATAACCTCGGCTTTGATTTTCTCAGACATTTCAGGACGCATGCGGCGAACCTTTTGCTTGACAGGACGACAGTCCTCCTTCATTGGCAGACGATGTACTACTATGTCAGTATCCAATCCTGGCATGTCCTCATAAGACCAAGCGAAAACCTCTACATAGTCATGTAACATCCGAACCAACCTTTCTTTGACACTGTTTTCCAAGCCTGCTCCTATTCTGACTTCTTTTCTGTCTACTTCAGTACCCAGATTTACAATTTCTAGTGATTCTTCATGCGGCTGTATAGTCCTTTCTTCTTGCAGTAACAGTCTGGCAAGCTCTCCAGGTACTTCACAATCTTCCTCACTTCCATCTTCGGCTTGGTAGATCGGATTTTCAAAGTCATAATGAACAATATCGGAATTATTATCAATAGGATCCAGAGTGGATACGAATCTGCAATTTGTTACGTGAGTGTTGTAGCACCTCAAATTTGCACCTATCATTGTACATACCATCTCATATTAGGTCATAGCATATCATGATCCATTGCATAGCATTGCATTGTCCCCAGTTGCCTCAAGAGCAAGCAAGTCAAGAATTAGGTCAAACTGATCAGGAGGTCAGTTAACCAATCAAGCAAGGGTGTTTCTCAAAGAGCCAAGGCCCTAGGGTTTGTCCAACATGTTCACATGTCTTGGAGGTCCATTTGAAGTGTTTAAGTCAAGGGTTGGATGTTCAGAAGCCATCAGTTCATGCACAGACAGTCAGAAACCCTAGAAAGTCAAAGTTGGTCAACTGTGGTTGATTTTATGGTTTTGATGGATGGAAATGGTTTGAGAGAGTTTATTCATGTCCCAATAGGCCTCATATATCATGGCAATCAACATCATTGAAGAATTTGAAGCCAATCAGAAAATTTCCAAAAATAGAAACTGGACCTGTAATTTTAACTGCCAAAAATGGAAACTTCTTGATCCTCAACTTGCATCATGATACAAGCTTCAAATGAATTTTTGCCCAACATGAAAGTTGAAGATCTTGTTCTCCCATTTTCAAAAAGTCCAAGAACTCTCAAATCCCATGAATGGTTTGCAAGATATGATCATTTCATTTTCACATTTTTTTGAACTTCAACAAGCCATATCTCATGAACCAAAAGGCCAAATTTAGTGGGGTTTTTTCCTACAAACCACATTTGTTCCCCTCTTTCCAAAAATATAAACATCATGTACCAAAACCTTGCCAATCAAAATGGCATTTTTTTGACTTGTCTCATTTAAATTCAAGTATGACCAAATGTTGACTTTTTGAATTAAGGCTTTTCAGCACAAGTGGCCATTTGGAATTGGTTTTAATTGTTATTTGAGACTTGTTTGCAAGCCCAACTCGGCCAGAACTTGCACCTCCACCTCCATTTGTTTCAAATTAGCAAAATGGCATTTTAGTGGATTTGAGTTAAGCAAGATTACCACTTCATTAGCAAGGTTTAAACAGGTGATATATATCACATTTTCTGCAGATTGCAACCCTAGCTGCAGCCACAAACACAACAGAAAAACTCTTTTCTCTCATTTTGCATTTTTGCTCGATGTGAATTTTCTGCTCAACATCTTCAAAAACCCTCGAGTTCTCTTCATTGTTCCATCATTTGCACAACATTTGGAAGCACTGTGAAGCATCAAATCCCTGCTGGAACAACATTTCAAGTTCTGTTTCTTCATGGACCCTTCAATGGTGAAACGAGATTTGAAGAGTTCCAAGCATCACTGAGCTAGATTTCTGCAAGCATACATCAACATCAACCACCATCATGATCTGTTTGAGCTTGAAACACACCAAGAACCACTGATTCACAAATTTCTTCATAATCAAGTAAAGTTTCGACCACCTTCTTTCTCTAATCCATGCCATGCTTTAGATAGTTTATACCTTGCTGATTCTAATGAACTATAGATTGCTTGAAATGATTGAATATTGAGTGAAATATCTGGAAATGAAGTTTTGTGTTCAATGATAATTTTGCTCGATGCATGCTGTTCAACGTGTTTCAATGCATTTGGCTTATGGATTTGCGATGTTTATGCCTTGCTGATTCTGTTGGTATGATAGATTCATGTTTCTGGGTGATTTCATTTTCCATGATTCTTGGAGAAGATGAACACATGCGTGTTACTGTTGTAAACCCTAGAATTTCCAGAAACTGGGTATTTTGCTGCGTGCTACTGTTCCATTGAGGAACCGGCCAATCAAAACATTTCATTGCATTTGCCAAAACGCAGCGTTTGTTTAAGTGACACGCTGAATTACCAAAATGCCATGCAGTCAACTAGTTTGACCTTCCATTCATGTCTTTTGTTCATGTTTATTCCAAATGATCACTCAATTTCCAAAATTCATAGCATCCTCATTTCAACTCCAAATTTCATGCCAATTTTTGCATAATGATCACATGAATGTCTACTTTTTTATCATTATTTTTCCATATTTTTTTGATCAGGGAATTGTGAATGGCCCTAGGGTTTGTGTAAGGTGACCAAGAATGATACATGTTGCCAAAACCATTGTGAAATAATCATGTTGCATCCATTTGATCTGAAATTTTTTGTGGTTATTCTACACTCATTCATGCTTATTTTGGTGTAAACATCTTGATTTTATCATATGTGGATTAAGAGATATAAATTTTTGAAGTAAGGTGTGACAATTTGTGTCACACCAATGATATGCAAATTCATGATTTTTGTTGACATACTTCCTGACCTCCAATTGACCCCAAATTTTGCATGAGCCATCTCTTATATGTCTAGTTGATGTATGATTTTTCTTGGATTTAATCATGCCATTTCCTATTTGTTTGTGAATTTACTTCTCTGCCTAGTCAAATGTTGACTTTATGTGACATACCTTGCCATATCATTTGGGAAATTCTCATGCCTTATTGTATGATCATGAAATTTCACATGTGCATACTAGACATCTTGTGCTTTGCATTGGTGTTAATCCCATCCATTTCTCATCTGTTTCCATTTAGTTATGATTTATTGAAGTTGACCCATGCTTGTTTGACTTCTTTGTGCTTACTTGAATTGATTGTGACTTTCTGATTTTAATTGATCATCTTCCCATGATCCAATTGAGCTGAAATTTTATATGCATGCTATGTTATGGATTGTGATTGAGTATGAATTATTTCATGATTTTTGAAATTGTTTGAGTTGACTTTTGATGCAAGTCATTCTGTTGACTTCTTTGTGCTTTCATTTGTCATGCCTTGCCTTCTTTGGTTTGTGAAATGATGATGATGCATGATATGAACATGAATCCAATTATGTTTGCTTCCTAAATGTTTGAACTTGATTATGGTTGACTTTCCTTTGCTGTTTTGACTTTTTTATTTGTCTTTGACCCTAGGCTTGTCCTAGGGGTCTCCTGGCTTATGTTTGAGCTCATTGTTTCAGGTTAAGCACCAATGCTTCAAAGATCATACAAATGTGATTGAGTGTGGTTACATATCATATGCTAACCTTTGTTTTGTAGGTTTGACTCATGTGTTTGAGTCTTGTGCTTTGCACAATTGATCATCTGTTTTGTCTGTGGATTCAATTCCTTTTGCTTTGACTTGTGAAATGTTTACTGATTAGTTTGACTCTTTCAGGTACCCTTAGTTGCTTAAGTTCTCTGAACTTGCTTTGCTTTGCTTTTTAGTAAATTGCTTGAGGTATAATCTCTTTTACTTCATGTAGTCTGGAGACCCGGCCTGTTACTTGGCCAGGCAACTGTCTGAAGTCCTCCTTAAGAGGCAATGTTTGTGTATGTTTAAATTGTCCTTGTACAGAGTCAAAGACCTCCTAAGTGAAGAGGCAATTGGCAGAACCAAGGGATAAGCAACCTATCCCCTGCTATTCAGTGTGTCTTCTGTTTTGCTCACACCACTATGTTGATGCATTTCAGACAAAAACCCAAGATCTTGTGCAATTGCACAGTTGAGTCAGTATCAAATGTGTAGAAGGGTTCCCACTTTCTGAACCCACACATTCTTGTCAAATGCTCTCCCTGGCCAGGGATAGAAGCAATGAGGCACACCCCTCATCTCCTTTCATCTGCTTCACCTTAGCCCCTCAATGGCAAGGTTAAGAGCAACACTCACCCCATTCCAGAGGTTTGTTTGTTGAGGTTGATATGACCCCTCGACTAAAACCTAACCCTTGTCTGAGCCACTTGCTTGTGTATAGTGTGTGCTATCTGTGCTTGTATGTTTGTTTGACTTGCTTCCTGTGCAAGTTAGGTTTAGTTTAGAGTAATCCTTGTTTGCTTTCGCCCTCGTTGCGATCCTTTCTCTCGCCCTCGTTGCGATCGAGCCTTTTTCCTTTCTCTCGCCCTCGTTGCGATTGAGACTTTCCCTTTCTCTTGCCCTAGTTGCAATCGAGACCTTTATCCCTCCGTAGCCGAACTACGGCAACTCTGATTCTCATGTTCAGATGAGATACGTAGGAACGAGATGCGATGTCTTGTCGAGTTTGACTAACAACTAACACTAATCCTTGTTTGCTTTCGCCCTCGTTGCGATCCTTTCTCTCGCCCTCGTTGCGATTGAGACCTCCCCTTTCTCTTGCCCTAGTTGCAATCGAGACCCTTGCTTCCTGTGCAAGCCGTGCTTAGGATAGGTTGGCCCTTGTGCCATTTAGCTAGAAACCTTAACTTAGGGTTGACTTTTGCATGACAACATCTAGGCTCGAGTCGTAGTCTCCCTAGAGTTGTGTCTCCCTCTGTTATCTGGTTAGGCTAGATCCTTTGTCCCTGCGTAGGGGAACTACATCGCCCTGATCTTCATACCAGATGAAGTATGTAGGCAGGAGATTGAGCTGATCTCTCCGGGCGCCCTTTTTCTTTTTTGTGTGTGTGGTTTGACAGTTGCTAGGCTCGAGTGCCTGACTCCTTAGCAATTTGTTGTCTGTTTGTTTGTGTGTGTGCTTGACAGTTATAGGCTCGAGTCCCCGACTCCCTATTAACCTGTTGTGTTGTTGTGTGCTTGGAAGCCGATGTAAGTCCATCGAGTGGCATTTGGGTTCCAGTGTGCGTGTGTTTAGGTTCGGATGCTGACATAAGTCCAGTGATTGGAAGTCGGGCTCCACGTTTGCCTGTGTCTTGTTTGTTTGTGTGCGTGTCAGCCGAGCTACGAATGCTCTGATTCTTCTCTCGTCCGAGAAGATACGTATGCATAGGATGCGATATCCTAGCGAGCATGTGTCGTCTCCCCAGTCCGAACTACTTCGACTCTGATGTCTATGCCTGATAGACTAAGTAGGCCCAGGATACGATATCCTGCCGAGTCAGTTTCAGTCAGTCTCTTTTGTCTCTTTCAGCCAGTGTGTGTGAGCATTTGAGCAGCGTTTAGCAACCAATTTTCCTTTCTAGTGTGCGTGGATCCCGTAGAGTACTACGGATGCGTAGGGGTGCTAATACCTTCCCTTCGCATAACTGACTCCCGAACCCATTCTCTTTGGTCGCGAGACCATGTTCTTTCCTAGGTTTACTTCGAGCGTTTCCTTTCCCTCTTTTGGGATAAATAACGCACGGTGGCGGCTCTGTTGTTCTTTCTTTTCCCGCCGGTTTTTCGCGTGATGCGACAGCTGGCGACTCTGCTGGGGACAATAGAGAAGTTGACCTATGCTGGTCCATCTTCCCTGAGCGAGTCTCTCCTAGCGCTCTCTAGGTTAGGGCTTTGGTTGCTTTGCACTGTTTTATTGCATTCTTTGTATATATTTGCATTTACTGTTTGCATTTATTATTTGCATTAATGTTTGCATTCATTCATATTCATCTGTTCATCTGGCTGTGTTTCTCTGTTTGGGGTGGGAGTTACTCGAGGTAAAAGGCCCAATACCCAGGCTATGAGTGAAATCTAGGAAACCTAGGAATAGAGTGATTCATGGGAAGC